>NC_136073.1:762744763-764041013 GCF_964261635.1 Lissotriton helveticus | reverse complement strand
TGGCTGTGAACTGTCTGTCAACACTCGAAACCAGGAAGTGCTGGCGGCCATCTTGTGCCTCGCTAGAACCGAGTAACAAGAAAACAGTAAAACAAAGTTGAGAAATAGGGGAAGGGCGTAGGGTAGAGATATTCTGACCCTCTAGGCTTGCTTAGGGGGTCGTATATGGATGTTTAGGCTCTATTTTTTTTATTTTAAAGAATAATCGCGGAGTACGCGTATGTAAATACCTACAATTACGAGCAGGAGCTGCATGCTGATTGGCTGTCAATACTCCAAACTAGGAAGTATTGGCAGCCATGTTGTTTGTCGGAAGAGCAGAGTCACAAGAAAACAGTAAAACAAAGTTGAGAAATAAGGAAAGGGGGCAGGGTAGAAACATTCTGAGCCTATAGTCTTGGTCAGGGGGTGGTACATGGATCTTTAGGCTCAATTTTTATTTAAAAAAAAATAAAAAATGGCGGGGTACTCATGCAGTACTTGTACGCTGTGGAAAAGGTGAAAAAAAAGTAGAAGTCTGTTTTATTCATTAGGTCCTGGGGGGTAAATTATGGGGGCAATTTTTATACATTAGGTCCCGGGGGGGTAAATTAGGGGGGCAATTTTTCTGCATAATGGGGGTTTGTAAGGTGCCCCGAGCACTGGGGAACGGCACTCCTCTGGTTTTATTTTAAAGTATGCGGGGGTGGGTTACGGTCTTACTCCCTGCAGTCTTTTAAAAAAAAAAAAAATTTTTTTTTGAACTCTCTCTCTCTGTCTCCGTACACGTCGCGGGGAACGCCACCTTTCTAGGTAAGTGATATGTAAAATGACCTTCCAGCTCCGGGTATCTGCATTGTCTGGAGTTTTTTATTAATGTTGGGAGGGTGGGCTTGATAATACGTCCTTGTTAATTCCCACAGAAGCCTATGTTCTGGTGCTAACATGGGGTTCTATGGGAAATAACAAGGCTGTATTATGAAGCTCATTATCGCCGTTTTATCAGCAGTTTCTTGCCAATAAAACTGCGAGAATTTTAGCACCGGTCCTTGATAATATGCATCTAAGTTTTCTGTTAAAATGAAAGAGCAATGGTCCATATTATCAACAAAAGGCGATAGATTATCGTCGCATTTATGGGCAGGAAACTGCCGATAAAGCGGAGATAATGGGCTTGATAATATGTACTTGTGAATAACCATAGCAGCCTAGGTTAGGATCAGAACCTGGGCTGCTATGGGAAGTTACAAGGGCCTATTATCAAGCACATTATCGCTGCTTTATCGGCAGTTTCGTGTCGATAAAAGCGGCGATAATGTATCGCCTTTTGTATGTAAAGCTTTCCTTTTTTTGGTGTAGCAGTTGTACTCTCTTCGCATGCTCAGCGTCGTTTCGAAGTACACGTTTTTTTCTTCAAGTTCAACAAGCAAACCTTTCTTTGTAAGTTAGTAAATCTGTCGCTTTCTTTTCCCGGTTCGTGTGATTCATCCGGTGCTGTACTTTTGTACAGTATTAATAGTCATATTTTTTATATATTTATTAGAAAGGTAGTGCCGAGGCGCCAAACGTTGATTACGTACTCCGTCCACCGCCATTTTAGTAGTTTCTCACCGTTGTTTTTATTATATCAGTTAGTTAGAACTCCGTTTTAAATCCTAGTCTTGAATATCTTACTATAGTATTTCAACATTATTTTTATTGTGGACCGTCATACCCCTCCCCCACAAAATAAAAGAAGTATGTAGTTTTTTTTTTATTAACTTTTATTAAACAATAAATATAAATGAAACTCAAATATAACTATATTAGAACTTGCAAAATAAGTTAAACAATGTTATAATGAAATTGTGAAATGGATTCCAAAAGGTGTCCGATTGGTAATCTGCAAAAGAAAAAAGAAAATTAGAGTTTAGAATTATGTAGATGTGAGTAAATGAGCTGAAGCATTACAAGGTGTGGTAACTACAGTTTTACGTGTGCAGTGTGACTCGTATATTCCTGTTCTGTTATAGTGCCGCGTTCAAGTGGTGTCTATATGGAAGTGCCTATTGCGTTACTGACGCCCGTTATGGCGACTTATTTCTAATGCATTCCTATGAAGGATTTGTAGATCTAGGCCTCTGTGCTTACCGTTGTATAAAGCTTGCGGCCAAACACTGCAGCTACTGGGATGGGCAACTTCAGGTGTGCTGATCTTCTACACGTCCAAGTAGACAGCAGTGTCTAAGTTTAGGAGAGAAAGAGAAATGATGTCCTAGAGAGTGAGAGAGAAAGAAAACCACATTAAAACGGTGTCGCAGATTCTGGAGTTGAGATTTTTTGTTGAACCAGACGTAGGTTTACTAGCTCCTTGAATCACTTTACCCATTTTAAAAGTGACTCAAAAGTGACGTAATAAGGTTGATGATCTGTTTGTCAGACTGTTATAACCTATCTGTTGTCACTACTCGGAGGTAATTATACATTTTACAGAGAAGCTGCTGTATACTACGCACTCTGGAACATAATATCAAGCCTTTGGCGCCAAAAATTATTGCCACTTTATCGGCAGGAAAGTGTCGCTAAAGTGGCGATAATGGGTTTGATAATATGCTCTATGGAATTCCAATCGAAGCTCATGTCAGGTGTCCTTCACATCTAACATGAGCTTGGATTGGAATTCCATAGAGCATATTATCAAACCTATTATGGCCACTTTAGCGGCAGTTTTCGGCCGATAAAGTGGCGATAATTTTGTCGCCAAGGGTTGATAATATGGCCCTCTCTCGTTTCACAAATAAAGCTAACACTACAGTTTTACGAGTGCAGTGTACCTGGTACATTTTACTTGTTATAGTGCCGCGTTCAAGTGGTGTCTATATGGAAGTGCCTACTGCGTTACTGACGCCCGTTATACCGAATTATTTCTAATGCATTCCTATGAAGGATTTGTAGATTTAGGCCTCTGTGCTTACCGTTGTGTAAACTTTGTGCCAAACACATTAGGAAGTGGAGTTCACAACTTAAGTTGAGCAGATCTTCTACACGTCCAAGCAGACAGCAGTGTCTAAGTTTGAGAGAAAGAGAAATGATGTCACAGAGAGTGAGAGAGAAAGAAAACAACATTAAAACTGTGTCGCAGAGTCTGGAGTTGAGATTTTTTATTGACCCAGACGTAGATTTACTAGCTCCTTGCATCACTTTACCCATGTTAAAAGTGACTCAAAAGTGGCGTAATAAGGTTGATCTGTTTGTCAGACTGTTGTAACCTATCTGTTGTCACTGCTCAGAGGTAATTATACATTTTACAGAAAAGCTGCTGTACACTACGCACTGTGGGCCATAATATCAAGCTTGGACAACAAAAATTATTGCCACTTTATCGGCAGGAAAGTATATCTAAAGTGGCGATAATGGGTTTGATAATATGCTCTAAGGAATTCCAATCGAAGCTCATGTCAGATGTCCTTCACATCTAACATGAGCTAAGATTGGAATTCCATAGAGTATATTATCAAACCCATTATCGCCACTTTCCTGCCGATAAAGTGGCGATAATTCTGTTGCCAAGATTTGATAATATGGCCCTCTCTCCTTTCATAAATAAGTTACACTACAGTCTTACGAGTGCAGTGTACCTGGTACATTTTACTTTTTATAGTGCCGCGTTCAAGTGGTGTCTATATGGAAGTACCTACTGCGTTACTGACGCCCGTTATACCGACTTATTTCTAATGCATTGCTATGAAGGCTTTGTAGATCTAGGCTGCTGTGCTTACCTTGTATAAAGAGTGCGGCCACTGGAGTTCACCACTCGACTTGAACCCTGCTTCTATATGTCAAAGTATTTTCAATAAGGTGCAGAGAATTCCATTGCTGTTGCTCGATAGGCCGTGGTTGCTTCTGAAGGATGTTTGCTGAAGGAAACAAAAGGACGTTTTGATTAGTCATCGTAAACTGAGTTGGATAACTACTATCAAAAGTGAATTTTAATGTGGGTTCCTAGTATTCCGTAGTTAAGACTGTTGCAGCTCCAGCAAACAAAGGAAGATCAAGAAGTTAATAAAGGCCTGGGACGGCCTCGTGACACAGAAAGAAAAATACTATCATGGACGCAAAATTAATAATAGAGGCCTAAGCACGTGGCATAGTACAGAAATACGACACAGAAATTTATGCACGCACAATTTTTAAGATTAGAGGTGTATAGGACCTGTGACTTATAAAGAAATATTTCAATTATGTAAGTACAATTTAAAACCATTGAGGGGTAGGAAAGCCATATGAAGGATAAAAAAATAGTATTATGCATATACAATTTACAGTGGAGGCTGATGTTGTGACGTCTTCTCTTACCTTTGTTTCTGTCGTCTTTTGTCGTGTCTTGAAAGGCTGCGGTTTTGCTGAGTTTGGGGTGTTTTCGACAGTCTGTCATCGCAGCAGATGCAGGCAAAAGAGAGCTTGCTCACGTCAGCGCCCGCATTATATGGGAACCGCGGGGGCTGACCAAACCAAGCCCAGGGCCATCATTGGTAGAGTTTTCGCGGTCTATAAGAATGATGGCCCTGGGGGACATCACATTGGCTAATGTATTGGTTTCCAGGCTAAATCATAGCAAGCATGCTTGGTGCTGGCATGTGGTTAGTGTGGGCGGGCGTGCACCGCGCATGTGCAAGTATGAGTCTGTGTGCACCACTAATTAACAACAGAGAGAGATGGGGGCGGTGTTTTAATGTACGCAGAGGCAGGCCGAGAATCGGATCTTCAATGAGTGAAAACTTCTAATCATTCTCCTTAGCGTGCCCTGAGCTCTGATTTGTCACTGAGAGGATGATCGCACCATAGTTTGTACTGCTTATCATACTCAGCGTGTACCCACGCATACGGTACGAATATGCTTTGAGGTTACGCGTCGCATTAAAGCTTCGGTGTGACGTCATGTACGGCGTTCTGTACGCGAAAGAGGGCAATGTTTCTACTTGGTTTAAAACATGTATGTATTTAATGTAGATACTAAGGGCAGACATTTGGGATAACTGATTTTTTTAAAAATACTTTTGATAATCCTATATTACTTTTAAAAAGAATTACACAAATCGCGGTAGAAGATCATGCGTACTCGTATTGAAAGAGCTGCGCAAGCGCATCATAAGCGTACGCAAAGCCATGTGACTTTAAAAGTAGAGATTTGATTGGTTCGTAACCTTTCCTATTGCGAGTGTTGAAAGTTCCGTCCCATTATAATTATTCTACTTTGACTTTCTAAGAAGAAGCATTTGTTGTGAGAATCTTCTCAAATAGAAGGAAGATCACCATAATAAGAGCAATGGAGTCATCTTCCAGCAGTTCTTCAGAGAGAGATTTCATTCCTGAAGAAGCTCCAAAGAAGAGGAAAGAAGCTCTAATTTGGAAGTTTTTCACTTTTCCAGAAGGTCAAAAAAAGGTTAATGCTGCAAAAGTAACCTGTAAATTTGCCAAACCACTCTTTCAAGGGGTGATCCATGTAAAAAATACTCGTTTGGCACAGCAAATATGGTGCGACACGTGAAGAACTTGCACCCCAAGAACTTTGCTCGAGCTGAAAGACGGAGGTTGCACGTGAACCCACCTGCTGCTACACCAAGCACATCATCTACGGCAGTATTTTCAGCAAGCAGTCCACACCCACATATTGATTCTGACTTTGCGAAAGTTAAATTTCTTTGCATTTATTGCGATAAACTTTTGTGTTATGGGGAACAGTCTATCGACCTGATAAAACGCAGGATACAGGATCATTGCTGTCCTCGACATTAGTTGTTCTTTTTTCCATTCTTTTGTTCCGCTTGGAATCTGTTGAGAAAACACAAAAAAAATACACAACAAAAAAAACAGTTTTTAGAACTACCTTCACTGGTCAAAGAAAGAACTATATTTCTATGTTAGTGACGAAAAGTTTGTCAGAATGAATGTGTAGTTCATAAATGAATGAAGGAATATATTACTAGTGTATGGAGAATGTGAAAGTGCAGAGCTATAAGGAAGTGCTACAGCATAAATCTATAAGGTGTTTACCTATAGTATACTGTAGTATGTGCGAAGCACTTGAATGTAACATATGTACATAAATATGTTAGAAGTCTATGCTTCAATTTGCGCTGCTGGTGAAACTGCCTGGGTGAATTTGTATGTGTTAGGGGCGGATTTACAATCCCCTTGTGCCTCTTTTACACAGCCGTTGCGTCACTTTTGTGACACAGCGGTGGTGCAAAAGAGGTGCCATGGTGTGTGCTATTAACAATGTGACGCGTCTGGAGGGTGCATTACATTGTAAAGCCCTGCGCCAGTAGAGGTTTTCCTGTGCAGAAGGTGGTGCAGTAACGCCTCCTAAAAGTGACTGAGTGAAATGTAGAACATTTCATTCAGTCACTTTTGAGCTTATATATATCCTTTATTCAGTTCACATGAGAAAGAAAACATGAATTGTACAGTATGTTGTTGCATGAAAACGCAAAAAAAATGAAAAATTGCATACATGGATCACGGAGCGAAACGTAAGGTACACTGTTACTTCAAAGTCACTTTTGAGCTTATGCTGCGTCAAAACCTTGCACATGCTTGAAGCAGGTGTAAGGATTGATACAGCTTTGTGAGCATAGGGCCCCAGAGCATTGCTGGAGTTGTTATACTTGCAACCGAAGTCAAGCAATAATTAATCCAAAAATTACTTTGCAATTTAGTTTTGTTATTATTTTATAATAAGAATATGAAATATAATCTAAATAATTAAATACATATAAATATTTATATTAAAAATATAAGAAATTAGTGTAAAAAGAAAGACATAATAATACATGTATAACTTATTTACAAAACCTTTGAGATTCACTGAAAAACCCATAGGTTTCACACATGTTATAGTTAGGAATTAGCATTTAAAAACCTTGCAAATTCATTGAAAAAAACCCTAGTTTTCACACGTTATAGTTAGCTGAACATTTCTCTCATACAAAACCTTTGAAATTCCTCCGTTATAGTTAGCTCAGCTAACTATAACTTGCGCGCCCGCAATGCACTGCTGATGACGTCACATATAACATCACTCATGACATGGTCAGTGACATCACTCATGACATCACTGATGACATCTCAAATAACATCACTGATGACATCACTGATGATATCATCCTTGTGAAAGAATGGCAGACCTCTTTTTGGCGTAATATAACCTTTGATACACACCTTCAGAAATAGAAAGTAACATTTTTTTTAAAAATGGAGATACCAATACCACTTACCAACAACCTATTCAGTAATTCCGCCATCTACATACCCATGCACTCATTCACCAACAGTTCTATATAGTCACTTATACATGTACTCACTCATCATATGTACTCATATACTTATAAATACTGTTACACACCGACACTCATTCATACAGTTACTCACACACATACTCACATATGCAAATAAACTATCAAACATCCATTTGTTTGCATATACAGCTATATCTACACCACTACACTTACTTTTACAGAAACGTACACCTATTTACTCTCTTAAACAATCAGTGATAGAAACACATACTTATTTATACAGGAACTTTTTGAATTTTTCACTGTCATATATCCTTACTTATATACATCGATACTCACACATGTTTAAAACATATGTACTTATAAAGACACTATTGAGGCAGTCATTCACTCACTAGCACACCCATACACACATTCATCCACCCGTGGAGTCCTGCACACATGCTGTCTTCAAAACACATACAAACATTGAGTCAGTCATTCATGCATCTGTGCCCCAAGTAATACCAGCCACCAAACCATACAGACACTCATTCTGATACTCAAAAAAATAACCAATAACCCACATAGACACTCGTGTAGCTACTCACCAACCCATGCAGCCACTTATGCACAAATTGAGACACTGATACAGATATTTACATATTTAAACATTACTCGCTAATACATGTATTCACTAAGATACACTTAATAAGTCAGTTATACAATGAAATTTACAAAGAAAACATCCATTTAGACACTTATTTACCCATTTATTCTTCCATCAACCTTTAGATATACATATATAAAAATATTTATTTTTTAGAAAGACACATTCAGTGGATGATGTCATCAGTGATGTCATCAGTGATATCATTTGGGATGTCATCAGTGATGTCACTGACCATGTCATGAGTGGTTATATGTGACGTCATCAGCAGTGCATTGCGGGTGCGCGAGTTATAGCTGGCTGAGCTATAACGGAGGAATTTCAAAGGTTTTGTATGAGAGAAATGTTCAGCTAACTAGAACGTGTGAAAACTAGGGTTTTTTCTATGAATTTGCATGTTTTTTTAAATGCTAATTCCTAACTATAACGTGTGTGAAACCTATTGTTTTTTCGATGAATTTGCATGTTTTTTTAAATAATTCCTAACTATAACGTGTGTGAAACCTATGGTTTGTTCAGTGAATATATGTGTGTGTATATATATATATATATATATATATATATATATATATATATATATATATATATATATATATATATATATATGTGTGTGTGTATGTATGTGTGTATATATGTGTGTATATATATATATATGTGTGTATGTGTGTATATATGTGTGTATATATATATATATGTGTGTATATATATATATGTGTGTGTATATATATATATGTGTGTGTATACGTGTTGTAAGCGGGTGTGTGTCTCAAAAATAGGAAGTGAATGCTGACAAACACACTCTTCACTTACCGGCTACACGAGGAGGGACTGTTAACACAGTAACATGTTCTGACTCTGCCACTAGGCCAGCAAACCGATTACCGGTGAAACCGAGCCTTTTTGTAGAAACTTACTTTGTAAACCAATCCCGGCCTTGAGAGTGACACACCCTTTTCACAGATACGCCCGAACAGCAATGACGTAAACGTAATAAGATTACGTAGGGTGTAATGGCTAACACTGTAACATGTGGGTAATGCAATTTATACAACACAGGGCTCACCAATGCAAACGATACAAAATAACTAAGTGTGGTATTTAAAGTATTATTATGCGTTCGAAACTCGAGCAATTCTAAAACATGATGGTAATGTTTAGAAAACGTATAAATTAATGTGACATTTGGTAATTGATGCTTTCGCTAAAAATGTTGAATTCATGTGATTGGTCACGTATACATGTGGGTGTAACCCAAGTCACCATGGTAACAAACCAATGCCAATTAGTGATGTTAATTATGACTCATGTGAGTATGTAACATGTGTATATATAGCGCAATTTGCAAGGGTCAGATGTTAGTGAGCAAGGCGGGAGTAGCCGCCGAAACGCGTCTGAGCAGAAGCTGATGTAAGAAATAAAAACCCTTGAACTAAGATACACGGAGTCAGCGCCTTCTTTGATGGTGAAGTTTGGTTGGTGTCAATATATATATATATATATATATATATATATATATATATATATATATATCTATCTATCTATCTATCTATCTATATATATATATCGCTTCTTCCGGAGTGCTGGAACCCAAGGAAGTTGGCGCAGATACCGGCGAAGCAATCCGGTTAATTTAACACATCCAAAAGAACAAAGAAGTTCATCTTGCGCTCTCAGGCAAAAAGGCAAAGGGATCCAAGGTATAAAGTTTGCAGTTTATTACACAACGCGTTTCAACTAAGGAGCCTTGTTCACGTGTAACTTCACACAAAGGACACCGACATTAAATAAAGTTTCAGTGTTGCAAACCATCCGTCGACATAGACGTAGGACTACCAAACGTAAATAGCAGACATGTTGGAATGGTAAAATGTTGTCAACATAGTTCTCAACTTATTTCAGCAATCCGATGTTATTCATCACACAGTAGCTAAGAATATGTATATGTATACGTCAGATTAACAGTCTCCGTGAAATATATTTTGAGTGAGCATACCACGGATCTGGAATTCAGAAATCTATTTATTGTTACTTCCAAAATACAGTGTACTTGAAATAAAAGCAAAATAGTAAATTACATGTGGTGGAATTTGTACTGCTCCAAAGATTTATAAAAAGGTCTAATGTTGGTCAGGAGTGCAAAAATTATTTGTACCTTAATGGCAAACATATAAGAGTAGCACAGTGGGCACCTATTTGAACGTGATAGGTAGTACATTGGCAATCGATCGACCTGGTGTCATAATGCAAACTTCTTGATATGTATATTCAAATCAATTCAAAATTCTAAGTAAAATACTTTAGAAAATACTTTACTTATATATATACAAAACCCTTTCAGGCATAGAGTGACGCATAAATTATGCAAAAAAGGAGAGAACTCTGGGTAGGTCTCAGTTTAGGTGGAAAGCAGCTCCTGTTAGAGCACTCAACACCAGCGACACTCTAGATCTGCTCACCTCAAATGTCTATATATGTATGTATATGTATGTATGTATGTATATATATATGTATGTATGTATGCATGTATATATGTGTATATATGTATGTATGTATGTATGTATATATATATATATGTGTGTATATATATATAATATATGTATGTATGTATGTGTGTGTGTGGAAACAGCCTTTAGATTGCATGCTTTACATTGCATGCCATTACAACGTGATCGTTACAACGCGAACCATTACATCGCAAGTAGTTACAATGACTTGCTGTAGGGGGCGGAAGGTGTTGGATTTACAATTCAACACCATCCTTGGCTGTTGCACAAAATGGAGTAGGAATAGTAAACTATACTATTCCTAAGTCGAGCTCACCCTCTACAGCAAGTAATCATTTGCGTTGTAACAACGCGGTCGTTGTAACAACCGCGTTGTAATGGCATGCGATGTAAAGCATGAGTAGTAAAGGTATATATTCATATATATATATATATATATATATATATATATATATATATATATATATATACCGCTCACGTGAAGGAATCACTGCACACTCGCGGGGATGTCTCAAGGTAGCTTTATTGGGCAGAGTGCTTGGATAGCTGTCAAGCACGGGAAGGATGATGAATGTCCTGTTTCGTCTTAAAGTCCTGACGCGTTTCGAGGGTGAAATCCCTCTTCCTCAGAGGACGACGAGCAGATTCCAGGATAGCCGGAAGCAGTTCCACATATATAGATGGCACGCCCCTATTCCGGGCGGTACTGGATGCACGGTGCCTTATGGAGCTTGTATTCCAGTTGAGATTGATAGCGCCGATGCTCCGTTACCCGTCTGCTTGTGCTGCACCTCAGAAGCATCCTCTAGGCGTCCCCTCGCCAGCCAGACGACCTCTCGGGGATGGGGCAGGGGACGGAAAGATGTCCGTGATCCCAGCAAACTGGATGTTTGCTAACTCCTCCCAAGTTGCCGCATGGCGGTGCTCAGCGCGTGCAGTTTTGCTGCGAGGCTCAATGTTCCATTAAAAGCGCTGTTTGCACTCTTGCGGCGGGTGCTGCATAGAATGGTAATGGAACCATTCACTATATGCCGCTCACGTGAAGGAATCACTGCACACTCGCGGGGATGTCTCAAGGTAGCTTTATTGGGCAGAGTGCTTGGATAGCTGTCAAGCACGGGAAGGATGATGAATGTCCTGTTTCATCTTAAAGTCCTGAAGCGTTTCGAGGGTGAAATCCCTCTTCCTCATATATGTGTGTGTGTGTATACGTGTGTGCGTGTGCAGTGCTGCTATGGGGAAACGCTGGTATTTTATGCAAACCGATTGTTGGTCAAAACTGCTGATTAGTAATTTTATAACAATAAAAGCTGCCGAATAACGATTTTAAATAACTTGAAAATCCATTTATTTTATTTTTCTGCTGCTATTGTGGGAAGCGTATTCTTTAGGGCTGTAACAAACTGCAACCATAGAGAGGTAGTGTTACCCCTCCCTATCATAGTGTGTGGGAGAGCTGCGGGAGGATTGGTGCTTTAGTTGTTAACCTTCCACATCTTCATATGGCGGCTGGGGTGCTACCGCACTGCGGATGCGCCAAAGGCAAGCCTGTCTGCGCCCGAACTGGACCAGGGAGTTTGCACAATTGGGCCCAAACAACTAAAAGACACATCGGATTAGCTGCTGCCTCTCGGGCTACCTTCTGAGTCATGCTGCTCCCTGTCACTTAGAGTTGATAACCTGGGCGAGAGAGATGAGGTATGTACACAGTGTAACTACACACTAAAAAGGCAGAAAAGACAGACTATAACAAACAACCTGTACAAGTTAACAAGCATTTGCAATGCAATAGGTCTTGCATTAGGAAAGTTTGAGCTATTGGTATTGTAAATGACAAATTTTTTATTTGTGTTGGTTTTGAAAATAGTGAAATTAATAGCTTTCATTTTCAATGCCAATATTTTTAACTTTTGCAAATGTGACACCTATAGCATTTATAATGCAAAATGTTTTGTATTTACGTGACTTAGATGTATTGATATTACAAATAATTAATACTTAAATCAAAGTTATTGTAATTTATAATGGCAATAGCTTAATCTTTTGTAAATGACTTTTGTGAAGATTATGTTCAGTGTATTGTAATGTGGCGAAAATCCAAGAACAGAAGTGAAATATTAACATCTTTTGTGACATTTGTAATAAATCTTGAAACATTGTTAGAACATATTTGAACTAGTTGTTGTTGAATGGTTGCACAGATTGATGCTGTGGTGGCGCTGAGTGATGTTGTGGCGGCGACGAGGTATGCTGTGGCGTTCATTGATGCTGTGGTAGCTCATAGTGTATTGTGGTGCCCCTGAGTGATGTTGTGGTGCCGCTGAGTGATGTTGTGGTGCCCCTGAGTGATGCTGTGGTGGTGCTGAGTGATGCTGTGGTGGTGCTGAGTGATGCTGTGGTGGTGCTGAGTGATGCTGTGGTGGTGCTGAGTGATAGAGTGAGGGCGACAGACAGATAGAGTGAGGGCGACAGATAGAGTGAGGGCGACAGGCAGATAGAGGGAGGGCGACAGGCAGATAGAGGGAGGGCGACAGGCAGATAGAGGGAGGGCGACAGACAGATAGAGGGAGGGCGACAGACAGATAGAGGGAGGGCGACAGACAGATGGAGGGAGGGCGACAGACAGATCGAGGGAGGGCGACAGACAGACAGATAGATGGAGGGCGACAGACAGATAGATGGAGGGCGACAGACAGATAGATGGAGGGCGGCAGACAGATAGAGGGAGGGCGGCAGACAGATAGAGGGAGGGCGGCAGACAGATAGAGGGAGGGCGGCAGACAGATAGAGGGAGGGCGGCAGACAGATAGAGGGAGGGCGGCAGACAGATAGAGGGAGGGCGGCAGACTGATAGAGGGAGGGCGACAGACTGATAGAGGGAGGGCGACAGACAGAGGGAGGGCGACAGACAGAGGGAGGGCGACAGACAGAGGGAGGGCGACAGACAGACTGAGGGGGGGGCCGACAGACTGAGGGGGGGGCCGACAGACTGAGGGGGGCCGACAGACTGAGGGGGGGCGACAGATAGCGTTTAATTATGTGGCACTGAGTGGTATTGTTTGGAGTGTATGTTGCATTCAGTAGAGTAAATATGTGGCGGGTAATTTTGTGGCACTGAGTGGTATTTGGAGTGTATGTTGTATTCAATAGAGTGTAATTGTGTGGCGTGTAATTATGTGGCACTGAGTGGTATTGTTTGGAGTGTGTTGCATTGAGTGCAGTGTAATTATGTTGCATCGAATTATGTGGCACGGAGTGGTATTGTGTAGAGTGTGTGTTGCATTCAGTAGAGTGTAATTATGTGGCGTGTAATTATGTGGCACTGAGTGGTATTTGGAGTGTATGTTGCATTGTGTGCAGTGTAATCATGTGGCGTGTAACTACGTGGCACTGTAACAACCGGATTTTCAGAACAGGCAGCCCACCAATGGTGGCCAACCCAGTCGTCACGCAAACCCACTCTTCTCAGGTTGCTATTTACAAGATATTTGGAGGACTTGCATGAGAAGGTGATTATTAGCTATTTACAAGCCTATACAATGAACAATACTCTCATATCTTGTCCTATATTTACCTCATCTCATTGGATTCGAGCCTCCCGACTATTTTTCGCTTAACAACCGGCGACTTATTGGATTCGAGCCTCCCGACTATTTCTCGCTTAACGTCCGGCGACTTATTGAATTCGAGCCTCCCGACTATTTCTCGCTTAACGTCCGGCGACTTATTGGATTCGAGCCTCCCGACTATTTCTCGCTTAACGTCCGGCGACTTCTCGGTTAACGTCCGGCGACTTATTCCCTAACTCTTAGGATCAATATTATCTATGCTGCCTGCTGGTGGACCTGTTGTCTCCCAGTAGGGTGTTCTATAGGGGTCGGCGGTACACCTAAGGTGCACCGATGATGTGTACTATTCCTAATTTAGAAGAATTATCTAATTATCCTATTTGGGAGTTCTCTCCTGGTACAAACCACCCAGTCCTCCATTTCTCAGTTACCTGTTAGAAGGGAACTCCTCATCCTTCTATACGACAGCACCTGGCTGAAAAGAAAGGTTAGTCCTATCATGGAAACAACACTCAAATATATGTATTGGACATTATATCTTTATTCTACATTTAAACATAATAGCATTAGCAATCTAGACATGGTTGAAATTAGTCTCCATCTACAACCTAGAAAGAGAGGAGAATGAAGGATTATATATGTATGCTACACTAACTCAGAACGCCTCACCTTATAGGTGCGTCTTTCCATCTCAGCAGTGGAGCTGTTCCCTCTCTCTCTGGTCTTCACTCGCTCGGGACTCTGCTCTCCCACTATGGCTCACGAATACACGTCTGCACCGCTACGCCTCGTCTACGCTGCCTTGGTTCCGACTCAAACCCTCTTCTGAACTCAGTCTGTCGCTACCACTCTTGGGTTTTAGCCTTACAGGATTCTTGATCTCTTCCTCTCTTCATTGATGTTAACAGCCGGTCACTAGCTCTTGGACCAACTTCATCTGTCTGCTCCGCACGTTGCTCTCTCTCTGTCTGCTACTTGCTCTCTGATAATATATCTCTCCCTTTCTCTATGGAAATTTCCAGCCTTAGGCCGACTCGCACTGAATTCCTGTACCAGTCTCCGCCCGCTCACGCCATCCGCAGTGGCCACCTGCGTGTTGCGTCTACCACCGAAGATCAAAATACATTCCTTCGATAAGGGCCGGTCTTGACCGGTTCTTCACTAGCGAATAATAAGTTAGATTCTAAACATTACCTTTGCTCTGCAAGCGCCTCGGACAGACGAGGCAGCTATCTAAAATGGACGAGGCAGCTATCCAAGATGGCTGCCCTTTGGTTGTCGGGAATACAGGCCTGACTAATGGGGAAAAAGGCACTGAACCCTGTCAAAGTGCATAGTTAAGCCCTATAACTAAATGAGAATGTTACTAAAACTGAAATGGTAGTAGATTATAGTCACTATTGGTCTAAGAATAGGCTAGGAATTACCCTGGCGTTACAGGCACTGAGTGGTATTTGGAGTGTATGTTGCATTGAGTGCAGTGTAATTATGTGGAGTGTAATTATGTGGCACTGAGTGGTATTTGGAGTGTATGTTGCATTGAGTGCAGTGTAATTATGTGGCGTGTAATTATGTGGCACTGAGTGGTATTTGGAGTGTATGTTGCGTTAAGCGCAGTGCAATTATGTAGCATATAATTATGTGGCACTGAGTGGTATTGTCTGGAGTGTTTGTTGTATTCAGTAGAGTAATTATGTGGCGTTTAATTATGTGGCACGGAGTGGTATTGTCTGGAGTGTATGTTGTATTCAGTAGAGTGTAATTATGTGGTGTGTAATTATGTGGCACTGAGTGGTATTGTTTGGAGTGTATGTTGGATTGAGTGCAGTGTAATTATGTAGCAATTATGTGGCAATGAGTGGTATTGTGTGGAGTGTGTGTTGCATTCAGTAGAGTAAATATGTGGCGTGTAAATATGTGGCACTGAGTGGTATTTGGAGTGTATGTTGCATTGAGGGTGCGGAGTGTGTGAGGGTGCGGAGTGTGTGAGGGTCAGTATAATGTACATGGTGCTCATGTAAATCACTCCAGTGCCTTCAGATACACGAGTGAGGGCGCAGGACATGGCTAAATCAAGAGGCTGAGTAAAACAGAGCACGGAAAAGGACGTGGAGGTTTAAAAAAAAAAAAACATGGCGGCAAGCAGGTCAGGGGCTATTGGGTTAACACAAGGAATGCATGCCTAAGGTAGAGCTGCTGACCCTGGAACTGGGTTCAACCCCTGGCATTGCCTCGTGTCAAAAGCAGCTGGGGTGTTGCCAAATGGTCTGAGATGTGCACGCGCCCCCACACATGCACTGTAGGCAATCTGCCTAGGAAAGCCTTTGGGTGCATTTTTGAAAGCCCCTACATAATATCTCACCAACAAGCATTGCTAAAGCAATCCTTTAAGCGAGACCTAACCTAACAACGAGCATTGCTAAAGCAATGCTTTAAGCGAGACCTAAAACTATGACCTAAAAACGAGATGCCCCTGTCTGGATCATCGATCAGTGTGGTTAGTGGGGCGAACTCGAAGGTGGGTGGGGGCAGTGGGTAGGATGGTATTGGAGCATGCAGGGCACTGTGAGCTCATCGCAGTACAAAGTGATCCCTAGGTGTTGCTGCAGCAAAGCAAGCATCTTCGGTGTGGGATATTTTGTGGCCATCTGGGAAAAGATCCCCTAACGTGTTTTCAACCCAGGACTGATTAGCCCAAACCCTGACAAACACACACTTGAGCAGGAGTGCTAATTGTGTAGAAAAGGGTATGTAGATTCGTCAGATGCATGATGGGTAATACATACAAATGTGCAACATGTACTGCTTGCTGCTGTTTCAATTATTTGAATCAATGAAAGATGCAATGCTGGTTGTTTCCTGCTTGGCTGCAACTCTACAGTGTGGGTATCTTGCATTGAATCACATGAGGCTTTCCCGTCTTCATTTTTCACAGGCTTCGCTTTAATGCCTCGATGATGAGTGCTGTATCAAATTACGAATGCTTAAATGGTGCAATGTTTGTTACACCTAATATATACAGGGTGTCAAAAGGTCTTAATCCCCTAGATACATTTCGGATTTTAGGGTCACGCTGGAGCACTTCTTTTGCAGATGCGTTTTATGCACGTGAGGTTAGCATGAGCAGTCAGTTGTACAAAAAGAAAACTATTTTACTATGCAAACAACCGTGAAATTCCATTTCCTACTGGCAAGAAGCACTGATGCTTAGCATGACTGATTCAAGTTGCAAACTGGCTGCCTTATTCGAATTGTTGGCAGGAGAGGTAACTCAGTGACCTGAGCATACAACTGCAGATAGGGTCTACTCAGATGTTCATCTTCCCAAGGTCAACATCATGAGAACCATTCAGATGGGTAATCTTAACACTATTCCTTAACCCTATTACTATGTGGCAGTTCAGGAGTGCTTCGCTCTGGGTGCTTATTGGCTCACTTTGATAATTATGATGTGAATTGTGATTAAATTGCAGTCTGATATTGGCTAGTAAATCTGTATTTTACACAAGCAATGACTTGGAATTCTGTTCAGAAGAGCTGAGGTTTACAAAGTTATTGACTTTCACTTGGCAGTTGATGTCCAAAGTGCTAATTGTTTGAGTGTTTGCAAGAGCTATAGATGGAATTTTGTATGACGTGTACTGCGTGATAATCAATGGCTCCAATAATCAGCATTCAATCTTTACTGTATTTGCGCTCCTCCGTTTCATGTATAACATCATCTGTCCTGTTGAAGCAGCCTTCATTAAAGAGATAGCAGTGATGTAGCAAGAGGGGGGTGCGGTCTGCCCGCCCCCCCCCCCCCTACCTGTGTCTCGGGGTGGCAATCGCCAGCACCCCCCGCTCTTCAATGTGGCCACCGCAGGGAGGGACCCCTCGGGCAGCCAAGTGTCTAGCTATGCCGCTGAGTGACAGGCTCTGCAATTGATCTGTGCTAGAAGGCATTGCGCGGAGCTAATGAATATGAACCCCGCTGAAAATGAAAGTTTCATGCTACATTTCTTTGGTGCCAGGAGATTTCCCCACTCTATCTGACCTCATTGACACCATTAACAAGATTAGCCCCACTTAGCTTTAATAAGTTAGTGTTAAATATCTGACTTATTGAGCTGCACACAGCTGCATTTATCAGGAGCAACTGTTACCGGAAACAGCTCACAAGTGTCTATTTTAGGAGGAGAGAGTGCTGCTTGTGTTTTTAAGCAGTTACTATCAATTAGAATAGAAACATGACCTTGGTTGTATCTCACAAAGTCCACAGCAGTTATTTGAGTATGGAACAGGACCTAGGGGGGTGTCCAGGACTGAAAAAACACAGGTCAGGGCTGAAGGTGTCGGACGCAAGAGACAAAGTAGAATGCATACTTTTTTTTGCAGAACGTTTTTCGTCTGTATGGGTACAAGAACTGAAAGCACGGAGTTAAAAACACAGCATACAGGCTCGGAGTTGTCTCAAACTGCTCATCATTAAATGTAAACAGACACTGCATGTCCTGGCGAGAGAGCAGCTAATTCACCCGTGCTCACTTATACAGCATTTTAAAGTGCACGTCCGCTGCTTCTTGTAGCTGATAACATAGCATTATTAACATTATTACCTCAGAGGGACCTAGGTCTTCGGCCTTGGATGAAATTCTGAGCGGACCGCCAGGATTCTAACCTGTAACCATACATTTAACAAAGAGCAAAGCGGTAAAGTGAGGCAAATGGTGATCACTTTCGGGCCGCTTTGATGTTCTCAGTTGCCTCGAGGCTCACTGAGAACATCAAAGCGGCCGCGAAAGTGATCAGCAGGCGGACAAAAGGTGCGCGCGCACATGCACTGTATCCGATCCGCCTGAAACAAGGAGGATGAGAGATAAGGGGGAGGAGTGAAGTAGTAGGAAAAAATCCAATGTGGAAGCGTAGACTATAAAAACATATTTTTAAAGAAAGTAGGCTCCAAATTATAGATAATTTAATATATCAGCCTTAAATAACTCCCTACAAAAAATCCAATCTGTATTTAATTTCCAAATCTAGCCAAAGCCTATTCTCGTGTGCATTAGGACTGGTTCAGCTCTGACTCCAGTCGCAGCATGCTTGCGGACAAGCGCTTGAGAGCAAGTAAAAAAAATAGTAGCATATTTATGTAAAATTCAGGACTTTGGCAGTCGGCCTTTTGGAGTCTATATTTTGCAAATCGTTTTTTTTTCAGTCTATTGTCTCAGGCTTCTCCGGTAAAGACACAACACTGGTGTAACCCAAGCCCTTTGTGTAATCCAAAACCCACTAGCTACTTAGGAAAACAATCACTGGCAAAGCCAATAGGTGTGGCTTTGGCATGCTGAGGCAAAGAAATAAACTAGAAAGGCGGAGGCAGGGGTGGAGGAGTGAATGAGGCAAGATGAGTGTAGCAGAGGGGTGCCAGCGAGTGAAAGGGATAAAGAAACAATGAAAAAGAGGGACTGACCGAGACAGACCGAAGAGAGAAAACGTCAGAGAGGGGAGAATAAAAGCAGTGCAGGTGGGAAAGGGATACAGGGTGTGAGAGAGAAGGGAAAGAACAGGGAATAAAGGTGGAGGCGGGGAGGGAGGATAATTAGCGAGGAAAGGAACGGTGAACCTGAAGGAGAGAAAGAGAGTATACAGTTGGGGAAAAGTATTGTTATAGTGCTCAGTGAGGTGTGTGTTGCGCACCGGGGAGAGACACGCGAGAGGTGGTCACTGTGGGGGCTTCGCTGCCTTTCGTGAGAAGGAGGCAGAGAAAAGGTGGAGTGACTGATGGAGGCACGGGCAGACATTAGCAACAGGTTAATATCTACATTTAATTTCACATAGCGTTACATGGCACACGGGTTGCCTCGGAGCGCCTAAAAAGAAACCGCGAGGCCAACAAGCTCTCGGCATTGCGTGGCGGGGGGGAGCGCATTCCTTTGAAGTCTGAAGCGGGGGCGGGGGAGTGCATTCCTTTGAAGTCTGAAGCGGGGGTAGGGGAGCACATTCCTTTGAAGTCTGATGCCGAGGCCGATGGTGTTTGATGTGCACGTGCCTGGCTCGCATGAACTGTACCGAATCCGCAGTTTAGGAAGACTTTTCGGAAGCCTACTATAATCTTGCCGAACAATCATTACGCATTGATTCAGGGAGACCTAAAAATGAACTCTTGAAGCTCGGTTTAATTACCAGTCAATCTCTTCCAGGATATAAAATTGAGATAAGGATCTTGCTGGAAGAGGGAGATTTGGATGTCCTGTTCATCACGGAAACCTGGCTTAATCATAGCTCCACCCGGATATTTTAATGGCCCTTCCATCTCGGTTCCAAATACACAGACAGGACCATATAGGAAAAATAGATTGCCATCATATTAAAGGAGGAGTTCAAATGTGTTATTACTCCTCTTTCAATATCCGATTGTGAAAGCTTTCAGTTGGCCATCTCATTCTCCCCTACATCCACCTTTTAGGGAACCTTAATCTACAGACCTCCAGGCACAAGCACAAATGTTACGGACAATTTGACAGACATTCTAGCTAGCTTAGCAGTGAGGAAAACGCACATTACTATCTTAGGTGACTTTAGTATGCATCTCGGCAAATCTAACATTCCTTTAATTAAAATATTGTCGCAGGAACTACATGTGGTGCAATTGAATGAATGAATGAAATTAGGTTTCTATAGCGCGTAGCTACCATGATGCCTCCTAGCGCTTTTGGACCGGACAAATAGATAAGCACATCATGTTAATGCGTAGTACTGAAAAGATGGGTTTTGAGAAGTTTACGGAAGGCCAGTAGGTTAGGTTCCCCTCGAAGAGTAGGGGGAGAGAGTTCCAAAAATGTGAAGCATTCAGGGAGAAGGAACGTCCACCCCTTCTAGATCTTGTACTTTCCTTGGGGTGGCAAGAAAAGCTGAGCTAGACCGAAGATTCCTAGGAGGTTGGTATGGGGTGACCAGGGACTGGATGATGGCTGGGCCGGATTTCCAGATGGCTCTGTGAGCCAAGCACATGGCCTTGAACTGTATCCTAGCCCGGATTGGGAGCTAGTGAAGATTCCTCAGTGCTGGTTTCGCTGATTGTCTCAGAGGAATCTGGAGAAGTCGGCGAGCTGCACAATTCTGGATCTCTTGTAGTTTCTGGATTGTGGACTGAGAGAGGCCCAGATACAGCGCATTCCCATAATCCAGGCGGGAGAGTATGAGGGCTTGCACCATAATCCTTCTCGCCTGGAAAGGGAGCAGGGGAAGGATCTTTCGTGGCATTCTCATTAGGCCAAAACATGTAGCAGAGAGCTTAGTGGCTTGATGGTTGAAACAGAGGGAGCTGTCAAACCACATGCCCAGCCTCTTAATCTGCTGCTTTGGAGCTGGAGTAGGGCCAAGACAGGTCGGCCATATGAGTGCCGAAGAGGGTGATGGAGATTTGCCCAAAAACATCAGTTCGGTCTTGTCCCCATTTAGCTTAAGGTAAGAGTTCCATCCATTCAGCTACCGCCTCTAGGCAAGTACCTAGAGAACAAGATGATCCCTCAGGGTGGTCATCTGCGTAGGTAATGATCATTATACCGAATGGAAGGACTATCTCTGCCAAGGGAGCCATATAGGTGTTAAAGTGTGGGGCTCAAGGAGGAACCCTGGGGAACCCCACAGCTAAGAGGCCACCGGTTTGATGTGGCAGTACCCTCAAGGACTTGAAAGAACCGGACCCTTAGAAAGGACTGGAACCAGGTAAGTGCCATATCGGTCACTCCAAGATTTTTTAGTCGCTCAAGCAGGATGTTGTGATCAACAGTTTCAAAGGCGGCACTGAGATCTACAAGAATGGTTGTTGCTGAGCCGCCCTGGTCCAGAAGTCTCTGTGCCTCCTCTGTTTCTGCCAGAAGGGCCATCTCCTTCCCAAGCTGAGGACGGAATCCAGTTTGAGATACATGGAGCAAGTTTTTGGATTCCAAGTACTGCACCAGCGTGGTGTTTGTGTCTCTCAATCAGCTTGCTCAGCTAGGGAAGGAGAGAGATGGGTCGATAGTTGGCCATGTTGGAGTGATCTAAGTTCGTTTTTTTCAGAAGGGCTCTAACCTGAGCACACTTCCAGGCCAGGGATACCATGCCGGATGTGATGGAGGAGTTTAGAATATCCAGAATTATCGGGCGAATGGAATTAATGACTAGCGAGAGATGCTGCGGAGGAGCGTGGTCCACGGGGGAGCCCGAGGTTACCCTAGAAATAAATGAATCCAAGGAATCCACGTCTAACAGAGGAAAATCTCCTAGAGAGCACTGTAGTTCGGGGTGCAGACTTCTGGTACTGAGAGCTGTCGACTCAGTCTGTGAGGGAGGGAAAGGCAGACATATCAACCACATTTTTTGATGGGAATATTCTGCCAGGTTGTTACAGTGGTCTGGTGCTTCCTCAGTGTTAGGAGGTTTATGCGGCATGGTGGAGAGAGATTTTGCAGTACGAAAAATCTCTTTAGGTGAGTTATCCTTTTCTCATAGAAGGTGGTTTGGGCAGTTTTCATTTCAGCCTTATAACTCCTGATTGCCTCTCTGTAATAATGTTTCCTCTCTTCTGCAAAATTCTGTCCCCACCTCCTTTCATATTTTCTGCAGGTTTGCTTAAGATCCCTTAATTTAGGGGAAAACCACGGTGCAGATTTTTGTTTGAATCTCTTGTGGATAGGTTTTTCGGGAAGTATTATATCCAATGAGCTTTGGATCCGTAGATTGAAGTTGTTGTTTGCCCGCTCAGGATTAGGATCACTAGAAGGTCTGGTAGTGTCAAGAACAGTAGTCCATTGGCTGGTGGAGAGATTCGACCATTCCCTTTTTTAGCGTCAAAGTAGCGCTCTGGGGAGGAATAGGAGCCAAAGGGTGGGAGAGCCTACCGAAAGATTCTGCTCATTACTAAGCACAGGATCGAGGAGATGGCCCTTGACATGCGTGGGGGCAAATCCTTTCTGCTTAATTTGAAGTGCCAAGAGGCTTGTTAATAACTCATTGGCCAGATGATTAGAGGGTCATCCAAGTGGATATTAAGATCCCCCAATATTCTGAAGTCAGCTGGGGTTAGAGCTAAGTTGGCAACAAATGTAGGAAGTGCACTGAGAAATTGTCCTATACAACATGTAGCCTCCCCTACCCACATGAAAGGGCATTTCCTTGATTCTATATTTTCTAATGATCCTAAGATTCAAGTCTCCACCCCAGTTCCTGTGCCTTGGTCAGACCATCATTTTATTCCTTTCACGTTGACTAATACTGGCACCCAAAAACGTTCCAATACCTCCCCCCAATCCAGTGCAGAGTTAGTCTAAACTTGTCCCAGAAGTATGGACTAAAATCCTGGAAACCTCCAATTCTAAAAGGTAACTTGGACGGGGTGTACACTTATTGGGAAAACTGGATTACTCAGTCACTGGATGAGTGTATCCCAGAAATTGTGAGAAAGTGCCATCTTTATTGCATAGGTATGCCCCACCTTTTTGCTGAATTGCTTTGACTGAGTGTGCCCTGGGTCCTACCAATCAGGTGCCCAGGGCCTGTGTTCCTTTCCTAAAACTGTATTGAAGCTTGAACCCAATTGGCTCTGGCCACATGTCAGCTTCTGGTAAATGGTACCCTAGGTACCTAGGGCATTGTGACCAGAGAAGACCCCTAAGGGCTGCAGCACTTATTGTGCCACCCTTAGGGGCCCTGCACCCTGACACCCACACCCTGCCTTGGCAAACTGAGTGTCCTGGTGCAGACCTAAACAAAGAGTCGACATGGCACACATCCCTGTGTGCCATGCCCACAAACCCACTGCCCTGGCATACATCAGTCACCCCTCTAGCTGGGTGCCCTATGCCAGTGGTGTGGGCACAGGTGCATGAGCCCTGTGCCCCTACAGTACCCAGGGCCATTCCTGGGCATTGTAAGTGCAGTGATGCCATTAAGAGTATATGGTGCTGGGAGGTTGTCATTACGAACTCCACAGCACCATAATGGCTACACTGAAGACTGACAAGTTTGATATCAAACTGCTCAGCACATTAAACCCACACTGATGCCAGTGTGGGATTTAATTAAAATGCACTACAGAGGGCATCTTAGAGATGTCCCCTGAAACCTAACCTAGAATCCACATCTGGTCAGAGAACCTGCCACACAGCTGACCTGTTGCTGGACCCCTGGGTGGAGAGCCCCCGCTCTCCTGGGCCTGCAACAATGCACATCCTGGGCGAGGTACTAGGCCTCCTCCCCCAGGATGGGCAGGGGGAAGCTTCAAAGGCATACCACCTTTGTGAGCTTCTCCAGACCCCTTGCTGTACTCAGCAACTGGCCCCCACCAATTCTGATCCCCACACTGGCGGGAAACCCTATGTGAGGAAAGGGGGTGTGCCAGCCTGTGCCAACTCCACCACTCAGGTGGGAGAGGCGAAGCGAAGCATGACTCCGGGCTCCAGCCATGTTGAGGATGGGGAGCCCTGCCCAATCAGAGATAGGCTCCTGCCCCCCTCCCACAGAAGAGGAGCAGGATAGGGAGTGTACTCACCCCAGGACAGGGACCTATTGGTCCCTGCCCTTCCCCTACCTGTAACACCCCTAAATGTAGTATTTAGGGGCACCCTGAACCTTCCTTCCTCAGATCCCGATTTCGAAACAAGAAAGAAGACCAAGAAGAAGACCTGCTATGCAGCGGCTAACCAGAGGACGACACCAACTGACTTGGCCCCAGCCCTACAGGGCTGTTCATACTTGAACCTGCTACTGCTAAATCCCGGCGTCTCCTGCGGACAGCAGCCTCAAGAACCCCGGAGAAACTGCCTGCCTTGACCTTCTTAGAGACTGGGACTCCCACGAGTAGTGTCTATGCACTAACAGCAATACCACTAGTGCCAGCCAGGCACCGCGAATCCATCCCACTCTGCACCCGCTGAGCCCGGCCTGTGCCCAAGTGGACAAAGACCCTGAGGACGCCCCCCAGGCGAGCCTGACCTGGAATCCAGTGCCCAAGGACCTTCCTCGACGACCCAGATTCAGAACCAGGGACCCCTCCAACCACGACCAGCAGAGGGAAAGATTTCCCGACTTCCAAAGACACCCCTGCACCCGGCGCCCATCCCCCCCCCCCCGGCCTCCTGTGCCCAACTCCGGGGTGCCCACCTACCCTCCAAGATCCCAACTTACCCCTCAAAGTGTTGGTCGCTCCAGAATATCTACCGGGCCTGCAGCCTTTGTTCCCTTTTCAAGATCTCCATTGAATAACATTGAGCGCCCGACAGCTCAAAAGCACCCTGCACCCAGCTGCCCAAGTGGCCCTGGCAGTGCAATCTTTGTCCTTTCCTACTTCCCCATTTGCCTTGTGCAAATAACCAGGAGCCCAGCTCCCACAGCCGCGTGGCCTGCTAGCCAGCAGCCACCAACCGAAGGGCCTCTGCCCCTCATTGGATAACATTGGGCCTAACTACCTCTGCACCCAGCTGCCCCTGTGCCGCTGAGGGTGTACCAACTGTACCTACCTGACCCTGGGAGAACCTGAGTCTATGCCCAGAACCTTAACTCTGCCAGTCGAGTACTTTCCTCGAAGCCGATAACTCACTTTTCTTCCGTAGGCTAACATTGACTGGTTTCACTTGGAAATTCAGTGTGGAGTTTTGGAACTTTAAAATATTCACCTAAAATCAGCCGAACAACGAATTCCGACTTACTCACCTGTTAACAGGAGAGACCTAAGTGCTGCACCTTTTATCCCAGCACAAACCCTGAAAAGCAATTTTAACCGTACTTACCAGTAACCTGCATTTTCTTCCATAGGAAACTATGACTGTTTTTCTGTGAAATTTCTTCTAAGTGTCGATTTTTGCAAACTACAAATATTCTTTAAAAATCGTACCAACTACCAAAACGTAATTACTTACCTGTTTTAGATAGAGGTCCCAGTTCTGAACCTAGAAGTCTCGCACTGGATTACAAAAGTAATTTGAACATACTTTACCTGCAACTTGAATTTCTTTCCATAGGATAACATTGGTCATTTCATCTGGAAAAGTTTCTAAGTGTCAACTATTAAAATAGAATAATATTCCTTAACAATCACTACTGTAACCAAAACGCTTTTACTTAACTCTTTACAGCTCATGTCCCGGGACTGAATCTAGGATATAGTCCTGTGTATAGAAAAGTCATCTATACAAAGAAACTAATTGCATTTAACCAGAAATTGCCAATGAGCTCAATATTGCCTTGTGTTTGAAATTGTGTTGCCTATGGCAACCAACTGTAACTATTGCATTCAAAAAGTCTATTGCCTATTTGAAAAGTATTTAACTAAAGTAACTCATCCTGAGAAAGTATATTTTGATACCTTGTTGGTTCTAAAATAAAACGGCTATATCTTTTGATTCAAAACCATTGGCCTAGAGTTCAGTTATTGAGTGTGTGAGACCATTTTGCTGACTGAGTGTGTACAACAAATGCTTTACACTGTCCTCTGATACTGCCTTACTGCTCGACCAAGCTACCACTTTAGAGAGTAAGGTTATATCTAAATTTAGCCTCTGCCAAACTTCTGGGGACTGGAGACTCTATAAACACTGTACCATACTTTGGTCCAGTATATATAGAGCCACTTTCCTACAAAAAGCCTAAACCGAATACTAAAAGAGCCCCTTGGTTTAACACGCATTTAGTCTCCCTAAGGAACGACTGTAAGAAACTAGAAAGGGAATGGGCGAAGGATTACGATTCATCTTTAAAAGTCCGATATAAATCGACCATTACGCTGTACCACATGAAAATAAGAAAAGCCTGGTTTAATCTTTTGAGTAAAAGATAAACCAGGCTGCAAATTCCCCTAAGGAACTTTTTTGAGGTTGTCAAAGCCGTGACAACCCTAAACCAGGGCAACATCCTCAAAGAAAAGATGCAATGAGATAGCAGCCTTCTTCCAGAAAAAAAGGTCATGGTCATTTACGACTCATTTCAAATTACCCTGAATTTAGCAGGAAGGTAGATTTTGGTTTGCAGATCATGCTTTGTTATCCTGTGTAAATCTGTTCAGTAGTAATTTTAGGAAATCCAAATTTGTATATCTGGATTGTGGCTAATTCACGACTATTTGAGCAGACAGTTGTGGTTGGCATTTTATCTCATCGGAGCAGTCCCTGGAGTTGAAACTTAATAGGACATAAGGGGACAGGTTGCATGTGCCCTGACCCCATATAGGAGTGTTTGCGGAACGCCTTATGAGTAAAAGATGTTGAAAATGTTTTTGCTTTTTTTCCACTTGCGATATTCGTAAATTTGCCACAACAATCTCCGCAGCCCTGCGTGTAACATTGCGACTAATTTGCGAATATACATCACAATGAATTCGCAATTATCACTGGGGGAAAACATTATATATATATATATCTCCATGAATGCTCCTTCTGTGTACCCTCGCCATTTGAAGAGGATCGCTCCAAGCCAGCGGACCACACCCAACATAATTTCCCAAATTAAAGTTCAGTAAAGTGATCACTCTGAGTATTTTGCTTTCACCAGATGATGGTTTTAATCCGGTAACGCGTTTCGGTTGCACAGCAAGCTTGTTCACAACAGAGACTATTCATATTCTTATGCCCTCACTCAAAGACCCATACATACACTCACAGACCCATTGATATTCTGACGCAGTCACTCATTGATAAAGGAGAGGGAGTCAGTCGGCAAAGGGTTTAGTATACAAGATCGGGAGCCTTAGATAAATACAGCTGACTTGTGGGCATTCAAGATGGTCATCCGACTGAACTTGACTAGAGGTTCAAATGCTGTGAGATCATTTTTTCGATAGGTCCATTCTCCAAAAGGAAGGTGCTCGATGGCCCGTATTCAGGACAATGCAGGATATATCTATCATGAGATATTTAACGCGGCGGCCAAAGTCCCCCTGCCGCATGAAGGGAATATATTTCCTGCTCTAAGTCAGTACAGCTCTACTGAGTTGAGTCGGATGACCATTTTGAATGCCCACACGTCACCTGTATTTATCCAAGGCTCCCGATCTTGTATGCTAAACCCTTTGCTGACTGACGCCCTCACCTTTATCCGTTTACTCGGATGCCCCCAATCCAGACGCATCTATTCTAGGGTCCCACATTTGATATGACCGCCCTGATGAAGGTGTGACCAATAATGGGTTAGACACTGAAACGCGCGTTGGCGCTGGAGAACCTCGTGCCTCTGTTTGTTTCCACGTTCGATAAAAAGAAAATAGATCAATTACTATTGACTACGGTATGCTTATTCTGTAGATTGTATCACATATGTGAACAAATTTGAATTCGGATTATATTACATACTGTGAATTTTCCATGAGTGTGGAGAATGTATGAGTATGTGTGTAGTTGTGGTTGTTGGGGTGTATTGAGTGTGTAAATGTGGAACTTCAGATTTATCGGTTTGTTGATCTGTTATTAAGTCTCATGATTCTCTGATGAATTTTGAATAAATAATACAAACAATAAAAAAATACATGTACTTTTCATTTTCCACTTTTCCTTATTCTCCTGGGGGAATCTGTCTGTTTGTATAGCGATGCCTTATAGTATTAGTGACTTTGTTAGCACTTTTATATCCATGATCACGCAGCTCGGGTCTTTCTAGACTGCTGTCACTCAGACACTCATACACCCACTCAAAGACGTACTGAGAGACTCACGCGTCCACTCACAGAGACACTCATGCACGCACTCACTCTTATAGGTTGCAAGTAGGAAATACAATTTTAAAAACAGTAGAAATTCACTAAAAAACCAAAGGTTACAGTGATGTTGTTGGGAAACAACATTAAAAAAAAAACCTTAGTAATTCACTTAACAAAAATATCAAACGTTACATGGACCTTATAGTTGGGCTCAGATTTTACTCGTACGAAATCAGTGAAATTTAGTAGTTATAGTTATCTGAGCTAACTATATCTTATGTCTCTGCAATGTGCTGCTTGTGACATCGCATATTATATCACTCATGACATGGTCCATGACATCACTGATGACCTAATCCACAAAACCACTCACACACCCACTCATACCCACCAAAGAACGTCTCATACACCCACTTCCACACAACCCCTCACATACACATGCACAGACCCATAGTAGTACTCTCACAACCTATCACTCATCCATAGAGCCACTCACATATGCATTAACTCATGACCACTCACACAACCCTAACTCACCCATACAGCCACTCATGCACCAACTCACTCATCAATACACCCACTCATGCACCAACCCACTCATTCACCAACCCACTTAACAATACACCCACTCACGTCAAGTCATATAGACATAGACAAAAACACTCACTCATACACCCTTGCGCCCACACAATTACCCATACAGAAACTCACACAGCTACTCGCACCCATACAGGTACTCAAACCCACACAGCCACTCAAACCCACACAGCCACTCATTCACCAATGTAGCTACTCACACACTCACTTACCCATACATCTACTTACACAGCCACTCAGTCACCTTTACAAACACCCACAGAGCAACTTACATACCCATTCACACATCCATACAATCACTCACCCACCCTTACAGCCACTCACATATCCATACAGCCACTCGCATACTCACGCACCCACTCCCTCTCCGCTACTCTCACAGGCACGCACCTACACAGCCACTCACACTTATGCAGCCACCCAGAAATCCACTAACTCGCCCATACAGCAGCTCACACCCCCCCTCTCCAGTACAGCCACTCACCCACCCAGCTACTCACATACCCACTGGTGCCCTTCTGGCACACCCACTGGCGCACCCACAGGCACACTCACGCACCCACAGGCACACTCACTCGTGCACACACACACACACTCCCTGATAGTTGCACTGCCACTCACACACTCATTGATAGTTGCAGACTCTCACACACTCCCTCATTGATAGTTGCACAGTCACTCACATACTCCCTCACTTATAGTTGCACAGACTCCCTCACTTATAGTTGCACAGACTCCCTCACTGATAGTTGCACAGACTCTCACATACTCCCTCACTGATAGTTGCACAGACTCTCACATACTCCCTAACTGATAGTTGCACAGACTCTCACATACTCCCTCACTGATAGTTGCACAGCCACTCACTCACTTATAGTTCCACAGCCACTCGCTCACTGGTAATTGCACAGCCACTTAGATCTCCAATGAAATATGTTAGAAATAGTATGACTAATTACTCGTACAGAAATAATTCTAATTTGACTTATGCTGCAGCTTGGTATACATCTTTAAGTCTCAGAAACGTTTCGGAAAAACTCACAAGATGTCATTAGTGATGTTAGCAATGATGTCATTGACCATGTCATGAGTGATGTACTTTGTGAGGTCATAAGCAGTACCTTGCGGGGGCGTAAGTTATAGGTAGCTCGGGTAACCATAACTGCTGAATTTCACTGGTTTTGTGCGAGTAAAATCTGAGCCTAACTATAACGTCCCTATAACCTTTGTTTTTTGTCTGTGAATATCTATAGCACCGATCTTAAATGCATTTATATTCAGGTTTTAGTTTATTTTGGATTATGTTTAACTAACTTGTTTTTTCAGATAAAAAATATAGGATGTGCAAATATTTTTCCAGTTTTCTGTCACTGAAACGTTTGCAGCATACTATCAATTGAGCTGAACTAATAAAAATCTAAAGCCATTGTTTTGTACAAACTGGTGTTATAGTACAGTAAAAAACTTCTATTCTGTCTCCTTAAAGTTTTACTTAGATTATTTGATTTTGCTGAAACCTTACTAATGTGTTTTCCTTGTAGGTGTAAGGACATAAAGCGACTATTGGTGAGCTTTATGTATCTGCAAAGCTTATTACAACCCAAAAGCAGGTAAGGGGCAAATGCCTGACCTCCACTAAATCCCCCAAATTCTTCTTTTTTTTTATGCCTATTTTAACATACTGCAGTTTTAAAAATTAAAATAAATTCAAACCTAACTAGCAATAAAGTACATTTAATATGGTAGCATGCTTATATTAAGATTTCCAGAAATTGCCCAGGAGAAGGTAGGGAATGCAAGCCATATGTGCCCTGCAAAAATGTAGCTTTTCCAGAGATTTCACTGGTTGATCCATTTTAGACTGGTTTCTAAAACTATTTTCAATCTGAAGTGTTATAAAAAGCTTTGGAATTTATGGTGGTGTCATTACTTTCACTACTTACCATCCCCTTTCTCAGTATGAAACCTATTGAATTGTAAATGTGATGGATATTCCTTGAGGTCTCTGCACAAATTAGAACTTTGGTTTGGAAACCAGCATGGAGTTGTCCAATATTGATTCATGACCGCTATTCAATATGTGCTACAAAGTATAGATTTTTAATATGGCAAAATTAGAAATAGAAAAGAAAACTCAATTAACTAGGTGGTATAATGAGTGTTTAAACTGCTTGAAGTTGTATTTAAGGTATTTGCTGTCCTAAAGTCTAAGGTCAGCCTGCACTTGTTAAGTCATTGTGGGAAATGGAAGATTTATCTGGATAACTGCAATACATTGTGAGTAGCATCATTAAAGATCCCACCAAAGAGTGTGAATCATTGAAGAAATAACTTTTTTTGTAAGTTTGTAGTGTTTAAACTTCTTTTTTAAAGTGTGTAAAAATGTATTTGATTCTCGCGGATATCCTAGTACAGTGGTTCCCAAACTGGGGTCCGTGACTCATTCCCAGGGGGTCCGCGGGAAGCAATTTTAAAAGCACTTGCAAAGTTCCTTGTATAATCAGCAGTTTTTGGCAGCAATAAAAGTGTCAAGATGACTCCGGTGATTAATCTACTTGCTGGCGAGAGATTGGGGTTATGTCCAGTGGCAGCTTTAACTCATCTAAAGAAGCGCAGATGGTTAATATGCCTGCTGCGAAGAATGTCTACCATGCATTTTTTAAAAAGAAGTATTTTGTTTCGTGCATAGCTCAGTGGGATCCTGCTTTTGCAATAGAGATTTTTTTGTTCTTGTGCAGTTCACAAATTCCAATCATAATCTAGCACAGTGAGCTAGGAATTGCCATCAAAGAGCTGCATGCAAACTGCATGGTACCAGTTAGTAAGTTATGCTTTTTCCCGGTCTTTCATTATCCCGCTGCTGCTAAAAAGGTTTGTTTAAGCAGAAAAAAATCCTTATTATTAAAGTCAACGCTAACCGCTGTGTTATGTTCTGAATCCTGAGTGTGTGCTTCTCCAGACCAAGCACTCTTAAAAAATGACTACCCGTATGGATGACATGTGAATCCTACACCTTATAGGTCCCTTTGCCTTATGTAACATTTTCTAATTACTGAATTACACTTGTATGATTCATTGTCTCTGTATGTGTGTGATGTAAAGTGCTCTGACACCCTACAGTGGTACGAGAGGTGCTATCAAATAAATTAAATACATGTGACAGTGGGGCTAAGGAGGGATGAGAGGCACTAGGGAAGAGGTGTGGCGCCGCGGCGACTGACGCTGGAATCTGGGGATCACGGTTCGATCCCCGGCTCTGGCGGCAGGTTAGCCCAGCACCATGTGACTCTGGGCAATAGCTTGCTTAATCTTCCCGACGGCCCCCAGCGCCTAGAGACCCTAACGGGTGATTGTGCGCTTTACAAATGTGGATTATTATTATTATTATTATTATTATTATTATCTGTTGGAGGGTAGTAGTGAGGGAATAATTGAAGACTGTCAATCATTGAAGATTGCCAAAAGATTGTCGTATCCTGGTGCATTGTCAGGTCATTATTTAATTCGCTTTAAAAGCAAATGCACAGGAGGAGGAGCTACGCTAGTGCTAGAGATCGCGGGTCACCCGACCAATAATTTTCGCCACTTCCGGCTTCGGGCCCATATATTTCAAATCACCATATACATTGATCGGATGACGTCACAATCTACTACCAATAATTGTGAGTTCCTTTTCTATTTTCTAGTGTACCCGACTTACCATCCACTGTTACGGGTACCTATGACCACAATGGATCAGGGAGCTAGCTGTAAAAGGAAAGGCAGCAAATAATATATACTTCCATAAATGACTTTACTTTCATAAAATGACCACGGACAACTAGAAGTTTTATAAGGTTTTATCTAAAATTCAATCAGTGTATAAATCCAACTTACATTGAGCAGACAGTCAGTAAGCAAGATAACAAAACATTTGGATTCAAGAGAAATGCGACTGGGAACCTGCTAAGCTAGCAAACTAATCATGTAAGAGTCAATAATGGGTGAGGAAAAGTAACTAGGGCAAGAATCATTTATGCTCTGGAATGGGAAAACTTAGAAATCTAAACAGTTCGATTAACGTGAAAAATAGGACACGCTATAACTTCCGAAAATCTCTTCATTCAGTTTTAGTGAGAGAAAATTATGGACCACATCAAACAAGTTATAAACTGCAAATGGGAAAAATTGATTTGTAAAAGGAAGGGTAACATAGGAACATGCTATGAAAATAAATGCATACGTTTCATGAGATGCAATGAGTTGCGGAAAGCATGGAAAAACTTATCATACGCAAAGATATGTCTTTATTGAAGCAAAGACAGAAAAATAGAAAGGTGCAGTTTCAAGAGATTCAGAGCAATATTTACCTAGACTGGTGTGAAAACCAACCCTGGCCACGGGTCAGTTAAGGACAGGAAACCCTCAAGGAAGGATACCCCTCAAATGGACAGCAGGTGTAGAATGGACACCCAGGACAGGACAGGAAACCCTCAGATTAGGATCAGGACAGGACCACCAGGACACGACCAGCACCCGCAGTTTGGAAGCAACGCCTGCGCTCCACCCTCTCTGCAGCTATCGATCAGAACCCCGATTGGGTCAGCGAACTCCCAGCAAAGTGCTCCGCCAGCACTTTTAAGGTTTAGTAAAACCTTAGTCTATGGTCAAATTCGGACAGAGTGCTCCGCAGCGCTCTGTATCAAGTCACCTATTGAGTGCGTTGGGTCAGTGACAGGTCAGCTATTCAGACAAGTCGGACAATTTCCCTAGGTGAACCCAGGGTAGATATACTGTTTTGGGACAGGGTACCACCCCCCAAATGTTGCAAAGTGTCAGAATCCCCAATTTCAATTGGTCCTAAGGTAGGACTTGGTTAACACACCAATCAGAACAGACTATTACAAGCCCTACTTAGCATCCTAGGGTGCCGCCTAGCAAGATTGGGGTTCCCACGAGAAGTCGCAGGGAATACAATGGAAAGAATACAATTTGATACAATAGAGTACAATCTAGATGCTCTTGCTGGGTGAAGGTGCATGTTCCCATGCTGGCTCTGGCATCAACCTTCTTTGGCTTGGTTTCAATGCCACCGCACCACGGCTGATCATGCGCGATGCTGCCCTCCAAGATGGACTCCCCAGCCCCGTCACCCCTCAGTACCGAGGATACATGAAAAGTAAGCGAAAACAAATTAATACATAGAAATAAATGAATGTATTACATGTTATAAGTTCGTACTTTAGTTTCATCATTATAAAAATATACTATGCATTAGTGAAAAAGTGCAACGAATAACATCACAGGAGCAGCAGCACAAAGCTTCAGCACGTTATTGCTATTGCGCATGCGCACCTTTTCCCTCGAATTCTGACTGCGTCATGTCAGCTGACTATGCCTCACGCATGCGCAGGAACGAAAAGGCAAGCAGCGGCCATTTTAGGGACAGGGATTAATCGTATTAGTAGAACACATAGGCAAGCTTCGCTATGATACCTACGCACATTAAAAATACATAAAATTAGTAAAACAACAATTTGTTACGAGATTATAATAGATTTTCGAGGTTCTTGACTCGAGCAAGTCGCGATGCGAAATCTTGCTCTATCAATCCCCTCTTTGATGATATTTACTATCATCACAAAAAATGGAACCAGATGCCAACTTTCTTTCACACTTTGTACAACTCTATCTCTTCCAACATACGATTCAATTTTTCCTTCTCATTTTTGGTAGGGTGAGAATTTTTCACCCTTTTGTAAATCTGATTATTTATTTCCTCCAATTCAAGCTCATCCGCATTCCTTTTCACTCCTCTTGCATTCACCTGATACTTCTTAGTATGCCTTCGACATTTGCAACAGACGAAAATGAAAAATAGGATAAGACCTATAATTCCAATTGGCATCAGTACTTTGAACAATAAGCTTCTACCTAAGTTAGCAAACCAGTGACCTACATTTGAGAGACCATCAACTAGTCTCTTCCAAGCACTGTCAACCTCGAGTGGTTTGAGTTCCCTTTCCAAATTAGAAATGTTTTTCACATATCTTTTGAGCTGCACGCTTTTGTCCGGAATGTAAGTGCAACAATGTTGCGCCTTCAACATCCGGCAGACTCCGCCCTCTTTTGCTAATAAGGTGTCAAGAGCAAGTCTGTCCTGCAAAACCATTGCTCTGATCGCAACCATTTCGGTATTGACCAGCAGAAATCCATGAGCTGTGTCAGTAGACAGCACATCCACTACTGTGGACAATTTGCAAATTCGGTGAGTGTTCAGAACCACTCCCACTCCAGGTATCAGTGCACTAAAAATACTACCCATTATTTCACCTACGCTTTCTCTTTTACTACGCACTAAGCCATTAGTGTTTTCATTGCTTCCAGCAATTTCATTCACATGGTATATTTTCGGGAAGACAATGCCAAAGTAGCAGCTTCCATATCAGTGATCCGGCAATTTGAAATAAGCCTTGTCTCCACATATATAATAAATTCCAGGAAACACAGGTTCTGACCCATTTTTGAATCCCCAACCTCCAATTACCTTGTAATTGTGCTCACATTGACTGGAACCAATGAAAATGTTATTATAATAATCAGTCTTCTCGCGGTGAAGACAGAGTTTCCCTTTCTTTTCGAAATCCAGCAACAGAGCAGGTCCCGCCCCACCAGTGGAGGTGCTTTCCATGTTCTCAGCCCATTTAGGCGTTTTCTGCCTTTTGTCATTAGCCTTTCTTTGGAAACTCTCCCTTCTCTTCTCTGCCATGTTTAAAAATATCTTCTCTTGTTCATGCAATGAACAGGTCAGGTTGTCTCTATGTGCTTCAGCTATGTCTATATTGCCTATAGTCAAAAAGTAGTCTCCCATATAACGTATTACGTCACTTTTTATATGTACAGGATTCAGATTTCCATGAATGGGAAGTTCAGAAAAGATCACGTCATTGTTAGAGTAATAATACTGTAACGGTCCTCTTTTGTAAAATGAGCTTGCTAAAATACTACAGGAAATTCCATATGTCAGAGGCAAGTGATGGTATGTCACGCCTTCAGCCACAGAAGTAGGTAGCTTCATGCAGACATAGCAATCCTCTATCTCTATAGTCTCTACATAATGTACTAACAAGTTTGCGAAAACATTTGAGTGTGTCTGATTCCTAACTCCGTGGTAATGTAGTCCTTCCTCATCTGATGCTTCTAAGTCTCGTTTTGTTTGTCTGAGTGCTTTCTCACGTCTTTCTACACTTCGTGTTGTCAGTTCTTCAGTGTCAGCGATCTGTGTAGGGGAAATATTAGTATTTTTACTAACCATAAAGGGAATGAAAACTGTTAGTCCTATCTAAACTAATATTACTATAACTATACTACATATACATACTTTGCAGCATGTTTTGCAACAACTACCGCTAGGCCTTCCATTCGTTCTTGACTCAGACATTTCGGCTCAGAAGAAGTTTCTCGACCCCTCCTTGTAAGTTTACACAGGTAGCTTACTCCGTGCAACCTCAGGTGAGCTAGTCTTCCTCTTCTTCGGAATACTCAGCAACCGGTTCTCCGTCACTTTCGTCAGTGATATCAAGTTCCTCAAAATTTTCCAAGATTAAGTAGGTCCACTCCGGGTCCTGATTTTTCGTTTTGTCTTTTTATTTGCTCACTCCTTCTCTTGGAGCTATCTTCAGGTATTTCTGCAATTCGGGGACTTCTTCTTAGATCTGCAAGTTTCTCTTGGACTGTTTTTATTCTTAATTTCAGCCTCTTAACATACCTTGGCTCAATGTGCTTCTTTTTCTTTAGTCTTTTGGCTGGCACTGCGATCGAGCTTTCTCCTAATGCTCTTTTATTTTCACTTGTCGGTGGCGCTTCGGTTTCTGTTTCTTCCCTTCCTGTCTGACTAGTCCCAGGTCTTGTATCTATTTCTTCTGCCTGGTTACTAAGCTGACCTGGTTCAGGTGAAATATTGTTTTTGCTTTTGAATGTCTCTGTTTCTATGTCCTGAACACGTTCTTCTAATTCTATCTGATCCTGTTCAAGCACTTCGATCCCTTGATTTTCTTCTGCTCGAACTATTACACTATGTCTAGTCTGTCCCTTTTCGATTTCAGGAGTTAGTGGAGGGGTGTCAATCACCTGATCTGTCCCTGTCTGACCTTCTTCTTCGTCCTCAGACTTGATGTGAATCTCAATGATCTGAGGGTCTTCGCCTGTGCCTTGCTCGACCTCTCTATTCCACTCTGTCTTCTCTTATTCGCTCTCTTGTTCTGAGTGGGTCTCCAGGGAGCTCGACAATGGGTATCCAATCCTCTGGCCAGATTCCCGGCAGCTCGTCATCAGCTACTTATGGACCAGCCTCCGTTTGATGTTCAGCAGTACTGGTGCTTGGCCACGCGTCCTCAGCTACCTCCGGGCCAACGTTTATGGGACCCTCCACTGGGCTGGTGCTCGGTCTGTCGTCAGCTACTTCAGGACCAACATCTGCAGACCCCTCAGCTGGACGACCTTCTGCTCCAGGCTCCTCGTCTGGTATCACCTTCTGGGTATGGCTGGCATGGATCCACTTGGGAACGCCGGCGCACTTTACAGCGGTCGTCGTTACCAGGATTACTTGCCGCTTTTTTCCCCACCTTGGTGCAAGGCAACTTGAACGAGTGTGCTTCTTTATTTTAACCCAGTCACCAGGAACCAATTTGTGAACTGGTGTTGTCGGGTTGGCGACGGCGCCTGCCCCAATCTGGCGAGAGATAGAACGCACTTGGTCACCCAGTTGCTTGCAGTATTCAAGTACCAAATCATCAGAAATGCTTAACAGTTTGTATCCTGGTACCCATGCTTGTCTCATCACTCTTCCCATCAAGATCTCGTGGGGGCTCAGGCCTGTTCTCCGATCTGGAATGCTTCTGAGTCCCATCAGAACAAGAGGCAAGGCATTTATCCAGTTCAAGCCAGTAGAATCACATATTTTTGCCAATCTATTCTTTATGGTGCCATTTATTTGTTCTACCACTCCAGAAGCCTCTGGATGATATGCACAGTGCAGCTTTTGTGTGATCCCGAATGCTTGGCAAAGCTGGGCCAAAATTTCATTCTGAAAATGGGTGCCTCTATCTGAGTCAATAAAGACTGGAACCCCGAACCTAGGTATCAACTCTTTTAGTAGGAGCTTGGCTACTGTTATGGCGTCACACTGTGTGGCAGGGTAAGCTTCCACCCACTTTGAAAATAGGCAGATAATGACAAGGACATATCTTTTTCCCTCACATCGTGGCATGGTAATGAAATCAATTTGTATTCTCACAAAGGGACCCCCTGATCTCCCAATTTTCATTAGTTCAACTACTGTTCTTTTGCCAGCGTTGAACTGCTGACATGTTAAGCACCTCTGGCAAAGGGACTCTGCTACTTTCCTGAATTTCTTGTTGTACCAAGTCTGTTGAAATACCAGAACCATGGCATCCCTACCAATGTGTGATCCTTCATGTATCAGTCTGGCCATTGGGGCAAGTAGTTGTCTGGGTAACACAGGCATACCATTCGGGCCCACAATGACACCATCCTCACGTCTTGGTTTACAACCTTCCTCCTTCCACTTCTCTTTCTCCTCCCATGGCGTCACATGCTGCCATTCTCTCACTTCATCCCATGTAGGCACTTCTTCAAACATCCTAAGTTGGCAGCTGTTTCCAGCCCCACCCCGCTTCGGATTTATTCGCATCTGCTCCATGGCGCATTGTTTTGCCACTCGATCAGCAAAATCGTTTCCCAAAGATACAGGGTCAAGGCCCTTCTTATGAGCAACACATTTGACCACTGCCAATTCCTTTGGTAATTGGATTGCCTCTAAAAGGTCTTGAACCACTTTTCCATTTCGTATGGGGGTACCTGATGAAGTCAGGAATTCTCTTTGTAGCCATAACTGGCCAAAGTCATGCACCACCCCATAACAGTACTGGCTGTCAGTATACACTGTTATTCTCTTGTCTTTTCCCAATTTGCAAGCTCTAATCAGAGCGATCAATTCAGCTACTTGTGCAGACTTTACTCCAAATAAATAAGCTGCTTCTTCAATTTTGTGTAAAGTGACCACAGCATAGGCAGCACTTAGGCCCCCCTAGTTCATGCCTTGGGCACGAACCATCCACAAACCATTCCTCATCATGCACAGGCAAAGGAGTTTCTTTAATGTCTGGGCGAGGTTTAGTACTGAACTCTGTCAGATCAATACAGTCATGCTCATCATCTCCCTTACCTTCCATTACCATTGATTCAGGGAGTAGAGTGGCGGGGTTTAAAATATTGCATCTGGTGATGACAATGTTTGCAGCACCCATGAGAATCCTCTCATATTTAGTCAGCCGACTAGGGGTGAGATACTGAGTTTTTGTTCGGGTCAATAGAATCACAACTGCATGTGGAACATACACAGTTACAGGATGTCCCATGATAATGGACTCACTCTGTTCTAAACTGGTGCATGTTGCAGCTACTGCTTTCAAACATCCAGGTAATCCAGCAGCCACTGGATCCAATGTGGCAGAGAAATATGCCACAGGCCTTCTGGTCGTGCCGTGTTCCTGAGTCAGGACTGACAATGCACAATTGTCACGAGTGTCACAGAATAGGCCAAACTCTTTGGAGTAGTCAGGCATCCCTAGAGCAGGGGCTGTACACAGACAATTACGCAACTTTGTGAAAGCTGTTAGGCTCTCGTCATTCCATTCCACTGGGTCCTTTGCTCCTTTCTTTGTCATTTGAATCAAAGGTTTTGCAAGGACTGCGAATCCCACAATCCATTGCCTGCAGTAACCTACAACTCCGAGGAACATTCTGATTTCTTTCTGAGTACGGGGTAACTGCATATTTTGAATTATTCTGACTCTCTCTGAGGTAACTTTTCTGATGCCTTTTTCTATCTGGTGTCCCAGATATTTCACTCATTTCGGACAGAACTGTAATTTTTCAGGGGCCACTTTATGTCCCTTTTCACTCAGGTGATTTAGTGGGGCAATGGTGTCAACCACGCAGTCCCTATGACTTTTGGACGCCACCAATAGGTCATCAATCTACTGGACCAAAACGGACTTTCCAGGTAAGACTAAAGTTTCAAGAAATTTTTTCAAGATCTGATTAAAGATAGAGGGGCTCTCTGTGTACTCCTGGGGGACCCTATTCCAGACATACACGTGACTGTTGAAAGCAAATGAGAAAAGAAATTTGCTGTCTGGATGCAATGGGATCGAAAAGAATGCGTGACATAGGTCTATCACAGTAAACCATTCAGCATCCCAGGGAATCTGATACAGGATCACTGCTGGGTTCGGGACAATAGGGCAGCAAGGAACCACTATCTTGTTTACCTTTCTTAGGTCCTGAACTACTCTGTACTTGCCATTAGGCTTTTTTATACCCATAATGGGTGAGTTGCATGGGCTACTCATTACTTCCTGTATGATATTTGCTTCTAGCAATTTCTGTATTTCAATGGCAACACCTGCTCTTACTTCTGCACTCATTCGGTAAGGCTTGGTATTGGGGTATACTGCATTTTCTCTCATGGCTATTTGTATGGGGTCTACGTTTTTCATTAATCCCACATCCTTTCCTGTAAAGTCCCATTCTTCTGGCTTCACTGTCTGCTGGAGTTCTTCAGGTAAGTCCTGTATAGTCAGTCGTTTTATTTCTGAGTCAGGTCTAATTAACATTAGCTTGTAGATACCGTCTTCGTCTGGAGTTTGAATTTCGACGCCCTTTGGTGTGCAAAAGATGGTACAATTCATTTTGCACAGCAAATCACGTCCCAGTAAATTTACCGGACTGGTATCACAGACAACAAATCTGTGCATTTGTTTGAAATTTCCAATTGAGATCTCCATGGGCTCGGTAACAGGTGTACTAATCAGTTGATTAGATACACCCACTACTTGGATGGCTTCTCCCGAGAGGGGTAGGTTTGGAACGTCCACTGTTCTTACAGTAGAACGGGTAGCACCAGTGTCCAACAGAAAGGTGACATCATTTCCATCAACCTTTCCTTCAATGTATGGTCCCGACTGGTCCACCGGCAAGGAGGCGCCAAGTACGCACTCCTCGTCCTCCCCTCTCAGGCCCCGTCAGTACTTGTTGTCACAGAAGAAAGTGTCATTCAGTAAATACTGCGAAGTTGCTGTATTTCTATTTTCATTACCTCCCCAGATTTCTACGTCATCACCCTGTGGTGATTTTCCTTTAAAAATAGGCTTTGGCGCTCTGGGCACTTGGATCGTTTTTACCTGCTGCTGGGTCTTTCTTTGTTTTTCATTCTGCGTCTGTGGAATTAAATCAGGTGTTTGGGCATTATCATCTTGTAAATAGGGACACTCGTCTCTCCAGTGTCCAATTTCCCCGCACTGATGGCAAGGAAATTTCTTCTTAGCTTCCTCTCTACTCATTTTTGCTCTGGGCTTTCCTCCACCCCCACCCCCAGTGCTTTGGTTCGGGGTAGTTTTGTTCATCTTGTTTAACTGCTTTTCTTGTTCTGCGAGCTTTACTTGAGCCCACATAACCATCTCCTTGAGAGCCTTTTTCTTTTCTGCCATCTCGTCCTCACAGTACTTTGCGTACCGTAGGACCTCATCCATCTTTTTAGTATGCCAACAGATTTTATTATCTTTTATCCATTGACAAATTTCGGGCCTTAAACCGTTTACAAACCTGTAAATGAAGTGTCATATCCTTCATCTCGATGTTATCTATACCACTGTATGTTTTGAACACCTGCAACAGCCTTTCATAAAAGGAATGCACTGTCTCGTCTCTTTCTTGCGTAGTTCTATCTATCTTGGTCCAATCAGTTTCCTTTGCAGGCACTTTTATTTTCAAATGTTGAATTACTTGTTCATACTTCATCACTTCCTTCGATGGTTCCCCTGTTTTTTCATCTCTCGGGTATTCCTCACTAGGCCAGGCTATGGCTATCTTACACTCAGTCCACAGATCTACCGGGACCACTATGTCGAAGAACCCATCCAGGTCCTTCCACAGGCATTTTTGCACCTTTACGAATCTTTCTACCTGCCTATACCAATCCACGGGCTTTTCTCGTAATTTCGGAAAATCATTAGTAAAGGATACAATATCCTGTCTGGACCATGGAACGTGTACATATTTTCCACCTGGTACTTCACACATAGGGCATAACTGTTCTGGTTTGTCAGCTTCCTTTAGAACAAATTCGGGAGTTGCCTGCCTAGACCTGGCCTCATCCTTTTTATTGACCCATCTGGCTTTCCATCTTTCCACATCTCCCCATTTTTGTAATACTGTCAATAGTTCTTTGACCTGTGCTTTCTTCCCTGAAACATTCAAGTTTTCCAAATCCTTATCTGAGAAATCTGCCCTATATGGTTTCTGCAGAGGTTTCGATTTTGAAATATCTATTCCCATGCTCGCAGCAGTGTCTGTCAGTTTTTCATGAAGTACTCGAGTATTTCGGGTGAGACTCTTGCCGATAAACAGCATTTCGTCTTCGGAGTAGGTATTTAATCTGTCTAATCCTACGTTTCCTGCCATCAATTCCTCTATTTCTATTCTCAGCTTGTAGAGATCTAAAGGTTTCGTTGGGGACGCTTGTTTTTTCAAATTCTTGACTCCATCTTTCGATTTCTTCAGGAGTCACCAATGTGACACTCTTAGTACCCGAGGTCGATTCCATTTGAATTTCCCTCGCATTAAAAGGATTGTCTTTTCTGTATCCTTTTTCCGGCATTTCTAACGGGCAGATCTAGCAGCGAGACCTCCGACTCGCACTCACTTGTCTGGTCATCTACAATTAAGGGTTCTGGTCTGGCTGGTGCAATGACAGGAGTAATTACTGGAGTTTTCGGAGTCCCTTGACGGTCCCCGTACAACGGAACCACTGGTCCGATAGTTACTGGGATCGTCAAAGCTTCAAAACTTGTATTTAGCTGTGACATTTTCTGTATTATCTCAGCTCTCTGCTTTGCTAGCGCTTCTCGCTCTTTCTCTTCTAATAACCTGTCCAAAGATTTGTCATGTAACACCTGTGGGGTTAGAGTGGGAGCATGACTCGGGGCAGTGGGATGTGTTTCACTTGGTCCTCCACCATAATTAGGTCTTGGGAACAAATTTCCTGTGCCTAGAATTAGATAACCCCCTCCTACACTTGCGGACCTGACATCTTCCCTTTGTAGAAGTCTCCGGGGAATATCCCCTGCACTCAAAGGTCGGTGTCCTTCATTATAAGGAGGCGGACTTCTCATGCATATGTCATCTAATAATTCGTCATCTGATTCTCCGAGGGGCCCCCAGTGTTTATATTTCTCTGTCCTTTTTCCCCCCCCCCAGGAGGATCTTCTGCTGGCATCATGGGAAACAGTCCCTCAACAATCATATTCTGTCTCCACTGTTTCATCTTTTTGGCTCGGGCTTCCTGCTTTAATTTTGGGTAAAACTTAGTTAACCCTTTATCCATTCGGGGCTTGTCCCTCTCAAAAGCCTCAATTTCCCATTCCTCTAGTGCTTCGTACTGCGTTAATCTAGGTCTGGGATGTAAATCATTCATTCTGGTTCTCAAATTGAATAGAATTCTGCTGTTAAATGTTCCGTCTAACGGAAACGCCAATACTCCGTCATCTTTCGTGTATTCCGCCCAATTTTCCAACCATACACAGGTATTGTACCCTTTATCGAACATCATGAAAGATGCGGGAGTATTTGGTGGTGGAATTACAACACCTTCTCTAGTTTTAATTGGCTTGTCTTTTTTGAAGTAATTCTTTACTTTATTTACAAGGGACAATTTTCTCTTATTTCCGTACATAATGTCGTATCTATTAGTCTTCCACTGATCTCTTCCAAAGCCTAGGTATCTTGGATCGGGTCTAGTCTCCGGAGTATACGTGTGCCACATACGATTTCTGCAAGCGGCTTTGTTTACAAGTCACGCCCAATCCGAATGCGTCTTTTATTTTCGTGCGGCCAATAAATGCACAAGTTCAAATATTTTCGACCAATGGGTGCGCGGCCCTTTCGCAAGACAGTTCTCACGCTTCGGCGCTCACCCCTCCTTTATAATTCCAGCCGCGCTACCAGCCCGCTGCTTCTACCAATCCCAGTGCGGCACGGAGTGACGTCAGAGCAGCTTCGCGACTGACTCCCCCCTTCACAAGGTAACGGAAACTTTCTTACTTTCTAAAGTGCTTAGTGCTTGGTTATTTTACAACAATTACACATTCGCCACCGTGCTCAAGTGTCTAGATAGAAAGAAAATTTTCACTGCAAGTAAACTACTTCCATTTACTTTTCACTCACTACGGATAGATCTTCTCTGCCTACCCTTCACTCTAGCATCGGAGAACCTGTTACTCCCCTAGACTCATCCACTTTACCGGGATATATCCGAGACTAAGGTTTCCCCAGCGAGCCCCTTTGCTTTCAGCCAAGCTCCGATGAACCTGCTACTCTTCCGATGTGACCCTTACTAGGTTATGCCACAATAGGAATTTTGCCAATGAACCTCGTTACTAACATTTATTCAAACATGCATTCGGAAAAAAAAACCCTAGTTAGTGCTTCCAGTTCTGCCTAACCTGCACCAACTTTCCTTAGAGCAGGTGACCTCAACACGAATGGATTCTATTCACCACTCGCTATTCAATTCCCCGGGGATTCCCAACAAAACATTTAACAATTTACGGACGAAATAGGTTAATACATATATCAATACAACAATAAGAAAAACAGTTTAAAACATTTCATAATTTTTCAAAGCAAACATTTCAAGTGAGTGATCAGATCACCCGAATTGCCTACTCTTGTTAGCAGCAAATAAGGTTTCCTACCTAGCAGCATCCAACTTAGCTAATCTAATTAGTCCTACCTAACCTTTAACTATTCCCTAACCATAGCTCTGCTACCAGAAAATTACTGCTAGAGATCGCGGGTCACCCGACCAATAATTTTCACCACTTCCGGCTTCGGGCCCATATATTTCAAATCACCATATACATTGATCGGATGACGTCACAATCTACTACCAATAATTGTGAGTTCCTTTTCTATTTTCTAGTGTACCCGACTTACCATCCACTGTTACGGGTACCTATGACCACAATGGATCAGGGAGCTAGCTGTAAAAGGAAAGGCAGCAAATAATATATACTTCCATAAATGACTTTACTTTCATAAAATGACCACGGACAACTAGAAGTTTTATAAGGTTTTATCTAAAATTCAATCAGTGTATAAATCCAACTTACATTGAGCAGACAGTCAGTAAGCAAGATAACAAAACATTTGGATTCAAGAGAAATGCGACTGGGAACCTGCTAAGCTAGCAAACTAATCATGTAAGAGTCAATAATGGGTGATGAAAAGTAACTAGGGCAAGAATCATTTATGCTATGGAATGGGAAAACTTAGAAATCTAAACAGTTCGATTAACGTGAAAAATAGGACACGCTATAACTTCCGAAAATCTCTTCATTCAGTTTTAGTGAGAGAAAATTATGGACCACATCAAACAAGTTATAAACTGCAAATGGGAAAAATTGATTTGTAAAAGGAAGGGTAACATAGGAACATGCTATGAAAATAAATACATACGTTTCATGAGATGCAATGAGTTGCGGAAAGCATGGAAAAACTTATCATATGCAAAGATATGTCTTTATTGAAGCAAAGACAGAAAAATAGAAAGGTGCAGTTTCAAGAGATTCAGAGCAATATTTACCTAGACTGGTGTGAAAACCAACCCTGGCCACGGGTCAGTTAAGGACAGGAAACCCTCAAGGAAGGATACCCCTCAAATGGACAGCAGGTGTAGAATGGACACCCAGGACAGGACAGGAAACCCTCAGATTAGGATCAGGACAGGACCACCAGGACACGACCAGCACCCGCAGTTTGGAAGCAACGCCTGCGCTCCACCCTCTCTGCAGCTATCGATCAGAACCCCGATTGGGTCAGCGAACTCCCAGCAAAGTGCTCCGCCAGCACTTTTAAGGTTTAGTAAAACCTTAGTCTATGGTCAAATTCGGACAGAGTGCTCCGCAGCGCTCTGTATCAAGTCACCTATTGAGTGCGTTGGGTCAGTGACAGGTCAGCTATTCAGACAAGTCAGACAATTTCCCTAGGTGAACCCAGGGTAGATATACTGTTTTGGGACAGGGTACCACCCCCCAAATGTTGCAAAGTGTCAGAATCCCCAATTTCAATTGGTCCTAAGGTAAGACTTGGTTAACACACCAATCAGAACAGACTATTACAAGCCCTACTTAGCATCCTAGGGTGCCGCCTAGCAAGATTGGGGTTCCCACGAGAAGTCGCAGGGAATACAATGGAAAGAATACAATTTGATACAATAGAGTACAATCTAGATGCTCTTGCTGGGTGAAGGTGCATGTTCCCATGCTGGCTCTGGCATCAACCTTCTTTGGCTTGGTTTCAATGCCACCGCACCACGGCTGATCATGCGCGATGCTGCCCTCCAAGATGGACTCCCCAGCCCCGTCACCCCTCAGTACCGAGGATACATGAAAAGTAAGCGAAAACAAATTAATACATAGAAATAAATGAATGTATTACATGTTATAAGTTCGTACTTTAGTTTCATCATTATAAAAATATACTATGCATTAGTGAATAAGTGCAACGAATAACATCACAGGAGCAGCAGCACAAAGCTTCAGCACGTTATTGCTATTGCGCATGCGCACCTTTTCCCTCTCGAATTCTGACTGCGTCATGTCAGCTGACTATGCCTCACGCATGCGCAGGAACGAAAAGGCAAGCAGCGGCCATTTTAGGGACAAGGATTAATCGTGTTAGTAGAACACATAGGTAAGCTTCGCTATGATACCTACGCACATTAAAAATACATAAAATTAGTAAAACAACAATTTGTTACGAGATTATAATAGATTTTCGAGGTTCTTGACTCGAGCAAGTCGCGATGCGAAATCTTGCTCTATCACTAGCAACCAAGATGGCCGCTTAGGCTCCCGGCTCCGCCGACCTCCGTCCCCCGCCGGATAATCCTGCTACAAATCCTGAATTTACACCCTGCCTGCCTCTGGGCGTGTGAACTGCTGTGTTGTACTTTGGTGCGATCCCGAGACTTTTACCAGCTTGGTGGACGGAGTTACGTCGAGTTTTAGTTTGGAGCCTACACCTGTGAGCCGGGGACTCGAGTACTGGCCCAGCCGGGTTCCAGTTGAATAACATCGGCCGTGGGTGATCGACAGGGTCCGGTCCTTGGATGTGGAAAACTTTCCAGCCCGATTTTGACGGCGGTTGTTGCTCTCGCCTACAATCGATGGAGGGTTGACGAGGCACGACTTTGGCCGAGGGCAGAGGTCCCTGACCCGGAGACCCGGTTTGCCGCCGCCGATGTTTGCCGGGTCGGAGTCTTCGCCTGTGGTACCGGAGCCTGGATTGTGGCCTTGGTAAGCCCTCGGTCTCCCTCCGTGACAGTCCGTCCCAAATTTTTTGATTCCCCGGAGAAGACCGGGGCCTCTGGGGGACGCGCACATGGTTGACTCGTAACAAACTATGGTGGGACGGACTGAGTCTGAACCGTCGATACGGACTGTACTGGCAGCTATCGGGGCACTACATTCCCATGTGGAGTCCATTGTCCAGAAAATGATCGCGGTCACGCACGGACATGGGTATGTGGGACCAGACCCAGATAAGTTTCAATATCATTATCGGCCTACACCACCCTCGGAGGTCCTTACAATGGCAGTGGGCCCTGTGCCACGAGGGGTATCGGAGCTTCATGACAGTGTGATGGCCGATGACCGTGTACTTGATGCTCTCTACGGATTGTCAAGCCCACCATCATTGCCAACTGTGAGTGGAATAATTGGTGCTCCCCTTCCGGACACTCTTGGTGGGAACTATCTACAGAACGAAGTAGTGTTTTTCCCCTCTCCGACACCTTCACTACCATCGCAGAGATAACGACGTTGGAAGCTCCTGTCGATGAGGGTTATTGTGGATGCCGACAGAGTTCCCAGTGACTTTAAAACTTTGACTCGCCTCGGATGGAACTTTACCGAGGCTACAGCTTGTCCGGAAGGGGCTTGTACGATGGATCGGAAGGGTCAAGGATGAGACTGATTGTTTGGGTTTGGTACCATGGGCTTTCTGAAGTGGGATTCGTTACCATTGTATTTCCGAGAGGTCGGGTGGTGATTACTGTTTCCCCTGTTTAGTTTTAATATCGCTTTTAATAGAGTAGTGTGCTTTATTCTGGGGGATTCTTGGTTCTGGCGGGTGGGAGAGGGGACCGGGGGCGCGTACTGAGATGCCCTCCTCCACTTTACTATCTTTAGTACTTAGTTAGATGGGGCGATAGGCACACTGCTAGTTGGGGATAGGCGCAAGCCATATGCAGGGGTGCAGGGTGGGGGGAGGGGTGTTTGTCTTGTTAGTGTATGTAGTTTTTATGTCTTTCAAATCCTGCACATATCCTGATGATGTGTGCCTTCCTAAATGGTTCTCCTGATCGGTGGGTGGACGGGACCCGGGGTTGCAATGTTTCCATCGTTTTCACAATGTATGGGCTTTTAATTGCTGCGAGCTGGGTGCGGTCGCCATTTTGTCCACTGCTCATCTTCCTAAACTCTCCTGATTTTCGAAAGTGATTCGAATACGATAATCCTGGTACCTATGGGTGGTGGTCTTTGAATAGTGTAGTTTAAACTGGGTTTGAAATTATTGCATTTATACGACCGCATTCCAGTATTATTTCATGCTTCAGCTTCTGCCTTGGGGTTACCCGTCTATTTATCGTCATGTGTATGTATACTTGTTATCCATTCCGTGAAGTAAGACACCTGTTGTTCATTTCTCCTGTGTTTTTCATTAATAAAAAGAAATATTAAAAAAAGCAAATGCAATTCAATATATAATGACAAATGTGTTGTAAAATGCACCATTTCCTCCCCAAATCTTCTTGGGAGAGAGCACCCCAAAGCCCCCTTTGTAGTGGTCAGGCTCACTCCCTGCATATGGTGTGCACTGTAAGGGGACTGGTGTAACAACATTTAACAGAGCAGCTTTAGGTTTCCAGTCCAGCCATTGGCAGGAGCCTCCGGCAGCAAAATAAAATTAAACAGTGTTAAGTTAGTCGCAAGGTGTAGCACCAACCTTCCCATTATTTTTGATTTTTGCAAATATTTTTAATATAAAAATACTAAAATCTTTAAGAATTCTCAAGTCTAGTCTTTGTTTGATGTGCAGACGTGTGTGCTTATTTTTCCAAATTAAAGTTTTAATGATTGACATTTAATTTTAAAACATACAAATTGCTTGGGGGTCCCCGGCATCCAGTAGTGACTCAATGGGGGTCCTCAGGAGTGAAAAGTTTGGGAACCACTGTCCTAGTACATTGAGCTAATGATATGGTTATGTAGTATTGCGGACTCATTTTCTTTTAGAATTAGATGCTTTAGCATGCGTTTCAAAACCAGCTGATTGGTGTCTGTAACTTATTTTTCCTCTTTAGTTCTGTGGATGCAGAGTTGACCTCACTCTGCCAGTCTGTGCTTGAGGATTTCAATCTTTGCTTGTTTTATCTACCCATGAATCTCAATCTGAGCACAGCAAGCGAAGATGAAGAAGAGTATGAGAGTGGATACTCTTTCCTGCCTGACCTGCTCATCTTCCAAATGGTGATCATCTGTCTTATGAGTGTGCACAGCCTGAAGAGGGCAGGTAACTATGTTGGGGACATCATGTAACAGGCAAGAGTAATTTTTGAAATAATGGATCACTTGAGTTTTTGGAGAGCAGACCCGTTAGATTGAGTGACCATTTTGACACTGTTAACTAATAATACTCCAGATTATATTTTTGACATATCTATGATAAGAAGTATTTACAAATATTTGGACTAACCCATCAACAGTGCTGTTCATGTACCAATCTGGCCTCCTTCAGGAGATAATCATTAGTCATAAGCACTGAATTGTCACTTTCAATGTGCGGTATCCCTGAATGCTTTGCTGTTTTGAAATCCCATAAAAAAAAATAATATTTTTTTCAACAGCCTACATTGAATAATTGTCATATATTTTGTTTAGAAAGTGAATCAATTAGAAGTGCAGATAAATATTAATATAAATACCACTGTATTGATAAAACTCTTCACAAACTTTTTTTAAAGAAATTGTAAGGAAAGATGGACTGTGTAGCATACCTAATAGTCTGAAACCTGAAAGGTTGGGAAAACTGCTGCGCCTCCTTTAAGGCATAGCATACCAACAGTATCCTATTGTGCCCTGTGAGTGGTAGTTGAGAACAATTTTTTATCTGCCTCCTCATGACAGTATCGTAGATCAGAGTTTCATCTTGAGTTTTAGTTTTTCTTTCTGGAAACCTTTCCAAACAATTGACATATCTTCGACTCAATGTCTTTAGTGTCAGGGTACATTGTTCTGGTGTCTGACCAAAATATTCTTTTCGCAAAATGCCTTCCATTGTGCAAGATAGAAAGAATGCTAAAACAAAACATCTCACTGTCTCTATTGATTGACTTTCTGTTCTCATTGTCTAAACTCCAGCCAGTTTCATCCAGTATACAGGAGGACGTAGAATGACAGGGATAAGATCTGACTGTGGGAGGGTCCACGCAGGCTTGAAGTTGTCCGTAAGATCTGAGGGGTGTGGAGTTGTTGCTGCTTTAGCTACTATAGTTACTGTTCGAGGCATGTGGGCTGCTAAATTCATATCTTAGCATTAGATCGCCGCCTAGTGTTGGGCTCGGATGATTGCACATTGTTGTCCTGGAAGAGTCTTCGAAGTATCCTGAGATAGGTGGCTCCTCCCCTGGACTACAGTGCGCATGGGCATCGGCTCCATCCCCAGATTGTTTTTTTCCGCCATTGGGTTCGGATGTGGTCTCGACGTCTTACTGTCGGAACCAAGTAAAACTACCTTTTAGCGGCCATAAGGCCTCGATTTTCTTGCGTCGGTATTGTCTGCGCACGGTCTCGAGTCTTCCGTCTCTTGGAGCCGGAATAAGCGGAGTTTTCTTCGCTCTCTGAACTTTGAGGCCTTCTCATCGCGACACGACTGCAAGCCTTTACGGACATGGAGCGGAGCCCGTTTAAGTACTGCCCGCTCTGTGGGTCCAAGTACCCACACATCGATCTACACCCCGTGTGTAACAAGTGCCTTTCGCCGGACCACGACGACGGCAAGTGCAAGGCCTGTGCACAGTTCCGCTCCAAGAAAACTCTCAAGCTTCGGCGCGCGGTGCGCTTGGAAGCTAGGCAAGCGGCCCCGGATCCGGAGAACATCTTCGGCGACCAGGAAGAAGAGGTCCAGGGTCACCATCTACAAATCTCCCCATCACAGACGGAGGTCGAGGCGGATCCGGGAGACGACGACGGAGTCGCGGGTCAAGTCCTCGAATACGTCGAAGAGGTAGGAGACGACGATGAGATTTATGGGGCCGCGGCAGACAGCTCGGGGGACGAGCTCTGCCCTGACGGTTACGAAGATACCGACCGGGACACGGGATCGCCTGTCGGCCTTACCCAGGACCCGTTGCCGCAAGCCACAGCCCCGCCTTCAGGCCCGGCTACGGACTCACTTGCTGGGCACGCTGTTTCGAAACTGAAACCATCGGGGTCGTCAACACCTAAAATGGCCGACCCGAAATCGAAACTGAAACCTAAGGACTCGAGTGTCCCTAAGATGGCTGCCGTGCCAGTGAAGAAATCGGTGCCCGTCGCCCCATCGGCTCCGTCGACCTCCGGTCCGCAGAAGCCGAGGAAGTCTGTCGATTCCGATGCTCCAAAATCGAAACCGACGCCCGAGGAAGGGGCCTCCAAGAAAGATGGTCGGCACGGATCAGCGGCTACGGCGCCGTCCAAGCCCGCCAAGGTCGGCTCCAAAGAGGCTACGCACAAGAAGTCTGCGCCCCGGCCTCAGGAATCGGAGGTGCCGAAGACGGTTTCCGCGCCCAAAACGCACAAGGCCCACGAAGAAGTCGGATCCGAGGGACCGCTCAAAGCATCCTTGTCGGCGACGAAACCCACTGGCAGTGTACCGTCCCCCATTGCGGAGTCACTGCAGTGGATCAGGGAGAAAGCCTTTGCTCCATCGGCTCCGATGCCATCACCGCAGCCGCAAAAGGACACTCCGGCAAAGCCTTCTGGAAAACTCCTCTTTCTCTTGCCACCTAAGGAGGCGCCGAAAGCGTTTTCGACGAAATCGGCTCCGAAACAGGGTTCCTCGCTGGCTGACCCTCTTCCACGTCGTGTACTCGAATCGGAAGACGATTCAGAGCGTTTCATCGATGCTGCCACCGGCAAGCTGACACTCTATAAAAGGAAGATCACTTCTGAGCCGGTGGACTCCTACATCATCCCACTGAAGAAAAAGAGGGTGCCCCTTGACGCCTCAGGCCTCACGGAACCGATCCAGCCTCCTCCAAGACGGAGCCCCACTCCCTCCCCAGAACACTCTGTGGGTGAGGGGTATGATGAGGATGAGCAGTACAATTTCCCTATCGATGAACCTGATGTACAACCGGATTCATACGATGACACTGGTGACCAGAACACCCAAGGTGTGGGCCAAGACCCACAGACCTTTAATGCACGTGCATCCCCGACTGAGGACTCAGCAGGATTTCATGCACTAATTGAAAGGGCGGCGGCCAATCATGATGTGGACATGCATGCCGACCCGGTTGAGGAAGACTTCCTTTTCGACACCTTTGCAATATCTGAAAGGACAGTAAAAACACTTCCTATGCTGAAAGGTGTCCTCAAACATGTTGGGGACATTTTTAAGGAGCCTACGAGGGCGAGAGTGGTCAACCCTCGCATTGAAAAGAAGTACAGGCCTGCACCTGCGGACCCCGCCTACATCCGGGGACAATTGCCACTGGACTCTCTTGTGGTTGCCAATGCCAGGAAACGTGCCAACTCCCAGACAACGGGTGAAGCTCCTCCCCCGGATAAGGAGTCCAAAGTGCTAGAGGCAGGAGGCAAAAGAGTGGCTGCACAGGCAGCAAACTTTTGGCGCATCGCCAATACACAGGCGCTCCTGGCGCGTTACGATAGGGCGCACTACGACACCCTAGAACAGGTTATACAACACCTGCCCCCACAGTTCCAAGAAGGCACCAAAATGCTTATTGAGGAAGGAAAGCTAATATCAAACGCAGCCATCAAGTGTGCACTTGCCGCTGCGGACACAGCTGCTAGGGCTATCAACACTAGCGTTATGCTGAGAAGACAAGCGTGGCTCCGCATCTCAGGGTTTAAGCAGGATATTCAGACAACAATTCTTAATCAGCCAGTCAATCCTGATAGTCTGTTTGGTCCGGATGTTGACACCACCCTAGAGAAAATAAAGAAAGACACAGAAACTGCTAAGTCTATGGGGGCCCTACAGTCCCAACAGTTTCGTGGCAGCAATTTTCGTCGCTCAGGTGCACGTGGCGTCACCAGAGGACAGATGGGTCAACAATCCCAGTTCTCCAAAGGTGGGGCGCAATCCTCGTTCACTAAACAGAACAAGGGAGGTTACAGGAATAACAGCAACAGAGGTCGCGGCAGAGGAAACAACAGCTCCCGCACCTCTACTCCAAGCAAACAGTGACTCTCTGTCACTGCCCCCCGACCACCTAACACCTGTCGGGGGGAGACTGCAGCAGTTCCTGCCCGTCTGGAGAAACATCACCACAGACAGGTGGGTGCGACAACTAGTCCAGTATGGTTATTGCCTAGAGTTGAAATCCACTCCACCCAACATCCCACCAAGGCAAAGGCCTATGTCCGCAGAGCACTTGCACTTATTGCAGCAGGAAGTGGTGGCGATGCTGCAAAAAGGCGCAATCGAGCTCGTGCCGGTGGGGGAGGAAGGCACAGGGGTATATTCCCTGTACTTCCTTATTCCAAAGAAGGACGGTTCTCTCAGGCCCATTCTCGATCTACGTCCCCTCAACCTGTACATACTATCGGAACATTTCCACATGCTTACACTGCAGCAGATTCTTCCCTTGCTAAACCAGGGAGACTTCTTAGCAACCTTAGATCTCAAGGATGCTTATTTCCACATTCCACTACACCCGTCACACAGGAAATACCTCAGGTTCACTATTCAAGGCAGGCACTACCAGTTCAAAGTCCTACCCTTCGGAGTCACAACAGCCCCGAGGGTGTTCACCAAGTGTCTAGCGACAGTGGCGGCGCACCTCAGGAGGCAGAATATCCATGTCTACCCCTACCTAGACGACTGGCTCGTACAAGCCAAGTCAGAGCAACAGTGCGCCGCAGACATGTCGACTACAATTCGCCTGCTTCACGATCTGGGTTTCTCCCTGAACTACCCAAAATCGCATCTTCAGCCGGCACATGTCTGGCAGTTCCTGGGTGCTACGATCAACACCCTGACAGCCATGGCTCAGCCAAACCAAGTCAGAATCGACAGCATTCAGTCGCTGATCCAACGATTCAGACCACGACACTCCCTGCCAGCGAGAGTGTTCATGCAGTTGATTGGCATGATGGCCTCCTGCATCTTCATAGTCCCTCACGCACGGTTGCATATGCGCCCGCTCCAGGAGTGCTTAGCGAATCAGTGGACACAGGCTCGTGGGCAATTGACAGACCTAGTGTTGGTTACCAGTCGGGCATACGACTCTCTGCATTGGTGGACTCCACACAACCTTTGCAAGGGCCGACTGTTCCAAGAGCCTGTGCCGCAGATTATCCTGACGACGGACGCATCTCTCCAGGGATGGGGAGCTCATGTGCTCACTTACACAGTGCAGGGACTATGGACGACGCAGCAACAGAAGATGCACATCAACTATCTGGAACTGATGGCAATCTTCATGGCGCTCAAGTCCTTCATTGTACATCTGAGCAACAAGGTCGTGCTAGTCCGGACGGACAACATGACCGCGATGTACTACATTCAAAAGCAGGGAGGCACCCACTCGCCACAGCTGTCTCATCTGGCTCAGAGCATGTGGAAGTGGGCCATTCAGAGGAACATTTTCCTCATGGCAGAGCACCTCCCGGGAAAGGACAATCAGATGGCGGATCTGCTCAGCAGATACAGCCATCAGATGCACGAGTGGGAGATACACCCTTCTGTTCTCCACCCGTACTTCCAGCAGTGGGGTCATCCGGAGATAGACCTGTTTGCCACAAAGGAGAACGCAAAATGCCGACTCTTTGCCGCCAGGTTCCCTCACCCACAGTCGCAGGGGAATGCGATATGGATGAACTGGTCAGGCAAATTTGCGTACGCTTTTCCGCCAGCCCCTCTAATACCGCTGGTCGCAAGAAAACTAAGGCAGCACTCCATGACTCTCATCCTGGTTGCTCCAACGTGGGCACGCCAGGCTTGGTACACCACGTTCCTCGAACTCTCAGTGGTGCCGCATCAAAGACTGCGCCTCACGCCCAGTCTTTTGACGCAGAACCATGGAGACATTCAGCATCCAGATCCACGACAGCTCAACCTGGCGATCTGGCTCCTGAAGTCCTAGAGTTTGGATACCTTAACCTACCTCCAGAATGCATGAGTATCATCAAGGAGGCGAGGAAACCAACTACTAGAGCATGCTATGCTGCTAAGTGGAAGCGTTTTGTCATCTACTGTACGTCCAATGACATCAACCCACTAGATGCATCTATCCCCAACATCATCTGCTATCTGCTACATCTCTACAAGTCAGAACAGGCAGCACCTCTCTGTCTTCAGAGTGCCCGCCATTAAAGCCTTCCTTGAAGGTCTGAAGAGAGTCATTCCCCCAAGGACACCACCAGCTCCGGTGTGGAACCTCAACGTCGTTCTCACCAGACTGATGGGACCACCATTTGAGCCACTGCACTCGTGTGAGCTCCAATTCCTTACGTGGAAAGTGGCCTTTCTTATAGCTATTACGTCTCTGAGGCTTGTCAGTGAGCTGCAAGCGCTCACAATACAAGAGCCATTCATTCAAATTCACCCAAATAGGGTAGTGCTACGCACTAACCCTAAATTCCTTCCTAAGGTGGTGTCACAGTTTCATCTAAATCAGACCATTGACTTACCAGCATTCTTTCAAAACCCGCAAACGGTGGCGGAAAGGATGCTCCATACCTTAGATGTACGAAGGGCGTTGATGTACTACATAGACAGGACACAACACTTTCGAAAGACAAAGCAACTCTTTGTTGCCTTCGCACCACAACACAAAGGCAACCCAATCTCCAAGGCAGGGATAGCCAGGTGGATTGTTAAGTGCATCCAGATATGTTATCAGAAAGCGAAGCGCACTTTAACAATACCCCCCAGGGCGCACTCCACGCGCAAACTGGGGGCATCCATGGCTTTCCTGGGGAACATTCCTTTGGAGGACATTTGCAGAGCAGCCACGTGGGTCACACCACACACCTTCACAAAACACTACTGTGTTGATGTGCATTCCAAACAGCAAGCTGCTGTAGGACAGGCTGTTCTCAAAACACTTTTTCAGGTTTCTGCAGCTGGCACGGGCAACCGCCGCTGATGGAGGGACTGCTATGTATTCTATGCTAAGATATGAATTTAGCAGCCCACATGCCTCGAACTGAATATGCTACTTACCAGTATGCATCTGTTCTTGGCATGTAGGGCTGCTAACATTCATATCGCCCGCCCTCCTCCCCGGTGCCTGTCGCAGCTGCAGATATACTATTGTATTTATTCATTAGCATGGACATCCTTTACACTTTCACTCCATCTTCTGCCACAATGGCGAAAAACAATCTGGGGATGGAGCCGATGCCCATGCGCACTGTAGTCCAGGGGAGGAGCCACCTATCTCAGGATACTTCGAAGACTCTTCCAGGACAACAATGTGCAATCATCCGAGCCCAACACTAGGCGGCGATCTAATGCTAAGATATGAATGTTAGCAGCCCTACATGCCAAGAACAGATGCATACTGGTAAGTAGCATATTCATTCCCATTTTCCAGCGACTCCTCACAAAGGAGATCCAGCAAATGATCGTAGAAAGGAAATCTCAGATGACACCAGTTCAATGACTGTCTGTCCTTGAAGTCAGTTGTAAGGTCAGTGACGATAGGAGTGTCATTGAGTATTGATACGAAATCTGGGACGTCAACAGCGAAGAGTACGTTGAGGGTGTCATTTCACAGGTCCTTTCATCTGCGGAATGGATTTGTAATATGAAGACACGGAGGTTACCACGTACACTTAATTTGGATTAGCCAAAGCATAGTCACTGTCTCGAGCAGTTTTGTCAGTGTTCACATTATCATCTGGCTTGCTCACAGATCTCCATGTCTGGAGCTTCACCAATGCTGATTGCCCTCTGTTGGCTACTCAGGCTGTCTTGCCTGTGCCTCTGATGGTTCCTCAGCCTGTGCTACCTCCCAACCAACTTCGCCACCAAACTCCACATATTGAGACTCCCTTATCACCAGTTGTGTAGAGTTGTCAAAAGAGAGATCCAGAACTCTGAGGCGTCCTGGGACACACCAACATCCAAGGTCCTCAATACGTCACTCCTGTCCACATCATTGAAGATCACGCTGTTCAAGATCTAATCTAGTTGCGTTAGTTAGTCTAGATCTCCTTGTAGCATATACTCTTTGCAATCTTCGTAAGTATTTTTTATTGCGGTGTGCTTAAAGAAACCTCATTATAAAGTATTTATAATTGTAATTATATAGGACAATAGAGGCTCTTAAATGGTATATAATGTCAATGGCAGAGGTGTTAAATCTGCAGCTAGGACCTGCACATAACCCACTGCGGGCACCCTACCCCGCTGTGGCAGGCCTTTTAGCATAGTTACAAAGGGGAAAAATGTAGACTATCCACTCTTAACATCATGACCTTTGTTAACTAGTTGCCGATAGATGATTGAAACCTTGGATTTTTGTGTTGTACATTTCTGGCTTTCACAAATCTTTGAAATGTCGTTGTGACTTGGTATAGTATGAGTACCGATCTTATCAGGGTATTCTGACTAAGATTTTGCAGAGGACTTTTGCGTTAATTTGCAATGCACGGTCTATTTATCTAAGATGAAAAATGTGAAGCAAACCTCAGTAGGCTGTCCAACCTCCTCTTAAAAGTGATCTGTTTGTACAATGGACAATCTACCCCAGATGAGCTAAAGTGGCCTTACTTGCATTTTTTGCCTGTTAGATACCTACAATTTGTAACAATCTAGAAACCCAATACTTGCCATTGCTCTATTTTTAAATATGTATATTTCCTAAAGGATGCTGGCATTCATTCAGTCTCTTCATGGTAATTCTTCAGTTGACTCTTCTTTCCTTCTCAGGTTCCAAGCAGTACAGTGCAGCTATAGCTTTCACTCTTGCCCTTTTCTCTCATCTAATAAACCATGTCAACATCCGACTGCAGGCTGAGCTGGAAGAAGGGGATAACCCTGTCCCTGCGTTCCAGAATGATAATTTGGGTAAGTGCACCAAGGTAGATGTACTCTGAAATTCTTATAGAAGTTTAATGTTTCTCCACTGAAAAGCTCCTTTTTTTGCTGGAAAGCTCCACCTTAATACATGAACAGTGCCCTGATTTTATTGGCACCTTTACTGAAGTACTGAGCACTCCATTCCTTTTTTAAATTCATGAAGCACATTTAGGCGATGACTGACCGGCAGTTCACTACATGATTATGTACCTTAATGTTCGTATACAGTGCATTGACCATGATACTTTGTAAACACTTTTAGTGCAGCTAATTGCTTTATGAAAGATTTGCTGTGATGTGCAGTTTTGGAAGACTGTAAGGAATGTCCTGAACTTAACTGTCCCTGTGTTTTCAGAAAAACTATTTTTGTTGAGGGCTGTATAGATACAATTAATCAGGCATAGAGGTGGTATTTCATGCACTCTACAGTTGAAAACTGACATTTCCTCCCATACATTGGGACCTTCAGTGTTACTCAAGAATGCTGAATTGCTGTGAGTAGGCTCTCTGACAGTACAGGTTATGGTCAGATGGTGATAATATGCTTTTCATGGTGATTGAGTGTTTGTAGGAGGTAAGACTTGGAAGGTGAAGCTTGTAGGACACAACTTCATCATCTTTCTTAAAAATGTGTCAATACAGTTTGGTTATCACTGACTGGTCCTGCAAGGCACTTCAGAACACTAGGATGGAAGCATGTGAGAAAAATATTGAGGCCACTTCAAGAACAACACTGGCCAAATTCATTGTAAATGGAGAACTCACCTTGAAGGAAAGTGTATTATGTGTAAAACAATTCCTCTCTGATTTGACCCACTCTTGAACAAGCCCAACCCATAACAAAGGTTCAATGCTTGGCCTAATCATATCCAGAGAAGGAGCACTGACATTTGACTCCATTGACTCAATGACTGGTCTGATCATTACTCAATCATTGTCCACCTAAACACGCACACACAGATAACTAAATGCAAGAAACCAAACAAATGCTGTGTCAGATACACCAAAAACATGAACAGGGCGGAACTGATCCCACGCTGCAAGAGGAACCTCAATCTTACAACAGGAACCCAGAATGTTCTCAAAATAACGGGGCACTACAACCATACAATATCAACCATAATGAAGTCAGTAGCCCCCCTGACCCTCTAAAGACAAAACAAATCAAACCCTCTAACCCATGGTGCAATCAGAATCTAAACGGGGAAAGGAGAATCTGACTCGCAGAACGTAGGTGGTGACAGGAACCCTCCATGCTTCTAATCAAAGTAAGTGAGCGTCTGAACAGCTGCAAAAACACATGTGAACGTGACAGTATCTTCACATCCCTACTCGACATCGCAAGGAATCCCCCCCAAGATGATTATTTGAAATTGTTAACCAACAATGTGGGGGTAAAAAAACAACCAAGATCAGCAATAGCTCAGTGGAAAACTGTGAAGCCTTCTTTTCGCCACACTTTATAGATTATAAGAGAGGTGACAAGCCCTGCAGACTCTTAGTCCTCATACTGGACTACCCAGCTAAACAAGCTTAAACACAAAATTGGTAACCTTATCAAGGAATTAAATGTTCGAGGCATGTGAGCTGTAGATCACATGCTTGTGCATAGCTCGCCATCTAGTGTTGAGTCTGGATGTGTGCACTTGTTTTTCTTCGAAGACGTCTTTCCATTCACAAGGTAGGTGACTCCTCCTTTCGGTGATAGTGTGCATGGGCCTTGACTCCATTGTTAGATTGTTTTTTTCCGCCATTGGGTTCGGAGGTCTATCGCTGTACTCCGGTTCGACACTGTTCCTTATGGTTTCCCTCGGTGCGCAAGATACTCACCCTCAATGGTATTTTTTTCAATCACATCTCCCTTTCTATTGCCTATTGTAATTACGTAAAATAATAGTTTGAGCGGAAAGTTCGTGTAAGGCCGTCGGGCCTACCCGTGTCGGGTCGACCTGCAGTCGATGGAACGAACTCCCTTCAAATTCTGCCCTTGGTGTCACGCGAAATACCCGTGCACCAACTCACGCGAAGTGTGTAATCTGTGTTTGTTCCCCGAACACAGAGAACAAGAATGCAACATGTACAAGACTATCTGCTCCAAGAAAACACTTTGCGACCGTCTGGCTCGACGTCGCGACATGCAGAGCCAGCACACAAGCTCCATTCCGGACATCTTCGGTCAACAATCCGACGAAGTGGCCAGCGAGGTCATGGAAACCGAGGAGGAGCTGTAGCTGGTCGCCATCTCAAAATTCGACTCCCACCAAGAAGAGGACATCCCACATGGTCAACGTACCGGGAGTACAGCTTCCCCTTGTCCCAAGAGACAATCCAATTAAAAAGAAGTCTCCAGTCCAACCGTGCCCTCGGGCCCCGGTAATCACAGAGATAACGCTTCTGGCGCCCCTCCCCCTGGCTAGGTACTGAAGCCTTCCGTCTCCAAAAAGACTCCCTCCAAACCGAGCTCGGAGCCCAGACCTTCGGGGTTGAGACACAAGTCCGGCACCGACCCCCACCATTCGGCCCCGAAACAATTGTTGGATCCGAAGACATCAACAGTTCCGGCTCTGAAAATTCCTACACCAAAACAGACAGAGGTACAGAAAACAACTAAAAAGCCTAGTTTTTATGTCCCAATTGAAAAACCGGATCCAAAACATAAGCTTTTGTATATTTATCCACATACTGGCCACCAATAAAGTGACTCTAAAAAGAAGGGCTGATGCAGAAAAAGAATATCAGATCCCTTTGAAGAGGAGATCTGTTGGAACTAGCCCTTCCCCCTCCTCCTCTTCCTCCACCTATTCTTCCTTCATCACCACCTTCCCATCAGCTTCAACCAATTTCACCTGAACATTCACCATCACATACACCTGGCAACAGGATGATGAGGCTGATGATCAGCCATTACAAGACCTATGGGACGATTATAACACCAATTCGCCCACAGGCAATGATCCCGACCTGTACCCTACCAAACCCTCTCCACCAGATGATAGTATAGGCTACATGGAGTTACTGGGTAGAGCTGCCAACTACCATGGGGTGCAGCTACATGAGGAGTCATTAGAAGAAGTTTCCTCTTTGAAACCTTCAGTACCACGCAGAAGTCCTCACATACATTACCCATACTTAAAGGAATGGTTAGGCATGTAGATGACATTTTTAATGACGCAGTCAGAGCTCCTATTCTTACCCCTAAAATGGACAAGAAGTACAAGCCAGCACCATCAGACCCGGTATATATAAGGGGACAATTGCCACTAGACTCCCTGGTTATGTCCAGTGTAAAAAAAAAAAGCCAACTCCCAGACGACAGGAGAGGCTCCACCTCCTGAAAAGGAATCAAAACCTATTGACGCTTCTGGGAAAAGGGTAGCTTCTCAGGCAGCTAATTTCTTGCGCATCTCCGACACTCAGCCACTGTTAGCATAATACGACTCAGCGCCCTGGGATGAAATGGAACAACTGTTCCATTATTTACCCCAGGAACACAAATCAAAAGCACAAGATCTGGTTCATGAAGGGCAACTTATTTCTAACAATCAAATAAGATGTTCTCCAGATGCTGAGGACACTGCTGCTAGAGCTATAAACACTAGTGTCCTTTTAAGGAGGAATGCCTAGCTCTGCATATCTGGTTTTAAACTTGAGGTTCAGACCTCCATATTAAATACCCCATTCGACAATGAACATTTATTTTGGCCCAGTGGTAGATTCTTAACTTAAAAAAATGAAGAAAGATACTCAGGTAGCCAAATCTATGGGAGCCCATCAGTCCACCCAGGGTCGTGCTTCCTTTCGACACTCCTTTTGCAGAGGAGGTTTCCAAGAATACCTCATCAGATGCCACCTTCCACCTATAAGGACAATAACCATCCCTCTTCATCTAGGGGTTATTTCAGGGGTGGTTACAGGGGTAACAACGGTAATGGCAGGGGCCGGGGTTCAAACAAACGCACCTACCGCGCCAACACAAAGCAGTGACTTACCTTCACTTCCCCGACCACTTAACACCTGTCGGGGGAAGACTGTCAGATTTTCGACCAATTTGGCAATCAATACAGACAAATTATCCGTATTGGTTACTGCCTGGAATTCATCAACACACCTCCAAATATTCCACGAAAACCTCACAAACTATCACCAGATCATCTACACCTCCTCAAACAAGAGGTCCTGTCTCTACTTCTAAAAGGGGCTATAGAGCCTGTGCTGCCCCAACATCGTGGGTCGGGCGTATACTCCTTTTATTTCCCAATTCCCAAAATGGATGGTTCTCTCAGACCTATTTTAGATCTCAGAGAACTCAGCCAGTACATTCAGTCAGACCATTTCCACATGGTAACACTTCAGCAGGTACTTCCTCTACTACCGAAAGGCGACTTTCTACTCTAGATCTAAAAGACGCCTACTTTCATATACCAGTTCACCCTGCTCATCGCAAATTCCTCAGGTTTGTGGTAGTGGGTCAACACTATCTGTTCAGGGTTCTCCCATTCTGTGTCACCACCGCCCCCAGGGTCTTCACAAAGTATCTGTCGGTAGTAGCGGCTGACCTAAGAAGACAAAGCATCCACGTCTTCCCGTACTTGGACGACTGGCTCATCAAAGCCAACAAGTACCAGCAATGTCTGCACCACACTTTCAGGACAATTCAGTTACTATATCAACTAGGGTTCACAATCAATGTGCCAAAGTCACACCTCCAACCAGCCAATTCAAAGGACTACCTAGGAGCCACAATAGATACTCAAAAAAACTCTTGCCTTTCCCAGCTCAGCCAGAATTCTTAATATTCAGGCTTTAGTTGTCTGCGTTCAATCCAATCATTAACTTCCAGCTCAAACGTACATGCAGCTACTAGGAATGATAGCATCTAGCATCATGATCGTTCCCCATGCCAGACTGCACCTGCGTCCACTTCAAGAATGCTTAGACAGTCAGTGAAACCAATCACAAGGTCTATTGACGGACCTAGTGTTGGTTAGCGGCCGTACTCCTCGCTCTCTGCAGTTGTGGAACACACAAAATTTATCAAAATGACGGCTGTTCATAGACCCGGTTCCACAGATAGTACTGACAGTGGATGCGTCCCTCACTGGCTGGGGACCTTATCTACGACAGCACGCAGTGCAAGACCTGTGGAGCCAACAACTGAAGTTGCTCCACATAAATCACCTAGAGCTGCTTGCAATATTTCTAGCACTCAAGGCGTTTCAAACTCACCTGGAGGACAAAGCTGTCCTCATTCGTACAGACAATGTGACAGCTATGTATTACATACAAAAATGGGGGGGAGGGGACACACTCTCTCCAACTGTCCCACTTAGCCAAAGATATCTGGAGGTGGGCCATTCACCACAAACTTTAACTCTGAGCGGAAACACCTCCCAGGAGTCAACAAACAGATTAGAGATCTCCTCAGCAGGCAGAGACAGCAAATACACAAATGGGAACTCCACCCTCAGGTTCTCCTTCCATACTTTCAACGTTGGAAAGTCCCTTACATAGACGTGTTCGCCACATATCAAAATGCTAAAGCTTCGCATCAAGGTCCCCACACCCGCAATGCACTATGGATGAGCTGGTCAGGGATATTTGCCTACGCTTTTTTATTAGTGGTTCAGAAGCTCAGGCAAACATCTCTCAAGCTAATCCTAGTAGCTCCCACATGGGCATGTTAGCCTTGGTTCCGCACGAAAAGCTGCATTTAAGCTCCAGTCTCCTCACACAGAGCCATGGAGAAATCAGACATCCATATCCCAAACAACTAAACTTCGCGATCTGACCCCTGAAATCTTAGAATTTAGTCACTTAAACCTTCGACCTGAATGTATGAATGTCATTAAGGAAGCTAGAAGACCTACTACAAGGGCATGCTATGCAGTTAAGTGGATGAGTTATCTACTGTGGTAACAATCACATCAACACTCTTGATGCTTCCGTACAAAATATCATATGCTATTTGTTACACTTGCAACAATCAGTGTTTGCTTATACCTCAAGTAGACTACACCTAGCAGTAATTGCGGCATATCTTAAAAATAGACCCCATTTGTCGTTTAGAGTACCTGTGATGAAAGCGTTAATGGAAGGACTAAAAAGAGTCATACCACCAAAACTTCCACCAGCTCCACTATGGAATCTTAATGTAGTCCTTACAAGGTTAATTGGCCCACCTTTTGAGCCCATGCACAAATGCGAACCACAGTTCCTTTCTTGGAAAACAGCTTTCCTCATTGCAATCACTTCATTAAGGAGAGTGAGTGAATTACAGGCATTAACCATACAAGAACCATTTTTCCAACTCCACAAAGACAAAGTGGGTCTTTGTACAAATCCTACATTTATACCTAAGGCCATATCTGCATTTCACATAAATCAGTCAGAATTACCCGTATTCTTTCCTCAACCTGATTCAGTTGCAGAAAGAGCTCTACACACCCTAGCTGTTAGAAGAGCACTCTTGTACTACACTGAAAGGACAAAATCTTTTCGTAAAACAAAACAACTCTTTATTGCTTTTGCGCCACCACACAAAGGCAATCCTATCTCAAAATCAGGTATTGCAAGGTGGATTGTTAAATGCATTCAAACTTGCTAAGCAAAAGCAAAAATAACTAACTGTACCCCCAAGGGCACTTTCCACTCGTAAGCTAGGGACTACCATGGCTCATTTAGGAAAAAGTCCTATTGTTGATATTTGCAAAGACGCAACATGCTCTACACCGCATACATTCACTAAAGATTATTGTGTAGATGTGTCAGCAAGACAACAAGCCAATATGGGTCAAGCAGCACTTAAAACACAATTTCAAACCGCTTCAACAGCTACATGGTAGCCACCGCTTTGGGAGGATAATGCAATGTAATCTATGCACAGCATGTGATCTACAGCTCACATTCCTCGAATGGATAATGTTACTTACCCAGTAAGCATCTGTTCTTGGCATGTAGAGCTGTAGAGCCAAATGCGCCTACCCGCCTCCCCGGATACATGTAGCTGCTGCAGCTCTCAATTTCATTTTCATACATACACATGGACATCTCTATTTTTTACTACTACTCCATTCTCACCCTCTGCGGCAAACAATCTAGCAATGGAATTGATGCCCATGTGCACTATCACTGAAAGGAGGAGTCACCTACCTCATGACTGGAAAGACTTCTTCGAGGAAAAACAAGTGCATACATCCAGACCCAATTCTAGATGGCGAGCTTTGCACAGCATGTGGCTCTACAGCTCTACATGCCAAGAACAGATGCTTACTGGGTAAGTAACATTATCCATAGCGAATACAACATTAGGTAATCCTCCCTAGCTTTCTAAGAGTTTAAGTCTTACGTGCAAGATTCATTAACCCCAAGGATGAACTACCTCCCTCATTCAATTACAAACTATGCAACCCATCTCTGGCCATCACCTCTTTGGCCCAGAATAGCACACAACCATCTCTATAAGACAGACATCGAAACTTTGATTCTATGCTATAAGGATTAATCGCTGCCAGTCTCAGTGACTACCTACAGCATAATGACTATCGGCAAAAAAAAGCAAACCGAAATACTGGGTGAGACACCACAAACATGTACAGGGCGCAACTCATCACACATTGCAAGAAGAACCTCAATTCCACAACTAGAGCCCTGAATGTTCTCAAATTAACCGGGCACTACAACCATACAATATCAAATATAATGGAGTCAGTAGCCCCACTGACCCTCTAAAGACAAAAAATCAAACTCTCTCACCCATGGTAAGATCAGAATCTAAACGAGAAAAGGAGACTTAGACGCGTAAAACATAGTTGGTGACAAGAACTCTCCACGGTTCTTCTAATGAAACTAAGTGAACGTCGGAACCGCTACAAAAAACACATCCGGAACACGAAAGCATAACACTTCAGATCCCAACTCGCCATCGCAAAGAACCCCCCCCCCCGTCCCCCAAGATGATTATTTGAAATTGTTAACCAACAATCTAGGGTTAAAAAAAAACAACCAAGATCAGCAATAACTTTAACTCAGTCGAAAACCGGGAAGCCTTCTCTTCATTTTTTAGTGAAAACATCATAGAAATAGAAAAGGAAATTTTAACCGACAGAGGGGCTAAGAGCCACCTTAGACAACGATCATCATTCCACCATTGTATCTCCTTACATGGGAGATACAAGACTAAAAATCAAGCTACCTGGAGTGAGTTCAAAACACTAACCGAGGAGGAGGAACACAAGATCTTACTATTCATGAAACCAACTTCACATTTCAACGACCCTATCCCCTCAACAATACTTAAGCAACTCAATCCCCTCTTCTCACCCATACTGACAAAGATTGTAAATACATCATTAGAACAAGGTATCATACCGGAATGCCTGAAGGCTGAGCAAGTGACACCCCTCCTGAAAAAAGGAGGACACCACACCACTGCTGTAGAAAAATACGATTCCTTTATATAAAAGTTCTCTGTTGTAAATAGGGTTGACTGGGAAAGCACATACACATTTCTTTTGGTCATACAATTCTGTGTTTCAATTCTGTGATAAATAGTTCTATAAATAAAGTCAGGAATAAATAGCATCAATGAATAGAATAACTTCAGGAATGAGTACCACAAATAAATATCACAATAAATATCAGAATAAATACTGGTTCATTTAAATAAATAACCACATGTTTCTTCTGGTATCGCTGCCACCAATTAAATACTTTAGGAACATCACATTTGTAATACGTTTCAAATGGGAAAGATAACTCTTACAGTTTGTGTTGATTTCAATGACAATGTATACAGCTTCTCTGAGCACAGAATAAGGTTTGGGACTCTTTAGGGATCATTCAGGGCGTATGCGCGTGTATCTAAAAGGCAAGGAAACACAGTGAATACTTCATTTGCACTCGGCTGTCACCAGGATAGGATCTCTGCTTTGCCGGTGAAGTCTATGCGCGCCTACGGGCTTTAACACCGCTAGAACTCAGGCGGCACCAGTTCAAAGTCTTTAGACTGACGAACGGGCGGCCGGAGAGGTCACACAATCCTCACGCACAGTGAAACGAATGCCGGTTCACAGTTCCTTCACAACGCTGCATTCAATATGACGAAACGGGCCCACCTCACATCGGCTGCAATCGGGATATGATTCAGTCGGGCACAGCACCTCTCTCGTCAGCGACGGAGTTCTCAGGGGCTCCACAGACCTCCCTCCGACTTCCGCATACAGGGTGGTTCCCGCCCACAGCTACAGCTCCCGGGTCACTGGGGAGTGGCAGAGACGCTAGTCCCGCCCAACGAAGGCCGGCCTTTCCCCGCCCCGGCGCACCACCTCACCTTCAGTCTGCGCAGGAAGCGCTCTACGCTGGTGGGGCTCGGAGACGTCCGAGCTCCCCTCTAGAGGCGCCTGTCGCGAAGGGGGCACAGCTGACCGCGGTCGCGGCGAACTTGCTCTCGCCTCGCGTAATCGGTAACAATTCACCACGGGGGGGGCGGGGAGGCACACGAATCTGGCCACAGTCTTTGGGGGCAATGAGGCACTCGCTGGGCAGGCGCTGTAGGCGCTAGGACACTTTTCACGCAGCTGACTGGAACGCCAGTCAGACACAACGCCAGTAACCCTCTGCTGCTCTACTGCCCGCGCTGCCAGCCACCTCAGGGGTCAACAGGGCAGGTGTCAATCTGGTGTCAAGTCTGGAATCTCTTCTCATCTAATCTAATCCAATCTAATCTTCTTCATCTAAAATGGCCGCCAGGGACTGGGCCTTATATAGCCAGTGCCCTGGGGTACTGGCACGGGCCAGAAGGTTCTAGAACCTTCTCTGGCTGTGACAATGACAGGGCACTCTTGAGGTGTATTTGGGATACTACCAGCCACCGTACTGTGGTTCTAGAGCAGCCATTTTGTGTACCTGAGGGAAATAAAGGAATTCCTGTCAGGAATGCGCGCCAAACAAAGGGCGCCAAAACCTCAAAAGGCCAGGGTTCATGAAGGCTCCAATGGGAGTCACTCACATGAAGAACAAGCATTTGCAATGCAATAGGTCTCGCATTAGGAAAGTTTGAGCTATTGGTATTGTAAATGGCAAAGTTTTTATATATGTTTTTTTTTAAATAGCTAAATTAATAGCTTTGTCATTTACAATGCCAATAGTTTTAACTTTCGCAAATGTGATACCTATAGCATTTGTAATGCAATATGTTTTGTATTTACATGACTTAGATGTATTGATATTACAAATAACAATGGCGTTTAATTTTTTTTAAATAACTAATACTTAAATAGAAGTTATTGTAATTTATAATGGCAATAGCTTATACTTTTCTAAAGAACTTTTGTGAAATTATGTTCAGTGTATTTTTTTGTCTGGCCTACACACCAACCAGTCAGACCAGCCCATTAAGCTTTGCCATGTTGACCTACAGAACAGTCCGACACTGAGAGTGTGATAGTGTCTGATGTTGCTGCTCACCACTTATGTAATGCACAGTTAGGAGGGTGAATGCTGTGAAGATGGTGTGTCCGGTGCAGCTGGATAGGATTAAGTGACTATATTCTGGGTGGGAGCCTGTCCAACAGGGTTTACGAGTTAGCTAATTCGAGCCTCTGGCAGAGGAGTGTGGTAACCCATATAGAATGAATAGGTGTGATGGAAGTAAACATCTGGGATACCTACAGTTTCTTTCCTGAAGTTTATAGGCTATATCTTATTCTATGGGTGGTATAACTTCAATTAAGGGGGTACGATAACTTTAGCAATCCACTCGTTTCAGGACCCATCCTGCCCTGACTCCTGCTGCCGCTGCTTTGCTGCACCCCTGGCTTTTATCCTGGCCGTGGGGAGCCCGGCGATCTGGTGTTTTTCACCACGCCTGGCCTGCCTGCCGGGTGCCTTCTTGCAACATGTCGGCCTCCGTGTGCTGAACTAGGACCCCTGCATTCCGCGTCCCGAGCCTGCTGTGGTCGCTTCTGGCCTTTTGTCCTGGTGGAGGTGACCCCCAAAGCTGCGGCGACTGGCGTCGGATTGTGGACCCCCTGGAGAGACGCCCGCCGTGCCGTCCTCACCCCGCCCGGCTGGACCTCTGCATCTGCAGCCGTTGCCAGTCATCCCTGCATGCTGACGCTAAGCTGCCCTGCCTGATTGGGTGCTGGAACCATTGCTGGAGATGGCGGGAGCAATTTGAGGCTTCACCCCGACTCTCCTGCGGTGCTGCTGTGGTGCCGGCTGCCGTTTTCGGGCAGCGGGAGGCCTGGGGCGACAGTGGCATGAGGCCTGGCACATACCCTCGAGGCTGCGTGATTGGGGTTGCGGTGCTCGACAAGCCAGGGACCTGGTGAGTGGCGGCGGCAGGGGGCTGGGACTGTCTTGTGAAAGGCCCCCCACGTGCGGACTGCCTGCTCTGGAGGTGATTGGGAGTTGGGGGGTGGGGGGGCGGTTGGATTCCAGTTTGTGGTTCACAACTATGAATACAGCCGACACTTTCCAGAATACAAATGGAAATAACAGGTCCTCTGGTGATAGTGTTGCATCTCTGACAAAGGCCAACAAGACTACAAAGGGAGCAGTGGCTGCCCCATTTCATAGTACCACAGCTAGAGCACATCTTTTAAATTGCCTTCTGGGACTTGTAGTGCCTCATTCAAAAGTAAAACTACCACTATCAAGATGCAAAGTATCCAAGTAAGGCTAGCTGAACTCCCCAGGCCTGTAATGTTGGCTGTTGTGGTGGAAGAGATTAACTCTTCAGCTTCATAGTGGCCGGCTATTAAAACTAAGTACCTAAAAAGCACATACATAGTCAAATATTAATACAAACAAAGATTCCACCAAATGTATACATTTGATACAATTATCACCCATCTCTTCAAATATGAATCTCTCAGATGTGTATAATGTGTCATTCATAGCCATCACTTCAATCGTGGCATACCTGGCTCGGTATAAGGATGCACTGGTGTTAACTAGATGCCCAGGGCGGTGCAAGACATGGCGCTTAAAGCACAGATTTAGTGAGCTATAGATCTCGCAAGCACTTTCACCTGAGTACGAGGCGCGCCTGCCTGTGCTCGCTTCACGTGGGTGTGTACTCATGCTGTGGGGACACTGGTCTGAAGTGCCGCTCATGCACGAGGCAGTAAACGCAAAGCGCCTAGTGTCCTGCCAGTTGGCACCGTCTGCTGGTGAATGTTTACCTTCGCTCTGCCCCGCCCCCTCCCTGAAAGTAAAGCCCCTCCGTGCTCCCTGCGCACGTGGTCCAGGACAGACCTTAACGCCACTCAGTGCTCGGGCAGAAAACTCCAGCGACGCCACAGACGCCCCACTGACTGAAAACACTCTCACGAAGCGCCCGGAAGCTGCTCTACTGGACAGCGCTGTTTAATGAAGCTAAACGCGACTGTATTCTTGACCCCCTCATCAATAAAGATGATGATAGGGCGGAAAAAATACAGGAGCAGAGCAAAAACGGAGAATTATAACCCAAAATAAAGTGGCATTTGAAAGGGTGGTGTAAGCTGACACGATCCTTTGTCTAGGAATGCCCTGGAATGTTTTTTGTCCAGAGGACGGCGCTGCCCACGGTGCAATTGTACACACAAGAAGGAGGGGGCGGGGGTCTCATCTGCGGAGAGCCGGCGCTGTCCACAAAGGACGCCTTATTTAACTCCAGGTCTCTTCCCAGTGAACTCCCCATCACTGGAAGCGTGAAGACACCGAGCGAGAAGAATTGAGTGTTAAGAACAAAAAACTAAAAAAAAAACCTCAGACATAATAGACAAGCATAAACCAGTGAAAACAAAACCTAAGAGCCGCGCGCGTGAGCTTCTACCGTAGACAGCTCACGTCGCGCGGCTCTTAGGTTTCGTTTTCCTAAGTGCATGGCAGAGTCGCGCTCGCACACATGCGCGCTCACGAGGTCAAATCCGACATCCGAGACTGAAAGCGCGTGCACCTCCCAGTCCCAGCGCGTGCACCCCCCCATTTACAAATACTAAAAGTATACTTAAAGTATACACGAGGTCCGTTCGCTACGCTCGACCTAAAAAGGGGTGTTCACCATTTTGGGGCCATATACACAGGTTGACAACCCCAGTTTGTAATGCCACAGGTTTCGCCAGGTTCCTTGTAAATAGGTGCCACAAACCTTGTGAGCAACTGGGCGTCAGGGAACATCTAACCCCATGAAACAACACATAAAAAATAGACAAAGAAAAGCGACAAATTTTGGGAGGTGCAGGGGAACAAAAGAAATCATAGTGGTGAGGGGACTCTCAGAAGCAGACGGGTCTAACAAGCAGTGTTTGCAATTTGTGTTTGTCCTACAAACATAAGTATGAAGACTGCGCTTCATACTAATCATATAAATCAAAGTCTCCAGAAAACGTGAAAAATAGAACTGGTCTTGCCACATTGTATCCCAAAATGCATCCTTGGGGGATGGCACAGGTAAAGCAGCCAACCACTGCAGACTTGGATTGCTTTAAAAATGAAGGATTTCGATGGCTTAAATGGAAACAAGAAGGCCCAGATGCAGCAATTTATAGCCTTCATTATTAAAGACACAACCTCATTTAATATGGAAATTTCTGAAATTGTCCCTGTAGATATGATAGTCTTAATGTACAAGCATGTAAAGAGTTCGGAAAAAAAAAACTTGAGTCAAAAGACTGTGGTTCCAAGAGCAAGCACATTGACAGTAAGCGTAAAAATAAAGAAATCAACACTTCGAAAGATGATTGGCGATAAACAGTTACAGAGAAAGATGCTTCTCAATTGACGCAAAGTCAAAATGGGCTTAAGCATATAAGTGACATCTCTAAACAGAAATAAAAGCACAGTTTCAAAAGAAAGGAAATGGAGGAGGCATTGAGTGCATACAAAGTATCCTCTAAGGCCAGCCATACGTTACTTCAAGAGAAACCTGATGTTTAGGATGATCCATCTGTTACACTCACACTTAAATCCATACTTGATGAGATGGGGATGATGATACCCATCCACAGGGTTAAGAAGACCCCTCTCATTCATAGAATGTGGGCATTATATGGTACTGAAACTGTTGCTTTGTCTGGACCCAGCTAATTTTAAACGTGAAATTTCAAATTAAGCAGTTGATGTGGGTCTAGTAATTGTTTTTTTTTGCCATTAATATGTTTTGCAGATTACACTTTTTTTTTTATTGGACCCTGTTCGTTTCACTGGCACACAATAAACATTTGCTGTGCCAGCAAAAATAAATGTGGCCTATTCTATTTCATCTACTTTTCAAAATGTATTTCCACAGGGCAAATATAAAATGTTATGTTATCATTCCAGAGAAATGACTTCTCATGACTTCTTAGGTGCCTTGATAGATTAAGCTTTGGAGACTTTGATTTATTTGCACCTAATCGCGAGGCCTGCTTATTAAAATCTTATATTGCTGCTTTAATGTAACCACTTGTGTTCTATTTCTGGTTTAAAATCTCTGATTGTTTTTTCAAGCCACAATTTCATATGGGATTCTTGAGCTAACCAACAGCTTTAGAACACCGGCGGTGTTTAAGATCACGTCACCCTGACTAACTGAATTATGCTAAAATCCACACTACCAGAACAATAGCCAACCTTCCTAAAGTCAGACTGATGGTTGTATAGTTTGTGTAAGCGGTGCAGGGGATGGCATCTCCCAGGTCTGGGGGAAGCCGGGGTCGGATATCAAAAGTGGCAGGGACTTTGAATCTCCTGGTATTTATCTGCAAAATCACTAGCCATCCTGCTGGAGGATGTTTCTGGATTCAGGGAGCTTGGGCTCTACAGGGGGTCAGAAACTTGTCTGTTGTAGCGGCTGGACGATACCAGTCAGCCAGCACACTAGACACTGGTAGGTTTTACATCGGGCATCATGTAGCTGGGGAAATCGTAATGACCAGTGCCCAGTACATATACTTAAGATGGCTTTCCTGTTCGCTTGCACCATCTAGTAATTGAGCTAGACAGCACAGTGGCCTAGCTGCTCAGGCAGATATGTCCTCACATGTAATATAATGCACCCTGCCTAAGGGCTACAAGGCCTGCTGTAGGGGTGACTTACATATATTACATGCAGTGACTTTGGCATGGCAAGCAATGAGTGTGCCATATCATGTTTTCACTCATGACACGCAGTATGCATGCAAATTGTATGGGGGTCCCTTAGGGTTGCATAATACATGCTGCAGCCCTTAGGTACCCTCTTTAGTACCTACGGACTAGTTACCAGTGGTGCCAATTACTAGGGACTCAGAGGGGTGCTATAGTGCTTGCCAGTTGTGATAGACTATTTTACCTTGTTTTTAGGGAAAGCACACTGGCACTGTGGCTTGGTTAGCAGGGACCCAGTGCAGATCAGTGAAAAACATTAGTACTGGTGGCAAAAAGTGGGGGTGACCATGACAAAAAGAGTCACTTTCTTAAAGTATGGACCTACTTCCACTAATAAAGAGGGCAAAGTAGATAATTGACAATTTAAGCACTCTGGGCCTCTCCCCTATTGAGTCATGGTCTTTCACAGTCTCAACAATGGTCATAAATATCATTTTACACTGAACATATATGTATATGTATGTATATATGTGAATAGATGTGTTTGTTTATATCTATGTATTTATGTGTGTGTATATATATATGTGTGTATGTCTGTGTATAAATGTGTGTATGTTATATATACATGTATATGTTCACTGAAAAAGCCAAAGGATACATGGACATTATAGTTTGGCTCTGATTTCACTCACACAAAACCATAGAAATTAAGCAGTTATAGTTACCTAAGGGAACTATAACTTAAACCCCTGCAATGCACTGCTTATGACCTCATGTATTACATCACTCATGACATGGTCAGTGGCATCACTGATGACATCCTGTGACTGTTTCATAAACACTTCTGAGAATTACAGATCTATACTAAGCTACAGCATAAGTTAAAGTGCTATTCTTTCTGTACTAGTAATTAGTCATGCTATTTGTAAAATACCTCATCTGAGTGCCTGTGTGACTGGCTGTATGCACGTGAGAGTGGCTGTATGCATGTGTAAGTGGCTGTATGCATGTGTAAGTGGCTATGTGGATGTGCATGTGAGTAGATGTTTGTGCGAGTGTCTATGTGAGTGGCTGTATTGGATAGCCAGTGGGTGTGAGTGGCATTAGGGTTGAGTTAGGGGCTGTGTGAGTGGCTGCGTAGGATTGTGAGTGCCTTTATGGGTGACTGAGTGGCTCTGTGGGTGAGTGTGTGTGTGTAAGAGTGAGTGAGAGTGAGTGGACGTGAGTGGCAGTATGGGTGAGTGAGTGGCAGTATGGGTGAGTGAGTGGCAGTATGGGTGAGTGAGTGGCAGTATGGGTGAGTGAGTGGCAGTATGGGTGAGTGAGTGGCAGTATGGGTGAGTGAGTGGCAGTATGGGTGAGTGAGTGGCAGTATGGGTGAGTGAGTGGCAGTGTGGGTGAGTGAGTGGCAGTGTGGGTGAGGGAGTGGCAGTGTGGGTGAGGGAGTGGCAGTGTGGGTGAGGGAGTGGCAGTGTGGGTGAGGGAGTGGCAGTGTGGGTGAGGGAGTGGCAGTGTGGGTGAGGGAGTGGCAGTATGGGTGAGGGAGTGGCAGTATGGGTGAGGGAGTGGCAGTATGGGTGAGGGAGTGGCAGTATGGGTGAGTGAGCAGCTGTTTGAGTGTGTATAGGTAAGTGAGTAGGTACGAGTGGCTGTATTGGAGAGTGAATGTCTGAGAGTGGCTGTAAAGGCGCGTGAGTGGTTATATGGATGCGTGAATGATATGTAAGTGGTTCTGTGGGTGTGTGTGAGTTGTATCGGTGAGTGAGTGGCTGTGTGGCTAAGTGGATGTGTGAGTAGCTGCATTGGTGAGTGAGTGGCAGTATGGGTGGGTGTGTGAGTACCTGTGTGGGCAGTTCAGTGGCTGTGTGGTAGTTTCTGTATGCGTGATTGAGTGGGGGTGTTAATGGCTCTAAGGGTGTATGAGTGGGTGTGTAAGTATCTATATGACCGGATGTGTGAGTGACTGTATTGGTGCATGAGTGGGTATGAGTGGCTGTATAGGTTAGTTAGGGGTGTGAGTGGCTGTAAGAGTGAGTGGTTGTGCGAGTGGCTCTATGGTTAAGTGATTGTGTGAGTACTGTCGTACTGGTAAGGGTCTGTGAGAGGTCCTGTGGGAGTGGGTGTATGAAAGGTCCTATGGGGTGTGAGTGATTCTGTGGATGTCCTTATCACAACGCTCCCAGGGATCCTATCCCCCGGGGCCCAGCCACGGCTTACTTGAGGAGTGGTGCTGCAAGGCCCCTCTCTCTGGGCCGATTTTAGCCCCAGGGACCCCATCCCCGTGGCCGGCCACAATAAAAAGATATATATATATATATATATCCTCCAAGATCAGTTCACCTTTTCGGTCACGCAGCGCTCAGTGCTGGTGCGATACCCTGCGGCTGAACCACGCTGCTGTACATTCACAAACTTCTCCTTCAAGGAAAAAATGTCACACCCAAAGCAGTGCTTAATCTTATATATTTATTTGTATTTTGGCATACAAAAGGCTGACAGCGCGTATATTGATCTACGCGTTTCGGTGTGTCTCCACCTTGTTCACCATCAACGGGTCATTTCGCCCTCAGTGTTTTTAAATGTTCAGCACATTTCTCAGTGACCACTTCCTGTCACGTGATTTCCTGCCAAGCATTCTGGTAGTTGTAGTTGTATTGTTCGTTTGGGTGAAATAAATGGTTGTTTCCCAAAGTCTTTTCTGCCTTCCAATAGGCCTAATAGGTTTGTGTCATTGTTCATAATGGATATATACATAAATATCAAATTTCAGAAAGGCTTTTTCATTATTTACAGTTTCTCAGTCTTTACTGCCCTCCAAAAGGCATACTTTTCACAATTTTGCGTCCGTAATGATTTTTTGATCTTGATCCATTGCTGTTCATTATTATTAATTTCATAACATTTTGACACCTTATAAATGAACATAAAGTTCTTCAGATTGATTCAACCCGTGGGGGTGCAGTGTTCTCAGGTTTAGGATGAATTTGGATTCAGTTTGCCGCAATTTTCTTTCCCGATCTCCTCGGCGATCACCTTTTGGGATCGTCTCAATGCCATAAAATTTCAGTTTTTGCCAGTCACCATTGTGGAATTGTTCCATGTGTTTGGCTATGGCATTGGACCGGTCTTTATGAATCGTTGCCCTCATGTGTTGCAAAATCCTGTTCTTCAGTTCAGCCGTGGTGCTTCCCACATACATCATGGGGCATGGGCATTCCACTATATATACAGTGAATGGTGTTTTGCAAGTTATGCATTGTTTGATTTGCCATTTCTTTTTGTTTGCTAAGACAATCTCCTTCGTTGGTTTAGCAATCTGACAAACTTTGCACGAATGACATTTGACAAATCCTTTTGTTTTCAACCAGTCATCCTTTCTCTTTTTTCTGAAGTGACTATGTATCATGTAGTCCTTCAAATTTCTTGCACGCCTGTACGTTATTATGGGATGATTTCCCATAATCTCTTTGGCAGTGTTATCCAGTTGGAGTAGTTTCCAGTTCTTTCTCAATATTTTCGCTATTTGATTACTTTCTTGTGAGAAGTCAGTTATCCTGATTTGTTGTTTTTGCTCCTGTTTTTTGTTGATTTTAAACACTCCTCTCGGGATTTCAGATTTGCTCGCTCCCAACATTTTTTCACCACTTTGGGGGTATATTTCCTTTTTACAAATCTTTCCGTTGTTGATTTGCTGTTTTTCTCCCATTGATCTTGTTCACTGCAAATCCTCCGAATTCTCAGGAATTCTCCATAAGGGATACTATTCAATAGTGACTTTTGGTGGAAGCTTGTTGCCTCAAGCGTTGAGTTCGTGGAGGTAAGTTTCCTGTGCAAAGTTGTTTGTACCTGTTCATTTCTAATGTAGGTTTCTGTGTCTAAAAAGATGACTCTGTCTTTACTTATGGTGTATGTAAATTTTAGATTTTTTGTACTTAGGTTTAGTATATGGAAATATTCCTGAAATTCTTTTTCTGTTCCATCCCATATGATTAAAAGGTCATCTATGAATCTTTTCCAACTGATGACTTTGTTTACTGCCATCTCATTAGTGATGTTCCATGCTATCTCTTGCTCCCACCATCCCATCGCCAAACAAGCGTAACTAGGACTAAAGGCAAATCCCATCGCCGTCCCGCTGCGCTGTCTGAAGATTTCATCTCCAAACGCAAAAATGTTTTCCTCTAAGCAAGTCGAAATCATGCTTAACAACATTTCATTGTGATGTTTGTATTGTAGACTTCTTTCATCAAGAAAATACTTGCAAGCTTGTTTTCCCATTTCATTATCAATATTGGTGTATAATCCAACAACATCCATCGTGATGAGATGGTATGAATCTTGCCAGGGCGTGTTTTGTAAAATTCGTAAAATGTCACTCGTGTCTTGGATGTAAGAATTTAAGTTTTCCACAAAAGGTTTTAGAAAGTGGTCAATGTATTCTGCCATTGGTTCTAATAAAGATCCTTTTGCGGAGACGAAAGGTCTTCCAGGAGGCTTTTTCTGAACCTTATGTATTTTAGGCAACAAATACATTGTTGCCATTACCGGGTGTGTCACAGTTAAGAATTTCTTTTCCATTGCATCAAGTAGACCATCCTTTTCCCATTCTGAACATTTTACATCAATCTTTGATTTTATTTCCAAGGTAGGATTTTGTTTTAGTCTCGCATAGTATCTTGTGTCCTTGAGTTGCCGATATGCTTCATTCATGTAAGCAGTACGATCCCAGATGATTATGTTCCCTCCTTTATCGGCTATTTTAATTTCAATTCGATCATCTTCCGCTAAGTTTTTCAATGCCAAACGTTCTTCTTTTGTTAGGTTATCTTTGTCTTTATTCCATTTTAGCTTGTATAAGTCTTGTATTACTGATTCCTGAAATAAATCAATTTTATTTCCTGGTCCTACTTGGGGGTAAAATTTAGATTTTGGTTTTTTTCCACTTAAACCTGCCCCACTTTGGGTTACCACCTGTGTCAATGTTAAATCCTCCTCAGATACCGAATCCAAGTTCATCAAAGTTAAAAAACCTTCAGTGTCTTTTAATTGTAAGCTCTCGGCGTCTGTTTGTGAAATTAACACCAGAACTTACCAAATTCAAAGAAGAACTATAAACCCAAATTGAAAAACATGAAGATATTGTGAGGGACCGCAAACATTCAAAGTTCATTCGTGACACCAAAGATTATGCGGAAGGCCGTATCTTTACCTTCGCAAGAAAATTCGACGGGCTAAAAGAACAAATGACATGGGCAAGCATGTCGAGTATGTCAAGTACAGCATCATCTCTTGGCTCAGCGGATCAACCAGAAGGAAATGAAACTGATGAATCCAGAAAGGTGTCTTTTTTAGGGTACATGCGCCTCATGTTACATCAAAAATACTGGGAGCAAAATCGCCCAGCCCCACAGTTCCAACCACGAAGAACAAGAGGAAAAGGCAGGCAATGGCCAGGGAGAAGCACATCAGAAGAGGCAAAAGAAACAAATGTGGTGTAAGAGCGAACAGGGGTAGAAACAAGGAATATGCGCCAGAGGAGGAAATAATTTCGGATGAGCTACAAGTTGTGAACCTATCGGAAAGACATCTGAGTCCAATTGAAATCAAGTTATTGAAAAGAGGGATTAACTTTTGTCCTAAAAGCCATATGAATTTAGCACAGGTCAGGATTGATCTATATCTATGTGAGAAAAATCCTTTAAAGAACGTACCCTGAAGGAAAGACTAAAAGGCCAAGGTGAAACAGACGCCGAGAGCTTACAATTAAAAGACACTGAAGGTTTTTTTAACTTTGATGAACTTGGATTCGGTATCTGAGGAGGATTTAACATTGACACAGGTGGTAACCCAAAGTGGGGCAGGTTTAAGTGGAAAAAAACCAAAATCTAAATTTTACCCCCAACTAGGACCAGGAAATAAAATTGATTTATTTCAGGAATCAGTAATACAAGACTTATACAAGCTAAAATGGAATAAAGACAATGATAACCTAACAAAAGAAGAACGTTTGGCATTGAAAAACTTAGCGGAAGATGATCGAATTGAAATTAAAATAGCCGATAAAGGAGGGAACATAATCATCTGGGATCGTACTGCGTACATGAATGAAGCATATCGGCAACTCAAGGACACAAGATACTATGAGAGACTAAAACAAAATCCTACCTTGGAAATAAAATCAAAGATTGATGTAAAATTTTCAGAATGGGAAAAGGATGGTCTACTTGATGTAATGGAAAAGAAATTCTTAACTGTGACACACCCGGTAATGGCAACAATGTATTTTTTGCCTAAAATACATAAGGATCAGAAAAAGCCTCCTGGAAGACCTATCGTCTCCGCAAAAGGATCTTTATTAGAACCAATGGCAGAATACATTGACCACTTTCTAAAACCTTTTGTGGAAAACTTAAATTCTTACATCCAAGACACGAGTGACATTTTACGAATTTTACAAAACACGCCCTGGCAAGATTCATACCATCTCATCACGATGGATGTTGTTGGATTATACACCAATATTGATAATGAAATGGGAAAATAAGCTTGCAAGTATTTTCTTGATGAAAGAAGTCTACAATACAAACATCACAATGAAATGTTGTTAAGCATGATTTCGACTTGCTTAGAGGAAAAAAAATTTGCGTTTGGAGATGAAATCTTCAGACAGCGCAGCGGGACGGCGATGGGATTTGCCTTTAGTCCTAGTTACGCTTGTTTGGCGATGGGATGGTGGGAGCAAGAGATAGCCTGGAACATCACTAATGAGATGGCAGTAAACAAAGTCATCAGTTGGAAAAGATTCATAGATGACCTTTTAATCATATGGGATGGAACAGAAAAAGAATTTCAGGAATATTTCCATATACTAAACCAAAGTACAAAAAATCTAAAATTTACGTACACCATAAGTAAAGACAGTCATCTTTTTAGACACAGAAATCTACATTAGAAATGAACAGGTACAAACAACTTTGCACAGGAAACTTACCTCCACGAACTCAACGCTTGATGCAACAAGCTTCCACCAAAAGTCACTATTGAATAGTATCCCTTATGGAGAATTCCTGAGAATTCGGAGGATTTGCAGTGAACAAGATCAATGGGGAAAAACAGCAAATCAACAACGGAAAGATTTGTAAAAAGGAAATATACCCCCAAAGTGGTGAAAAAATGTTGGGAGCGAGCAAATCTGAAATCCCGAGAGGAGTGTTTAAAATCAACAAAAAACAGGAGCAAAAACAACAAATCAGGATAACTGACTTCTCACAAGAAAGTAATCAAATAGCGAAAATATTGAGAAAGAACTGGAAACTACTCCAACTGGATAACACTGCCAAAGAGATTATGGGAAATCATCCCATAATAACGTACAGGCGTGCAAGAAATTTGAAGGACTACATGATACATAGTCACTTCAGAAAAAAGAGAAAGGATGACTGGTTGAAAACAAAAGGATTTGTCAAATGTCATTCGTGCAAAGTTTGTCAGATTGCTAAACCAACGAAGGAGATTGTCTTAGCAAACAAAAAGAAATGGCAAATCAAACAATGCATAACTTGCAAAACACCATTCACTGTATATATAGTGGAATGCCCATGCCCCATGATGTATGTGGGAAGCACCACGGCTGAACTGAAGAACAGGATTTTGCAACACATGAGGGCAACGATTCATAAAGACCGGTCCAATGCCATAGCCAAACACATGGAACAATTCCACAATGGTGACTGGCAAAAACTGAAATTTTATGGCATTGAGACGATCCCAAAAGGTGATCGCGGAGGAGATCGGGAAAGAAAATTGCGGCAAACTGAATCCAAATTCATCCTAAACCTGAGAACACTGCACCCCCATGGGTTGAATCAATCTGAAGAACTTTATGTTCATTTATAAGGTGTCAAAATGTTATGAAATTAATAATAATGAACAGCAATGGATCAAGATCAAAAAATCATTACGGACGCAAAATTGTGAAAAGTATGCCTATTGGAGGGCAGTAAAGACTGAGAAACTGTAAATAATGAAAAAGCCTTTCTGAAATTTGATCTATATGTATATATCCATTATGAACAATGACACAAACCTATTAGGCCTATTGGAAGGCAGAAATGACTTTGGGAAACAACCATTTATTTCACCCAAACGAACAATACAACTACAACTACCAGAATGCTTGGCAGGAAATCACGTGACAGGAAGTGGTCACTGAGAAATGTGCTGAACATTTAAAAACACTGAGGGCGAAATGACCCGTTGATGGTGAACAAGGTGGAGACACACCGAAACGCGTAGATCAATATACGCGCTGTCAGCCTTTTGTATGCCAAAATACAAATAAATATATAAGATTAAGCACTGCTTTGGGTGTGCGACCCATTTTTTCCTTGAAGGAGAAGTTTGTGAATATATAGATATAGATATAGATATTGGAGATAGATATAGATATAGATATAGATATTGGAGATAGATATATAGATAGATATTGGAGATAGATATTGGAGATAGATAGATATATGCTCAATATTCCAGCTCGCATTTACTGGTTTTATAGGTGGTGTGTAGTCCAACGGGTGAGCCACACCTTTTTTACATCAAACCGACTTTCATGAAAAATATTGTGATTAAAAGCCTTCTTATCTCCCTGTGAGTGCGTTCCATTTTGGATCTATCCATCTATTTATTTTCATTCTGTGTTGTCCCCCTTCCTGGACCAGGTTTGGCCCCAGTAGCCTCACCCCCCAGAGACCAGGCCGAAATGCAAGGGGGGGGGGGCGCATGTGTCCCTCCCTGTGTATCCTGGACCCAGCCAGGACACAGTGTGCAGGATGGGTACCGCGGGCAGAGCCCCGGGGCCCGCGGTCTCAGCTGGCTATTACACATAGGGAGCTGCTAGAAATGCAGCTCCCTAAATGCAAGGGCAATAGTTTTATCTCTTTCCTTGCCCGCATGTCTGTGGGTAGAGAAATAGATGAAACCTCTGCCAAGCTCGAGCACTTTGACAGCTCCCACCCACTGGAACTGGAGTGTTTGCTTTTGCCTGTCAGTCAGCTTCCACCAAGCAAAAGCAAACAGCTATGTCCCAGGTCTGGTCACCCTGGGACAAAGCAGGAGCTGGCCCTGCAGCGTGGTGGTCCCCGGGGCCATTAATGGATCCATAAAGGGGAGAGGAGTTAGCCTAACGGCTAAGGCGCTCGACCACGGACCTGGGATCTGGGTTCGAGTCTCGGTAACGACGCCAAACCTGGGCAAATCACTTAATCTCCCCATGCCTAAAAATGAAAGTGTGTGTCCTCATGTAAAAAAAATAAACGTAGCTTGTGCTATGTAAAGCGCTCTGATACCTGATTCGGTCCGGGTCTAGTTCGCGCCATATAAAACTCAAAAAAAAAAAGGGGGGCAGCTGCAAGCCCCCCTTTACAATTCACAGGCCGGCCCCAGAGTCCCTTCTGCACCAGGCTACCTGTGTGCTGTTCCTGGGCTGCGCACAAGAGTCTCTCACACGCAGCCCTTACAGGTGTGTGTACATGTAATCAGTGAAATGCCTTTTACCCTTGCTGCGTTGCAGCGGCCTTATCTTGAAAGGCGTATATTTGCTGTAAACACGCGCTGTCCATTTATCCATGAGTTTGCCATGGGTGAGTCACAGGTTGAGGCTCTCCCACCATAAAAGGTAAAAAACCAGGTGATCAAAATGTAAACAATTGGATCAGATTAGATGGCCAGAACCATCTTAACAGACGTTGGTTCCGCAGAGGCCAGCACAGTGAGTGGCCCAGCTGTCCTGATTTGTCCAATTTTTCTTGTCCAGTCCGCGAACCGTGACGGCTTATGACGCACACGGGCCAGTCGACCTAAACCCTCTGTATCCGAACTCCCTGGTCTGGGTCCACAAATAGACTGCTCCCCCTTGCTTCCATGTCCCTCACAGACTGAGACACCTGCCATCCCCCCATTTGGAAGCTCCTGGACTTAACTCCATGTTCCCCTTTGCAGCCTTTTTCTAGTTGACCCCCCTCTTTGCAAACGGTGTAGCGCACAAGGCTATCAACCCGTCCAGCCCCTCTGCACCTGGACACACCAGGGCAGGTAAAACCGAACTGCTGGTGGGAATTGAAACCGTATTAATTTAAACCCTGTAAACCGATAAGGGTCATCTGGACTTCATACAGAGTGTAGCTTTTTTTGGCACACTAAATAAAAAGCAACATTTTTATATATATATATATATATTCAATTTTTGCTGGGAAAAAACGTTATTAGTGCAGTTATGGTGACAAACAGAACCTAACTCGGAAAACTTAGTTATGGTTCAATAAAGTACAGTTGTACGCTGCTTATGACTAACATATTACACCAGTTAAGTTACATGACATTGTTGATGGCATCACTGATGACACATACAATGATACCAATGCTCTGGAGCTGGAGTACAGAGAAAAGTAATTGAAGTTCCTTGGTGACTCCCTGGAATTGCAGATGATTTCCATATACTCCGTCACAATTGGGCAGATTTCATTGACTCTTGTGACTACATAAATTCCACTTTCAAGTTTTTCTTTGTGTTTTTGCTCATATCATTACACTCTTTAATAATCTGCAGAAAAGGCTAGGTAGGTTTTTTTTTGCTGTGCTTTCTTTTTTGGTTTGAAAACGTTCACACTACAGCAGTGTTTTCTGGACAGCTAGAAGATCTCTATATCATAAATTCCTGAACCCCACACAAGACAATCATGTAGCTTCTCCAGGAGAGATAAAGCTTTCATTTAAATATGTGACATGTACATTGTGCATCAAAAAGCTGTTTGGAGGGAGAAAGCCTAGGGGTTAAAGCGTGATAAAATTACTCGTACATAAGTTTTACACAGACCACACCATTGACCCCCTTAATCTGTCAACCCTACATGGTCGTTGAACTGGGGATAGCAAGAGGGTAACCGTTGCGCCCGTGGACATTTTATTCACTAGCTCCACTTCATAGCCTAGGTGACAGGACTTTACACACTCACCCAGATCAGAGGTATTCCTTGGGAGTTACCCAAATATCAAAGGACAACTTTGGCTAGCAAAAAGGTGGAAGATTTTCAGATTTCAGTGGGCAGGTTGTCAAATACGCTGGAGGAAAATCACTGTGTTTTCCTGAAAATAACATTGTTTTGGCAGCACAGCTTTTCAAAGCCATATAGGGGGACTTTTGCCTCATGTCACTTACTCATCCCTCACAATTGCTGTCCACCACTGACTTTCCTTAAAATATAATATATAAAACTAAATGTGATCCTCAACATGTTGGTGATTGCTTCTCAGGGTCAGCACTGGTGTAGAGTCCACTGACTGAGTGCTGCCCTTGCCTAGAAGTTTAAAAGCCTTAATGCAGATACACTGAGGTCTGTCTGCCGAAATGTGGCTGCCAGAAGGTGGTTGCAGAGCCAGGAAATCAGTTAGCAGAAGCTGGTTGTTCCTTCTGCTCTGTACTTCCCAGTTACACACCACCTCTGCTTATTGAACAGATAAACTTGGTAGATGGTAACAAATTCAAGGATGGGATGTAAAAGCCCACCTCTACTGTAAATAGATGACTGAAATGGCCTCTCTGATTTTAACCATATAAGTGGAAGCAGCTGAGGCCTGAAGAAGGCATTGGTTATATTTGGGACACAGGTATACTGCAGGTAATAGGGTTCTCCAGTATTAGGGGTGTCTTTCATAGATTCACATGCTTGAATATCCCCCGTCGTCGAAGTGGGAGTCCCACGGTACATAAAATAGCAGTAATATATGCATGTATACATGAAAAATATATAATAAATAAAAAATATATACATACATATAATATCATAAATTGTAAATTCTAAGGGTACCATAGAACATAATAGGCCCATTGAAAAGCCTAAGGGAGAACTCACTTTAGTAGCTTATCAGTCATTATGTGTTGGTCCACATTCCAGCCAATCAGGCTGTAGCCTCCTCTAGAACCTTCTCCTCAGAAGCCCAAGTCCTCAGATTTTCTACCGCACGTCGTGTGAAGGGAGTCTCCCTGAGCTCTGCTCAGTTTTCTTCAATTCTAGCTGTTTTTTCATCAGAAAATGTCTTCTAATAAGAAATCTTTGTTTAAAGCCTGCCCTTCTTGTGGTAAACTACGCCTTTTCCACACGGATCCACACAGTAAATGCATTTACTGTCTCTACCCAGACCACGAGGAGAAAAACTGTAAGTACTGTCGCACTTTCCCTCCCAAGACTCTGAGGGATAGAGAGGCCCGTCTCCTTCTGTGGCTACAGAAGTTGAAGACTTCAGAGTCTGTGGTTTCTGACATGGAAAGCCTGTCTTCTATTGTTTCTAAATCCTCTCAGAAGCATGGGTCTGAGACTGAGGTTCCATCTCCTTTTCTTAAGAAGAGTAGACTGTTGGAGTCTTCCAGGATTGTCTCCCCACAGGATTTGCTTCAGGGCACGTCTACGGGACCTGGTTCTCTGACGTCTGCGCCCAAAGCCTTGCCTTCCATTAAAAAATCTGGTTTTGGCTCGTCGACGGGCACGTCGACGCGTCCGTCGACGTCTTCAGCGTCGACGAAATCAGTGTCTGCCATCTCTACGTCGACGACGACATGTACTATGTCGACCAGCGCTACGTCGACGACGATCACCTCGTCGACGGCGACCCAGAAGGTGAGACCCATCTCTTCTATTGTGAAGATCTCGTCGACGACCGTCAAAGAGAAACCGTCGACAACGAAGTCATCGTCGACGCTTCCGTCGTCGACGCGAACACCGTCGACGAAGATCAAGCCTTCTAGAAGCAGCTCGTCGACGGGCCCGTCGACGGTTGTCTCGTCGACGGCGAATGTATGACGTTACAACGAATTCCGTTGCAACGCATGCCTTTACCACGCATGCGTTACAACGGAATTCGTTTACCACGCATAACATTTACCTCGATTGCTTGCGTGGTGACGTCATACGTCGTGAAGAGAAAGCGGAAGTTTATTTTCCGTTTTCTCTTAAACGACGCTGATTAATTAATAAACCAAGGTGAGTTTTATTTTTGGGGGGGGGGGGAGACCCCCCAAGCCCCCCTTTTTTTACTTTTTACCTTTACCACATATACCTTTACTACAAAAATCGTAGTAAAGGTATGCGTGGTAAAGGCTTTCGTGGTAACCACGCATGCGTTGTACTACATGCGTGGTTAACGATTTCGTGGAAACGGCTTCGTTGTAATGGCCGTTTCCCGTCGACGGCGCCTCCGTCGACCACCATCACATCATAGACGGCCTCGTCGATGGTTGTCATCCCGTAGACGTCTACGTCATCGTCGACGATCAAGGTTCCTATCTCGTCGACGGCTCCGTCGACGGACAAGAAATCCTCGTCGACGAAGAAAAAACCTTCCATTTCAGCGCCGAAAACCTCTGTGGTGACGACGCAGACGCCTCAGGTTGATTCTAACACTGCCACATTTACGTCAACAGGCTCGTTGACGTCTCATCAACCTTTGCCGAAAACAGCTGCCATCTATACAGTGGTTACTGCTTCTTCTTTGAGGAGAGTACCTCTCATCCAACTGAGTCCAGTGAGAAGTGGCACTCATCTCCCAGACCAATTGTTCCAGTCTGGTGAGGAAGAATCCGGAAACGATTCAGAGGTGGAAGAACTCTTTAAACAGGCAACCAGCCCTTCTGATTTACACATCAAGGAGTATAGTGATGAGGGTGATGTGGTTGACAATGTCGAAGATGGGAATGAATTATTTCCTGTTGATGCGTCAGAACCAGTGTCTTCGGAACCAATTACACAGATACCTCTATCTCTGGTCATGAACCTACAGCACATGCTGGATGACTATAACCGCAGGTTTCCTCCTTCTACACCTGCCTCTCCAGCACCACCACCTCCTCCGCAGCCTCAACCTCAACTTCCTCAGGCACCTGCACCAGTTTCACCCGCGTCACCGGGTGGTACTCGTCCTGACACTGGCGACGAGGATCCGGATCCTCACAATACTGATGACGACGACAATGACGTCGATATGAATGAGTGGGACAATTACAGGGCTAAAACACCTTCCACTCCGCCCACCTCACCTCTAGCATCGCCTCCAGTGGACATTGCAAATTTCCACAATTTGATGATCCGTGCTGCAAAACGTTTTCATCTCACGGTCGAAAAACAGCATGAAAGTGAATGCTTCTTATATGATTTTAAAGACCTATCTCAAAGGCAATCCCACACTATACCTATCGTTGATTATATTTGGCAGGAGGGCCTTAAATTAATGGAACGTCCAAATTCTGTACCTGCAGTTTTGCCCAGATTAGACAGGAAATACAAGGCTCCAGCGTCTTCCCCGGCCTGTTTGGTGTCTCAACCAAAAGCAGATTCAGTTATAACTCAGGCTGCACAGAAAAGATCACGCAATCCTGCTACGCCACTCACGTCTCCTCCTGATCAGGAAGGCCGCAAGTTGGATTCTATAGGAAAGAAATTCACAACCATGGCGGCTACTACGGTGAAGGCGGCTAATACTTTGGCTATTCTGGGCCGTTACGACCGCCAGATGTGGTCCGAAGTTGCTGCACGGATTCCTCAACTACCTGATGCAATCCGGGCAGAAGCGCAGACCATTATACAGGAGGGGGAGTTGATTTCATCCGAAATCATTGATTGTGCACTTGACATTTCCTCAACGGGTTTTCGTCAATTGGCTGGGGCTGCAGTCTTGAGGCGTCAAGGCTGGTTAAAGTCTACCACCTTCCGTCCAGAGGTACAAGCAAGAGTCCTGGACTTGCCGTACGACGGAGAATTATTGTTTGGCAAACATGTTGATGATGCCCTTGAGGCCATCAAAAAGGACACCGACACTGCAAAGTCCTTGGCTACCCTCCAGTACAAGAAGCGGCCCTTTCGGGGGGCACAAGGTAGAGGCGGAGGTTCCTCTACTTTTCGAGGATCAAATCAATATCGTTCATACAACACCTATAATGATAACCGACAGAGGGGTTCTTACCAATCCCAAAATCGTCAGTTCACCACCAGACCATACCAACGGAAAACTACATATAGAGGTGGCTCAAACAACAAAAAGCAGTGACAGTCTCAGTTCCTTTCTTCTGCCGACTGTACATCTTGGAGGTCGCATCTCAAAGAACTTTTGCAAATGGTCTGAAATCACCTCCGACCAATGGGTCCTGGACGTTATTTCCAAAGGACATACCCTGGAATTCACAAAATTTCCTCCCACTCGTCCACCTTCGGGGCCACCCTCTCCCCATTTCAAAGAGCTTCTGGCCCAGGTGAAATTGATGATCAAAAAAGGAGCCATCAAAGTCGTGCCGCAAGGTCAATGCGGCAAGGGGTTTTATTCCCGCTTTTTCTTAGTCAAGAAGAAGTCGGGGGAATGGCGTCCAATTTTAGATTTACGAGCCCTAAACAAATTTATCATTTCGAAAACTTTTCAGATGTTAACTCTGCTTCAAATTCTGAATTTTATCAATCCAGGGGAATTCTATTCAACAATCGACCTCCAGGACGCATACTTCCATGTGCCAATCCACCCCAGACACAGGAAGTATTTACGCTTCACAGTCGGACAGCTGCACATTCAATTCAAAGTCCTACCATTCGGCCTTCGATCAGCACCGAGGGTCTTTACCAAGATCTTAGCCCCGGATGGCTTGTGTGGCTTGCACATCCAGGAAAACGACAGATCTGTACACATCAGGATTTCCTTATATCCACCAGGATCTCCTTAACTGTCGTATGCCCTTGGAAATATTACCCAGACCCATGGAACAAACCTAACATCTCCATTTTGTAAATACTAGTAACCTCGCCATGTTGTAAATACTAGGACTATACTAGAGAATGAAAGTTGTACGTAAGAATATGAGAATGAGCACAATGATAGGAATGAATGTGAAAGAATGAATGTTGTATAACACATTGCTGGGTAGGGTTTGTTACAGGTTTAGAACTTTGTTTCTCTATTTTATCTTTTCCCTTTTATCATGTATATCTGATGTATATATTATGTGGATTAAAAAAAAATGTAAATCACTTTTTGTACCTTGTCTTTTCGATACAGAAAATCAAAGAAAACTAATAAATAATATATGTACAAAAAAGTTACAATTCTCTTGATGTATATGTACATTGACTTGCCTTATATTTCGTGCAGTTCTGGTTCCTAGATATACCACCCCTCCAGTATTAGTTGGATCCCCCTAGGGACCATAATATATCAAGGGCAGGGTTGTTCTTTTGTTTTCTCTCTACTTAGCCCCGGTGGCTGCCTTCCTGCGTCTCCAAGGTGTCCAATTTTACCCATACCTGGACGACTGCCTCCTCAAGGCCAAAACTTTTCACCTAACGGAGCAGCACACTCAAGTCTGCGTCTCCCTCTTCCAAACCTTGGGGCTTTCAATCAATTGCCAGAAGTCACACTTTCAGCCGTCGCAAAGGCGAGATTTTCTCGGAGCCTCGCTAGATTCTCGGCAGGGAAAAGTGTTCATTTCCCAGGAAAGACAGGACCGCATGGTAAAGATGGTGCGGTTCCTCCAATCAAAACTGTACGTTTCTGTCCGAATGTTCAAATCATTCCTTGGCATGGCTTCCTCGTGCATCCAACTTATTCCAAATTGCAGATTGCACATGAGGGCTCTACAGGAGGAATTGGACAAGCAGTGGAAACAGGTGTCAGGGTCATTCGAGGACAAGGTCCTTCTGACATCTCGCATCCAGAAAGCGCTGGAGTGGTGGGCGGGCCGTTTATTCCAGGACGAACCTCCAACTCTGACGCTTACAACAGACGCGTCTCTCGAGGGATGGGGAGCGCATCTCGACGGCATGTCTTTGAAAGGAAAGTGGACAGCAACCCAACGAACTTGGCACATCAATCGCCTGGAACTCTTGGCGATTTTCTTAGCCCTAAAATCCTTCCAGAGGTTAGTGCAGGGACACACTTTGCTGGTAAAGACGGACAACACCACCAGCATGCACTACCTCAACAAGCAGGGCGGAACGAGGTCTCTCCCACTTTCACAACTGGCACAAGAAATATGGGATTGGGCGATCCAACGTCAAATTCATCTCACAGCCATTCATGTGCCAGGTGTGGCCAATGTTCTGGCAGACTCACTCAGCCGGGCATCGTCGGACAATCACGAGTGGGAACTCAACCAGCCAACGGTCGAGTTCATCTTCCTGCGGTGGGGCCGACCGCAGATGGATCTTTTCGCGACTGCTGCCAACAGGAAATGCCAACGCTTTGCAAGTCGGCATCCCCACAGAGTCGAGCGGAAATGCATTTTCGATCAATTTGTCGAACAACTTCATCTATGCTTTCCCTCCACTTCCTCTGATCCCTCGCCTGTTACACAGGATGAGGTTCCAACCTTGTCACATCATCCTGATTGCACCCAAATGGCCGAGACGTCCATGGTTCCCGGACCTGCTCCTCTTCTCGCAGTCCGACCAGTTACCGCTTCATCCTCTACCGCACCTCCTCACGATGCAGCAGGGACAAATCTGTCACCCGGATCCGGCATACCTCCAACTCCATGCCTGGAACCTGAGTACAACGAATTTGCATGTTTAAATATCGACAAGGACTGCAGGGAGGTGTTAGCGCGTGCTCGCGCTCCCTCCACCATAAAAACGTACCAATTAAAGTGGAAGCGTTTCTGTGTCTGGTGCCGCACTAAAGATTTGGACCCAATGACTGCAAAACCTGAACAAATTTTGCCTTTCTTTTTATCCCTGGCAAGATCGGGACTGTCACACTCGTCTCTTAAGGTGTTCCTGATAGCGATTTCCCGTTTCCGCCATGATGGTTCCACATCCCTATGTTCCTCAAGGATTATTAAGCAATTTTACAAGGGCCTTTTTAGGATGTTTCCACCTATCCGTCGCCCTCCGCCTGCTTGGCGCTTAAATTTGGTCTTGTCTCAACTGCTTTTACCACCATTTGAGCCTATTCACTCTGCAAATATAAAATTTCTCACATGGAAAGTTGCTCTCTTGCTCGCCTTGACATCCTCAAGACGTGTCAATGACATCCAGGCGTTTACCATACAGCCTCCTTTCCTGCAATTCTCCAATGAGGCTGTGACATTGCGAACTAATCCTAAATTCATCCCGAAGGTTCCCAGTGACTTTCATCTCAACTAACCTGTAATCCTGAAAACTTTCTTTCCTGCTCCGCAAACTCCAGCTGAGCGGTCATTGCATTCATTAGATGTCAAACGTTGTCTCAAATTCTACATTCAACGAACTGCAACTATCAGAAAGTCAGATCAATTGTTTGTGGCATATGGTCCAACTTGCAAAGGACAACCTGTTACCAAACAGACCATAACCAGGTGGATATCCTCTACCATATCCTTCTGCCACCAACGGGCTGGGAAGCCCCTTCCTGCTCCAGTTCGTGCTCATTCAACTAGAGCAGTGTCTACTTCGGCTGCCCTTTTTGCGGGGGTACCCCTACGACAGATCTGCAGAGCTGCTACTTGGTCGAGCAGCCATACTTTTACTAAGCACTACTGCCTGCAATCAACAGACGCCGCGGATGCGGCAGTAGGTCAAGCGGTGCTGCGGAATCTCTTCCAATAAAGGTGAGCCTCTGTTGCTACCCGCCTCCAGTCATAAAGGTTTTTTACTAATAATGTTTTGGTATTTATTGCATATTGTATAATATGTTTACCTTCTTTGCTGGGTGTATCACCTTTATGACTTATGTGATGATTTACTGCTTTCTACTCTATTCAAGCATGTGAATCTATGAAAGACACCCCTAATACTGGAGAAGAACAAAAGTTACTTGCCTGTAAACTGTGGTTCTCCAGTATTGGTGTCTTTTATAGATTCACATGCGACCCTCCCATCCTCCCCTCAGAGGCTCTCTTCTCCTGAGGCACTTTTACTTACTTGTGCTACGAAAATCTGAGGACTTGGGCTTCTGAGGAGAAGGTTCTAGAGGAGGCTACAGCCTGATTGGCTGGAATGTGGACCAACACATAATGACTCTGATAAGCTACTAAAGTGAGTTCTCCCGTAGGCTTTTCAATTGGCCTATTATGTTCTATGGTACTCTTAGAATTTACAATTTATGATATTATATGTATGTATATATTTTTTATTTATTATATATTTTTCATGTATACATGCATATATTACTGCTATTTTATGTACCGTGGGACTCCCACTTCGACGACGGGGGATATTCAAGCATGTGAATCTATGAAAGACACCAATACTGGAGAACCACAGTTTACAGGTAAGTAACTTTTGTTCTTATTGGTACCCTTTTCTAGCTTTTTCCATTCAGGCTGGGGTCAGGAAATCTCAGTACTCTGCCTCATAGAAGTGTGTTTTGCATTTAAAGGCTCATTGAACTGATGGCCTGTACATGTCTTCAATGGTCAAATTGGCTGCTGAAAATAAAAAACAAAAAGCTCAGATCACCACCTCATCTACAGTCTAATGTGCTGTCAGCATAAAATTAAGAATTAATCTTGCAGATAAGTTGGTTTACTGTGTTAACCACATTTTCGTTGGGTTGTTCAGATGGTAAGTATCCTTAATAAGAGGGGTAATAAGTAGGTGTTCACAGCACGTACCACTGTACACAGCATGCTGTGCACACTCCAGCCATCTAGTGTTGAGTGAGAATTTTGCAAGTTTTTCTTTGACTAAGTATTGACGTGACTTGCGATACCTCCCCCGAAACCCACAATGCACCAGGACATTTTTCTTACACCAGCACAAGTAATAATTGCCAATTAGCCGTGTACTGAAAGAATGCGTGCAGTCTTGTCAAAGCGAATATTGGTACAGTTCCCTTAGTTCCATGTGGGTTATTTAACATGCAAATGTTTGTCTAACTAAAATCAGTGTTCATTATTTTCCACAGATGATCCGGAAGTAAGAGAGTCGCCGAATGTCCCTGAAAAGGGAGTGGAGCCTCCTACCGATGCTGTCTCCATTAATGCAAGCCAGGAGCAGAGACCGAAACGTGTCTCCAAGAAAACCAAAAAATATTCTTGCTTGTCCCGCCTGAGGAGACGTCGGCATCCACAAAAAGTGGACGAGAGTGACCTGAGCGAGGGGTTTGACTCCGATTCTAGCCAAGACTCCACCAAAGGAAGCGAGAATTCAGACAGTGGCTCAGACAAAAGCTATGAAGAGGCAGAGGCAGCTTTTGATGTGGAGACAGACTCCGATATGAACAGTCAGGAGTCACGCTCTGACCTGGAAGACATTGAGTATGAGCCCAATGGGGAGTGCAAAGGCAAGGTCCTTAAAGGACCCCAAGAAGCTTTAAAGGACTCTGAAGAAATGGCTGATTGCAAAAACCAGACTGTCCCCAAAATTGAGACTCCAGATCCTGCTGCTAATGGTCCTGGACTGGCCCCCAGTGATGCTAGCATAGCTAGTAACCTCCAAGCCATGTCCAGCCAGATGTTCCAGACTAAACGCTGCTTTCGCCTAGCACCCACTTTTAGCAATGTTCTTTTGAAGCCCAGTCATGAACTATCTGCAACTAAGTCGGTGGACAGCAAGCCCATAATGAATGGGGATGCAGAAAAACCCGGGGTAGTTGAACCAGGTAATTGTATGAAGTGTAATATCTTTAGATTACCTGTTGAACACATTCTATAATATCTTACAGTGCCACAGAGCATATTACGTTTCTGTCATTTTACAGGTGAGAAGAAAGATAATAACTCCACATGACTAGACATTGATTTAACCATAAAAAAGTAATTAGCTTCTGGGTTTTGGAAAATATAAACTGAATACTTGATGGGAGTAGACAGCGCTTGTCCCCACCATTTATTGTACACTTACCACAAAAATATTTGGATTTTAGAGAAATGCATCTCTGTTGCAGTTCCATTTAATAAATCCTGTATTAATATGATCCCTTAAGCTTCTGCACAGGGTTTCAATCCTAGTAAAAATAAAGACTTGATGGAAAGACAGCTTTTAGTACACATAAAGTAGCTATTCTATGTACCAATTTATAGCTCTGTTCAATGTGAAATAGGATTTGGTTCCACAAATGCCATATTTCATCTGGGGCAGATAAATGCGAACTACACTGGCCAGCCACATATATTCCTAAAATGCACTTTAAGTCTAGAGATTACACAATGCTATTACTTCACTAAAACGGCCTAGGAAATTAAGTGTGACGAATAGCTTTAGATCACAAACTCATTATGCTTTCGCTCTTTCCTGCATGCAGAGTACACTATTCTCAGATTATTAACTTATGTTACCATTAGTTTTTTATTGCTAAAAATCAGTTTTATGCGTGACCATTGTTTACTTTATTTTCCTTAAGTAATACCATAACTTAAACATTGATTGCCCTTTTCAGTTCTACAAAGTATGTAATGCAGACCATAGATGGAGTGTTTAGCTCTTTCCTTTTTGAGGACTTGTACTCCTAGGTGTATAAATTCAGTTCCTGTAAGGATATATATGTTGCCATATGTCTAGTGGAGTCATGTAATATAATCTAACGTTTCACATTGAGAAAAAAATTCTGAGTCAAATGGGCATAATCATGTATATTTATCTATACAGGTTTCATTCTATTTTTCTTGGGTGTCTGCTTTAAAATATGTACATTTTTTGTGCTGTGGATGATCAAAACTGATGGCAGAAAGGCATTGAAATTTAAAGCTGGAAAGAAGCTGATTCATGTTTTTAAACAAAAGATTAGAGTGTTAAACAGTCAGCATGCATAACAGTTAATTAGAAAAGCCTATAGCTTGCATAATTTGACAAATATGTTTAAAATAAACCCCACTTGTTTACATACTATATAGCATAACCGTCACAGACCTGTCAGTTTACTCTGCAATCAAATGTAAAAAAAAAAAAAAATCTGTGAAAACAAATGGGTTTCTTTTGTTAAGAAAATGATCGCAGGAGTAGATTCATTGTTCAGAGAGGATGTGCATGATCTGGTGCAGTTTGGGACTTAAATGTTGCATCGATTACAATTCGGTATTATGGGGTTTAGTGAATTGTAAAATGTTTCTTCATTAGATTGAATAGAGAATTGGATGGTGCTTTCGGGCCATGTGTTGACAGCAGCTACCTTTGACTGGTTTGATAAGTGAACCGCGCACTGAAACCACCATCACCTAATGATTAGAGGGTTGAATTTGCAGTATCTGAAAGAAACACGTAGTGATAGATTCCTTACCTTCGAATTCCCCCCAGGCGTCAGACTGGATCCGGAAAGTCTGTAGGCGTCATCGTGCAGCTCCACGTGCGTCGTTGGTATCCGTGTCGCCGAGATGACGTTGCTGGAGCTACTTAGACGCGCCCACGTGCGCTGACGTCAGTTCTTTCTTATTCGCACCAGCAAGCGAAGATCCGGGAAGAGCACGTACCCCAGTCACTTTTTGACTGAGTTTTTCAAAGGCTTTTTGACTCAATTCTTCGAGTTGATCGACTCCTGGTGTTGTAGGATGCACGGCTTCAAGAACTGCAGGGACTGTCACTGCATGATGTCGGTGATGGACCCGCACCGAGTGTGCCTCTACTGCCTGGGGTGCGACCACGACTCTAAGTCGTGCCGCGACTGCCGGGCTATGGCGCCGAAAACTTTGTAGGAGCGGTCCCGAAAGTTGTTAGAAGTCGATCAATCGGCTCCGCGCCACTCAAGGTCCTGGTCCCGAGGAAGGTCGAGGGACTGGTCGCGGAGCCGGCACCATCGTTCGTCTGGATCCGAGTCTCCGCACTCTGGGTCAGGTAAATTGAAGCATTCGAAAAAGAAGTCTGTTGCGGCTGAGGGTGTGGTTGGTGCCACCCCCGCGGCTCCGGAGGAGCCAGCGACGCCGCCGGTCTACCCGCCCTTCCAGGGTCTGTTGGCGACGCCTGCTCAGGTGCAAGAATTTCTTGCTGCCATGGCCCGACTCTTGGGGCCGCCTGACCCCGCCAGTGTGCCTTCAGGCCCGACTGGGGGTCCTGTTCTCCGATCGCCGCCGGCTTCGGCCCCGGGCGACACCGGTTGACCTTATAACACCTCCACTGGTGTCGACCGCTCCTTCGGCACCACCTCCGACGTCATCCGGTGCTACCACCGCCGACGTCTTCCGGTGCTACCGCTGACGTTGACCCCGGTTTCAGCCCTGACCCGGACACTTCGCCGGAACGGCGTCGATTGACACTGATTCCGAGGCCGATGGGGCCTTTTTACCCCTATGACCGTCCTCCTTATTTTCAGCCTGTTTCAAAGACTTCGGAGGACTAGGATTGGTCTGAAGACCCTCTCACACTAGTGTGGTTATGATCTGGACTGGGCAGAGGATTTGGGGGATGGCAGTGGTCTTGACACCCCACCTGACCTTGGCATGCTGGCTCCTCCTTCTGTGGCTACGGAAGAGGGAGCAAGTTACGCAGTAGTGTTGCGTAGGGCGGCCGAGGCCCTCCACGTCGAACTCCCTACAGTGGTTGTCAGGACTAACCTCCTGACAGAAGTGTTTCAGCCGGCCGCTACCTCTGCGGAGCCACTGCTGTTTTTCAATGAGGCACTATCTGACATTCTTTTGGGCACCTGGTCCAGGCCCAACCCAGGGGCTCCTGTGTACAGGAACGTGGCCCGACGCCATCTCCCGGCTCAGCGCAACCCCCCCTTTCTCTCCCAACACCTCACTCCTGGGAGCTTGGTTGTCCAAGCCTCTGCTTCCCAGAGCACGTTCCCTTCCGCCCCTCCGGATAGGGAATCCAAGAGGCTGTAGCAGCTTGGCAAGAAGCTGTTTTCATCTACCAGCTCAGCGCTGCGGTCGGTGAATACCACATGACTCTTGGGCCATTATTCCCACTCTGTGTGGGACGTGGTAGCGCAGGTGCTGCCTAACTGTCCGTAGAAGGCCCAGACAGTACTCTCCCAAGCTATTGCTGCTGGGAGAGACGCAGCTAAGTTCACTATCTGTTGTAGGCTTGAAACCGCCGACTTGCTGGGCAGGGCAATTTCCACGAGGGTGGCACTTCGGCACCACACCTGGCTGAGGACAAATGGCTTCTCAGGGGATGTCCAGAAAACTCTGATGGACATGCCCTTTGATGGCATTTGCCTCTTTGGCAATAAGGCAGATCGTGCGTTGGAGCGCTTTAAGGACTCCCTGGCTATGGCCAAGTCCTTGGGCCTGTCGGCCACTCTGCCTCCTCCGCCTTCTGCTTTTCGGTCTTTTCGTAGCTAAGGAAGGCGTGCCCCAAAATATTAGTTCTAGAGCCACAGGCCTGTGCAGCAACAACCTTGCCACGGACGTGGGAACCGTCGAGGCGGTTCTGGGGGCCAGCGGGTGGGTCAGTACACCTCCACCCCCGCTGCATCCTCTGCAAAGCCTTCCTTGTTCGAACTTTCAGGCCCATCAAACGCCAGTGGGCGGCAGAATTCGCCATCATCTCCCCCACTGGCGCAACATTACATTGGACAAGTGGGTGCTGCAAATTGTCCGAAGGGGCTACTCCCTCTCCTTCGAGACTACCCCTCCAGCCATGCCACCTCAGTACCACCGCATTTCGGGGGACCATCTTGCGCTTCTTAAACGGGAAGTCACGGGGGCCATCTAGCGCGTTCCTGGGCCAGAAGTAGGTCGTGTTTGTTATTCCCACTACTTTCTGGTCCCCAAGAAGGACAAGGGCCTGCGTCCTATCTTGGACCTCAGGAACGTCAACCGCTTCCTCCGGAAGGAGAAGTTCAAGATGTTGGCGCTAGCTCAGGTCTTGTCTACCCTTGACCCTGTAGACTGGATGGAAGCGTTGGACTTGCAGGACGCATATTTTCACATCCCCGTCCTGCCGGCCCACCGGCGTCACCTGCGGTTCACGGTAAGGCCACGAGCACTTTCAGTTTACCGTGCTCCCCTTTGGCCTTACCAGCGCCCCTTGTGTGTTCACGAAAGTGATGGCGGTGGTCGCAGCAGATCTGCGCAGTTCGGGGGTTCCAGTCTTCCCCTATTTTGATGACTGGCTGTTGAAGGCGGGCTCGCTCCAGGCAGCTGTTTCCCACCTCCAGACTACGGCCTACCTCCTGCATTTGCTGGAGTTTTCCATCAACATGCCGAAGTTGCACCTGATTCCATCTCAGAAGCTTCTCTTCATCGGAGTGGTTCTGGACTCGGCGCAGTTTCAGGTTTATCCTCCGGAGCAGTGAGTCCGGGATATTCAGGCTATGATTCTGATCTTTCAGCCTCCATGCCGGGTTTCGGTCAGGATGACCCTCTGGCTACTGGGCCTTATGGCCTCCTGCATCCTGCTAGTGGATCATGCCAGATGGCATATGCGGGCTCTGCAGTGGGACCTGAAGTTCCACTGGGCACAGCATCAGGGCAACATGTCCGATCACGTCCAGATCTTGGAGGGCACTGCACGCCAATTTCAGTGGTGGCTCATGGATCGTGATTGCTTCAATGGCAGATCCCTCTCCTTTCCCCAACCGGAACACACAGTTGTGATGGACGCAACCCTTCTGAGATGGGGCGGCCCCATGGGAGAGGCGGAGATCAGAGGACTCTGGTCTTCGGCGGAGTCACAGGTCCATATCAACCTTCTGGAGCTGCAGGCAATCCGGCTTGCACTGAAGGCATTCCTTCCCTCTGTCAAGGGGAGAGTAGTGCAGGTGTTCAGACACCACCGCCATGTGCTACTGCAACAAACAGGATGGGGTGGGGTCGTGGACCATTTGTCAGGAGTCTCTTCGCTTCTGGACATGGCTGGAACACCGGGGCATTTCCCTGGTGGTTCAACACCTGGCAGGTTCTCTGAGCGCTAGGGTGGATGAACTCAGCTGCTGGTACATGATGGATCAGAAATGGCATCTGAGCTCTGACGTGGCGCAAGGTGTCTTTCAGCAGTGGATAGAGCCTTGGTTAGATCTATTCGCCACCAAAGAGAACGCACAATGTCATCAGTTCTGCACGTTGGAATTTTGAAGGCGGCACTCGATAGGTGACGCTTTTCGTCGCGAGTGGAGTTGCGGTCTACTATACGCCTTTCCGCCTATACCACTTCTACCCAGAGTGCTGAAGAAGATCAAGCGCGACCGGACCCAAGTCATTCTTGTGGCTCCGGACTGGGCTCGAAGAATATGGTATCCCGAGCTACTCAGCATGGCTATCGATCCCCGGATCGGACTGCTTCTTCGGGAGGATATTCTGTCGCAGCTGCAGGGGACAGTCCTCCACCCGAACCTGTCCAGCCTCCACCTCTTGCGTGGAGATTGAGCGGCGGCAGTTGACGTCTTTTGACCTGCCTCCCGAAGTTTGTGATGTAATTTTGGCAGCCAGGCGTCCCTCCACTAAGAAGGTATACGCCTGCAGGTGGAATAAGTTTGTGGCATGGTGCACAGGAAAGGCTGTGGATCCCCTTTCTGCCCCTCTCTGAGGTCCTTTTATTTCTCCTTTCTTTGGCCCAGCAGGGCTCTGCTCTGGGCACTATCAAGGGCAATCTTTCGGCCAATTCGGTCTTTTTACGGCTTCCAGATCATCCTTCCCTTTTCAAGTCCCCTTTTGTAAATAGATTCTTAAAAGGCATTACTCATCTTTTCTCTTCTGTTCCTTTCATAATGCCTCAGTGGGACTTGAACCTGGTTCTGACATATCTGAATTGTGCTCCCTTTGAGCCACTTCACAACTGTCCTTTTCGTCTTCTCACTTTAAAGACAGCTTTCCTGGTGGCTATCTCCTCTGCAAGAAGAGTGAGTGAGCTCTAGGCCCTTTCTTCTAAACCTTCTTTCCTCTGTCCATCCGGACAAAGTTGTACTAAGGACTCGTCCTTCTTTTCTACCGAAGGTTGTCACTGCCTTTCACATTGGGCAGACCATGACTTTGCCTACCTTCTTTCCACCTCTGCATCCCTCAAAAGAGGAAGAGAAGCTCCAAAACGTGCGCTCTCCTTCTATCTGAACCGCACACAACAGTTCCGGGTGGATGACGAGCTCTTTCTTGGCTACGTGGGTGCCAAAAAAGGTCGGGCCGTGCACAAGCGGACCATCTTTCGGTTGGTCGTTCTGTGCATTACGGCTTGTTATTCTTTGGCTAAAAAGGAGCCTCCGGTGAGACTGTGCGCCCATTCTACCAGGGCGAGGGCAGCCACTATTGCTTTGGACCCGGAGTTCCCTTGCATGACATCTGTCAGGCAGCTACATGGGCCTCGCTGCATACGTTTACCAAGCATTACTGCCTGGACAGCCAAGTCCGGAGAGATGGCTTCTTTTGCGGTTCTGTTCTCCAGGACTTTCTAGTGTGATCTTGGTTCGCAGAGCAGACTCACCACCGGGTTGGTATTGCTGGGGTATCTATTCTAAGGTAAGAAATCTTTCACTGCTTGTTTCTTTCAGATGCAGAAGTTACTTACCTTCGGTAACGATATATCTGTAAGAAACATTAGTAGTGATGGATTCCTTATTTCCCCACCCCACCTCCCCATTCTGCGAACAGATTTCTAGGGTAAAGGTCATCCCTTTCAGGGCCCTAGTTTAAATGCACCAGTGGTCAGTATCTTGCATGGCTGTGCGTTCCTGGTGTGGAAAGTCGTGTTCAGAACTGACGTCCATGCGCGTGGGCGCGTCAAAGTAGCTCCAGCGACGTCATCTTGGTGACAACAACGCACGCGGAACCGCACGACGACACCTACCGACGCGCAGGGGTACTGCTGACAAACTCTCCTGATCCAGTCTGACACCTGGGGGTAATAATGAGGTAAGGAATCTATCACTACTACTGTTTCTTACCGAAGGTAAGTAACTTGTGTGTTAAGCTATACTCTGGAGTTCTTTAACAGTTTGTCATGTTCAAAATTATTTTTCATTTCTCCAAGTTAGTTTAAACAAGGTAAAGATCAGTTTAACTGTTTGTAAGAAGTCAAACAATAGTCAAATTTTTTAATTTACAGATTTTTCAACTGCAGAAGAGCCAGAGTTTATAAACTATTTGAAGGTGTGATTTATGGTTTTGCGTTTCAATTGCTTGAGAAATACATATTTTGCATACAAAACCGGTGTTTGTTGCATAGTGTACATATTTTTAAAAAAGATGTTACTTCACCATGGATTTTTTGATATTCACAAGCCTTGAGATTTTCCTGGAATACATTCCAACAGATACATATTACTTAAAAAAACTATTTTATATAATTTGTACAAGATGAGGCAATAGACTATTGGAGGACTCTATTTTCCTTTGACCCATTCCGTTGCATGGGGAGTTTCTACTGTCTATGGAAGATACTCTGATGCAACAAGAGAAGCTGCCAATATATTGCCCTCTCCAACCGTAAGGAGTAATACATTTGTGTTATACAACAAAAAGGAATTTAGGGAGGTCTCGGGGACAATTTTAAAGACCTGCAAGGTGTATTTCCCCTAGAAATATACAACTATCACAAAACACCTTGGGTCTAAGAAATAAGTCAAGCAGTGAGAAAAGCAAGGGTCGATATGTGTCACAGCTAAGACAACAGCCTCCTAGGTCAGAGAAAAGAGCCTCATCTGCCAGAACCCATCATTCACAAGTTGTGACTTCATCATTTGGATCTGGCCTCCTCTCTCAAGGTAACCCAGTCTGAGAAATTAACTGGGATAACCTTAGTCGATGGAAGGACTAAAGGATGGCTGATGGCTCCGCATAGTACAGTTTGGAACCCAAAGACATATCTGAATATTATGTGAAGAGGGTTGCAAAAGAGAAAAGTGCAGCGCAAAATAATAAAAAAGTGTCTTAAAAATGACTAACGGAACTCTCCTCCAATTTTATTCTTAGTGCCCTTGTCATGGTTAAAAAGCAGTATGTAGACACTTGAAATTTTCAAGATGTCAAACAAAGTAGTAGGTCGACATGTTTCTGCCCTCATAAAGATCAGCTAGTATCGGGGCATTCCTCAGGACCAAGTAAACAAATAAAGCTGCTGCTAGATATCAAATGTGAAAGAAATTATATATATATATAGTGATGAAAGTCATATTAAACATTTCATATACTCCACCGGTAATCTCTGACTAGACAGGAGTGGAAGTAATTACCGGACACCTGGAAGAGAAAAGAATAATTGTGTACAAATTGTTGTTGCCCGAGCCTAACTCACTCTCAACAATCCTGCCTCTCTCAATTTCAAGGGCATAAAAAGAACCCAGTCGTGGTCCCAACATGGTCTATAAAGTACTCAAACTTACCCATAACAATTGGGTGTCACCCTCACCTCAACCTGGTCACTACTCAGGGAAGGGGGCCCGCTCTGCAAACAAACAAAAAGCAAAGTCCATGATGCGCTGTATCATGACAAGCCTGCCTGTTGCATGAATCTTGCTCAATAAAACTCTGACATTGCACACACAGCAGTACTCATGTGAAAGTGTGAAGCACACACTAACTATCTTCTTTACTTGTTGGTTTAAAGATAAGGACAAAGCGACTAAAGCACTCAGTCAGGTATATGAATATACACCAGAGTTACAAGGAACCGCCACAAAAAGTCATTCAAAATCATTAAAAGGGGAACCACGCGTTCTCCACTAAACGACAGGACTGAGTCTATATCGTGAAGTACCCCATGTGTGCAACAGCAAAGCTGTGATATGGGTACTTAGGTAAGGTTACCTTCGTGCGAGACCCACAGTATGTCATTAGTAGAAGAACACACGTTCCCTTAAGAAGCAGTGCTAACAAGTAGGCCACCCCGGATCTCAGAGTAGTCACACCCGTAATGGCAGCCATCTTGAACCGTTATTGTCAAAGTTACAGAAACGTACCCGTGAGTAAAGAAGTTACCACAGCAAATGGGCCGAACGCTTAGCAAAACCGAAATGTAGCCTTTATACAAGTGCCTACCTCTTTAGAACCATTGGAAGCTATTTAAGTGATGATCCTAATTGAGGTATCGAGTATAACAATTTACCACTGTATTTTCTGCTGGGACTGGGATCTGTTTGTCTGCCTGTAAGAATAGCCTAGGCACCCCAAATTCTTTTAGGTAGAAATTGTCCCTCTCTGTTGGTCTGTTTCAGAACTGTGCAGTGATTTACCTGTAATGCATGCCAATCCACACTGTTTGGATATTTGTTTCTTTGTGCTTTCCTTGATTTCTTGCCAGGAGGAATTGTAGATAAATATCGACTATGCAAAGGTACTCATCGAGAAAGCTATGATTTATAGAGTTCTGCAGCATACTTATTATTTGCGGTTTTGAGAGTAGGTTTTAAAGGTTTCTATAGTGTACAATTTGTTTTCATTTTTATTTACGATAAATGTCCTTTGCCACTCTGTGTGTGTTTTTGTTACTGTACCTGAGCCGGCAAGTCTTTCATTAATCCCTGTCAGGGCATAGTAAAAACTGCTATATGTTACTTTCTTAATTAATTTTTATATGCTGTTTCAATCTTTCTGACTTAGCTATTGAAAAAATGGCTGTGTGACAGTCTAAGTTCAGCTTTCACCCACTTAATGTTAACCTGATGTCAATGTTCAATCCTTGGTCAGTGTCCTCTGTATTCATTTATAATTTATTGTAATGTGAATTAGAGATCCTGCCTTATATTTTAAAAACCCACCCTGGCCTCACATTATTGGGTTTTTGGAAATAACTCACACAGTCATAAGCGCAAGTCATGCTTGCCTCGGCCAGTCATATGCATTCGATAGAACTGGAACATACAGCTCTGAGTGGCTTTGTGTTCTTTTTGGAATTCAAGTAGATTCATAATTCTATTTTTTGTATGGGATCTTTATTCTGAAGAGAATGTTAACTTATTTTTGTTTTCTTTGACTTCACCATGCCTCATTCAGTCTTTGTGATATGACTGTCTCTTGCTATCAATCCAGATCCTGTTTACATATCACATTTTCAAAGTGTCTGTATTATTTTTGGTTATACTTGCTTGGCAGAGCTCTTTGACCTGCAGCCTTACCAAGCTGGCTTTACCTCTTCAGTCTAGACTGATTTCTTTTTAATGCGTTTTTTCCATTCTAGACGATGGGTCTGATTCTGAAGACAGTGTTGTCAGCAGCAAGTCCTGTCGAAATGAAAGAAGTCTTCAGGAGAAGCTGGAGGTTGTTGCCAGCGAGGGTTTACTTCCAATTGTCAAAGTCTTCCTGGACTGGCTGCGAACAAACACTGACATAATCATCATGTGTGCGCAGGTAGAGGTTGATTGCCAATAATCTGTTGTTCAAGATCCGAGAAGCAGTGTGCCAGAGGCTTAAGTAGAAGTTCATTATCGCTTGCTCAGTTGCTAATCTGTCAGACTTCAGAATAAGTAGAATCAACATTTTAAATCAGGAAGTTTGTTTATCTTTAGGCTTCAAGGTTTTGCCAACATGGTTTTGAACTGAACATTTATCAGTGCTTCTCTTGGTGTTTGCTGTCAGCAAAACAGATTTGACTTTCTAGCAATCCTTTGTTATACTATTTAGTAATAATCGTGAACAGTCACTCGTGTATGAATTTAGGATTATGGGAAGTGTCCTTCCATTAAATGTAACTCCTAATCCGTACTTACATATATGCAAAGTTGGAATGTCTTTAGAGTTTTGCGCAGACGAATTCCTTTGAACATCAATGTAATTTGTCTTTTGTTCTGCTATTACTTTTATAGAGCTCCCAGAGTCTCTGGAACAGAGTGTCGATGCTTCTAAACCTTTTACCAAATTCATCGAAGATACGGGAAGCGGGTATGTAAAATGATGTGAAGGAAAATCCCATCCCCCACCTTCTACCTTTTACTACCTTTTTATGATTGAGGTGGTCGTAGATGGACTCTCTCAAAACAAATCACTGCTTGTGCACACTCCGTCTCCCTGGAACCTTTTAAATTGCCAAAGAGAGGTAAAATGTTTTGGGGCCTTGTGAGCAAATGTGTTTTGAGCATCTGTGCTTACTAAATGTCGGGAGTTCCTTCCAGTCTCTTGGATGCTGCAATAGTCACAGGAACTGGAGATATCTATTGTGTTAAATAAGGGTAGAGTACATGCCTATTATTATAGCCCTCTCTTGCGCCTCTTTGGAGCGTAAACTAGTATGTTTATGACTTGCAGTCTGTGAAAGCTTCCCCCGCGGCATACATATATTTTTTTTGTTGATAATCAAGTTTATTGTATTTGAATCACAACAAAATAATACATTGGTAGCAAATTCAAGCACATTATGACAAGTGTTTACAGCCACACTAGTGGAGACAGAGCTGCATAAGACATACTGCAGAATATAATGGGGCCGCCAGGGCCGGACACCGCCAAACCATGTGGTAGAAGTCTGCAGGAGCGTGATCGCAGCGTCCAGTACGGGGAGGACCGCAGTTGGGAGCTGTAAAGACGCGCAGGGGTGAGGTACGCCACGTGCAAATAATAAAGTTGAACTAACCTCAGCTTGGGGGAGGTCGTCAGTGTTTTGGGGGCCATGAGGGCATCCCTCCAATCTGCGTCCTCCAGAGGGCCCAGCCGCCCTTCCCAACGGGCACGCAGCGAGTCTAGGGATGCTGGCCATTATTCACCAGAGAGCGGTAGATCCGCGACACCCCCCCCTCTACCCAAATTCCCCATTGTCACCTGGGCTCCAAGAGGACTGAATTCCGGTAAGGAGATGGGAGATGGAATGTGGACGCGAAGTGCATCTCTATATTGCAGGTATTTGTAGGATTGAGAGGGATGGAGGGAGTAGTGCTGCTGCAGGTCCGAGAAGGTTCTGATGTGGTCCCCCACCCAGACATCCCCAAGAAGCGAGATCCGGATGGCGTCTCAGCGGTGGAAATCTGAAAGGGACGAGGCCTCACGCAGGCACTCGCCACACCACACAGGCGTCTGTCTAGTGAGTTTCTGGTCTGACTTTGTGTGGCGCAGCGCCGTGCGCCAAGCCAAGAAAACTGTCCTGGGATATGGGGGCTCCATATAAATAATTACAACAAGGGGTGGTGAGGGACAGAGTCTCTGAATTAAGCAGAATACTCTCACCCAGTCAAGTGATCAGGGCTAGATCCAACACCGTTTTTTAGCTCATTGCACCATCCCAGTTTCAGAACCTGGCTGTATGCAAATTAGTCTGTCCCTGGCCCAGTGCATCATGGGAACAGGGCAGACCAGACTACAAAAGCCAATTCTTACACTGGGAAGGAAACAAGCTTCCGGGGACCGGTTTCTGGCATTACAGCCGTCTTCGGCCCAGCTTGCTTGAATCCTGATGGTGCAATGAGCAAGGGACTCATGTCTGAGTATACCCTTCCACGCTTAGGGTGGACAAAAATATTTACAACAAGGGGTGGTGAGGGACAGAGTCTCTGAATTAAGCAGAATACTCTCACCCAGTCAAGTGATCAGGGCTAGATCCAACACCGACATACTGCAGAATATAATGGGGCCGCCAGGGCCGGACACGCCAAACCATGTGGTAGAAGTCTGCAGGAGCGTGATCGCAGCGTGCAGTACGGGGAGGACCGCAGTTGGGAGCTGTAAAGACGCGCAGGGGTGAGGTACGCCACGTGCAAATAATAAAGTTGAACTAACCTCAGCTTGGAGGAGGTCGTCAGTGTTTTGGGGGCCATGAGGGCATCCCTCCAATCTGCGTCCTCCAGAGGGCCCAGCCGCCCTTCCCAACGGGCACGCAGCGAGTCTAGGGATGCTGGCCATTATTCACCAGAGAGCGGTAGATCCGCGACCCCCCCCTCTACCCAAATTCCCCATTGTCACCTGGGCTCCAAGAGGACTGAATTCCGGGAAGGAGATGGGAGATGGAATGTGGACGCGAAGTGCATCTCTATATTGCAGGTATTTGTAGGATTGAGAGGGATGGAGGGAGTAGCGCTGCTGCAGGTCCGAGAAGGTTCTGATGTGGTCCCCCACCCAGACATCCCCAAGAAGCGAGATCCGGATGGCGTCTCAGCGGTGGAAATCTGAAAGGGACGAGGCCTCACGCAGGCACTCGCCACACCACACAGGCGTCTGTCTAGTGAGTTTCTGGTCTGACTTTGTGTGGCGCAGCGCCGTGCGCCAAGCCAAGAAAACTGTCCTGGGATATGGGGGCTCCATATAAATAAGCCTGGAGTTGTGGGAAGTCCATTGAGCGGAGTTCCACCTGGTACGCCGGGTCGGACCAGCCGCTTGTGAACCAGTCGTGGACCACGATGAGTCTCGTGGCTAGATAATAAAGGTGGAGGTTGGTGACTCCCAGGCCCCCGTCATAGGGAGGTATGCGACAATGCACCAGGGACAGCCGCCGTCTCCCGCCTCCCCAGAGAAACCGGGTGAGAATACCATCAATTTCACAGAACCAGCTCCCCGGAAGATGAAGGGAGACATTTTGTAAGATATACAAAAAATAAGGGAGAACCAACATTTTAAAAAGGCCACTCCTGCCAAGAGGGTTGAGAGGGAGGGACTGCCACTTCCGAAGGTCCGCTCTTTTCTTGTTGACCAGGGGCGTAATGGCATTTATATTTATTATACAGCCATGTTTGTAAGCTACATTAAACATATCTTTAGCTGGGGATTGTTTGATTTAGGGCAATTTAGGTGAAAGCTGATAGGGACAGAAGTTTCAGGGAACCAAGGGAGGTGTGGGGAGAAGGGGTAGTTCTACATTCTCAAGACTATACAAAAATATAGTATGCTTCACCCCTCATAGTGTCGGTGGGAGCTAGGGCTAGGCCTGTAGAGTAATTGGAATATTACCTGTTTAATGTTTCCAAAGGTAGTTAAGTCGGTGCTTGGCTAAAAACCTGAAAGGCTATCACACTGTATTTTATATTCTTGAGTCCTGTATGATATGCCCCCTTTTGCCAGATGTTTATACCCTTTTTTCATGGTTTTAGTATGTGTAATTACATGAAAATAAAAATTCTCTTTTGTTGTTTTGAATCTTATTGAGATGCTTTAGCTGAGGTTGCCTGACCTTGTATTTGTTGGACTGAATTATATTTGTCACTCCAGTCCCCAAAGTATGTACTATGGTAGTCTGCATCATTTGATGTAAAATTGTTTCAACCCTGCAGTGAAATACTCCTGTCTCCCTCCTTATCCTTACTTTTGTTTCTGTAAGGGAAACATTTTTATCCCATTGTGGAAAGAGACCTCTGTGATGAGTTGGGGCAAAGATCTATAATCAAATTCATGACTTTATTCTCACAGATGTTTTCATTAGGGCTGGAATGTGTGTAAAAGATGCACATTGCCTTCGTAATATTTTTTGTAAATCCACCGTTATCTGAAATGCTGTCTAGATAAAGTTGATTGTACTTTTATCTAATATTGGCATTCTACTGGAAATGTATTCATTTTATGTAGAACCTTAATAAAATGCCGTATTTGTGTCTGTGTGTGCTAAAATCCTCTGTTACTACTTTAGAGTGTTGGCTATCGGAAGACCGCCATATTGTGTACATGCTTTCATTCTTCTATTTTTCCTTAAAGGGATTCCGCTCTGCAGCGATGTAGTTGACTTGCTCATGAGCTGTGAGCTTCCGGACCTGAGAACTAATCTGCTGCTGCCTGAGGATGTTGCTCTGCGCAACCTGCCCCCTTTGCGCAGCGCACACAAGACGTTCAGCTTTGATCAGGAGAGGCCGATGTTGACTGCGCTAGAGGAGGTTGTAGGATACTTACTGTAGCATAGATGTTTAATTTTAAGCTGTACAGAACATGATCTTTGTTTTCTTACTCACCAAAGCCTTAGGTTTCTGTCTTTTTTGATATTGCAAGTTTACTGATCAACTGTGGATGTAAGTGTTTAAGATTCTAAACCCTAAGCATTTGGTACAGAGATTGCATTTTATTTTTTACCCTCCGGTTGCCAGAGGACTACATCCACCAGAATTAGCTGCCACCGCAAACATTTTAATGTATTATTACTGTGATTAAGATGATAGGTTTATTTCAGCTCTGATGAAGAAGCCTGGGCTGTGTTCGCTCACTTAAACAAATACTCTCCGATTGCTGTCCTTCCCTCAATTCCTAAATCAAGGTGAAAAATGTGTCTGGCGGGTAAACTTGAACCCAGGGGGTTTTGTATTTAGATGGTAGATTGGCTCAGTGCTGCTTGCAAGGTAATAAACGTTAAAAGGGGCTGCTGTTTGAGTCTTTTCTGTTAGCCAAAAAACAATCCGTTTCTATGCCACTCTTGTTTCCCGTAACTGGCGGCTACTTTTGCTGTATCCCAGAGCTTTGTCGTAGCCAGAATTTATTCAACCTTTCTGTGCATTTCTGATGTGCTTTGACGCCTTCTCATATGCAAATGAAATTCAGATCCAACAGAAATGTCATCAGGATCCTCCGATTCAGGTGTGAGATTGCCTGAAGGAATCCTGGTTGGCAGTCAACTTCTTGAAGCTTAATGGGGTCACTGTCTGGGCTGGTTTACCACAAAGCTTTCACCAGTGAACCCAAGGCATTTTTACTAAAATGTCTAACCTTTCCTTTAGCTTAGCTTTTGGCACCTTACATCACTGGGAGGACACTGAGCTCTGGCCACCAGCTCTTGCTTCATGTAGTGTATTTTAAACAAACACGACTGAGGGGAGAACCTTCAAGTGCTCGGACCACAGTTGTTGAGTTGCACTCTATTACTGACCATGTTCAGTTGACAGAACAGTCTTATAGATATATACTTTTAAATCAAGCTGTTTTGTTGTCTTAGTCTTCTAGAGCCGCATTACTTTTGGGTCACCTTGCACTTAAGAAATAAATGCATCTGTGAAGCTGTCATTCTTGATCCTCTCCGCATCTGTATAAACGTTGTCTAGATTAGTCAATTTTTAATCACGCTTTTCTGACAATAGGTTATTCTGCAATAAGGTTTTTCCCAGTGTTGATTGTTATTCATGCTCTTGTACCAAAGCGATTCTTAAAAACCCTTTACGAGCAGAGTTGAAACTAAAAAGGTTATAAATACAACCTCGCTTTACTTTACCATCGTTGTGTAATGAACGCTGTATACAACTACCAAATATCAACAAGACTTAGGCTATACTGCATCATATTCAGCACAAACGTGCATTTCTATCTCTGGCTTTTGGATAGGTAGAAGAGGTTGCTAAAGGGCCAGAATAAAAAAACCTTAATAATGCTGGTGTGTTATGTCAATTTTCCAAATGATTTTTGATGGGTCAAGGAAAAGCCCAAAGTTGCTTTATTCTTATGGCTAGAAAATATGTACTCCGGATATGAGGGATATCGGCTGATGTTTATATGGTGTTTGCAGCACAGATTAGTATACCACAATGGCTCAAATAAAAAATGAAGTTACATTCCAGTGATGCTGTGCATAAAGGTATATGAGATGCTATAGTAACTTCTTTGCTCTCGGTTGTTAAGCCTCTTCACTCATCTGCAAGGGATGACCTTTTGTTGGACGGGACAGTGCCCCATGCTCTGCCTCTTGAAGAATGTGAAAGCTAAGCTCTAGTCATGAGTTTTTCACTTATTGCTAGACTGTGCCCACATTGCCCATACTGCTCATTTAAGATGTCTTCTCATGAACAACATGAGATGATAGAACCAAATCCAGCAGAGAAGGGAGCCAACAATGTCTTAGCATAGCAAGACTTAGCTGGGCAACTACCGTGGATCTCCTCTCTATCCGTACTTCTGGAAATGATCGGGTGTTACCCATGCTGAAGCTTTGCAGGTGGTGTAAGTAGATTTTCCGTCCTGATATTGGTACTAATAGGCAAAGGAAAACTTGTTGCTGTCGGTATACAATAATTTGTTTTACATTTCCAGAGAATATCTGATGGGGAATATTCATGCCACAGCATGTAACTTTGTCAGAGACACAAACATGAAATAGTTATATTTTACATTTCTGGATTTTGTAGGTGAAGGTTGCCAATATTTCAGTTTTTATCTTGTTTTCTGTTTTCATTACTTTCAGTCAGTGGCTCGTATATGCTGTATCCGAAGCTTTGGGCACTTCCTGACCCATCTTCAAGGCAGCATTCTGCAGTATAACTCGGAGGTCGGCATCTTTATTAGCATTGCCCAATCAGAACAAGAGAATCTCCTCCATCAGACACAAGCACAGTTTCGCATGGTAAGGCCTAGCTTTAAAGTGCACTTAAACAGGCTTGTATATAATCCTTTCTTTAAGAAATGAATGGTTTATTCAGTCCCAGCCATTCCTCCTGTTCTTGATCAGGAAAAGTATTGAACTCTTCATATCTTCTATTTGCGAGACAGATAAGAGTAGGATCTATTTTGGCTTACACATACAAACCACATTTCTGCATACCTTTGTTTGCATGTGTCAACACATTAAAGCCAGACCTACTGTTTTTGCCAGTGCATGTTGTATGTTGGATCTGTGGCCTTCAGTGTCAGTGGAAGATTGCACAACTTCAAGGGGATATATTGTATGTGGTGAGGAAACATCAGTTGACAAGCTTGGTTCAGTACTGGGCAGTACACCAAAGCGATGATGCTGTACAATGTGCTTAAGTTCAAGTACATTGGTGCTTCATCACCGGGTAGATTTTTTAAATTTCAGGTTCTGCCATTGGAGTATGTGCCACATACTCTAGACGAGTGACTCTTGTACCATAAAACAGTGAGAAATCTAGAACGGTGGCTCTACTTTATTAGGATACCTGGAGTTTATATTTTGTCCTCTTTCTATAACGCTTCCCCATTGAGTTTTGCGTATTTGGAAGGAACACCATAGGCTTTTACACCTATTTTCACTAACGTAAAATGTGTAACACTGTTCTTAGTGAAAGGGTTAATACCAGGCACACCTAGCATCACAATTGCCGTGCAGCCTGGGAAAGTTCACATTTGCTCTCTCTATACAACAGGATAACCACCCTGCCCACCTTCAAAGAGCACTTTGATGGTTTTTTACTAGGTTCCACAACCATCTGTAAACAGCCCTCTTTTTATGGCTTGTCAAAGTTATTACCTTTCCTGCCCCAGATTAAGCAGCAAAGGTTAGATGGTGGGATAGGAACCAGAAAAGAGCAACAAACTTGGTTAGGGGGGAAGGATTATATTGAAAGGTTCGGGTTCAGATTAGGATTAGTGTAAGGATTAGGTTGAAGAAAAGGGTTAATGTTAGATTAAGGGATGGTAATAGGGCCAAAGTTAGAGTTAAATGTTAATATAAATGCTAAAGTAAGAGTGCCGATGTACTTTAAAAACTAAATTTGATCCAATGGTACTGTATTGAATTTTAAGTTATCCACTTATCAAAGTAAGAGTTGGGTTAGGAGTGCTTCAAAGGTGAGGTAACAGATTGTTAGATTGAGCCCTGGGTTTGGGTTCTACTTAATGTGAGAATAAAGGATGGTGTTGGGTGTTGTAAGGGGCATGGTTGGTGTAAGCCAAGAGATTCTGTGAGTGCTAAAGGGTTCCACTATCAGTAACAGATAGAGGGTAGCTTTACGGTTATATAATAGAGGGCACAGTATGTAATATTCAACAGTTGTATCTTTTTTTTCTATGTTGCATTAAACATACAGTGAATCTTGATTTGTTTTTAGGCTGTATGCATTTGCCCTCGAAAGGGTCTTTTTAAAATCAAAATCTACCTGGACCATTGTCTGTTATTGACCGGTTTATATCTACATTGTCAGAAGGACACAAACTGGACAACGCACCTTCCTTTCCATTTTTGGTGTGCTTTCAATATTAAAAGATCAAGCTTCCGCTCCACACAACAGGAGTCTTTTTTTCCAGGAGTAAATAAACAGACCTTAGGGGCATTAATCTTTTCCTATATTGAGGTGCAGATGTAAAAGCAAATCAAATAGTATAATTTGTTTCACTATACAAAATAATTTGGACTTCGTCAACAAAATAATTTCCTGGAGTGTAGTATTCTGAAGTATGAGAGTACTCAAAAGTATTATTCCTTGTCAAGTGCAAAAGGAGTTGAAGTGCAATTTATCATGACCTAGTGCAAAATGATGTGTCCGATGAAATGCTTCCATTTTGGTACGGTATTTAAGGACATTTTCTAAACTGTGGGTTATGGTACATAGTCACATACAGATGTTAATCATTGGCAATGGACAACTACACTCACAATTGGCACGTAGATAACCGTTGTATGCTCCCCTTTAATTAACTGAACAGACTCCCTCATATTTAATTGCAATTAACGTAACCTTGAACAATATAGGAAGAAGCGGTTTGTAAGCTGGATGTCTGTTCATATAACTGAGTATAGATGAAAAAAATACTAAGCGGCTCACATCACATTAGCCAACAGAACTGGGATCTAGTATAACTGAATTCCCTAGTTCCTTCTGAAGCCAGTCAGATAAACATGTAATTATCTTATTCCTACAGCAGACACAACCACATTACCTGTGTAGAAACAACAAAATGTGTAGTGCAGTATTAATCCTCAATAGAGACAATAGCTTTAGAACTCAGGCACGTGACAGTGTAGGCAGAAAGAGGTCGTGCTATCGTTTAACCATTAAGGAGGCAGTAACCTGAATCCAAGGTGGTGTTTCTCCAGGGCATAACATGCTTCCCCATGGTCCCACAACCTAATCTCAGATTTTGCACGTCTAACAGTGCAAGAACCCAGCTATTGATTATGGCTTCTTTTTGATAATGTTAGTTAGACCAATTGTAGTAGTATACATGGCATTGTGTTGCAGTGCGTGCAGCAGGTGTGCAAATTATTACTGACATTGTTTCAGCTCTTTCGGTGTCTGACTTCTGTTGGAAAAAACAAGAGTGGCAATCCTTAAAACCAATTATATTTTTCTACGTACTTATGTCATTTTCAGGATCTGCTACAATAAAAATGCTACCTGTGAATGCTAGATGTGTTTCCAGTGTTTAGAAAATGCAAATATTTGTGGCTCTTATGTGTAAGCAGCAAGATGGCTGAATCTTCATTTGGAGAGAAAGTGGGCCTCCTAGAGTACTCTTTGTATAGCACCTGCCTTGAGAAAGGAATAATTACAACATCTTTTGCATAGTGGTCTATGTAGGAAAGTGGGTTTCTGTTGCAGTAAACCCCTTCCCACACACTTTTTGCCTGATACCTGATGCACTTTTCCTTGGTGTGCCCTGGGTCCCTGCCAATCCAGTTCCCAGGGCCTGTGTTCTTTCTCCAAAAACTAACCCAATTGGCCACAGGTCATCCCCTGGTAAATGGTACCATAGGTATCCAGGGCACTGTGACCAGAGAAGACCCCTAAGGGCTGCAACACTTCTTGTGCCACCCTCAGAGGCCCTGTACCCTGACACACACACACACTGCCTTTGCAGGCTGAGTGTCTGGGTGCAGAACAAAACCAAGAGTCGACATGGCACACATCCCTGTGTCCATGCCCACAAAACTCTGCCCTGGCATATCTCAGTCACCCCTCTAGCTGGGTCCCTATGCCAGTGGTGTGGGTACAGGTGCCTGAGCCCTGTACTCAGGTCCCTTCCAGGTCTGTTCAACAGATCTGCTACATAGGGCGTTGAATTAACTCTATGCTCCAAAATTAGGGTGTACAATGGTTTATGCACCCGGTAGGGGTTAAGAAGAATTGCCCATGTAGACTCAAGTAACTCCGTGACAATCACCTATTGTTAGGCAGATGGAGTTATTGCTTCATTGAAATTGTTAGCTGGTGTATTTCTTTAGAATTGATTGGATGAATTCTATGTGTTATTGTTTTTGTATTATCATTTGTTTCACTGTAAAATTATTGTCACATTTCCTTATTCATGTAAGTTGCAGAAAAATGGTTTTTGGTGAATGCAAGAAGTATTGATTCTCAGCCAAAAAGTTTAAATGTAAATGTAAATTGATACTTGTATAGCGCACTACTCACCCGCAAGGGTCTCAAGGCGCTTGTACGAATACCGCTGTGGAACCCATCCTGGCTTTCCCTGTGAGGTGTCCACTCCTGGGCACCCCAAAGGTGGAGGCCAGGCATCCTTAACGTTGTGGGGGCCGTTGTGGAGATTAAGCAAGCTATTGCCCAGAGTTGCAGAGTGGGACTCCATGATTGGAATAGGCACCGAGGCGAGAATTATCAGGTCCGTGGAATTTTGAGCCCAAGACCCGCCGAGGCGGGGAATTGAACCCTGGTCCCGGGCTAGACCTCTGCATCAGGGTCTGCCGCTCTAACCATTGAGCCACACTTCTCCAATGTATTGTGTATATATTCTCAAAAAAAGGTATATGGTTGACATTGAGCATATGAACCTATTGGTCATTGTTTCGATTCCCGCACAAAATAAAAAAACGGTTAAATATTCAAACCAGGTACTCTTTGTTTTATAAACTAGTATTGTTATTCGTCCATACCTGGTCTGTTAAGGACGAAACCCCCCTTTTGTGATAAACCGGTCCATTCCTGGGCACTGTAAGAGCAGTCCTGCCATTAAGAGTATATGGTGCTGGGAGGTCGTCATCACGAACTCCACAGCACCATGATGGCTACACTGAAGACTGAGAAGTTAGGTATCAAACTTCTCAGCACATTAAATCCACACTGATGCCAGTGTGGGATTTAATGTAAAATGTGCGACAGAGGGCAATTAAGAGTTTCCCCCTGAAACTAACCTACAGCCAGCGTCCTGACTGAGAGGCTGCCTAGGCTGCCACCCAGCAGAGATGTTGCTGGACCCCTGGGTGGAGAGCCGTCTGCTCTCGTGGGTCTGCAACAATGCACATCCTGGGGCGAGGTGCTAGGCCTCCTCCCCCAGGATGGGCAGGGGAAGCTTCAAAGGTGTGCCGCCTTTGTGAGCTTCTCCAGGCCACTTGCTGTTCTCAGCAACTGGTCCCCACCGGTTCTGACCCCCACTCTGGTGGGAAGACAGGCGGGAAAACCAGAGGGATGAAAGGGGGTGTGCCAGCCTCTGCCATCCCCACCCCTCAGTTGGGGGAGGTGAGGTGAAGCACAACTCCGGGCTCTCGCCATCTTGAGGATGGGGAGCCCTACCCAATCAGGACTAGGCTCCTGCTCCCCTCCCACTGGAGAGTGGCAGGATTGGGGGCTGTACTCACCCCAGGAAAGGGACCCATTGGTCCCTGACCTTCCCCTACCTGTAACCCCCTAAATGTAGTATTGAGGGGCACCCTGAACCTTCCTTCCTCAGATCCCAATTCTGAAACAAGAAGAACAAGAAGAAAGACCTGCTGTGCAGCTGTTAACAAGAGGACAACACCAACTGACTTGGCCCCAGCCTTACAGGCCTGCCGACCCTCGAACCTGCTCCTGCTAAATCCCGGCGTCTCTTGTGGTCAGCAACCTCAAAAACCCCGGAGGACCTGGCTGCCTTGCTCATCCAAAGACTGGGACTCCCATGAGCAGTGGTTCTGCTCAAACAGCAACAACCTTTGGTGCTAGCCAGGAACCGTGAATCTAACACACACTGCACCTGCCAAGCCCGGCCCGTGCCTGATTGAACCAAGACCACGAAGAAGTCCCCCCGGCTACTGTGCCCACAAATCCAGCCTCCAAGGACCCTCCTCGATGCTCCTGACGATGCCTGCAGCCTCACAACCAGGGACCCCTCCAACCGCGACCTGATGAGGGTAAGATTTCCCGACACCAAAAGACACCTCTGCAACCGGCGCCCCGCGGCCCCCTGTGCCCAACTCCTGGGTGGCTACCTAACCTCCAGCTTCCCAACTTACCTCTCGAAGTGGTGGTCGCACCTGAAGAATCTCCGTCCCCGAGCCTGCAGCCTTTGTTCAAGTTTCAGCTTTCCCATTGAAATACATTGGGCGCCCGACGGCCCAAAAGCACCCTGCACCCAGCGGCCTGAGTGTCACTGGAAGTGCAGCATCTGTCCTATCCTACTTCCCCACTTGCCCTGTGTAAGTGACCACGAGCAGCCAATAACCAAAGGCCCCCTGCACGCCTTAGGCTAACATTGGGCCTACTCGCTCTGCACCCGTCTGCCCCTGTGCCGCTGAGGGTGTAACAACTGTACCTACCTGACCTTGAGAGACCCCTGAGTCTTTCCCCAAAACCTTAACTCTGCCAGTCGAGTACCTACCCAAAGACTGATAACTTGATGTTCGAGGCATATGAGCTGCACATTAGACACTATGCATAGATGGCCACCTAGTGTTGGGCCCGGATATTTGCAGTTTGTTTTCTTGTAGAAAAGTCTTTGGAAGTCACGGGATAGGTGACTCCTCCTTTGGATGATATTGCGCATGGGCATCGGTTCCATCCCCAGATGTTTTTTTTCCGCCACTGGGCTCGGATGTGTTTCCAGCGCTCCGTGTTGGAACCGATTTCTTTCGGCGCGCAATCCTCACCAACTTACAAAAACTTAGTTTCAAACGCTTTTCCAGTCGACTCTACTCTTCAACATCGAGGATCTCGATTCCGGGTCGTCGTCGACGGCCTTTGGGCCTAGCTAAGCCTCGACTCCAGCTCATGGAAAGGACCCCATTTAAAAAGTGTCCTTAATGTGGGTCAAAGTTTGCCCACACCGACCTTCATGAAGTGTGCAACCTCTGCCTCTCTCCGGAGCACGAGGCGAAAGACTGTTCAGCTTGTGCCTCTTTCCGCTCCAAAAAGACTATCCGGAACCGAAGAGCGAGGAGAATAATGGCTCAAAAATCTTGACCTCCGATTCCGGACGACAGCTTTGAAGAAGGCGTCAACGTTCCAGAATAACACGACGTCGACAGCAGCTCCGAGGAAGGAGATTCCAATGTCGAGGACATCACTCCAGCGCAGTGGGTTGTAAGTAAGACCGTCAACCCCGACACACCCAAAGAAGGGCCCGGTCACACCGACACTCTGCTTCTACTGCCCCACCTTCGGGCCCGGCTAAGAAGCCAATTAAGCTTTCAGGCGACTCGGGCTCGAGTCAGCCTTCACACGGTGCCGACGCACATCTACCGGCACCGAAAAAGACAACGGCACCGGCTACACCTACATCCAAACCATCGGCGGCGAAACATATCGCTACTCCTTCGGCACCGAAAACCAGGTCGGAACCAAGCAAACCCGCTTCCGATTCTAAAAAAACCACCGGAACCGGAAAAAAACCCAAAAACTACTACTGCCCCGGTGAAAGACATTGTCAAGAAACCAAAACAAGTCACTTTGGTGCCCAAACCTTCCTCCGCAACAAAAGATCGACCTCCTGCAGAGGATTTACCTTATCAAGACTCTAGCTAAGGATCCAATCACTGACCACTTAATTTTGGCTTCAAAAAAGCGACCACTGGACACTCCAGCTCTGCATTCAAAGAAGGACATTGCTACCTCTACCTTAAGACTGCCTTCCCCTTCTCTTTCACCTGTACCATCACCACATCCTCCCATACCACAGCATTCCCCGGCATCCTCTATCATACCAGACGATGACAACAGGGATGATAGCTCTGATGATATGGGGGGTAACATACCTGATCCAGCAACTCCTACAGGATCCCCTGACCCGTGGGATGATTATACCACCCCAGATGTGCCAAATGTCCCTCAGGATGACTTCTACCCCTCAAGGCCTTCCCCACCAGAAGACACTATAGGGTTTAATGAATTAATCCACAGGGCTGCACAATATCGAGCGGTAGACATACATACAGACCCCTAATGGATACCTTTGATAATGCACAAATGTCCTCATCCATTTTACCAATGCTTAAAGGAGTGATTAAGCATGCTCCTGAAGTCTTCAAAGACCCAGTCAGAACTCGGGGTATTAACCCTCGTATGAAGAAAAAATATAAAGCTGCCCCCTGAGACCCAGCATATATTAAAGGTCCAGTACCACTAGACTCACTTGTAGTTTCCAGTGCACGCAAGAGAGCAAACTCACAAACATCAGGTGAGGCTGCACCACCAGATACAGAGTCTAAGCTACTTGACGCATCAGGGAAAAGAACAGCATCTCAAGCAGCAAACATGTGGCGTATCGCCAATACATAGGCAATATTAGCCAGATACGACAGGGCACATTATGACTAGTTAGTCATTAATGAGACACCTCCCTGACCGGTACAAGGATAGAGCAAACTAGCTTATCCAAGAGGGGAAAAACATCACAAACACCTCTAGTTGGTGTGCACTCGATGCAGCAGATACTGCCTCTAGGGCAGTTAACACCAGCATTTTACTACGCAGACACGCCTGGCAACATAAATCCGGGTTCAAACCTGAGGTACAAAGTGCCATTCTTAATCAACCCTTTGATGAGCAATACCTATTTGGACCCAACGTACATGTATCACTAGAGAAAATGATAAAGGATACAGACACCGCCAAATTTTTGGGAGCCCTGCAGTCGCAGGCTCCCAGACGTTCATTTTGTCGCTCATCCTATCGAGGTGCCACCAGGGGATATACTTCAGACACAGCTTCTACCTCGTACAAAGCCCCTACACAGTCCACTTACAGCCAGGGTTACCAAAGGGGTGGTTACAGGGGTAACCATAACAAAGGCAGTGGTAAAAATAACAACTCACGCTCTGCCTCTACCCCTGCCCAATGACTCCCTTCCCCTTCCACTCCTGTCGGGGGAAGACTCCAAGTATACCTACCAGCCTGGGAAAGCATCACATCAGACAGGTGGGTGCTCCAAATAATTCAATCAGGTTATTGTCTGGAACTAACATCTACCCCCCCCCCCCCCCCCCCCAAACATACCACCCAGGCAGCGTCCAATGTCACAGGAACATTTAACATTGCTCAGACAGGAGGTAATGTCCCTCCTGCAGAAAAATGCAATAGGAATAGTTCCAGAGCATCAGAAAAACAAAGGAGTATACTCCCTATATTTCCTAATACCAAAGAAGGACGGATCTCTAAGACCCATCCTAGACCTCAGACCTCTAAACATTTACATACAGTCAGATCATTTTCATATGGTCACACTCCAACAAGTCCTTCCACTGCTGCTAATAAACGACTTCCTAGTCACTCTAGATCTCAAGGACGCCTACTTCCATAGTCCCATCCACATAGCGCACAGAAAATGTCTCAGATTTGTGCTAGACGGGCAGCACTACCTGTTCAAAGTGCTCCCATTCGGAGTCGCAACAACGCCAAGGGTGTTTACCAAATGGCTAGCAGTGGTAGCAGCACACTTAAGAAGACAACATATTCATGTCTTCACATATCTAGACGACTGGCTGATAGAACCCAGCTCATACAGCCAGTGTGTGCAACACACTCGCGCTACTATTCAACTGCTTCACGACTTGGAATTCACACTAAATCATACCAAATCGCACCTGCAACCCTCGCACATACAACAGTATCTCGGCGGTACAATAAACACCCAACTGACTCTAGCTAATCCCTCTCCAGCCAGGATAACAAGTGTACAAACTCTCCTAACAAAATTCAAACTGCAACACTCGCTACCAGCTCGAGTGTTCCTGCAGCTCATAGGCATGATGGCATCTTGCATATTTGTAGTACCTCATGCAAGACTGCAAATGCGTCCACTTCAAGAGTGCCTAGCACGCCATTGGAACCAGGCTCAAGGTCAATTGACAGACCTAGTGTTGGTAGACGGTCGGAACCATCGTTCTCTGCAATGGTGGAACACCAAAACCCTTTCCAAAATGTGACCGTTTCTAGAGCCAGTTCCTCAAATAGTCATTACAGCGGACGCTTCGCTCTCCGGCTGGGGAGCTCACCTACTGCATCACACCATGCAAGGCAGGTGGACACCGCAACAGAAGTTACTCCACATCAATCAGTTGGAGTTGCTAGCTGTGTTTCTAGCCCTAAAAGCATTTCAAATGTAAGTGTCAGGCAAAGCTGTCTTAGTCCGCACAGACAATATGACAGCGATGTACTACATAAACAAACAAAGGGGAACACACTCTCGTCAGCTCTGTTAGCACAGCAGATATGGAGATGGGCTATACCACTAAAGATCTCCCTCTTAGCCCAACACATCCCAGGAGTAAAAAACACTATGGCAGATCTGCTAAGTCGACAAACACCGCAGATCCACGAGTGGGAACTTCATCCGCAAGTTCTTCATCCGTTCTTTCAAATGTAGGGACAACCTAAGATAGACCTTTTTGCCACCCACAAAAACGCAAAATGCCCAAGCTTTGCCGCCAGATACCCACACCCATTGTCCAAAGGCAATGCGATATGGATGAACTGGTCAAAACTATTTGCGTACGCTTTTCCTCCTCTCACACTACTTCCGTTAGTGGTACGCAAACTACAATAACATTCCCTGACGCTCATTCTAGTTGCTCCAACTTGGGCCAGACAACCGTGGTACACCACGCTGTTGCAGATGTCTGTAGTACCACACCAAAAACTAAACCTATATCCACGCCTATTAACACAGAACCATGGAGAGATCAGACACCCGGACCTAGCTCAGCTCAACCTAGCGATCTGGCTCCTGAGGTCAGAGTTACCTCAACCTTCCTCCAGAATGCATGAACATTATTAAAGAAGCTAGACGTCCCACTACTAGAGCATGTTATGCTGTGAAGTGGAAGCGCTTTGTCATATACTGCCAAAACAACCAAATAAATCCCTTAGACGTGTCTATTCAACACATCATAGGATATCTATTACACCTTCAAAAGTGTAATTTAGCCTATACGTCTATCAGACTACACCTTGCTGCCATTGCAGCATACTTACAAAATAGACAACATCTATCTCTTTTTAGAGTACCAGCTATAAAAGCTTTCATGGAAGGACTCAAAAGAATAATTCCTCCCAGATTGCCAGCGGCACCAGTGTGGAACCTGAACATTGTTCTTACAAGATTAATGAGTCCTCCTTTGAACCATTGCATACATGTGAATTGCAATTCCTAACCTGGAAAGTAGCTTTCCTAGTTGAAATTACTTCTCTCAGAAGGGTTAGTGAACTACAAGCATTTACCATTCAATAACCTGTTTTGCAAATGCATCATAATAAAGTGGTACTTCGTACTAATCTTCAATTTCTTCCTAAAGTAATTTCACCATTCCATCTAAAATAAATCAGTTGAGCTGCCCGTATTTTTCTCGCAGCCTCAAACAGACACAGAAAGATACACACCGTAGATGTCAAAAGAGCATTACTGTACTATATCGAAAGGACACAAACTTTTCGTAAAACAAAACAACTTTTTGTGTCTTTTTCACCGCCACATAAAGGCAACCCCATATCAAAATCAGGGATCGCCAGATGGATTGTTAAATGCATACAAATATGTTACCAGAAAGCCAAACGTACGTTAACAATTCGTCCAAAAGCCCATTAAACAAGAAAGATGGGGGCTTCAATGGCATTCTTGGGGAACATTCCCCTAGATGACATATGCATAGCAGCTACATAGCTTACACCGCACACATTCACAAAGCATAACTGTGTAGGGATGTACGTTGTTACAACGCATGCTTTTACCACGCATGCTTTTACAACGCAGGTTTTTCAACGCAAGTCGTTACGACTTGCGTTGGGGGGTGCTGGATAGTGAATAGTTTAATTTACTATTCCAACTCCAGTCCCCGTGGATAGTAGGGAAGGTGTTGGATAGTACATTAAACTATTACCTATCCTAGAGCGCCCCAGCACAATTCGTTGTAATGACTTGCGTTGATAAACCTGCGTTGTAAAGGCACTGCGTGGTAAAAGTTGCGTCGTAAAGGATGTTTCCCACTGTGTAGATGTGCAAACTAAACAACAAGCCACTGTGGGCCAGGCTGTACTAAAAACACTGTTTCAAACAACTGCAACAGATACTGGTGGTCGCCGCTAGGTGTGGGTACTGCTATACAATCTATGCATAGTGTGTAATCTGCAGCTTAAATGCCTCGAACGGAAAATGCTACTTACCAGTATGCATCTGTTCTTGGCATGTAGAGCTGCAGAGTTACACACGCCCACCCTCCTCCCCGGTTACCTTTATGCGTTCCAGTGTTATCATAATGAGATACAAATCACATGGACATCACTACCTCTTGTACAGCTCCATCACTTCCCTAATGGCGAAAAACAATCTGGGGATGGAGCTGATGCCCATGTGCAGTATCATCCAAAGGAGGAGTCTCCTATCCCGTGACTTCCAAAGACTTTTCTACAACAAAACAAACTGCAAACATCCGGGCCCAACACTAGGTGGCCATCTATGCATAGTGTGTAACTCTGCAGCTCTACATGCCAAGAACAGATGCATACTGGTAAGTAGCATTTTCCTTTCGCCATAGGGTAACATTGGCTGGTTTTCACTTGGAAATTCTTTTAAGTGTTGAGTTTTACAACTTTGAAATATTCCTTAAAAATCGTCCGTTCGACAAAAACGAAATTACTCACCTGTTACCAGGAGAGATCCCAGTGCTGGATTTTTGTACTCAGCACTGACCTTCAAAAGTAATTACAACTCTGATTTTCCGATAACCTGATTTTCTCCCATAGGATAACATTGCCTGGTTTTTGCCAGAAAATCAACTAAGTGTCGATTTTCAAAACATACAAATATTCCTTAAAAATCGCCTGTGTAACAAAAACGATTTATTTAAACTGTTTACAGGAAACGCACCAGGGCTGAATCTAGGATCCAGCCCTGAGTAAGAAAAACAATTGTAAAGTGGTTTTATTGCATTCACTTAAAACTTCCCATAGAGCTCAATGTTATAATTGTGTTTAACTTGTGTTGGATATTGCAACAACTGTGTCTTTTGCATTTTAAAGTCAACTATTTGAAAGTATTCAATTGCAACATCTCATTCCGAGAAAGTATATTTATACCTGCTTGTGGTTCTAATATAAAACAATATATTTTTGTATACAAAAACAATTGGCCTAAAGTTCAGTTTGTGAGTGTGTGAGGCCATTTGCTGACTGAGTGTGTACAACAAATGCTGTACACTGTCCTCTGATACTGCCTTACTGCTCGACCAAGCTACCACTTTAGAAAGTAAGGTTATATCTAACTTTAGCCTCTGCCAAACCTCTGGGGACTGTGGAATCTGTGCACACTGTACCTCACTTTGGAGCAGTATATACAGAGCCATTTTCTTAGTCTGTTGCTCCAACTGGAGTACCAGGCCCTAGGTGCCATTGGTATCATTTACAAGGGACTTACACAGGGCTAAAGTCCTGCACCAACTGTGAAACAATCCGACATCACCTTGTTTTAAGGAAAGAGCATTGGCACTGAGGTCTGGTAAGCGGGCCTCAGTGCACTGTCGGTTGAAAACTTGTATCTGGTAGCTAAAAAGTGGCAAAAAGTGGTGCAACATATCCTTAAAATGGCAATGCCTGTACACTGGCCTAAGGGGGTGTGAATGAGCTTGAAAATGAATGATAAATTCAACGTTGTTCAAACAGGGGCACTCAAAGGTTTGTCACAGGTCCTCCAAAATTCTTAAGATGTCCCTAACTTACCGTTTTCACTAGGCTAGTAAAGTGTTTATAGATCTTAGCAGAATAATGCATATTGTTGCTTACCAACGTTTTCCTTTCTAAAATGTTTTGCTGAAACTATTATTTTGTTATTCAAAGGCTCAGGAAGAAGCAAGGCGTAACCGTCTCATGAGAGATATGGCTCAGCTCCGACTGCAGGTAGGAGTCAGGACTTATGTAGTTTGAAATGCAACCTTGAGTGCTGCATGTTGATGCTTAGCCTAAAAGAAAACTAGTAATGTGCGTAAGTGGGTTGGTAAGTATTCGGGGTGATATAACTGACAATGTGGTGTGGATGATGTGTATTTTGTACAATGTTTAGATATCCAAAGCCTTTCAAGTGGAAAGCTATTTTTGCACCAAGAAGGTAAAAAGATACTTGGGCTACCCTTTAGCTTTAAGGACACATAAAAACTTGTCCTATACAGGCATGAAATAGGGCTATAAATGGTTTGGGGTTAATAGAGTAAAGAAAGGTATGAAGCAAACCTGCTGAGTTTTGTAACATTATGCTTTTATACATGCGCCATTGGATAATGTTTAAAAATATTCTTATGTAGGTGTGGCTATTGAGTCATCTTTTGTATGATGCTGTAAAATCACTGACAATGTATTTAAAATAGCCAACATATCCAAACTCATTAATCCTTGATACTCTAATTTCTTTTTCAAACTCGAATACAGATTTAAAAAACCGAAGACACGTACACCAAGAGATGGTGAATCTTGACCTTAAATGCATCTCCTGAGCCAAATACAAGCCCCACCAATCAAACATTCTCCAACACAATAAACTGCAAACTAAACACCTGTTGATTAGTCTGTTCCATTCATACCTTACTATGTGGCAGAAGTGCCCAAAATAAATAGCACTTGGATTTATAACCAAAGTGTGGTTGAAAAACAATTGCAGAGTATAACTAACAGTTTAGTATAATGGTTCTTAACTGGGGGACACCCACTGAGTCCTTACTGGAGCCAAGAACGTCCGCCAAATGCTCAACAATTACAGAAACATGCATTCATTAAACAAATGCACAAATTCTAAAACATTTTATTTAATTCGCAAACGGATACAAAAAAAAGTATTATTTTAATAAGGTTTGAGCTTTTCTAAATTCAATTGAGGACACTACTCCATGCTATATTTTTCTTAATGCAATTGCATTGTTCCCATAAATCAATCTGAGGATACTTATTTTATTTTTTGCCTCCAAATTCAGATTCCTTCACATTTACAGAACATCTTAACAATTCTAATTTTAGGTTTTGCCTCTTTATTTATATAATCTTTACTAGTTTATCATTTACTAAGCTGTTATCATTTAATTTTCTAGGCAGTCGCGGACACCCTTAGTAGTCTTCACGGACCCCTGGCGGTCAACAGACCGTAGGTTAAGAATCACTGGCTTAGTATGGATGGAGTTTTCCATCATTAGGCTAGGCTGAGTTAAAGACATTTGAGAAAGAATTGTTAACTTCCTTTCCCACTATGCCTACAGATGGGAAAATGATCAAGGAGGAATTTGCTGTCTACATAACCTTCCAGCAAGCCATTTCTGCTCTGTTCATCGTGTAATGCAGGGACAGTGGCACGGTTCGTGGGTTTTTTTTTGGCTCACTAGAGAAAAATTGGTGAAAACTGTTGCTTTTATAAAGGCTGTTTTTTGGCTGAAAACCTATGGTTCGAGGCATGTGTGGCTGTAGATACACATGCTCTGCATACTCATGCAATCTAGTTGGGCACAAATGTGTGCCAGTTGTTTTTCTTTGAAAAAGTCTTTTGAGCCACTAGTATTGCGGCGACTCTTGTTGGTAATGTAAAACTACCAGAATCGACGGTGAGGGCTCAGCAATTGTGGCACAGGAAACCACCAAATTCAAAAAGATTGTTGCAAATGTTATTTTGTTTAGTCCACTCAACACCTTGAAAGGATCCACCGTCTAGAGAACCACAACTGACAAATGTTATTTCAACAACTCAAGGGAGTAGACTTCTTTCCACAAAAATATCACAGGGTCCAAATCCGTTGATTCCCAAATTTTTCTTTTATTAGATTATCAGTCCAATACTGGCGACAATATCCACAGTAGATTCCATAATCATTTATGTTGATCCAAAACAAAACATCACACGGCCGACAGGATGACTCAAAAATTCCCACTGATTTTTCATATCTGTTTACAACTAATCCACATCTTGCATCCAAGTTCTGCTCATACTGTATCCATTTAGTCGATTCGTCTAACGGAAACCCAAGTCCATGGCTACGACCGTCTCCTGTACCGTCCGTCAGTGGGAATTTTTGAGTCATCCGAAGTGTGAGCTGAATACTTGCTGTTAAACGGTTGATAGTGATATTGATTAGGAAACGTTGGAAGCCTATAATTATGAGGAAATGATGTCCAGGAGCTAAATAACATTGAAGTATAGATATTGAGTAATACGTGGTCACAAATATTACATGTGATGGGACCTGGAGAAAGAATATCAATTGTGGGATGAGCTATTTTTGACCCCTGATGATGTCCCTTTTTGGACAAAACGCGTCGGCTGTGTGATGTTTTGTTTTGGATCAACATAAATGATTATGGAATCTACTGTGGATATTGTCGCCAGTATTGGACTGATAATCTAATAAAAGAAAAATTTGTGAATCAACGGATTTGGACCCTGTGATATTTTTGTGGAAAGAAGTCTACTCCCTTGAGTTGTTGAAATAACTCTTGTTGGTAATGTGCATGGGCATTGAAACCATTATAAGATTATTTTCTTTCCGCTATCTGGTTGGGATGTGTGCTCCCAATGGACTCCTTAGTGGTGCTCTTTTCAGCCTTCATGGTGCCTCTCCCTCCGTCAGTATTGTTTCTGTTAGCATTCCCTGAACTACTGTCTCGGGTCCACGTCTGTATCCTTTGCCCCGAGCGACTCTCCGGTTGTCCTCAGGCCGTTGCGGGTTCTCACCCTTCATGGCCTCCCAGTCTCTTCTCCTCCGTTCTCGACAGTGCCTCAACTGTGATGGAATAGACGGACACCCTTCAAATACTGTCCTCGCTGCGACGCAAAGTAATTCAGGGCTGATCTCCACCAGGTTTGTAACCTCTGCCTCTCGCTCGAATTTGACTAGGCCGCCTTCCGCTCGAAAAAGCCTCTCCGCAACTATCAGGCCTGTGGCCTTGAGATGTCACGTTGCAGTGGAGACGACACTCCAGACCTCTTCCCCCTCAATGTCCTCATCATCAGCAGCTGTCTGCTGCTGATGAGCTTTTTCTCGCTCAAGGCTAGTTATGACTCAGACCTTGAGATCGAAGACCTTCCACCTGCACAAATGGTTGTGAGTATTGTTCCCGCTCCCCATTCCTCTCAACACATTGCACATCGAGCAGCTCACTGCAAAGGGGCATCCGGATGCTCTGATCCACCGACGACAACTTCCGTGCCACCGCAGTAGTCGGGCCATGTTTATCACTAAACCGCTGCTTCAGATGCAACGCTAAAGAATCCATCAAAGCCGGATGACGCTGCACCAACCACTCCAGCCTCAGCCTTGGCACTGGCCCTGCCTGCCAGAGTTGAAACCTCTGCTTCGAAGCTGAAGACTTCAGACCAGTCCGAAAAACCTTGGTGTAGACAACAGTCTAGGCGTTCCTCAAAAACTCCAGGATGTGGTAGGCACTCGACAATGGCACATTGTGATTCACATGGGACAGATCTTCACCTGCCCACCAGTGACTGCTCCACAAGCCTACAAAACGCCAGCCGAGCTTCGAGGAGGCTCTCAACATGCCCAATTCCGATGAAGCGTCAAAAGAAATCAAACTGGGCTACCAGCCCCTTTCCAGACATTGAATAACCACCACCCTCATTTCCACTGAGACAGTGGTATTCCCCATCCCTGCCTCATTCTCCACCTGACCCCCTTTCATAAACTTGAGGTCACCGCACTCAGACACAGGATAGCACAGGGAGAATACCTATTATACACCCCGACATGGTGAACCTGTTACTCCTATGACGTGAAACCTCCAGGGGACACAGATCTGACCTGTACCCAACCCTCACCCCCTGTTGACTCCACGTCTTTATTAAAGAAACTTGGACTGAGACAATGTCGGCCAGTGCTATTGGCACTGCAACTTTTGGATGAAGTAAATGTTATTGCTGCTGTTCGAGGCATGTGGGCTGCTAAATTCATATCTATTGCATAGATCGCCGCCTAGTGTTGGGTCCGGATGATTGCACATTGTTGTCCTGGAAGAGTCTTCGAAGTATCACGAGATAGGTGGCTCCTCCCCTGGACTACAGTGCGCATGGGCATCGACTCCATCCCCAGATTGTTTTTTTCCGCCATTGGGTTCGGATGTGATTTCGACGTCTCCTGTCGCAATCGGTAAAAAACTGTTCTCTAAAGGCCAACAGGCTTTCTGACCTCGTCGGTATTGTTGGCGTTCGGTTCTCGTGTATTCTCCAACTCTTCGAGTCGGTTTTCTGGGGAGTCGCGTGACTCTTCAGTCATCAAGGCCCTTCGGCGCAGCAAGACCCCGACGAAACTACAATGGAACGAAGTCCGTTCAAAAAGTGTCCCGTGTGCGGTTCGAAGTACCCACACATCGACGTGCATCCTGTATGCAACAAGTGCCTGTCGCCGGACCACAACGAGGCCAACTGTATGGCCTGTTCGAAGTTCAGGTCGAAGAAGACGCTCAAGATTCGGCGCGTGGCGCGCCTCGAGGCCCGGCACCGGCACCTGTGGACATCTTCAACGACCCCGAAGCAGACGAGCAAGAGCTTCAGCTTCAGATCTCGCCTCCATCGGCGGAGGTCGAGGCCGACTACGGTGAAGCCGTTGAGGGCCTGGACCTAGACGAATACGTCGAGGAGGTAGGGGACGACGAGGAAGTTTATGGGGCCGCGGAAGATAGCTCGGAGGAAGAGCTATGCCCCGTCCGTACAATAACTAAGGCTCAGGTCACGGGATCGCCACTTGGCCTTACCCACGACCCTCAACCTAAGTCCTCGGCCCCGCCTTCTGGCCCGGCTACAGACATTTCGGCGGAGCCTCCGTTACAGAAAACGAAACCGAAACCATCGGCTTCGACTTCTTCTAAGATGGCCGACGCGCCATCGAAACCGAAGACGGCAGAGACAACTTCGACACCGTCGTCTTCGGAGGCTTCGAGGCCAAAAAAGGCGGTCGAACACGAAAAGGCACCCAAAGGGGCCAAGGAGGCCGGCTCGAAGAAGGTCATCGAGCATGTGTCGAGTAAGGCGGTGGAGTCGACGTTAAAGAAGACTGTCGAGAAACCTTCACCCAAGACTACCGCGCCTACAGGCAAACGGCCAGTCGAAGTGGTGTCGGCGAAGGCCGCCGTGCCGAAGTCTGGCACCACGTCGCAAAGGGAAAAATCTGCCGATCCGAAGCCAGCGGCGTCGACGCCTAAGGCCAAGACAGGGGACCAAACCCTTGATGTCGAGGGTGCGTCCGCGCCCACACAGCAGTCGTTGACGCTCGGATCATCACCTGGTGGTGGATCAAGGCCCTCGGTCGGATCGACGAAGCCGTCCGCTTCTTTTACTAAGCAGGTCGCGGACTCCCTGAAAAGGATACGGGACAAGACGTCGGAGCCGAAGACGCCCTCGGTACCGACGACTACAGTTCCGCCGAAGAAGACTTCGACGCCGATCCTCTATACTCTGCCGCCGAAGGTGGCGCCGAAGGCTTTCGCACCTCGTGCAGTGCCCGATGACTCGGAGGGGCTGCGGCAGGCTCAGCGAAGTGGAGGCTCTGCTCGACCACTTTCGCAGGACGACGAATCGGAGCATTTTATCGACGCCGACACGGGCAAATTAATGCTCTACAAGAGGAAAATTACATCCCAGCCGGTGAACTCCTATGTAATCCCTCTAAAAAAGAAAAGGCCTGCACCAGATACACCAGAGCTTGTGGAACCCATTCCTCAACAGCCTAGGAGGAGTCCAACACCTTCACCCACTTACTCAGATGGGGATGGCAATGAACAGAATGAGGAGTATAACTTCCCTGCCAATAATGACCCTGATGAGCAGCAGGACTCATGGATAGACACTGGTGACCAGGGTGACCAACAGGTGGTTAGTGACCCACAGCTTTATGGAATAAAGGCTTCTCCTACTGAGGACTCAGCGGCATTTAATGCCTTAATTGAACGGGCGGCTGCAAATCACAAGGTGGAGATGCATGCCGACCCTGTGGAAGTTGACTTTTTGTTCGATACATTCTCTGCATCGGAAAAGACTGTAAAAACACTGCCAATGCTTAAAGGGGTTCTCAAACATGCTACTGACATTTTCAAGGAACCCACCAGGGCACGGGTGGTCAACCCACGGATAGAAAAGAAATACAGACCGGCACCTGGGGACCCTGCTTATATACGAGGCCAGTTGCCTCTAGACTCTTTGGTTGTCTCCAATGCCCGCAAGAGGGCAAATTCACAGACAACGGGTGAAGCTCCTCCCCCGGACAAAGAGTCGAAAGTGCTGGAGGCAGGGGGCAAAAGGGTTGCAGCGCAGGCAGCAAACATATGGCGCATATCCAATACACAAGCCCTATTAGCCAGGTATGATAGGGTGCACTATGACACCTTAGAGCAGCTCTTGCAACACCTTCCAGACCAGTTTAAAGAAGGAGCTGAGTTGCTGATACAAGAGGGCAAGCTCATTTCTAACGCTGCAATTAAATGTGCGCTAGACGTGGCAGATACAGCAGCAAGAGCAGTCAACACAAGTGTTATGTTAAGGCGTCAAGCATGGCTCCGCATCTCAGGGTTCAAACCAGAAATACAGACAACTATCCTCAACCAGCCCGTCAATCCAGAAGGACTGTTTGGGCCGGAGGTTGACACCACACTCGAGAAGATCAAAAAAGATACTGAGACGGCTAAGTCCATGGGGGCGCTTCAGTCTCAGCAATTCAAAGGAAACACTTTTCGTCTCTCAAGTGCGCGGGGTGCTACCAGAGGCCACTTGGCACAGCAGTCACATTTCGGCAGAGGAGGCGCCCAAGCCTCGTACCCGAAACATAATAGAGGTGGTTACAGAGGCAACAGCGCCAAAGGCAGAGGCAGAGGCAACAATAGTTCCCGCTCCTCTACTGCCAACAAACAGTGACTCTCTGTCCCTACCCCCCGACCATCCAACACCTGTCGGGGGGAGACTCCAGCAGTTCCTGCCAGTCTGGTCGTCCATCACCACAGACAGGTGGGTGAGGAAACTTATCCAGTTCGGTTATTGTTTAGAGTTAACGTCCACTCCACCCAACATACCCCCAAGACAACGACCTATGTCAGCAGAGCACTTGCACTTATTGCAGCAAGAGGTTCTTGTAATGCTGCAAAAAGGCGCAATAGAGCTCGTGCCGGTGGAGGACGAAGGCACAGGGGTTTATTCCCTGTACTTCTTCTTAATCCCAAAGAAGGACGGCTCGCTCAGACCCATTCTGGACCTACGCCCCCTCAACCTGTACATCCTCTCAGAACACTTCCACATGTTAACACTGCAGCAGGTTCTTCCTCTGTTAAACCAGGGAGACTTCCTCGCAACCTTGGACCTCAAGGATGCTTACTTTCACATACCACTCCACCCATCCCACAGAAAATACCTCAGGTTCACCATACAAAACAAGCATTACCAGTTCAAGGTCCTACACTTCGGAGTGACCACTGCCCCCAGGGTGTTCACAAAGTGTCTGGCGACTGTAGCGGCGCACCTCAGGAGACAGAACATACATGTCTACCCTTACCTAGACGACTGGCTCGTTCAAGCAAAGTCGGAACAGCAGTGCGCCGTGGACATGTCCCACACAATTCACCTCCTTCACAGTCTGGGGTTCTCACTGAACTATCCCAAGTCGCACCTTCAGCCAGCCCATGTGCGGCAGTATCTGGGCGCGACAATAAATACTTTGACTGCTACAGCTCAGCCAAACCAGGTGAGGATCGACAACATCCAGTCGCTCATCCAAAGGTTCAGACCGCAGCAATCACTCCCAGCGAGAGGGTTTATGCAGTTGATAGGCATGATGGCCTCCTGCATCTTCATAGTCCCGCACGCGAGGTTGCATATGCGTCCGCTCCAAGAATGATTGGCGCATCAGTAGACACAGGCTCAAGGACAATTGAAAGACCTAGTGTTGGTAACTGGTCGGGCATACAGCTCTCTGCATTGGTGGAATCCACACAACCTTTGCAAGGGCCGACCGTTCCAGGAGCCTGTGCCGCAGATCATCATGACGACGGACGCCTCTCTCCAGGGATGGGGAGCTCATGTGCTCCACTACACGGTGCAGGGACTATGGACAACACAGCAAAAGAAGATGCACATCAACTATCTAGAGTTGATGGCAATCTTCATGGCACTCAAGTCCTTCAAGGTACATCTGTGCAACAAAGTTGTGTTGATCCGGACGGACAACATGACTGCCATGTACTATATCCAGAAGCAGGGGGGTACGCACTCTCCACAGCGGTCTCATCTGGCTCAGAGCATGTGGAAGTGGGCCATTCAGAGGAACATTTTGCTCATGGCGGAACACCTCCCGGGCAAGGACAATCAGATGGCAGATCTGCTCAGCAGGTACAGCCATCAAATGCACGAGTGGGAGATACATCCATCAGTACTCCGCCCGTACTTCCAGCAGTGGGGTCATCCAGAGATAGACCTGTTTGCCACAAGGGAAAACGCAAAATGCCAAAGCTTTGCCGCCAGGTTCCCTCACCCACAATCGCAGGGCAATGCAATATGGATGAACTGGTCAGGCAGATTTGCGTACGCTTTTCCCCCAGCACCTCTAATACCGCTGGTGGCAAGAAAGCTAAAGCAACACTCGATGACACTCATCCTGGTTGCTCCAACGTGGGCACGCCAACCATGGTACACCACGTTTCTCGAACTCTCCGTGGTACCGCACCAAAGGCTGCACCTCACACCCAGACTTTTGACGCAGAACCATGGCGACATTCAGCATCCAGATCCGCACCAGCTCAATCTGGCGATCTGGCTCCTGAGGTCTTAGAGTTTGGCTACCTTAACCTGCCTCCAGAATGCATGGACATCATCAGGGAGGCACGGAAGCCCACTACAAGAGCTTGCTATGCAGCAAAATGGAAGCGGTTTGTCATTTATTGTACAGCACATAACGTAAACCCGCTAGATGCATCCATTCCCAACATCATCTGCTATTTGTTGCATCTTTACAAATGCAATCTAGCGTACGCTTCCATTAGGATACATTTATCCGCCATAGCGGCTTATCTTCAGAACAGGCAGCATCTCTCTGTTTTCAGGGTGCCTGCCATTAAAGCTTTTCTAGAAGGGCTGAAGCGGGTTATTCCTCCCAGGACCCCACCCGCTCCAGTATGGAATCTCAACGTGGTCCTCACTAGGTTGATGGGCCCACCTTTTGAGCCTCTGCATTCGTGTGAGGTTCAGTTCTTGACATGGAAAGTGGCTTTCCTCATTGCTATCACGTCTCTAAGACGTGTTAGTGAGCTACAAGTGCTCACAATACAAGAGCCATTTATTCAAGTCCATTCAAACAGGGTAGTGCTTCGCACTAACCCCAAGTTCCTTCCAAAGGTGGTGTCACAGTTTCATGTCAATCAGACAATTGAACTGCCCGCATTCTTTCCTAACCCAGAAACAGTAGCGGAGAGAATGCTCCACACGCTAGACGTTAAGAGGGCATTAATGTACTACATTGACAGAACACAACACTTTAGAAAGACACAACAACTTTTCGTTGCCTTCTCAGCACCGCACAAAGGCAACCCCATTTCCAAAGCGGGAATAGCCAGGTGGATCGTTAAGTGTATTCAGATTTGCTATCAGAAGGCTAAACGCACTTTAACGGTCCCCCCCAGAGCGCACTCCACACGCAAGTTGGGGGCCTCCATGGCATTCCTAGGTAACATTCCTTTGGAAGACATTTGTAGAGCAGCCACGTGGGCTACACCACATACATTTACCAAACATTACTGTGTAGATGTGCACTCCAAACAGCAGGCAGCTGTAGGACAGGCTGTTCTCAAAACTCTTTTTCAGACTTCTGCAGCTGGCACGGGCGGCCGCCGCTAATGAGGGGACTGCTATGTATTCTATGCAATAGATATGAATTTAGCAGCCCACATGCCTCGAACTGAATATGCTACTTACCAGTGTGCATCTGTTCTTGGCATGTAGGGCTGCTAACATTCATATCGCCCACCCTCCTCCCCGGCGCCTGTAGCAGCTGCAGATTACTTCTTGCATTTCATCACTAGCATGGACATCATTTCTACTATCACACTCCATCTTTGCCACAATGGCTAAAAACAATCTGGGGATGGAGTCGATGCCCATGCGCACTGTAGTCCAGGGGAGGAGCCATCTATCTCGTGATACTTCGAAGACTCTTCCAGGACAACAATGTGCAATCATCCGGACCCAACACTAGGCGGCGATCTATGCAATAGATATGAATGTTAGCAGCCCTACATGCCAAGAACAGATGCACACTGGTAAGTAGCATATTCATTATTGCTGCTGTTCTAGCCTTTTTAAGAAATGTTTTTAATTATCGTAAATCCATGATTATGTGATCTTATTTATGTATCTAACATTTGCATAATGTAGCTATGATATGTTTACGCTTTTATGGTGGTTTTATTAATTTGTTAATCGCACTGTGCTTTTATAGTTATTCTTATAGTAACCGAAAAAAGATCTTTTGAGTTTGACTCCACATTTTACCATGAGCTGGTAGCTAGAGCAGCCTTGTACCACAAGGTCGACATGCATGTTGGCCCCTTAGGAGAGGAGTTCCTTTTCAAAACCCTCTCCACCACCACCTGCCCCTCCTAATACCTGCCCATGCTTAAGGGCATGCTGCAACCAGCCCCTGATATCTTCCAAGATCCAGTCAGATCCAGGGCTATCACTCCTCGGATGGAAGAAAATATAAGGCATCCCCAAAAGACCCCCATCTATATTCGAGGCCAGTCCCCCCCCCTAACCCCCCCCCCCCTCCTCTTTTTCTCCCTGGCTTCATGGTGGTACACCCCGCCCACGGGCAGGCGAACTCTCTGGATCTGGTGATTATCCTCCACCGGATAAGGACAGCTAACGAATTAGCACCGCAGGCAAGCGTTGCAGTGCAGTCAACCAATCATTGGGTCATATCCAACTACTCATTATGACCCTGCCTACTGGGACGAAATAGAGGAGCTTCTTCAGTATCTCCCAGATGAACACAGAAAGGGTACATGAGATCTTGAGGGTTCAGATAACAAACTCATCTCGAAAACCACCACATTGTGTGCCCCAACGCTGCTGACACTGCCGCTCTTGACATTAACTCAAGCATGCTCCTCTGTAGGCACGCTTTATTCTGTGTCTCAGACTTCAAGCCGGACGTCCAGCAACACCTGCTGAACATGCCGCTTGACGGCCAACGCCAGTCCCGCAGGCTAACCAAATGCTGGAAAAAAACAAAGAATCTGAGACAGCGAAGGCTATTCCCGCATGGCCTGCCTTCGCGGGTCCCTTCACCGCACACCTTATCGTGGAGATTACCTCCCCCATTGCCTTCCTGAATTTTTAGCTCCTGCTGGCCCAGCAGCCCTCCCTTAGAGGCTACTTTAGGTGTCCTATGGAGACAACAATGCCAAAGGTATAGGCAGAAGTGGCTCCCCCAAAGGAGATCCCTCCACCACCAAGCCCTGACTTGGCTCTTTCCCCTGATCACACTACACCTGTAGGGGGATGTCAGCAAAGGTTCTCACCCACATAGAGTAACACTACCCCTGATCAGTGGGTGGGACAGTACCATGGTTACATTCTGGAGCTTACTTCCACGCCTCCCACCATGCCACCCAGCAAACACATACTATCCCCAAAATACCAGTGTCTGCTCAGCGAAGAGGCTACAGCGCTCCTCCTCAAAGGGACCATAAAGCCACTCATCAGCTGCAGGGCACAGGAGTCTTCCTGATACCCATGAAGGACGGCTCCTTCCAACCTATCCTAGACCTTAGGCCCCTCAACTAATACATCCTATCAGAGCATTTTCACATGGTAATTTTCTTAATGTTATTCCGCTGCTACAGCAAGACGACTTAAGGGACGCTTTTTTACATAAGACGCCCACTTCCACATTCCAGTCCACTCAGCACATCGCCGCTATTTCAGGTTTGTGGTCATCGGAAAACATTACCAGTTCAATGTGCTTCCCTTTGGCGTCCCCACTGCTCCACGGGTGTTCACCAAGTGTCTTGTACCACCTGCAATCACTCCAGATCCATCCCTTACTGGTAGCAATTCTCAACTTCGAAATCTGCATTGCCTATCCAAACACTGCCCGAATACAGTCATTCCAGGCACTGCGTCCTCTCTTCCAACCAGTTTGGCAGGTCGCGGTCCGAACAGTCATGTGCCTTCTCTGCATGATGGCCTCCTGTATTGCCATAGTTCCCTATGCCAGGTTGCAGTGCCAGTTGAAGTAATAATTAGTGCAGCAATGGTCTCAAGCGGAGGGTCACGGGGATGATCTGGTGTTGATTGGCTGCCGCGCCTGCCACTCTCTGAAGGGGTGTAACTCTTCCACTATTGATGTAGAATGGAGTGTGGGGTTGGTTGGGGGTTAGACTGGAGTGTGGGTAGGTTGGGGGTTAGACTGGAGTGTGGGGTAGGTTGGGGGTTAGACTGGAGTGTGGGGTAGGTTGGGGGTTAGACTGGAGTGTGGGGTAGGTTGGGGGTAGATTGGAGTGTGGGGGAGGTTGGGGGCAGACTGGAGTGTGGGGGAGGTTGGGGGCAGACTGGAGTGTGGGGTAGGTTGGGGGTTAGACTGGAGTGTGGGGGAGGTTGGGGGCAGACTGGAGTGTGGGGTAGGTTGGGGGTTAGACTGGAGTGTGGGGTAGGTTGGGGGTTAGACTGGAGTGTGGGGTAGGTTGGGGGTTAGACTGGAGTGTAGGGTAGGTTGGGGGTTAGACTGGAGTGTGGGGTAGGTTGGGGGTAGATTGGAGTGTGGGGGAGGTTGGGGGCAGACTGGAGTGTGTGGCCGATTCGGGGCAGACTAGAGTGTGGCCGATTCGGGGCAGGCTAGAGTGTGGCCGATTCGGGGCAGACTAGAGTGTGGCCGATTTGGGGCAGACTGGAGTGGGTTAGGGCGGGTAGATGATTGCTAGAATATTTTTGATTTCATATTGAAATCCAGAATAAGAAGGTTTGCGCTAAATGAGAAGCACATTATTTATAATAGACATTGATGCCTGCATCTGAACAGGAATACCGTACTGGTTTGATTTAGTTTCATGCTGCCTCGAAACTCCGAGATCACTCATAGCATCTGAGAAGCCTTTGGTCTGTGCAGTCAAGCGGTCCCCCTCCATCACAGCCAGCTGGATTGTGACACTGGAACGCTTACAGCAGTCTAACTGCAACCCCTCCCACTCCTTCTTGTGCTCCCGTCCCTCACCCCTACCGCCATGTTCTCTCCTTCGATCCATATCCACATGGCAGCCTGTTTGGCTCAATCCACTGACCAGAGTCCCCCGGCCTATCCCTTGGTCATGAGCATGTCTTCCAGTTTGCTGCTGCTGGCCTCAGCATATACCTGCCAGGTCCTATGGTTTCGACGAATCTAATGTGCACGAGGAATATGAGCGTTTTGCAAGGGCCGGGTGATATCCACCACTCCCACCCCTGTGCCCTAGGTCCCAAGTCCTGCTCCATCTTGTGCCTACACTGCTGACAATGCTCCAGTGTGTATGGCCATCTGCTAGCCTGGCCAGGGTTCAACGACCTAACAATCGCCACTTCAGGTTTGCCCGTAGCAGTAGTTTAAGTATGACGTCAGCCTACAGAGCGGTGTCTACCTGCCCTTCCGCACTCATCACAGTTCAGGGTACATGTGCCTGCTAGTTGTGTAGCATCGCTAAGGATCCAGGAACAGTCCATTGAACTGGAATGGAAGTGAAACTGTGGGGAAATTATGTATTTTCATTTATAAAACTGTTCTCGTGGTTTGTTCCACTCAAAAGAAGTCTAGGAAAACTAATTTTGCTTGGGCATTTTAAATGTGTTTTAATAATTATGGACGCTGAGTTAAATTAAAGTGGAGGACATTTGAAGTTAGGGAAAGCTCAAATGAAATTTTTTACTTTAAAAACGTGAGTCTCCTGATTGAGTTGAGTGTGTTGGCAAGACACTTAGCATGCAGATATCCTTAGAGCCTGCCACAATAGCATACCTTCAGGTTATTATAAGCACTGTTTCCAGTCCTGGCTTTTGTTTGTCAGCCAGATGCATTCTGCATGTTGTTGTATTACTTTGCCTCCTTAAAACTAATTAAACTGACACACCAGATAGCAAGTATTTGTTGATGAAAAGTTCAGGACTGGAACCATTCTCCATGATAACATGGAATGACAGTCACCCTACTCCACAAGACCACCTCTGCATTTTAAATGTTTTTAAAGCGTTTTATTTGCAGGATTTTGTTTAAGAGTGTAATCAATGTGACTCTTTAGTTTCTAATGCATAAGGGTTTTGGGTATTTAATGTGTCATGGTTTAATGGTGCCGCTCTTATATCTTATTTCACTAAAATAAAAATGTATTCTCACGTATGAAAGCACTTCCAGATATACAAGTTCAAACTACCAGTTGAACAAAAAAACGCTTTAAATAAGTACTTCTGGGGCGTGGCCAAGATGGCGGGCTGAGTGGTCGCACTCTAAGTGAGCTCCGCCATCCCGAGACCCTGATCTTGCTGTAAATGCGCTGATTCTCCCCCCGGGACGCTGCATTACATAGAGCGGGGGCCCATAGCACCGGAGGAGCATCTGTGAGATCGCCTGACCCCCCCTCGGGGAGCTGGGCTGACACCAGACGGGACACCGCTGCGGAGGGCGAGCGGGGCCTAGCACACGGCCTAGTGCAGAGACGGACCCTGCCCGGCCGTAGACGTAAGCCCGGTTGATTGCTGCGGATTCGCCGACCCTGCCCGCCTGCTCCGGATTTCTGAGCCTCTCATTGCCGCGGGGGCCGGGGGTCTGGGCTGCCGGACCCGGAACCATAGAGACTCCGACGCCGGGCCGGCGTCGGACTTCACGCAAGGCCGGGGCTCGGGCCTGGGTCCTGGGCCTCGACTACTTTGACGGCCTCTGAGCGGGTCAGCGAGCACTGTGGGCCCTGCCTGCCGGACCCGGACGGACCTGCCTGGTCCTGTGTCACCCCGTCGGAGCGTGGACCGGCTGGAGCGGGGGTGAGGAGGGAGAGGTCCCGGACTCGGGGCACCCTGCTACGCGAGGCCGCGGCTTCGGCCTGTGCCCCGGGCCTCAGAGACGCTGCACGGCGGTGACCCCCCGGCCCTCCGGTAGACATTGCGGAGCACGGAGCGGCGCTTCTGGGCAGACGCAGAACCCTGTGGTGAGTCACACAGCTGGGGGACAACAGTGAGGACTGTAGCGGCCGTCACCCCTTGGGGCCACGGGAGACCGGGAGTTGGGCTCCGGTGGTTCTGTCCGCCCTTACACTTGGCCACCGGTATAGAACCGGGACGGACCCCTTCTCAAGCGGGCCTCTGGCGGCATTCTGGGCCTGACCGTGGGAGAAGGAGGGAGACGCCCGGACATTACTGCAGCCCCCACGTGGCCCCTGAGGGTCTGCTGTGGCCTAGCTTGATGGGCGATCCCTCGGTGGCGTAGGTGACTCCGAGCCCGAGGCCACGGGGCTTGTGCACCGAGAGAAGAGAGGCAGCTGGGGAACAACGGAGAGGACTGTGGCGGCCGTCGCCCCTCGAGGCCACCGGGGACCGGGAGTTGGGCTTCTGTGTTTCTGCCCGCCTTTGCACTTGGCCACCGGGGTAGAACTGGGACAGACCCTTTCCTCAAGGGGATCCCTGGTGGCATTCTGGGCCTGACCGTGGGAGACTGGGAGAGCCGCCCAGACATTACTGCAACCCCCACGTGGCCCCTGAGGGTCTGCTGTGGCCTAGCTTGAAGGGCGATCCCTCGGTGCCGTGAGTGACGCCGAGCCCGAAGCCGCGAGGCTTGTGCAGTGAGAGAGGAGAGCAGAGCCGGGCGGATTGGAGCTGGAGGCCCGGGAGGGTGGTCTATCGTCGAGGAAGCGGCCACTGGGGGGAGTCCGGCGGCGTGCTTCCGAAGTTGCACCTGGGATTGGGCTGTTGGATTTTCAGGAGAGCACCTCGAGAGCCAACATGTCGAACAACAAGGGGACCCGGAAGGGGGACCGCACACTGCCAGAGATGCTGAACCGGAGCACTGCAAGACAGGACCGAGGTCACCCGTCCCCACCCCACTCGAGCGGTGCCCAAGGAGCGAGTGGGGGAGAACCCCCAGTTACGAGGTCCTTCCTGGAGTCCCTCTTCAGCTCCTTGAGGGACGATTTTCAGACGCTTAAGCAGGAGGTCGCAGGTGAAGTCCGTGAGATACGGAGGGAGGTGGACGGTCTCGGTGACAGAGTGTCCACAGTGGAAGAAGCGGGCCACGCTAGGGACGAAGAAATTACACAGTTGCAACAGGAGGTCGTCCGACTCCGGGAACAGCACCTTGACCTGCAGGCGCACACAGAGGACCTTGAGAATCGCTCCAGGAGAAACAACATCCGCGTCCGGGGAGTGCCGTCCCGGGAAGAAGGGGAAGATGTGGCGACCTACCTCGGGGAGCTGTTCAGAGAGGTGCTGGGGGAATCGGCTGACTTTGCCATTCGGATTGACAGGGCGCACAGGGTAGGTCTGCAACGCCGGAATTCAGCGCCTCCTCCTGACATCTTGGCTTTTCTGCCGGACTATCCCTTGAAGGAGCGGATACTGAGGGAAGCCCGGAGGAGACCCTCCCTGGAATTCAGAGGCCACCGGATAGCTCTCTATCAGGACCTAGCCGCATCTACTCTGCAAAAACGCAAAGCTTTTAAAATTGCGACTGACTTTCTCAGGGAACATGGCACTCAATATTCCTGGGGACATCCCTTCCGGCTCATTTTCAGGTGGAACGGAACCTTGCACCAGTTGCGTTCTCTTCAGGACACGTGTGGAGTGCTGGGGATCACAGCCACTGAGGACGGAGCTCACACACCGCACCGGAGCCGTATTACTAGAGACGGTTGGCAGACAGTCCCCGGCCAGCGATCATCTGCTTCCTTGTCGCGCCCGGACTCTCCTAGGGCCCGAGAGGAGTCGGATGCAGCAGTACAGGATGGAACTGGAGCTGATATTGCACCTGTGGTGGCGCTGACAGCATAAGTGAACTCCGGGGGGAGATCGACATCGCTGTGATGGAGCTGCAGGTTTGAGGGTCTGGGGGGGTGGGGGGAATGGGGGGTGCGAGGTGGCTGGACGTCCACTTTTTCTGACTTTCCGCGGGCTTGTCCGATAAGGACCGGACTGGGACAATGGGTCTACAAGTTCTGGGGGGGGTAGAGAGGGGGGTGTTTAAAGTTGTTGATCCGGTCCCAGTTGCGGGAGGGGGCTGGATGCGAGAGGGTGGGTGGGGAGGACGGGGAACAGTTGGGGGGGGGGGGCAAGGGGAGTTGGGGAACAGAGTGGGAGATGGGGTCTGGGGGTTTGGGATGGGGAGGGAGGGTCGTCCAGTGCACACGGGGGTTCCTGGTCATTTTGACTTTGTCTGTGCTTTTTGATCTGCTTCTGATTGGCTCTGGCTTCAGCGGGGCGATCTGCCTCTCTGCTTGGCATGAATATTGGGGAGAGGAGGGAGGGGTTACCGGAAGTTTCTTGAGGGCGGTGAGCTGCTGGTTGGGTGGCCTGCTTTATGGTTTGCCTGGAACTGTCTGCTTTTTGTGTCAATATTCTATGCATGGTACTCTGCTGCGCCACGGGCTGATTGACGCTCTTGTCCTCCTGTTTTTGCGGTGGGTCCTTGTTGCTTTCTACTACAACACCACTCATGCCTCCAACCACTTGTAAGGTAGTGACCCTGAATGTCCGGGGTCTGAATAATCCCGTGAAGAGGCGGGCCGTCCTTTCACTTTTAGAGAACACACAGGCAGATATCTGTCTCCTCCAGGAGACGCACCTACTGTCACAGGACACTCATAGACTCCGCTCACACAAGTTCCCCGCACAATTCTTTTCCTCATGCACCACTAAAACAGCTGGGGTGGCGATTCTGGTGGCGCGGCGTTTCCAGGGGGAGGTTCTCCACAAATTTGCTGAGCAAAAGGGTAGGTTACTGGCTTATCGATTTCGAATTGGGGGTCTCTTCTTCACGATAGGGTCCCTCTATAGTCCTAATGACCGTCAGGACCGCTTTCTTCAGGCGGCGATCGAGGAGGTCACATCTTCCCAGGATAGACATGTCATACTCGGGGGAGACTTCAATATTGTCTTCGACTCTGCGCTGGATAGGTCGGCGCAACGCTCCCCTCAGGTTGGAGAACTCTCGGCGGACCGTAAGGCTCAGCTGGACGAGGTGGACCTACTTGATATATGGCGACATTTGCACCCGACGGATAGGGACTACTCGTACTATTCTCATGCCCACAAAACGTACGCACGGTTAGATCACCTGTTGGTTACCTCCCCAGTGAAGGCGTTGGCATCTGGATCTGAAATGGGTGTGATCTCCCTCTCGGACCATGCCCCGGTCGAGGTCCTGTTAACTATGCCCCCGACGGCGCTCCGCCCACGGACGTGGCGCCTTCGGAATACGCTGCTGCATAGGGCAGAAGTGGTGGCTCGCATTGCAAAGTCGATTCAGGAATTTCAATCCCATAACGATAATGCAGACACTAGTCGGGCCACGCACTGGGCGGCTTTGAAGGCAGTCATCAGAGGGGAATTTATAGCGATTTCCTCGGCGGACAATAGGGAGCGGCAGGCCAAGAGAGATGAACTCACAGATCGTGTTAGGGAACTGGAACGGATCCATCGCAGAACCGGGGCCCCCCGAATTTGGCGGCAGCTCAAGGAAGCCAGGAAGCTCCTAGCGGCCCTGGACCTCGACCGGGCGGAGTACGCCGCTTTGCGGTTGCGACACGCCTTTTATACTGGAGGGGACCGCTGTGGCAAGTTGTTGGCAAATAGGCTCCGTGTGGCGCGGCAGAGCCAGCTGGTCAAGGAGATCTCTGGTCCGATGGGCATGCCGGAAACTGAAGACGAGCGGATAGCTGCAGTCTTTCGGGGCTTTTACAAAGACCTCTATACCGGGGATCCTCCGGATGAGGAGGCGATGGACACTTATCTGGCCTCGATCACACTTCCCTCTCTGGACCCTGTGCAGGCGGACTATCTGGACAGGGACATTAGGATCGAAGAAGTAGTTTCTGCCATTGCCCGACTCAAGCACGGAAAGGCACCGGGCCCAGACGGCTACATTGCGCTGTATTATAAAACATTTTGCATGACGCTGGCACCCATCCTGACGCGCCTCTTCAACTCCTTTGCGGAGCCGGGGCCATTCCACCTGATCTGCTCAGGGCCTCGATCTCGGTTATCCCTAAGCCAGGTAAGGACCCGAAGCAATGTGGATCCTACCGGCCGATCTCCCTTCTGGATATTGATTTAAAACTGTATACGGGGATACTTGCTGCTAGACTAGCTCTCCATCTACCCAGCCTTATCGATCCCGACCAGGCGGGTTTTGTCCCGGGGCGGCAGACAGTGGACAATACGAAACGAATTGTTCATTTGCTGGAGAAGGCCTCTCGGGTTCCTGGGGAGCGAATGATGTTGGCGGTGGACGCAGAGAAAGCGTTTGACCGAGTCCACTGGCCTTACCTGGAGCGGGTGCTCATGAAAGCGGGTATAGGTGAGAAATTCCGCACCATGATCCTTAATTGCTACGTTAGTCCATCGGCGGTGGTCCGCGGTAATGGGCACGCCTCTGCCTCCTTCGACATTGAACGGGGCACCAGGCAGGGTTGCCCGCTTTCACCTTTGCTTTTCGCGCTCTACATGGAGCCTTTTGCCCAGCGGGTGCGAGATAACCCGCGAGTGACCGGCATCCGGATGGGGGCCTTCACACACGCGGTTAGCCTTTACGCTGATGATGTTATACTGTCTATTGACAAGCCCGCCGTGACTCTCCCGGCATGCATGGAGGAACTCTCCTCCTTTGGCGCGGTGTCTGGATTTCGGATGAACATGGGTAAATCAGTAGCGCTGGATATCTCCCTTGACCCGGTCACTAGGGCCTGTTTGCAGCAGCGGTTTCCCATGTTATGGTCCTCGGAAGCAGTGCCCTATTTGGGCATCCAGATTGCACCTACCGTGGCGGCGATGGTGTCGACAAACTATCGAGCCCTGGGGGCCAAGATCAAGGAGGAACTGGGCCGATGGAGTCGAGGCGCTTTTTCCTGGCTTGGCAGGATAGCTGCTGTTAAAATGACGATTCTACCTCAGGTGTTATACCTCTTTCGGGCCTTGCCGCTCCAACCGCCCGGAGGATGGATCTCGCAATTACAGGCCGACGTTTCTCGGTTTGTCTGGCAGGGGAAGAAGCCTAGATTGCGTAGGGCCCTCTCGCTGCTGGCCCCGGAGGCGGGTGGACTGGGTATCCCAGACTTCCGCAAATACTTCCAGGCAGCACAGCTGCGTTTCCTGGTGGAATGGAGTAGGTGGGAGTCTGATAAGCATTGGCTCTTCCAGGATCAGGCGGTGGCTGGGAGACCGCTGCAGGAAATCCCCTTCCTGCGTCGCCCACATCGGCCCAGAAATCTCTATGCCTTTTGTTACAAGGGTGCCACTGCGGGTGTGGGATGCTACGAGCGTTCTACGTGACCTCACCACGTTCCCGTCACCGCTTACTCCGCTGGTGGACAATCCGGACTTTACCCCGGGGATGGAAAGAGGAGCGTTTGCGAGGTGGCAACAGGCGGGGTGCAGAGCCTTGTGTCATCTTTATGGCCCAGACGGGGTGGTTCCTTTTCCCCAACTTCGCCAGGAGTTCTCACTTCCAGAAACGGAGCGACTTCATTACATGCAGGCCCGCCACTGGGCCCTCCACCCGCAAGTACGAGAGACGGCCGATCGGCCTTTTTTCCCTTATGAGCACTGGCTCATGACACGGACTTCGGACTCCAAACTGATTACTGACTTGTACAAGCTGCTGCAGCCCCCGGCAACACACTTTTATCACCCTGGGAGAGAGCGTTGGGAGAGGGAGCTAGGGAGGACGCTGAGCCCTAAGGAATGGGAACACATAGCCTATAGAGCGCGGCACTCAGCCTACCACATGGGACTCACTGATACCTTGACTAAAATCTCTACCTATTGGTATTACACACCGGAACGAGTGCATGAGTTTGACCGTAGTAAAGCGGATGCGTGTTGGCGGGGGTGTGGACATAAGGGTACTTACGCATGTACTGTGGGATTGCCCACTCCTAGAACTTTACTGGAAGGAAGTGTTGGATGAAATTGATTCTGCTTTTGAAATTGAATTGCCACGTTTCCCTGCCTATACCCTGCTGGGACTTCCGAATGATCTGATGTATCCCCTTCGTTCCCGCAGAGGAAGACAAATAGCTATAGCTCTGGGCTCCGCGGTTCAGAACATTCTGATTCATTGGCACACTGCTACAGTCCCGTCTATCACTGGCTGGCTCCACAGGTTGTGGCATGTGTTGGGTATGGAGAAGCTGTCCCTCACGGTGGCGGGTGATGTGGACCAGTTTAGGGAGCTCTGGCAGCCATTTCACTCCCTATTGCTTACTGAATTTAGGGAACTTACCTGTCCCAAATATCTCCGCCTTTTGAGGCTTCCAGCCCAGGTGGAGTCTGCCCCTTAATCTTCCTGTGAGTTTCTCCTTCGTATTGTAGCGCTGATGTATGTTGAGCTCGGGGACTGTGCACTGGACGGGGGTGGGATTGGGAGGGGGGGATGGGAGTTCGGGTGTTGGGGGGGCATGTTGGGTGGGGGGGTTTCATGGGTAATGTCATAACATGTTGAGGCGGATAGAGCCCTCTATCATAGCGCAGGCGGAGTTAACGGATGGCTATTCATTAACGGTACTTTTGGACACTTGCTTTTCCGCCCTGCTACATTCTCTTGAAATGTTTGTTTGTCCTTACATGTTGTCATGAATAAAATACTTTAAACTTAAATAAGTACTTCTCAGTGCAGTGCTAAAATATGCCTATTTGTGTCACAGCTTCTTGGTTACAAAAAAGACTCCTTTTTGAATTTTGAAAACACTTTATCGAATCTTTATTAAATAACACAGAAGCCCATCCTTGGTTGTGTGTGTGGCCGTTCACCAGTGGCATTAGAAGTAACAGTAGATATTGTTGCACCCTGGACAATATGCTGCATAGTGAAATAATTATAAGGTCCAAAAGACAAGACCTATTGGCTATGCCATTACTTGGTAATTGTCTTTTTACCACACAGCAATATGTTTGAACGTTGCATGTAGGCAGTGCAGAGTGCTTGGACAGTGGGCCCTAGTTTTCAAAATCAATCACTTTACAATCTTTTCAAATTGTGACTTTATATACTGTTCAGTTCAATGTTGCTGTAGCTCTAGTTCTGTCTGTAAAACAGCAAGTGCAAAGGAAAAGCTATTGACAAGGAGGGTGTGGGGCTGGCGGAAACAAAATGTGATCTAAGCCAGTGACATTTGCCTGTTTGTTGGTTGTAAAAGAAATGGGAACGGACCCTAAGTAGCAAGCACTCGTATGGAGTGCTCAAACACAAAGGGCTGCTGGCGGGGCATGTGGGGGGGAGGGGGGGGGGAGTGGGGGGGTGGGGGGGAGTGTGGGGACGGGGGGGTGGGGGGGGTGTAACAGAAATATACGAATGGGAAAAGGAGCGAGTGAAAACACAAGAACTAGTATGAGCACATGAGCACAATGTGTACTAACAGGTTTTGGTTCTCCATAGGAGTGTTACTCCTTCACTCATGCCAATTAACCAGAGAGCTTGTAGAAAGAGATGCTGGAGGCAAACGTTGTTCACTGTTGTCAATCTTATATTGGTAGCCCTTAGTCTCCCTTTCTTCAGATTGCCCTCCTTTTAAAGCAGTTTCATGTTGGCTTCTGGCCCCTTGTTTGGACCAAGAGTAGCGTTTGTAAAACTTCTGGTGTGTACGAAGGGTAAGACCTAGTTTAAAACAAGAGGCAGCACTGCCTCCATGCTTCAGTAGTTGTAAGAGACTGACATTGCTGTGTTCCTCTGGCCTAAGGGCCAGATATTTCTAGGCCACATAAAGACGTCTAATAAAGATCTGCAGGTACAAAAGTCACTGGGGCAAGTACGTTTGTACAATTGTGACTGCAGCATATCTATACCATAAAAACCAGTGCTGAATGTCAATTGGTTTTCCTTTCTTCCCTCATTGGCACATCTTCTATTACGCACAAAGTGTCTGTCTTTTGAACATTCTGAAGCTTAATCCACTGGAAAGTTAATAGTGTGTTCTATTCCAGCTGGAAGTTTCACAACTTGAAGGAAGCCTGCAGCAGCCAAAGGCTCAGTCTGCGATGTCACCGTACCTTGTCCCAGACACTCAGGCTCTTTGCCAGCACCTACCTATCATCAGGCAGCTGGTCAATAGTGGGAGCTTTATTATAATCATACCTAGAACAGGTGAGTGGGAATATTTTTCATCTAGTCTATTTAATAGCATTCTTTTTGTTTGCAGTAGTAATTTCATACAGGTTAATGGCTAAAAATTGCTCTTTGTTATAGTGGTGTGTACCTTTAACTTTCGTAAGGATACCTTTAAGCCATCTAGAATATTTGAGTGGGTTAACATCGTGGACAGCTTGTGCATATGTCTCTAGTGTAACCACACACCAAGGTATTTGGTGGCATTGTAGAGCTTTACATCATCACCACACATCTTTTGGTTGGTTCAAAATACTCTTATATATTAAGCTTTGCTTTTGCTACATGAGGGGAGGTTTAATTTAAATGCAGTCTGCTATATCACTATTGATAATTTTTACTTCCTGTTGCTATTAATTTTCATTGCAATTTGATGGGACCTGATCTCCATCTGTACTAATCTCCATTCTGCCCTCTGATGTGTAGTCTGCTTACAAGTGGAGCAATCTAGTCTCTTCCAGCAATTTCACTAGCAGAGTAAATGTTTCTTTCCCCTAAAAGTGATCGATGGATTGGACTTTCTGAAGAAGGAGAATGGAGGAGCTCGTGATGCAATCCGCTATCTTGAGGTGGAATTCAAAAAGGGAAACCGGTGAGTAAAGACTTATTTTTCAAGCCTACAGTAAGTATACACATTGGGCTAATTTTAAAGCTTCTCTCTGGCAACGGTGCTCTCTGAATTAAAGAATGCTGCTTCTGCCAAATTCCTTGTAGACTTCTTTTCCATTTCCCCCATTTTGACCCGGAGCACACAGTGGCTAACAGCTGGCAGCGGTGATTATGCCTGTTGCCTGTTTCTTCAAGTGCAATTCAGGGTTAGTGTGGAAGGTAAGCCTAGGAGGTACCATAGCACTGTGCAGACCCTTAGGGGTTGAATAGGTCTATGAAGTTGTGAAAGGGAAACATCGAACACAGCAAGTCTAGCAGCTTAATCTGGGGCAGAAGGGAAGTTTTGTCAAATTTTTGTCTTGCAGAAGGCATACATTTGATGCCTGGATGGTGGATTAGTCACTCTTTCCAGACACTGGCGTCTTCTAAAACTCACTCAATTCCTTCTGGCATTAGGACCATCACCGTGACAGTAGTAATTCAGAAAGGATGCCTTGTATGATCATAGTGGATATAGTGGATAACTCGGCTCTCTGCCAGATTCTGCATGATATCTTCGTATATCACATTGGAGTAAAAAAGCATCAATCCAGGATACCTAAAGTTAAGGAGGAATATTTCTAACCACATGTCCTGGTGCAGGCTACTGACTTTTGATAAAATACTGTGAGCAAGGTATCCATAAGTCTTTTACGAGGAGTAGGAGTCCACGCCTTTTTACCAGAACCCCATCATGGTGGTGTGGTTTTAAAGAAGGTGGTGCTGGAAATGAAAAAAGGAGTTGGTATCAATAGGGCTCATGCTTTTTTAAACTCCTGTCTCTCAACTTCCCTCTTCTTTCCTCCATTTGCAACATTATGTCCACCAGTTTGCCTTATTTGAAGCCAATTAAGTGAACAGGTGTACAAGAAATAAAGAATTGTTTGGAACCATTGTAGGCATGAGCTTGGCCATAGCATTTCTGCTTGAATGCTCATTATGGTCTTCAACTGTTTGGTCCAGTTTTGAAGTTGCTCGCTTGTTAAAATGTTAAATATGTATCCACTTTTTTTTTACTCAGATATCTTCGTTGCCAGAAAGATACTGGAAAAAGCTTTGAGAGGCACAAGCTGAAGAGACAAGATGTGGATGCTTGGTAAGATTGTAGTCTCAAAATGAAATGTTCTTCTGGAAGTATAAGCTCAGTTTTTTTAATTCTATTGAGTGCATTTAAATCTACCTCCCGAGTCAATCTGATAGGTCAACATGGTTGAAGGTCATCAAAGTCCAACTCCTTGAACTAGCTGGTAAAGCCAAAAATTAAAAAAAAAATCCTTGTATGGATTGCCCAGCCTCACTGAAGTATTTCTTACATAATAGTTTTAGTTGCATGTGTTGCTGTAGATACTAATACTCTTCATGCTCCTGCCCTCTAGTGTTGAGATCAGATGGTTGCAAGTTGTTTTTCTTCAAAGAAGTATTTCGAGTGAGGATGTATATAGTGACTCCGCCCTTGGTTGGCAATGCTTACAGGCACCGAGTCTTTGTTAGATTCTTTTTTTCTGCCGTCTAGTTCAGACATGCTTTGAGGTCTATGCGTTTTCAGCACCTACGAACAGGCCCTAACAGTTTTCCACCGCATATAGAGGAATACTAATTTACAGTCTATGCAGCGCATGTGTATCTACAGCAACACATGCTACGACAGGACTAGCTAAGTTAGACCAGCTGTTAGAAGCTTTCACCAAGCACCCCAGGAGCTATCTATATCCTTAGCATGTATTGCCAGATGGATAGACCAGTGCATAAAGGGTTGCTTTCTCAAGGCCAAAGGAGCCCTCCCTGTTGCACCTAGGGAAGATTGTACACAGAAGGCGGCCACGACTATATCATTCCTATGGTAACATTCACCTGTCTGACATATGTAAAGCAGCCACTTGTCAACCACGCACATGTTCACGAAACATTACTGTGTGGATATCCTTTCCAGACAACAGGCCAATTGGTCTTAAGGACCTCATTTTAGACATCTGTATCATTCACATGCTAGCCACTGCTTTTCGAGGAATACTGATTTACAGTCTATGCAGAGAATGTGTTTCTCCAGCAGCACATGCTACAAATGAAAAATGTTACTTACCCTCTAAGCATCTGTTCGTAGTGGGAAGTGCAGTATATTTACATGTCCCCACACTTTTCCAGAAGAGCTTGGCTCTAATAGAGCTATTATCTTTCCTAATCAAGCTCCTTTTGCTATATATATGTGCACCATACTCTGTACTTTCTACTCCATCCCACTATCACCCGTGTGCAAAAAACTGTTTTACATAGTATTTGCCTATGTTCATTGTCAAGCAAAGGCAGAAGTCACTATTTACCTTTGACCCGAAAAACTTCTTTCAAGAAAAACCACTTGCAAACGTTCAAGCGCAACAATAGGTAACAGGAGTGTGCAGAGCATCTGAATCTAGAGCAGTGCAAGCTACAAACAGTTACTTACAGGGTAAGTAACATTTTGCTAAGGACATGGCGAACTACATTATGGTATGCAAGGTTTTCTTCCCTTTGTGTTTTTAGCAACATGCCTTCTATTCTCATTCTGCTCTTTAGTTTCGATCTCACTAAACTTAGCTCCATGCTATGTTGTGTCCTGCAGGTACCCGCATAAAAGTTTTCAGGGTTGGTTTCCTATACTTTGAGTGGGAACAGACCTTCTAGTCAATTGCTTTGCCTTAGCACTCGTAAATTGAAGGTCTTTTTCTTCATTATTTGGTTCGTGAGTGTTCTCAGTTAAGATGGGCGATATAGTCGCGTGCAAAATAATTCATTGCGTGCTTGTGACAGGTGGCATTGACATAGTACTTCCTCCTTAGACTTAAAAACATAAGTTAGAGATATTGTCTAGTTCAATCTGATCATAGGCTGAATATCCAACCTCTTCCTCACTGTAAGAGTGAAACCCTTACGCTGATATTGCAGTTTGAGGGCTATGTTAAGCTTTAAGGAAGGAGTTATACGATGTGTTGCAAGGTTTACAAGAACTCCTTTATCTTGTGTTTCAAAATATTAATATTTATGTGCTCCTGGCAGGCACCTTTATAAAATCTTGGACAGCTGCAAACAACTGACAGTGGCACAAGGGAGTGCAGAGGAGGAGACCACTGGGATGGTGACCATCATAACTGCTTTCCAGTTGGATGATGCCAGCACATTTTCTGCACCCATGCAGGTTAGTATTGTCTTTTATGTGCATGGCACTGTAAAGTACTAAAAGGGAACATTGAATATTGAGTCCTTAGAGTCCTTTTGCAAGTGATTGGTGTGCAAAGCCAAGCACTCATGGTTATAGTGAAGTATATGGTCTCAGTAGTGCTCAGTCCAGCGAGGCAGCTGTGGAATGCACTGTTTTTTAAAAATATAGTTACTAGAACATGCTAATTTGGACAGTTTTAATCCAACTTGGTGTTTACTGTTTAATTGTAGTTCAGTGTATTTTGAATTATTAGTTGAACAAGAGAGATTACAAGATTTGTCATTGAGTATGTTAGTGCATATTAATCAACAAAAGACCGAGTATTCAAAATAAACCTTCATTAATTTTACCATTTGATTCGTAGATTTGATGAACTGAACAAAATTCAAATCAATAAAGCATACATTTTTAGAATTAAGTATGTTAATGTAAATGGGGGGAAAAGGAGAAAAAAAGAGATATGAATAATAAAGTAGTTGTGAGATATTAGTTACACTAAGTTCAAATATATCCACATAATGTAGTGGGTGTCCAGCATCACATACGTCTATTATATACACACAAAGTATACAGGACTCTTTATCATAGGGAGTGTTATATTTTTCGCAGAAAGATGAACGAGAACTGGATGTCGATAGATTGTCAGGGAACGAATATCTTGTGACATGAGTGATCCCTCCTACTAAGTATAGTAATAGCATTGTCTCTCTAGGGGCAGTTTCGAGATTTGGATTAAATGAGTAGTTAAAGATCCATCAGAATTTTCAAGTTATTCATAGATAACCCAGAACAATCCTTATGAATTCCCAAGCATTCCATTTGGGATTAAACAAGAAGTCCTAATTGTCTAATATTTCAACAGCGTCCTGGCTCTGATCAGTGATGTGTAGGGAGCTGAATGTCTATGGTGGAGGCTTTGATATTTTGGACCGTCTGCCACAACCATTCAGCTTGTATTTAAACTTGTCTATTAGTGCTTCAGATCCAGATATGTTAACACACTCTCCATATTATTGTCTGTAAGAAACTGGATTATTTATAATAATAATAATCCACATTTGTAAAGCGCACAATCACCCGTAAGGGTCTCTAGGCGCTGGGGGCCGTCGGGAAGATTAAGCAAGCTATTGCCCAGAGTCACATGGTGCTGGGCTAACCTGCCGCCGGAGCCGGGGATCGAACCGTGATCCCCAGATTCCAGCGTCAGTCGCCCTGGCCGCGGCGCCACACCTCTTCCTCAGGATGGGTGACTACCCACTTCAAGCAATAATCACAACTCTTGTCGGGTTGCCGCCTCAAAGTCAGTAAATTAACCTGCGCTGAACCCGCTGGTAACTATGGCAAAGAGCAGACAGGCTTAACTTAGAGCTATGTGTAAAGTATTTATGCAATAACAAAACAGTAATAAAGTCAAAATTCAAAACAATAAAAATCCCAAACTGAATTTGACAGATTAGAGTAACATTTAATTAACAAAATGAGGAAAATCCAATTAGTGGAATTAGCAATATGATTTTTTAAAAGCTTTAAGTAGAACTAGCTCCAAGAAGTTCTTACGCGTCAATTAATTCTGTGGTCGCAGAAGACTAGCACCTGTGCACACCTTCAAGCTTAGCTCACGTCTGATACACCAACCAGGTTCTTCCTGGTCACACATTTTGCCTTCTAACTTATTCTTTCAAGTTCCAATCCACCATAGTAATACATTTCTAAAACTCCACAGGACCTCATGTGATGCATGTCGAGACTCATAGGGTGTCAGGCAGAGGCCAACCGCAGGGTCCTCTCCAGGTTCACTTGCAACTGGTTAGTTGGGTTTCTCCAGGAAAAGGTCTTTGGCAGCTTGCCTCTCTGTAGCCACACTGGAGGTCAGGTACCTGACCCTTAAGGCCCACTCCTTTGTCCTGGGTACAAGAGTGAGCAGGTCCAGTCCTTCAGGACTATTCTCAGGCTGCATATAGCAGGTGTAATACTCTTCTGATCTTCCGCAGGTCCAGAAGTATTCTGAAGAGGGTGTGCCAGATTTATGGCACACCACACACGTGCGGTGATGGGGACACCTAGCCACTCCCTAACCAATGGGGAAATGTTTCCAGGCCCTGACCTACCCACTTTTACAGCAGTTCCTGTTTATCTTACTGTGAACAGGCCTAAAATGCCATGTTTGGAGGCATTTTCAAGATGGCAAAAATCCTCAGCCATTCTGCACTTGAGCTCCGGGGGCAGGATGTGTGTTTAAAATTAATAATCCTAGTGTCCTCCCACATTTAACACTAACATTCAGTTTTAGGCAAGCACTGCCCCCACAACAAACCCAGAGGCAGACATCTGGTAGGGCAAAAGCAGGGTCCTTCAGAAAACAGACTGGGGATCCACAGGAATGGTCTTGGCATTGTGTCCTCTTACTTTCAAGTGTTACCTGTGGCTGAACGTTCCTGTTAAGTAGGATCTGACACTGTATTTTGAAAAGGAAGCCTATAGCAGCACCTGAATATTCTGTGGGGTTCAGAGGGATCATCGCTGCCCATTCATGGGAGCCTATTGTGGGCTCCTGGGAGACATGCCACACTTTTCACACCTATTTAAGGCCGAGTACAAACTGAGAACTGGCAGAGGCTTATGTTAATTAGCCTTTTGACAGTTCAGGCAGGTGAAGGGTAACATTTAAAAAAATTGTCCTCAATATTTATTAAATTGACTTCACCATTGACACCATTTACTCTAAAAAATAGTGGGCTAATTATTGTTCTAGCTGGTCCTATTCCTATGATACAGTGCTAGCCGTTTAATCAGTACTCTGATTTTAACATTCAACAGTTAGGCCTGCCATAGTGAAAATAGCTGTTCGTGGTATCTGTAACTGTAGATACACATGCTATGCATACTCCTGCCCTCTTGTGCTGGGCTTGCACATGTACAACATGTTTTTGTTTGAAGACAGTCTTTCAAGTCACAATATATAGTGACTCCTCCCTTATGTAGTAATGCACGTGAACATTGGCTCCACAGTTAGAATGTTTTCTCCAGTATTAGGGTGTCTTTCATAGATTCACATGCTTGACTATTCCCCGTCGTCGAAGTGGGAGCCCCACGGTAAATAAAATGGCAATAAAATCCCAATAAAATATGTATATAAAGACATATCACATAAATTCCAAAAACAGAAATACTTATAAGTACTAGGTTAGCATTAACACATAGGAATACATAGGAGAAAAAGAAACACTTTTATAACAAATCAATGTCATTATGTTAGTCCAAACTGCAGCCAATCAGGCGCAAGCACCCCTCTAGAACCTTCTACTCAGAGGCTCAGGCCCTCAGATTTTTGCAGCACAGGAGTGACAAAAGAGTCTAGGAGGAGAAGCGAGCCTCTGAGGGGCGGTGGGTGGGTCGCATGTAAATGTATTAAGGACACCAATACTGAAGAACCACCTGTTTACAGGTAAGTAACAATTGTTCTTCTCCAGTATTAGGGTGTCTTTCATAGATTCACATGCTTGAATAGAATAGTGAGCAGTAGTAGCCGGCCGCAGGGCCAAAACAAACAGCATTGCATAGGCATGAAAATGCACGAAATGTCATAATGTTACCGGCAAGTAAAAACAATAATTGTATAAACCATATAGGCGGAGGGAAGAACAGAGGCTCACCTTATTTAAAAAGATTGCGAAGCACTGCTTGGCCCACTGCCGTATCAGCTTCGTTGATCGTCTCAAGGCAGTAATGTCTCCTGAAAGTGTGCCTGCTGGACCACGTAGCTACTCGACATATTTGGTGAATCGGCACACCAGCAAACAGGGCAGCAAAGGATGACATCGCCCTGGTGGAATGAGCTCTCACTGAAGATTGAAAGGGCTTGCCAGCTTTCTGATGGCAGAAAGAAATTACTGAAGAAACGTGCTATGTTGGCTTGGTAACAGAACGCCCTTTGCGCATGCGTCCGTAAGCAATGAACAGTTGAGCAGACCTACGAAAGGGCTCTGTCCTGTCGATGTAAAACTTAAGGCATCTTTTTCCATCCAGTGAATGCAAACGTTGCTCCGCTGGAGATTGAGGATTGGCGAAGAAAGTTTTTAAGAACACTGATTCATTGAGGTGAGTCAGTTGGCACGTTAGGCATGAAAACCGGATTGGTGCGAAGCACAACACAGTCCGACTTGAATTGAAGGAAAGGAGGTTTAATGGTAAAGGCGTTAATATCACTCACGCGACGTGAAGAGGTCAAAGCAAGAAGAAGAGCCACCTTTCAGGTTAACATTTTTAAATCCGCTTACTGGAGAACCACCTGTTTACAGGTAAGTAACCATTGTTCTTCTTCTGCCATCTGGTTTGGACGTGCTTCATCAAGGCTCTGAATTAACACCGAGTGGCAGACCTTGTTGGGGCTTCCAGAGTTTTATCAGTTTCTGATAGTTAAAGAACAATCTGTAAACATGTTTCTTCATCAACTACGCCATTTTTTACAGTTTCTCCATTGAGGAAGATCTCTGGCAGGGCTTCGATCTGGTCGGGCCTTCACTGCTGCTCACCTTTGAGAATGGTTGCAGTATAAAGGAAAAGGCACTTTGCACATACTGTCCACAGTGCCGCTCCAAGTACTCGTGGACAGACCAGCACGCAATCTGCACCCTGTGTCTTTTCCCAGAACACAACAAGGCTTCCCTCTCCGTGCGCCTTGTGTTAATGTCCAAAAAAAACATCCGGAATCATCAGGGCCCGCGCCTTGCACAATGTGAGATGGAGCAACGACTGGGCGAGGAGATGCCTGATATCTTTGGGAATATGTCTCATAGGAGAAAGCCGAAGAAGAAATTGACACTGGGTGAGTAACTGTGTTCAGCCAAGGAATAGAGTCCATGTTATAGTCTGGAGACCCAAATCTGCAGTGGACTTCGACACAGTGATAAGGAGGCCATAGAGGAGTACTGCACACAGCAATTCACTACCCCCCAACCCCTCCCCCCCCTCACCCCTCCCCAGGGGCCGAGTGTACAGCCCGCATTCTAAGTTAACAAGATTGCCATTACTTTCAAGCAAACCCTCAACATCGATAACATCTTCGATGCATAGAGACGCTTCAGAACAGAAATACTCCTCTGCACCGAAAACCGCTCCAGTCTAAGCTTGAGGTGGAAATCTGCATTAGAGTCTAAACTGGCGCCAACAGGGAAACTCATTGGACTCTAAGCTAACTTCAAAGTCCAGACAGCCTATGAAACTCAGGTCCCTTTCTACAGCATATTCAGAAGTACAGCAGTCGTATCTTGAATGTCTGCAGGAGGAGCTGGACTCTCGGCAAAAACTTCTGGGTATTCATCATCATACAGGAAAAATTATCTTGAAGCCTCCACTTCAGATCTAGCGAATATGTGACGAAATCCCGCAATCAAAAAAAAAAAAATATATATATATGTCACAATGGATTCCTTATTTTAAAGAACAGGAGAGACACAGCGGGGAATACCAGAAGAACATTTAATATCACGGGAGCAATGGCATGACGCGTTTCGGTCTGTGCCTTCATCAGATGCCTACTCCAACACAGCAAATCCCGACAGGCACCCGCAAAAATTATCCCAATCGTTCTTCCCTTGGTGGATGCTCAGGTGGGTGGAGTAAAGGCACGAACAGCACTGCAGTCGCGTGGGCAGACTGCAAGTACCAGCATGCACCTCTCACGGCTTGCGGGTAAGTTCCTTCCTTCCAAACCCTGTGTCCTTAGGTGGGCCCTGAACAGAATGTGAGCGTGAGTTGCGGTTCTTGGCAGGCAGATGCTGGTGAGATAAATAACCCTCCTGGGTCCCCAATGCTCCAACCGCATTTAATCCAAACTCAGTTTCAGCCTGAGAAAGAAGATACAGTGATCCCAATCCCTCCGTGAAGTCACGAACTGCCAATTGTGCAGCGGCACCTTGCTGAGACTGGATGCGGTGGGTTAGAGCCTGTCCAATAACTTGGAATGTTAAAGAGTTGCAAAGCTGTCCTTGTGGCTCTTACCCTAAATGAAGCGGGTCTCTCCAATGCGCCCAGGACTAGCGCAGTAATATGTCACAATGGATTCCTTGTTTTAAAGAACCGGAGAGACACAGCGAGGAATACCAGAAGAAAATTTAATATGGGAGCAATGGCATGACGCGTTTCGGTCTGTGCCTTCATCAGATGCCTACTCCAACACAGCAAATCCCGACAGGCACCCACAAAAATAATCCCAATCGTTCTTCCATTGGTGGATGCTCAGGTGGGTGGAGTAAAGTCACGAACAGCACTGCAGTCGCGTGGGCAGACTGCAAGTACCAGCATGCACCTCTCACAGCTTGCGGGTAAGTTCCTTCCTTCCAAACCCTGTGTCCTTAGGTGGGCCCTGAACAGAATGTGAGCGTGGGTTGCGGTTCTTGGCAGGCAGATGCTGGTGAGATACACATATATATATATCTATATCTATATCTATATATATATATATATATATATATATATATATATATATATATATATGTACCGAATAATGCATATGTATATATATAAAATTTAAAAAAATACTCTTCACCCTAAAAACTACCACCACCCTGCTCCCTTAAAATACCCCAGCACCCCAAAATCCTAACCCACCCTTACTCCTTAAAATACCCGAACACCCTTAAACACTAACCCATCTTAACCCTATAAATATACCCTGTACCCCAAAACCCAAACCTATCCCTAAACCCTAAAAATACCCCTGTATCCCAAAACTTACCACTGAACCCTAAAAATACCCCTGTACCCCAAAACCTAGCCCTGAACCCTACAAATACCCCTGTACCCCAAAAGTCAAACCTAGCCCTAAACCCTAAAAATACCCCTGTACCCCAAAACCCAAAAATACCCCTGAACCTCAAAAATACCCCTGTACCCCAAAACCCAAACCTAGCCCTGAACCCTAAAAATACCCCTGTACCTCAAAACCCAAACATACCCCTGAAACCTAAAAATACCCCTGTACCCCAAAACCCCAAAATACCCCTGAACTCTATATAAATACCCCTGTACCCCAAAACTCAAACCTAGCCCTGAACCCTAAAAATACCCCTGTACCCCAAAACCCAAACCTAGACCTGAACCCTAAAAATACCCCTGTACCCCAAAATCCAAACATACCCCTGAAACCTAAAAATACCCCTGTACCCCAAAACCCAAACCTACCCCTGAAACCTAAAAATACCCCTGTACCCCAAAACCCAAACATACCCCTGAAACCTTAAAATACCTCTGTACCCCAAAACCCAAACCTACCCCTGAAACCTCAAAATACCCCTGTACCCCAAAACCCCCAAATACCCCTGAACCCTATAAATACTCCTGTACCCCAAAACTCAAACCTAGCCCTGAACCCTAAAATTACCTCTGTACCCCAAAACCCAAACCTACCCCATAACCCTAAAAATACCCCTGTACCCCAAACCCAAACCAGCTGTAAACCCTAAAAATACCCCTGTACCCCAAAACCCAAACCTAGCCCTAAACCCTAAAAATACCCCTGTACCCCAAAACCAACTTACCACTGAACCCTAAAAATACCCCTGTACCCCAAAACTCAAACCTAGCCCTGTACCCTAAATATACCCCTATACCGCAAAACCCAAAAATACCCCTGAACCCTAAAAATACCCCTGTACCCCAAAACCCAAACCTAGCCCTGAATCCTAAAAATAACCCTGTACCTCAAAACCCAAACATACCCCATAAACCTAAAAATACCCCTGTACCCCAAAAACTCAAACCTACCCCTGAAACCTAAAAATACCCCTGTACCCCAAAACCCCAAAATACCCCTGAACCCTATAAATACCCCTGTACCCCAAAACTCAAACATAGCCCTGAACCCTAAAAATACCCCTGTACCTCAAAACCCCAAAATACCCCTGAAACCTAAAAATACCCCTGTACCCCAAAACCCAAACCTAGCCCTGAAGCCTAAAAATACCCCAATACCCAAACCTATCCCTTAACCCTTAAATACCCCTGTACCCCATAACCCAAACCCACCCTTAAAATACCCCTAAAACATATACTCCAACACCCCCAAACTAAAACCATATACTTACCTTACACTTAAATATAAAAAACAAATGCTTTTACCATTCATGCTTTTACAACGAATTTCGTTGTAAAAGCATGCGTGGTAAAAGCATATAAGATATAATGGCATGCGTTGTAATATTTTGCGGAGTAACAGTACCTGCGTTATGATGGTATGAGGAGTAAAGGTATGCGGAGTAAAAAATGCGGAGTGAAGGTGTTTTACCCAGATCTAGCGGACTCTTCGTAAGAGACAGCTCACCTTTGAAGAACAAATAACAATGGAGCACCCACCACCTCCTAAGCAGAAAAAAAGACATTACAGGGTGTTCAAACCCCCTACTACATCCATTTCTGTACTCTCCGCCTCCTCCTACTCCTCCTCCACCCCCCTTCCACCGCAGACACCCCCTCCTCCCCCCACAGACACCCCCTCCTCCCCCCACCTCCACAACAACCCCCTTCGCCCCAGGGGTATTAGCACTCATACTATGGGGAAGGTAGTCCCCCTCCCCCCCCCCCCCCCACAGATTTCCCATATACCCAGGATGATCCATGGGAGGACTATGCAGTGGTACCTCCGGAACTCAACGATTCTGACTTGTATCCAGCAAAACTTTCTCCCCCTGATGATACCACGTTGTACCATGAGGTTATTCGAAGGGCAGCTCATTTCCATAGGGTAGACCTTTGTTCTGTACAAGAAGAGGACTTATTGTTAACCCTTTCTCTCACACACACACACACACACGAGGGCCACCCGGTTCCTGCCAATGCTTAAAGGTGATAGAGCGCGCGGGTCACCCGACCAATAATTTCGCCACTTCCGGCTTCGGGCCCATATATTTCAAACTACCATATACATTGATCGGATGACCTCACGGTCTACTACCAATAATTGTGTGAGTTCCTTTTGTTATTCTTTAGAGTACCCGACTTACTAGCCACCGATGCGGGTACCTATGACCACAATGGATCAGGGAGCTAGCTGTAAAAGGAAAGGCAGCAAAATACAAACCCAACAGGTAACATTCAAAACCTCTTTGCAAATGACCACGGACAACTGGAAGTTTTTTTTTTTTTATAAAATATTTTTTCCTTGCAAGCAAATCAAATACATATTGCACAAGCATAATCAAACAAAAAGAAACACAGAAACAAAAAATGGAAAATAGTGAAAAGTACATTTCAATTCTTTAAATATTCCAATCCATGGAGTCTAATGTATAAATTCCAACCTTGACTAATGCTAAACCCATTATAACTTCAACCAACTTGAAAATTTAACTCCTTAATTGTCCTCTCTTTGCCGCTCTTTCCATTTACGTATTGGCTCCCATATTCTTCTCCCCAGACATCTTCCTCTCCTCCCTTTTTGAGCATACATTTTTTCCTCTATTATATGCATACAGAATATTTGCCAACCAATTTTGCAGTTTCGGAGGATTTTTATCTAACCAAGCCCTGGCTATTGTCAGTCTGTAGACAGCCATTATCACAAACAGAAATTCAGTGTGCAGATCCTGCTCCCGATCAGCCACCCCTAGCATAATCCAAGCTGGAGTGAGAGAAATCACAATGCCCAAAGACCTTGCCAAAAACCCCTCAATCTCAATAATCAGTGTTTGTATTTGGGGACATGTTGCGAAGATGTGTATGCTATCTGCTTCCAACGCATTACAGCGGGGGCAGTTAATTCCTGTATTCCCCCCCCATTTTGCAATCCTTGCAGGAGTGAAATATAAAAAGTATAGTGTTTTGTAGTGCTGGGACTGTAACGGGGCTGCACATAATATTGTACAGCCTAGATCCAGCGAATCAAAAAACAAGTTACTTTCAACTCCTAGTTTATCTGCCCACTTCTTACTGAATTTGCCTAAGTCATCATGCTTTTCTTTCAGCAGAATTGCGTAAAAAGACTTAATTGAGCAATCCCCCATCAGCTTTATTTTCTCCAAAATTTCTATTTTATTAAAGCCTACTGGGCCTCCCACTTTATTTTTCAAAAAACTTCTGATCTGCAGGTACTTAAAGAAACCCCTGTTGTGTATGCCATACGTGTCTCTTAAATCCGAAAATTGCTTTAAACCCTCTTGTGAAAATAGATCCCCTATTTGCGTAATCCCTCTTGAGGCCCACTCTGCCATTGTGTGATCGGCAAATATTTCCTCTGGGAGTGATCTGTTGTTGACCAAAAAAACATACCTATTGTACCTCCCCATCTTGGCTTTCTTTAAGAAAGCATTCCATACCGTGATCGCCGCCTTGATTGTTTTAAATCTGGTTCTCTTAAAGTAACTATAATCTGTACATTTTAAGAAGCAATTATGAGCATTTACCCCTAGTGCAACAGCATAGACCTCCGTAGACATATTATGCATTCTTACATCATCAGCATTGCCTCCAATAAGTCCCTGTATATATTGCTGCACCGTAGCCATATAATATAAACGGAAATCTGGTACACCCCAGCCCCCTTTTTCCCTAGGAAGTGTCATATACCTATAGGCCCTCCGGGTCTTACCATGAGCCCAGATAAACCTATTACAGATAGCCTCGATACTACTAAACCAGCTAGATTCAATCAACAAGGGTACAGCCCTGAATATATACAAGAATTTAGGTAGCAACATCATTTTGATAATATTTGTACAGCCTACCAAAGAGAGGTGTAAGTTGTTCATTCTTTCCAAATCTCTTTTGGCTTGAGCTATCACAGGATCCAAATTCTTCTTAACAATCTTATCTATTTCCGCTGTGATTTGTACCCCCAAGTAAGTTGCCGTACCCGTCACTCTGTCGTCATTACATATTACCCACTGGTTTTTGACGATCTGCGTTTTAGTATTGTTCAAGCTGTACCCTGAGAACTGACCAAATGTCTCAGCTTCATCTTCGATTGCCCTAATGGCAAACATAGGTGCTGCAGTCAGGATGGCGACGTCATCCGCGTAAGCTAATGACTTAAGTCGACAACCATTGAGAACTAAAGGAGGAATCTGCTCATTACATTCCAACTTGCGTACATAAGGATCAAGATATAGAGCGAACAACAAAGGAGAAGAAGGGCATCCTTGCCTTGTGCCTCTCTGGATATTGACTGCTGTTGAATAGCCTTTATTAACTCTTATCTTGGCACTCGGGTTTAAATATTAAGTCTGCAGGGCCTTTATGAAGCCTGGTCCTATACCATGCCAACTCAAAACATCCCACAAGTATCTCCAAGAAACCCTATCGAAAGCTTTTTCGGCGTCGAGAAACACCGCTGCCATTGGGACTTCTAGAGTATTTGCTACATCAAATGCCGTAATCACTTGTCTGGTGTGCTGAGTTGTTCCCTTCCCTGGTATAAATCCATGCTGAGAGGGAGTAACGAGTGATTCAATTACCCTAGATAACCTTTTTGCCAAGATTTTGGAGAACACCTTGATATCCGCGTTCATTAAAGTAATGGGGCGGTAAGAGCCCGGGGCGTCGATGGGTTTGCCCTTTTTTGGTATAATAATAATATCAGCGCCCCCCCAAGATTCTGGAGCCGTCCCACCCTTTTGTGCTAGCAACATCACTTCATACATTTCTTTTAAGATAGAGGATTGAAAAACCTTATAAAATTCTATCGGAATCTGGTCCGGACCTGCAGCCTTCCCAGACGGTAAATCCCTCAGAGCCTCAATCAGTTCCTTCTCTTGAAATACTTCCTCCAGCCCTTTTCTATCAGCCTCTGCTAGTCCCGAGGACTCTATCTCGCTCAAATATGCCCTTATATCCTCCTCTCTTTCGTGGCCCTCTGAAGTATAAAGCTCCATGTAAAATTGTTTAAAAACCTCTCTGATCTGCTCTGCATCCTTGACCTTGGTTCCTTGGGAGTTTTTGATCTCCTTAATATCAGACATCCCATCGCCTAGCTCGCATAGCCAGAATGTGACCAACTCTTTCGCTAAGCTCATATGCCTTTTCTTTATTTGCTACATATTTCTCCACGGTCTTTTTTGCCATCCCATCCATAATTTCAGCTTTAAGAGCTACTATCTTCAACAATATCTGGTCAATTGGAGACTGTATATGTATAGCTGTCATAAGTTCTTCCTCTGCCTGTGAAATTAGTCTCCTATCTTGCTCCTCTTTTTCCTTCACCACTCTTTGAGCACTAATGACATAGCTCAAGGTTTCACCTCTTATACCGGCCTTAAAGGCATCCCACACTATCCCTGGTGATGCTGTACCTTTGTTAAACTCCCAGTAATCCATAATCCATTTACTCATTCTCTCCCTGTACGACTGATCCTGGAGCAACGTCCTGTCAAAAGTCCATTGTCTCAGTTCTTTATTTCTCCTTTGCCCGACTATTACAATTAAAACTAACGGGCTATGGTCTGATATAATCCTTGGTTCCCTTTCTATTCTTGCTCTGTCTAACAGACCTCTTGTAATTAAAAAGTAGTCCAGCCTGACCAGTGTCTGATGGGGGGCTGAGAAAAAAGTGCTCCCATCCAGATTTGGATGGCAATTTAGCCATGGGTCTTCAAGCGAGTTATTCCTTACCATGTCTGCTAAGGCTCTATAAGTCTTCTTTTTCCTCCCCATATATCTCCTTCCAGGATCTAAAAAAACTACTATCTGCGTCATGAATATTCAAGTCGCCACAAAGAATAATGGGTTCCGGCCATTGCGCCAGTTCTACATCTAAAAACTGGAAAATATCAGGATCATCTCCTGTTGATCCATAAACTGAAACAAGCGTAAAAGTTTCCCCTCTACATATTAATTCAGCAATGACCCATCTACCCCACTGATCCTCCATCTTCCTCTTGACCGAGGTATCCTGTCTCTTGCCCAGAATCGCCACCCCTCTCGTCTTTGTGTTATGAGTAGTTTTTGCTAAGACATTGAAACCAAGTTGATCCAGTAAATAAGCCTTACTCCCTTCAATATGTGTTTCCTGAAGGCACACTAGGTCAGGATTTAGTGATTTTAACAAAGCAGCAGTTCTTAACCTCTTGTTTAGCTCATTAAGTCCGCAAATATTCATTGACATTATTTTACAGGTCATTATGTTTTATAGTTTCTCCATCTTCATGCAAATACCTGTTCCGACAACGTACAATGGGATTCTTTGTTTCCTTCGTTTCCTTTCCCAATCTTATTGTTTCTATTCTCATGTACAACTTGCTCCACTCAACTTTTTTTACTTTTCTGCATTGATTGTGCTTGTGTCCACTTACTATATGCTTGTTTCCACCCCTCCCCCCCCTCCCCCGCTCCCCCGCTGCCTCCCTCCCTTTAAGAACCCCCCCCCCCCCCCTTGCTACAGGCAAATAAGCCAATCCTGGCCTATGTGTAGCCCTTGTAGTCTGCAGAATCGCTACCCTCTCCTATCCTCTTACACATCTGTCGAGCCTGACTATATATGGTTTTACCATCTATGGGGTCTTTGGTGGGTTGATTACGGGGGTTCTTGGTGGAGTTCTGGTTCTACTCTCCTTTCCTTTGTCAAGTTCCGTGATTTCAACTAGGTACTCTGCTGCTTTTATCTCAGACGTAAACATCCTAGTATACCCTTTCCTAATTACTTTCAACCTGGCAGGGAACAATAAATAAGCTTCTGCGCCTTGCTTTTGGAAAGGTCCTATCATCTGCCTTAATTTCCACCTTCTTTCCACGGTAACGTGGCAAAAATCTGGCCTAGAGAAGAATGTGTTACCGTCAGCTGTTTTTCTAGAATCAGGCCTAGCCTTATCAATTATTTCCTGCCTAGCTAGGAAATTACCTAGGAAGACCAGCATTGCTCTTGGACGCGCATTCTCTTGCTCCCCCCGGTTCTTCTTAGCAAACAGAGGGTACCTATGGGCTCTCTGTACTTCTACATCCCAGTGCCATTTTGACTCTGGAAAGGCTTCTTCTAATATCTTGACCACGTACCCCCTGGGATCCTGCCCCTCCCGTCCTTCCTCCAGTCCCAGAAGTCTCACATTATTTCTCCTTTGGCGGTTTTCAAAACTTTCTAACTTCCATTGAAGGTCTTCCACCACTTTTCCTTGGTCTTCTTTAAAAGTCTGCCATTCTGATACCTCGTCTTCCACTCTGCTAGTCCTTTCCTCAACTTGCGTTACTCTCCCCTCAACCTCTTCTTGTTTTCTACTTACTCTTCTTAGCGAAGCTTGAAGTTTTTTTGTGTCTCTTTTTGCTCTACGGCTTTCCGCTCTTGCCTCAGACTGCATTTGTTTCAGAGTACCGAACATCATTTCAAGAGTTACAGTTTGAGTTTTTTGCCCTGTTCCCCCCCCTCCTGGTCACTTTCCTGATAGGTCTCTGATGTCGCAGAATAGTCCCATGATAGTTTCTTGCTCGTGCCAGACCTGGACCCTCTTCCGCCTCCTTTACTACCACCGCTCTTTTTCTTTTTAGACTCTAGCTCCCTATAGCCCTTACTTGTATCGGAAGTCAGATCAGTGCAGCTCCCTTCTCCTTGGGTTTCATGTTCGCTGAACTCTGAAGAGCTTGAACCCTCATTGACTGAAAAGAATTCCGAGGAGCCCCCCCTCATGCTTCTGTCTTTTCTCCCATTTAAGCCATTATGTCCTTCATACTGGAGCGCTTGACTTTGTTGAACTCCTAGGCTCTGGGTGCTACCCCAGCTCGGGTTGGAGCTCTGCAGTGAGTTGTATTGTGGCGCTATCTCCACACTCAATAACCGCGTCTAGCATCTGCAAATTGTTGTGTCTTGCTAGCTCATTGGAGTCCTTTATTCCCCCCTCGCCCACCTCCATTACTCCTGTGCTCTGAACTGCTCGACTCGAGCAGTCTCCCGCAGTAGTGAGTGGTTGCCTGGCAACCGGATCCTCGACGCTAGCGTCCTCGCGGTCTGCCGTTGCTGGCTTGGCTTCCGCGTTCAGCTCGCTCGCGTCCCGCTGGTCTCCCAATGCCGCCTGTGCCGCCTGCGATATCAGTGCTTTCTCTCCCAGCACATCGCCTTGATGGGGGTCAGTCAGCTGAAGCTGTATCAGTGGCACCGCTGGCAACCCTCTGGGACAGAAGGACTCTGGTAAGGTCGCCTGCCGCAACTGCTCCTTTGAACTCTCCGAGTGTGAGCGAAGAGTCTTCCCTTCTTGGTCCGATGCCGTCTTTGCAGTCTTAGTCACTGCTAAGCAGGTCTCCGACCTCCCTTCATTTCTTCTCTCCTGTTTTTCGATTTTCTTTGGCAGGGCATTTTTCAGAGAACGAGTGAGCAGCTCCGTCTGCTTCTTTGTGGCAATGGTTAGGTTTTTGGGAATTGCACCCTCTCTCGCTGCTGCTGCCGCTGCTGAGCCTTTAATCGCCCCTGCTGCCGCCGCCGGTTTAACTCTTCCTTTGTCTTTTTCTTTGTCCTTCTCTCTTTCGCCTTGCATCTTGTCCGGTTTAGATCTTTGGGACATCTTGGAATATGATTTAGCGCTGTTTAGTAAACTTTCCCAGCAACTGAGCCAGACTTTACTCGTCTTAAATGAGAACCTCCTCAGCCAGCCTGGGTAGAATACTGCTGCCGTCCTGCGGGATATTAAGTCAGCCAGAACCCACATCCCCGCATTCACAAGCCCTTTCTTACATCCTAGGATAGGAGAGAGAAAAGTAGCGACTTCTCTCTACAGAGCTACGGCGGCCATCTTGCCCCAGAAAAAACACGCTATGCATCAAGGCAAAAGTTCTTTAGACAATTTAAGTAAGGATGTTCTAGACCATATCAGGAAGTGACAAACTGCAATGCAAAATATAATTTCTAACAGGTAGGGTAACATAGGAATACGTTATGAAATAAATGCAAATGTTTTTATGATTCAATGGTTGCGGAAAGCATGGAAAATTTAACATATGCAAAGGTATGTCTTTATTAAAGCAAAAGACAGAAATTCAGAAAGGTGCAAGATTCAGAGTTTTCAGAGCGATATTTACCTAGACTGGTGTGGAAACCAAACCCTGGCCACGGGTCAGTTAAGGACAGGAAACCCTCAAGGAAGGATACCCCTCAATGGACAGCAGGTGCAGAATGGACACCCAGGACAGGACAGGAAGACCAGATTAGGATCAGGACAGGAAACCCTCAGGACAGGACCGGCACCCGCAGTTCGGAAGCAACGCCTGCGCTCCACCCTCTCTGCAGCTATCGATCCGGACCCCGATTGGGTCAGCGAACTCCCAGCAAAGTGCTCCGCCAGCACTTTAAGGTTTAGTAAAACCTTAGTCTATGGTCAATTTCGGACAGAGTGCTCCGCAGCGCTCTGTATCTTCAGTCACCTATTGAGTGCGTTGGGTCAGTGACAGGTCAGCTAAATCAGACAAGTCAGACAATTTCCCTAGGTGAACCCAGGGTAGATACTGTTTTGGGACGGTGTACCACCCCCCAATGTTGCAAAGTGTCAGAATCCCTCAATTTGGATTGGTCCTAAGGTAGGATTTGGTTAACACACCAATCAGAACAGACTATTTGGAGGCCAAATTTGCATAGTAAGGTGCCGCCTAGCAAGTTTGGGGTTCCCATGAGAAACTGCATGGAATACAATAAGAACTGTTCTTTTGTAACAACTTGAGGACAGTCGACTCCATCTTGCCAGGTCAGAGGTGGCTTTCACATGAGCATCTTGCTTGTGGCTGCCAGCTGGCTGAGTTCCACCGTTCAAGGCTGCCACTTGGTGTGCACCATGAGCATGCGTAGAAGGGACCATCAATATGGCTCCCAACCGGTTCGGACCCCCATTTCCCGCGGTACATGAAAAGTAAGTGAGAACAAATTAAAACATAGAAGTGAATGCAGATAAAACGCATCATGGTTTTGTACTTTAAACTTATCATTATAAAAATATACTATGCAGTTTAAACATTAGCAACATATACAAGATCACAAGAGCATCACCACGTTATTCACGAAAACTGTGTATTACGCATGCGCACCCTTTCCCACCAAACTTATAACTACGTCAGGTCACGTGAGTGTGACTGACGCATGCGCAGAAGCAATTTTCCAAGCGGCGGCCATGTTTAGGGACATGGATTAGTTCTATTAGAAAAACACATATGCAAGCTTCATCTATTTCGTTCGTATATGAAAATAAAAGTTTAGTAAGACGTACAAATTTTATTAATTGATTACACACGGGCGAGGTTCATGACTCGAGCAAGTCGCAATGCGAAGCTTGCTCTATCAATCCCCTCTTTGATGATATTTACTATCATCACAAAAACAATGGAACCAGATGCCAACTTCTCACACTTTATACAACTCTATCTCTTCCAGCAAGCGATTCAGCTTCTCTTTCTCATTTTTAGTAGGGTGAGAATTTTTCACCTTTTTGTATATCTGATTATTCATTTCCTCTAATTCAAGCTCATCCACACTTCGTTTCACTCCTCGCCATTCCCTTGATGCTTTCTGGTGTGCTTACGGCATTTGCAACAGACAAATATGAAAAATAGGATAAGACCTATAATTCCAATTGGCATCAGTACCTTAAACAATAAGCTTTTACCTAAGCTAGCAAGCCAATGACCTACATTTGAGAGACCATCTACCAGTCTCTTCCAGGCACTGTCAACCTCGAGTGGTTTGAGTTCTTTTTCCAAATTAGTAATGTTTTTCACATATCTTTTGAGCTGCACACTTTTGTCCGGAATGTAAGTGCAACAATGTTGCGCCTTCAACATCCGGCAGACTCCGCCCTCCTTTGCTAATAAGGTGTCAAGCGCAAGTCTGTTCTGCAAAACCATTGATCTGATCGCAACCATTTCGGTATTGACCAGCAGAAATCCATGAGCTGTGTCCGTAGACAACACATCCACTATGGTGGACAATTTGCAAATTCTGTGAGTGTTCAGAACCACTCCCACTCCAGGTATCAGTGCACTGAAAATACTACCCATTATTTCACCTACGCTGTCTCTTTTACTACGCACTAAGCCATTAGTATTTTCACTGCTTCCAGCAACTTCATTCACATGGTATATTTTCGGGAAGACAATGCCAAAATAGCAGCTTCCATACCAGTGATCCGGCAATTTGAAATAAGCCTTGTCTCCACATATATAATAAATTCCAGGAAACACAGGCTCTGACCCATTTTTGAAACCCCATCCTCCAATTACCTTGTAATTATGTTCACATTCACTGGAACCAATGAAAATGTTATTATAGTAGCTAGTCTTCTCGCGGTGAAGACATAGCTTTCCTTTCAAAATCCAGCAACAGAGCAGGTCCCGCCCCACCCTTTGAGGTGCCTTCCATGTCCTCAGCCCATTTTGGCGTTTTCTGTCCCTCATCATCTGCCTTTCTTTGTATTTTTATTCTCCTCCTCTCTGCCATGTTCAGGAACATCTTTTCCTGCTCACGCAAAGAACAGGTCAAGTTATCTCTGTGTGCATCACCTATGTCTATATTACCTATAGTCAGAAAGTATTCGCCCATATAGCGAGTAACGTCACTTTTGGTATGTACAGGATTCAGGTTCCCACGTATAGGAAGTTCAGAAAAGATCACGTCATTGTTAGAGTAATAGTACTGTAACGGTCCTCTTTTGTAAAATAAGCTTGCTAAATTGCTACAGGATATTCCGTATGTCAGGGGCAGGTGATGGTATGTCACGCCTTCAGCCACAGAGGTAGGTAGCTTCATGCAGACATAGCAATCCTCAATTTCCATAGTCTCTACATAGTGTATTAATAAGTTTGCGAAAACATTTAAATGTGTCTTATTCTTAACTCCATGATAATGCAGTCCTCCCTCATCTGATGCTTCTAGGTCTCGTTTTGTTTGTTTGAGTGCTTTCTCATGTCTTGCTACACTTTGTGTTGTCAGTTCTTCAATGTCCGTATTTACAATCTCAGTAGGGTCAATATTAGTATTTTTGCTCACCGCAAAAGGAATGAAAACTGTTAGTCCTATCCAAACTAATATCACTATAATTATACTACATATACATACTTTGCAGCATGTTTTGCAACAACTGCGACTAGGTCTACCACTCACGCTTGAATCAGACATTTTGGCTCAGAAAAAGTTTCTCGACCCCTCTTCGTGTCTCTACACGAGTAGCTTACTTTGTGCAATTTCACGGTGGCTCGTCTTCTTCTTCGGCAGAGTACTCAGCGACTGGTTCTCCGTCGCTTTCGTCAGTTATATCAAGATCTTCAAATTCTTCCAAAACGAGCGTCCATTCAGGAGCCTTGTACTTTTTGTTTTGTCTTTTTATTCGATCGCTCCTCCTTTTGGAAGTGTCTTCTGGTTGCTCGGCTATGCGAGAACTCCTCCTTTCTTCTGCACGTTTTTCTTCTACCGTTTTTATCCTCAGCCTCAATTTCTTTATGAATCCAGGCTCAATGTGTTTTCTTTTCTTAAGTCTTTTAGTTGGCACTGGGATTTCGTTTTCTTTTATTGCCCTTTTATTTTCATTTGCTGGTGGCAATTCTGCTTCCTTTTCTTCCCTTCCTATCTGACTAGTTCCAGGGCTTGTATCTATTTCTTCGGCCTGGTTATTAAACTGGCCTTGTTCAGGAGAGTTTTGTGTTTGTTTTTCAAATGTCTCTGTTTCTGTTTCCCGAACACGTTCTTCTAACCCTATCTGATCCTGTTCGAGCACTTCGATCCCTTGATTCTCTTCCGCTCGAATCTCTTTACTAGGTCTAGTCTGTTGTTTTTCGATTTCTGGAGTTTGGGGAGGTGTATCAATTATTTGCTCAGTCCCTGTCTGACCTTTTCCTTCCTCAGTTTTGATGTGAATCTCAATAGTCTGAGGTTCTTCGCCTGTGCCTTGCTTTTCCTTTCTATTCCACTCTCTACCTTCCCAAATTCGCTCTCTTGTTCTGATTGGGTCTTCTGTGAGGTCAATCAAGGGTATCCACTCATCTGGCCATATGCTCGGCAGCTCGTCATCAGCTACTTCTGGACCAACGTCTGGGAACCCCTCAGCAGGCTTGACTCTTGGTAGCTCGTCATCAACTACCTCTGGACCAACGTCTGCGGACCCTTCAGCTTGGCTGGTACTGGGCTGTACGTCGTCAGCTACTTCTGGTCTTGCTTCTGCAGGCCCCTCTGCTGGACGGCCTCCTTCTCCAGGCTCCTCGTCTGGTAGTACCTTCTGGGTGTGGCTGGCGTGGATCCAATAGGGAACACCTGCACACTTCACTGCTGTGGTCGTTACCAGGATTACTTGGCGCTTCTGTCCCCACCTTGGTGCCAGGCAGCTCGACCCAGTATGCTTCTTGATTTTGACCCAGTCCCCTGGAACCAGTTTGTGGAGAGGAGTCGTTGGATTGGCGACGGCGTCTTCTCCGATCTGGCGAGAGATATAACGCACTTGGTCACCTAATCTCTTGCTGTATTCAAGCACCAAATCATCAGTAATACTCAACAGTTTGCTTCCTGGTACCCACACTTGTCTCATCACTCTTCCCATCAGGATCTCATGGGGGCTCAGGCCTGTCTTCCGGTCTGGAATACTTCGGAGTCCCATCAGAACAAGAGGCAGGGCCTTTACCCAGGTCATGCCAGATGCATCACACAACTTCGCTAGTCTTGTTTTGATAGTCCCGTTTATTTGTTCCACCACTCCAGAAGCCTCTGGATGATATGCACAGTGGAGTTTTTGCGAGATCCCAAAAGCCTTACAGAGTTGATCGATCAATCATTCTGAAAATGTCGGCCTCTATCTGATTCAATAGTGACTGGAACCCCGAATCTAGGTATCAGTTCTTTCAGTAAACACTTGGCTACTGTCAGTGCGTCATTTTGGGGAGTAGGGTAAGCTTCCACCCACTTTGAAAATAGGCAGACAATGACAAGGACATATCGCTTCCCCTCACAACGTGGCATGGTGATGAAATCAACCTGTATTCTCACAAAGGGACCCCCTGACCTCCCAATTCTCCCTAGTTTCACCATTGTTCTTTTGCCAGCATTGAACTGTTGACATGACAAGCACCTCTGGCAGAGGGACTCTGCTACTTTCCTGAACTTTTTGCTGTACCAAGTCTGTTGGAATACCAGAATCATGGCATCCCTACCAATGTGTGATCCCTCATGTATCAGTCTGGCCATTGTGCCAAGCAAGTGTCTGGGTAACACAGGCCTACCATTTGGGCCCAAGATGACCCCATCCTCACGTCTTGGTCTACAACCTTCTTCCTTCCACTTCTCTCTCTCTTGCCAGGGTGTCGCCTGCTGCCATTCTCTCACTTCATCCCATGTAGGCACTTCTTCAAACACTCGAAGTTGGCAGCTGTTTCCGGCCCCCCCCCCCCCCCCCGTTTCGGATTGATTATCAGTCGATCCGTGGCGCATAATTTTGCCACTCGATCAGCGAAATCATTTCCCAAAGATACAGGGTCAAGGCCCTTCTTATGAGCAACACACTTGACCACTGCCAATGCCTTTGGTAACTGGATTGCCTCTAGAAGGTCTTGAACAACTTTTCCATTTCGAATAGGGGTACCTGATGAAGTCAGGAACTCCCTCTGTAGCCATAATTGGCCAAAGTCATGCACAACTCCATAACAGTACTGACTGTCCGTATACACTGTTATGCGTTCGTTTTTCCCCAATTTGCAAGCCTTTATCATGGCGATCAATTCAGCTACTTGTGCAGACTGTACTCCAAATAAATAACCTGCTTCTTCAATTTTGCTTAAGGAGACTACAGCATAGGCAGCATTCAGGCCTCCTTGTTCATGTCTTAGGCATGATCCATCCACAAACAATTCTTTGTCATGTATAGGCAAAGGGGTTTCTTTAATGTCTGGGCGTGGTTTTGTGCAAAATTCTGTTAGATCAATGCAGTTATGCTCATTTTCTTCCCCATCTTCCAGAACCATTGAGTTAGGAAGCAGAGTGGCGGGGTTCAGGATGTTGCACCGGACAATTGTTATATTTGCAGCACCCACGAGAATCCTCTTGTATTTAGTCAGCCGACTAGGGGTGAGATACTGAGTTTTCGTTCTGGTTAGTAAAATCACCACTCCATGTGGAACATACACAGTTACAGGATGTCCCATGATAATAGATTCACTCTGTTCTAGACTTGTGCAGGTAGCAGCTACTGCTTTCAGACATCCTGGTAATCCAGCAGCCACTGGATCCAGGGTGGCAGAGAAATATGCCACCGGCCTTCTGGTCGTGCCATGCTCTTGGGTTAGGACTGACAATGCGCAATTATCGCGAGTATCACAGAACAGGGCAAATTCCTTGGAATAGTCTGGCATTCCCAACGCAGGGGCTGTGCACAGACAATCTCGCAATTTTGTGAAGGCTGTTAAGCTTTCATCATCCCATTCTACGATATCCGGTGTTCCTCTCTTGGTCATTTTTATCAAAGGCCTAGCTAGGACTGCAAATCCCACAATCTATTGCCTGCAGTATCCTATCACTCCAAGGAACATTCTGATTTCTTTCTGAGTACGGGGCAACTGCATCTTTTGAATTATCCTGACTCTTTCTGATGTTACTTTCCTGATGCCTTTCTCTATCTGGTGCCCCAGATATTTCACTGATTTTGCACAGAACTGTAATTTTTCAGGGGCCACTTTATGTCCCTTCTCACTCAGGTGATTCAGTAGGGCAATGGTGTCAATCACACAATCTTTATGACTTTTGGACGCCACCAAGAGGTCGTCAATGTATTGCACCAAAACAGAATTTCCAGGTAAGACCAAAGTTTCCAAGCATTTTTTCAAGATCTGATTAAAGATAGAGGGGCTCTCTGTGTACCCCTGGGGGACCCTATTCCAGACATACACGTGACTGTTGAAAGCAAATGAGAAAAGAAATTTGCTGTCTGGATGCAAGGGAATGGAAAAGAATGCATGACATAGGTCTATCACAGTGGCCCACTCAGCATCCCAGGGAATCTGGTACAGAATCACTGCTGGGTTCGGCACAATAGGACAACAAGGAACCACTATTTTGTTTACCTTTCTTAGGTCCTGCACTACTCTGTACTTGCCACTAGGCTTTTTGATGCCCATAATGGGTGAGTTGCACGGGCTACTCATTACTTCCTGTATGATGTTTCCTTCTAGCAATTTCTGTATTTCCAGGGCAACACCTGCTCTCACTTCTGCATTCATTCTGTAGGGTTTAGTATTCGGGTATACTGCATAGTCCTTTATGGCTATCTGTATGGGGTCTACGTTTTTCATTAATCCTACATCTTTTCCGGTAAAGTCCCATACCTCTGGCTTCACTGTTTCTTGGAGTTCTTTGGGTAAATCCTGCATAGTCATTCGTTTAATTTCTGAGTCAGGTCTGATCAACATTAATTTATAAATGCCATCTTCATCTGGGGTCTGAATTTCAACACCCTTTGGTGTGCAAAAGATGGTACAGTTCATTTTGCACAGCAAATCACGTCCCAGTAAATTTACCGGACTGGTATCACAGACCACAAATCTGTGCATTTGTTTGAAATTTCCAATTGAGATCTCCATGGGCTCGGTAACAGGAGTACTAATCAGTTGATTAGATACCCCCACTACTTGGATTGCTTCTCCCGAGAGGGGTAGGTTTGGAACGTCCACTGTTCTTACAGTAGAGCGGGTAGCGCCAGTGTCCAACAGAAAGGTGACATCATTTCCGTCAACCTTTCCTTCAATGTATGGCCCTGACTAGTCTACCGGCAAGGAGGCACCAAGTACGCACTCCTCGTCTTCCCCTCTCATGCCCCGTCAGTACTGGTCATCACAAAAGAAGGTATCATTTAGTAAATACTGCGAAGTTGCTGCATTTCTGTTCTCATTGCTCCCCCAGACTTCTACGTCCTCACCCTGCGTGGATTTTCCCTTAAATACTGGCTTTGGTGCTCGGGGCACCTGAATCGTTTTTACCTGTTGTTGGGTCTTTCTTGGTCTTTCATTCTGCGTCTGTGGAGTTAAATCAGGTGTTTGGGAGTTATCATCCTGCAAATAGGGACACTCGTCTCGCCAGTGTCCAATTTCTCCGCACTGGTGGCAGGGAAATTTCTTCTTTGCCTCCTCCCTGCTCATTTTGGGCCGGGGCTTTCCTCCACCCCCACCCCCAGGACCTTGGTTCTGATTAGATTTAGCCATTTTATTCAATTGCTTTTCCTGCTGTTCTGCAAGCTTCACTTGAGCCCACATCACCTTTTCCTTGAGAGCCTTTTTCTTTTCTGCCATCTCGTCCTCACAGTATTTTGCGTACCGTAGGACCTCATCCATCTTTTTAGTATGCCAACAGATTTTGTTATCTTTTAATCATTGACAAATTTCGGGTCTTAAACCATTTACAAACCTGTAAATAAAATGTGTCATATCCTTCATCTCGATGTTATCTATACCACTGTATGTTTTGAACACCTGCAACAGCCTTTCGTAAAAGGAGTGCACAGTCTCGTCTCTTTCCTGCGTGGTTCTATCTATCTTGGTCCAATCAGTTTCCTTTGCGGGCACTTTTGCTTTCAGATGTTGAATTACTTGTTCATATTTTTTCATCACTTCTTTCGATGGTTCCCCTGTTTTTTCGTCTCTCTGGTATTCTTCACTAGGCCAAGCTATGGCTATTTTACACTCGGTCCATAGATCCACAGGGACAACTATATCGAAAAACCCATCCAGGTCTTTCCACAAGCATTTTTGCACCTTTACGAACCTCTCCACCTGCCTGTACCAATCCACGGGCTTTTCGCATAATTTCGGGAAATCGTTAGTAAAGGACACAATATCCTGTCTGGACCATGGAACGTGTACATATTTTCCCCCGGGTACTTCGCGCATAGGGCATAACTGTTCTGGTTTGTCAGCTTCTTTTAGCAAAAATTCGGGAGTTGCCTGCCTAGACCTGGCCTCATCCTTTTTCTTGGTCCATCTGGCTTTCCATCTTTCCACATCTCCCCATTTTTGCAATACTGTCAATAGTTCTTTGACCTGTGCTTTCTTCCCTGAAACATTCAAGTTTTCCAAATCCTTGTCTGAGAAATCTGCTCTGTATGGTTTCTGCAACGGTTTCGATTTTGAAATATCTATTCCCATGCTAGCAGCAGTGTCTGTCAGTTTTTCATGAAGTACTCGGGTATTTCGGGTGAGACTCTTGCAGATAAACAGCATTTCGTCTTCAGAGTAGGTATTTAATCTGTCTAATCCTACGTTTCCTGCCATCAATTCCTCTATTTCTATTCTCAGCTTGTAGAGGTTTCGTTGGGGACGCTTGTTTTTCAAATTCTTGACTCCATCTTTCGATTTCTTCAGGAGTCACCATTGTGACACTCTTAGTACCCGAGGTCAATTCCATTTGAATTTCCCTCGCATTAAAAGGATTTGGTCTCTTCGGTATTCTTTTTCCGGTCTTTTTAACGGGCAGATCTAGCAGCGAGACCTCCGACTCGCACTCACTTGTCTGATCATCTACAATTAAGGGTTCTGGTCTGGTCGGTGCAATGACAGGAGTAATTACTGGAGGTTTCGGACTCCCTTGACGGTCCCCGTACAACGGAACCACTGGTCCGATAGTTACTGGAATCGTCAAGGCTTCAGGACTTGCATTTAGCTGTGACATTTTCCGTATTATCTCAGCTCTCTGATTTCCTAGCACCTCCCGCTCTTTCTCTTCTAATAGCCTGTCCAAAGAGTTTCCATGTAACACCTGCGGGGTTAGAATGGGAGCATAACTCGGGGCAGTGGGATGTGTCTCACTTGGTCCTCCGCTATAATTAGGTTTCTGAAACAGACTTCCTGTGCCTAGAATTCTCGGATCTTCCTCATCCTGGGGCTGTAATAACGGCATTCCTGAACCCACGGACCTCACTTCACCTCCGTAGGGGGGACGAGGGCAAAAATCTCCTTCCCGTGAATATCCCATTTCCCCACCTACCGGTCCCCTGGGGTAAATACTTCTGGTTTCTACGGGTCCTAGACTTTCAGTATAAGGAGGAATTAGATGACCCCCTCCTACACTTGCGGACCTGACCTCTTCCCTTTGTAGGGGTCTCCGGGGAATATCTCCTGCACTCGAAGGTCGGTGTCCTTCATTATAAGGAGGCGGACTTCTCATGCATAGGTCATCTAACAATTCGTCATCTGATTCTCCGAGGGGCCCCCAGTGTTTGGATTTCTCTGTCCTTTCCCCCCCCCAGGAGGATCTTCTGCTGGCATCATGGGAAACAGTCCCTCTACAATCATGCTCTGTCTCCATTCTTTCATCTTTTTGTCTCGGGTTTCCTGTTTCAGTTTTGGGTAATACTTTGTCAGCCCTTTGTCCATTCGGGGCTTTTCTCTTTGGAAAGCCTCAATCTCCCATTCCTCTAATCCCTCATACTGCGTTAGTCTCGGTCTGGGATGTAATTCATTCATTCGTGTTCTTAAATTGAATAGGATCCTACCATTAAAGGTACCTTCTAACGGAAAAGCCATGATTCCGTCATCTTTTGTGTATTTCACCCAATTTTCTAACCATACACATGTATTGTACCCTCTGTCAAACATCATGAAAGAGGCGGGAGTATTAGGTGGTGGAATAACAATGCCCTCTCTAGTTTTAATCGGCTTGTCCTTTTTGAAGTAATTCTTTACCTTATTTACAAGGGACATTTTTCTCTTAGTTCCGTACATAATATTAGGGTTACGACCTTTCCACTGATCGTTCCGAAAGCCCAACTCCCTTGGATCAGGTCGCGTATATGGCATATACGTATGCCACATATAAGTTCCTGTGAGCGACTTTGTTTACAAATCACTTCCAATCGGAGTACGTTTTCTAATTTCGTGCAGCCAATGAAATGCACGAGCTTAAATAGTTCCGACCAATGGGTGCACGGCCCTTTCGCGAGACAGTTCTCACGCTTTCGGCGCTCACCCCTCCTTTATAATTCCAGCCCCGCTACCCGCCCGCTGTATCTACCAATCCCAGCGCGGCACGGAGTGACGTCAGAGCGGCTTCGCGACTGACTCCCTCCCTTCACAAGGTAACGGAAACTTTCTTTCTTTCTAAAGTGCTTAGTGCTTGGTTATTTTACAACGAATACACATTCGCCACAGTGCTCAAGTGTCTAGACAGGAATGAGTTCTCACTGCAAGTAAACTACTTCCATTTACTTATCACACACTGCGGGTAGATCTCTTCCGCCTACCCTTCACTCTAGCATCAGTGAACCTGTTACTTCCCTAGACCCATCCACTCTTTCCGGGATATATCCGAGTCTAAGGTTTCCCAGCGGACCCTTTTGCTTTCACCCAAGCTCCGATGAACCTGCTACTCTTCCGATGTGACCCTTACTAGGTTACGCCACTATGGGAATTTTGCCAATGAACTTCGTTACTAACATTTATTCACCCATATATTCAGGAAAAAACCCTAGTTAGTGCTTCCGGTTCTGCCTAACCTGCACCTAACCTTCCTTGAGCCTGCGACCTCAAGGCAAGTGGATTCTATTCACCACTCACCATTCAATTCCCCGGGGAGTTCCAACAACATTTAACAAAACGGTTTACATACGCATGGATTAATACATATAACAATATAAGAACAAGAATAACAATTTTAAAACAATTCATAAATTTCAAAGCAACGCATTTCAAGAGAGTGATCAAATCCCCAAAATGGCCGCTCTTGTAGCAGCAATAATGTCAGCAGCTACCGACTTGGCTTAGCCTAACTAGTCCTACCTAACCTTTAACTATTCCCTAACCATAACTCTGCTACCAGAAAATTACTGATAGAGCGCGCGGGTCACCCGACCAATAATTTCGCCACTTCCGGCTTCGGGCCCATATATTTCAAACTACCATATACATTGATCGGATGACCTCACGGTCTACTACCAATAATTGTGTGAGTTCCTTTCGTTATTCTTTAGAGTACCCGATTTACCATCCACCGATGCGGGTACCTATGACCACAATGGATCAGGGAGCTAGCTGTAAAAGGAAAGGCAGCAAAATACAAACCCAACAGGTAACATTCAAAACCTCTTTGCAAATGACCACGGACAACTGGAAGTTTTAAAGTCTTTATCTAAATTTAGTATATTTCAGAAATCATCAAATTCACAGTAATCAAGCAATCAATAATCAGAATAACAAAGTATATAGCTAAATAGCAAATAAGTCAGTGCAACCATTTATAAGCTAATGGAACCAGGGCACATTCAAAATGAAGGACCAGAAATTGGAACATTTAAGATGAATCACTAAAGATGGGATAGTCTTTGATTAGGACTAGTATTCTGAAATTATCACAAGGAAATGAGACAGGATTTCGGGACATATATATATATCTATAGGAGAGACTATGAAGAAAAAACACGCTATGCATCAAGGCAAAAGTTCTTTAGACAATTTAAGTAAGGATGTTCTAGACCATATCAGGAAGTGACAAACTGCAATGCAAAATATAATTTCTAACAGGTAGGGTAACATAGGAATACGTTATGAAATAAATGCAAATGTTTTTATGATTCAATGGTTGCGGAAAGCATGGAAAATTTAACATATGCAAAGGTATGTCTTTATTAAAGCAAAAGACAGAAATTCAGAAAGGTGCAAGATTCAGAGTTTTCAGAGCGATATTTACCTAGACTGGTGTGGAAACCAAACCCTGGCCACGGGTCAGTTAAGGACAGGAAACCCTCAAGGAAGGATACCCCTCAATGGACAGCAGGTGCAGAATGGACACCCAGGACAGGAAGACCAGATTAGGATCAGGACAGGAAACCCTCAGGACAGGACCGGCACCCGCAGTTCGGAAGCAACGCCTGCGCTCCACCCTCTCTGCAGCTATCGATCAGGACCTCGATTGGGTCAGCGAACTCCCAGCAAAGTGCTCCGCCAGCACTTTAAGGTTTAGTAAAACCTTAGTCTATGGTCAATTTCGGACAGAGTGCTCCGCAGCGCTCTGTATCTTCAGTCACCTATTGAGTGCGTTGGGTCAGTGACAGGTCAGCTAAATCAGACAAGTCGGACAATTTCCCTAGGTGAACCCAGGGTAGATATACTGTTTTGGGACGGTGTACCACCCCCCCCAATGTTGCAAAGTGTCAGAATCCCTCAATTTGGATTGGTCCTAAGGTAGGATTTGGTTAACACACCAATCAGAACAGACTATTTGGAGGCCAAATTTGCATAGTAAGGTGCCGCCTAGCAAGATTGGGGTTCCCATGAGAAACTGCATGGAATACAATAAGAACTGTTCTTTTGTAACAACTTGAGGACAGTCGACTCCATCTTGCCAGGTCAGAGGTGGCTTTCACATGAGCATCTTGCTTGTGGCTGCCAGCTGGCTGAGTTCCACCGTTCAAGGCTGCCACTTGGTGTGCACCATGAGCATGCGTAGAAGGGACCTTCAATATGGCTCCCAACCGGTTCGGACCCCCATTTCCCGCGGTACATGAAAAGTAAGTGAGAACAAATTAAAACATAGAAGTGAATGCAGATAAAACGCATCATGGTTTTGTACTTTAAACTTATCATTATAAAAATATACTATGCAGTTTAAACATTAGCAACATATACACGATCACAAGAGCATCACCACGTTATTCACGAAAGCTGTGTATTACGCATGCGCACCCTTTCCCACCAAACTTATAACTACGTCAGGTCACGTGAGTGTGACTGACGCATGCGCAGAAGCAATTTTCCAAGCGGTGGCCATGTTTAGGGACATGGATTAGTTCTATTAGAAAAACACATATGCAAGCTTCATCTATTTCGTTCGTATATGAAAATAAAAGTTTAGTAAGACGTACAAATTTTATTAATTGATTACACACGGGCGAGGTTCATGACTCGAGCAAGTCGCAATGCGAAGCTTGCTCTATCAAAGGCATACTCCAGACCACGCAGGAAGTGTTAAAAAAAAATCTGTAACCAAAGTAGTTACATCAAGGGTTGATAAAAAAAAAAAATACAAATCTTCACCTTCTGACTTGCCATTCATCGCTGGTAACCCATCCTCCCAAACTCAATAGTAGTCTATGCCTCACATAAAAGAGCTAATGTCCAAGGTACCGGGGATGCCCTTCCCCCAGATAAGGAAAACAAAAAATATGATGCAGCAGACAAGAGTTGCTGCACAATTTGCAACCCATTGGCAAATTGCCAGTTCCATTGGGCAAGGTATGATCATGTCCGCTGGGAGGAGATGAGAGAGCTTATACAGCATCTACCAGATGAATAAAAACAAAGAGTGCAGGAAATAGTATTAGAAGGCCAAACCATCTACAGTGCATCCATTTGGTGTGCCCTTGACACAGCGGATACTGCAGCAAGAGAGGTTATCTCAAGCATCTGTATTAGGAGGCATGCTTAGCTTAAAAGCTCTGAATTTAAGCCAGAAGTTCAACAGTATCTGATTAAGTTACCATTTGATGATCATCTTTTTGGCCCTCAGATGTTGGAGATAATCAAAAAAAGATACTGACACTGCCATGACCATGGCAATGGGAACTTTGCAATCTCCATCCCCTTGAACCAATTATCGTTGCCTACAGTTTTATCGGGGTTTCAGCACCACTTCCCTGGCGGCACACATCACTTATCAAAGGCAACAACAGCACATCCCACCTAATAGGGGGTACCTTAGAGGGTCATACAAAGGAAATATCCACGGCCGAGGTAGAGGAGGAGTAACTAAATCTGTGACTCTCTTTCCCTCCTGCCATCTACACAACACCTATCGGGGGAGGACTGCAGGAGTTCCTACCACAATGCTGCTATATCATTTCCGGTCAGTGTTTCCTAGATATTGTGAATTACAGCTATTGCCTGGAACTCACTGCTACACTTCCAAAGATTGCACCACAACCACACTCCCTCTCCCCTCAACATCTGCACCTTCTCAAAGAAGTAGTAAAGGCTCTATTACAAAAAGGAACCATAGAGCCAGTTTCACATCACCAGAGAAACAAGAGCATTTATTCACTGTATTTCCTCATCCAAAAAAGTATGTTCTATCAGGCCCATCCTAGCCCTGCGGCCTCAACAAGTACATCAAATCAGAGCATTTCAACATGGTAATGCTCCAAGATGCCCTACTGCTCCTAAAAAAAGGAGGCTTAATGACTGCACTGGATTTAAAGGACTCCTACTTTCACATACCAATCCATCCAGCATATTGTGGTAAGTTTTCAACATTGTCAATTCAAAATTCTACCCTTTGAGGTCACCACAGCACCCAGGGTCTTCACATAATGTTTGGCTGTTGTGGCAGATCACTTATGAAGGAGCTGAATCCTAATGTCCCTTACTTTGACGATTTACTGAAAAGAGCACAAGCAATCAACATCTTGCTCATGCACAGAAAGCATTGGATCTACTCCACAATCTGAGCTTTACCATAAACCTTGGAAAATCCCATCTACAGCCATTACAAATTCAACCCTTTCTAGGGGTAATCCTAATCTCTGTGACTAGGAAAACCTATTTCGGCCCTGCTCTAACCCAAGTTTTTCAGTCTCTGCTGCCTCTGTTTTAGCCAAATTGTCAAATAACAGTTTGCACAGTCCTGCGCTTGTTAAGGATGATGGCATCTTGCATTGCCATTGTTCTGCACACTAGGATTTTTATGCGTCCACTGTAAGAGTGCTTTTGCGGAACAATGGTCACAATCTAGTGTTAAAGGACAATGCATGTCACTCTCTGAAGTGATGGAACAGCAAAAATTTGCTGCAGCGCAGGCCTTTTCTAGACCCTATTACTCAAGTTAACATGACCACAGATGAATCCCTCATGTGAAGGGGAGAACACCTACAGAACATGAATGTTTAAGGTCTATGGACTCTTCCTACAACTGACATTATACATAAACTGGAAAAACACACTCTCTTGCAGGGCTAGAGGGATGTTTATAGACCAAGCCTAAGTATTATCCCCCATGAAAATCAACGATCAACTACAAACTTAGGGGTCTAATTAGGGATCCAAAAGTAATCCTCTATTCATAGTAACCTTATCAGTAATACAAGGGTACGATGACAGTGACACTAACAAACCAGATCACAAGATGTGAAGGACCAGTAGCGTAAGTCACCCCTGGTTTAGGATTCCCATCAACGGTCTTGTAATGATCAATATTATCATTTGGTAATCCTTATCGGGTATTGTGTCTCTAGATCATTGAGACCGGCATACCCAGATAACCAGATACGGGGTAGCGACCCACAATCACTCGGTACTACCACATGATGTTGATATGATGGGAAGTGCAGTGTAAAAAAATAATTGAGTGGTGGTCTAAAAAAGGATAGGGAGCTCAACCAAGGATATTTTTAATAATTGTTGGCCCCTTCCCTACTAAAAACAAGAACAGTGTAGTATCATCATCGCAGTCCACACAAATAGCTGCGAGGAGACCAACATGTTTCAGCCACTAAAGGTTAACTCCTCAGGCTTTCGTCTGGGTCTCTGTTCAATAAATATACTACTGCTTAAATGTGAATAAAGTGTGAAAAAATATAGAAAAAAACACACAAGTGAAAACCAGTAAAGGATATAATGTTCCTTAGACTGTATCAACTCCTCTCTTCGGCACCTGGTTGAATTTGTACCAGAGTGTCCGGGGAGTGGACCTCACCTCTTCCTGGACCTGGCTCAGGATATGTGAGACCCCGCTCTGTCCGTCGGTGTCTCAGGCCGTGACTGAGTCAGGGGGAGGGGAGGGGCCAACAATTATTAAAAATGTCCTTGGTTGAGCTCCCTATCCTTTTTTAGGGCTACCCCGTATCTGGTTATCTGGGTATGCCGGTCTCAATGATCTAGAGACACAATACCCGATAAGGATTACCAAATGATAATATTGATCATTACAAGACCGTTGATGGGAATCCTAAACCAGGGGTGACTTACGCTACTGGTCCTTCACATCTTGTGATCTGGTTTGTTAGTGTCACTGTCATCGTACCCTTGTATTACTGATAAGGTTACTATGAATAGAGGATTACTTTTGGATCCCTAATTAGACCCCTAAGTTTGTAGTTGATCATTATACATAAACTACCAGGAGTTGTTAGCGTTTCCACTAGCACTCAATGAGTTCTTCTGCCACATTCAATCAATCAATCAATCAAGGAATTTGTAAAGCGCACTGCATACCGGTGAGGGTCTCAAGGCGCTGGGGAAGGGGGGGACGCTGCTACTGGTCGAAGAGCCAGGTCTTGAGAAGTCTTCTGAAGGTCAGCAGGTCTTGGGTTTGTCGAAGGTTGGTGGGGAGGGTGTTCCAAGTCTTGGCGGCGAGGTGGCCGAAGGATCTGCCGCCGCCGGTCGTTTTCCAGATGCGTGGGACCATGGCGAGGGCGTGGCTGGTGAGCGGAGGCTTCGGGTGGGGGTGTAGAAGCTGAGTCATTCGTTGACATATGCTGGTCCGGCGTTGTGTAGGGCTTTGTGTGCGTGGATGAGGAGTTTGAAGGTTATCCTCTTGTTGATGGGGAGCCAGTGTAGGTCACTCAGGGAGGGGGGGGGGGTGATGTGGCTGTGTCGGGCGATGTCGAGGACCAGTCATGCCGAGGCGTTCTGGATGCGTTGCAGCAGTCTCAGGAGCTTGGCGGCTGTTCCTGCGTAGAGGGCGTTTCCGTAGTCCAGCCTGCTGGTGACGAGGGCCTGGGTGATGTTTTTTCTCGTTTCGGAGGGGATCCACTTGAAGATCCTGCGGAGCATTCGGAGGGTGTTGAAGCAGTATGCGGAAACGGCGTTGACCTGCTCAAAGAGGATGGAGTCGAGGATGACCCCCAGGTTCCGTGCGTGGTTGGTGGGTGCTGGGGCTGTACCCAGCGAGGTGGGCCACCAGGAGTCGTCCCAGGCTGAGGGGGTGGATCCCAGGATGAGTACCCCCGTCTCGTCAGAATTCAGCTTTAGCCTGCTGTTCTTCATCCATTCGGCGACGGCCTTCATTCCCCTGTGGAGGTTGGCTTTGGCGGTGAGATGGTCTTCGGTGAGGGAGATGATCAGTTGGGTGTCGTCGGCGTAGGAGATGATGTTGAGGCTGTGCTGGCGGGCGACGTGGGCGAGTGGGGCCATGTAGATATTGAACAGCGTAGGGCTGAGAGGATCCTTGCGGTACACCACAGATGATCTCGGTGGTCTTGGAGCGGAAGGGTTCGAGGCAGACGCTCTGTGTTCTGCCGGAAATGAAGGATGTGGTCCAGGCCAGGGCCTCCTTTTTGTATTCCGGCGTCGTGGAGGCACGCTGTTAGGGTGCGGTGGCAGACCGTGTCGAAGGCGGCCGAGAGGTCCAGGAGGATGAGGGCGGCTGTTTCTCCTTTGTCCATTAGGGTCCTGATGTAGTCGGTGGCTGAGATCAGGGCGGTTTCGGTGCTGTGGTTGCTGCAGAAGCCTGACTGGGATGGGTCCAGGATGTTGTTTTCGAGGTATCGGGTCAGTTGTCTGATGACAATTTTCTCTATGACTTTCGCCGGGAACGGGAGCAGGAAGATGGGCCGGAAATTCTTGAGGTCCTTGGGGTCCGCCTTGGGTTTCTTCAGTAAGGCGTTTATCTCGGCGTGTTTCCTGCTTTACGGGAAGGTTGCTGTCTCGAAGGAGCTGTTGATTGTTTTCCGGAGATGGGGGCGATGGCTGTGCTGGCTTTGTTGAAGATGTGATGTGGGCATGGGTCAGATGAGGATCCAGAGTGGATGGAGTTCATGGTCTTCATGGTGTCTTAGTCGCTGACGTTGGACCAGGCGGTCAGGCGGCTGGTGCGCATGGTGGTCGCAGGGTTGGTGGGCTCGGCGGTGGATGTGGGGGTCGTGGCGTTGAAGCTGTTGTGGATGTCGGCGATCTTGCGGTGGAAGAAGTTGGCCAGTGAGTCACACAGGTCTTGAGAGGGGGGAATGTCGTTAGTGTTGGAGCCGGGGTTGGAGAGTTCTTTCTCGATGTTGAAGAGCTCTTTGCTGTTGTTTTCGTTGTTGTCTAGGCGGTCCTTGAAAGCGGTCCTCTTGGCGGATCTGATGAGCTGGTGGTGTCTGCGGGAGGCTTTGTGGGCCGTATAGCTGTTTGGTGTTCGTTTGCGGAGCCAGTTCATTTCCAGTTTTCGGGAGGTGCGCTTGGAGGTCTTCGGTGAACCATGTAGCTTTCTTGCTGGAGTGGTTGGTGGCGGGGGTTCTGAGTGGAGCGAGGGTGTTGACGCAGTCATTGATCCATTGTTTGAGGTTGAGGGCGGCGGTGTCTGGGTCGGTGGGGTCAGGGGATGGTCTCAGGGCGAGGGTGGTGGTCAGTTGGTCTTCGGTGACCATGCCCCAGCACGGCATGGCATCTGTTGGGTGCGGTGGTGCATGGTGGGTTTCCTGAAGGTGAAGTGGACGCATCTGTGGTCGGTCCAGTGGGGTTCGGTGGAGTGGTTGAAGGAGATGTGGGGACTTGCGGAGAAGATTGGGTCAAGCGTGTGTCCCGCGGCGTGGGTAGGTGATGATACGAGCTGTCTGAGTCCGAGGTTGTCTATTAGGGCGGTGGTGTTATTATTATTATTTTATTATTTGCGAGTTTGTAACGCGCTAGGATCACCTCCCGAAGGAGTATCTCCGCGCCTTTGGCAACCTAGAAGCAAATAAACAACCTGTCGCTGTTGGCATTGTTGTTGTTCTCGAGGTGGAAGTTCAGGTCCCCGAGTAGGATGTAGTCCGTGGAGGCGAGGGCGTGGGTGCTGATGAGGTCGGCAATGGAGTGGCTGAACTGTGGTCGGGGTCCGGGTGGTCTGTAGACGAGCGTTCCTCGGAGGGTGGTGTTGGGGTCGGTGTTTATCTGGAAGTGCAGGTGCTCGGCAGTGTTGTGGGTGTCGTCGGTGTTGGTCGAGACTCTGATGGTGTTCTTGTGGACAATGGCGATTCCCACTCCGTTGATGCGGTCTCTACGGGAGATCTTGTAGCCTTCTGGGATGGCAATGGCGATGTCTGGTGCTGAGGTGGTGTTCAGCCAGGTCTCCGTCAGGAATGCGATGTTGGGGGCGGTTGAGTCGAGGAGTTACCAGAGTTCGATGACGTGTTTGCGAGCGGAGCGGGTGTTGAGGAGGATGCATTGGAGGTGGTTAGGATCTTTGCTTGACGGTTTGGTGGGCTGGATGCTAGTGAGGCTGCAGTTCCGGCAGGAGAATGGTCCATGGGTGCACTTCGGTGTGGCTCGGTAGCAGGCGTGTTCTCGTCCGGGGTTGAGTGTGTGGAGGGTGCTGGCGTCGTAGTGCGGTCGGGTGCAGGGGGGGGGTCTCTGGGGTCTAGGGGTTCTGGCGCTGTGCGTGGTCCTGGTGCGGACTGATGCAGACTGGCTTGCCTTTGGCCCGGCCGCGCAGTGGCCACCATAAGAAGGGGAGGTGGGAGGTAGGAGCAGCAGGGTGCGGGGAGAGGGCCAATGGGGGCGGGGCCAATGGGGACGCAGCGGCGGGGAGCGAGATCGGCGGGAAGCGGGCACGGAGGGGGAACAAACACAGGCAAAAAGCAGGAAACAAGGCAGAAGCAAATACAGGCAATACCAAAAACAGTACAATAAGGTCACAAAGCAATATTACACAGTGCAGAGACAGCGGTCACGGGCAGAAAAACGAGCGGGCACAAGCAAACCTAAGGCCTACCACTGGCCACCAGGGATGAGGCGCAGGTGGTAGCCTGCGAGTGGAGGCGGGCCTCGAACACCCTCCGGAGCAGCGGCTGGTCACAGGAGCAAGGGCGCAGTCCAGTGGACATGCGCAGCGTGGGGAGCGACCTGCCTGGAAAACAGGGTCAAGGGTCGCTCTCACTGCCGCGCAGCGGCCGCCATAAGAAGGGGAGGTGGGAGGGAGGAGCAGCTGGGTGGGAGGAGAGGGCCAATGGGGGCGGGGCCGCAGGAGACGCAGCGGCGGGGAGCGGGCACGGAGGGGGAACAGGCAAAGGCAGGGAACAAGGCAGAAGCAAATACAGGCAATACCAAAAAACAGTACAGTAAGGTCACAAAGCAATATTACACAGTCCAGAGACAGCGGTCACAGGCAGAAAAACGAGCGGGCACAAGCAAACCTAAGGCTTCCCACTGACCACCAGGGATTCATCACAAAACATTCCTAATCAAAATAGACAATATGACTGCTATGTACTACCTTCAGAAAAGGGGGGGGGGCACACAGTCGACCCAACTGTCCACATTAGCACAGAGCATTTTGCGATGGACGATACACCACGAAGTCCACCTTTTAGCAGAGCATCTACCGGGAGTGGAAAACAACTTCGCAGATCTGCTCAGCAGGATGCAGCGGAAACTCCACCCGCAAGTTCTCATTCCATACTTCTAAATGTGTGAGTTTTTCCGACATAGTCCTGCTCGCCTCCGCCAAAAACGTAAATGACGAAGCTTTGCCTCCATAGTCCCACACCTACATTCCAAGGGAAATGCACAATGCATGAACAGGTCAGAGATATTGGCTTATGATTTTCTGCCTTTCCCCCTACTTCCTTATGCGGTCAGGAAACTACGGTAAACCTCCCTCGCACCAATTGTAGTTGCTCCCACATGGGCTAGAGATCCCTCATTTACTACCCTCCTCAAGCTCTATCAAGTTCCCAATGAGAAGCTCCCCTAAAGGACTGACCTTCTCACGCAACATCAGGAAACGCGAAGACATCCCATGCCAAAGCAACTCAACATAACAATTTGGCTCCTGAAACCTAGAGCTTAGGGTACCTTAATTTACCCATTAGTGCTTGGATAACATCCGGGAAGACATTGGCCTCACCACTAGCACTTGCTATGCAGCAATGTGAAAGATATTCGTACACATCTGTCTTCCTAAACCGATCAATCCGCTAAAAGCCCAAGCCTGCTTCCTTTTTAACTTGCAATGCTCAGAACTAGCTTAAGCATCTGACATCTGGCAGCAGTGGCAGCATACCTACATAACTCCCAGATTACTGCCAATACCATCCTGGAATCTAAAAATAGTTTTTACAAAATTAATGGAGACCACTTTTGAGCCCCTTCATTCTTGTCAGTTGCACTTTCTATCTGAAAGAAATACGTAGTGATAGATTCCTTACCTTAGAATTACCCCCAGTCGTCAGACTGGATCCGGAAAGTTTTCGCCAGCAGTACCCCTGCGCGTCGGAAGGTGGCTTTGTGCGGCTCCGCGTCCATCGTTGGCGGCGTGATCGCCGAGATAACGTCGCAGCAGCTACTTGACTCCGCCCTCGTGCGCTCACGTAAGTTCTTTTTTTTCCACGCCAGCAAGCGCAGATCCGGAGAGAACGGTACCCCCATTCACTTTTTGACTGATTTATTCGAGGTTTTTTGTCTGTTTTTTGAGTCTATCGACTTCTGGTGCTGTAGGGATGCCCGGCTTCAAGTCCTGCGGGGACTGTCTTCGCATGATGTTGGTGACGGGCCGCACCGCGTGTGTCTCTACTGCCTGGGGCACGACCACGATGCCAAGTCTTCCCCCGACTGCCGGACCATGGTGCTAAAGACTTTGCGGGAGTGGTCCTGAAAGTTGCTTCAAGTCCGGCAGTCGGCTCTGCACCGCTCATGGTCCAGGTCACGTGGAAGGTCGAGGGACCAGTCGCGGAACCAGCACCATAGTTAGTCGGGATCGAAGTCTTTGCACTCTGGGTCAGGTAAGGCGAAGCATCACAAGAGGGCAAAGAAGCGCCATCGCTCTCTGACTTCCCCTAGCGCGACGAGGCTGATGGTGCAGGTGGTGCCTCCCCCTCGGCTCCGGCAGAGCCTACGCATGAATTTCTGTCAGCCATGGCCCACCTCTTTGGGCCATCTGGCCCCGCTGGTGCGCCTTCAGGCCCGGCAGGGGGCCCTTGCTCTCCACTGTCGGCGACTCCTGCATCACTGTCTGCTCCGGTGCAGCAGGGCCCTCAAGGATCCAGGCCTGGATCCCGTTTGACCTTGCGACACCTCCACCCCGTCAACCCCACCAGCACCACCTCAGACTCCGCCCGTGGCCCATGAAGACAACCCCGGTTCCAGCCCTGATTTGGACACGGTGCCGGAACGGTGTCGCTCGACGCCAATACCGATGGAGCCTTTCTACTCCTATGTCCAGCCTCCTTATTTTCGGCCTGTTCATCAGCCTTCACAGGAAGGGGAGGACTGGGAGGGGTCTGAGGACACTCTCACAAAACAGTGTGAGTTTGACCCAGACTGGGCAGAGGAACTGGGCGATGCCAGTGATCTTGATACCTATCCTGACCTTGGCATGCGAACTCATCCTAACGTGGTTTCGGAGGAGGGTGCGAGTTACGCAGTGGTGTTGCGTAGGGCGGCCGAGGCTCTCCACCTCTAACTTCCCTACAGTGCCCGTCTGTACTAACCTCCTGACAGAAGTGCTTCAGCCGGCAGCTACCTCTGTGGAGCCACTGCTGCCTTTTAATGATGCACTTTCAGACGTTCTTTTGGGCACCTGATCCAGGCCCAACGCAGGGGCTCCAGTGGATAGTAACGTGGCCGATGCTGTCGCCCGGCCCCGGGTGACCCCATTTTCCTTTCCCAACACCCCACCCCTGAGAGCTTGGTTGTCCAAGCATCTGCGTCCCCAAGCGCATTCCCTTCCGCAACGCAGGACAGGGATTCCAAGAAACTAGAACAGTTTGGTAAGAAGATTTTTTCTTCCGCCAGTTCAGGGCTGTGGTCTGTGAACACTGCATGCCTCTTTGGTTGTTATTCCCACTGTGTGGGATGCGGTGGCGCAAGTGCTGCCTCAGTGTCTGGAAGAGGCCCGGACAGTGCTCTCTCAAGCTATTGCTGAAGGGAGAGATGCAGCAAAGTTCACAATTCGATGTGGCCTTGACACCGCCGACTCACTGGGCAGTGCGATTTCCACGACATTGGGGCTCCGCCGCCACGCCTGGCTGAGGACTACTGGTTTCTCCGGGGATGTCCAGAACACCTTGATGCACATGCACTTTGATGGCATTCGCCTTTTTGGCAATAAAGCAGTGCTTTAAGGACCCACGGGCTATGGCCAAGTCCTTGGGCTTTTCCGCCATGCGCCCTCCTCTGCCTTCTGCTTTTCGCTTCTTTAGTGGCCATGGAAGGGGTGCCCTGACACATTCGCTTCAGAGCCACACTCCTGTAGTAAGTTTCAGCGCGGCTGCAGACATGTGACCTGCCGAGGCGGGTCATTGGGCCAGTGGGTGGATCAGTCCACCTCCACCCCGTCCACCACTGCCTCCAAATCTTCCTAGTCCAGTCTTTCAGGGCCATCAAATGCCAGTGGGTGGCAGGATTCGCCACCACCTCTCCCACTGGCGCACCATCACTTCGGACAGGTGGGATTTGCAAATAGTCCAAAGGGGCTACTCTCTCCCCTTCGAGACTACCCCTCCAGCCATGCCACCCCAGTACCACCGCATGTCTGGGGATCACTTGGCACTTCAACAGGAAGTCCAAACAGGAGGAGGCATCGCCATCGTCCACAAGAACACCATCCGCGTCTCAACCATCTCAGATGACAACCTCGCTATCGCCGAACACCTTCACTTACAGATCCACACCGACCCCAAGACAACACTTAGGGGCACCCTCCTCTACAGGCCACCAGGACCCCGTACAAAATTCAGCGAAGACATCACTGACTTTATCACCCCACACGCCCTCCCTTCGGAAGAATACATTCTACTGGGAGACCTCAATTTCCATCTGGAAAAGAGCAACGACAGTAACACCACCACCCTTCTGGACAATCTCGCCAATCTCGGACTCAAACAACTTGTTAACACCCCCACACACTATGCAGGACACACACTCGACCCTATCTTCACTTCCAGCAAGCATATCTCCTTCACTCATACCACACCCCTCCACTGGACGGACCACAGCTGCATCCACTTTATTTACAATAAGACCTCGATCCACAACCACCCTCAACCAACTCTGCGAAGAAATTGGAACAAAATCACCATCGACCAGATCTCAACATCGCTTCTTCAAAAACCCCCTGCCTATTCAACGAACCCTAACCAAGCCGCCATCAACCTCACACAATGGTTAACCCAAACCGCCGACAAATTAGCACCCTTGAAAAAACATCAAATCAAGCAAAGAAGCAAGAACGCCCCCTGGTTCAACGATGACCTTAAGTAATCCAAGAAGCTCTGTCGTTCCCTTGAGAAAACTTGGAAAACAGACCCAAACACTATCACCCAAGCCGCCTTCAAAAACGCCACCTGCAAACACCACCAACTAATCCGGACAGCCAAGAAATCATCGCTCAAAGACCGACTAGACAACAACGCCCACAACAGCAAGGAACTTTTCAACATCATCAAATAATTCACCAACCCCACCGCCAGCTCTAACGACATCACCCCCTCTCAAGTCCTCTGCGACTCCCTTGCCTCATTCTTTCATGACAAAATCGCCAACATCCATAACAGCTTTGACAGCCAACCTGTAAACCAGTCCACCCCACTCACCTCCGAATATCCTTTTCGAATGGAACCCAATCACCACAGAAGAGACCATTCGCCTGATGAACTCCATCCACTCAGGTTCCCCTACAGACCCATGTCCCCATCACATCTTCAACAAAGCAGACTCCATTATCGCACCCCATCTCCGAGATGTCATCAACTACTCCCTTAACTCCACCACATTCCCAGAAAGCTGGAAACACGCCAAACTCGGCGCCCTTCTGAAGAAACCCACAGCTGACCCCACGGAACTCAAAAACTACCGCCCCATGTCGCTCCTCCCATTCCCTGCCAAAGTCATTGAGAAAGCCATTAACAATCAGCTCGCCACCTTCCTCGAAACCAGCAAATCACTCGACTCCTCACAGTCTGGCTTCCGAGCCAAACACAGCACCGAGACCGCCCTCATCGCAGCAACAGACGACATTCGAACACTACTGGACAACGGAGACACAGTCGCCCTTATCCTCCTTGACCTCTCCGCAGCCTTCGACACAGTCTGCCATAGCACCCTGATACAACGCCTCAGAAACATCGGAATTCAAGGAAAAGCATAGGACTGGATCATTTCGTTCCTCGCTGGAAGAACTCAGAAAGTCCGCCTCCCCCCTTTTAAGTCAGAGGCCACCGAAGTCATCTGCGGCGTCCCGCAAGGATCATCACTCAGCCCCACCCTCTTCAACGTCTACATGAGCCCCCTCGCAACCATCGCACGTCAACACAACCTCAACATCATCTCCTACGCTGATGACACTCAGCTGATCCTCTCACTCACCAAAGACCCAACCACCGCCAAAACCAACCTACACGAAGGGATGAAAGAAGTAGCCGAGTGGATGAAGCACAGCCGTCTGAAACTGAACTCGGACAAAACGGAAGTCCTCATCTTAGGCTCATCCCCTTCCGCCTGGGACGACTCTTGTTGGCCAATGGCCCTAGGAAAAGCCCCCATACCGACGGACCACGCACGGAACCTGGGCATCATCCTGGACTCCTCACTCTCGATGACCAGACAAGTCAACGCCGTCTCATCTTCATGCTTCAACATCCTACGCATGCTCAAAAAAACATTTCACTGGATCCCCACCGAAACAAGAAAAACGGTCACCCACGCACTGGTTACAAGCCGTCTGGACTACGGAATGATTCAGAAAAGGGGGTGGTGATGAACAGAGTGCCTGAATTAAGCAGACCACTCTTACCCAGTCCAAAAATCAGGGCTTGATCCATCACCGTTTTTTAGCTCACTGCACCATCCCAGCTCAGAACTTGGCTATATGCAAATTAGTCTGTTCCTGTCCCAGTGCATGATGGGAACAGGGCAAACCAAACTACCAAGCCAATTCTTGTACTGGGAAGGAAACAAGCTTCCGGGGACCGGTTTCTGCCATTTCAGGCGTCGTCGGCCCGGCTTGCTTGAATCCTGATGGTGCAATGAGCAAGGGACTCACATCTGAGTATACCCTTCCACGCTTATGGTGGACAAAATGATTCAGAAAAGGGGGTGGTGATGAACAGAGTGCCTGAATTAAGCAGACCACTCTTACCCAGTCCAAAGATCAGGGCTTGATCCATCACCGTTTTTTAGCTCACTGCACCATCCCAGCTCAGAACTTGGCTATATGCAAATTAGTCTGTTCCTGTCCCAGTGCATGATGGGAACAGGGCAAACCAAACTACCAAGCCAATTCTTGTACTGGGAAGGAAACAAGCTTCCGGGGACCGGTTTCTGCCATTTCAGGCGTCGTCGGCCCGGCTTGCTTGAATCCTGATGGTGCAATGAGCAAGGGACTCACATCTGAGTATACCCTTCCACGCTTATGGTGGACAAAATGATTCAGAAAAGGGGGTGGTGATGAACAGAGTGCCTGAATTAAGCAGACCACTCTTACCCAGTCCAAAGATCAGGGCTTGATCCATCACCGTTTTTTAGCTCACTGCACCATCCCAGCTCAGAACTTGGCTATATGCAAATTAGTCTGTTCCTGTCCCAGTGCATGATGGGAACAGGGCAAACCAAACTACCAAGCCAATTCTTGTACTGGGAAGGAAACAAGCTTCCGGGGACCGGTTTCTGCCATTTCAGGCGTCGTCGGCCCGGCTTGCTTGAATCCTGATGGTGCAATGAGCAAGGGACTCACATCTGAGTATACCCTTCCACGCTTATGGTGGACAAAAAGACTACGGAAACACCCTTTACGCCGGTTCCACCGCGAAACTACAGAAAAAAACTCCAACGCATCCAAAATGCTTCAGCCAGACTCATACTAGACATCCCCCGCACAGACCACATTTCCGCTCACCTGAAAGACCTTCACTGGCTCCCCGTCAACAAGAGAATAACTTTCCGTCTCCTCACCCACGCACACAAAGCCCTATACGAACTTGGACCTGATTGTCTCAACACGCGCCTTTCCTTTTACACCCCCACCCGCCAGCTGCGTTCGTCCAACCAAGCCCTCGCCGCTGTTCCGCACATCCACAAAGCCACCATGGGAGGAAGATCCTTTTCCTACTTAGCGGCCAAGACCTGGAATTCCCTTCCCATCCACCTCCGCCTTACTCAAAACCACCTAGCCTTCAGAAAACAACTTAAAACATGGATATTCGATAAGTAAACCTCCCCCCCTTCCTCAAGCGCCTTGAGACCCTATGGGTATGTAGTGCGCTATATAAATTCTGACTTGACTTGACTTGAAGTCGCAGCCCTCTTGGCCAAGGGGGCCATAGAGAGCATTCCTGTGCCAGAGTATGATGTGATTATTATTCCCACTACTTTCTGGTGCCCAAATAGGACAAGGGCCTGCGTCCCATCTTGGACCTCAGGGATGTCAATCGCTTCCTCTGGAAGGAGAAGTTCAAGATGTTAACTCTGGCCTTCTCTGCCCTCGACCCTGGAGACTAGATGGTAGCGTTGAACCTGCAGAACGCATATTTCCACATTCTCGTCCTGTCAGCCTACAGGTTCACGGTAGGCCATGAGTACTTTCAGTTTACCCTGCTCCCCTTTGGTCTTACCAGCTCCCCTCGGGCATTCACGAAAGTGATGATGGTGGTAGCAGCTCATCTGCACATATTAGGGGTTCCAGTCTTCCCCTATCTTGACGACTGGCTGTTGAAGCCGGGCTTGCACCGGACAGTTATCTCCCACCTGCAGACTACGACTGACCTCCTGCATTTGCTGGGGTTCTCCATCAATGTGCCGAAGTCGCACCTGATTCCCTCTCAGAAGCTCCTCTTCATCGGAGCACTTCTGCATACGACGCACTTTCGGGCCTATGCTCCCGAACTGCAAGTCCAGCATATTCAGGCTATGATTCTGATCTTTCAGCCTCTATCCTGGGTTTCGTTTAGGATGACCCTGAGGTTGCTGGGCCTCATGGCCTCCTGCTGGTCACTCATGCCAGATGGCATATGCGGGCTCTGCAGTGGGACCTGAAGTTCCAGTGGGCGCAGCATCGGTTGAACCTGTCCGATTAAGTGCAGATCTTGGAGGGCACTACACTCCAGCTTCAGTGGTGGCTCACAAACCTGCATTGGGTCCATGGCAGATCCCTCTCCCTTCCCCAACCGGAGCACACAGTGTTGACGGATGCATCCCTCCTGGGATGGGGGGGCCACATGGGAGAGACTGAGATCAGAGGCCTCTGGTCTCCGGCGGAGTCCAACTCCACATCAACCTTCTGGAACTTAGAGCGATCCGGCTTGCACTGAAGGCATTCCTTCCCTTTGTCAAGGGGAGAGTAGTGCAGGTGTTCACAGACCACACTACCGCCATGTGGTACTGCAGCAAACAGGGCGGGGTGGGGTTGTGGACCCTATGTGAGGAGGCCCAGCGCCTCTAGACATGGCTGAAACATCAGGGCATTTCCCTGGTGGTTCAACACCTGGCAGGTTCACTGAACGCTAGGGCGGACTAACTCAGCCGCAGGTTCATGATGGATCACGAATGGAGTCTTTAAACCGACGTGGCGCAAGGTCTCTTTCAACAGTGGGGAGAGCCTTGGTTAGATCTATTCGCCACCGAAGAGAACGCGCAATGTCTGCAGTTCTGCATGTTGGAGTTTCCAAGCTGGCACTCGCTAGGTGATGTTTTTCGTCGCGAGTGGAGTTGCGGTCTGTTGTACACCTTTCCTATACCACTTCTGCCCAGAGTGCTGAAGAAGATCAGGCGCGACCGGGCCCAAGTCATTCTTAAGGCTCCGGACTGGGCTGGAAGAGTTTGGTATCCCCATCTACTCAGTATGACCATCGATCCCCCGATCCGACTGCCTCTTCGGGAGGATCTTCTGTCTCAGCCGCAGGGGACAGTCCTCCACCCGAACCTGTCCAGTCTCCACCTCTTTGCATGGAAATGGAGCAGCAGCAGTTGATACCTTTCTACTTGCCTCCTGAAGTCTGTGATGTCATTCTGGCAGCCAGGCATCCCTCAACTAAGTTGGTATTCGCTTGCAAGTGGAACAAATTTGTGGCATGGTGCACAGCAAAGGCTGTGGATCCCCTTTCTGCCCCTCTTTCAGAAGTCCTAATGTTCCTTCTTTCTTTAGCCCACCAGGGCTCTGCTCTGGGCACTATCAAGGGCTACCTTTCTGCTATTTCGGCTTTTCTCAGGCCCTCTGATCAGCCCTCTCTTTTCAAGTCCCCTATTCTAAATAGGTTCCTCAAAGGCATTACTCATCTTTTACCTCCTATTCCCTTCGTAATGCCACAGTGGGACTTGAACCTGGTTCTTACATACTTGATGTGCGCTCCCTTTGAGCCTCTTTACAACTGTCTTCTTCGTTTGTTAACTCTGAAGACTGTGTTCCTGTTTGCCATCGCCTCTGCTAGGAGAGTGAGTGAGCTCCAAGCTCTTTCTTGTAAACCTCCTTTTCTATCTTTCCAGCCGGACAAGGTTATGCTCAGAACACATCCATCCTTTCTGTCAAAGGTTCTCGCTGCCTTTCACATCGGGCAGACCATCACTTTGCCCACCTTCTTTCCGCCTCCGCACCCTTCCAGAGAGGAAGAGAGGCTCCTCCGTCTTAGACCCAAAACGTGCGCTCTCATTTTATCTCAATCGCACACAACAGTTCTGGGTGGATGACCAGCTCTTTGTTGGCTACGTAGGCGCCAAGAAAGGTCGGGCCTAACATAAGCAGACTATCTTCCGATGTGTCGTCTTGTGTATAAAAGCTTGCTATTCTCTGGCGAAGAAGGAGCCTCCAGTGGGGCTGCGCGCCCATTCCACCAGGTCGACGGCTGCCACTACGGCTTTGGGATGTGATGTCCCCTTACAAGACATCTGTCAGGCAGCTACGTGGGCCTTGTTGCACACTTATACTAAGCACTATTGCCTGGCCAGCCATGCCCGGAGAGACCGCTTCTTTAGCCGTTCTGTTCTCTGGGATTTCCTGTTGTGATCTTGGTTCGCAGACCCACCACTGGGGTAGGTATTGCTGGGGTATCTATTCTAAAATAAGGAATCTATCACTTTGTGTTTCTTTCAGATGGACAAGTTACTTAACTTCGGTAACAATATATCTGTAAGAAACAATAGTTAGTGATAGATTCCTTACCGCCCCACCCATCCGCCCTGTTCTGCGAACTGATTTCTAGGGTTAAGGTCATCCCTTTCAGGGCTCTAGTTTCAATGCACCAGTGGTCAGTAGCTTGCATGGCTCTGCGTTCTTGATGCGGAAAGTCATGTACAGAACTGACGTCGGCGCGCGAGGGTGGCGTCTAAGTAGCTGCTGCGACGTCATCGCAGCGACCACAACGCCAACGATGGATGCGGAGCTGCACAACGCCACCTTCCGACGCGCAGGGGTAGTGCTGAGGAAAACTTTCCGGATCCAGTCTGAAGCCTGGGGGTAATTCTAAGGTAAGGAATCTATCACTAACTAATGTTTCTTACAGGTATATCGTTACCGAGGGTAAGTAACTTGTTCATCATGGAATGTAGCTGCCTTAGTCGTGATTACCTCCCTTTGACGTGTGAGATCCAAACATTAACCCTAGAAGAATCTTTTTTGAAAGTACATTCAGACAGGTTAGTTCTTCAAACCAACCAACAGTTCCTTCTGTAAGAAAGGGCCCTCTTTTTGCATGGTTGCCCCCACTTTTTGCCAAACTGATGTACTTTGACTGAGTATGCCCTGGGTTCCTGTTAACTAGGTGCCCAAGGCCTATGTTCTTTCCCTAAACCTCATTGAGACAAAATCTAATTGGCACTCTTTGACCACATGTCAGTCCCTTGTAAATGGCACCACAGGTACCAAGGGCACTGTGGCCAGGAAAGGCCTCTAAGTGCTGCAGCACTTATTGTGCCACCCTTAGAGGCCCTGTACTTTACACACACACACACACTGCCATTGCAGGCTGCGTGTTTTGGTGCAGAACAAAGTGGAGTCAATATGGCACACATCCCTGTGTGCCATGCCCACAACCCACTGCCCTGGCATAGGTCAGCCACCCCTCCAGCTGGGTGCACTACACCAGTCGCGAGGGTACATGTGCATGAGCCCTGAACCCCTGCAGTGTCTAAACCAATTATTAGACCTTGTAAGTGCATCAATGCCATTGAGATTATATAGTGCTGTGAGTTTGTCATTACGAACTCCACAGCACAATAATGTCTTTACTGAAAACTGGTAAGTTTAGTATTAAACTTCTTAGCACATTAATGCCATTGTGGGATTTAATGAAAAATGCAGTCAGAGGTCATCTTAGAGACGCCCCCTGAAAAACGACCTAACTCTAGTGTCCAGGCTGAGTGGCTGCTCGCCAGCTACCACCATCTGACATGTTTCTGGACCCCTGGGTCGAGAGCCTGCTGCTCTCGGGGATCTGAACCAATGCACATCAGGGGATGAGGTGCCAAGCCTCCTCCCCAGGATGGGCAGGGTCCACAACGGGGATGCTTCAAAGGCTTGCTGCCTTTGTGAGCTACCCCAGCCATTTGCTGCTTCCACCCCTCAGGTGGAGAGGCTAGGTGAGGCACAACTCAGTCCCCGACATCTTGCAGATGGGGGAACCCAGACATCCAGAGAGGTATATGCTCCCTCCCACTGGAGAGTGCCACAATAGGGGGTGTACCCACCCCAAGGACGGGACCCATTGGTCCCAACCTTTACTCACCTGTAACGCCCCTAAATCTAGTTACCCTGAACCTTGTCTCCTCAGACAAGAGCCGACCAGAAGGAGAGAAGGACCGAAGAAGCCGTGCTGAACTAAGAGGAGGACGCTGTGAGAAAGTGCCCTCTGTCTGCTTGGTTGCCCCCACTTTTTGCTGAACTTCTGCTGTACTTTGACTGAGTGTGCCCTGGGCTCCTGTCAATCATGTACCCATGGCCTGTGTTCTTTCCCTAAAACTGCCTTCAAGACCAAACCCAATTGGCGCACTGTGGCCGCAGATCAGTCCCTAGTAAATGGTACCACAGGTACCCAGGGCACTATGACCAGGGAAGGCCCCTAAGGGCTGCAGCACTTATTGTACCACCCTTAGAGTCCCTGTACCTTTACACTCACCCACTGCCTTGGCAACCTGCATGTTTTGGTGCAGAACAAAGTGAAGAGTCGACATGGCACACATCCCTGTGTGCCACGCCTACAACCCCCTGCCCTGGCATAGATCAGCCACCCATCTAGATGGGTGCACTATACCAGTGGTGAGGGTACAGATGCATGAGCCCTGTACCCCTACAAGTGTGTAAGCCAATTCTTAAAAATATGTGCAGTAATGCCATTAAGAGTATATGGTGCTGGGAGTTTGTCATTACGAACTCCACAGTACTGTAATGGCTTTACTGAAAACTGAAGTTTTGTATCAAACTTCTCAGCACATTAAACCCACACTGATGTCAGTGGGACTCTGAAGAACCGCTAGAAGCAATGATTGTGGAGAAGCAACTGACATGCTGCCAACCCTACCAGCCTGTATGCCGTTCCTGACAAACTTGCACCAAAAGTCATCTCAGCCTGCAGCTGCTGTGCCTCCAAAAGCCTGGGAGGATGACCTTACTTCAACAGCGACCCGAGAATTGTAGTGGAGTAGTGAGCTGTTTTCCTGCATCCTGCAGGCACTTCAATAGAACTGAGACGACTCTGGACAGTTGCAAATCCAACACCGGAAGGCATCACTGCACCGTGCCCCCTAGCCTGAGTGGAAGTGGACCAACTGTGCCAGCATGTTCCCCCGACCCTCCAGAGATGAAGCCTGTGAGAAAGTGCCATCTTTCTTGCATTGGTATGCCCCCACTTTTTTCTGAATTGCTGATGTGCTTTGACTCCGTGTGCCCTGGGCTCCTGCCAACCAGGTACCCAGGGCCTGTGTTCCTTCCCTAAAACTGTACTGAAACAAAACCCAATTGGCATCTCTGGTCACCTGTCCGCCCCTAGTAGATAGTACCCAGGGCATGGTGACCAGAGAAGACCCCTGAGGGCTGCAGCACTTATTGTGCCACCCTCAGGGGCCCTGTACCCTGGCACTCACACACTGCCTTTGCAGGCTGAGTGCCTAAGTACAGAATTAAAACCAGAGTCGACATGACACACATCCCTGTGTGCCATGCCCACAGAACCCACTGCCCTGGCATACTTCAGTCACCCCTCTAGCTGGGTGCCCTATGCCAGAGGTGTGGGCACAGGTGCATGAGCCCTGTGCCCCTACAGTACCCAGGGCCATTCCTGGGCACTGTAAGTGCAGTGATGCCATTAAGAGTATATGGTGCTGGAAGGTTGTCATTACAAACTCCACAGCACCTTAATGGCTACACTGAAGACTGACGAGTTTGGTATCAAACTTCTCAGCACATTAAACCCGCACTGATGCCAGTGTGGGATTTAATGTAAAATGCGGGCATCTTAGAGATGCTCTCTGAAACCCTAACCTACAATCCTCGTCAGGGCTGAGTGGCTGCAGAGGCTGCCACACAGCAGACATGTTGCTGGACCCCTGGGTGGAGAACCCCCCGCTCTCCTGGGCCTGCAACAATGCACATCATGGGTGAGGTGCTAGGTTTCCTCCCCCAGGATGGGCAGGGGGAAGCTTCAAAGGCCTGCCGCCTCTGAGAGCTTTTCCAGACCATCTGCTGTAGCCGGCAACTGGCCCCCACCAGTCCTAACCCCACTCTGGCGGGAAGACAGGCAGGAAAAACTACGTCATGAAGGGGTGTGTGCCAGCCTGTGCCAACCCCACCCCTCAGGTGAGGGAGATAAGGTGAAGCACGACCCTGGGCCCCAGCCATCTTGTAGATGGGGAGCCCTGCCAATCCCAGCTAGGCTCCTACCCCCCTCCCACAGGAGAGGAGCAGGCTAGGGGTGTACTCACCCCAGGATAGGGACCCTTTGGTCCCTGACCTTGCCCTACCTCTAACGCCCCTAAATTTAGTATTTACGGGCTCCCTGAACCTTCCTTCCTCAGAACCCGATACGAAAAGAAGAAAGTAGATCAAGAATAAGAAGACCCACCGTGCAGCTGCTAACAGGATGACAACAACTCACTTGCCCCCAGCCCTACCGGCCTGTCGATCCTGGAACCTGCTCCTGCCTAATCCCGGCGACTCCCGCGGACAGCAACCTTGGGACACCCAGAGGACCTGCCTGCCTTGACCCTCTTAAAGACTGGGACTCCCATCAGCAGAGGCTCTGCTGCAACAACCCACCTGGTGCCAGCCAGGAAGCTCCGGACCAGCCTACTCTGCACCCGCTGAGCCCGGGCCGGGCCCAACCGAACCAAGACCACGAGGACGACTCCCCGGCGACTGGGACCCTAAGTCCAGTGCCCAAAGACCCTCCTCGACGAACCAGCCGACCCTGCAGACTCAGAACCAGGGGCCACCCCAACTGTGACCAGCCGAGGGTAAGCTTTTCCGACACCCAGAGACACCCCTGCACCCGGCGCCCTACAGCCCACTGTGCCTCCCTTTGGGATACCTACCTGTGCTCCAAGATCCCAACTTACCTCTCGAAGTGCTGGTCGCCCCTGGAGAGTCTCCGTCCCCGAGCCTGCAGCCTTTGTTCCTTTTTTACCTTTCCCATTGGATAATATTGAGCGCCCGACGGCTCAAAAGGACCCTGCACCCAGCCGCCCGAGTGCCACTGGCTGTGCCACCTTTGTCCTATCCTACTTCCCCCCCCTTGCCCTGAGCAAGTGACCAGGAGCCCAGGTCCCACAGCCGCGTGGCCTGCTGGCCAGCAGCCACCAACCGAAGGCCCCCTTTCCCTCATTGGATATCATTGGGCCTAACTACCACTGCACCCGGCCGTGTGCTGCTTGGACTGAACCAACTGTACTTACCTGACCCTGGGGGACCACTGAGTCTATGCCCAGAACCATAACTTCACCAACCAAGTACTCACCTGGAAACCGGTAACTCACTTACCTGCCATTGGATAACATTGACCATTTTTGACTCGAAAATTTTCTAAGTGTGAAGTTTTGAAAACTGAAAATATTCATATAAAATCAGCCGAATTCCGAAGTACTAACCTGTGATCAGGGGAGAAGCCAGTACTGTATCTTTCAGCCCAGTACTGAACCGCAAAAGTAATCTTCACCGGGTTTACTAGTAATCTGTATTTTCTCCATAGGAACCCATTGTCTGCTTTTCTATGAAATTTCTTCCGTCTACTTTTGAAAACTTGAAATATTCTTTAAAAATCATGTGAAATACTGAAACGCGATTACCTACCTGTTTTGAGTTAAGACCCCAGTGCTGGCCCTAGGAGACCAGTGCTGGATTACAAAAGTAACGCGATCGTACTTTACTTGCAACCTGAATTTTCTCCCATTGAATAACATTGTCATATTTACCTGGAAAAGTTTCAAAGTGTGAACTTTTAAAAATAGCTTTATATTCATGAAAATTCACTACAGTAACTAAAACGTTTTTGCTAATTTGGTTTCAGTTTAGACCCCAGGACTGAATCTAGAATTTGGAACTACTAAAGTAATCTACACTGTAATTAACTGTAATTTTCTGATAATAATCCATTGAGCTCAATGCTAAAGTGGGTCTAGACTTGTGTTGCCTGCAGCAACCCCTGTACCTGTTGTGTTTACATACCTTATTGCTTCCTTGCAAAGTTATTACATGAAAGCCTTCATACCTAGCAAAGTATATTTTTATGCTTGTTGGTTCTAAAAATAAAACTATATATTTGGATATAACAACCATTGGCCTGGAGTTCAGTCTTTGAGTGTGTGAAATCTTTTGCTGACTGAGTGTGTACAACAAATGCTTTGCACTGCCCTCTGGTACTGCCTTACTGCTCGACCAAGCTACCACTTTGGAGATTAAGGTCAGTCCTGACTTTAACCTCTGTTATACCTTTGGGGTTTGTGGACTCTATACACACTGTACTGCCTTATTGTCCAGTGTATATATAGAGCCACTTTCTCACAAAGCCCACCTTAGATTTGCCCACAGTGGACTCACCGACACGGCCTGCAGCCTCTTTGTGCATGTCCCCTCTACCGCGAGCGTCTCTAGTGACGAAAATCCGACTCCTCAGAGCACCTCTGCACCAGGCCGTCCTGTCATGAGGAGAAGAACCCAAAAGTGTCCCCACGTCCCTGAGCATCATGAGTCCTGAGCCCACTTGTTGGTTCAGCCTCACCGGTCTCCTAGTCCCAGCTTGCAGCCTCTTTGCAACCAGACCATACCCCATTAAAATGAATGTGACACCCAAAGCCATAAGTGGTTCCTCATCAAAAGCTTCCCCCCTCAAGCAGGCATCCCATCTGCATCCAGCTAATAATTGCTATGACGTCTTAAGCCCTTGCACCACCTCCCTGTGAGTCAAACCCCTGGCGCTACAGGGGATCTTAAAAGAGCGACCTGTGCCGCTGTTTGGGGTCCTTGATCTGGCTCACCCCCCCTCACTTCCTGAGCCCATAGGGTTCTCCCATTCGGCCATTGCCTCTTTCCACTGTTAAGCAATTAGGTGCTTTCTCATACCGTTGGCCTCCTCCCAGGCTACCACGCAGATTTCCACTCCATTGCTATCCTGCTCTTAAGGAGGCCCAGCTTAAGATCTATCAACCGATTCCCGACTTTCGCTTAGGCTCAAACATTACAATAAAGGTAGGACTACCTGCCCCAACTCAATAAAAGAGACCTCCAAACTTGGCATCCATTTTTAAATGTTGTTTTTGCACATAAAATGCCATTTATCATGCTTTTGCTTTCAGTCAATTGTGAAAACAACTTTCCAAGTGAATATTGTTTTCAAAACATAAATAATTTTTCGCCCAAAGACTATGTTGCAGCAATATGTACAATATATACACGCTATGTACAATGTTTACAGTTCAGCCTCCGTGGGCATTCTGTATTTGCAAGTTAAATAATTCTGCCCCAGTGGGCAATTTGAAAATTGCTCAAGTGATTGTTTTCCCAAAAATAATTTTTTCATCAAAAAATGATATAGCTTCAACATATACCCTAAGTACATGCTACAATTCGGCCCCAGTGGGCAATCCATAATGCTCAACTAGATTTAATAATCAATGAAAACTGACTCACTATGTTCATCCTTTGTCCTGAAAGCATAGCATTATTATACAAATTAATGGTCATAGTGCCTCTGTTTGTTTTCTTCATTTTGGTACGCTGCCAGTTTTTGTCTCCTACAAAAAATACAAAAATGTGTCATCACTATGGTGTATGTGAATGTTAAAAACAAACTTTTGGCTTCTGTTTATAAAATATAGTATATCTGAGTTCTCAATATACAGCAATACTCTATTACGACACAGTTAACCCAAATGGATTGACATTTCCTCATCCTTATTCAATCCCAGTGGCTTTACCGTATTCTACTCACTAATAATTCTGGACTCCAACTGACGCAGCTCTCTTATTCTGTTCCCTCCCCTTTCTGATTTTGGAATTCTATCCAGGGCGCAAAACTGTAGGACATTGACATTTTTACCACTTAATTCTTTAAAATGCCTAGCAATTGGATATTGCTCATCCTCATTATTGATCGCCCTGGTATGTTCTAGAACTTGTTTCTTTACTTGATGAATGGTACTCCCGATATATACAAGTGGGCATGGACAAACTCATGTGTAGACACAATAATCGGATTTACATGTCAAATGTTTTTGAATCATATAAGGTTTATGATTCTTAGACAAAGTAAATTCCTTCTGGTTTACGCTATTCTTACATACTTTACGTGTATTGCATGTAAAGAAAGGAGTAGTTTCTGTCCTGTAACTCCAGTTCTGTAGTAGAGGTATCTCTGTTATAGTCATAATCTAGTGAATAGTCCCGCCCATGTGCGTGGACCCCGGCAATCAAAAATAATCTCTTAAGTTGTCAAAAAATGCAGAACTGCAAAGACACTTAAGAGAGAATTTAAAGACAAATAATGCAGCCTATATTCACAGGCTACACTGTCCAGTACTTCAACTAAAAATTCCACCAAAAGAACCACACAAACAGCACAGCCTGCCCAGTTTCTCCCACAGAAAAACTTGCCTCTACCAGTAAAAGCCTCTGGAATGATAGAGAAGAAGGCATGGACAGACAAGCCCCATAGGCTGCCATTATGTGGCTTAAATAGGATACTGTGCCTTTAAGAGAACTTTCCAGAACTTCTCCCAGTATCCCAGAATGCATAGCAGGTCCCATTTACTTTCAGTTCTTTTTGAAGGCGTAACACGCCAGACCTGTAGCATTCCTTACATGAATATCTGTCTCTCCACCAGGGAGGTGGGCGGGCGCTTATGACTATAACCGAGATACCCCTACTACAGAACTGGAGTTACAGGACAGAAACTACTCCTTCTGTAGTAGGGGATCTCTGTGTATAGTTATAATCTAGTGAATAGAATGGCAAGCTCATCCCCACACCAAAGCGGCGGTGGAGAACTAGAAATAACACCACTATTGTGCGAACAAATTTCGCAGCGAAGCCTGCCCAACCTGAGCGTCTGCCCTGGCATCAGTGTCCAGACAGTAATGCTTAGCAAAGGTATGGACCGACTTCCAAGTGGCCGCCTTGCAGATCTCTGCAATTGGAACATTACGGAGCAAAGCTGTCGTGGCAGCTTTGCCCCTGGTGGAATGAGCCTTAGGTTTACCCCCTAAGGTCTTATTAGCTTTTTGGTAACACAGCTGTATGCAGGACACAATCCACCTCGAGATGGACTGCTTAGAGGTCGCAAGACCCGTCCTGACCGATCCATAATTGATAAACAATTGGTCTGACCTACGAATATCTTTGGTTTTATCCAGATAAAATTTCAACACCCTCCAAACATCCAGGGAATGTCAAGACCTTTCCGCTGGAGATGAAGGATTCTGAAAAAACGTAGGCAAAGTTATTCTCTGGTTGACATGAAAATCAGAAATAACCTTGGGAAGAAATTTAGGGTGAGTACGCATAACAACCTTAGCAGCATGAAATACAGTATAAGGTTCTTGACAACACGCCTGAATTTCACTCACCCTGCTGGTCGATGTAATAGCCATGAGGAACGCCGCCTTCCAGGACAGGTGCTGCAACGAAGCCTTATGAATAGGTTCAAAAGGCTCCTTCATCAACCTGGACAGCACCACATTCAATTCCCATGAAGGCGAAGGAAACCTGACAGGAGGGAATACTTTCTTCAAGCCTTCTAGAAAATCTTTGATCACAGGGATCTGGAAGAAGGAAGTCTGTGAAGGGCATTTCCTGTAGGCAGTCAATGCAGCGAGATGAACCTTAATGGAATGAACATTAAGGCCAGACTGCGCCAAATGTAGAAGGTAAGGAAGGATGACATCTTCCTTGCACGTCGTCGGGTCATAGTTCTTGGACTTGCACCAGATACAGAACCTCTTCCACTTGTAAGCATAGGAAGTCCGAGTGGAAGGTCGCTTAGACTCCTTCAGTATGTCCACGCAATCTTCAGGCAGATTCAAATGGCCATATTGCTCTATCTCAGGAGCCATGTAGCCAAACTCAAAGACGAGAGGTTGGGGTGCAACATCTGTCCCCCGAACTTCGTGAGAAGGTCCGGCCTGCACGGCAGTCGTATGTGAGGAAGGAGAGACCGGTGAAGCAGGTCCGTGAACCACCACTGTCTGGCCATTCTGGGGCAATAAGTATCATCCGCGCCCTGGACCGGGCAAGCTTGATGAGTACTGCCGGATTCAGGGGAATGGGTGGAAAAGCGTACAGAAAGCTGTTCGACCAATTGATCCATAGCGCATTCCCCAGCGTCCCCCGCTGGTAGTACCTGGAGGCGAAGTCTCGGCATTTGCTGTTTTCGGCGGTTGCGAACAGATCTACGTCTGGAGTCCCCCACCTTGCGAAGACTTATCCTAGTACTTCGTCGTTTAAGACCCATTCGTGGTTTTCCTGGAGCAGTCTGCTCAGTGCGTCCGCCTGAACATTCTGCACACCTGGCAGATGGGTAGCCGTTATCGTCAGTCCTCGGCCAGAAGCCAACGCCAGATCGCCTGAGCCTCCTGCGACAGAGTGCGTGATCTCGAACCCCCCTGCTTGTTGAGGTAATACATCGTGGTTGTATTGTCCGTCTGTACAAGCAGAGAGCTGCTCTGAAAGGACGGATGAAAGGCCTTCAGCGCCAAGTGAACAGCTCTGAGTTCCAGGAAATTGATGTGATACGTGGCCTCCATCGGGGACCACGTTCCTTGAATCTGTAAGTCTCCGGAGTGTGCTCCCCAACCTTGGAGAGAAGCATCCGTCACTACAGTCTGAGTGGGAATGTTCTTGTGGAAGGGGACCCCTCTGAGGAGATTCTCCGCTGAACACCACCACTTCAGAGACTGAAGTGAATGCAGAGACAGTCGTATCTTGTCCTCCCAAGATCCTTTCCTCTGATCCCACTGGTCCTCCAAGCACTCTTGCAACGGTCTCATGTGCAGACGTGCGTGTGGCGTTAGGAAGATACAAGAGGCCATCAATCCCAGTAGAGACGACACCGTCCTCACTGTTGTAGATGGAGTGGTCAAAAGAGCCTGAGCCTTCCGAAGGAGTGATAATCGTCGCTCCTCCGAAGGAGACACGCTTGCTGACAGCGTATTGATGGAGGCTCCCAAGTACTGTATGCACTGGACCGGAGTCGGGACAGACTTGGACATGTTGATGTGCAACCCCAGCTTGTTCAAGAGAACGCACGTCTTCTGGAAGTGTGCTTGAACTTCCGAGAAGGAGGAGGCCTTGATCAACCAATCGTCCAGGTACGGGTAGACGAACACCTTGTTCTTTCTCAGGTGTGCTGCTACCACCGCCATGCACTTCGAGAATGTTCTCGGCGCAGACTTCAGTCCGAATGGCAGTACTGTGTATTGATAATGATTGTGTGCAATGGGCACATGGAAGTATGCATCTTGTAGGTCTATAGCACATAGCCAGTCTCCCCGTTGCAACTGAGGATAAATCTGATGCAACGACAGCATGCAAAACTTTTCTCTGCGAATCCACTTGTTTGCCTGTCGCAAGTCCAGAATGGGCCTGAACTCGTTCTTGTCCTTCTTGCGAACCAGGAAGAACCGGGAGTACAGACCTCTTGCTCTTTGAGACCGAGGTACGTCTTCTATCGCCCTTTTCCTTAACAGGGTATCGTCCTCCGCCTGGAGCTCGCGCAGCTGAAACTGCGAGCTGACCGGTGGAATTGCTGGAGGCGAGCTGGTGAAGCGAAGACTGTATCCATTGCAAACAATATTCAGCACCCACTTGTCCTGAGTAATTTTTCTCCACTCTGCCACAAAAAACTGAACGCTTCCCCCCCACCGGAGTGGGTAACGGATGTAGGGGAAGTAAGCGCTCAGGGCCTAGACCGGGCCGGGCCTTTAGTCGCTGAGGCATCTGTTGGCCGCCTCTGCCTCTCTGGCGCTTCTGGAAAGGTCTTCGGAACTTCTGCTGTTGCTGTCCCGAAGCCTGGCCACACCCTCTGCCCTGTCCACCGAACTGTCTCTGGAACGGGCGGTACGATTTCTTGTTATCCTTGAGCTTTTCCAGACCCACAGCCGTGAGCGTTTCGGCCTCCGCCTTCATGCGGGCCATTTCGTCATCCGCATGTTTCCCAAACAGGGTTTCGCCAGAGAATGGTAGATTGGCAACCCTTTGTTGTGCGTCCGGTTTTAGCGACGTGAGGCGGAGCCAGGCGTGTCTTCGCTGGTTAATCCCATGGCAGAAGCCATGCGCCGCCAGTAAGGAAGAATCGGCTGCAGCACTGATGACTTGATTCGCCACCAACATCCCCTCATTCAACACCTCCTGGAAATCTTCTCTCTTGTCACGAGGCAGGTGTTCCACAAACTGCTGGAGGGATTCCCAGAGGGCTCGGTCATACCGCCCCAACAAGGCCGTGGCACTCGCAGCCTTCATGGAAGTCGCTGACGTCCCACAAACCTTCCTCCCAGCCGAATCCAGCCATCTAGATTCCTTATCTGGTGGGACTGTGGATGACGGAGTGGTGGCATGCTGTTTCCGAGCCGCCCTCACTATCACAGTCTGGAGGGGGTTCCACCCTTAGAAAAGCCGGGTCCGAGTCGGGAGCCCGGTATTTTTTGTGCAGTCTCGAGGGGGCCACCTTAATCACCGCCGGGGTGAGGAAAAGGTCCATGGCCGGCTCCTACAGGCCCGGTACCAGTGGTAGTAATGGCCGAGACAGAGGTTTCTGGTGAATCGTCTCGAAGATCACCAATGTCTTGGGCGTGGGCACCGTCAACGAGATGCCCAATTTAGCTGCACCTCTTAAAAAGACATCATGAAAGGACACCAGATCGTCAACCGGTGACACCCTTGTCTCCGGTGACTCCGACAAAGTCGGAGAATAGTCCCTGGTCCCCGAGGACCTCGTCTGGGAACGAGACCTGCGCCTCCTGTGGCGTCGTCTCGACCGCGTGGACAACCTGTTGCGCGATCGTTCCCTCCTCCTGGAGCGAGAGCGCGATCTCCCAGTTCGTGGACGCTCCGCAGGCCTCTGTGGAGGCGTCTTCCTTGGCCTATCCTGGGGTAGTGGTTTTGGAGTCCCCTTAGGCGGTGTAGGGAGCAGAGGCAGTGACACCGACCTTGGTGGAGGAACAGGAGGTATCTCCGACCGAGGAGCAGGCCCACGTGGCGGAAGCGGTGGTGGTGGTTGCCCCGAGGGAGGAAGTGGTGGAAGAGGAGGCTTGATGGGAGGATCCTCTCTAGGTAAAGGAGGGGGGGCATCTTAGGCCGAGGTGGTGTATAAACCACCGAGTACACCGAGTCCGGTGACTTCTTCAGGGGAGGTGACTGCGAATCAGCCCCTCCAGTAGGTGATCGCCGTCTCCGGCGTCCTCCACCAGACTCAGCGTGACTTCTGGTGCCAGAAACCCTTCTGCGCCGCTTAGGAGAGTTTGAAAGTCTCAGAGACGCCGATCTCTTTCTTCTCGACGTTGAGCGTCGCCTTTCCGGCGTCGGACGTCGCCTCCGCGACTCCGGCGTCGAACGCCGCCTCCGCGACGTCGAGTGCTTCTTCCTCGACGCCACTTCCGCGACGTCGAACGTTCAGTCCTCGACGATGAGCGTCGCCTCCTTCCCGGCGCCGAACGCTTGTCCGAGGTCTTAGACGTCGAGGATCCCCTCGAAGCCTACAGTATGCTCGACGGCGACCGGCGGTGTCGCTTTGACGGCGAGCGCCGATGCCTGTCGGTCCTTCTTCGACGTCAGTGTCTCGACCCTGAAGTCGACGACGAAGACGCCGTCGACGGTGATCTCGACGGCAGCCTACCCAGGCCTTTCGACGTCGATCTTTCACGCCGTCTCGACCCGGAGCCCCGGGGAGATGGGGAACACACCTTCGTCATCCCTCTCGACGTTGTCGTCGATGCAATCGACGTCGACAGAGACCGGGACCGTTTGCTGGGCTTCCTGCCTCTGGGGAGCCCCCCAGAGGCCTCGGCAGAGGGAGCCTTCCCAGCCTGCCCAGACCCGCCTGCAGCCGTCTCTCCTCTGGGCCTTGAAGCCTAATCTTCAGCCTGTCCTTCAGGGTCCTTGTTGAAAAGGTCTGACAGATGTCACAATCTTCAGGGACATGTGCTTCAGGGAGACAGAGTATGCAGACGTCGTGTGGATCAGTCTTGGCCTTCTTCCTTCCACATGCTGGGCACTTGTTGAAGAGAGCAGGCATTTTAGAGCCCTAAAAAGCCTGAACATATACTCAGGAGTGAAGGGAAACACCAAGTACACCAACTGAAAACACTTTTAAAGCCAAAAGTGGACAAAATTCCAATAAACCCTTGAAAAAGGGAGAGCTCAATGTACCAGGGTCCTGGTAGCAGGAGCCGGAAAAAAGAACTGAAAGTAAATGGGACCTGCTGTGCATTCTGGGATACTAGGAGAAGTTCTGGAAAGTTCTCTTAAAGGCACAGTATCCTATTTAAGCCACATAATGGCAGTCTATGGGGCTTGTCTGTCCATGCCTTCTTCTCTATCATTCCAGAGGCTTTTACTGGTAGAGGCAAGTTTTTCTGTGGAAGAAACTGGGCAGGCTGTGCTGTTTGTGTGGTTCTTTTGGTGGAATTTCTAGTTGAAGTACTGGACAGTGTATCCTGTGAATATAGGCTGCATTATTTGTCTTTAAATTCTCTCTTAAGTGGCTTTGCAGTTCTGCATTTTTTGACAACTTAAGAGATTATTTTTGATTGCCGGGGTCCACGCACATGGGCGGGACTATTCACTAGATTATGACTATACACAGATATCCCCTACTACAGAACCCTTTATTGCTCTCTGATTTTTTTTCTTCTTTCAAAGTACTGCCACACAGAATATCTTTAAGAGCTGGACACTTTCTAAAGGTATTTTTCGGTTGACTCCCCACTGACTTTTTCAAAATTGGGTCAATGTTTAAAACATGGCAGTACTTTTTCAGACTGTTTCTGACTTGCCATGACTGATCAGAGTATGCGGTGATGAACCTGAATGGTTCATCCTCTTCTCTGTTTAAAGATTTTGGATTAAAAAGGTCTTCCCTCAAAACTGTTTTCATCTTGGCGCAGGCTTGTTTCTGTACTTTGTTTGAGTATCCTCTTTCCAAAAATCTTTCTGTCATGTTCGACAGTTTCTCTTAGGCCGTAAAAGCTCCCATACAGTATACTGCTGATCAGATTTTTTGGATGGAACTTTCAGCATGCAAGAGGCTGTTCCCTGCTGTTAATTTCCGGAACAGCCTACTGTCTATTTTGCCATTTTTAACCTCCACAACCACATCTAAATGCTATTTTTTTTTTTATAGTACTCGTGAAAGTTAAATTACAATCATTTTCATTCAATCTGGCAACAAATTGCATGGCATCCTTCTTTTCACCTTTCCAAATACAGAAAACGTCATCTATATACATGGCCCATAGGACCACATTCTGGGAAAAGGCCAAGATGTTATAGGCTACCTGCTCCTCCCACCAGCCCAGGTACAAACCCACGTAGCTGGGGGCGAAGCAGGTTCACATCGCCGTTCCCCGGGCTTGGCAATAGATAACGTGGTCAAACAGAAAGTAGTTGTTTGAGAGACATATTTGCATCATACGTAATAACATTTCTGTGTGCAAAAATACTTCATATCCCACTGCTTTAGAAAATGTTGATTAACTTGGACTCCCAAATGATGAGGTATACATGTGTATAAGCTATTGACATCAAGAGTCATTAGCCACATGTTTTCCTCCCATTGAACTTTTTCAATAACTTAAGAAATCACAAGTGTCTTGTAAATAGGAAGGAAGTGTTTGGACAAAAGGACACAGGAAATGACCAATATATTTTAAAGTGTTTTCATAAGTGCTTCCAATGGAGGACACGATAGGTTGCCCTGGAGGGTTTGCACTGTCCCTGTGTAACTTGGGCAATATAGTTCTGCAAGTTTTGGATGGTCACATTTGAGAAATGCCCATGCCTATTACAACTGTAGGAGGAGTCACTATACCTTGTAGCTCGAAAGCCTTCTTCGAAGAAAAATAAAGTTTCACTCTTCCAAACCCAACCCTAGATTTCTGAAGTATGTTCAGCTTGTGAATCTACAGTAGTACAATCCACGAACAGATGCATGCAGGGAAAGTAACATCTTCCGTTCGTGGCATATGTAGCTGCAAATACACATGCTCTGTGTAATCCTCTCTTTTAAATGGTAAGGATGCTTGCAAGCGGTTTGTTTAAAGTGGTTTTAGAATCACTGAAACTGGTGTGACTCTACTCCTTGTCCACAATGCACTAGAGGAAAGAATCCACCTCCAATTGTTTTTTCACCATACTGTAAACTTCTGTTTGTGCCATGTAGTGCTGTAGATTCACCTGCACCCTCCTGAAAGCCACATGTTGCATATTCCTTTACTATGTTCCATCTTCATCCTCACTCACCATGCAGAAAACAATCTAATTATGGAGCCGATGCCCATTCACATTACTGGTCATAAGTCACTGTAGACAAACAGTTGCATAACACTAGTTGGCAGGAGTGTGAAGAGTATGTTAGTATACAGCGCTACATGCCACGAACAGATGGTTACAGGGTATAAGTAACCTATTCCTTTTACTTCAGAATTTTTAGTTGCAGTGCTAGGGACATGCCCTCGCCAAAGAAGGCATGGTTTAAGTCTTGCTGCAGGTGTGATGGACAGATGACATTCTCAGACCCACACAGTAACTTCATCTTGTGAGCTCTGCCTTTTTTTTAACACAAAGGCCTTCTAGGAACAGGACGACAAGCTCTTGTGGCCTATGTCGGAGATGACAGAAACATTGTCGAGGTCTAGGACCATGAAAGAGCAGCTTTCCTGTTATCCCATGTGATTCGCCACTGGCGGCCTCTTCAATAAAGCCAAGGCTAGTAGAGTTGTCCCCACGGCCCTCGCCGACCGCAACAACGCCGGCTCTCCCAACTCCAGGTGCAATGCTGTTGTACTTTGAGTTTCTGGCGCAGCATACAGATACAGCCATGTTTCTTCTGCTTGTGCTGAACATGTTTCAGAGAGCATTAGTTCTCGCAGGTATGCCGCTCATGCCATATCTAAATGGAACTCCACTCTGCTTCCCTCCTTCAGTGCTGATCACCCCCCGGCACCATCTGTATTTCTCCTGAGTCAGTGATTTCTCTCTTTTGCCATGTCTCTTAATGGACCTACCCGCTCCTGTCATCGGTTCAGGTACCAGAGCCCTCCATGTCACCAGAACCTCCCATTCTTCCTCCTCTGGTTCCCCTCCTGCCACCAGTTTAATGGTTTAAGTGCAGATGAGCGGTTCAGCACCTCTTTGCTGAAGAACAATAGCAGTATTGGGACACTGTCCATGACGTTTTTGGGTTGGATTGGGCCCAGCGATCCCAAAGTTGGCCAGGAGGTGTTTGGGTAATGATACCCGACTACCCTCTGACACATCTGCACTGTTTGCTTCCTGAAAGGCAATGGGTGGGATACATCACTGCATATTGGCATTGATCTATATCCCCTGGCCCAGTACTGATGGAGATGGTGTCTTTTCACCTTGCACTAAAGAAAGCAGCTAAAGCTTCCTTTCATATACCGGCCTGCTTGTCTGTTGGGGTGCTACTCTCCTGCACTTTGATATATAACTGCATTGGTGGAAACCAGTTTACTAAAACACCTCGGGTACCATTTTGCGGAGGTGGTCCATGATGGGGAGGATGTATCACACTATATAATGGGGCAGACCTCAACACTGCCAACTGGCTCACAAGAGACGGGCTCTTCTATTGCTTTAAGGCAGGAGTCTTCAAACTGGGGGGCAGGCCCCCTTAGGGGGGCCTCAAGTGATCCTGGGGATGCGCCAGGCTCTGGCCAAAAGAAGCATTGTACTGATGACAGTGCGTTGTTTTAGGATGAAAAAAATAAATGGCACCAAGCAGCCCTATAATGGGTCATCACCAACATCTTTTACTGTTTATATCCTAGCTGGGAGATTGTGTCAAAAGGGAGGCAACTCCAAATATTCTTCAAACCCCCCACCCACACTTCTAACAGCCATACTGTGGATACTTGCATATGTTAGTAAGGTCTGTCTGACCAGAATAGTACGTTTGGCAATCATGTATTTGATTGCATTTTTGAAACCATAACCGAACGTACCTGCAGTATTTAAATATTATGTATAGACATATTCCTGGCCCAGAGGACCACATTTTGGGAAAAGGCCAAGGTGTTACAGGCCACCTGCTCCTCCCACCAGCCCAGGTACAAACCTGCGTAGCTGGGGGCGAAGCAGGTTCATATCGCCGTTCCCTGGGCCTGGCAATAGATAACGTGGTCAAACAGCAAGTAGTTGTTTGAGAGACATTTGCATTTTACGTGATAACATTTGTGTGTGCAAAAAATACTTCATATCCCGCTCATCGGGGGGGCCCGATGATTATTTATTCTCCACTTGGGGGGGCGCATCATTAAAAAGATTGAAGACCACTGTTTTAAGTTGAAGCACCTGGCTGAACTAAAGTCAAAAACACATACATGTACATGTCCTTTGGCGTCAAAGACCTCTTTTGTCAAAAGGCAGAAGCCACACTGTAGAGATTAAAGAGGATAGAGCCACTGCTTGCTCACTATGGCTGTAGTCGTGGGCAATGGACTTGCGCAATCCCAAAGCTTTTGGCAGAGCTTTAAGTTCAAGCAGCGCCAGTCTACCTCAGCCGACCCGCAACTACAAAATCTCCTTGTCTGCCTGTACTGGGCAGGGGTAAAGGAAGCGGTGAACTTGCTCAATCTTCTCCTCCTGTACAACCAGGGAAGTTACAGTAGTTCATTTGCGAGGGAACTCTTTTGGCTGTTGGGATATGGGTATCCTTTTTTCTGAGGTTCTGGAAGGCCATGACCCCAGACCAGTGGGTCCCACAGATTTTGGTAAAGGGTGGTACAGCCTACCCCTTCAGCAGCAGCCCCCTCATGTCCCACTGCAGCATTCCTTTCTGTCTGAGGCCATCTACAGATCCAGCAGCAGTAACTGGCAGCCTTGCTGCAGAAAGAAGCATAAAATTGGGAAATTGGGTAGGAGTGTTACTCTCGATACTTCCTGGTCCCCAAAAAGGACGGCAGGCTTCGTCTGATCCTAGAGCTCAAGATCCTAAACTGGTAGCTACTCAAGGAAAATTTCGGAATACTGTCCTTGTTTCAGGATTTGCTGCTGCTAAGTGTGGAGGACTGGATGGTGATTTCAACCTATAGGATGAGTAATTTCATATACCTGAAATACATGCTGTTTGTGGTGGGGCACAATTACTACCAAATTGCTGTTCTTACTTTTTTGGATTAACTTCAGCACCTTGGGGCGTTCACTAAGATGATGACTGTAGTCGTAGTTCACCTCAGGACGTCGGGCATTGAGGTGTACCTGTACTTGACAACTGGCTGTGCAAAACTGATTCACCACAGATGGTGTCACTCCACCTGCAGACAACAGCGCCCTTGCTGTTCAACTTGTGGTTTTTCGTCAGTATGCCTAAGTTGTACCTAGAACCATCCTAGTGTATTCTGTTCATAGGGGTGCTTTTGGATACCACTTTGCTTCTGGCTATCCCTCCTCCAAAGAGGATCTGGGGCACTGAAGCTCTTATTCTCTTGTTTCCGGTGGGAACTCTGATTTCATTCCTGAAGGTTCAGCACCTGTTCTGTCTATCTTGCATCGTCCTGGTCTCACATGCAGGCTTATGTATGAGGGCCCTCCAGTTGTGCTTCTGCAGGCAGTTGTTCCAGCCTCTTGGGGATCTGACACTATCATGATCTCCAAAGATGCTGCAGCAGACTTGAGCTGTTTATTTATTAAGCTTGTTGTAGGTACTTTTTCATTAATGTTATCATTTTTTGAATCTTCTGGTCATTCCAGAGGGATCTTGCAGGAGCCATACCTCTTGCTGGCTATCGAGGTGAATATTACTTTTGACATCTCCTTAGTCATGGGTTGTTTCTAATAATTAAACCTACCCTACAACTAAAACCCCTCACTTCCAGTATCATCTTCACTACCATTGATTCCTCATAGCCTTGGCCAACCTTCTCCTGTTGTCATTCTTTTTGGCCTAGCAAGATTGTACAGTTTGTATGGTCAAAGGGTATATTGTATGTCTCCCAGAACAGCTATCATTGTTCAAGTTACAGGTGATTGGTAGCTTTTTGAAGGTTTTGATTAACATATTTCCTCCAGTTCCATTTGTTATGCCCCACAATGGGACTTAAACGTAGTTGTGACATGCCTGAGAAGTGCTCTATTTGTGCCCCTGCATGGATGTTAGTTAAGTTTGCTTACCTTAAAGGCTGTGTTTTTGGTTGCTCTGATGTCGACTCTTCACTTTGGTGAGATTTAGTCTTCATGTGGTTTGTTCCTGATAAGAACCTTCTTTGCAATATGACTGCATCTCTCTCCCATCTAGTGCAAACTGTCACCTTGGCCACCTTCTGTCCATTGCTCCATCTGACCAAGGAGGAGGAGGAACGGTAGCTTAAACTGTAATAATTAACCACAGCCACACAAAGCAGATTTGGTCTGACGACCAGCTCTTTGTCGAGACATGGGAAACCACAAAGGCGAGGTGGTTCAAAAGAGAACACTTGCTTGTTGAATGCTGTTGTGCATTAAGATTGGTGCTCGCTGGCAAATAACCGCCTATGGGGATTCTAGCACATTCCACAAATGCAAAGTCATCCACTGCAGCCTTGGCCAGAGGCTAGTGAACATATTTAAAGTGGCGACCTGGGGGGGCTCACCACACCTTTTGCCTAACACTGTTGTTTGGATTCTGAACTGAGGAAGGGGGACCATTTCACTTGGTCCTACAGAATTTCCTTCTTTGAATTTACTCCTGCACACCTCCTAAGGAGAGTATTGATTGGGAATATATTCACAGGTGAGGAATCGGCAGGTACGTGTATCCGTCAGAAGTTACTCCCCTTTGGTAACAATCTTTCTGGTGGATATTTATCTGCAGATTCCTCTCGGATTACTGCCACCTCCCAATCCTGAAGGAAATTCGTAGGCCTTATACTAAGAGGCTATCTTGGTTTGTTGCTCTGCACTGGTTCATTATAGATGTTATTCTAATCCCTGCATAGAGAGATGTTTTAAAAAAATATATATTAGAAAGTAAGAACTGGCTGCCAGGGGGATTGTTGTATGGTTTTGGTTACACAACCCTGTTCAAACTTGGCGATGGAGCCAGTACTCCCTACAAGCACTGGAGGGCTATGTCAGACGTTTTCAGAACCAGACTGGCATCTGGAATTTTCAGAGGTGAGGAATCTGCAGGTAGATAGAGTATCCACCAGAAAAATTGTTATAGAAGGTTAAGTTACTGTGTCCTCGGACACCTGAGGTCTTGGAGTTTACCTATCACCAAGTTCTGAAACGCAGGATCTTCAAATGGATCCCCCCCCCCCCCGACACGAGAAAAACCGTCACCCAGGCCCTCGTCACCAGCAGACTCTACTACGGGAACGCCCTCTACTCAGGAACAACAACCAAGATCCTGAGACGACTACAACTAATCCAGAACGCCTCGGCACGACTTATCCTCGACGTCCCCCGACGCAGCCACATCACACCCCATCTGAGATGCCTACACTGGCTCCGCGTCAACAAGAGGATCCCCTTCAAACTCCTCATCCACGCACACAAAGCGCTACACAACACCGGACCTACATACCTCAACGACAGACTCCGCTTCCACACCGCAGCCTCCGCTCTGCTAGCCTCCCCATCGCCTCAGTTCCTCGTATCCGGAAAACCACCGCCGGCGGCAGATCCTTCTCCTACCTCGCCTATCACGGGTGAAGCACTTAAACTCACCATGTGCGCCTGCAACTTTGCTTAGTGGAAAAGATGTGTCCACTACTGCATTATAAGCACACAGACCCCTTTAAAGTCTCGTCTTTTACTTGTTAAATTTGTAGAAACCATGGTTGGTGATCACCTCTATCAATTTACATGTAGCTGCTGTTGCAACCTAAATGAAAAGTAGGGTGCACTCGGCCCTCTTTAAAAACCCTTTTATTAAAGCTTCAGTGGGGTTCCTAAAAGTCACCCCTTCAAGAATTCCTTCAGTCCCTGCCTTTAACCTTAATGTAGTTCTCACAAGACTTATGGGTCCGCTCTTTGAACAATTACACTCATGAGTCATGCAATTCTTGCCTTTGGAAAGTAGCGTGTGAGAAACCAGGGCTATTTGCAGTGTCCCCCCACTTATTTGCCCCCATTTTGACTACTAGTTGCAAGTTTCCTGACTCTTATTGTGCCCTGGCTCTACTAACCAGGGCATAATTACAATTGGTACTGACAACCTACCGGCAAGTCCCTAGTAAATGGTTGGGCATGTAGGTTTCGAGGCCTAGCAGATTTAATGCACTTAAGTTTATGCTGCTGTTTTGCCTGCTGTCATTTTAAAAGCCAGCCCTGCTTTGCAGGCTGCTTTTAAAATAAAACTATGTCCAAATTCAACTTAGTAATTAAAGTTACTTCCAAAGACTTAAACTGCCTTATTTTGATATGTCGCCCCTAAGGTCTGTCCTAGATGCCCCAAGGGTAGATGATATGTTAAAATAAGCATGTTCATTATAAAATGTGTTTAAGCTCTGGTGAGGGAAACACTTGGATTTCAGTTTTTTCCCATTGTTGTGCATTAGCTCCATAGGCTAACATGGGAAGGTTTTATTAAACTTGAATAAAGTCTATTGACAGAAGTGAGCTAAAACTATACTTCAAAGTGGCTAAATAGAAGTTCGAATAAATCTAACAACTTCCCAAGATTAGATGTATTATAACTGACAGAAAAAAAAGGTAAAGAAAGTGCGTTTCTTATGTGCCTGAATCCAGCTGTAGAGCAGCCTCTTCTGCTTGGCCAGCCTTTGATAGGCTGAGCCAAGCAGTCTTGAATGTGTGTGAAGTGGCCTGGGCTGAGGCAAAGGAGACATCTGGTGGGAGGAGATCTGCTGCTGCAGAGCAAAAGGCAGGAAGGGGGCTGGGTAGCCAAGCTGGTCTTCAAAGGGAGAAAGACAGTGAGGACAGGAGCCAGGCCCACCACCGGCCAGATGGGAAACCCCTCTAATTGAATTAGCAGAGGGGCTTGGAGGTGAGTGTTAGGGAAAGTTAGCCACACCTGTAGGTTGGGTTAGCCAGACCTTAGCTCCAGGAGAGATTTTCTCAATTTGGGATTTTACGGAACCGTGCTTTCCAGGACAAGAATTTGCCACACTTATGGGGGAGTGGTTATCATTTAGGGTGGCACCCTGCACCCCATTGATCCAGGGTGCCCTTACTGCTTACCAGCACAGCAGCCTGGATAAATATGGGTGAGCTGCCCAGCAACTCAGATCCCTGCCTGGAACTAACCAGTTGCTGCATAAAGCTTTGCTCTGCGGCAACCAAGGATGCCTCCCTGTGTCCCCAATGTTCAACACCATACGAAGTGGATTCCAGAGCCTTATAGTTCTAAATCTGCAGGACCGGTGAAATAGGGCTGTATTGGGAGGCCTTAGATGTCTTCTGTAACCCCCCAGTGGTTTGTTCTCATTTTATTCCACACCTTGCAATATGGGTCTGCCAATTAAAGTACTCTAGCAGGACAGCACCCAAATATTCAAAAGTATGAGCACACTCCAGGGAGTTCCCTCTCAGCATGGGGTTTGGGCGGTGGAATGGAAGGGATTTAAAAAACATATAATTTGTTCTTGCTAGGTTAATGTCTAGACCCCTTTCCCTACAGAAGGTATCAAACCTATCAAGGATTTTGTGCATCCCATAGGGATTTTGAGAGGTGCAGCGTGTTGTCGGCAAACATCAGGGCAGGACCTCTAATGTTGACCAGGCTGGGTGTGCAAGACTCGCTATGGTCCACATACATTACCAGATCATTTATAAACAATGAAAATAAAGTAAGTGCGAGGACGCACCACTGCCTGACTCCACTATTGACCGAAAATCAGTTTGTCAATTCCCCCAGCTGCTCAGATCTGACATGGGCGAAGTGATTATCATGGAGTCTTATGATCAGGTTCATGAGATAGAACGGGACCCCCATATTAGCTTGGATTTTCCACAACCTAAATTGAGGACGAATGCTGACCGAAGATCAACAAACACTACATAAAGTCGCCCGTCTCCTAGCTGTACAATCTTCCATTACAGTAACTGGAGGCGGAGGACCTGGTCAAGTGTACTGATACACCCTCTAAAACCTGCTTGCAGTGGGGCCAATGTATCTGAGGCAATCATCCAGTCTTGCAGTCTACTCAGGATGACCCTTGCGAAGAGCTTTTGGGCACTTACAATTAGGCTGATCAGCCTATAATTGGAGAGAAGATCTCTGGATCCCTTCTTGTAAATGGGGACAATCTCCGCTCCAGCCCAAGTGAGAGGAGTAGGAGCCCCTTTCAGTATGGCATTGAAAAGAATGGTAAACTAAGGGGTCCAAACATCGATCTCATCGAGAAATAGGTTGAGATTCCACTCAGCAGACTAATATTTGAACTTGGGGCCCCTGTGCTGCTACCATCTACTATCCTTACTGGCACATGGTCCAGGCTTATAAAAGTAGCCCAGGGGCAGTAGGGTAGTGTTGCTGTAATTCTGCTGACTATTCATGCACCCAAAAACCAATTGTAATACAGTCCCCTTGCCTCACCTCATGTCCCACACCAAGCCAACCCACCCTCCTTGTCAGCAAAATGCCACTTGCCATATCCAGCAGGAATTTTCTATAGTGACCCAACCATTTCAGTTTCTTATTGAACTAATCAGCCTGGGACTCTCTTTGTTCCTGTCTCAATGGGGCTACACCAGCAAGGATTGCCACATAAGGGCATGAAGCTGCAGCGCAGTTTGACTGGCTGCATTGCCACTTTTGCGGGGTCACTCCATCCGTCGTCATCCACATACTGGGCTTTATTAACAGCATTAACATTTATTTGTGCATAACTATTGGGCTCAAAGATGCAATGGTTCCTGTTTTGCTTGAAATTTGTGGTGTTGCAAATGAGCTTTGGCGAACATGGTGGAGCTCTGGAAGTTGTAGCCGCCCCTGGCCAGGTTGGTGCCTTGCAAAGCTACTTTGATTTACTACTTCACCCCCCATCTCGCCTATGCTTGTGGTGGACAGCCTACTGGGACCCTGAGCAGAAAGTTCCCAGGAGTGTTTTGGGTTTATCAGCATGGACTCCGTGGCATCCAGACGAAGTATTAAGGGGAATATTTCTGCCCTCAGTGCAACCCTTACTTTGTCCAAGCACCCTTCAACCATTCTCCTCACTCCCAAGGTTTCAGATAGGTGAGTCGACGGTGGTGGATTAATCAAGGCTGCTATTTCCACTGGCTGTGGCTTAATACGTCGCTTCAAGCGCTTAGCGGCTGCAGGATGAAGCGGGCAATCGGGTGGGCAGGATGTTACTGTTAAGGAAGGTGGTCCTGTGTTATGTGCGGCTAAAGGCAATAAAGTGCAACCTGGTATGCTTATGGAGTGAACAGGTAAAGAAGAGGCAACTCTAGAAATGCTCACGGTCCTATCCCACCAGAGTAGCCAAGAGAAAGCCTGCATTCAGTAAGGTAATTTCATTACTTACACACTCACCGCTCACTGGATCATTTTATCTATTGAGGTGGCTTTGGTCGGTGTTGTGGTGCTGGTTTTCTCTTAGCCATTTTCCCTGCGGTATCACAAATCAAATGCCAACTAACACATATTAGCAGGCAGGGAAAAGACCCAAAGAAAACAGTACTGCGGGGTGGCCTCCTCTGGGCATGGATGTGCCCGTCCTTGCCCCCGGCTGGTCCTGCACAGTCGGATGGGGCACTTGCTTTATAGCGCTTTTGGCAGGTGCAGGTGATTAGGCAAGGGCCCACCTCCTGGGGCCGTAGGCTCTCTGATCTTTGTAGTCTTATACCACCTTGAGCCAGGCAATGATGAGGGTCCACTATACTGCTGCTGTATGGAAAACAAATTGAGGTGGAGTCCATGTCTTAGTGCATTGTGGGCTAGGAGTGAAGCCACAACTGTCCTGTGACTAAAACGGACTGTAAACCCAAATTTGCAAAGATGCAACTGAAAACTGAATTGTTGACGTTATTGAAATGGAGAAAGTGTATCCGCTGTTAAGTACTTGGGGAAGAGTTTGAGACCGAAGGAGAGGCGTATATTCCATCTTCACCTTCAGAACATCAAGATGAGAAAGAGCAGTAACCTACTGCATATATGAGAATGACTGTTTGCTTCATGGATTAGGAGAGTAACAGGACTCTTAAAAATATATTGATACATTCTCCAGAGGACGAGAGAGACATTGCCCTCTAAGCCATCTCTTCAGACCATTCTTTTAAGAGGCCTGAAAAAGAATTTGTATATATATATATATTTTTTTTTTTAATAAACTGGACATTTTACATCATTTACAGAGATACCACCTGTTCCTCCCAAAAATACCAAGCATTGCTGAAGAGGAAATCGAGGCTTTAAAAAGCGATTCTCATCAAAGCTAGTGGCCCAAGTGTTGAAAATAAAATGTAAGACCACTCCTTATGATCAAACAAGTATAAGATATTATGGCCCAACAGACGTGTCAATACAACCTGGAAGCAGCAGCATCTACAAGGTGTCCATTGGAGAAAAAAAAACAAAGGAAGAAATTGTGGGTTAGAAAATGGTCAGTAGCAAACTGTTTTTCCTAAAAGGAGTAATCACACCCAGTGTTTCAGTGCACTAGCTGTGCAATATACTTTGAATCTGACCTGGAGCTGTAGTAATAAAGATTAGAGTCCGCTATTGCTAATAAAACTTTCATGTATGGAACTGAATTTGGTGTTGGTGTTGCTTGCTCTATTTTATGTCGTTGGTTTTGATGATGGTAGGTTTGTAAAGTTGAGATTACATTTAGACATGGTCAAAAAAGGTCGATTTAAAGGGTTGTGGATTTGAATTAAGTCTTCTGGCAATATTAAAGTCAAATATGTGTCCTTTATTGCAAATGGTAATCACCAATAGGTACCAGGGATTTTTCTGTATTGTAAAATGTTTTGATGACTCCTTATCCAGATATTTCACTTGTTTGTTCAAGTAACCTGAATCTGATTGCCCTGTAGTGTAAACTATGCTTCCATAATCCTCAATCTGTTGTGTGTCTATATATATCCCCAATTCAATCGTTTCTCACTCCTCTCAGGAAAAAGACGATGCCACAGAATCCTGCAAACAGCGCGTTTATTTAGAGGGCCAAAATCACACAACAAAATCACACAACGCGTTTTGCAGCTGATCTTCTTTGTCACGAGTACAAGTGCATGAAAATGGTGCGTTTTTATACAATTAGCGTGTTTCACTTCCTAGCGAAGTGAAACACGCTAATTGTATAAACACGCACCATTTTCATGCACTTGTACTCGTGACAAAGGAGCTTAGCTCCGAAACACGTTGTGTGATTTTGGCCCTTTAAATAAAAACGCTGTTTGCAGGATTCTGTGGCTGTGGCATCGTCTTTTTCCTGAGAGGAGTGAGAAATGATTGAATTGGAGATTTGGGGTTCGCTACCCCGCCGCAGCCCACCGCTGAAAGAGGCTTGGGCGTACTCACGAGCAATTGGCTGTGGATATATATATATATATATATATATATATATATATATATATATTTCCCCAGTGCACTTAAACAGGAACACGGACTCGATAATAAGCCGGAATCAGATTTCTTTATTTTATTTTGAATACGTGGAACGGTGCATGCCTCAGACGCGTTTCGGACACGAGGCTGTGTCCTTGCTCACTTAACAAACGAGGAGGCTATACAGTGAAATTTAAAACACCCATTGGCGCCAAATACAGTGGTATAGTCATAGGAAGCGGACAGGAACCAATACATTGTAAGTACGATCTGGCGCAGCCATCTTGTAGTGTCTGTCCATAGCTATGTCTGCTAATACATCGCCTGCACATAATGTACATATCTAAAACAATCCGCAGGAATAGCATGAGAAATGTAATATCGGATGCCCTTAGCAAAAATAGTATGTACAATCATTACAATTATGCTATGTACACTACATTGGTATTCCAGGTCATTTGCAAGGACCTAAATACTGTTAAAGTGCAGCGTGCAGAAATTCATATATATACAAATCTATATACAATTTCATATGCAATACACAAATGTATACAAAACACGGGCAAATCTTGATAAAAGGTATCATAAGATGTACAAAAATGCATATATATATATATGAGGTATGTAAAGCTCCAGATGTCCGCAAGCGCTGCAGTCGACCGCACAAACGAACAGGAACCAGCGAGACCCAAATTCAGGTGCAAAGTTATTTTATTATTTTCAAACCCAGCACCAGTCCGCCACGACGCGTTTCGGCTAAAGATAGCCTTGTTCACATGACAACGTCACGAGGGCTGGCCACCCATTTAAAGTGCAAAGTCACCATCACATGTTATAGAAATGGAAAAGTTACTATAGTATCATAACGTAACTCCCACACAATTGAAATTGCAGCTTAAATGCTATTGATATGCACACTATATCACATATTAAAACAATGTCAATATGCTTCTGTACACTTGTCTGTAAAATACATACTCGAACCCCAAGTTAATAAACCACAATAAAGTCACAAATTTCAAAAATTTCATATATAAACATTAAATGACAAAAGTTAATCAATATTTACTAAAAAACCTCCAAATGACATATAAAAGGTAAAACTATAAATATTTACACTTAAAACCCTGTCCTAATGATGTAAATGACTCCTGGGTTTATGTGAAATTAACCACACTGACAGCTAAGTCAATGTATAGGGTATACTGTACAGATAATAAATGTGCAAAATTGCAAGATTTGTGCAAAGTATTTCTATATATCCAGATGGCAAGAAAGTGCTACCATATAAAGTGCAAAAATGTGAATAAATTCATTAAATGTGAATTAAAATTGATTACATTGCAGTTCAGAAGGCGTCCAGGGTACATGGTAAAGCTCAATGTCCAATATAGCTACAGATAGGCATTGTAACTCAAGGTGTGCAACTCTCAATGGACAGACAGTATTATAGATAGGTGTGACAGTCCTCCCCAGTATTCAGGCCCTGTGGTGCCTTGGTATCCAAGAGAATAATATAGCGCGTCTCTAATTTGCGCAACAGGGACTCTGTCTCCTCCTCTCCTCTAAGGGAGGAACACAGTCTATCACATAATACGACAAGAGGGAAGCATCTTTCCCATGGCACTTATCAAAGTGCCTGGCCACTGGGTATGAGGGGTCAACGTTGCATATGGCTCGCAAATGCTGAAGAATGCGCTTATGGACCTGAGGCCTCGTGCTGCCCACATATCTTAGCCCACAAGGGCACTCTAAAACATAAACTGCGAATTCTGTCTTACAGTTGAGCTTGTGTCTAATCTTAATAGGGAATGGCGACAGTGGTGTTTTTACTTCTGTTTTACTGACGCCATTTTTACAAGCCTTACAGCTCGAACACCTCAAAAAACCCTTGCTCTCATTCAGCCAAGTTCCCGTTACCACCTCAGGGCTACTGGATACCAAGCTGTCTTTCATAGACCTCGCTTTACGGTAGGCTATGCTGGGAAATTTAGGAATAACTGGAGCCAGAATAGGATCTTCAGACAATAATGACCAGTTATCCTTAATGATTTTGTAGATGCTATTATGTTGGTTGCTATAACCCATAATCATCCTTATCACCTCTTGTGAACCCTTGACCCGTGGTTTCAAGTTAATCACTCCTGAGCCCAGGAGTGATGTTCTGTCCATTCTATTTGCCTTGAGAATTGCCACATCTATAGCTTCAGATTTATAGCCTCTAAGAAGGAAACGAGATTTACAATGAAGTTGTGCCAGCCGGCACTCTTCCTCACTGCTGCATAGCCTCCTGACACGGAGCATCTCCCCATAGGGTATGCTCCGTATCAGGTGTGCAGGATGGTGGCTTCCGGCATGCAGCAGTGTGTTGCCCGCAGTAGGCTTGCGGTGCAATCTAGTGTGGATACTGCCTGCCTGGACGTAAATCTCCACATCAAGGAACACAATAGAGGTGGCACTGATACTGCTGGTGAACTGGATGTTAAGATTATTGTGATTCAATTTATCAATAAAATCAATCACCTCCGTCTCAGTACCCTCCCATACAAAGAACAAATCATCAATATATCTTGACCACAGTTTTACTTTAGAATTCATAGTGGCTGAATGTTCTTGCCATAGGACCTGCTCCTCCCAGTACCCCATGTGTAAACAGGCATAACTGGGAGAAAAGCAGGCCCCCAAAGCCACTCCCCTGGTCTGAAGAAAAAGCTGTTTGGCAAACATAAACACATTGTTCTCTAAGCAGATTGCAATCATGTCTATCAACATTTTTGAATGCTCCTGGAAACAGTTTAGTCTTTTCCCAAGAAAATGTTGCACTGCTCTCATACCATCCTGATGGAATATACTGGTATATAAAGAGGTGACATCCATAGATACCAGTATATAGTTCGTATTCCATCTGAAGTTTACCAGTTTCCTTAATAAGTCACTAGTATCCAAAATAAAAGATGGCAGATTTCTCACAAAATCTTGTAAGAAGAAGTCAATGTATTTACTCATGTTCTCTAACAGGCTGTTGCAAGCAGAGATTATGGGCCTGCCTGGTGGTTGTTGGTAACACTTATGCACCTTCGGGATGAAGTAGATGACTGGTGTGACCGGAAAGTCATTCCTCAAAAATTTGAGTTCATCCATAGTGAGCAGGCCCTTGCTCCTCCAAGCTGTAAGTGTGGAGTATATTGCATTCCTCGCCTGGAGAGCATCTTGTGAGGTGATACGTTTATAACAGTCCCTGTCATTAAGTTGTTTCAGGGCTTCTTCTAGGTACATCTTACGTGGCCATAAGACCACGTTGCCCCCTTTGTCTGATTGTCGTATCACCACATGTTTGTTTGCACTCAGTTTTTTGATTAATTGATGGTATTCACTGTCCCTATAATTGAAGCGTTTAGTTCTGTGGGCATTCTTAATCTGTAATTCCTTCAATTGTACCGTCACTTTGTCATGAAACAAATCCACATTATCCTTTATCATAAGTGGACAAAATTTGGACTTCGGTTTGAAGGGTGATATGCATGAGGCAGTGACAGGTTCACCCCAGAGTATCGTTGAGTTATTGTATTCTAGCGGAGATTCCTCCTCTTGAAGCTCGAAGAGTTCTTGTGTAAGAGCTGATCCAGTGGTGGTCGCAACATTAGTCGCCTCGAGAACAATCGGGCTGCTATCTACACGTTGAGTATTACTAGATGCATCGCTGTCCAATACTTTGTGTGAGTTATGATATTTCCTCAATTTTAATTTACGCACAAATTTGAACATGTCGATCTTTGTAGTTGTATAGTCAAAATCACCCCTTGGACTGTACGTTAATCCTAACGCCAGGATGCTTGTTTCTTTAGGGGTTAGATCGAGATCAGTCAGATTGATGACAGAATGTCCATTATCATCAACGTGTGTACTAGCATTCAATCCTGTGATGGTACCGGCTGTGCCTTGTTGCGCTGCCATCTGGTACGCTGTCTCCTTGGAGTTCCCCTTGCGCTTGCGGTGTTTGTTGCTTTTGCGCCTCTCTGAGCGTTTCCTGTTGGCTTGCTGCCTACGGGTAGCTGATTTGCTGAGCGCAAGGTTAGTTTGCGATCCTGCTGGACCAACTCCAACTCCTGCCCTGGGGTGAATTTTCGAAACCCCGACCGTTGTTGTCACCTTGCTTCTGTGTCCGACTCACTCTCGGGTTGTGAGCTATCCCCCGAAAATGAGGAAAGTTCTACCTGTTGTGACGGTACTGTGGTTTCAGTTGAGCTTGCAGCAGCAGCAGCAATGGATAAAGTTTTACTCTGTTTAATGCTGTCGTATTTCTTTGCAAAAGGAAAGATTTGGCCATTTTCATAGTCAAGTCTGTCACGTATAAACTTGAAAGCTTTCCTCTTCTTGATAATGCCTTCCTCACGCGCTAATCGTGCATTCATTTCCGTTCTATATTTATCAAGTTCCGGAGTGGGAGGCAATTTTACTATTTCAGCTTCAATCAAGTTAATTTCCTCTAAGAGCTTCAGTCTGTCGCTCTCAGCAAACTGTACTAGTATGGCCATTAAACGTTTGGAATTCTCTAAGTTGCAAAGTGCCCAAGCCGATAGCATGAGTGGGTCAGGCTGTTCGTAGGAGGGTGCTAGCATAATGCGCAGACCGCCCGGTACTCGCCCCACATCCAAATAGCCAGTTAAAGAGGTAAACTCCCACCATTTTGATAATTCTCTCTTGCTGCATTTTTCCAGGCGCTTAAAAAGTTATTTTGCTTCATTTCTCGTGCTGCTAACTTGCACCACAGTGGAAATCGTATTGGACCCGGATCCCCCAGCTGGGGAATCCGTAAACATGCCCCTGGACGCCTCCACACGCCCCCTTAACGTGTCCGCCGACATGGTGCGTAGTAATGGGTAAAGTACGAAATTTGCACAAAGCAGTCGTTGCTCCTACCAGGTGTTATGCCTCCGAGCCGATCCTGCTACTCCACACAGGGTATCTCGTGGTGAGTCCGCACAGCGTTCCAGGTACACACACGGGGAGTCCAAAGGTTCCCGATCAGCCACCGCCGACCTGAAGACTCGAACTCCTTCCGGTTATCCTCTGACCCGCCTACAGTCAATTCCGCTTTCCCTGGGGCGTTGACGGCGTCTCCTACATGGAGCTTTTGGTTTAAAGTCCCGAAGAACGTTGCTTCTTGCCGCCGTTGCCCAAAACGTGGAGGGGTCTCGCAAAGTCCGGGGAAGCAGTCCCGGATGCCAAAATACGAGGTATGTAAAGCTCCAGATGTCCGCAAGCGCTGCAGTCGACCGCACAAACGAACAGGAACCAGCGAGACCCAAATTCAGGTGCAAAGTTATTTTATTATTTTCAAACCCAGCACCAGTCCGCCACGACGCGTTTCGGCTAAAGATAGCCTTGTTCACATGACAACGTCACGAGGGCTGGCCACCCATTTAAAGTGCAAAGTCGCCATCACATGTTATAGAAATGGAAAAGTTACTATAGTATCATAACGTAACTCCCACACAATTGAAATTGCAGCTTAAATGCTATTGATATGCACAATATATCACATATTAAAACAATGTCAATATGCTTCTGTACACTTGTCTGTAAAATACATACTCGAACCCCAAGTTAATAAACCACAATAAAGTCACAAATTTCAAAAATTTCATATATAAACATTAAATGACAAAAGTTAATCAATATTTACTAAAAAAACCTCCAAATGACATATAAAAGTTAAAACTATAAATATTTACACTTAAAACCCTGTCCTAATGATGTAAATGACTCCTGGGTTTATGTGAAATTAACCACACTGACAGCTAAGTCAATGTATAGGGTATACTGTACAGATAATAAATGTGCAAAATTGCAAGATTTGTGCAAAGTATTTCTATATATCCAGATGGCAAGAAAGTGCTACCATATAAAGTGCAAAAATGTGAATAAATTCATTAAATGTGAATTAAAATTGATTACATTGCAGTTCAGAAGGCGTCCAGGGTACATGGTAAAGCTCAATGTCCAATATAGCTACAGATAGGCATTGTAACTCAAGGTGTGCATATATATAGTATGAATGGGCGATGGCACAGCAAGAAAGCGTGTATTTATATTGCCAAGCCAATGGTTCAATGCCTTGAACATACTGCCTCTAAAAAAGAATTTGATTTTCTTTCCTTTCATTATAATATATCAATTTGTGTTTTTTGTCTTACAGGCTGCAATTCAGGCAGCAGCCAGTGCCAGTGTAGAAATGAAGAATGTACTGGAGTTCTACAAACAGTGGAAAGAGATGGGTTGAGGATCGAAGGTCATCACTTTGTTGGCGAATCTTTCTATCCCCTCTCAGATAAACGTACAGCGTCGAAGCGCAAAGGGATGGCGGCCTACGGGACACGAAGCAACAACCACCCAGGAAGGCAGCTCCAGCCAGTAACACTCGCACATGTGCATCCATCGCACAGACAACTGACGCCATGAAGAGAACAGTCCAGGGTGGAGCTGTCTTTTTCCCACCTGGCCGGAAGAAGGCTTCATTATTCATCTACAGCTGTTTGGTCTTTTATTTTTGTCTGAAATGTAAGGACTGGTCTTGGTCCATATTTTATTTTGCGCCTCTGGTTGGGGCTGTGGTGTGAAGAGGAGCTTCTTGTAATGTGAAATCTGGTGATGGGATAGAGCACAGTTGCTTTACTCCTTCGTAAATTTCCCGCCACTCTTCCCGTTTGGACGATAAATTCTTGCAAAGAAAGGGGTTTTCTTTGAATACCAGCGATTGTGCTAGCAATTTTAAGGAATGCATATAAGAGTACTATTTTATTTTTAAAGAAGGAAAAAAGGCAATTCCTTAGAATTTAAGCTTCTAGGAACCAAGTGAATTATTGTTTTCAAAGGGTGCAATTATCCTTTCATGTTGAAAATACCCATACTACCCTGTTAGGGTCACGCTTTGCAGTGTGCTGGGTATTCAGAATGGCTTGAACAGTATGGGACAGCCAAAAAGCTGCTGAAATGTTCTGTTCCATTCATTTCTGTATGTTGTGCGGTGGTTATACATAACTGGGCACAGTTGTGGCCTTGGCACCGCTTGACATGGTTCCATGCGTGTGCATGTGTATGCAGGGATAAATAATAGGGCTAGAAAATACTTGCTGACCTATCCCTGCTGTGCCAGGTCAGGGTTCCGTCCAGAGGTGTGGCTGCATACTTCATGTCATGTGGAAAGCTGCATTCCAAAAGAAGTACTTAAATTGCAGCAGCCTGTAATACGCCTGCATGAGATAATCGTTGGGGAGGGAGGGTGTGGGACACAGAAGCATGCATGCCAGGGTTCCTACCAGTCTGCCCTAATACACTTCCATGTGTTGTCAAATGATTTAACCAGTCAGTGGTTGTATTCACCTGTGATTGGTCCAGCCGAAGCTATGCTTGTTTGTACTCAGGGGGGTCACCAAAAGTCTTTCAACCTGCTTGATAAGGAAGGCAGTCCTTTATGGAATAAACAAGCTTTTTTTATTAGAACTATTGACGAATCTCATTGAATTTTGGAAGCACATGAGTAGCTGGTGTGTAAGTCCGAAGGCATTCAAACCTTGAGACATTGCCCCAGCAAAACTCCTCAAAACTTGTGTTGCATTTTCCAATTAATCTTACTCAAACCATTAGCGATTTGGAAAACGTGGTTGCCAACTTTGCTGAGAATAAAGTGGTTGTTGAGGCTGGTTACTCCATGTCTTTAGTGAAGGGGCACAATTGATCTGATAATTGTTTTCTTTCCACCAGTGTATGCTGAGTGAGTTGAGTGTTTGGTATGGTAATTTTGTGAGATTGAGGGCTGAGGTGTTGGGTACATCTTATCACCAAGGTTCTCCTGTCTCTTGACTTTAGAGTTTGTACAAACACATGGGAAATGTTCTGCTTATGTAGAGTTGGATAGCAACTGCAATACACGAGGTGTTGAACATGGGCACTTCTGATCAGCACCACAATCCCTGGTGTAGTACAGAGGGTGAACCTGTGTGATTAAAAATAATTCTGCAGCATAATAAGTGGGCTGGTACATATTCCTTGTGAGCTGGTTGCAGTTGGCATCTACATACAGCACAACAATTTGAACATTGGCTAATGACTGCAAAGAAAATGTTTTGCATGGTCAAATTGATGCTAATTTATGTAAATGGGAACCAACTTCAATGTTATGTTCGCTCATGTTGGTGTAAAAGGACCATGGCTTGCACTTCTAAGTTACTTATGTTTACACAGAGTAAGTAATTTATTTTTTACTGAATACCTGGTGTGACTCAACTAGTATGAGGTAATGCGGTCTGTTACATGATGTGCCTTTACTTTGTAGATTCACAGATAACTGCTTATAATGTGCTAAAGTGCTGCAAAAATCATCTAGCACCTCAGGATATAGCAATAATTTCACAAATAGCATTGGTGTCATGCATAAAAAAAGATAAAAGTGGATACTTCCTGGACCTTCAAAAATGTGGCATCATAACATTTATTAAAATGATTGGGTCTGATTGTCAGGATTACGTTCAGATACTTCTTAGTAGAGAATGCGTAAGATGTGCATTTTCTTTATTAAAGGATCACATTGTACCATGCAGTACGTGCATCTCGTTCATAAACATGCTGAAGGAAATCCAGTTATGGTTAACGTATTGCGGAGTCTCCACAGGGATTTAATTTCGCATCTGAAACATTCTCTGCCTCTTCCCCTAATTTTGCTTTAGATCAGACCAGGGTCAGTATCTCTGGAATGTAGAAAGAGTACCTATTGTAGTGGAAAAACACAAGCATATCCCTCTTTCTAAGGGAGCGGTGTAGAATATCCGAAAAAATGCATTTTATACCTGTGGGACTGATAATATTTGAACTATTTCTCTCTCACATGTCATCTCAGTAGGAATTGGTGCACTTATCCATTTATTTATTTTTATTTCAGGCCAAAAACGTTTCAGAAATGAATTGAACTGGCCTTGTAGTACCTCTAATGAAAGCAGATATGTGCATATATGGTGCAACAGTAGATCCTACGGCTGGTACCTACCACATACTGCTCAGAGGTGGTAGAATATTTGTGAACTATGATTTAGTTCAAGAAGTGGGGAAAAAACAGCCAGTCCAAAATAGCTGACTAGATTTGTGAGCTGCTGGGTACACTTAGTCCCTCAGAGTTTTGCCAATAAATCATGTTAATCATTACTGAAAAGTCAACACCTTTGTTTCTTAAACGTCCACTGAAAATACTTTGGACTTGCAGGGACTACTAGAAATAGACAGTACCCCCAAACAGTGGAAAACGCGATTGCCGTGGGAAGGGTACAACCTACTGCCATATCTGGCACTGACAAATCTTACATGATGGTTGGTGGTTGAGGAAAAAAAAACTAAGGGAAGTGAATGAGTGGTATATAATTTAGGGCTAAACATTTCTAAAAGGATGAATACATTAAGGACAACCCCAAAATCAACAAAAGTGGGTCTTTTTGTTCTTATGATTTGCCTTCATTTCACCTAAAAGGAGTATTTTTGTTAACTAAAATAAACAAAATAATAATGAAAATAAGAATTTTTACAATAAAGGCAATCTACACTAATTAAAGGGGGGCATGGTTTAAAATTTGGTTAAAGATGCGAGTTGGTATTGAGCATGATGGCAGCCAATTTGAGTACTATGTCATTATTCATTATGTGTTTGTCATTAACGTCAGCCTAATGTTAAATCTAGAAATTCATCAATATAAGTACTTCTTTAGTGTATTGCTTAATTTTAGTACTCCTTATTCTCACCCTAAATCCTTCCCAATAGGATTTGTTTAGCTCCTAAGCACTTCATGCCTACTGTGAAAACAAGAATTTCAAGGGCATGTATTCTTTGCAACAGTGATATAATGTGGATAAACTTCCTCCTTCACTGTTCATTGCTGTTTTGTATGAGATGGCAATGAATTTGAGGATCCGTCTACAGTGATCTTAAATGTTTTTAAAATGGTCCCTTTCACAAATCCCTTATTCAGGTTTAGGGGTTATTCTTGGAAGCCTCCCTCTCTCCTCCTTCTCCCCCACCCCCAAAACTATTAGATTACCAGTTGTGGTGCTCCTCTTCTAATTAAGTGCCAAATGGCATTGAATGCTTCTCCTGGTCGAAGTGTTGAGTAATAATCGTAGTCCAGATTGCCCTCTGAATGGCAGGTACTCTGGTGTTGCACGTTATCTAATCTTTTTGCGTAGTGCTATGCTTAAAATGGTCGTGAATTTAGGATGTGTTTATGGATTTTTAAGTTGCTATATGATAACCCGAGCATTGACTTTGATGTGAGTGCTTGAAGAAAAGATGCTATATGGGGATATTTGAAATAGTTTTTCATTGATGGCTGTAAAATGTAGGAAATTGCTGTTTTGTTTTTTATTGACCTCAAGAAGAACATAGTGGAGTTCTACCACTTAAAAGACACTAGCATTTTCAGGGTTTCAGAATTTTAATGTGGAAATCAAATGTTGCAAATCAGCTTATGTTTTTTTTAATGTGCAAGTTCATTCTGTGTACGGGCGATGTTCGACAGCCATACTTGACTCTGATCAGGGAAAAGTTGAGACAGTATAGGTGACGTCTACAGTAGCTGAAGGTCAGTTGTGCATCATAGTCTTCCTACCCTAAGAAGCAGGTATTTCAATGTTGTCATGAAAACTGGAATGTTTTTTCATCTTGCTCGCTTAGAAACCACTTGTGAGAATATAGGGCTCGATATATTCGAGATAACATTTCTTGGACCCTGTTATATTATCTTGTGGTCTTCAATATTAAATAATTAACAAGTTTAGACCATATACTTAAGTCACTTAGTGGGTGTTGACAATTGGAATGCTGGAATTTGCAGAATCCCAGAACTGTAGACTGGTGAAAACAACCACAAAAATGCACATTTCCATTAACCTAAACAAATCAGTAATTGTGTATGGCCAGGTCAGTAATTGGTGTATGATGTAAATGGTGTCTTCACTTTTCTGGGTGGTTTGACCTTTTAAACACTTTTCTGACATTGAAGTTCATATCTAGATTAATACAATGCAAATGTAGAATTCCTGCCTAGCAATGTTGACATTTCCTTTAAACACCTGCCAGTTTTGAGAGTAGCTAAAGGGCTAGTGTCTAAATGGTGGTCTATGTGTTCACTTGCATTCAGAATTACTCACAAGCTGACATTTTTCCAGTAAACGGGAATCCTCCCCAAGCAGTTTCATCAAAATGAAAGCAACTTTAAGTTCACTCTTTTGTTGAGTGAGGAATTATTGACATGCTCGTGGGATAGAAATCTACTACATTTGAATACTCTTAACTTAAAGCTATTTTGATGAAAGATATATTTGAAACTGATCTGTGGAATTTGTTTCATTTCATAACGGGGAAATTAGCCCAAGCCTCTGGCTTTAGATTGACATGAGCTAAGCAGCCTAAAGACTTTGATTTGTACTAGTTGACTGACTGCATTTTGCCTTCCAGCATAGGGACTGTGTTGTGTTGGCTATTTATTTACCTAAAGTCAAGGCCCTAAGTCAAGTTGGAGTGGCTGCAATTCTATATTTTTTGTCTTTATGTAACATGTAGCACCTGAAGTCATCTCAACAGAAACCAGATGATCATTGTCCTGAATGCTAATTTATTGTTCTTTTGCATAACCAGAGACATGACTGCTTATGGTTGTAATGTGTACTGTTTATTTTTTTAATGAAAACACTTGTCATGTTAAAAAGCATGTGTCTAAATGTGGCTCCTTTAGTTATTGATTTGAGATTATGAATCCTATATTCTAAAAACAATGAGCAAATGTAATTGGGAAAGTCGACTTCTTTGAAGCATCTGTTCTGATATGCAGTACCCCAACTCATTTATTCAAATTGAAACTTCGAAAAATATATTCTAAATATTCCCGATCTAAAAGCAATCTCTCCTGATTTGAAAAAATCAGATTACATTAGGAATCAAAACAAGCTTAATCTGAAAGAGACTATTAGTTATGTATTCCTTACTTTAGAATTACCCCCAGATGGATCCGTAGAATTTTTCTTCAGAAGTTCCCCTGCGCATCGGTAGGTGGCGTCTCTCGACTCTGCGTTCGTTGGCATCGTGATTGCCGGAATGATTTCGTGGTATCTACTTAGACGCTGTCCCTGTGTGCTGACGTCCGTTCTTTCTTTTTCTGTGCCAGCCAGTGAAGATCTGGAGAGAGTGGTACCCTTAGTCTTTTTTGACTAGAATTTTTTTGACTTTTTGTCGACTTCTTTTTTCGAGTCGTTCGACTCCTGGTGCAAGAGATGTCACATCGACAGATCGGCTTCAAACCTTGTGACTCCTGTCACAAGTTGATGTCGGTCACAGACCCACATCTCGTGTGCCTCTGGTGTTTGGAGCGCGACCACAACCTGAAGTTGTGCTCTGACTTCCGGGCCATGAACCCAAAGTCTTTGTGGGAGCAGTCCCGAAAGCTTCTCGAGGCCCAGCAGTCCGCTCCGCCCTGCTCGAGGTCTTGGTTGAGAGGGAAGTCACGGAACCGGTCGCAGAGTCATTACCATCACTCCTCTTCGAAATCTTCGTCTATGGGTAAGTCAAAGCACAAAAAGGAGGCACAGTCGCTTTTCGCCGTCTCCCCGTCTGTCGGCCGAAGCTATGAAGTTTACGGAAGGTAATCATCCAGCTCTGCCCGCTGAGCCTTTTCGGTTGGCTCCGAGCCCCTCTCCCCCCCCTTCCCGGAAGCCGGAGTGAACCCTTCCTAACTTTGTAGCTTTTACGAAGCCCTCCACTCCATCTTTGGGCAGCCCAACTCCGCCAGCAAGCCTTCGGGCACCACAGACTCGGTTGGGGGTTCTAGGCCTTCGAAGCCGGCGACTTCAGTTCCGGCGCCGCAGGCCCCCCAGGGATCCAGGCCTGGATCCGGATAGGTGCTGGTCGACCTTACAACACCTTCAGCGCTAAATCCATTGGCGACACCTCCGCCACTTCCGATGTCGTTTGTGTCCCTAACTGGCGTTGACCCCGGCCTCCACCCCGGCATGGACACTGCGCCGTACCGGCATGAACTGACTCCGGTACCAGCGCCAACTGGTACTTTTGTACCTCTGTTTAATCCTGGCACTCCCTATCGCCCTTAGTGGTAGCCAGAGGAGGGTGAGGAGAACTGGGAGGGGTCTATTGACCCTCTAGCAGACCAGCTGGAAGAGCTGGACTGGAGAGAGGAAATGGGTGAGGCCAGTGGTCTGGATACATTCCTAGACCTTGGCATGCTTTCTCTCCCTACCATGGCCACGGAGGAGGGAGCCTCCTATGCTGTGGTGTTGCGTATTGCGGCTGAGGCCTTGGGCCTTGAGCTTACTACGGTGGCAGTCAGGACTAACCTCCTGACTGAGGTGCTTCAACCAGCAACAGCCTCTTCGGAGCCCCTGCTGCCATTCAATGAGACCCCCTCAGACATCCTTCTGGGCACCTGGTCCAAGCCCAGCTCAGGGGCTCCTGTGGATAGGATGATTGCCCGATGCCAATGCCTTGCCCCCGGCATACCCAACTTTCCTCTCCCAACACCATATCCCTGAGAGCTTGGTAGTCCAAACCTCAACGTCCAAAGGCATGTTCCCTACTGCTCCCCCAGATAGGGTATTCAAGAAGCTGGATCATTTTGGAAGATATTTTCTTCCGCCAGCTTAGGACTGCGGTCAGTGAACACTGCATATCTTAGGCCGTTACACCCACTCTGTGTGGGATACGGTCACGCAGGTGCTGCCACAGTGCCCGGAGGAGGCTCGGGCTGTGCTCTCCCGTGCAGTTGCTGAGGGTAGAGATGCAGCGAAGTTCGCCATACGATGTGGGCTGGACACCGCTGACTCGGTAGGAAGGACCAGTTCAACGTCTGTAGCCCTGCAGCGCTTTGCCTGGCTGAGGTCCACTGGCTTTTCGGTTGATGTCCAATAGATTCTGTTGGACATGCCCTTTGATGGCTATTGCTAGATGGGCGACAAAGTGGATAACGCGCTAGAGCGCTTTAAGGATTCTAGGGCTACGGCCAGATTCCTGGGCCTCGCTACAACCTCTCGCCCGTGCAGACTGCTTTCACCCATTTCGTGGCTACGGACGGGTTGCCCCACCAAGTTCCACTCCGAGCCACAGGCCTGCGCAAGCTTTCCAGCCTCTGCGTGGCTGGGGACGTGGGACCCAGCGTCGTGGGTCTGGGGGCCAGTGGGCGGGCCAGTCCACTAGCATCCCCTCTGCCGCAGCCTCCAAACCTTCCTAGTCCGATTTGTCGACCACCAGTTGCCAGTGGGCAGCAGGATTCACCATCACCTCCCCCACTGGCACAACATCACGTCAGACAGGTTGGTTTTGCAGAAAGTCCAAAGGGGCTACCTCCTCCCCTTCGAGACTACCCCATCCTCCATGCCACTTACACTCCATCACATGTCGGAGGATCACTTGGTCCTTCCCTGTCGGGATGTTGCGGCTCTCTTGGCCAAGGGATCAGTTCAGCAAGTCCCAGTGCGAGAAGTAGGTTGTGATTGTTATTCCCACTACTTCCTGGTACCCTAGAAGCACAAAGGCCTGCGTCCTATCTCGGATCTCATGGACATCAACCGCTTCCTCCAAAAGGAGAAGTTCAAAATGTTGACACTGGCTCAAGTCCTGTCTGCCTCGACCCCAGAGACTGGATGGTAGCATTGGCCTTGCAGGACGCCCATTTTCACATCCCCGTCCTACCTTCTCACTGGTGTTACCTGGGAAACATCCTTTACCACCGGATTTTACTCCGCAAGGCTTTAACAACGCGTCCATTACAACGCAAGTCGTAACCACGACTTGCGCTGGAGGGCGCTAGAGGATTAAGAATAGTATATTTACTATTCCAACACCTTCCCTAGTGTCCACGGGGACTGGTGTTAGAATAGTAAATTATACTATTCTCAATCCGCGCCCCCAACGCAAGTCGTGGTAACGACTTGCGTTGTAAGGGACGCGTTGTTAAAGCACGCGTTGTGACGGTACACGTCGTACCGTCATACATCCGTGTTACCTACGGTTCATGGTAGGCCATGAGCGTTTTCAGTTCACCGTGCTCCCCTATGGCCTTACCAGCACCCCTCGGGTGTTCATGAAAGTGATGGCGGTGATCGCATCTCAGTCCGCATGGCATTGACATCATTTCCTATGCGGACGACACCCAGCTGGTGGTCTCCCTTGTACAGAAGAGCGGCCTCCAATCGCCGCCCAATCTATCGGCCTGCCTGGAGGAAGTGAGGACTTGGATGATGGACTCCTGCTTGAAGCTCAACGACGACAAAACCGAGCTCATGCTCCTAGGCCCGGCAACCCCCTCCACTCTAGAGCTGCTATGGCCAGCAAGCATGGGGGCGGCTCCCCCCCCCAGCGACAACATCAAAAGTCTGGGGGTATGGTTAGATAAGTCGTTGAGCTTCAATACCCAGGCCACAAAGGTGGCAGCCACCTGTTTTGGCCTCCTTAGGGTAATCAAGAAAATCCTTCCCCTGCTCCCGTTGGAGGCCAGGCAGATAATCATACAGGGCCTCGTCCAATCCCGCCTGGATTTTAACAACGCATTATACCTTGGAGCACCGGACTACACCCTACAGAAACTCCAGCGCGCCCAAAAATGTGCTGCTCGTACGCTACGGGGAGTCCCACGCAGGACCTCAATAACTGCTGGCCTAAAAGCGCTGCATTGGCTACCTGTTAGAAGCAGAGTTAAATTCAAGGCCCTGTGCATTGCCCACCAGGCTTTCTGGAAAATGGGCCCAGAAATCAACACCTCCCTCATCTCCCCATACCTGCCCAACAAGGAGCTTCGATCCTCCTCTGCTTTTTTGGCCAAAGTCCCTAAAATTTCCAGAGCCAGATCAGGGGGACGTTCCTTCTCCTTCAATGTGTCGAAACTGTGGAACTCCCTCCCCCTCCACATGAGAAGCAACCCTAACCTCACGTGGTTCCGGAAACAACTTAAAACCCTCCTCTTCCAGTAACCTAGAGCTTCTTGTTTCTAGAGGGCTTTTCTGAGAGTCGTAGCGCCTGGACGCCTGAGGGCAATTGTAGCGCTCTATAAATGTTATTTTCATTTCATTTCATCTGCGCAGATCAGGGGTCCACTCTTCCCCTATCTTGACGATTGGCTGTTGAAGGCAAGTTCGCCCCAGGCTGTCATCTCCCATCTCCAGACTACGCCGGACCTCCTGCATTCGCTGGGGTTCAATATCAACGTGCCAACGTCACACCTGATTCCCTCTCAGAAGCTCCTTTTCGCCGGGGCAGTTCTGGACAGCATGCAGTTTTGGGCTTATCCTCCCGAACAGCGAGCCCGGGATATTCAGGCTATGAATACGATCTGTCAGCCTCTATCCCGGGTTTCGGTCAGAATGACCCTGAGGCTGCTGGGTCTCCTGGCCTCCTGCATCATGCTGGTGGATCATGCCAGGTGGCATATGCGGACTCTGCAGTGGGACCTGAAGTTCCAGTGGGCACAGCATCAGGGGAATCTTTCGTACTGCATCCAGATCTCGAAGGGCACTGCACACCAATTGCATGGGTGGCTAACGAACCAGAATTGGGCCAACAGCAGATCCCTCTCCCTTCTCCAACCAGAGTTCACAGTGGTGACAGATGCATCACTTCTGGGGTAGGGCGGCCACATGGGGAAGGCGGAGATCAGAGGCCTCTGGTCTCCGGCGGAGTCTAGGCTCCACATCGACCTTCTGGAGCTCCGGGCGATTCGTTTTGCACTGAAGGCATTCCTCCCTTCTGTCAAAGGAAGAGTAGTGCAGGTGTTCACGGATACACAACATCACCGCCATGTGGTATTGCAACAAACCAGGCGGGGTGGGGGTTGTGGACCCTCTGTCAGGAGGCCCTGGTGGTTCAACACCTGGCGGGTTCCCTGAACGCCAGGGCGGACAAACTCCGCTGCTTATGCATGAAGGATCACAAATGGCTTCTTCACTCTGAGGTGGTGCAAGGTCTCTTTCAGCAGTGGGGAGAGCCTTGATTAGATCTATTTGCCACCGAAGAGAATGTCCATTGTCAGCAGTTCTGCGTGTTGGAATTTTCCAGTCGGCACTCGCTAGGCGCCCTTCTTCGTTGCGCGTGGAGTCCTCTACATGCCTTTCCGCCTATGCCACTTCTGCCCAGAGTGCTGATGATCAAGCGTGACCGGACCCAAGTTATTCTTCTGGCTCCGGACTAGGCACGAAGAGTCTGCTATCCCGAGCTCTTGAACATAGCCATTGATTCTCCGATCAGACTGCCCCTTCGGGAGGATCTAATGTCACAGCAGTGGGGGAGGGTTCTTCACCCGAACCTGTCCAGCCTCCACCTCCTTGCGTAGAGTTTGAGCGGCAACAGTTGGCAACTTTCGACCTTCCTCTCGAAGTCTATAACGTTACCTTGGCAACCAGGCGTCCCTCCACCAAAACGGCATACGCCTGTAGATGGAGCAAATTTATGGCATGGTGCACAGCAAAGGCTGTGGATCCCCTCTTTCAGAGGTTCTCCTCTTCATTCTTTCGCCCAGCAGGGCTCTGCTTTGGGCACTCTTAAAGGTTATCTTTTGGCCACTTCGGCCTTTCTTCACCTTCCTGATCAGCCTCTCTTTTCAAGTCCCCTATTGTAAATCGCTTCCTTAAGGGCATTACTCACCTGTTTCCTCCTATTCCTTTCATAATGCCCCAATGGGACTTGAACCTTGTTCTGACTTACCTTATGTGCGCTCCTTTTGAGCTGCTTCATAATTGTCCCCTCTGCCTTTCTGGCTGCATCACCTCTGCTCTCAGGGTGAGTGAGCTTCATGCTCTTTATTCTAAACCTCCTTTCCTGGTTGTTCATCTCGACAAGGTTCTCCTTCGCACTAGACCACCTTTTCTTCCTAAAGTGGTTGCCTCTTTCCACATAGGACAGATCATCACTTTTCCCACCTTCTTTCCGCCCCCGCATCTTTCTAAAGAGGAGGAGAGGTTCCACCGCCTGGATCCAAAACCTGCGCTTTCATTTTATCTGGATCGGACAAAACAATTCAGGGTGGTTTCCGGCTCTTTGTTGTCTATGTGGGCGCCAAGAAAGGTTGGGCCGTGCAAAAACGAACCATCTCTCGATGGGTCATTGTTTGCATTCAAATTTGTTATTCATTGGCAAAAAAGGAACCTCCAGTAGGGATGCGCGCCCATTCCACCAGGGCGACAGCAGCCACTCCTGCTTTGGGACGTGGAGTCCCCCTTCATGACATCTGCCAGGCAGCCACTTGGCTTCGTTACACACGTTCACTAAACATTACTGCCTGGACAACCAAGTCCGGAGAGAGTGCTTCTTTAGCAGCTCCGTTCTTCAGGACTTCCTGGTGTGAACTTGATTCGCAGACCCACCTCTGGGGTTGGTATTACTGGGGTAGCTTTTCTAAGGTATAGAATCCATAACTAATAGTCTCTTTCAGATGAACAAGTTACTTACCTTCCGTAACGATATATCTGTTAGAGACATATATTAGTTATGGATTCCTTACCGCCCCACCCATCCTCCCCCTTTCTGGGAACTGACTTCTAGAGTAAGGGACTCCACTTCAGGTCCCTAGTTTTATGCACCAGTCGTCAGTATCTTGCATGGCTCTGGCTTCTGACGTGGAATGTCTTTTAAAGAACTGACGTCTGTGCAGGTGCGGCGTATAAGTAGATACCGCAACGTCATTCCGGCGATCAAGATGCCAACGACGATCGTGAAGTAGACTGACGCCACCTTCTGACGTGCAGGGGTACTGCTGAAGAAAAAATCTTCGGATCCAGTATGATGCCTGGGGGTAATTCCAAGGTAAGGAATCCAAAACTAATGTCTCTTACAGATATCTTGTTACCAAAGGTAAGTAACTTGTTTAAACAGTATCTGCCCCAAGAAGCTCTTTTTAACTGAAAGAGAAAAGACCAGGAAAAATAACTGGTTTGCATACTCTTTAGGAAATTGAAGTGGTCACTTCAAGAACCAGTTCCTCAGTCCAGTATAGTGTCATGTTAATTTATCAAATTTGTTGAGCAACCAACCAGGAAGGCAGGGCTTAGCTCTCCAACCTTTTTTTCACTTCTGTGAAAGTAGAGTGAAGGATTGTTTGCTTTATTCAACACGTGTGTTACTGGCGTAAATTATTTTTCTTAAGGTAAGCACTGTTTTTACTTTTCTTTGCTCTTCAAAGAATCTTCTCCTACTATACTTTTAAGTCACAAAGGCAGCATTTTGTGGCTTGTGTCTTCTAGGTAAGGAAAACCTGATAAAAAGACAAACCAGTAAGTACATTATTTAACTTCCTGACATTTCTCAAGAGAAGAGTGCCACCTGAAGCCTTAACCCCTTGCTTAGTATTCCAGGACATTCATATCCAGAACCAGTTTTTTGGGGATTTGATGTTAAGCGCTGTCAGCATTTACTTCCTTGACATTCAGAACAGTCTTTGACGAGGGGCACTTGAGTATAAGAGCTAGTATAGACCCTCCCTGCCCTCAAACAAGCACACTCTGCAAATACTAATCAGTCATGAAGTCCCTGCTCTGCAGTGCGTGGAGCCTAGCTCTGCAAAATAGCCTGAAACTCTTGAACCAGAAGGTCTCTCCTGGAATTGGAGCTGTAAACCAAAGTTCTGTTGTCTTTGAGAGAGTCATTCTGAGTAGAATGTTGATGTATCAGGGCCTCGTGGACACTGCCACCAACAACTGGTCTGGGTCTCAATGAATTCTTTGGACCTCAAGCCAAACCTGCACTCAGTATGCTGCTTTTTGGTTTCTAAAGGACCTGTTGGGTTTCACCAAGATCCAGGCTGGGGTGCCAGCAACTGAAGGTCTAATACTACTGTTATCCGGATGACTGTCTCATAGTTTGGTGAACCTTTATCAGGCTTGGATTCTCATTGATTTCCCCACGTCCTGCTCTGTGCCTGCAAGAATATTCAATATCTGATAGACCCATCTAGCCGCAGATTCCTTAACTTTTGAATTCTCCCCAGGCGTCCGACTGGATCCGGAAACCTTTCAGCAGTACCTCTGCACGCCAGGGGACGCACCGTACGGCTTCGGAATGACGTCTTCTCCGGTCATGATGTCAGTGGAGCCATATAAGTCCCCTCCTGTGCGCAGACGTCCCTTTCTTCTTTTCCACACTTCATTGCGAATCCGGAGAAGCGGTTCCTTTGTTTGTTTGTATTTTTGGCCTACTTCTTGCATCAGGGAACAGGGTGCCAATGCCTTCAGGTTTTAAGTCGTGGGAAACCTGGGCTCGACAGATGTCTGCTACGGATCCTCATCCCATCTGCATGTGGTACCTAGGAGTAAATAACAAGAAAGGGTTTGGCCCTTTATCAGTAAGGTCTCACCAATATACTAGGAAAAAAACACAGAATATGCCAATTCTGATTGAGTCAAGACCATCTGGGATGAACATATTTTTTTATTTTGATTTATTACGATTAATTTGTATCTTTTCATCATATTTTAACACTGAAGACAAAACGGCATTAAACAAAAAATAACACAAATGTAAAAGGTATAGAAAAAGGTTCACAACACATTTATAGACAAAACCAGTAAATTTTTCGCTCTGTTTCGTTCAGCTTTCTGAACCACAATTTTATAAATAAACCGTGCCTCTGAAATCGACTGGAGCAACACCGCCACGAACGTACTCAGCGGAAACAAACGAACTATACAATTTTCATACAAGATTAGGCAAACTTGAGATCGCCGCACCCAGTACATAAGGTTGCCTTCGGTGACTAGCATCACCGGATGGTGAACAAGGAGATTTAAGCCTGATGTAAAGAGATTGAGCTCTTGTTGTTCTGCGTCCTGAGGAGAACCCGACAACTAATCTCAGTGGGTTTGAAGCGCATCGACTGCTTTTATCTTTAACCAAATAGGTGCCCACAAGGATGGGATACCACTTTTTGCTCACCAAAGACTTTGTGTGCACACTGTTAAGAATACGAAGTGAGCATAGTAGGTCCACCATTTGGCTCTTGGTCTCGGAATTAAATTAAAAGAGGAATATTACAGAAAAATGATCAGAGGCACTGTTTATTTATAAAATTGTGGTTCAGAAACCTGACCGAACTGGAGCGAAAAATGTACTGTTTTTGTCTATAAATGTATTGTGAACCTTTTTCTAAGCCTTTTACATTTGTGTGTTATTTTTTACTTAATGTGGTTGTGTCTTCAGTGTATGTTAATCTTTGTAATTGTTTGTCAACTTAAAAAAAAAAAATCTTCATCTTAGAAATATGGTGAAAAGATTTAAATTAATTGAAAGAAATCGAAATAAAAAATGTTTAGACCAGATTGTTTAGGTCTTCTGGCTCTTGGTATGAATGGTTGTCTTGAAAGAGAGTCAGTATTGGCATATTCTGTGTGGTTCCTAGGAGAGCACAACAACTCCAAGGAGTGCGAAGCCTGTAAATGGCTGAAGCCTAAAGCGTTGCGACATAGGCAAATTAGTCTGAAAGCAAGGCTCTCCCACTCAGAGTCCAGACGACGTTGTCTTCTTCCCGCTCGGAAGTTCCTGACTGGGGCCGTACAAGGGGCTGTTCCGTTGAGCGTTGCTCACCTAAGTTGCAACAACCTCGTCGTTAGGGATCGAAGGTGTGGCGGCCTTTGGCCTCACTGCCACAACGTGGTCTCTGCTGGTGCCTCCCGGTCTTTACTAGAGGATGTCGCACAAACGCCGATCCCATGCCTCCCTCCTTAGCCTGGAGCTGGGGCAACTATGACCCACATGCAGGCATACTATCATGCTCTGCATGCCTGTTTTGGGTCCATGCCTACCCCTGGAGCGCTTTAGTGCCCTGAGGAGGTAGGGGGTACTCTGATTGGAAACACGCCGGCGGGTACGCCCTCAGCGCAGGTCTAAGACCTCTACTCCTTGTCTGGGGTCATCGCTGCATTGGTGCAGAGCCTGGTGCGGCTTCCAGTTGTGACGACGGCATCGTCGAAGAGGTTGTACAAGAGGCCGACTTAAATCGTCGCTCATAGCCGCTGCACTTCCCCCGTCTTCTCCTTTGCATTCTAAGGACAAATCTGGTTCTGTTGCGGTTTCTCCAGCATTATGAGGTGATGCCGGTGACGTTGACCGCTTGTCTGGTCTTGTTGAGCCTCTTGTTGGAGGATCTTGGGCAGCATTGGGTTAGGATGGTAGTCTACAACCCTCTCCTAATTTGGGTCTTCTTGCTTCACCACTAATGGCGACAGAGGCTAGTGCAGCTTTTGCTGAAGTTATAAAGAGAGCTGCTGATGTCTTGAAATTGCAGCTTCCATTGTTGCTGGATCTGCTTCACCAGGGTGTGACAGGCGTTGAACCCTTACTGCCCTATGGAGAGTCTCTGTATGATATTCTTCTGGGAACTTGGGCGAAGCCAGTGACTGAAGTCTCAGTTGACTGTGCCATTTGCTATCGTCCTGCTCCGGAAGACCCTGTCTGTCTTTCTCAACACCCTACTGCTAAAGGGTTTGTTGTGCAAGCTGCTAGGACTTCGCCGAATACCGATGTTTCTCTTTACTTCCACCAGGTACAGAATCTAGGTGGTTGGATCTGTGTAGCCGGAGTATCTTTGCTTTGGCTAGTTTAGCCTTGAGGTTGTTAAACACGTATTGAGTCTTAAGCAGGGCTTCATATGCTTCCTTCCCTTCCTGAAGGGGTCATGGCTGAACTGTTTCAGCTTGCGCAAGATGGCCGTGAGATGTCCACGTTTAATATTAATTCGGCATTGGACACCACTGATTCTATTGGCAGAGCCATGGCTTGGTCTGTAGCTCTTAGTAGACATGCTTGGTTGCATGAGTCGAAATTCTCAGATAATGTTCGGGAGAGTTTGAAAGATATGACCTGTGACTGAGTTTATTTGACAGCCATTCAGATTCAGCGATACATCGCCTCATGGCTGGTAACATGTCGTATGGCCTTTTTATGTCTTTTGCTTCTCTTTTATATGACCATTGTCGTGGATCTTTAGTTTTAGGGATTTAAATCCTGCCTCTGCTGTTGTTGCACTTTGTGGTGTTGAAGTATTAAGCACTTCTTCTTTCTTACTGCAGGAGTGTTTGACTCCAGATTTTACTATTTTAATTTCCGAATTGTCTTTACAGCTCTGTAGCTAGTTGGTTTGATCTTTTCTTTTTCTCTGATGAGGACCTTAGTTTCAAGAGTTCATACCTTTTTCGGGGTATAAGTCTTAATCTACGTGGAGTATTGGTTTGCTATTGTATTGCTTTTTGGGTGTACTACTTACGTAGTCTATTTGTTGTGCTATTAAATAGTTTTCTCGGAGTAACCTGTGTGGTGTGTGCATCACTCGGCTAAACAGCTTAGTCCTCCTTGGACTCAGTGATATGCTCTTTTTAGGGCTATTGTGAGCTAATTGCGGTTCTTTTCCTCTTGTGATACCCTTTTTGGAGTACTGTTACATTTACACACCCCTCTGATTTTCCTTAGTTAGGGTAATCAGTGCAGTTTGTTTTCTTTTCTTGAGCGGACCACATATTTATTATAATGCTTCAATTTTTGTAGAGGTGTGTTGGTAAATTCAGTTTATGGCTTAATTCTTTGGAATACATGAGTTAGTGGCTTCCTTCTTTTTGGGACGGTATAGGTAATTCCTTTGTTTAATTTTGGAACATGGCGGTGTGGACTGGGTCTGTCAGGCAGTGTCTGAAACAGTTAAGGCTGTTTTCTTTCATGCATTCCATGGTAGGAGGTTTTTAGGCTTTATAGAAAGCTCTTCATGTTATTCTCCTACAATGTTTTTAGCATATGTTATTTCTGTCTGAAGTTTAGATGTTACCTGTCCTCTTGAGATATGGATCTAAGTTTCTCTGTACTTAACAGTCTTTAAGATTCATGTCTGTTGCTTCTTGAAGTATAAATTATATATATATAGTCGTTTATCAATGTGTGTGTGTGTATATATATATATATATATATATATATATATATATATATATATATATATATATATATATTATAAGTCCTTATTGGACTTTCGTTCAAATTTTGTTTTGTATGACAAATGTCATATGTGCTTGTGGCTGGCAAGGATTCATTTTATGCATGGTTTCTTTTTAATGTTTAGATTTTTCTTTGATATATATTTGGTATTGCATGGCGTGATTCCTTTTTCCAATAATATTGTAAACTGCTTCTGAACCAATTTCTCTGTTCTGTTTAGTTATTATGTATTCAGAGTATACATTTGTTAAACATATTTGGTTTTCGATATTTAAAAAAAAAAGTGAAAGAGGTTTTAATGTGAGATGTGATTGCTTCTCTATTCTCGTTTACCTTGAGCGTGTCCACGACTCTAAGTCCTGTTCAGACTGTCGGACCATGGCACTGAAGGCCATGCCTTGTAGATCCTTGCGGTCCAGCAGTAGACATTGGCCAGTGAAATTCCGCGAGTTGTCAGGCCACTCTGATTCTCTGGTGAGGTATATATGTGTATGTATGTATATATGTGTGTATATATATATATATATATATATATATATATATATTACCTACTGGCGGTCGCCAGTAGGTAGTTATAGTTAGGATTGGCTACCATAGGAAATCCACAACATTCTATTGGGAATAACTCTGGCGCTGGTTGAGGAATTTGCGTGCAATTTTCCAAAATTTTGGCCAGCTCCGCTCCGCTCCTTACCTCGAAGTTTCGGGGAGGGATTCGTGAAGTGGGGGCTGAGAAAAAAGGGGTGTCCCAAAACGTGTTTTCCCCATGTTAATTTCCATAGGATGGTCTGACAAGTCTACAGCCCGAACCGCTGAATGGAATTACGCCAAACTTGGCAAAATTGTAGGGACTGGTACGCAGATGTGCCTTTGCTATATTTGGTGAAAATTGCTCCAGTGGTGTTTTTGAAAATTAACTTCAAAAACACATATATATCTATAGGCGCGCTCCGAGCGCTCACCGGTACGCGTACCGGGGAGTGCACCCGGTGCGCTACGGGAGTGCGCGAGCGGAAAGCTGATTGGCTGTCGGGTGTCTGTAAACATTCTAAACAGTCCGGAGAGTCCGCCATCTTGTGTCTCGGTAGAATCGAGACACAAGAGGTGAAAAAGAAAGGGGAAATAATTAAAAGGGGGCAGAGTAGACACCCCCTGACCCCCTAGGTTTTATGAGGGGGGCCTAGAAGGATTCTTAAGGGCAAAAAAACATTTTTTTTTTTTTTAAATGGGCGAGGTAAGCGCTGGGTGCGCTCCCACGTGCGCTCTTCGGTACGCGCGCACCCTGAGCGCACCAGGGGGAAAAACAGTGTAAAAAATCATAGTAAAAAAATAATTTCCAGCGATGCATCCTTTCACATGGGGCAAGCCCCATGTGAAAGGGCCTGCGTCAGTCTTACGCCTGCTGTGAGGCAGGCGCAAGATTGTGACGCAACGGCGTCCTAAAAGTGACGCAGTGAAATGTCATAGATTTGACTGCGTCACTTCTACGACCCTTCCTTGCGTCAATACGCCCCCTTTGCATACATTATACCTGGCGCAGGTATAATGTGGCGCAGGGGTTTACAAAGTGACACATCTACCTAGATGCCTCACTTTGTAAATATGACTCAACAAGGCCCTTTTTTTACACCACTGGTGCGTCACAAAAAGTGACGCAACGGCAGCGTAAAAGTGACACATGGCCTCATAAATGAGGCCCTCAGTCTTCTACTCTCACTTTTTCTTTCACTTTCTTTGTCTCTTTACTCCCTTACTCACCTTGTCTCACACTCACTTGCCTTTATCCAGTCTGTATCTCCACTCTTTCCTAAACATCACTGCTCTTTTCTTACCCTTCCACACCCCGTTCCTTTACTACATTTTCTTCACTTATCCTCATTCCCCATGTTCACTCTCCTTCTCCTCACTCACCTCCCACACTCACCTTCTTTCAGTCCCCCTACTTCACTTCCCTTCCCCTCTCGTCCCTTTCTTTGCTTTCTCACTCATTTTCCTCTCCTCTCTCACTGCACTCCACTTCAGTTACTCTTTTTCATTTTTTTTAAGAACACAGCTCTTTTTTGAGAATTGGAGGTAGTTCTAAAAACTTTTTTTTTCTTTTTTCTTTTTTTTCAACAAAAACAAAAATAGGGAATGGCAAACTGCTCAACAGGAGCAAAAAAAAGAATCCAAATTAGGTCTGGGGACGGCAGCGGTGGTTCTCCAATGCTCGAGCAATGATCAAAATACTTTGTTCCCCATAACAAATTAGGGCATCACAATGCTTGCATTTGATGGATGCCTCATTAAAAGTAGGCTGGATGTTTGGGATCAGCTCCTGTGGTCGCCCCCTCACCGATGCAGTTGGTCCTCCAGTTTAAGTAGAGGCACCATCTCTTGGAGCCTCTCGTGCCAGAGCCCTGACACTCTCCCGGGCATAGTTCTGGGGATGCCTTCTCTGTACGTGGTGAATCATGGTAGAATTACAAAAACTGTACTTCCTTCGGGGTCTCCTCTGGAAAGTACAGTATGGCAGATCTTACACTCCACCTTTGGAGCATTTACTTTTTTAAATCCCTCCGGAATATCAAAAAATGTCCAGATGAAATGTACTTTCACCTTCGGAGGCTCTTCATCTATGAATTCACCTGACTCCTCACTGCTGCTGGATGCTCTGACAGCCATTGTATCCACAGATTATAAGCAGAGAAAAAAAGAGGTCTTGCTCTCACCAAAGTGAAAGAAGAAGTGAAGGAAAAGGGTGGGGGTTTTCATTGTTTGGAAAAAAAATCTGTTAGCAACCAATGAAAATTGTTATTTTAAGTTCACATGACTTGACGCACTTAGCTACGCGCACCGAGCGCTTCCGGGGGCGCTCACGCAGCCGAACGTAGGCGCTTACGCGGCGCGAACGTAGACGCTTCCGGGGGCGCTTACGCGGCGCGCCTGAGTGACGTTTTGGTAGCTTTACGGAAATGCAAAATCATTTTCATTCGAAAATCAAAAATACTGCTTTATAAGTATGGTACAGAATGTCTTGCATTATTATTTAGTTTTCATACATATTTTATTTTACGGATGCAGAAATAGCGCTCTCGGGAGAGCTTACCGGTGCGCGCACCCTGAGCGCTCCAAGTCAAAATGATACGGGTAAGCTTACCGGTGCGCGCACCCTGAGTGCACCAGGAAAAAATGTTAAAAAAATATATATATACATTGAACAAATATATATTTTTTTTAAAAACAATTATTTGTAAAAAACAGCTAATAAAAAAAAGAAATGTAGGTTACAATGTCGATATACAAACGAATTAGCTTTTAAAAAAACTTTGAAATTCACTGAAAAAACCATAGGTTTCACAAACGTTATAGTTAGGAATTAGCATTTAAAAAACCTTTGAAATTCACTGAAAAAACCATAGGTTTAACACTCGTTATAGGTAGGAATTAGCATTTAAAAAAACCTTTGAAATTCACTGAAAAAACCATAGGTTTCACACCAGTTATAGTTAGCTGAACATTTTACTCATACAAAACCATTGAAATTCCCACGTTATAGTTAGTTGGACTCACTATATCTCGCGCGCCCGCAATCCACTGCTGATGATGTCACATATTACATCATTCATGACATGGTCAGTGAATTTCAAAGGTTTTTTAAATGCTAATTCCTAACTATAACGAGTGTTAAACCTATGGTTTTTTCAGTGAATATATATTTGTATATATTATGCAAGACTGCATGACAGTCGAAACTCGTAACTGGATTTAATACATCTACCACTTTGAAACATCCCCTGAGGGATCGTCTTATTTTGAACTCTGTTGTTATATATGTATATATACATGTGTGTATATGTGTGTGTGTGTGTGTGTGTGTGTGTGTGTGTGTGTGCGTGTATATATATATATATATATATATAGTGTATGTATATATATGTGGAACATTTTATACCGCTGGCATGCTTGATGAATACCTATACGAGATTCAAATCTGTTTGGTGTCATTTTAGCTTCTTTACAGTGCATTATGTAATCTTCAAGTCGTCATTTTGATCAAACAAATTCTTTATACCATGGTGGTATTATTCATTTTTCTTGGTGTACAGATTATTTCTCCTGTTTTTGCGTTGAGATTCATTCATCTTAGTGTAAAGGGAATGAGTTCTGAGAGTCCTTCTGTTTGTATTTTTATCAGGACAGTTTTTTCTCTAATATTTCTTTATTGTGAAGAATGCGGATTACATAGCTTTTTTCCCCTGCACTAGGACCTTTTGGTCAACAATTTCTCTTTCCCCTTGGGAGATAGAGGATAATGTCTGATAATTGTGAGATGGTTGTTTAGTGGTTTAGTCCTTTTTCCTGAAGACCCAGTTCTTTCAGGTATTATTCTTTCGGATGTATTATATGTTCTGTAACACTGATCATGGTTTCTATTAAGAGCCAAGTTCTTGTTCTGCTGTTCCTATGTACATTTGAACTGTTGTTCGCTATGACTGGCTGGGTCTCTTTAGAACTTTCATAGGGTTAGTTTGTAGACCTTCGTCCAGGGGGGTATAGTTTTGGTATTTAATAAAAAAAGGAATCTGTGGCTATATGTCTATCAGATGTACAAGTTATCTACCTTTGGTAACGTAATATCTGATAGAGACACAATCTAGCTGCAGATTCGTAAATGCCCTGCCCATCGTCCCCACTCTGCGAATGACCTATGAGGTAAGGGTTATACCCTATTTCAGTACTGGTTTTATATACTGGTGATCACTGTCTCAACTAATGTTGGGACTCAACAGACCACTTGGTCTTGCCACATAGGAGTTGTTTAGATGTTGCCATACTATCCATTTCCACTAGTGAGTGATTGGTAGTGTTTTTTTTCCTCATTTACATTGGATTAAACACCAGTGAGCAGTGTTGATTTATTTGGTTCTTTATTTGAAAGTCTTTGTCCAGTATCATCATACCTTGTATTGGCACTGTCATGTAATGGTGTGATTTACCAAACAACTTGGTGTTGTTTTTATAGATTTTGTTTTGCTATTACCATGCTATTCATTACCATTGGTGAATGGTCTGTAGAATGTGTTTTTTTTCCCTTGCATGCTGGTTAGCCACCGGGTTGCTTTGTTGATTCTTTTAGGGTTTTCTTTAAAACCCATGTCTTGTATTAACATACACTTTGAAGTTTCTTCCTTATTAATGTTTCAAAGATTTTTGATTCTTTTGGCACACCGTTTTCACAACCAGTTTCTATAGTGGCTCCACGTTCTGGAGCAGAACGTTTCACAGAAGAAACTGATGTCGGAGTGCCGTAGGGGACTTATATGGCTCCACAGGCATCATGACCGGAGTCTGTCATAACGGAGCCATACGGCGCCGTCCCCCGGCGCGCAGAGGTACTGCTGAAAAATTTCCGGATCCATCCTGATGCCTGAGGAAAATTCAAAAGTTAAGGAACTGAGGCTAGACTGTGTCTCTACCAGATATTACATTACAGAAGGTAAGTAACTTGTACTTCTAGAGTACTATTTTTCACCACATGATACCCAATGAGACCATCTTGGTCTAGTGGTTTGAGAAGTTTACTGGAACACAGCCTTCTTGCCTGGTGCTGGATCCTATATTAATTTTCACATATGCTCTGTGTGGCTTTTCCTGGCACTGCATTGAGGACACCTGTTGCTGGATGAGCAGTCCAAGTTTAGCCCAGTATTTCCATTCTCAACTCCAACTTTTGCCTGCTCACAACCTCATGCCCCTTTCTTCTTTAACTCTCCAAGTTATGGTCACAGTCCGATCAATCCAGTTAAAGGGTGGAAATGCTCACGGAAGGGAATTGTCAGTACTTGTGCAGTCCATATCTGGCGGGACTGATCACATTTGTGTCTCTGCAAATAAATGTGCTAGAGTTGAAGGCAGTCTTAACTCTGAAGGCCTTCCTTCTAGTAATGAGCTTAAGCGTGTTGGTAACATGTATCTTGTTTTGCATAAGAGACACAACTGCTTATAATTATAATGTGTACTGGCTTTTTTTTTAATGAAAACACTTGTCATGCTAAAAAGCATGTGTGTTAACTGGCTTTCAGTTCTGGATTTATACATCTGAATTGAGGTGGGAAATTTCACACCCGCATTTCTGATGGCTCACAGTAGAACTGTGGAAGTGGTGCCTTGAACAGTACCTGTTTGTGTCTCTCATTGCAGAGGGCACCAGTATCAAATGGGAAGCTTGACCATATGTCCATCCTCTTCACAAATGTGAAATCCACTAGAAAGCTTTCAATTCTGATAAACAGGTGTAGCTCAGCCAAGTATCTATCACCACAGCTTGAATTCTGCACACAAGCAGTTTCCCTTCTTAATGAGCAGTGGGCAGCATCGGTCGATAAGGGTGGCCTGCTTTTGAATTAGTCTGGCTTTATTGTAGGTCATTGCTTTGTGTCCACTTGTCCCGAATAGCATGTAAATGATTAGAAAAACCTAGAGCACTCGAGTTGTCCAGGTGGCGCTAAATTGATTTTTACTGTGACCTATTCTTTCAGCTTCTAATTGGCTGTTTTTCCCTCTTTGGAGAGACTGTGTGTCAATGGAAGGAGTGGCTGCTTTGCTCCCTGTCATTGCTCAGCTTGAGCTCTTAGTTATTATGAGGTTTAGCATTTGCCGCAAGGAATTCCTCCATCAGAAGGCATTCCAGGAACAAAAACAGGTTCTACTATTCAACCTTGCCAAATTGAGATCAAGCCTCTAATTTGCACTGGGCAGTGTCAAAACTTAGTCCCGACATCTTTGTGAATCTGGTGTGCGTATTGGATCTGTAATACTGCATAATAGTTGTTAGATATGGGGGTCTCTAGTTGGCAGCGGTAGCTGCCAACTAGAGACCCCCAGCACTGTCCAAATAGGGACCCTTGCTTCTAGTCAGGGTAAGGAGGAAACCCTCTAAGATAACCCCTGCTCACCCTCTAGGTAGCTTGGCACGAGCAGTCAAGGCTAATCAGAAGGCAATGTGTAAAGTATTTGTACCAACACTCACAGTAACACAGTGAAAACACCACAAACTGACTCCACAACAGTTTAGAAAAATAAAGGTATTTAATCTAAACTACACAAGACCAAAACGACAAAAATCCAACACTCAGCACTCAGACTGGCTTTGTGGTGGGGTTTGGGCCCCGCTGTCCTCCCCCCTTGGCCCCACGGCCGGCTCCCCCCGGGCTGCCCGGAGACTATCCAGCGCGCCGCCGTGGGCAAGCACACCACTGGCGCGGCAGGTTGCGTTCCTCCGTCAGGACCTCAGGAAGGCGGTTGACCGCATCACGGAGGCCGAGACGAGGGTCTCCACGGTCAGAGATACTGTATCAGCCCTCCAGAAGAAGGTGGATAACCTGGCCATGGTCTCCAAAGAGCTCGCGGCACGGGCCAAGGATGCGGAAGGGAGGGCCCGCCGCAACAACATCCGTCTGGTGGGCTTTCCGGAGGGCTGCGAGGGGCCCTCGATGGGCGGTTTCTTATCCACCTGGCTTCGGGCGTTGCTGCCCGCGGAGGACCTTTCATCCTGCTTCGTGGTCCAGAGAGTGCACTGTGCCCTGGTTAAGAAACCACCGGCTGGTGAGCGCCCGTGTGCGGTCATAGCCCGTCTACCGCGATGCCATACTTTGTTTCGCCAGGACACACAAAGAACTGATGGTCTTTGAGTCTCACCCCATCATGGCCTTTCCTGACTACACTCGGATCGTTCAGCAACAGCGCCAGTCCTTTGTAGCCGCAAAGCGGCGTCTCCGTGACTTGAACCTTTCGTATGCTCTTTTGTTCCCAGCCCGAATGAAGGTACTATACTACTCCAAATCCTACTTCTTCGACACCCCGGAGGAGGTTTTCGCTTGGACTGATGAACGACAACACGTGAAACCGCACACTCCCCAACCCTTGGACTCTTCCCAGAACTCACACCGGAGCGGTCGACAGGGTGGGGGCGCCTCCCACCGGCTACACCGTTCCCGCTCCAACTGGCGCTCTCAGAACATTCCCGAAGCGGCGGAGTGAGATACAATGGGGCTTTGTGACTGTGAGTGCCTTGGGTCCTCCTGCGTGGGCTGGAGCGGCACACAGACTCCGGATCATGTGCTTAGGGGATCCTTCTTTGTCCTCTCTGGTGGGAGTACACATGACCCGCCTTCTTGTTTTAGGTTAATATGTGGGGTTGGGTGGGGGGGGGATCCACCAGGGTCTTCCCGTTGGAGGGCCAGGACGGGATTCTGCAGCGACAGGTACTCCGAGTTTCAGGAAGTATTGGGGGGTGGGGGATTGGGCAGTTAGCTGCTTTGTTCTATTGTTCCACTGGTCATCCACTCTATGTTCCCCCCAGGGCTCATTACACACACAGTTAGGGACACTCCTCTGGGAGACCTGAACATCGTTTCCTGGAATGTGCGGGGCCTGCTCAACAAGGTTAAGAGGGGGGCGGTGCTGACTCAAGCTAAACGCCACTCCGCGGACGTTTTGTTCCTACAAGAGATCCATCTATTGGGCAATAAGGCCCTGTGCCTCTCCAGGTTTGGTTACAATCAGGTCTACCACTCTGGGTTTTCTAGGGGGGCTCGGGGTACTGCCATACTAGTCCATCGCAGAGTCCCCTTCCAGGTCACTCGACAATGGTTAGACCCTGGCGGCCGTTTCACAGTTGTGTCTCGTGCCTTGGCTGGGGAGCAGATAACTATGGGGAGCATCTAAGCTCCACCCTCCCTTAGTCAGACATTTGTGGACTGATTGACGCAGTTGTGGGGAGACCTCCCAGTCGGCCTGACTATCCTTGGTGGTGATTGGAACGATGTCATGGGCCCTCTAGACAGGTGGCGGGCACAGCCGCCAGTGCCCCCCCAGCTTCTGACACATGCTTTAGGTTGGACTGATACATGGCGTGCCTTCCATCCCTTTGAAGCAGGCTTTACATACCCGTCCTCAGTACACCCCACGCTGTCGCGATTGGATTATATGTTTCTACCACATAGCTACACACACAGGGTCGTCAGCACATCTTATCTGACCATTCACCTACCCAGCTCAAACTCCGCCTGCAGACCGGTCGCCCTACCTATCGCTGGCGCATGTCACCCTGGTTGCTCCGCGATTCCCAGTATCAAGAGGCACTGTCTCGTGCTACGGCGGACTATTTTGCCATGAATGAGGATCGGTTCAACCCCAGGTTACACTATGGGAAGCGTTTAAGCCCACCTTACGGGGAGTCGCTATTAGCTATCGCACAGGTGAAAAGCGGCGCAGACTGGCGCAGGTCCTTGAATTGGAGGAGCGCCAGCGTGTCCTCCAGGACTTGGTGGTGGGGGACACTGACATTGGTGCTCGCCACAATCTGCTGCAGGTTCAGCAGCACCTACAGCAGTTGCTTACAGACTCTGCTAAGGAGGCTTGGTTGGCGACTCAATATCGGATATATCAGTGGGGAGATAAATCCAGTCAGATGCTCCACAGGCTATGCCAAGCGCGTCTTCCCCGACACAGGTCCCAGTCCAGCGGTCATCTTCGGGTGTCCTGTGCTCCTCCCCAGAGGTAGTTGTGCAGGTCTTCGCCGATTTTTATGCAGCATTATACAGCGCCCGGGAAGAGCTCGCGGATCCGCTCATTGTCGCCTTCCTAGTGGATATTCCCCCAAAGCGTCTATCAGACGAGCAGCGGGATGCCCTCGATAAACCCATCTCGCTAGCCGAACTCCAAGCATCCCTCGCCAATATTCATCCGGGCCGCGCACCCGGTACTAATGGGTTCCCTTGCGACTTCCTGCGCCCCCATCTGGGAACCGCCGGGCCCCAACTTCTCGGCGCTTTACATCTGGCGCTCGAGCAGCAGATCTTGCCCCCGGACTGGCGCCACGCAGAAATTGACGTTTTCCTGAAACCGGGTCGCCCACCAGAAGACCCTGGCTCATACTGCCCCATATCTCTGCTCAACTTCGAGCCGAAGTTGTTGGGGAAGGTACTAGCGGATCGTCTCCAAACTTGTATCCTAGACCTTGTCCACCCGGACCAGTCGGGATTTATGCCGCTACGCTTCACTACTGGAAAAAATGCTAATTTACCTGACCCTCCAATTAATAGGTTAAATTAATAATACAAACAAATAAACGAAAATTAATACGTTTACCTGGGCAATCACTTTTGCCTATTTAATTTTGATTTTTACTCTTTTAAATTTCACACAAAGAAGAACACATCTTCTAAACAGACAATCTCCTTTTTACAGAAACATCAAACATAATAAATCAAAGACTCAACATAAATGTGTCACAAGTGCAATCATATAAATACAAAAAAGGAAGTGCAACAATAAAAAGACAATTAATCTGTCAAAAAACAGTTGATATGTACAGGATAAATACACATTTCATTGTAAACAAATACAACAACTCAAGGGTCTCCTAACCTTAGAGAACGGATGGTTTTGGTACTATAAGTGTCCCAGAGTTTTTAACTGCCACTTATATCAAAGCCCTCGCCTTATATCGAGTCCTTGTTTTTTGAATTGCCGGACTCTCATCAGGGTAGGATAAATCCTTTCTAAATAATCGACTGTTTGTGACAAAAACATAAAACAAAAATGAATTTTAGTGTGCTTCCCACTATTTCTTAAAAGCTCTTTTTTCTCTATTAAGCTAAGGGTCTGCCCACATACCTGCATGGTGCCAAACTTGGTTTGTAGGCTTTGCTTCATAATGTGTATTCAGTCAGTAAATGCCACTCTGCAACAGAATATCAAGTTCTAAGTACTAGTATATATGAGGTATAATTCTCCCATTGCATATGAGTATTGCGTGGAAAAAGGGGTTACCTTTATTTCTGTTATTGTGTGGCACAGCTTTACAGTCCACTGGTGCTCGCTACTTGTCTGGTCAGGGTGCTAGGGTCTTTACAGTCTGAAAAACTGAATGAATTCGACGATTTTTAACCATGTGTCTATATATTTCAAACTGACGTGTTATGCGTCCACCTCATGCTCAAGCTACTTATTCGTGAGTCAGTCACGAATCAGCTGCCGGTCATACGTTTCGCCATTGCCAGTCTGTTCTATTTTCAATCTGTAAGACAACCGGGGGCGAAATTTTACTTAATGCGAAGGCGGAATTTTACTTAATGCGAACACGGAGAGACCTCGTGTGTCACGCACTTTCAGATTGCATTCAGCGAACGGCTCACCTTTTAGGAGATGTAGTAGTTTATGATTTTCACCAGTTCCGCGAAGGAAGACAAACCATCAAGGACGTCTCCCTCCTGGGATACCGGGTTATGTGAACACGTGACGCCACAGGGGGCGGAGCATGAAGGAACGACCTGGCTACATTCAAACATGGTGCATTATGGAGGTTGTATTTTCAATCGCATTGCGAACGAACGAATAATTAAACTTGCCTAAAATCAATATGACTTATAGAAATTTTGAAATGTCAGCATGAAAGAATTATTGTAAGGATGTGGATTAATTAGTAAGACCAAGCCCTTGAGCAATTTCAACAGAGTTATACTCTATTAAGTTCACTCATACAGTTAAGTCCTCTATAAATGCTGTCAAATTTCATGATCAGATAAGCCTCTTTGCGTAGCAGTGCACTTTCAATACAGGGAGAGCGATGCCTAGGGTCAATCACAGACAGGATGGTCCATTTGAAGTCATTCTCGCTATGATTTACAGACAGGAAGTGTTCAACCATAGGGGCGGACAGGACCTTTCTCTTAATCCTTGATCTGTGTTGTGTTATTCTCATATTGACTTGTTGGCATGTTTTGCCAATATATATTCTGTTGCATGGGCATAAGACTGCGTAAACAAAATTTTTTGTTTTACAATTTGTAAAGTTGTTGTGTCTCCATGTGACTCCATTATGGTTAAAAACATCCCCCTCCAACGTCGAGGGACAGGCAACACAATTACCACATTTGTGGTGCCCCACAATGGGTTTTAAATTCCATTGTGTTATTAGGTCACTGTTAGGTTTTGGGATGTAACTATCAGCTCTGATTAGCTGCTGGCCAAGACTTAAGTTCTTTTTCATTGCAAAAATCGGTTTAGACATTGGGTGTTCTAGATTCTCTAGTAGAAGCCAGTTTTTTTGAATGATTTGTCTAAACTTGTTAGTATGAGGCCCGTAGGTTGTCACACACACAAGTTTGTCCAAATCTGTCTTGATTTTTTTCTGCAGCAAGGATTCCCTAGGGGTGAATCTGGCTCTCTTCTTGGAGTGTTTCAACAATTTTTTAGGATAACCCCTCCACTCCACCTCTTTACAAAAGGATTCCGCATGGGTATCGAACTCCGCTAGTTCAGTACAGTTCCTTCTAATCCGCAATAGTTGTCCATACGGAAGATTTTCTTTTAAACACTGTGGGTGTGAGCTGTTATAGTGGAGAATGGTATTTCTGTCAGTCACCTTTTTATACAACGATGTGATCAGTTTTTGATCATCGCAACTGACTGAAACATCAAGGAATGTCATCTTAGTTTTGCTGGACTGTATACAGAATGTTATGTCGTTGTGTCTTGTGTTGATCCATCCAAAGAATTGGTCTAACTCAGACTGGCTCCCCTGCCACAGGAGCCAGACGTCGTCAATGTACCTCAACCACTGTAGTAAGTTCCATGAGAAGGGGTTATTGTTGTGTATAAACCTCTCTTCATATTGGGCAATAAACAGCACGGCCATTTCTGGTGCATAAGGACAGCCCATGGCTGTCCCCTTGGCCTGTACAAAAAACTCATTATCAAACTTGAAGTAGTTCCTTCTAAGTGATATTTCAGCCAGTGAGATGACGAATGATGTGGGGACCCTATGTTATCTCTCTCTCTAGACTCCAAGTAAAATTCCATCACTTCCAGGGCTTCGTCCTGGGGAATTTGGGTATACGCTTCACTAGGTATAACATACGCCGGTTTCCTAACGCGGTAGCCGAAGCCCACCGGCTGGAGCGCCCCGCGGCGGTCCTCCTAGCAGACATCGACAAGGCTTTCGACTCCCTGGGTTGGACGTATCTCTTTAAATTGTTAGAGGCTGTGAATTTGGGACCCCGCTTCAGAGCTTATGTTAAACTACTCTACACAGACCTGACGGCCGCCTGTCGTTCGGACCCCTTTCATATCCGGAGGGGGACGCGGCAGGGATGCCCCCTTTCCCTGCTCCTCTTTGCCGTGGCAATAGAGCCGCTCGCGGCGTGGGTGCGCCTGGACGCGACTTATAGAGGCCTGGTTTGGTCCCTGGAATGTGTAGACAAAATTGCACTATATGCGGACGACGTGCTTTTCTTCTCGGATCTGTGGGTCACCGGCCGCCCGCGAGTATTCGAAATTCTACGGGTATTTGGTGAGACGACGGGGCATCACGCTAACCCATCCAAGTCAACGCTCTTTCCTATATGCGGAGAGCGGGGTAGTCAAGGCTTGGCCTCGCAGCTGGTCATAGCACGGGAGGGGTTTAGATATCTTGGAGTCCACATTACCAGATGCCCTACGGTGGCGTGGTCGCTTAACATTGCACCTCTGCTTCCGGTGGTTCGGGACAAGATGGTTTGGTCCCATCTTCCCCTGTCCCTCTAAGGCAGGTCCGCGATTTTTAAATTGGTGTCCCTGCCAAGGTTGCTTTATAGACTGCAAAACTACCCGTATCCAATCCCGGCGTCGTGGTTCCGCCAAGTGAACGCGCTCCTGAATAGCTTCCTCTGGGGTGGCGGGGCGGTTCGGGTGGCTCTGGCGACCTGTGTCCAGTCTACATACTGTGGGGGCATTGCAGCGGCCGATGTACGGTCTTATTACTGGGCATCCCAGCTGCTCGTCATTAATGACTGGTGGTACAACCCACATAACGACCCGGCGTACGCGGTGGAGAGAATCCTTTTCGATGTACAACCTCTGCTCGATCTCCTGTATAGTAACTCTACTCTGGAACCCCTTCCCCCAGCCTGCCGCACAGTGATACAGATATGGCAGAGTGCCTCTAGGACCATGGGTTGGTGGGGCATGCTAACGTGTGAGACTCCCCTTTGGCGGGGTACATACCTCCGACCGGTCGCAACCCTGCACGGGTTCCGCAGATGGAATGATATAGGAATTTCGACTTTGGGGGATGTAATGCATGGGCCCACACTTAAATCCTTCCAACGGCTGCTGGAGGAGTTTGACTTAAACAAATCTCAATTTCATAAATTCCTTCAGCTCTGACACGCCCCGTCTCCCCTGATCAAAGACCTGACGACATTGCCTGAATTCCATCCGTTGGAGGATAGGCTGTTGATGGGAGACCTCGGGGAACATAAAATTCTCCAACTCTACCAGACATTGACTACCCATTCTAAGACAAACCTGCATCGGACGAGAGCGGCGTGGGGGGGGGGCAGATATGCCGACCCTTTCAGATGGCGACTGGACGGAGGCCCTCGCCAGCCCCAGAGGTTCTGCGGTGTCCTCTAGGTACCGTTTAATCCAGTTTAAGTACTTACACCGGGTGTACTACACCCGCTTTCGACTCTGGAAGATGGGAGCTATCCTGTCCCCCCTACCTGCCTTAGATGACACTCTGCCGACGGAACTTTTCTGCACGCTGGGGATGCACGGCCCTACAACCTTTTTGGTCGCGTGTGCTGTCTTGCCTGGGGCGGGTGCTGGGATGGGACCTTCCTGCTGACCCTCGACTGATTCTTCATAGCACGGACGACATTGGTGGGAACATATACAAACGCCATTTGCTATTTTTGGGGCTCACGTTGGCCAAGCGAGACATAGTGCAACAGTGGAAGTCCTCTTCCCCCCCCTCCCCCCCCCCCCGGGGGTGGGGGCCTGGAAATCCGCTTTGGACAAATGTATGTCGGCTGAAGTGGCGGTGTTTCATGCCCGGGGTTGCCCGCGGAAGCATGGGAAGATCTGGAAGGTGTAGGCTGCCTATCGTGGCATAGACCTCTCCATACTATCACCACAGTTAGTCAGACCCGGTAGACAGACTTACTATTTAATGAATCCTCTCTTGGAGAAGTGGATAGACCAATTAGGAGTTATGCTCATATTTTCCTATGCCAGTACAATGCTAGTAGTGGGGAATGCGGTGCACGGGGGGGTGTTGGGAGGCGGGCTTTATTGGTTCAATGTGACATTGCTCCTTAAATGCTTCTTAAATCAGCAGTTTCTGTTTTTTGAAATCCGTGTTTCGCATTATTCTCATATGCCCGGGGTCCTCCCTGTTTGTTGTAAAAAAAGATTCCGGTGTGTAGGTTCCGTAAGGAAGTTTGTTCTCGCAAAGGTCCGATGCGACGATCTCCGGAGTTGCGACGATCTCCGGGGCGACGATGCGCGGACCAGCGGTGATCTTCTCTCTCTCAGCTCCTCGATGCGATGGCTTCGGCGATGACACTCGCAGCGACGTGATGTGGTCCGCAAGCAGGCGGTGCGGCGATCTCACCCCAGCGACGACAGCCTCTGCGACGACACTCGCAGCGATGTTAGACTTCCCGCACCGATCGGCTGCGTCCCGCAAATGAAGGATGCGACGGCTCTGACAGCGGCAACAGGCGCTGTGGCGATCTCGACCTTCGTAGCAGGGGGGAATCTCCTCGCACTGTCGGGGATGCGATGCGATAACTTTTCTGTAGCAAAGTCTCTCAAGCTTAGTTTCCAGCTTCCCAACACAGTTCCAACTTCCAGAGGCACCACACATGGGCCAAGCACTCCAGGAAGGACAGAACTATCTCAGTAGAGCTCAGGGGAAGCTGGGGGTGAAGTCCTTTTGTTCCTGGGACTTAAGAACAGGAAGCCAGCTCTTCTTGGGCCCTTGGAGATTCCTTCAAGCAAGGGGACACAGCACAAAGCAAAGTCCTTCCCCTCTCCTTGGCAGCAAAGCAACAGCAGGGCAATCCAGCAGAGCAACAGCTGGACAATCTTCCTTCTTCAGTTTCAGCTTTCTCCTTGGCAGAGGTACCTTCTTGATTGCAGGATGATCTAATTTTCTGTTGTCAGGGGTGCTGTACTTATTATACCCCTAAAAGTCTTTGTTCTCTTTGTGCAAGTGGGCCCTGAGCCCGGTCTGAACCAGTTCTGGGTGTTTCTTGAGCACTTTGTTTTCCTGGCTTCTCCTTTCCTTTCAGAGTGAGGGGCAGGGTCGTCAGCCGCCCAGCAGGAGGTGGAGCCAGCATTGTGAAAGGCAGGCACAGCGCTATTCAGGCCCTGGTGCTATCTCCTCCCACCACTCAAGTTGCAAATGCAGTCATTCAGCCTAGGGCTGACTCAGCCAGCCTCCTGGGGAATCCCCAGCCCCTGTCACTCTCAAACCAGACAGTCAATACACAAACATGCCAAGTGCTGTTATCTAATACAGGACTCAAAAACAACCTTTCCTAAAAGATGTGTTATTAAATTCTGAGTTCCGGGATAATAGCCTCTTATGTCCTATCTTGTTTCTATGGGAAGAAATGCTGGTAGCCACTGTAGCCAGCACTCCCCATGTTAACCTATGGAGCAACATAGCCTTACAATAGTGACCTGCACCAGTACATGCTCTACCTTTCACATAACCTGCACCCTACCCTGGGGGGTACCTTGGCCCTTCCATAGGGGTGACCAGTGTGCACAAAAAGGGAAGGGTTAGGCCTGGTCAGTGGGGACACGGTCCAGGAGGACATGGCAGATCTGAAGGAGACACGTTAGTGATAGATTCCTTAGCTTAGAATATCCCCAGGCGTCAGACTGGATCCGGAAAATTTTTGCATAGCAATACTTCTGCGTGCCGGCAGGCGTCGTCCGGGGCTCCGCGTCCGTTGTCGGCGCCGGAATGACGTCGTCGGAGTACTTAGACGCCGCCCTCGCGCGCTGACGTCCGTTCTTCTTTTTTCCGCGCCAGCTAGCGCAGATCCGGAGAAGCTCTACCCCTTAGTCATTTTTTGACTAAACTTTTTGATCTTTTTTGATCATCTCTTTTTCGAGTCTCTCGACTCCTACGGTGCCGATAGGGATGCCCGGTTTCAAACCTTGCTCCAGGTGCGACCGACTGATGTCGGTTACCGACCCCCATCGCTGGTGCCTTCAGTGTCTAGGCCTCGACCACGACGACCGCACCTGCCCCAACTGCTGGGCCCTAACGTCGAAGGCTAGGCGGGAGTGGTCACGCAAGCGACTGGAGCTCCGGCAGTCGGCCCGCGCCGTTCCAGGTCCCGGTCCCACAGGAGGTCGAAGGACCGGTCGCGGGGTCGGAGTCCTCGTAGCTCCGGGAGTCGGCATTGGTCGTCGGGATCTTCCTCAGGTAAGAGGCATGAACGGTCGGAGCGATGTCATCGTTCCTCCGACCCACCCCGACGCTCGCACGACGCGGCCGGGGGTTCGGGTGACACCACCCACGCGGCTCTGACGGAGTCGCAGGCGCCGCTTCCTGCCCCACACCGCCGACCCAGCAGGTGTCACACCCGGCGCCGCTTGTCGGCGCCGTCCCCAATCCTCCCCTCAATTCGGTTCCGGCGCTCTCGATGTCGTTGGAGATTTCTATTTCCATGAACCGGCCCTGTCCGTTGACCCTGAACTTCAGGAGTTGTGTGATGAGGGTAATTGGGAGGGGTCTATGGACCCTCCGGCACAGGACTGCCAGTCTCAACAGGACTGGACATATGAGCTTGGGGAGGCCAGTGGTATTGACACTTCGCCAGACACTGGATTTGTCTCCCCTCCCACCGTGGCTACGGAGGAGGGGTCTGCCTACAGTGTAGTGTTGACGCGGGCAGCCAAGGCCTTGGGCCTGACGCTCCCCGTCGCGGCCGTAAGGACTAACTTCCTCACCGAGGTCCTTAAACCACAAGCATGCTCCACTGAGCCTCTGCTGCCGTTTAATGAGGCCCTATTTGACGTTCTTGTGGGCACTTGGTCCAAGCCCGCCACAGGTCAGCCTGTGGATAGGAACGTGGCCAGACGCTACCGCCCGGCCCCGGGCGACCCTTGCTTTTTGTCCACCCATCCCACCCCCGAGAGCCTGGTCATCCACTTCCCATACCGCATTCCCGACGGCTCCACCCGATCGGGAATCCAAGAGGTACGAGCAATTCGGAAAGAAAGTGTTCTCGTCCCTGAGTTTGGGACTGTGGTCTGTCAATACCGCATGCCTCTTGGGCCGCTACACCCACACCCTGTGGGACACGGTCGCGGACGTGCTGCCACAATGCCTGGAGGAGGCCCGGGCTAAACTCGCCCAAGCCCTTGCGGAGGGTCGAGATGCAGCGCGCTACTCCATCCGATGGCTACGACGGTGGCAGTTCGACGCCACGCCTGGTTGAGGTCCGCCAACTTTTCGGCCGATGTCCAGGCTACCCTTCTGGACATGCCGTTTGATGGCCGTCGCCTATTTGGCGACAAGGCAGACCATTCGCTTGAGCGTTTTAAGGACTCCACGGCTACGGCCAATTCCTTGGGCCTCTCCGCCCCACGCCAGCAATCTGATGCCTTTCGCTCCTTTCGTGGCCAAGGAAGGGGCGCCCCCACACGTGCTGCCAGCCACGCACCGCAGACTAATACACAGCGCGGTGGCGGGACCTTGGAAACCGCCGTGCCGACGGTCGGGGACAACGAACGGCGAGGCCAGTCCACACCTTCCCCTCCAGCACCTGCCTCAAAACCCTCCTAGTCCTTGCTTTCAGGCCCATGTGACGCCGGTGGGAGGCAGGGTCCGCCATCACCTCTTCCACTGGCGCACTGTCACGTCGGACAGGTGGGTGCTGCAAATCGTCCGAAGGGGCTACTCCCTCCCCTTTGAGGCGACCCCTCCAGCCATGCCACCGCAGTACCACCGCGTGTCGGGGGATCACTTGCAACTTCTGCAAGAGGAAGTATCGGCCCTCTTGGCCAAGGGGGACATCGAGCACATTCCTGGGCCGGAAGTAGGGTGTGGTTGTTACTCCCACTACTTTCTGGTTCCCAAGAAGGGCAAAGGGGGCCTACGCCCTATCTTGGACCTACGGAACGTCAACGGCTTCCTCCGGAAAGAGAAGTTCAAGATGCTGACATTGGCTCAGGTCTTAGCTGCCCTAGACTGGATGGTAGCTTCGGACTTGTAGGACGCTTATTTTCACATCCCCGTCCTGCCGGCCCACCGGCGTTACCTGCGGTTCACGGTAGGCCACGAGCACTTTCAGTTTACCGTGCTCCCCTTCGGCCTTATCAGCACCCCACGGGTGTTCACGAAAGTGATGGCGGTGGTCGCAGCTCATCTGCCCATGTTAGGGGTTTCAGTGTTCCCCTACCTCGACGACTGGTTGTTGAAGGTGGGCTCGCCCCAGACAGCCGTCAGCCACCTCCAGACTATGGCCGACGTCCTGCATCTGCTGGGGTTCTCCATCAATGTGCCGAAGTCCCATTGTCCTGTGTCCCTCTCAGAAGCTCCTCTTCATCAGAGCGGTTCTAGAATCGGCGCTTTACGTCGCGAGTGGAGTTGCGGTCTGTAAACGCCTTACCGCCTATACCACTTCTGCCCAGAGTGCTGAAGATCAGACGCGACCGGGCCCAAGTTATCCGTGTGGCTCCGGACTGGGCACGAAGATACTGGTATCCCGAGCTACTCAGCATGTCTGTCGATCCCCTGATTCGCCTGCCTCTTCCGGATGACCTTCCGTCGCAGCAGCAGGGGACTGCCCTCCACCGACCCTGTCCAGTCTCCACCTACAAGCTTGGAGATTGAGCGGCGACAGTTGAGGCCATTTGACTGGCCTCCCGGAGTCTGTAATGTCATTCTGGCAGCCAGGCGTCCCTCCGCAAAGTCGGTATACGCCTGCAGGTGGAACAGATTTGTGGCATGGTGCACAGCAAAGGCTGTGGATCCTCTCTCTGCACCCCTTTCTGAGGTTCTCCTCTTCCTTCTTTCTCTTGCTCAGCAGGGCTCTGCTCTGGGCACTATCAAGGGCTACCTTTCTGCCTTCTTAAGGCTACCTGATCAGCCTTCTTTGTTCAAGTCCCCAATTGTAAATAGGTTTTTGAAGGGCATCACACACATGTTCCTTTCGTGATGCCCCAGTGGGACTTGAATCTTGTACTTACTTAACTAATGTGTGCTCCTTTTGAGCTGCTCCATAGCTGCCCTCTCAGTCTTCTTACTTTGAAGACTGCCTTCCTGGTTGCCATCACCTCTGCCAGGAGAGTGAGTGAGCTCCAGGCTCTTTCTTCCACACCTCCTTTCCTCTCTGTCCATCCGGACAAGGTTGTGTTGCGGACAAGACCCTCTTTCCTGCCCAAGGTTGTCATGGCCTTCCACATCGGGCAGTCCATCACCTTGCCCACCTTCTTTCCGCTTCCGCATCCCTCTAAAGAGGAAGAGCGGCTCCATCGTCTGGACCCAAAACATGCGCTGTCATTCTATCTAGACCGCACATGCCAGTTCCGGGTGGATGACCAATTCTTTGTTGGTTAGGTGGGCGCTAAGAAGGGACGGGCGGTGCACAAGAGGACCATCTCTTGGTGGATCATCTTGTGCATCCAGGCGTGTTACTCCTTGGCTGGTTGGGCTGAGGGCTCATTCCACTCGGGCCACGGCAACTACGACTGCCTTAGGTCGAGGAGTGCCGTCGCAGGACATTTGTCAGGCAGCTACATGGGCCTCACTGCACACGTTTGCGAGATACTACTGCCTGGACAGCCAAGTCCGGAAGGATGGCTTCTTTGGCCGTCCCGTCCTCCAGGACTTTCTGGTGTGATTATTGGTTCGCAGACCCACCACCGGGGTTGGTATTGCTGGGGTATCTATTCTAAGGTAAGGAATCTATCACTAACGTGTCTCTTTCATATGCACAAGTTACTACTCGTGTAACAATATATCTGTAAGAGACATTAGTTAGTGATAGATTCCTTACCGACCCACCCATCCTCCGCGTTCTGCGAACCGATATCTAGGGTTAAGGTCATCCCCTTTCAGGGCCCTAGTTTCATGGCACCAGTGTTGGTTCTATCATGGCTCTGTGTATCTGGCGCTGAAAAGCTGTGTATCAGAACTGACGTCAGCGCACGAGGGCGGCGTCTAAGTACTCCGACGTCATTCAGGCACCGACGACGGACATGGAGCCGCGGATGACGCCTGCCGGCGCGCAGGGGTATTGCTACGCAAAAATTTGCCGGATCCAGTCTGACGCCTGGGGATATTCTAAGGTAAGGAATCTATCACTAACTAATGTCTCTTACAGGTATATCGTTACACAAGTAGTAACTTGTGCTTCAGACTGCACACAGGCACTGTGGTGGCAGGCCTGAGACACCATGTTGGGGCTACTCATGTGGGTGGCACAATCAGTGCTGCAGGATCACTAGTAGCATTTGTCATCACCAGCCCTGGCACATTCAGTGCACTTTACTAGGGACTTGTTGGTGAAACAAATATGCCAATCATGTATATCCAATCATCATAACAATTTACACAGGGAGCACTTACACTCTGGCACTGATCAGCAGTGGCAGTGTGTCCAAAGCATCTAAACCAGCAAAAACGAAATCCAGCACAGCATCAAAAATACAGTAGGTAGAGGCCAAAAAGACAGGGAAACCACGCCAAAGATGCCAGGTCTAACACGTGTCTCCTCCAGCTGAAAGTGGGGGGGGAACTGCCCACCCTCTTGGGAGTTATCTGCACTAAGGCGAAAAATCTGGACAGACCATCAGCGTTGGCGTGTTCTGTACCAGGGCGATGTTCCACCGTAAAGTCCATTCCCTGTAGGGAGATGGACCACTTCAACAGTTTTGGGTTCTCCTCCCTCATCTGCATCAACCACCTGAGGGGTCTGTGGTCGGTCTGAACACGGAAGTGAGTCCCAAACAGGTAGGGCCTCAGCTTCTTCAGGGCCCAGACCACAGCAAAAGCTTCCCTTTCAATCGCACTCCACCTCTGTTCCCTGGGGAGTAGTCTCCTACTAATGAAAGCCACGGGCTGGTCCCTGCCCTCCTCAGTGATTTGTGAGAGTACTGCTCCCACACCTAGCTCTGAAGCGTCTGTTTGCACTATGAACTCACTGGAGAAATCAGGTGCCTTGAGCACTGGTGCTGTGCACATGGCAGTCTTCAGGGTATCAAAAGCAGTCTGGCAGGCTTCTGTTCTATTCACTCTTTTGGGCAACTTCTTAGAAGTCAGTTCTGTCAAGGGGGCAACGATGGTGCCATATCCCTTGACAAACAGTCTGTAATACCCGGTGAGACCTAAAAAGGATCTCACCTCTGTCTGGGTCTTGGGGTCTCCCAAGCCAGAATGGTGTCAATCTTTGCATGTAGGGGCGCCACCTGGCTGCTCCCCACCTGGTGTCCCAAATACACCACGGATCCCTGCCCTATCTGGCACTTGCTGGCCTTGATAGTGAGGCCTGCCCTTTGCCAAGCCTTCAACACTTCACAGAGGTGTTGCAGGTCCACCCACGTGGAGCTGAACACCGCAATGTCATCCAGGTAGGCGGCGCTGAATTCCTCCAGCCCGGTCAGTACCTGGTTAACCAGTCTCTGGAAGGTGGCAGGGGCATTCTTCAACCCAAAGGGCATGACTCGGAACTGGAAGAACCCCTCTGGCGTTGAGAATGCAGACCTCTCTCTGGCCCCCTCAGTTAAGGCAATCTGCCAGTACCCAGAAGTCAAATCAAATGTACTGAGGTACTGGACAGCTCCCAACCGATCAACGAGCTCATCAGCTCTGGGGTGTGCGTCAGTCTTTGTGACCGCATTGAGCCCACGGTAGTCCACGCAAAACCAGAGTTCTGGAGTGGCACCGGGCACAGCAGCTTTTGGCACTACCCCCACTGGGTTGGCCCAGGGGCTGCTGGAGGGCTCAATCACCCCTAGTGCCAATATCTTGGAAACCTCTTCCTTGATGCTGGCCCTGACCTTGTCAGCTACCCTGTAAAATTTTTGTTTCACAGGAAGACTATCTCCATTGTCCACATCATGGACGCACCAATTGGTGATACCTGGGGTCAGGGAGAACAGGGGGGCAAACTGACCAGGCACTTGGCGACAGTCCCTCTGCTGTTCTGGGGTCAGGGTGGGTGAGAGGACCACACCATCCACTGACCCGTCTTGCTCCTTAGCTGCCAGGAGGTCAGGGAGAGGATCACTATCCTCTTCCCCTCCAGCATCTGTAGCAATGAGCATTGTCACTTCAGACCTCTCAAAGTGTGGCTTGAGGCGGTTCACGTGCAGGACCCTCAGGGGCTGCCTGGGGGTCCCTCAGGTTAACCAGGTAGGTTACTTCACTTTATCTTTCCACCACCTCATATGGCCCAGTCCACTTGTCTTGGAGTGCACAAGGCTCCACTGGGACCATCACCCACACTTTCTCCCCAGGTTGAAATTCGACCAGAGTGGTATTCTGGTCGTACCATCTTTTCATTTCTTTCTGGCTAGCTTCCAGGTTCTCCTGCGCGAGCTTCCTGAAGCGTTGTCTGGTTGCGGATGGCCAACACATAGCTGAACACATCCTGGGGGTTTTTCCCACGGGATTTCTCCCACCCCTCCTTCACCAGCGCGAGAGGTCCTCTAACACGGTGGCCATACAGGAGTTCAAAGGGACTGAACCCTAAGGACTTCTGAGGCAAACAGGCATGGTATCAAGACATCCCACTTCCGTCTCATGGGCTCTTCTAGGCCCATAATTATACCATTCAGGGTGCGGTTGAACCTTTCAACCAACCCATTTCCTTGAGGGTGGTAAGGCGTGGTGAACTTATAAGTTACCCCACGCTCCTCCCACAGAGACTTCATGTACCTAGAGATGAAGTTGGTGCCCCTGGTCGGAGACCACCTCTCTGGGGAACCCCACACGGGAAAAGATCCCCATTAATGCACGGCCCACCACGGGGGCTGTGATTGTTCTGAGAGGGACTGCTTCCGGGTACCGGGTGGAATGGTCCACCAAGACCAGGATGAACCTGTTGCCTAAGGCTGTCTTGGGGTCCAGGGGCCCCACGATGTCGATGCCCACCCGCTCGAAAGGGGTGCTCACCACAGGGAAGGTTTGGAGGGGTGCCTTGCACTTCACTCCAGTCTTGCCACTGGCCTGACATGTTTGGCAAGACCTACAAAAGGAACCAACATGCTTCCTCATCTGGGGCCAGTGGAAGTGGGTGACAAGCCGTTTTAGGGTCTTGTCTTGCCCCAGATGTCCTGCGAGAGGCACGTCATGAGCCAGACCCAGTAGGAAGTTCCTGAAGCACGCGGGAACCACCAGCACACGGGCTGCACCGGGCTCAGCAAACTTAGGCTCGCTATATAATAAGTCATCTTCCCAGTAGATGAAGTGATCTCTGTCTGCTCCACCTGCTGCCTGGTCTGCAGCCTGTTGCTGCATACCCACGAGAGACGGGCACTCTTTCTGCTCCTGGCAGAATTCCTCCCTGGAGGGCCCACCTTCTTGCTGCCAATGGGTCAGCTCAGGTAGGTCGCCCAGTTCGGCTACCTGCTCCCCTGTAGGTTCCAGGGCATCCCCCTCAGGGTCTGCTTCCTCCTGGACCGTGGGAACGGATGAGGCTGGTTTCCCGCGCCCTCTGCCCTGTCCTCTCCTGGCAGGTCTCTGGGCCACTGTTTCAGGCTCCAGTTCTGAGGAATCACCCCTACTGGCTGCCATAGCACGCGTGGTCACACAGATCCACGCAGGCAACTCCAACATCTCCAAATGAGTTTGGTGTTCCACATCCTTCCATGGAGAACTCTCCAGGTCATTACCTAGCAGACAGTCTACAGGCAAGGCATCACTGACAACAACTTCCAAAACACCAGAGACTCCCCCCCACACACTCAAAGGGAACACGTGCCACTTTGCAGAGGCGCACTGAACTGTCAGCTGCTACTACAGGGCGGAGTACATTAGGGATACACTGCTCTTCAGACACCCACTGAAACCTCACGGATGTCACGCTGGCCCCTGTATCTCTCAGAGCCTCTATCTCCCTCCCCTTGACGGTTACCTTCTGCCCACATTTCTGAACATAGTGTTCAGGGGCAGTAAGGTTTCCTGGACCATCTCTTGGTCTCCTAGAGAGACAAGGGACATAACTGCTAGCACCACTTCCCCACTAGAAACCAAATCCCCTCCCAGAGCTACACTTGCTAACCCTGGGGCTGGAGCACCAGTTGGTGCTGGGGGTCTCTTGGGGCACCGGCTGATAACATGTCCCACCTCATTGCAGTGAAAGCAGGTAGGTGGACCTCTGTTGTCCCTGGAATCTCTGTAGTCCCGCCTGCCCCTAGGGGGGCCATGGCTGTCTAGGTCTGGGGGGTTGGGGATTCCTTCTCCTGGGAATTATTTTGTGGCCCTTGTGAGGACTCCTTTTGGTTACCCTTGTCCCCCCCACTCTTCTGCTGGGGACCATTCCCACCTTTGGCTGTGGTACCCACAATTCCTCTGTGGACCCTGGTACTGGTCCAGCGGTCTGCCTCCTTAGCAAGCTCAATGGGGTCTGTCAGCTTGCTGTCTAAACGATGCTGGCGCAGCTCTGGAACACAAAGACTACTCCAGTGCTCCCAACTAATTAAATGCAACAACCCCTTATAATCAGATACTTTGCTGCCCTTCATCCAACCTTCCAGTGCACGCGAGTACAAATTCACACACTCCATCCAAGTCTCAGATTCTTTCTTCTTAGAATTTCTAAACTGCAGTCTGTACTGCTCTAGAGTAAGTCCATACCTGAGACATAGGGCCTCCTTCATATTGGGGTAGGTCATGGCTGGCACCTGCTAATTCTAAGGGCTCTAGAGCACTCCTCCCAGAAGCCTCAAAATGTTTTCACAGGCCCGCCCCCAATGCTGTTCAGGCACACCATTCATTCTCAATGCAATCTCATAGGAAGTAAACCAGGCATAAATATCCTCACTCCTATTGTAATTCTGTACCAGATCCTTGGGAATATATACTTTACCCCCGTGCACTAGCTGCGCGCTGCCACCATTTGAACTGGCATCCACCTCCTTTGTTTTAGGATCCAGTTCTCTCCTGCTCAACTCATGAGCCAAAAACAATTTCTTCTCCTCTAGGGCACTAGCATCTTTCTGGTCTTCCGCCGCCCTTTCTTTCTCCATTTCCAATTGCTTCATTTTCAATTTCAGGACTTCCAAGTCATGTTCTCTCACTCTTTGATTCTCCTCTAACTCTTCTTGGGTGAAACCCCTACCGGAATGGTTACTGCCTGCACCTGAGCCCACTCGGCCCACGGGCAGATCTGTGATTTGAAAACCATTCCCTGTATTCACATCATCATTTCCCTCTTGTGCCTCCCAATGGGCCTTCAAGATTCTCTGCAGCTCATCCTTCCTGTAGGCGGTCTTTATGGGGCACTCAAACTTGTGGCAGAACTTCCTAAGTTCCTCAACTTTGTAGGAATACAAATCTTCAATGACAAATTCCAACTCTACTTCTGCTACTTACTGGGTGCCTTCCCATTTTCAGACATGATGCTTGGAAGAGTTACTCAAAAATAGAATCAAAAATAAAAAACAGTAGTATGCGGTGGCGTAGTGGTCTGCACTCACTAGTGATGTACACCAATCACTGTGGGTCTAGTACAAATACAAGTTCAAATCCCAACCGCTGGCCAACAATGTTAGATCTGGGGGTCTCTAGTTGGCAGAGGTAGGTACCACTGTCCAAATAGGGACCCTTGCTTCTAGTCAGGGTAAGGAGGAAACCCTCTAAGATGACCCCTGCTTACCCTCTAGGTAGCTTGGCACGAGCAGTCAAGGCTAATTAGAAGGCAATGTGTAAAGTATTTGTACCAACACTCACAGTAACACAGTGAAAACACCACAAACTGACTCCACAACAGTTTAGAAAAATAAAGGTATTTAATCTAAACTACACAAGACCAAAACGACGAAAATCCAACATACACAGTTCAAGAATATGGTTTCAAAAGAGTTCTTAAGGTTGCGATAAAATAATCCACAGTTGCGTGAAAAGTTCACAGTTGCGTCACGTTTAGTTCACAGTACCTTTAGTTGCGACAATGTTCCAAAAGCAGAAGCTGGTGCTGAAGGGATCACATCTATTCCAATGGGTCACACTTACCAATAACCCATATAGTACTAAGGACAAATAATAATTCAGTCGGCAATGGAGAAGGTTCAATCGTTTCTTCATCAAATACAGACCCTGACAGGGGAGCCCCGATCTACACAACCTCGAAGGTGCGCAGAGGAGACTGCCTACTTGATCGAAATACAAGGCATATATGCGTTTCACACATTAAGGATGACACCCTACAAGGAAAAACACAGTTTGTCAGCAGGCCAAGAGGAATACCCATATAAGGCACAATTGATTGCTAGCATCCCAGGCCTAAGCTATTCCAGGGGCAGGTCAGCCGGGTGCCTCCCATTCTATCTAGAGCCGGGGAGGACACGAACGGGCTTTGTGAGAGTGTGCGCATCCCACAAGGAAGGCAGGTGTAACCTTGAGTTTCCCTTGAGCTACCAGTTAACAGACACCGAACATGGTTTGGCTGACGCCATGGTTCAGACAGAAAGACATAATCACGTGATTTCAGGGAAACAGCATTTGTACAGCGGGAAACGAAACAAAATGGCTTCAGCTGTGTCAATAGTACTAACCTACTAAAAGTGATTTTTAGGTTACTAGATGAATACACTTTATTCTATTCTAATTAATTGATTATATGTCTACAAGGTTATATTGGACACATTAGGCCAATAATGTGCGTTTATCGCAAATTCGATCCCTACAGGTGTGGTGGAAAACAAGTGATGCGTTGCTCCTGAGACCTTGGGGAGGCGTTTGCGACAGCCCTGCTGCAGCAGCGGGCGTGTTGCGACGAATTCGGTCTGTATAGGGAAGAAGGCCACTTGTCTAGATTCCGGTGCGTAGGTTCCGTAAGGAAGTTTGTTCTCGCAAAGGTCCGATGCGACAATCTCCGGAGTTGCGACGATCTCCGGGGCGACGATGCGCGGACTTGCGCTGATCTTCTCTCTCGCAGCTCCTCGATGCGATGGCTTTAGCGATGACTCTCGCAGCGATGTGATGCGGTCCGCAAGCAGGCGGTGCGGCGATCTCACCCCTGCGACGACAGGCTCTGCGACGACACTCACAGCGATGTTAGACTTCCCGCACCGATCGGGTGCGTCCCGCAAACGAAGGATGCGACGGCTCTGACAGCGGCAACAGGCGCTGCGGCGATCTCGGCCTTCGTAGCGGCGGGAATCTCCTCGTACTGTCGGGGATGCGCTCCGCAGCGAGCGATGCGATAACTTTTCTGTAGCAAAGTCTCTCAAGCTTAGTTTCCAGCTTCCCAACACAGGTACAACTTCCAGAGGCACCACACATGGGCCAAGCACTCCAGGAAGGACATAACTCTCTCAGTAGAGCTCAGGGGAAGCTGTGGGTGAAGTCCTTTTGTTCCTGGGACTTCAGAACAGGGAGCCAGCTCTTCTCAGGCCCTTGGAGATTCCTTCAAGCAAGGGGACACAGCACAAAGCAAAGTCCTTCCCCTCTCCTTGGCAGCAAAGCAACAGCAGGGCAATCCAGCAGAGCAACAGCTGGACAATCTTCCTTCTTCAGTTTCAGCTTTCTCCTTGGCAGAGGTTCCTTCTTGATTCCAGGATGATCTAATTTTCTGTTGTCAGGGGTCCTGTACTTATACCCCTAAAAGTCTTTGTTCTCTTTGTGCAAGTGGGTCCTGAGCCCGGTCTGAACCAGTTCTGGGTGTTTCTTGAGCACTTTGTTTTCCTGGCTTCTCCTTTCCTTTCAGAGTGAGGGTCAGGGTCGTCAGCCGCCCAGCAGGAGGTGGAGCCAGCATTGTGGAAGGCAGGCACAGCCCTATTCAGGCCCAGGTGCTATCTCCTCCCATACTAGATCATATATCCCATTACTTTTAATAATAGACCTGTTTTGAGTTAAATTAAAGTACCTTGGAAAGAACAGCTCTGTTTTCTAACTTTTGTTTTTGGGCGAGTCACGATTTCTGGTCACTACCGTGCAGTATCGGAGGTTGCCTCAGGGTTGAGGCTGGCATATCACAACTTAATAAACCCAATGACTATGCCATAACGCGAGTGGAGAGCGGAGAAAAAGATACACTGCTTGGCACGTTTCGTACACCGCATTGATGAGGGTTTTTAAGTAACCAAAGGTACACGGTTACAAGTGTCCATTCCACTATTGATTCTGGGATTAATAGTGGTACAGAGCCTACAGAGTTAGGAGTAAGAGATTTACTATAAAGGTAACTTTATCCTACTGCAGCTGCATCCTTTGGCAGCTCCTAATCAATAGTTTCTGATGGATACTTCCAGCCACAGAGATTCATCACCTTGTGGATAATTCTTAGCAATTCTATGTGATGCTAAGTGGTGTTGCATGGCTCCATGCAAATGCCATTCTGCGTCTGAAGTGACAAGTGGATCTGAATAAAGCACCACCCATGCATGCTGATGTCCGTTCCTTTCATTCATTCTACACCTTCAGTCATAAATCGGGAACTTCTCAGATTTTTTGACAAAGGTTTCTCCAGTGTGAGGGAGATGTCACTCCCTAAAATGACTGGGTTCAAACTGTGTAGGGACTTTCAAAAACCGACGTTTGTTTGTGATTGACCATCATGAAGTCCATTTGTGATGCCTGTGGGTAAGACCATGGCTTCAACGCTTGCGCTGACTGTGCCCTGATGAACCTGAAGGTCATACATGAACACAAAGCTGAACTCTACATTACCAAACGCAGAAACCAGTCAAAGTCAAAAGGATGGTCCAGGTCCCGCTTCTGAAGTCATTTTTGAAGGTGGTCATCATCGCGGTGGTAGTCCTCTGGAAAGTCTTAAAAAACAAAACACTAAAAAACCCAAGTCGGAAAATGCTCCTTCCTGCCAATCTCGAGCTCCACAGAGCACACAGTGACATCTGCGTGCCTCCTGATCGCCATCTCAGGCAATTCCGAGTCGTGTCCTGATGCACTATAAACAGTTTGTACTCCTTGGACCTGTATCAAAATCAGCCCAGACTCTGGTACACAACCTCTTGTCAATCCCTCTGAGTCAGATACCTTGCCCTTGCCACACTGTGGGGCCCAGACTTTACATATAATCTTTTTGACACTAAGAACGACCTTTGTGATTACAGTTACGCTCCCCAATATGAAAGGCAACTGGTATGAAGAGCTTCATAATGCCAGTGGGCTTGACTCTTGCCCCGATACTGACTTTGTCTTCACTGGCCCTGCTGCAGAGGAAAGTCCCACGTTCGCTGTAGTGACCATGAAAGTGAAAAGTAAGGCTTTCTACATCCTTAACAGGCTCCCACTGAGCCATTACTACCATTTATACCATTTAATGAGGTATTTACTGACACCCTCCAGGGCACCTTAGGCTAAGCACTGTTCACAGCCACCCATCAATAGACAAATTGCCTTTGTCCTGCTTGTGGCAATCCTTCCCTCCTTGCATAGCATCCAACTCAGGAAAGTCTGGTTGTTCAGGTGCCAACCAGCAGAGTCAACCTCAATGCCTTTCATATTACTCCCCTCAGACCATGATCAAAAAGAATACAAATTTTGCAAGAGTTTTTTCTCTTCTACAAGTCTTGCTTTAAGATCGGTCAATGCCAGCTTTCTCCTCAGACGTTACTCCCATGCCCGGTGGGATATGGTGACTATGGTCTTACCTGCATTTCTGGTTGACTTTTGGTAATCTTTCACAGTCTATCCAAGACTGCTGTGATGTGGCAGAATTTGTGATATGCTCAAGGGTGGACACAACAAATTGTTTGGATCTTGCCATGAATGCCAGAGTGGCCCACACTCTCAATGCCTTCCAGAGGAAAGTCAAAGTCAAGATGCTCACGCTAGCCCAGGTCCCGTCTGCTCTAGACCATGGAGACTAGTTGGTAGCATTGGACCTGCAGGTTGCTTATTTTTACATCCCCGTCCTGCAGGCCCATATACACTACATGCATTTCATAGTGTACTAGGAAAGTTTAAAGTTTTTAGTGCTTCCGTCTGGCCTCACAAGTGCACCTTATGTCTTCACAAAAGTGATGGCTCTGGCAGCAGCACATCTGCGGAGGTCAGGGGTATCAGTATTCCCCTACCTAGACAGCTGGATTTGATGGGAGGCTTGTAGTCAACCACCTCCACGCAAAGGCGAACATTCTAACATTTTTTGGACTCACTATCAATGAGCCAAAGTCGTACCTGATTCCTTTAAATGCACTTCCTTCCATTGGCGCCTCTGGTTATGCTATGAGTTTGTGTCTTTCCCCCCCGAGGCTGTTGGGATTGTTGGTTTCCTGGATTCTGCTGGTGACATATGCCAGATGGCACATGCAGTCTCTACAGTACGACCTGAAACCCCAGTGAGCAAACATCAGGGAGATCTGTTGATTGTGTCCAGGTATTCGTAGGAGACTGCAAAAGATCTGCAGTGGTAGCTCGTGTACCATGATTGGCGTCGGTGGCAGCCCCTTTGCTAACCCCACCAAGAGCTGATGGTGGTCACAGATGCATCACTTCTGGTATAGGGAGGCCTTCTATGAGAGGTGGAGGTCGGAGACTTCTGGCAGAGACTTGACTCCACATCAGCTCATTGGAGTTGAGGACAATTTGCTTGAAGTTGAAGGCCTTCCTTTCCACCATCAAAGGAAGGCTGGTGCCGTTGCTCATGGACAACACTATTATGTGTTACTGCAAAAGGAAGGGTGCAATAGGGGTGTGGGCCCTTTCCTTGGGATGCCTTGCACCTTGAAGTGGATGGATCACCATGGTATTTATTTATGGTGGTGAACCACCTGGCAGGATCTTTAATAGCCTTGGTAGACTACCTCTGATGCCTGTGCTTACCAAATTTCAAATGACTTTTGCATCTGGGACACAAAGCAGTCTTCCAGCAATGGGAAAACCCATGGATCCTTTTATCACTGCTGAGAATTCATAATGTCAATGCTTCTATTCGCGGAGGTTTCCTTTACTCGCCTTCAGCCTAGAGCAGAGCTCAGGACTCCAAAATGCCTTCCTGCCACTGCCTCTACAGTTCCAAGTTCTGAAGATCAGGCATGGCCAGGCCCAAACCATCTTATTCGCATTGATTGGGCCAGGAAAGTGTAGTACCCTGTCCTCTTTGCATTGGCATCTGTCCTATCTGCTGGTGCTTTGGGAGGATGAACTGTCACAGCTGTTCAGCTGTTGCACCTGGGCCTGCACACTTTGCATTTCCTTGTTTGTAGTTTTTACGGCGACAGTTGACCTTTGACCATCCATCTGAGGTTGTCATCCACGAAATAAGAGTATGTCGGCCATTGGAATATTTCTAAATTGTTGTGGCACCTGACAAATGGATCCTTTACAGGCTTTGTTGTCTGAGATTTAATTGTTTCTGTTCCTATCCCTCCAATAACTTGCCTTGGGCACTGTTCAGGGCTACTTATTGGCTCTTTCGGTCTACTTGTGGTTGCCAGGTCAGTCTTTGTGATTTAAATCACCCGTTTGTTTCCACTAAAACACTTTGTGATGCCCAAGTGGGACTTGAATTTAGTCCTCGCTTTTTGGTGTTGCACCCCCTTTGAGCTGCTACACAGTTGTACTGTGAGACTTCTGACCTTATAGTCTTTCTCATTGCGTTAGCATCGGCTAGATATGTGAGGGAACTTAAGGGTCTCTTTTAATCCACTTTATACCACCTTCTTTCCTGACAAGATGGTTCTAAATTCCTGGGATTCTTTCCTATACAAAGTAGCCCCTTTTTTCCTTGTTGGCCAGGCTATCACCACTCCATCTCATCGCTCTAAAGAGAAAAAGATACTCAATTGTTTAGGTTTCAAAAGAGCATTGAGTTTCTGTATCAATTATACCAAGGCATATCAAGTTGACGTTCAGCTCCTCGTAGGGTTTTCCAGAGCAAAGGGTACAGTAGTGAAAAAAACAGATCATCTCCACATGATTATTCTCCGCATAAAGATCTTAAAAAAGCAGCCTCCAGAAGGCTTGCTGCCATATCCCACCAGGTTAGAAAACTTGCTACTGCTGCATTGGCATGTCAAGTGGCTGTCCTGGACTGGTGTCAGGTGGCTTTTTTGTCTTTCTTTTAGAGGTTAATGAAGCACTACTCGGCAGTAGGGACCGTTGAAAGTGGCTTCTGTTAGAAACTTTTAACGGCAGTTTCTTCCCGTTTTGAATATTCCCGAGACGTCACTCATTCCAGAAACTTTTGAGCAGTACCTCTGCAGGCAGGTTGCTGGCCCCATGCTGTTCCGCACTGACGCTGTTCCAGAAATTATGTTCAGATCCATATAGTCACCACTTCAGTGCGCTGACACCAGGTTTTCTTCTTCCCATGCCACTCAGACTCCGCTCCAGAGCCACCTCTTGTCTCTTTGAGACGGATTTTAACCAGATTCTTGCAGTGTGCATGAGAAACATCACTTTGCAGAACATGTTTTAAACCCTGTAAGGACTGTCGCAAACAAATGTCTGTGACTGCACGTTATCAGGTCTGCTTGTGATGCCCGGGTCGAGCCACGACTTGAAGCCCTATAGTGACTGAGCTTCGAACTCGAAGGCCATATGGACTGAGGCTAATTCAGTGTTGCCAAGCATCAGAAGACTTTGTGACAGCAACCGTCCATGTCAAAGGGTTGGTCCTGTTCCTGGTACAGAAGTCAGAGTTGTTGTTTCCAAGGTCAGTTGGCATGCTCTAAGCCTTTGAGTGAGTTAAAGAAAAAAATACAAAGAATGAAAGCTGTACTCAGCCCCTTCCCATGAGGGTGGACATTCTGCTCGATCTCGCTCCAGAAGTCGATAGACGTCCAAGCCTATCTTGCAACTTGTCCTGTAGCAATGTGGGTTTCAGGGGCCTTCTGTGACATCAAGAAGATCAGATAATTCCAAGCGATCATGCTCAGACTCTTCAGATCTCTACCGATGTTCTTGGACATGCCTTAAAACCCCCAAGAAACCTAGAGGCCTTCCAGCTGGCACCAGTTTGACTCTCCAAATCCACACTGGACCTCCTTCCACTCCTGTTCGGACTTCAGCATGCGCTCCACACCGGTTCCCGGTGCCTTGATGCCTATGCATACTACATCGATGCTGGAGGAAGAGGTGCCCATTGTGCTCTCTGACTCGGTTGGCACAGCTGCAACCTCAACAGAGGCCACATTAGACTTCCATCGAGGTGCCTCTTCCACTTGGCTTGCCACTTCCACAAGGATGTACACGTATGTTGCATTCCTTATTTGGCATGGTTAGGACAATGATTACGATGCAGGTGATTAAATTGGCCAAAAATAACACAAGGAAAATTGGTATGAACTTCAAGAGCCCAATGGCCTTCGATATTTCCCCTGAATCTGGACACCTCTCACTTCCTGGTATCTCCACAGAGGAGTGCTCTTCTTACACCATGGTCATGTGTAGGTCAAACGAAGTACTTGGCCTCCAGTTACTCATCTTGAAGGTCAAAACATATTTCTTATAAGTGCTTCAGCCATGCAGACATCTACTGAGCATCGGTCAGGACCGGATGCCGAAAAGGTGAGATCCGCCCTTGGTGTGATGCCCACCATCCACCGTGCCGAATTGGTGAGTCTTGACGTCCATATCTCCGTTTTCCGTGAGTCCGGGTCTCGGAAAACTCCGATGCGACATTGTCATTGTATTGCGAGTTTGTTGGAGCTGCCTGGTGAATGGTGTGCTGTGCGGGGCTGACGCGCTGTTTCGGGCTGCGTCTCGCTGATTTAATTATCGGGGACGCGGCACGGGCACTGCAGACACCTGGCTCGGCGCACACGACCCAGGACCAACCTCCGGCAGACCTGACTTTACTCAGCCGGTGAGCAAGGGATGTTACGGGTTACTCAACCACTCGAAACAGGAGGTGGTTTGCCAAACTCATGCTGGCATCCGCTGATGGTAGGGAGCCCATTTGCCCCTTCTCTACCATAAACCAATAGCCCACGGATTACCTCATAACTGTACAATGATTCCCCTCATTAGGTAGCATACCTTCCCAGCCGGTCCCACGGGAGCAGACTGCGAGGTACCTCAGGGAATCTTCTGGGGTAAGCCTTGTTTCCAGTTCTTTCTCCCTTACATGCAGCACCTTCTGCCTTCATCGAATTCACCGTTGCATGTCTTGACATAAACTGGTTGGTCACAAGAATTTAACACCAACTTGTTATGCTATATGCCCGGATTTTAATCCTTCACTACTGGTTTTTTGTGTGTGTGTGTGTGCTCGCACTGTAGTTGAGATAAACCTTTCTTCACTCGAAAACTTCACTGACGCTGCCATTTCGTGAATTGTTTTATTTCCATCTTCACAGGTTACAACACTGCAGCAGGACCTATTGGCCTGCACCCCGGTATAACTGACCAATAGAAGGTTGTATACCCCAATTGCAAGTTTTGTTCCTTCACCATTATAAATTGTGACTGTGTGGTACTATCTGTTGAGGTCCTGAAGAATTGCCATCAGGCATGAAACATGTTGACCATATTTGAGGGTAGCAGTTAACATTGCTCGGATAGTTCCGGGGCATTTTAGCTCCCCTCTCACCCCTTTTAAACAAGGGAGTCTACCACGAGAATAAACTAGACTGTGGATTGACTCACCTTTTTTAACTTCACTTTCACGCCACGACCACACTCCCCTTGCCCTCTCACACGCATGCACCATATGGCCGGAACAAAAGATCTCCGATAAAGAGCTCCGGTTTCGGGAGCCCGTCGGACATTGCAGCGCCAGTCTGACGAGGAGCAGAACCCATATGATGAAGCATGACACCTAGCTTGCTGGGTGTGTGAGGGTTTTAGTTCCAACTAGGGGATTCTCCCCTCTTACTCGCACACACACACTTCTCCTTTCTACCACTCTTCCCGGGGAACCTTGTACCCTTCTTGTGCTATCTACTGAGCCCCTCTCATCCTTCCGTGAGGCACTTGGATAATCTTTTGGGTCTTGGGCCGAACTGTGCTCTGACCCTCCGTTCAATCGCTAGAGGTTCAGGTGTTTACAAGTTGGACATACCCAAATACCATTCAGAATATTCAACATGATCTGGAGTCCAAATGAGTGGAGACCTTGGGGAAGAAGTTATTTTCTTCAAGTAGCCTAGCTCTTAGATCTGTGAATGCCATCTGCTGCGTGGGCTGCTACTGCCTCATGTCCTGCCAGATACTCCAGTAGACCTCTGGCTTGTTCTCAAGCTATGCTGTACAGTTGTGATGCAACCAAGTTCACAATTCATTATGGATTGGACGCCACTGGATTCAACGAGCAGTACATTGACATTAGTATTGCTATTTGCTGACACGCTTGGCTGCAGTCCACCATTTGTTTTCAGGCAATGTCCAATGGCCTTTAATGGGACTCTGCTATTTGGGGAAAAGTCAGATAATGCTTTTTGTCATACCTTTGTTTTCCTGGGGCTAGCAAGACTCTTTGTGCTGTCTTTCCCTGTCAGAGCGGAGCACTGCCTGCCATAATCACCGTCACCGCTCCTGACCCCATTTCATCATCGTAGCAGTCCTCCCGCCGCCGCTACCTCCATCATCGGCCGCCGAGTGGAGGACTGCATTACCCAGGGGGCCGAGCGGCAGGAGCCGCCAAACGTCATCTCCAGGCACCCACGGCGCTATTAATACAGCGCAATCTCGGCAGAGCGGGTGTCATACCTTTGTTTTCTTGGGGCTAGCGAGACTCTTTGTGCTGTCTTTCCCTGTCAGAGCGGAGCACTACCTGCCATAATCACCGTCACCGCTCCTGACCCCATTTCATCATCGTAGCAGTCCTCCCGCCGCCGCTACCTCCATCAGCGGCCGCCGAGTGGAGGACTGCATTACCCAGGGGGCCGAGCGGCAGGAGCCGCCAAACGTCATCTCCAGGCACCCGCGGCGCTATTAATACAGCGCAATCTCAGCTCCGCGGGACGCGAGCGGGACGCCGGGCAACAACGAGGCCGGGCTGGGCCTAAACACTAACGCGCTGAGTAAGTTTATACCTTCTTACATTTGCTTGCCTCTTTAGCATGGCTGAGACACGAGACAAACCCATTTCCGGAGGCATTGTTGGGAATACCAAGGGTACTTTGGAAAACTATTTTAAGACTGCCATTGATTCTGATAAGGAGAACACTTTGGCTGAATGCAGAGCGGAGCGGCGTCGCTCTATTGAGTGCCTGAAAAGTAGACCTCTCTTGGATGGTTTGCCCTGTACTACATCAGCTGGTGCTACTACCCACACAGAGAACGAGGACATTCTTTCTACTGACAATGTTCCTATACTTTTACGTGATACGCCCCCCCTCACTTGATTTTCCCAATAGTTTATCTATGAATATTGTATCCCTTCCCGGCGATTCCATTGCAGGTACAGATGTGATAGTTGAGCAGCCTGTGCCTGTACTTGAGACCGTTAGGAATAAAAAGGCTAGGATACCAGCCATGCCCAAAGTTTATGGCCCGCCACCTAACAAGAGAAGGAAAAGGGGTGGTGAGCCACTTAGAACCAGGATTCACCACTCTGATTTTGGTAAAAACACTAAGGTGAGCACAATACTTACATCTACATTGAAGGCCACTGTACCAAATGTCCAAATGTCAACAGCCCCTACGCACACTGCATGAATTTTAAAATCCCCTACACAGACTGTACCAACTCCCTCTGGTTTGGCTACTCCCCTGAACTCCCCGTCTAAGATAACAATGCCGGCTGTTCCTCTTGAAGCTTTTGAACATCTAATTAGGTCCTTTGCTTTACCCATAATAGAGAGGTTGAAGAAAGTAGAAGAAAGGCTGGGAGTTTTAGAAATGGCCTTTAGCAAAAATGCTGCACCATCTAAGGGTCCTGTGAAGTTAGCCCCACCCCCTGTAGCAGTACTGCCATCCCCCACTCTTGCTGTTGAGACGGGTACAAATAAAACTAGCAAGTCTACAAATATAAAAAAACAGAGGGCAATACCCCCTAAACCGGTCCAACAGTTATTACCTCGCACAGCTAGTGAAGTTCCGAAGGAAGGGAATAAATCTCTCAGGGGAAGTAAGCGAGAGGAGAGGGGAACAACTAGTACAGCTAGGACGGAGAACTGCAGGGGGTGCCAGGTCGAATTACCCCCTGAAGCGGCCCCTTTTGTGGTTGTTCTGACGGGGGTTCGACATTAGAGGATGGTAAGAGGGAGGGGTTTTTCCAGCTGAAAAATAAAACCATGCATTGGCTTAACCAAAACCGACCACTGCCCCTAATGTCAATGGAGACATTTTGCATGCACGTCGACTTTCCTGGTTGGGAAACAGAGTGAAAAATATAAAGGGGGATTTAATTGTCATCAATTTCAGAGATCCTGGGGCTGTAAGATATATTCTAGAATGGATCCCAGGGAGCATTGGCAATTCCATTGTTCCCTGTAATCTGACTTACTTTTACCTGAGATCTCTTGTGAACCCTGTATTCCATCCCGGGGCACTAGCGTACCCGCAGATCAAACCAACTATACCATATAACAACCGGTATATGATGCAGGCACCTGATCCCATGATTGCTGAAAATGCATCTAGGTGGGAAACTGTTCCTCTTAGGCGCCATATAAATGGAAACAAGAGGTTTGATCATTTTGTAGGAAATGGGAGGATGGATCACCTGCTACCCTTCACCCCGTTGGAAGTCGCAAATAGGTTTGATGCTTTCTCAGATTTTGATGATTGCAATTGGCAAGCGGGATTTCCTACCAACAAGCGATCTGCAAATGTAAACCAAGACGACAATGTCACACCTAGTCCTCCATTGCAAGCCCTGATATTAGAACAAACTATCCAACCCACTGATGGCAACTCTTTTGATGATCAATCCTCACTGAATTGTGAGTTTGAGCTGGGGCAAGTCCCGAGCACATCCACTATTAATGATTTTCCTGGTACACTGGATTGTGAAGCAATTAAGCTAGATCTCCCGGTCGCCCAGGTCAAAATCCTTTCCTGGAATGTGGCGGGTCTTAAAAACAAACTGCCCATTCCACAGTGGGGCACTTTTATGGCCTCGCATGATATCTGTATGCTGCAGGAAACCTGGGCCTTAAAAGAGAGTGGGGTCCAGGGCTTTGCAACATACAATATCCTGGAAAGTATGGGTGAGAGGGGCGCAGGCCCTCAGGTGGGCTGTCCATATGGGTTGGCACACATCTTGGTGTTAAGGCCTCTCAAATTCCAACCAACTCAATGGACGTACAGTGCGTGTTGTTGACTACATTGAACGGGCCGGATATTGCCTTGATTAATGTATATTCAAGGCCAGTTAGGCGGGGCCTTGAGTCAGAGGCCATTGAGACCCTGTTATCCTTTATCCAATCGATCGATCCTTCCACAGTGCTAATCTTGGGTGGAGATTTTAACTGTCATTTTGAGCCACTCATGGATTCGAATCTGAGTAATCCAGATGAGGTTGACTTGCTGTGGGCTGTCCCTGACCCACTGATTACTAGGGTGAAAGCATGGACCCCTTTGGTTTTACAGTTGCAGTCATTCTCGTTAGCGACATCATTGCGAGCCTGCAATGGGAGGGTGGACCCTGACAGACCAGGGAAAAAAACGTTTAATCGATTAAAAATTAGTACTTCAATAATGGATTATATTTTCATTGAGGCCAGGCACTGGGACAGGCTACACGAGTTTAGGGTTGTTGAAACAACCGCATTGGTCCTGTCACTCAAACCGGGGAGCTTTGGGTTGAAATGTCAAACTTCGGCTGAAGACTCCACCACCGTGCCTTTAATAATAACTAATTGTAGGCGTAGGGTTAAATGGCCAGATTTTCAGATGTCCACTAGCAAACTTGCCGAATTATATGAGTCTGTTATCCCATTCATCGAAGACATGGGGAAATCCGGCCATCTAGGTAGGGCATCTGAAATACATACTCAACTGGTAGCCACACTCAAAGACATTTTGTATCCGGTGAGAAAACCAAAACACCCTCGAACATTAGTATCTAGATGGTATAACGCCTCCTGTAGGAAAGCCAAAAAGGCTCTTCTTAGAGCAATAAAAACTAATAGGGAAGAAATTAGAGCCCATCGCATCGTGTACAAAAAGACAGTTTGCGATGCCAAGAAGGAGTGGGAGGCCTCTATGTGGGACGAATTGGGATCTGCCCTCAATACTAATGATTTTAAATCATTCTGGTCCATAGTCGCAAGAAGACTTAGTGGGCATACCCCTGTACTCGCCCCGAACATTGCTCCCTCAGTTTGGGAAAGTCATTTCTGCAACCTTTATGGCATCCCTGAGACTGATGAAAAGTTTGTTACTATCCTGGAACCCCAGCAGCCTGCATACACTAGCGGGATTGAGCAGGGACGCCTAACCATAGTTCCTTCATGTCCCACCCCAGTTGAATTTTTCACCCTAGCTGAGGTAGAGACGGCCCTAGGTAAATTGGTTCCTAATAAAGCTCCGGGCTTGGACAAATTGCCAGGGGACTTGTTCAGGACGCAACCGAAAATCTGGGCCCCTTATTTGGTTGTTTTATTTAATGGTATCCTACAGGGAGAGGACCCCCCACCTACATGGTTAGGAGCTGAAATCGTGCCTATCTTAAAAAAGGGATGTCCCTTAGTCCCTTCCAATTATAGGCCGATCAGCCTAATTGATACATCTCAAAAGCTGATGGGGAGGGTTATCCTTGATAGGATTTTAGGGTGGATTGAGGATAAAGGGGTATTGTCTACACTCCAGGCTGGCTTTAGGTCTGGTACCTCCACTCTAGACCAAATATTTCGCCTGCAGGTCCTATATTGGAAGACCGCCAAGGTGGAGGGTGGCAGCCTCTACCTTGTGTTTGTTGACCTGCGGGCAGCATTTGATCTAGTTCCACGGAAAAAACTCTGGAGAGTACTAGCAGACTTGGGCCTCTCGCCCTACTTGTTAGCCATCCTCATTAAGCTCCATGACAATAATTTCGCTCAGGTGAGGTGTGGCATGCATGGCGAACTCGCAGACCAATTTCCTGTCAAAAAAGGAGTTCGCCAAGGGTGCGTACTGGCGCCAACATTATTCAGCCTCTATATAAATGGTCTTGTGGAACATCTGAATGGTGTAGAAAATAATGATACCCCTAAACTAGCCACGGGTAGAGTGCCCGCTCTGATGTTCGCAGACGACACTTTATTGTTGTCTAGAACATCATCGGGCATTCAAAGAATACTTGATGGGTTTGTGGATTTTTGCAACCTTCGGGGACTGGAAATCAACCTAAGTAAAACTAAATTTATGATTTTTAACCCTCCGAAGCGTGTACGCCCACATCCTGTTTTACACGGTACTCCCCTTGAAAGGGTCAAAACATTTATTTATTTGGGTGTCACGTTAACTGAGAACTTTGGTTGGAATATGCAGATGGCTAAATCCACAATCAAGTTATCTCAGTTAGCGGGGGGTATAGGTAAGGTTTCCAGGGCATCTACTTACAGGCCGGCATCTCCAGCCCTAGAGATATACTGCCGGCAGGCTAGACCGGCAGTGACCTATGGGGCCGAACTTTGGGGGCACAAGCAGATCACGAGTCTCAAAAGGGTGGAGCACTCTTTTGTCAGAAACTTAGTGGGGTTACCACCTAGCACGCCTTTGATCCCTCTCAGATTTGATCTTGGCATGTCGCCAATAGAGGAGGTCGCTACTGCTAGACCTATAATGTATTGGAAGAGGTTATGGTCAGCTCCGGAATTGGATGCATATAGAATGGAACTTTCAGAGATTTTGCCCCTCCTAAAGAACAAAAAGATCCCCTGGCTTCAGCACATTCGTGCTGTTAGTGCCCGTTTAGGTTTTCCTGAACTGTGGGAAACTCCTGAGATCTTTTGCTTGGGGATATCCAAGAAAGAACTTCTCTCTCAGATATTTATGCTAAATTATCAATCATTGATGAGCTCTGCATCACTGGGTAAGCTGACATCTGAATTCCTCTTAGACAAACTAGAATCTAAATTCGAGGAATTTATGGACTTAATTGAACCCCCAGCTGCCTGAAAACTTTATACACAGTTAAGACATGGCACCCTTCCAGTTAGGTCCTTTACATCTAAATGGTCAAACCCTAACAGTGAATCTTGCCCAGCTTGCAGCCATAAAACCGAGAACGTAACCCACGTATTGTTTTTCTGCCCTGCTTATTCTGCAATCAGAAAACGTTGGCTAATACCCATCTGCAAGAACTTGGGACCTTTGCACTCTATACAGGCATGTAGGATAATGATGTATGATACCCATCCACCCATTGTGTTCGCAGTCTCCCGTTATTTATTCAATATGTGGCGTAGGAGATTTACCTTTTTAACCTGATTGTTGAACATACAATTTTGCCCAAATACCTTGCTCTATGATAACTCTTAGTTTAATTCTTCTTTTTAAGATTTTATGAATATTTATTGTTTTATTGTCTGTGCTGATGTATTATCATGTGCACTTTTTATGGTCTTTTGATCGAAATAAAAGTTATCAAGCAAGCTTTAAAGCAGTTCAAGGAAAGCATGCTCCTGCAGCTTATCTGTCTTGCCAGCTGCATCAGCCCTGTTTTTACTTTTGCGACTTTGGCAGTTTTACCCCATACTGTTAGTTGATTCAGCCCCAGCAAGGAGCTGAGCAGTTTTGCAGTTGTGGTGCACATCACCACACTGGAAAGGTTCAGAAAGCTGCTGAGTGCACTACTGAACCCCCCCCCCCCCAAATCCCACTGCCTGTCTCCTACAGCCCACCTGCCAAACCCTTTAAGCGTGCCCTTGTTGCACCCCCCCAAGCCCCCCCCGCCCCCATTGGAGGCAGAATTTGATTAAAGTGGCTATCAAGAGGTTGCCTGCACAAGCAGTAGGTTGTGATCGTTATTCCCTCTACTTTCTGGTGCCAAAGGGCTATTTTAGACCGTTGGCCTCTCAATGACTTCCTCCCGGAAAGAAAAACGAATAATGCTCACTTGCCCAAGTCTCGTCTCCCTCAACCCTGGAGACTGGATGGTGACATTTTCATAACTACACGTCCTGCAGTATAATCTACGCTACCTGCGATTCGTGGTGGGGTAGGAGCATTTTCAGTTCGCTGTGCTCTTCTTTGCTCTCACCAGGGACCGCAAGTGTTCACGAAAGTGATGGGGTGTTAGCAGCACACAGCCTGATATAGCTCATCACAATCTCCCCCTGCCTCGGCGACTGGCTGTTGAAGGTGGACTCACTCCCAGCAGTTGTCACCCACCTCCAGATTACGGCGAACTTCAAATGCTTTTTAGTGTTAACTGTGAACATGCCGAAGTATCACCTGACTTCTTTTCAGATGATCCCCTTTCAGATGCATTCTAGACACTACCATTTCCTGCTTTTCCGCAGAAGTGAGATTCCAGGCTATGATCCTGGTTTTACAGCCTCTGTTCTAAGTTTCAGTGAGGTCACTGCTGATGCGGCTGGGACTGAAGGCCCCTTGTATCCTGCTGGTTAAGCATGCTATGTAGCATATGCTGGCTCTGCAGTGGGATCAGAAGTCTTTGGGACCCAATATCAAGCTGATCTCTCCGACCACTTCCAGATTTAGGAAGAGACTGTAAAAGAATTGCAGTAGTGATTACTGGACCACGATTGAATCAGCGGCAGACCCCTCTGCCTTCCCCATCCAGAGTTGACAGTGGTGTGAGGTGCGTCACTTCTGAGGTGGGGAAGCTATCTAGGAGAGGTGGAGATCAGAGGGCTCTGGTCTCTAGCAGAGACCCTGCTCCATATTAACGTCCTGGAGATGCAGGCCATCCACTTGGCATTGAAAGCCTTCCTGCTCCCCATCACGGGGAGGCTGGTACAATGCTTACAGACAACACCATCACCATGTGGTATTGCAACAAGCAGGGAGGAGAGTCAGAGTAGTCCTTGGCCAGAAGTAGCTACGCCTCTGGAAATAGCTGGACCATCAAAGATTTTCCTGGTGGTGAGCCACCTGGCAAGATCTTTGAATGCCAGAGCTGATGAACTCCGCTTTCGACACAGAGCAGCTCACAAGTAGCATTCACACCCAGTGATGTTGCTAGGTCTCTTCCGCAAATGGGGAGAACGTACAATGTCCGCACTTCTGCGCACAAGATTTTCCAAGACACCTCTCTAGGCGACAGTCTGCCTATAGTGGACCTCAGGACTCCTGATACTGTCCCGAGTTCAGAAGATCAGGCCTACTCATCTTAGTGGTCCCGGATTAAGCATGCGGAGTATAGTATTGTGAACTTCTGGGCTTGAGCATACGTCCTCTGAATATGCTGGCCTTCCAAGAGGACCTGCCATCCCATCAACCTGTAAGGGTTCTCAACCGGGCCTTTGCATTCTCCACCTCCATGCATGGAGATTGAGCGGGAACAGCTGAACACCTTTGGCCTTCCTCCCCTGGTGGTTGATGTCATCTTGGCAGCCAGCTGTCCCCAAAAACTGTATACACCTACAGTTAGTACTAATTTGTGGTTTAGTGCAGCACACGCCAGATTGACCACGTCCAGGTCAAGTTGTCTCACATTGTTGTCTTTCCCAGCAAGACTTTGCTTCGGGCACAGTTAAAGAGTACCTTTCAGCCTTTTTAGAGTTGTCGATCCAGCCTTTGTTGTTCAAGTAACCTGTTGTTTGATTTAGGCCTAAAACATTTGTTTCCTCCCTCTCCTTTTATTATGCCACAGTTGGACCTTAACTTGTCCTTACATATGTGATGTGCACTCCATTTGAGCTTTTCAGTGGCCCCTTAGGGCTTCTTACTCTGAAGACAGTGATCAGCTCACCATGTATGTGAACTTCAAGCTCTGTCAACCTACCATACACCACCTTCTTCCCAGACAAACTGGTTTTGCGGATGCAAACTTCATTTTTGCCTACAGTTGTGATATCATTCCCCGTGAGTCAACCTATCACATTACAGGCGATCTGTGTCCCGCCTCACCCCTTTTAGGAGGAGAGACTACACGTTTGGACCCCAAAAGAGCACTGAATTTTTGCTGTGATCGTACCAGAGAACATTGGGTGGGCGATCAGCTCTTTCTGGTGATCGCTGGAGCGAAAAAAGACTAGGCTGTTCAGAAGAGAACTTTCGCTCTTTCAATCGTACACGGGTTCACTCAAAGGGGCATTTTGCCCACTCTGTCCTACAGGACATTCTGATTTGTGCCTATTCACAGATCCACCTCTAAATAAATACTGTTCTGGTATATATTTGAAATCTGATGAATATGCAGTCAGAAGTCTCTATCAGAAGGGGAGGGTTCTCCACCCGATCTTGTCAATGTTCCTCCTCCTTGTGTGGAGATTGAGCGGTGACAGTTGATAGCCTACGAACTTCCGCCCCAAAGTCTGTAATGTTATCTTGACAGCTAGGCGTCCCTAGACTGCGGTTGGACTTAATTTGTGGCATGGTGTTCCGAGAGACACATTGATCCCCTGTCTGCCCCCCTGTCTTGGGTGCTCCTGTTTGTTCTTTCCTATGCCCAGCAGGGCTTTGCTTTGGGCGCTGTTAAGGGATATCTATCTGCAATTTCTGCTTGTCTGCGGATGCTTGACCAACATTCGCTTTTCCGATCCCCCTTTTGTACATAGGTTTTTGAGAGGTTTGCAACATTTGTTTCCTCCCACTCCCTTTCTTATGCCCCAGTGGGATCTCAGTCTCCTCACCTTCCTGATGGGTGCTCCCTTTTAGCTGCTGCAGACTTGCTAACTCAGGATTCTTACCATCAAGACGGCCTTCCTCTTGGCAATCACATCTGCCTGGAGGGTCAGTGAGGTTCAGGCCTTGTCAATGAACCCTCCTTATCTTAATATCTACCCAGACAAACTGGTGCTTCGTACAAGAGCTTCCTTTCAAAAGTGGTCACTCCATTTCACGTAAGCCAAACTGTCACTCTGCCTACTTTTAATGCTCTGCCTCATCCCTCTAAGGAAGAGGAGCGACTCACCATCTGCACTCAGAAAGAGCAGATGTTCTACCTTGACTGCATGAGAGAGTTCCAGGTGGATGACCAACTATTTGTGGGGTGTGTCTGAGCGAAGAAAGGACGGATGGATTGTGCTCTGTATAAAAATCTGCTATGCACTGGTTATGAAGCAACCCCCGGTGGGTTTGCCTGCTCCTTCCACTGGAGCTAAAGCTGCAATCACTGCGTTAGCTCAATTAGTTCTGGTTTCGGAGATCTGCCAGACAGAAACTTGGGCCTCATTGAATACATTCACCAAACATTATTGTCTGGACAGTCTGGTCCGTAGGACTTCCTTGTGTGTAATTGGTCCGCAGAACCTCCTCTGGGTAGGTATTGCTTGGGTGTTTATTTAAAGGTTATAAATCTGCGACTAGAAGTCTTTATCAGATGAACAAGTTACTTACCTTGGGTATACCCTTATCTGCTATAGAAACTGTCTAGCTGCAGATTCCTTACAGACCCTGCCATCCTCCCCGCTCTGTGTGTGGATTTCTAGGGACAGGGTTTTTCACTTTCGGGGCACCAGTTTTCCACACCAGTGGCCAGTGTACTTCATTTCTCTGCACTTCTGGTGTGGAAAGTTGTGAAAAGAATCTGACTTCCACACACCTGGGTAGTACCCATATAGGCACAGTGAGTCCAAGGGGGAGGGAGCGCACTGCCTCTCATCCCAGCACATTTCTCCCCATTGCATTCTGGTAAATGCAGTACGCTTATTTCAAAGTTGCTGTAGTTTTTCACCAAAGTTGGTGCAGGTAGTGCTGCTATCTCTAGACACGTGTTTCTGGGTTTAACCGTTCATCACTAGAGAGCAAAAAGTTGTAGAGAGCAAATACAAGTCATAAGAGGTTGCTAGAAATGCTGCCCAAGTCTTCACAGGACCAAGTATCACTCCACATGTGCATCCCTGGTGAGCTAATCAGCTGGTTGGCTCAAGGGAGCCTTTCAAACACAAGGTGGAAGGGAGCACACTGCCTCTCATCCCAGCACAGGTCTCCCCATTGCATTCTGGTAATTGCAGTACACTTACTTCAAAGTTGCTGTAGTTTTCACCAAAGTTGGTGCAGGTAGTGCTGTTATCCCTCGACACGTGTTTCTGGGTTTAGCCCTTCATCAGTAGAGAACAAAACGTAGTAGAGGGCATACAAAAGTCATCAGGGCTTGCTGAAATGCTGCCTAAGTAACAGTACCACTCCACAGGCACAAAGGTGCATCCCAGGTGAGCTTGTCAGCTTGTTAGCTCAAGGGAGCCATTTAAACTCAAGGGGGGAGGGAGCACACTGCCTCTCGTCCCAGCACAGTTCCCCCATTGCATTCTGGTAAATGTAGTACGCTTACTTCAAAGTTGCTGTTCAAAAGGCTCACTTGAGCCAGCAAACTGACGAGCTTTGGAGATGCACCTGTGTGCCTGTGAGTGATACTGTGACCTGAGAGGAATTTGGCAGCATTTCCAGCAACCCCAGATGACTTTTCTTTTGCTTTCTACTACTACTACTGCTGCTCTCTACTGAAGAAGGGCTGAATCCCACATGCGTACAGAGATATACAGCAATGTCTGCACCAACTTTAGTGAAAAACTACAGCTACATTTCAAGTAAGCACTCATTTTGTACTGCATTTACCAGGATGCAAAGGGGTGTACTATGGTGGGATGTGAGGCAGTGTGCCCCCAACCCCCTTTTATAGGCACAGTGAGTGTGGCTTCTGTCACAAAACACACCACCTACAGGCACGCAGGGGCACTGCTCACTAAAAATGTCCAGATCCAATCTGACACCTGGGGAAGAGTTTAAGGTAAGAAATTTGTGGCTAGATAGTCTCCCTAACAGATAAAATGTTACTGAATGCAAGCAACTTGCTTTTCTGGCATTCAGTAAAGTTTGTTTGGAGTTGGCCAGCTTCTGTGTTGACCATCCACTGTCATCTACCAACAAACCCCAGGTGATTTAACTTTTCTCTCTTTCCACCTTGTTACAGAAGGTCGAGGACTAGAAGGTCCTGATTTTATGATTGGTGATCCTAATGGGAAAAAGATTTTTTTTTCTGGGCGTCTAGCTCTCGAATCCTTTAATGCCAACAGCCACCTGGTACATTCTCCCATGATTTTTGGGAGTTGTTACAACAGTTTTTTTCCTCTTTTGTAAGATCATGTGTGGGGTCACTTTCTTGAAGTCCTTCATGATGGTTTTGGTGGTTGGTAGGCAACTTTTTAGATCTGGTATTGACACCATGGCTTCAGTGGCCACGACTGTGTTCTGTTAAGTGGTCCTTTGTACACATACCTTGGTTGAATTCACTGTCATACTCTGGCATTTATGTTGGATGTAGCCTTTGATGGTTCTTACTTCTGATAAACCATATTCCCAGGACATAATTTACTACTAGGGCATGCACCAGTGCCTTATCTCATACGTTTTGTGCAGCTGCCACCCTAGACATCGCCAAAATTCCATCTCTGATCACCAGTTATTTCTACTACCCTTTCCAGCAGGAAATGTGGTGCCTTTTCATATTACTGTGAACACATTTGTTGTTCCACAAGCTATTTGCTTCCCATGGTGGTGGCGGCGAATATCACTATTTCATGGTTGTCTGCCTTACCTTAGGGATATTAATTAGTACAGAGGTCTCCTGCGTGCTGTTGGGGTCAAATTGCTTTCAGCCAATTGGATTAGGCTATGGGCCATCTGCCTCATGGTAGAAGGTAGGGAGTTGAGACTGTATGGTAAATGTTTTGCCATGTCTTTGAGGACCGGTGTAGGGATACTTTCCTTCAACGTATCTATGTGAAGTTACTGCCTGGTTGTGTCTTCGTCACTCTTTTGTTGCTCTCGTTTCTAGATGAGGGTCAGACTGTACCAACTCCCTCTGGTTTGGCTACTCCCCTGAACTCCCCGTCTAAGATAACAATGCCGGCTGTTCCTCTTGAAGCTTTTGAACATCTAATTAGGTCCTTTGCTTTACCCATAATAGAGAGGTTGAAGAAAGTAGAAGAAAGGCTGGGAGTTTTAGAAATGGCCTTTAGCAAAAATGCTGCACCATCTAAGGGTCCTGTGAAGTTAGCCCCACCCCCTGTAGCAGTACTGCCATCCCCCACTCTTGCTGTTGAGACGGGTACAAATAAAACTAGCAAGTCTACAAATATAAAAAACAGAGGGCAATACCCCCTAAACCGGTCCAACAGTTATTACCTCGCACAGCTAGTGAAGTTCCGAAGGAAGGGAATAAATCTCTCAGGGGAAGTAAGCGAGAGGAGAGGGGAACAACTAGTACAGCTAGGACGGAGAACTGCAGGGGGTGCCAGGTCGAATTACCCCCTGAAGCGGCCCCTTTTGTGGTTGTTCTGACGGGGGTTCGACATTAGAGGATGGTAAGAGGGAGGGGTTTTTCCAGCTGAAAAATAAAACCATGCATTGGCTTAACCAAAACCGACCACTGCCCCTAATGTCAATGGAGACATTTTGCATGCACGTCGACTTTCCTGGTTGGGAAACAGAGTGAAAAATATAAAGGGGGATTTAATTGTCATCAATTTCAGAGATCCTGGGGCTGTAAGATATATTCTAGAATGGATCCCAGGGAGCATTGGCAATTCCATTGTTCCCTGTAATCTGACTTACTTTTACCTGAGATCTCTTGTGAACCCTGTATTCCATCCCGGGGCACTAGCGTACCCGCAGATCAAACCAACTATACCATATAACAACCGGTATATGATGCAGGCACCTGATCCCATGATTGCTGAAAATGCATCTAGGTGGGAAACTGTTCCTCTTAGGCGCCATATAAATGGAAACAAGAGGTTTGATCATTTTGTAGGAAATGGGAGGATGGATCACCTGCTACCCTTCACCCCGTTGGAAGTCGCAAATAGGTTTGATGCTTTCTCAGATTTTGATGATTGCAATTGGCAAGCGGGATTTCCTACCAACAAGCGATCTGCAAATGTAAACCAAGACGACAATGTCACACCTAGTCCTCCATTGCAAGCCCTGATATTAGAACAAACTATCCAACCCACTGATGGCAACTCTTTTGATGATCAATCCTCACTGAATTGTGAGTTTGAGCTGGGGCAAGTCCCGAGCACATCCACTATTAATGATTTTCCTGGTACACTGGATTGTGAAGCAATTAAGCTAGATCTCCCGGTCGCCCAGGTCAAAATCCTTTCCTGGAATGTGGCGGGTCTTAAAAACAAACTGCCCATTCCACAGTGGGGCACTTTTATGGCCTCGCATGATATCTGTATGCTGCAGGAAACCTGGGCCTTAAAAGAGAGTGGGGTCCAGGGCTTTGCAACATACAATATCCTGGAAAGTATGGGTGAGAGGGGCAGGCCCTCAGGTGGGCTGTCCATATGGGTTGGCACACATCTTGGTGTCAAGGCCTCTCAAATTCCAACCAACTCAATGGACGTACAGTGCGTGTTGTTGACTACATTGAACGGGCCGGATATTGCCTTGATTAATGTATATTCAAGGCCAGTTAGGCGGGGCCTTGAGTCAGAGGCCATTGAGACCCTGTTATCCTTTATCCAATCGATCGATCCTTCCACAGTGCTAATCTTGGGTGGAGATTTTAACTGTCATTTTGAGCCACTCATGGATTCGAATCTGAGTAATCCAGATGAGGTTGACTTGCTGTGGGCTGTCCCTGACCCACTGATTACTAGGGTGAAAGCATGGACCCCTTTGGTTTTACAGTTGCAGTCATTCTCGTTAGCGACATCATTGCGAGCCTGCAATGGGAGGGTGGACCCTGACAGACCAGGGAAAAAAACGTTTAATCGATTAAAAATTAGTACTTCAATAATGGATTATATTTTCATTGAGGCCAGGCACTGGGACAGGCTACACGAGTTTAGGGTTGTTGAAACAACCGCATTGGTCCTGTCACTCAAACCGGGGAGCTTTGGGTTGAAATGTCAAACTTCGGCTGAAGACTCCACCACCGTGCCTTTAATAATAACTAATTGTAGGCGTAGGGTTAAATGGCCAGATTTTCAGATGTCCACTAGCAAACTTGCCGAATTATATGAGTCTGTTATCCCATTCATCGAAGACATGGGGAAATCCGGCCATCTAGGTAGGGCATCTGAAATACATACTCAACTGGTAGCCACACTCAAAGACATTTTGTATCCGGTGAGAAAACCAAAACACCCTCGAACATTAGTATCTAGATGGTATAACGCCTCCTGTAGGAAAGCCAAAAAGGCTCTTCTTAGAGCAATAAAAACTAATAGGGAAGAAATTAGAGCCCATCGCATCGTGTACAAAAAGACAGTTTGCGATGCCAAGAAGGAGTGGGAGGCCTCTATGTGGGACGAATTGGGATCTGCCCTCAATACTAATGATTTTAAATCATTCTGGTCCATAGTCGCAAGAAGACTTAGTGAGCATACCCCTGTACTCGCCCCGAACATTGCTCCCTCAGTTTGGGAAAGTCATTTCTGCAACCTTTATGGCATCCCTGAGACTGATGAAAAGTTTGTTACTATCCTGGAACCCCAGCAGCCTGCATACACTAGCGGGATTGAGCAGGGACGCCTAACCATAGTTCCTTCATGTCCCACCCCAGTTGAATTTTTCACCCTAGCTGAGGTAGAGACGGCCCTAGGTAAATTGGTTCCTAATAAAGCTCCGGGCTTGGACAAATTGCCAGGGGACTTGTTCAGGACGCAACCGAAAATCTGGGCCCCTTATTTGGTTGTTTTATTTAATGGTATCCTACAGGGAGAGGACCCCCCACCTACATGGTTAGGAGCTGAAATCGTGCCTATCTTAAAAAAGGGATGTCCCTTAGTCCCTTCCAATTATAGGCCGATCAGCCTAATTGATACATCTCAAAAGCTGATGGGGAGGGTTATCCTTGATAGGATTTTAGGGTGGATTGAGGATAAAGGGGTATTGTCTACACTCCAGGCTGGCTTTAGGTCCGGTACCTCCACTCTAGACCAAATATTTCGCCTGCAGGTCCTATATTGGAAGACCGCCAAGGTGGAGGGTGGCAGCCTCTACATTGTGTTTGTTGACCTGCGGGCAGCATTTGATCTAGTTCCACGGAAAAAACTCTGGAGAGTACTAGCAGACTTGGGCCTCTCGCCCTACTTGTTAGCCATCCTCATTAAGCTCCATGACAATAATTTCGCTCAGGTGAGGTGTGGCATGCATGGCGAACTCGCAGACCAATTTCCTGTCAAAAAAGGAGTTCGCCAAGGGTGCGTACTGGCGCCAACATTATTCAGCCTCTATATAAATGGTCTTGTGGAACACCTGAATGGTGTAGAAAATAATGATGCCCCTAAACTAGCCACGGGTAGAGTGCCCGCTCTGATGTTCGCAGACGACACTTTATTGTTGTCTAGAACATCATCGGGCATTCAAAGAATACTTGATGGGTTTGTGGATTTTTGCAACCTTCGGGGACTGGAAATCAACCTAAGTAAAACTAAATTTATGATTTTTAACCCTCCGAAGCGTGTACGCCCACATCCTGTTTTACACGGTACTCCCCTTGAAAGGGTCAAAACATTTATTTATTTGGGTGTCACGTTAACTGAGAACTTTGGTTGGAATATGCAGATGGCTAAATCCACACTCAAGTTATCTCAGTTAGCGGGGGGTATAGGTAAGGTTTCCAGGGCATCTACTTACAGGCCGGCATCTCCAGCCCTAGAGATATACTACCGGCAGTGACCTATGGGGCCGAACTTTGGGGGCACAAGCAGATCACGAGTCTCAAAAGGGTGGAGCACTCTTTTGTCAGAAACTTAGTGGGGTTACCACCTAGCACGCCTTTGATCCCTCTCAGATTTGATCTTGGCATGTCGCCAATAGAGGAGGTCGCTACTGCTAGACCTATAATGTATTGGAAGAGGTTATGGTCAGCTCCGGAATTGGATGCATATAGAATGGAACTTTCAGAGATTTTGCCCCTCCTAAAGAACAAAAAGAGCCCCTGGCTTCAGCACATTCGTGCTGTTAGTGCCCGTTTAGGTTTTCCTGAACTGTGGGAAACTCCTGAGATCTTTTGCTTGGGGATATCCAAGAAAGAACTTCTCTCTCAGATATTTATGCTAAATTATCAATCATTGATGAGCTCTGCATCACTGGGTAAGCTGACATCTGAATTCCTCTTAGCCAAACTAGAATCTAAATTCGAGGAATTTATGGACTTAATTGAACCCCCAGCTGCCCGAAAACTTTATACACAGTTAAGACATGGCACCCTTCCAGTTAGGTCCTTTACATCTAAATGGTCAAACCCTAACAGTGAATCTTGCCCAGCTTGCAGCCATAAAACCGAGAACGTAACCCACGTATTGTTTTTCTGCCCTGCTTATTCTGCAATCAGAAAACGTTGGCTAATACCCATCTGCAAGAATTTGGGACTTTTGCACTCTATACAGGCATGTAGGATAATGATGTATGATACCCATCCACCCATTGTGTTCGCAGTCTCCCGTTATTTATTCAATATGTGGCGTAGGAGATTTACCTTTTTAACCTGATTGTTGAACATACAATTTTGCCCAAATACCTTGCTCTATGATAACTCTTAGTTTAATTCTTCTTTTTAAGATTTTATGAATATTTATTGTTTTATTGTCTGTGCTGATGTATTATCATGTGCACTTTTTATGGTCTTTTGATCGAAATAAAAGTTATCAAGCAAGCTTTAAAGCAGTTCAAGGAAAGCATGCTCCTGCAGCTTATCTGTCTTGCCAGCTGCATCAGCCCTGTTTTTACTTTTGCGACTTTGGCAGTTTTACCCCATACTGTTAGTTGATTCAGCCCCAGCAAGGAGCTGAGCAGTTTTGCAGTTGTGGTGCACATCACCACACTGGAAAGGTTCAGAAAGCTGCTGAGTGCACTACTGACCCCCCCCGCCCCCCAAATCCCACTGCCTGTCTCCTACAGCCCACCTGCCAAACCCTTTAAGCGTGCCCTTGTTGCACCCCCCCAAGCCCCCCCCGCCCCCATTGAAGGCAGAATCTGAAGATTCTTGCTGGGCTGGCAGACTATTGCATCGGACAGGTGGGTCCTGCAGATTGTTCAGAAGGTGTACACCTTGCCTTTCATTGCCTCTTCGCCACACTGTCCCCAGGGACTGACTGAGGATCACATGTCCGTCTTACAGCAGAAAGTGCAAGCCATTTTGATTAAAGTGGCTATCAAGAGGTTGCCTGCACAAGCAGTAGGTTGTGATCGTTATTCCCTCTACTTTCTGGTGCCAAAGGGCTATTTTAGACCGTTGGCCTCTCAATGACTTCCTCCCGGAAAGAAAAACGAATAATGCTCACTTGCCCAAGTCTCGTCTCCCTCAACCCTGGAGACTGGATGGTGACATTTTCATAACTACACGTCCTGCAGTATAATCTACGCTACCTGCGATTCGTGGTGGGGTAGGAGCATTTTCAGTTCGCTGTGCTCTTCTTTGCTCTCACCAGGGACCGCAAGTGTTCACGAAAGTGATGGGGTGTTAGCAGCACACAGCCTGATATAGCTCATCACAATCTCCCCCTGCCTCGGCGACTGGCTGTTGAAGGTGGACTCACTCCCAGCAGTTGTCACCCACCTCCAGATTACGGCGAACTTCAAATGCTTTTTAGTGTTAACTGTGAACATGCCGAAGTATCACCTGACTTCTTTTCAGATGATCCCCTTGCAGATGCATTCTAGACACTACCATTTCCTGCTTTTCCGCAGAAGTGAGATTCCAGGCTATGATCCTGGTTTTACAGCCTCTGTTCTAAGTTTCAGTGAGGTCACTGCTGATGCGGCTGGGACTGAAGGCCCCTTGTATCCTGCTGGTTAAGCATGCTATGTAGCATATGCTGGCTCTGCAGTGGGATCAGAAGTCTTTGGGACCCAATATCAAGCTGATCTCTCCGACCACTTCCAGATTTAGGAAGAGACTGTAAAAGAATTGCAGTAGTGATTACTGGACCACGATTGAATCAGCGGCAGACCCCTCTGCCTTCCCCATCCAGTGTTGACAGTGGTGTGAGGTGCGTCACTTCTGAGGTGGGGAAGCTATCTAGGAGAGGTGGAGATCAGAGGGCTCTGGTCTCTAGCAGAGACCCTGCTCCATATTAACGTCCTGGAGATGCAGGCCATCGACTTGGCATTGAAAGCCTTCCTGCTCCCCATCAAGGGGAGGCTGGTACAATGCTTACAGACAACACCATCACCATGTGGTATTGCAACAAGCAGGGAGGAGAGTCAGAGTAGTCCTTGGCCAGAAGTAGCTACGCCTCTGGAAATAGCTGGACCATCAAAGATTTTCCTGGTGGTGAGCCACCTGGCAAGATCTTTGAATGCCAGAGCTGATGAACTCCGCTTTCGACACAGAGCAGCTCACAAGTAGCATTCACACCCAGTGATGTTGCTAGGTCTCTTCCGCAAATGGGGAGAACGTACAATGTCCGCACTTCTGCGCACAAGATTTTCCAAGACACCTCTCTAGGCGACAGTCTGCCTATAGTGGACCTCAGGACTCCTGATACTGTCCCGAGTTCAGAAGATCAGGCCTACTCATCTTAGTGGTCCCGGATTAAGCATGCGGAGTATAGTATTGTGAACTTCTGGGCTTGAGCATACGTCCTCTGAATATGCTGGCCTTCCAAGAGGACCGGCCATCCCATCAACCTGTAAGGGTTCTCAACCGGGCCTTTGCATTCTCCACCTCCATGCATGGAGATTGAGCGGGAACAGCTGAACACCTTTGGCCTTCCTCCCCTGGTGGTTGATGTCATCTTGGCAGCCAGCTGTCCCCAAAAACTGTATACACCTACAGTTAGTACTAATTTGTGGTTTAGTGCAGCACACGCCAGATTGACCACGTCCAGGTCAAGTTGTCTCACATTGTTGTCTTTCCCAGCAAGACTTTGCTTAGGGCACAGTTAAAGAGTACCTTTCAGCCTTTTTAGAGTTGTCGATCCAGCCTTTGTTGTTCAAGTAACCTGTTGTTTGATTTAGGCCTAAAACATTTGTTTCCTCCCTCTCCTTTTATTATGCCACAGTTGGACCTTAACTTGTCCTTACATATGTGATGTGCACTCCATTTGAGCTTTTCAGTGGCCCCTTAGGGCTTCTTACTCTGAAGACAGTGATCAGCTCACCATGTGTGTGAACTTCAAGCTCTGTCAACCTACCATACACCACCTTCTTCCCAGACAAACTGGTTTTGCGGATGCAAACTTCATTTTTGCCTACAGTTGTGATATCATTCCACGTGAGTCAACCTATCACATTACAGGCGATCTGTGTCCCGCCTCACCCCTTTTAGGAGGAGAGACTACACGTTTGGACCCCAAAAGAGCACTGAATTTTTGCTGTGATCATACCAGAGAACATTGGGTGGGCGATCAGCTCTTTCTGGTGATCGCTGGAGCGAAAAAAGACTAGGCTGTTTAGAAGAGAACTTTCGCTCTTTCAATCGTACACGGGTTCACTCAAAGGGGCATTTTGCCCACTCTGTCCTACAGGACATTCTGATTTGTGCCTATTCACAGATCCACCTCTAAATAAATACTGTTCTGGTATATATTTGAAATCTGATGAATATGCAGTCAGAAGTCTCTATCAGAAGGGGAGGGTTCTCCACCCGATCTTGTCAATGTTCCTCCTCCTTGTGTGGAGATTGAGCGGTGACAGTTGATAGCCTTCGAACTTCCGCCCCAAAGTCTGTAATGTTATCTTGATAAAATAAAGGAGGACCCCGCACAGGCTTATAGGGGACTGGGGGGAAGAGAGTTCTTTTAACAAAACATAAAGGCGTCCCCACTGGGAATGGACAGATATAGGGTGTCCAATTACAAGAGTAATCACTCGAGCGGAAACTATTTATCTACAACACAGCATGCCATCAATTGGGCGGGAAAGGTAAAGGAACCTTTCCCGCCCAATTGATGGCATGCTGTGTTGTAGATAAATAGTTTCCGCTCGAGTGATTACTCTTGTAATTGGACACCCTATATCTGTCCATTCCCAGTGGGGACGCCTTTATGTTTTATGTAATGTTATCTTGACAGCTAGGCGTCCCTAGACTGTGGTTGGACTTAATTTGTGGCATGGTGTTCCGAGAGACACATTGATCCCCTGTCTGCCCCCCTGTCTTGGGTGCTCCTGTTTGTTCTTTCCTATGCCCAGCAGGGCTTTGCTTTGGGCGCTGTTAAGGGATATCTATCTGCAATTTCTGCTTGTCTGCGGATGCTTGACCAACATTCGCTTTTCCGATCCCCCTTTTGTACATAGGTTTTTGAGAGGTTTGCAACATTTGTTTCCTCCCACTCCCTTTCTTATGCCCCAGTGGGATCTCAGTCTCCTCACCTTCCTGATGGGTGCTCCCTTTTAGCTGCTGCAGACTTGCTAACTCAGGATTCTTACCATCAAGACGGCCTTCCTCTTGGCAATCGCATCTGCCTGGAGGGTCAGTGAGGTTCAGGCCTTGTCAATGAACCCTCCTTATCTTAATATCTACCCAGACAAACTGGTGCTTCGTACAAGAGCTTCCTTTCAAAAGTGGTCACTCCATTTCACGTAAGCCAAACTGTCACTCTGCCTACTTTTAATGCTCTGCCTCATCCTTCTAAGGAAGAGGAGCGACTCACCATCTGCACTCAGAAAGAGCAGATGTTCTACCTTGACTGCATGAGAGAGTTCCAGGTGGATGACCAACTCTTTGTGGGGTGTGTCGGAGCGAAGAAAGGACGGATGGATTGTGCTCTGTATAAAAATCTGCTATGCACTGGTTATGAAGCAACCCCCGGTGGGTTTGCCTGCTCCTTCCACTGGAGCTAAAGCTGCAATCACTGCGTTAGCTCACTGAGTTCTGGTTTCGGAGATCTGCCAGACAGAAACTTGGGCCTCATTGAATACATTCACCAAACATTATTGTCTGGACAGTCTGGTCCGTAGGACTTCCTTATGTGTAATTGGTCCGCAGAACCTCCTCTGGGTAGGTATTGCTTGGGTGTTTATTTAAAGGTTATAAATCTGCGACTAGAAGTCTTTATCAGATGAACAAGTTACTTACCTTGGGTATACCCTTATCTGCTATAGAGACTGTCTAGCTGCAGATTCCTTACAGACCCTGCCATCCTCCCCGCTCTGTGTGTGGATTTCTAGGGACAGGGTTTTTCACTTTCGGGGCACCAGTTTTCCACACCAGTGGCCAGTGTACTTCATCTCTCTGCACTTCTGGTGTGGAAAGTTGTGAAAAGAATCTGACTTCCACACACCTGGGTAGTACCCATATAGGCACAGTGAGTCCAAGGGGGAGGGAGCGCACTGCCTCTCATCCCAGCACATTTCTCCCCATTGCATTCTGGTAAATGCAGTACGCTTATTTCAAAGTTGCTGTAGTTTTTCACCAAAGTTGGTGCAGGTAGTGCTGCTATCTCTAGACACGTGTTTCTGAGTTTAACCGTTCATCACTAGAGAGCAAAAAGTTGTAGAGAGCAAATACAAGTCATAAGAGGTTGCTAGAAATGCTGCCCAAGTCTTCACAGGACCAAGTATCACTCCACATGTGCATCCCTGGTGAGCTAATCAGCTGGTTGGCTCAAGGGAGCCTTTCAAACACAAGGTGGAAGGGAGCACACTGCCTCTCATCCCAGCACAGGTCTCCCCATTGCATTCTGGTAATTGCAGTACACTTACTTCAAAGTTGCTGTAGTTTTCACCAAAGTTGGTGCAGGTAGTGTTATCCCTCGACACGTGTTTCTGGGTTTAGCCCTTCATCAGCAGAGAACAAAACGTAGTAGAGGGCATACAAAAGTCATCAGGGCTTGCTGAAATGCTGCCTAAGTAACAGTACCACTCCACAGGCACAAAGGTGCATCCCAGGTGAGCTTGTCAGCTTGTTAGCTCAAGGGAGCCATTTAAACTCAAGGGGGGAGGGAGCACACTGCCTCTCGTCCCAGCACAGTTCCCCCATTGCATTCTGGTAAATGTAGTACGCTTACTTCAAAGTTGCTGTTCAAAAGGCTCACTTGAGCCAGCAAACTGACGAGCTTTGGAGATGCACCTGTGTGCCTGTGAGTGATACTGTGACCTGAGAGGAATTTGGCAGCATTTCCAGCAACCCCAGATGACTTTTCTTTTGCTTTCTACTACTACTACTGCTGCTCTCTACTGAAGAAGGGCTGAATCCCACATGCGTACAGAGATATACAGCAATGTCTGCACCAACTTTAGTGAAAAACTACAGCTACATTTCAAGTAAGCACTCATTTTGTACTGCATTTACCAGGATGCAAAGGGGTGTACTATGGTGGGATGTGAGGCAGTGTGCCCCCAACCCCCTTTTATAGGCACAGTGAGTGTGGCTTCTGTCACAAAACACACCACCTACAGGCACGCAGGGGCACTGCTCACTAAAAATGTCCAGATCCAATCTGACACCTGGGGAAGAGTTTAAGGTAAGAAATTTGTGGCTAGATAGTCTCCCTAACAGATAAAATGTTACTGAATGCAAGCAACTTGCTTTTCTGGCATTCAGTAAAGTTTGTTTGGAATTGGCCAGCTTCTGTGTTGACCATCCACTGTCATCTACCAACAAACCCCAGGTGATTTAACTTTTCTCTCTTTCCACCTTGTTACAGAAGGTCGAGGACTAGAAGGTCCTGATTTTATGATTGGTGATCCTAATGGGAAAAAGATTTTTTTTTCTGGGCGTCTAGCTCTCGAATCCTTTAATGCCAACAGCCACCTGGTACATTCTCCCATGATTTTTGGGAGTTGTTACAACAGTTTTTTTCCTCTTTTGTAAGATCATGTGTGGGGTCACTTTCTTGAAGTCCTTCATGATGGTTTTGGTGGTTGGTAGGCAACTTTTTAGATCTGGTATTGACACCATGGCTTCAGTGGCCACGACTGTGTTCTGTTAAGTGGTCCTTTGTACACATACCTTGGTTGAATTCACTGTCATACTCTGGCATTTATGTTGGATGTAGCCTTTGATGGTTCTTACTTCTGATAAACCATATTCCCAGGACATAATTTACTACTAGGGCATGCACCAGTGCCTTATCTCATACGTTTTGTGCAGCTGCCACCCTAGACATCGCCAAAATTCCATCTCTGATCACCAGTTATTTCTACTACCCTTTCCAGCAGGAAATGTGGTGCCTTTTCATATTACTGTGAACACATTTGTTGTTCCACAAGCTATTTGCTTCCCATGGTGGTGGCGGCGAATATCACTATTTCATGGTTGTCTGCCTTACCTTAGGGATATTAATTAGTACAGAGGTCTCCTGCGTGCTGTTGGGGTCAAATTGCTTTCAGCCAATTGGATTAGGCTATGGGCCATCTGCCTCATGGTAGAAGGTAGGGAGTTGAGACTGTATGGTAAATGTTTTGCCATGTCTTTGAGGACCGGTGTAGGGATACTTTCCTTCAACGTATCTATGTGAAGTTACTGCCTGGTTGTGTCTTCGTCACTCTTTTGTTGCTCTCGTTTCTAGATGAGGGTCATGTTGCCTAAGGTTTGTTAGTACTAGTTTCAAGTTTGTCTTTAGGCTAGCTCCTTGTTTCAGACTATGTAGTTATGGTCATTTTCGCGCTAAGATTGCAAGTGTTGCTTGGACAAGACTCTTGTTTATTGTTGCATCAAGAAGCACTGTCACAGGTGTTTCATGATTCTGTTGTCTCTATTTCAATGTTCTGCTTCAATTTTACTGTCTCTTACAATTAACCTTCATTCAAGGGTTAGCTCCTGTTCACTGGTATTATGGTCTGGTTTTTGTAGAAATGGTGATGAGGTAGAATGTTTTTGATACCATGTTCTTTTTTTTTCCCTTCAAATCGTTTTTGTTATGTTTTGTAAGCAGAAGGTCACAAGAGAAAGTTTAAGATGCATAAGAGGAGTCAACCTATTTCTAATATCACATTACATCTTTGGTAAACAAACAGAGCTGAGTAAGCATAACAATTTTACAACTAATATTAATGTTATAACAAATAAAAGGTTGCAGTGTGTATGATTGTCGGCTGATAAAATGGCTAATGTGTAGACTGTCATAATGTTAATGCAATATACAACAACCTACGTAAACATCAATGATGATTCGCACTTGCCAGCGAATCCGTTTGCTGTCAATTGTTGCGGTAAAGATTGATATTAGGACAATCAGTAGTAGAACCCTGAAAATATTTTGAGGACTATAAACCATATAGCAGTATCACATGTATGGAATAAAAAAATATCTTGTAGTAGAATAAGCAAGAGTGGTAATGTTCACCTGAGAATTCGATGTATGTTCTCATGTTTTACCTTTTGGACTCCATAGGCAGGGATGTTTTTACAGGGATGCAATTGCATAATTTCTTCATTTATTTTGTCTATCTATTCAAGTTGTTTACTATGGACTTCAGTGAGGCTTGTTTGGTGCTGATTATGGGCCATGATGCTGTACCAACTCTTTCTGTAAGGCTCTTCTGTGTGATTAGTTCATTGGCATTGCACCTATATTCAGTGAGGTGTGAATGTTGATATGTTGGCAGCTCTGAGCTTCATCTGTGTGTCAACTTCCACCTTTGGTGGATGGAGATTTGAAGTTGGAAGTGTCTGCCCATCATTACCTGTTATTAATCATACACACCCTTTAGTTGGGTGCTGGGCCAGAACTGCTCTTCCTTAAGTGGCTGCCTGGGAACAAAGGTTTTAATGATGTATGTAGTTTATTAATAATGTACTCAGTACTGTAAAGTCTCTCGGCACAGGTTTTCAAAGGAGTTAGGTTCGAAAGGTGCATTTTCAGTAAGGCCATTTACCTTGTATCTTTCAGCAAAGAATTTCTTATATATTTAGTTAAATTCATGTGTCGGCGCTACAGCTACCCAAAAAGGGTTTCCCGGCACCAAGAAAGGACAGCAGAAAGAGAGGAGAGACCTATTGGCTGAAAAGCCATGTCTTAAGAGACTTACGGAACAGAAGGAGATTGGATTGCGTGCGAAAAGATCAAGGCAGAGCATTTCATAATACCGGACCCAAATAAGCAAAGGAGCGCTCTCCCATGCGGGAAAGTCTGATCTTCGGGACTTGAAATTTCGCTTGCGTGGAGGAATGGAGGGTGCCCGAAGGAACATGGAGACAGGCTAGGTTTTGTAGGTAGCGGGGGGACTTAGCATGCTTGATACGAAACAGGTAGGTGAGGGCCTTAAACACAACCCGTTTCTCCACCGAAAGCCAGTGGAGGTTCCCCAGCAGTCGGGAGGACGATGCAGTTCTGGAAGCTCGGCAAAGTAATCTGGCAGCAGTGTTTTGCTCTCACTGCAGCTTTCGCGTTACATCTTTGTTGACTCGCAGATAGAGAATGTTCCCATAATCCAGCCGAGATGTAACAAGGGCCTGGACTACGGTACACGGGGTATGATCTGGTAGCATCCATACAATCTTCTTCAACCATTTCAAAATGGTGAAACAGGTGGCAGCAACCTTGGTGACTTGCTGATGCATGGATAGTGAATCGTCAATGATAAAGCCAAGGTTGCGTACCTGGGTGGAAGGTTGTGGAAGCATACCCATTTCTGAGGGCCAATGTTGGGGGCCCCAGAGAGCTCTATCTTTACCCAGAACCAAGACCTCGTTTTTTTCGCCATTAAGTTTTAATAGGTTGGCGTTCATCCAGGCCACAACATTGCTGAGGCCTGTCCTGAGGGCAGAAGGCTCTGAGGTCTTACCTGCTGAGTTAGAGAAAATGATCTGGGTGTCGTAAGCGTAAGAAAATAACGACAGCCCTGATTCCTCTACCATAACTGCCAAGGATCTAACGCAAATGTTAAAAAGCAGGGGGCTTAGAATTGAACCCTGTGGGACTCCATAAGGGGAAGAGTATGGCTTGGATTTGGCGGTGGATGAAAAAACCTGAAAGGTACGGTTAGAAAGAAAAGACAAGAGCCAGTTCAGGGCCGCCCCAGTGACCCACGGTCTCGCACCCCAGAGTACGGTGTGCGAGACCGTATCAAAGGCCGCGCTTAGATCAAGCAATACCAGGGTCATTGTTTCACCTGCAGCCAGGTTCTGTCGAAGCATATAAGTAACCCCTAAAAGTGTGGACTCCGAAGAGTAACCGGTTTGAGACGGATGTAAGAGCCCGTTGGATTCGATGAACCTGGATAGATGACCATTGATGTGTCTCTCCAAACTTTTTGAGAGCGCAGGAAGCAGCGAGATTGGACGGTAGTTTGAAGGAAGCGCGCGTTCAGAGTTGATTTTATAGACACAGCTTTTCATCTTATTGATTTGAGTTTAAACTGGAAGATAAACATCTGCCTCCTTTGAGCGGTACAAGTAAATCCTGTGAAAAAAGTAATCCAAAGTGAAGCGGTTTCATGCATTTGTGCACCAAGCGGGCCCTCTTAAAAGCTATTTTTTCCCTTAATGGAAGCCACTGGAGGGATATTTTGCTTATGAAACAGTCTGTCTTACCCATATCAGATGTTAGTTGGACTACAGCAGTGCGATCTTTTTGTAGGTGGTTAATTTCAGTGAAGTATGAAATTCACAGCAGTCCCATTTTAAAAAGCATTGTTGAAAGTAAAGCCAAAATTGACCTTAGTGTGGAAAGGTGTTGGAAACACCTGCCAATTACTGCCTCTAGCTGAGAGTCAAAATACAAAACGTATATCCTTAACCTAGTTGAAGACTGAAAGATTTGGCCAATGACAGCAAATCATATCAAGTTAGAATCTTTGTAAGGGACCTGTGGGAACGGTGGGAGCTAAGGTAGCTGACCAGCAAATGTCAGGCATAAGGACTCCACAACGCTTGACAACAAAGCTGCGTGCCCCTATAGTCGACCTCTCTTGAATCGGAGCAGGGGCTGGCAACTTCCTACTTACAGTTTATTTTAAGAATCCATGCTTTTCTATGCCAATAATAAAATATCTTGGAAAGCTGGTCTCTCCAACCACCCGTTCTGATTTTTGACACATCCTTGTTATCGGGGAAAAAACATCCAGCACAGGACATAAAGTAACCCCATTGACTAAGAGATTTGACAATGTAGCCATCCCCAAGCCAGGTTGTTCAGGGTCCCAGGGCATTAGTTATAGAGGAGACCATTGTCCTCGCAACCTGGTTGACTATCCACACAGTGAACTGGTGATATGCCAGAGCCTAAAGAAGTTCTTCAGTCATACTTGAGGTCTTCGAGCTCTTATAGTGGCATATTTGTGGTGGGTTGTTCCTCATTTCCCCCACATACCTAGTTCTCTTCTGTCAAACCTTGTTCTTTTGTTCTAAACTTGTTTGTTCTCTCTTTGCTCCTCAGAAGTTTACCCATTCTCATAGCTTCTCATATGTCATTGTTGACACACCTTCTGTTCTGCTCACACCATGTTCCCCACTCTTTTATCTCTCTAGGCTCATATTCATTCTTGAAATTCTGATAGATATGGCACCCTGAAAATTCCTCACCCTATGAATGCTACTCTTAGGCTTCAAACTGCTCCAGAAAACCTTTTTCTCCATCATTGGATCTTTCATAGATTCACATGCTTGAATCATTCACTGTTGTCAGACTGGGAATCCCCGGTAACTTCAAAACAGCAGGATATTCATACGTTGGCTATGAAGCTTTTCCCATCCTATCCACATCATTATGCATGAACCAAATTCCAGCCAGAGCCCACCACACCCACTTGTTCATTTTTTAGAAGCTTGCCACTGTCAGAGTTCTATCACATGTTTAGTGTGAGGAGCCCTGTTTGACAGCTCATTGGAGAAGAGCTCAACAGCTATTTTAAAGTTTTATTTGCTACCATGGCTGAGGTTTCTTCTTAGAAATCTTTTATTCCAAGGCCTGTAAAGTTTGTGGCAAGAAAATGATTTATGTGGTGGATCCATATTCGAAAATCTTCTACGGTTTGCATCCCAAGCACAATCCTGCTGGTTGTAAAGTGTGCCAATCATTTTCAACAAAGATCTTGAGAGATGATTGGGACTGGCCATTCTGGAGAAGGACACTGAGAAAGGTGAGCCTTCAACTTCTAAAAAGAAAGACCGTTCTAAATAGGATAAATGAGCTTCTAACCCTGCTTCTAAAAGTCAGACAGTTGGTCTTTGCGCATCATACCCCTTTTGCAAAAGGAAAAACGTGTACACTTACTAACCAGGCCCCAGTGACAGTTCTCGTTCCCTAAAAGCATGGTAACATGGTACATTGTATTACAATTGGCACACACTTTGGAACCTCTGCAAGTCCCTAGTAAATGGTGCCCCTGGTACCTAGGGCACAGGTAGTAAATAGGGTCCGTAAGGGCTGCAGCATGTATTCTGCCACCCTAAAGAACCCCTCTTATAAACTGCATGCTTGCTCAGTGACATGGTGCAAACCATGTGTGAAAACATGACATGGCACTGAAAGACAGCTAAATAATGTCTTAGCAGCTTTGATGAAGATGCCATTTGAACTTAATTCTGTGGCGCACCCTGGGGCCTTGTTTACCCCTGTCTTTGATATCTTGCCACTCATTGTAACTCCTGCTGGTCGCTGGGGGGGGGGCACTGCTTTCATCTCCTGCTGCTGTGTCGACACCTTGGGACAGATGGTGACCATCGAGGTGGCCCCTGCCTGCAATGGCTCTGAGGAGACTATTGCAGCTTGGACTGAGAGGCACCCTGCCCGACTCCTCCACTTACCAGGGTATCTTGGGCCTTTCATGAATACATGACCGGAGTGGGAGACTCACTCGCTGGGGATAATTAATTGGGCCCACCTTGCTGGGTTGCGAGGAGCCTTTTCCCACTGCTACACCTGACTTGTTGAGCTGGATTCTGCTGGGACTGGGTCCCCTGTGTATGAACTGTGACCAGCATGCTGCCATGGAACTGCAGAGGTGGAAAGGACTAGTAGAGGAGGAACAGCTTGCGCTCTGGCTCCCTTCCTGCACACTTGAGGTGAACCCCACCTATGTTTTCGACCTTGTTGGCTGCTTGTGCTGCCCACTGGGGTAATCGGGCACCTGGAGCTGCAGTTGACCATCGTCAAGAGTGGCACTGGACGTTCTCTTGGAGATGGGCTGTGACAGACCCCACCCCGCTAATGCTGGCCCAAGCAAAGATGGACCAATACACCACACCAGCCTGTGGCGCTCACAGGGCTGCTGGCCCCCCCGCAGAGTCCCCACCACAGAGGGCCCCCTTGTGGGCAGACCATGACAGTATTCTTGAAGCCATTCAGGACCCCAGAGAAGCAGTCAAAACCAAAGTAGATGAGGTACAAGTAGACATATCCCTACTGCATCAAGACCTCTGCAATGCTACCAGCCAGGTATCGGAGGCTGAGATTAGGGTATCCTCAGTGGACAAGGTAGCCACGGTTAGACATCAAGTATTTCAACTGTTTTCCACCAGGAAGTCTAGAGAAATGTGCTGACGATGCAGAGAACAGATCACCAAGAAATAGCCTAAAATATATTGGTTTTTCCTGTGGGTGTGAAGACGTCTGAAGCTGATGAACTACTGGAGGACTGGTTGTGGTCCTGGATCCCCTCTGACAAACTCTTCAAGTGGTTTGTGGTGGAGAGGGCACTTAGATCCTCGGCCCATCGGCATCCACTCGGAGTCCCCACAGAGACCTCCTCCATCCATTAATAGCTTGCATCCTCAACCACTGAGACCACAATGCCATTCTCCACTAGGCTAGGCTGCACTGCGCTTTCGAAACATGAAGATTATGATCTTTCCTTACTATATCCGCACAGTACATAAATGCAGATGTTCTTATAAGGATGTCAAGCAGATACTCTGCGCTTTCAACGTCCAATATATGCTCCTTTTTCCAGACAGACTAAAAGCGATATTTAACTCTTTGATTTAAATTGGCACAGGAATGGGTGATGAATAAATGGCAACTCTGCTGCCCCAACAACCTGGTAGGTACTGCCTCAGGGGTGAGGGGCGGGCCAAAGTCCCTTCTCCCAAACCATCCTAGAAAAATGTTTTCCCCTGGAAGGTTTGCCGCAGTCCACATTAGGGGCAGACCTCACTGAGCCCAGATCGCCACACTGTTGTTGTGGGCACCCTTGACCCTGATGCTCTCAGGCATCCCAGACCTTTTCCATTCTTCAGATGACAATGTAGAGGCGCCCCCCATGAGGTGGGCATTAATGACCCACAGCAATCCAGCACCTGGCGGCTGAACGGGGATGAAGACAGCCATGCACCCCTGCTGCCCTTACTCCTTTCCACATTGAGCCTTGGCCGTGGTCCAAGTTGGACATCTTGTGGTTGGTGCATCATATTGTACCGTAATGCCAAGCTATGATGGATTATGTTTAGGGCTCCCAGTTTTATGGTATTTATTTTTTGTTATTAACGTCTGTATTTATCCATATTTATTATGGGTTTCGTGAATAAAGTAAAGCTGAAACTGGTATAGTTCCACTTTTATTTAACCAATAAATATGCAGTTATGCTTGAATGCCTGCCAGGTTTCAGTCATATGAACACCTACAGAAGATAAACCAATGCACTTATATGAAAATATATACCTTTCAGTATCAACCTTGTGCATAGGTACTGCTGTTTATGCCTATTTACTAAAATTACTTTCTTTAACTCCCTTAACTATGAATCCACACAGTTATTGACCTGGCAGTTATGGCAAAGTGTTTTTAGAATCACTCAAAAAGCACCCAATTTCCGTTTTTATTCACATGAAAAATAAATGGTTTTCTGTCTGTATTTATCTGTAAAAATCAATAAAAACGGAAAACATGGAGTCTTATTTATGTTGTAAATGCTTTTGGGTACTATGATCCTTTTCTGGGAGGGTAGATCGGAGCCTCTCAATGGCTTTTCAGTCCCATTTGACTGTTGATATTTTGGGTGTGTGGGGCCGGCGATACTTCAGGATATGAAGTCTGAGGTGGAAGGCTGTTGGAGGGGTGGATTGTTTCATTCATTTGTTTGAGTCTGTTCACACAGATGGCCCTTATCTTCCATATATCAAATGGACACATTGTGATGTATAGTCTTGAGTATTCCTGTGGCGAATGCAATTCACTAACCCTTCTGGGGAACGCAAACGTTTGCAAATTACAGGATAGTGGATCTTCATCCTGGAAAGAAAACTGTGTCACCGACCTTTGGTCAGCCTAGACTGCAAATTGAAGCTAGCGAGGTCTGACTTGAAATGGGTCTCTTTGGAGGAGGCCATGCAGTCCTAGTGAGCCTCAACCCACAGGATATATGACCCAGGGTACAGATATGGCAAACTCCTCTATAGGCTGGCCTCTAGGGAGACAGCCTCTAGCATAGTACCTTTGATTTGGAACAGATGAACTATTAACCCTAAACTTTAGGGGATACCGTTTTCCTGGCCAAAGAGGAGTCAATGTCCTTTATAGTCAAACATACGCCAAAAGGTAAATCGTGCCTTTCAACCTGTCTGTGCCCGCTCTGTTCCCCGCGGGTAGGACTCACCTGAGTGTATCTTTACTAACTTTTGTCCCCTTTTTTAATATCACAATACTTGTCATAATGCCTTGCTAGGAGGTATTTAGGGATCCTTGGCCCTGAAGAATTCCCAGACCTGTTAGGGCTCTGTAGTAGGGCAGAAACATGTTGCCTAAATATAGGGGTGGTGTGAGTCATTGCTCTCAATAACCTTCTCACCTTGAATTTTTTTTATAATACCTGCGGTCCCCTCATTATGAAGGTGCCCCACTCGTTAACTGCAAGGTATTCTTAACCCACTGATCTGGATCCCATCTTCATCCACTAGTTTCTATCTACAAACTTCCTGCCCGGAGTCCAACAGGAAGTAGAGTCTGCCAGTTTCCTACCAAGGTGGGGGGGAGGTTGCCGATGATGAAGCATGACACAATTATGTGTGTGAGGCTTCCTCTTCCATAAAATTGATCTTCCATTCCTCATGCACCTGGACAGGAATGCTGTAATGTCCAAATTGGACTAACCTATGCCTGTTTTGTGGTTGGAACACTGTGACTCATGTTCTAGCTGCAGCTGCCACACTGATTTGTGGTAGTTGTATGTCTGGAGCACATTCAGCAGTGACCTCCTCCTCTTCCTTGTGTGTTGAGAGTAAAGGGTAGGTGGTTACTCAATCTTGCCAGTCTACAGGATTTTGGGAGGCGGGATAAAATCTCTAACTCCTCTTGGGGATGTCTGGCGAGGCGAATGTAATTTCAGGAAATGCAGGAACACTATCAGCTATCCCACACAAATTCAGCAGTACCTGCAGATACACCACACCCTCTTAATCCGCATCTCACCTGGCACACAAATACCTGATTTTAATCCTCTTGAAGCTAAGCTCTTAATCGGGAGACTGGGCAAGGGAACCATCTCCAGGATTTACCACTCTGTTATGTTATGTTATGTTATTTATTTATTTATTTATATAGCGCTCGGCTACTCAAAAAGAGTGTCCCGGCGCTTTATTGGAGAAAGGAAACGCTGCAACATAATAACATAACACCAGATAAAAAGAAAGAAAACAAAGATGCCAGACAAAAACTCACAATAAACAGGCTACTGAGTAAACAGCCAAGTTTTAAGGCCTTTTCTAAAGGCCAACAAGCTAGTGGCTCCCCGCAGAGCAAGCGGCAAAGAATTCCACAGCCGTGGCGCCAGCAATCCGAAAGAGCGGCCTCCAAGGCGCGCTTTCTTTACACGAGGAACAACTGCCAAGTACAGGGATTCCGACCTCAGAGACCTGGTCGGTTGATAAAAGACCAGTCTCTTTTGGAGGTACTTGGCTCCCCCCTTGTGAAGAGCTTTATAGGCCAAAGTTAGAGCCTTAAAGGCAATCCGCTTGCGGATGGGGAGCCAGTGCAGAGTTTCTAGCAAGCCCGACGCACTGGAACGCCTATTCAAACCATAGATTGCCCTAGCAGCGGCATTCTGCACCACTTGAAGCCGCTGCAGCAAGTACTCTGGTAGGCCCAGGTAAAGAATGTTGGAATAATCCAACCTGGACCCAATCAGAGCCTGGACTGTCAATCTCCTATGCTCCTCGGAAAGCAGGGGCAGAAACCTCCGCAGCATCCTAAGGATGCCGAAGCAAGTGCCCGACACCCCCAAGATCTGGGATTTCAAGGTTAGCCTATTATCCATCTTGACCCCCAGATTCTTGGCAACCTGAGAGGAACAAGACGGGGGGAACATATTCGGTGGCCACCAGGCCTGCCAGTCTGGCTCTGTATCACACCCAAAGAAAAGTACCTCGGACTTATCGGAATTGCACTTGAGGCTGTTCAGATGGAACCAGTGAAAAACAGCCCCAAGGCAATCCCGAATACTCTCCCCATCAAAGTCACCTCCTCTCGTACAAGAGAAGAGGAGCTGGGTGTCATCCGCGTAGGATACGATCCGGGCGCCCAACGACTCCACCAGCGCCGCCAGAGGGGTCATAATGATGTTAAAGAGGGTCGGGCTCAAAATAGAGCCCTGTGGGACCCCGACTCCCAGAGGCGGCATCACGGCGGAATCCGGCGGCGCCCAGATCGTTTGCCGGCGGCCGGCTAGAAAGGAGGAAAACCAATCGAACACCGTCCCCCGAAGGCCTATCTCGAAGAGTCTGGCGAGAAGACCATCATGGGGAACGGTGTCGAACGCCGCCGACAGATCTAACATCACCAGCATGACTTTGCCCCCCGAGTCCAGAACCCCTTTAATGGTTTCTGAGACCTTGAGGAGCGCAGTCTCTGTGCTAAGATGGGGACGAAAGCCCGATTGGGTGGCATGCAGGATCTCGTTAGTTTCAAGAAAATTGGACAACACACCTTGTACGTGTTTCTCCAAAATCTTCGTGAGAGCCGGCAACAGAGAGATGGGCCTATAATTAACTGGGGCCTTCGGATCAAGGCCAGGCTTTTTAAGCAAGGGGATCACCATCGCCTGTTTCCAAGCTTGTGGGACCACTCCATGCTTTAATGATAGATTTAACAGCGCGTTGGCCAGTGGATTGATCACCTCCGCCACTTTCGCTAAAAATTTAGCCGGGCACGGGTCAAGAGGTGAGCCTGATTTTAAATTGCCCATTAGAGCCAAGGAGTCGGTAGCGGAGATCGGTGGAAATACACTCAGCGTCACACCTGGCCTAGCCAGTGGTGATGCGGTGAAGTCCAGTTCAATCTGGACCGCGGACACTGGTATCAGGAATGCCTCCTGGATGCGTTGAATCTTGCTCGTAAAAAAAACTGCAAGATCCGTAGCCCAGGTGCCTGATGGCTTCTCGTCCGAGGAATTAGACCAAGAAGAAGTGAATTCTCTCACAATGGAGAAAATCTCCTTACATCATTAACACTTAATGACTCTCATCATTAACACTGGATCGCTTCCTTGGGCTGTGGATGTGATGGGAGACATGAATGGGAGACCTTTACCATGACGACTGGTGTGAGGCCAGGGTGCCCCTACGGAAAATAGTTATCTCCTCATGTCTCCATATGGTTCACCTCAACTATTTGCACCTTGCCTGGGTGGCACATCCCAGGAACAGTGTGCCCGCTGCTTCCTGGTAAAAGCTGACTTCTTCCGGATGGTCTGGGCTTGTCCCGGAGTGACCCCCCTTTTGGGCGGGAGTGGGCTAGGAATTCTCCAGGGTTCTGGGACCTTATCCCCCACCCCCCGTCGCCCTGCTGGGCTTGTTGGAGGAGGTAGGGGGGCAGAGAATGGAATGGGCCTTTATTGGGATAGTAACAATGGTGGCCAAACATGATATTGCCTGTAAATGAAAATTACTGTAGCCCCTGTCGATAGGGAGTAGGCTGGTGTGTCTGACAAAAGCGGCCGATTAATGGGTACGGGGCTGCCACCGAAAACATAAGAAGATTTGGGGCAAATGGTGGGGCTATCATGGGCTAGATGTTTCAACTTCCTAGATATATATGGGTCTGGTGCATACTGTGTAGACCCGTTGAATTGGTCATATTGTGTGTTCCTAATGTTATTGCACTAAAAGTAAGTAACATTTGGCTATCTAAAAAAACTTGGAAAACTGCTTTTCGCTAGCAATTACATCAGAAAAGAGTTAGTTGCAAGCTGTGTGTGGTAAACCACCAAATTTGAAATGTTCAAAGAATAAGATAATATTGAAGACAAATCGAAAATTCATTCAAAAGGTGCTGACTAAGTTTCATATGAAGCAAAAGATTACTTTACCAATATTTTTTATGAATCCAGTAACAGCGGCTGAAATGACATTACATTCATTAGACATAAAACAGTGTCTAAAGTTTTATTTGCATGCAACCAAGGAGACACCTAAAATGTATTACCTGCATGTAGCTTATGGATTAGAAATAAAATTAGTACAATGACTACACAAACAATTGCAGGATTGATTGTGCCATATATTGCTACAACACACGCTGCAATGAGGAGGCCACTGTCGAGAGTACTAAAAGTATAATGCAATGGCAACGACAACGACAGCTGCCTTCTTTGCTAGAATTTAATTGAAGGATATTTGTAAGGCAGAAACGTGGTAAAAAGCCCATTATTGTATTGATATGCATGCTAGCTAAGAGGCTGTGGTTGGACAGGCGATAATCAGAAATCTGTTTGCATCGGGTATGCCTCATTTCACCTAAGATTAGTAATATTTTGTAAGTCTGTATTCAAGCATGTGAATGTATTAAAGAGCCAATTCTGGAGAAGGAAATAAGTAACTTACCTGTAACTGGTTCTTTGGCATTGGTATCTTTCATATATTCACAAGCTACCCACCCACCTACCCTTGTAATGAGTCTTCCGAAATTTTATAAAGCTACAGACAAAGTGACGTCTGGGTGTTGTGGGCTCTAATTGACTGGAGTTTGGTTCATGTATAATGCTATGGATAGGATGGAAAAAGTTCAATGGATAGTCATTGTGAATGAACATTTGAATACACTGCTATTTTGAAGTTAACAAGGGTTCCTAGTCTAACAGAGGGGAATGATTCAAGCATGTGAATCTATGAAAGATTATAGCGCTGGAAAACCCGAGTTACAGATAAGTAACTTCTTTCCTTCCCTACCAGACAAAAGACTGCGATTGCCAACAGGTGGTGCAATGCTGCTCCAGTCACAAATCTGCCTCTGGACAAGAGATCACTAGAGTATATTAGACACTAGTTCACATTTTTCCATGATTTACCAACACAATCCAGAGCTCAATTACATTATCTCACTGACAAATTCCTCAGTTCTTAACTGTGTCTTCAGAGGACTTGTCAGGGACTGTTGGGGATATACAGTATTTGATACGATCCTAAGAATATAGATGACAATCCCACAGGTACACCCATTCTAACCAAGGTTCTGTTAGGAAACAGAGTAAAAATGGGGAAATGGTAGGACACCTAAAGCACTGGTTCACAATATCACCAAAAGCACCTTTGAACTGCAGAACTACTGCTCAATAATCATGAAAAAACAAGAATAATATGCAGTATTTTTAGGAAACATGTCTGATAAAATATCTACCACATTTAAGACACATATGTGACTTGGAGGAAAACACCTTATTCTGTAAAGGATGACCATAACTACTCCAGATTCTACCGGGAATATGTACTGGACGCAAAGGAGGAGCACGTAAAGGTAGAAACAAAGAAGAAACTGCAAGCAAAAATGGGAGGCCGTAAGCTGGAAGCCAATGAGCATGCTAGTTCCATTAGCAAGGATACAGCCCAGAGCTCAATAGCAGGCACAGGACGAGGCACACACCCAAGGTTCTGTAAGGAAGAAACACCAGGAAGGAGGAAAACAAAGTGTAAGAAACTGAATGCTGGGGGAGATTCTTCAATTGTCCTTATTGCACCACAGGTCCTGCACAAAGCCTGTATGGAGCAAGGTAACAGGCAAAGCTTTGGATGGAGAGGGAGACGAAGTCTGGCCCAGTCCAAGTCCAGCAAACTCCAGAGGGTCCAGATGGTCGAAGGTCAGTGGTTTCTTCTTGTAGAATCTTGTCCATGTAAAATCTAAAGTGCTACAGTCAGGTAAGACCTTTTGTCCCCACAGAAGAGGGTTGGACAGATTCAGGGGACCCTCCTAGGGAAGGGGCAGGACAGAGGGGAGGTTACTCCCATGTCCTTTTTCCAGTTTCACACCAGAGCAGGAGACAATGGCTCCCAGTACTGGTTTGAGCTGGACTATGCACAGGGACACCAAATGTGCCCCAGGTGCAGACTTTCAGGCACTCTCAGAGTGCACCCACCCAGTCCCAATACACTAAATCCTGTGTGGGAGGTTGTCACACCTCCCTGTGACAGGATGCCTATTGTGCTGCCTTCCTCTGCTCGAGCTTGGCTCAGCAACAGGAGGGCAGAAATGTGTCTCTGGTTGGCAGCATCCATTTTGTGCTGTCCGGGTCGAGAAGGCTGGCACCGGATAGACCAGTGACCTCACGAAGCTCGCTTCAGAATGGTGGAATCATACCTCCCACACCGGTTACTGGTGTGGAGGTATGATTCCAAGATGTTTGATGCCAAACACGATATGTTTCTATGCAGCCGTTTTTGAGATAGCATTTACCGTGAGGTTATAAGGCACCTCCACATATATGTCTGGCTGAGTCGCAGACAACCTGGGAGAATGGTCTCTGAAGGCTGCAGAGGGGCTCTCCTCATGCAGGGGCATCCTCTCAAGTAAAACCCAGCACCCTGCCTTCTGGATTGATAAGGCCTGATATAGGAATGACTTATAAGTTTTAAGTGTAGGGACCTATAGATATAGTGAGCCTTTATCTAAAGTAAGTGGTGCACGCACCAGCTTCCACAGGTTGCAGGAGCAGACCTGTAGTTCAATTTTTCATGGCTCTCATCGGTGGCATAATACATGCTTCAGCCCATGTGAGGCCTCTGGGGTGCATATGCCCTGGGTACAAGAGTACCATATACTAGGGACTTATAAGGGTACAAACAAAACACTATAATAGATGAAGAGTCTCAGGGAAAAGTTTAAAGACCTGCGCAGATGAAATCCCCAGCACAATTATATATCAAACAACAAGTCTGTGGGTCTGTCAGGCTCCCTAAAGAGAGATCATGAGCACAACCAGTACAAACAAATAGCTCCTACTAAAACATGGAAGAAGTCCTATTTAAAAGGATGGAATCCCATCACCCACCGAGGTGGCATGCTTTATCATCTGGGATCTCCTGGTTGCAAATCCTAGTGCAACCAAGGGCTATAACCTCCTCACTGGAGGAGCACAGGGATGTTTTATTGATCAGTTGATCGGGTCTCTTAAAATCCGTTTGATGTGAACCATAAGAATGTACAGGGGGGATGGTTACAGTGCAAAGAATATGGCGATGTGTGAAGTGATTAAAATTGGCTACCAAGAGAGAAAAAAGAGTTTAATGATTAACTCTTGGTGTCCAGGTTAAAAAACAGTGCAAGCCCGGTCTGAAAGAATTGTCGAGCACCATGGTCTAAACAAAGGGTCTGCATGTTTCAGCCATGATGATCAATTTCTGATAGCGGCCTTCCTCAGGCCCTAGATGGTGATTGCTACTAAAAAAACGATGTGATCAAAATAATAGTATTGTGGTTAGAACGATACAACCTACAGACACCTGTGGTCTCCCTTGTGAAGAATCTACAGGGTAGTTGTAGTCACCCGTAGGTGCACGGGTGGACGCCTCACCTCACCTGGCAACAGCTCAGGAGGCTAGGCACCGCTCTATCCATCGGCACCCCGGATCTCTCGGCATTAAAAAAAATCACATTAAATCACAAATCGGCATTAAAAAAATAAATCACCATTACTGACCATCTGGAGAAAGTTCGACAGGTACATGGTCATCGTTTTTCATCAGAAAATTGATTTTTTGAACTGTACAAAAAAGTATTCAAAATGTCAATTGGGGGGCTTGGCTTGGCACCGACTACGATGGCGGCATAGCTCTTGAGCTCCGTCAGGGCCCGCGACATAGCCCGTAGCTCTGAACCAGCGCTTAATTCGACAGCGACGCAGCAGCCTCAGCTAGGAGAAGGCGGAGTCACATAACATAACGTGCCGGCCCACAGCGTGATCCTACGGCTGGGGCTCTGCACTACGCGAGGACCACGGCTTTTCCGCCTCAAACCTGAGCACCCATCTCTGTGAGTGACGGCCTCCCGAGGGCGCTACCTGACCACAGTGCCAGCGAGGTGAGACCCGTGGGACTTTCAGGGGTCCCCTCCCCCACACGGTTAACGCCGGATCCCGCTTTGCACTGCACCGATAAGCCGTAGGGGCAAGAGAGTCTGAACGGGAGAGGGCACCCATAGGACCATCATAACTTGCAAACAAAGTCAGCGAGAGCTGTGGCCTACAGCCAGACAACCTGACATACTAGCAATAGATTTAAACCACTGGTGCGCCTGCTATTATAAGTGACGGCATGCCAAGTGTTGGACTCGGCCATCGCACCGGGGAAGGTGAGACCCAGTGAGACCTTCTGGTTCCCCCTCCTCCCCCCCTGACACTATGCATGCCTGCTCCTGCGTGGTGCACTAACGCCACAAGTGTAAGAACGTCGGAGCTTGAATGAAGGTGTACCACAGACGAACGAACACAAAAGGGACCCTGGGCTGCAGGTAGGCATCACTGCTTACGAACGACAGCCTCAGACCATTGAACCTGATAAGATAATCGGATGGTGCAGTGCAAACACATTATATTGGCGTGAGACGAGGCAGACTGGGGAGGAGTGACACGTGTGGAGCCCAGTTGGACCCAAACTAAGAGAGTGTACGGGTGAGAGTTTGGGCCCCTTGTGCTTTCCCGCGAGTGGCCAATCATACTGACGGATCAATGTTCCTTGACGGCAGTGGCATTCATGCCCTGAGGTAGGAAAGAACCCTCCTTGAAAGCAGACTCCCTGGACGACGACAACTATTGGCCTGGGGCAGCGTGACAATCCTTGTCTGTTGAGCGATGCCTGGCCTGGATATCGCACCGCACTATGACAAAGCCAAAGGGAAGTACGGCCTCCGTCTAGGTCAACAAGATGGGCAAATATGCGGTACCGCGGCGGAAGATGGAGCACGGGATGAAGCCATAACTACGGAAGAACCATCACTCCGTTCATTAATGGCGGCGATACAAACAGTTGGAAGTAACCTAGAAATGAAAATTGATAAGGTCACGATCGAAATGAACCTGATACAGGCCAATATGCGGAAAATGTCTGAATGATTCCCTGCCATGGAAGAAAATAAAAGGGAGCTGCAGACTGCAACACGTAAACTAGAGGAAAAGGTAAAAAATGTAGTCTACCAACATAAAGAGATGGCCCTATACCTGGATGATCAGGAAGGACGAGCCCGTTGCAACAACATATGGGTAGTGGGGTGCCTGAGGGTGCGGAGGGTCTCAGCATGGATCTCTTCCTTGAAGACCGCATCCTGCATCACCTCAAGCCCAAAAGATTGTCCCCACTGTTTTATATAGAGATGTTTTATGGAGAAGTGTGGCTCACTGGTTAGAGGAGGCAGACCTGGAAGCAGAGGTCAGCCCGGGACCAGGGTTCAATTCCCGGCTCGGCGGGGTCTTGAGTCCTAAAAAAAAAAAATGTCCGTGGACTCGACAATTCTCGCTCCGGTGCCTACTCGATTCACGAGTTCACACTCTGCGACTCTGGGCAATAGCTTGCTTAATCTCCACAACGGCCCCTCGCGGCGGGATGCCTGGCTTTCACCTTGTGGATACCCTGCCGGGGTTATCTCACAGGGGAATACCAGGACGGGTTCCCTAAGCAAGCGCTTAGAAACCGCTCGGTGATTTGCGCTATATAAATTCCTGTACATTTACATTTACATATAGAAAGGGCACATAGAGCCCCGATCCCGAAGCCAAGGCCTGGTGCACCGCCTCGCACTATCATAACACGCATTCTGAATTTTCATGCCCGGGATGCAATCCTCCAAGCAGCTAGAGTCAATGGCGACCTCCCCATGATAACGCGGCAATCCGTTTTTTTTCCGGACTTCACTCTGAAAGTACAGCGGGAAAGACGCTCCTTTGAAGGGAGCGTAGGGACAAAGGACTCAAGTATTTGATGTTTTTTCCAGCTAAGTTGAAAGGAATAGATGGAGATAAATCTTAGCTCTTCTTGACACAAGAGGAGGCGCAACGCTGGCTCGACAAAGGCCCATCCCAGTCGCATCACCGTAGAGAAGAGAAAAACCGTGAGAACACTGGCCAACGTCCTAAAGACTCTCTATACTAGCATGGAGACAGACTGCGCTCGCCATCAAGATCAGAAGTTCCCGCTCAGGCAGCCCTGGCAGCTATACAGCACGCGCTGGAAAATGAGGGATAGCATGAACTTCAATGGTCTGTAGCTATTTCTCTTATTGCCCCTTTATGTGGTGGGTCGCCCGTCCTATGGACACAATATGTTTCTCTCTGGCCACTCAAAGCTGGACTGGCATAATGCCGAATGAACAATGGAACTCTAGGAAGTGTTATTGACCCTCCATGTTGTTGGGGCATAGTTGCAGGCCCGGGAGGGAGAGACTATTGGGCGCTAACACTGCATGACCCTACGTTTAATGTTCTTTATTTTTGGGATCATAGTCACTCTGCTATTGGGGTGATGGGTAGTTCTGCACCTACTAGGCAGGGATGCAGGAAGGGGGGATTTGTACTTCATGGGTAGGGTAGGGAGGTTATCGTTCATTTTTAGTTTTGTTATAGTGATGTAACTCTCACTTAGCCCCTGTTGGAATGGAAAATGTGATATTATGTTCATGTCATTACTCCAACTGGGCAGGGGCGGAGGAGTGCCAATTCGGATGCAAGTAGTGCATGTCGGCAATACTGGAATGTTTTGAATGTTTGTTTTAATAGTTACTGATCTGCAATTATTGACACACAGTCATTATGGCAACCGGTTCACAATGACCTTCCTTTTCCAACATGTCACAACCACTCACACCTTCTATGACCTCGTCTGATCCAATGACACAACGCACCACAACATCAACTCTGTTGTTCCTCTCATGGAATGTCAATTGGCTGAGGGACAAGATAAAACATGGACTGGTGTTACAATATCTGAAACGCATGACCCCGGCAGTTATACTGATACAGGAGACACACCTGATAGGTTCTATGTGTAAAGCCCTTAACCGGTGGGGGTTTCAGTTGGCAGTACACTCAGAGTTCACCAAAGGACCCCGGGGGGGGGGATTTTAGTACGAAAGCGATTCCCCCTCATTGTCCACCTCACCTTTATGGATGACCAGGGCCGCTTTGCTGCACTCGATTCAAAGGGAGGGTTGTATGCTCAACTTAGTGACTGTCTATATCCTGCCTGCTCTACATTCCCCCACCTTCCAAGATCTGGGCAAATTCCTCCTGACGTTACTAGGAGGGGACTTAATACTAGGGGGAGACTTCAACATGACCATAAATGATGCACTTGACCATACGCCTGCCCGCCCCCAACATCATTTAAGCTCATCCCAGGCTGACTTTATAGAAGCACACGGCCTATTGTACATATGGAGGTTCCAAAACCCACTTGAGAGACACTACACCTTTCACTCGGGAGCTCATAATAGCCTCTCCCGCATAGACTACATATTCACGGCACTAGACAATATGGGGAAGACAGGGACAGCCACACACTTACCCAAAGGGATCTCTGATCACTCCCTGGTAATGGCAGAGATTCGGGAGCACTGCACTATTCAAAGTCGTATGTACCCCATATACCCAGGATTCCTCCTCAACTCAAAAATCAAGAAAAGTTTAGTCACTGCGACCACGCAATATTTTCAAGAAAATTAGGCATCAGTTTCCTCCCCATTAACGCTATGGGAGGCATACAAACCAGTGATACGTGGTCAGGCTATCTCCTTCATTGAGGGACATAAAAAAGAAAAGAAAAAATGCAATAGAGACCTTGGAGCAGGAGGTACCGCAATTAGAATCCCAACATGCCGCTCGACCCACTGACGCTACGGCGCATACATTGTGCATGAAAAGACAGGAATACAAAGAACATCTTTGGACTGACGCCAAGTCCCGTCTACAAGCTGTCTACCACCGGGTCCATGAATCTGGAGACAAAGAAGGCAAACTTCTTGCCTGGTTAGACAAGAGGGAATGGGCGAATAAGTGGATAGCGCAGATTAGAAAAGAAGATGGAGATGTCACATCAGACTCACAAAAAATTGTGACTGCACTAGTGCAACACTACGAACGAGTCTACACTTCCACGAGTACTATCACTGACCAGAAAGCACTCGTATTCCTTAAAGACATCGGCATGCCGAGGCTCCTGCCTCCTGAGAGTCTAGAAGCAGACATCACGATAGACGAACTCAAGACAGCCATCTCAAAGATACAATCGGTTAAGGCCCCTGGTCCTGATGACATCCCAATAGAACTATATAAACATAAGGTGGACAAGAAAGCCCCATATATGCTAAAAAATTTCGTAACGAGTCATGACATAGGAACACTCCCTAGAGATCAATGTTTGGCAACTATTGTGGCCATTCACAAGCCGGGCAAGCCGGTGGAACAATGCACATCATATCGACCAATCTCTTTAATCAACGCGGAAGGACAAATCTTAGCAAAAACATTGGCACTTAGGCTAACACCCAATCTCTATGCCTGGCAGGAACACAGCCCTGACTCTCAGGCGCCTGCATGGTGTACTGGGTCGAAAACATACAGTGCAGGAAGACGACGCAATCCTCTTACTGGACGCCAAAATGGCTTTTGACTCGGTGGAATGGGCCTTCTTATTTGCGGTCCTTCAACATTTAGGGTTTGGACCGAAGTTCTGTTCCTGGATACATCTACTCTACACCAACCCTGTGGCGCATGTAGTCACCAATGGACACGTATCACGGGAGATCACCCTGGTAGGGAGACACGACAGGGCTGCCCAATGTCACCCTTATTGTTCGCACTGGTCCTGGAACCACTGGCGACTTGGATAAGGTGGGATCCCATGGTCTGAGCTCTAAAATGGAGGGAGGGGTGGGAAGATCATATCTCCCTCTACGCGGATGATGTTCAACTATATATCACCTCACCCACAAGATCACTCCATGCATTACTCAATATCTGTGCAGTGTTTGGTTCGGTATCTGGGTATGCCATTAACTGGGATAAGTCCGTACTATACATAATACATGGACAGCCCAAAGGGTTGCAAGGTTCAGATAGTCACGGATAGTTTCAAGTATCTCGGCATACATGTTACATTAAATCCGGACATGTTTATAACACTTAACTTGCAAGCCCCTCTGCAAAGGCTGAAGCGCAACATCAAGCATTGGAGAGCACTGCCACTCACCCTACTGGATAGAGCTGCTCTCTTTAAAATGATGGCCCTGCCCAGCTTTCTAGATGCCCTATGCAACATACCCTATCTAGTTCCCGACTTGTACTTTAAAGCAGTAATTTCGGAGGTCGCTGCTCTCTTATGGGATGGCAAACCGGCAAGAGTGGCAGCGAATAAACTAGTGTGAAGTTGGGATAGCCTAACTGATATCAAGGCGTACTATTGGGCTTCACAACTCAGTCATCAACCAATGGCTTCATGTACCCAACTCAGACCCTTCCTATCGCCTGGACAAAATGGCCCTGGGGAAGGGAGGTGTTAATAGGGCGCTCTATAACAAACAGAAAGCCCGTGACCTCATGGGCCCAACGGTACACAATCCATATATGGCACACGGTAAATAAGCACCTGGCTGGTCAGACAGACTGACACAACACACTCCACTGTGGGACACAGGCAAATTAGGAACATTGGGAAAAAGCAAAGGTTTTCAAAAATGGGATCTGATAGGCATCTCCCGCTGGGGGACCTCTGGCACAATGGAGAGGTCGTCAGCTTTACCTATCTACATGAACAATACACGATGACTCCGGGCGAACAATTCCAATATATGCAATTTAAATATGCGAAAGATGCGGCCCTCCCAACAGCAGAAACACTCCCTGATTAATCCCCTTTAGAGGACCGATTGCTTACGGACTACCTACACAAAAAAGCCACCTCACTAACCTATAAAAAATCATTAATAACCGGACAGACCCACTTGACCGACTCAGGGAACTCTGGCAGTCAGCAATTGGGGATATGGATGACCCCGACTGGCGAGAGGCGATAGCATCGCCTAAAGAGGTGGCCATCTCCTTTAGACTGCGATTGGTACAGTTTAAAATATTACACAGGACCTACTATACATGGGTAATACTGCACAAGATGGGAAGAACTCCTGACCCATGCTGCTTATGCCTCTGTGGCACCATAGGTACCTTTTATCACACGCTGTGGGAATGCACAAAGCTTACACCATACTGGGAAGCAGTGATGGGACCATCATGGAGGTAACCGAGAAACATGTCCCGACTGAGCCTAAATGCTGCCTCCTCAAAGTATGGGGACCAACAGACCTTAACCACACTGGACATTAGTGGGCAACAACAGGCATGATGATAGCCAAATGAAACATAGCGCAAAAATGGGGAGTGGGAAGTATACCCACTTTAATGAACTGGTGTAGAGATATGGATATCATCATGGTAGCAGAGAAGGCCACATTTATTAACAGGAAATGCCCAAAGAAATGGGGAAGGGTGTGGGGCAAATGGAACGTATATAGAGGAAACATCTGTACACCTCCGAAGTTGGGCTGTGACTCAGACGAGGATATGTAATATTCCCAAAGTCATGTACGTGTTGTGGTCAATGTAGGAAATACATATCAATTGACTGTAAGTGATTGACAACATTATTGTAAAATTGTATATGCAGATCACTGTTGTGTCAATAAAACAGATATATATATAAAAAAAATGTCTATTGAATTGTGCCTCATGTTGAAGAACCACTTTTTAAGGCATCACAGTGAACACAATTGACATTTTTATAGACTTTTCTTCCTACTCGGAGGCTTCTACTTTGACCGATTTCTGGCAGGAAAATGACACTAAAACACATATATTAGTTCCTAAAAGTGATAAGTCACACCCAGTAGTCATTTACAGTCAAAAGAGTAAACATGCAAAAATCAAGCTGCAGAATCACCCGTACCTGATCCCGCCTAGATGGTTCCGACTGATGAATTCTGTGCTTGGGCAGTTTCTATGGGAGGGGGGGAAGGTGTGCGTGGCTTTACGTATACATGCTTCTTATCCACCTATTGTGGAGGTCTGGAATCCCCGGATCTCCTCTCATATTATCAGGCCTCGCATCTGCTGGTCCTCAATGAGTGGTGGTACGGCGATAGGGGAGACCTGGCATACGCACTGGAACGCTGCCTTATGGGACATCACACACTACATACACTGTTGCATTCAGCGCAGCTGCGGAGCGCGCTGCCATCAGCCACGCAGGTGGTGTTTATGGTTTGGAGGCAGGCGCTGCGGCGCTTGGGCTGGTGGAATGTCCTGACTCGGGAGACCCCATTGTGGAACAATTGGAGCCTGCCCCACTTGGCAGCCCTTCCAGGGTTTCGGAGATGGGACGCCATTGGTATCTCCACCGTGGGAGATGTTCTGAGAAGCATGACACTAAAGTCCTTCCGGGATCTCCAGGAGGAGTTTCATATGCCCCAGATACAATTCTATCGATACTTGCAGTTGCGCCACTCACTGTCCCCCAGCCTGCAGGGCCTCGAGTGCATACCCGAATTTAATCCCATTGAAGCTAAAGTTTTTATGGGGGATCTACAGGAAAAGAAGATTTTATCAGTCTCTGGTCACGCACTGCTCCCCTACACATCAGAAACTCCGAGGGGACTGGGAGGCGGATGTGGGTGGGCTGGAGGAGGAGGATTGGACGGAGGCCCTGGTGGCCCCATGGGGGTGCAGCCAAAGTGATACGGCTCCGCCTGGTCCAATTCAAATACCTCCACAGGGTCTACTTTACTAGGACAAGGCTGTGGGGGGCGGGATTGATCGCTTACCCGGAGTGTCTTTGTTGTGGTTGTGATGAGGGTACATTTAAACACACAGTTTGGCAGTGCACATCACTAGATTGCTTCTGGAGGGGGTATTCGCATGTCTCTCTGAGGTCCTTGGCTGGGAGCTTACACGTACACCGCAGCTGGCACTGCTCCATGTCATGGAGGGGGTGGGTGGCAATGCCTACAAACAACATCTCACGCTCTTAGGCCTTACACTGGCAAAACGAGACATTGCTAAGGCGTGGAAGGCGACGCGGGCCCCTTCGGTGGCTGCCTGGAAAAATGGTCTGGACTTTTGCATGGGACTGGAGCAACCCATCTTTGTGGCCAGGGGGTGCCCGCGCAAACACTATAAAATATGGAAACGATGGGCAAAGTACCAGGGCCTATGGCTGGAACCTCCGGCGATGGGGGAGCCTTCGTTGCTAGATTAAGCTTTTGAGCCAGTATAGGTTGAGGGGAGGGGGAGGTAGGGAAGGGGTGCGTGCCTTGAGTAGGACCTTTTGATGTTCTTTTAATGCTGCAGACGAGACTGTATAGGCTCAGTGTGATCTTTATGGGGGAGTGGGAGGGAGGGATGCAAAATCATATAATGCTCTCATGTACTGTATCGCTGTTTCTGCAAAAAGTCATTTGCTGTCATGGTTATTTTTGGTTTCATTTGGCAGATGACTCTGGCATGCAGAGCCCTGCGCAATATATGTGAATTGACAAATAAAATATGTTTTTTAAAAAAAACCTGCAAAAATCACATTTAATGACCATCTGGAGAAAGTTCGACAGGTCAGGCGTCATAATTTTTCATCGAAATTGATTTTATTGACTATTTATAAAACTATTCAAAATGTCAATTGGATCGTGCCCAATGTTGAATAACAACTTTTTTAGGCCTCACAGTGACCAAAATTTCAATTTTAACAGGTTTTTCCTCCTACTCAGAAGATTATATTTAGACCGATTTTGGGCAGGAAAACACAATTATTTTAGTTCCAAAATAATAATTCACATCCAACAGTCATTTACAGTAAAAAGACTAAACATTACAAAATCACAATTACTAATCATCTGGAGAAAGTTCAACAGGTCTGGGGTCATCGTTTTTAATCAAAAAATTGATTTTTTGGACTGTAGAAAAAATTATTCAAAATGTCAATTATATTGTGCCTCATGTTGAATAACCTCTTTTTAAAGCCTCAGAGTGACCACATTTGCCATTTTTACTGACTTTTATCCTACTCAGAAGCTTCTTTTCTGACCACTTTTGGGCAGGAAAATAACTCTAAACACACCTATTTTAGTACCAACAATTAATAATTCACATGCAATAGTCACTTACAGTCAAAAGATTAAACATTAAAAAATTGCCATTCCTGACAATCTAGAGAAAGTTTGACAGGTCATCCTGTTTCATCAGAAAATGGATTTTTGGACTGTAGAAAAAATTATTCAAAATGTCAATTGGATTGTGCCTCATGTTGAATAACCACTTTTTAATGCCTCACTTTGTCAAAAATTGTCATATTTACAGACTTTTCCTTCTACTCAGAAGCTTCTACTTCGACCAATTTCGGGCAGGACAAGGACTTTAAACACACTCATTTTTGTTCACATGCAATAGTTAATTACAGTCAAAAGATTACACATTAAAAAAATGACCATTTCTGACCATCTGGAGAAAGTTCGACAGGTCCAGTGTCATAGTTTTTCATCAGAAAATTGATTTTTTGGGAAGGGGAGAGGCAAGATGGCCGCTGATGGACTGTAGAGTGTAGTCGCAGATCACTCCTCCTCCCGACCGCTGCTTAATGGTTTGACACTGCCTCCCTACTCAGCGATGAGATTTGGTATTTGGGAGCTCAAAAGCGGCAACTCGAGTGGCTTGGAAATCCTATTGTGGCAAAAGTATACCGGCTGGTATATCAAAGCAACTTTCCCCCGAGCCCGTAGGAAAATTTCAGCTCTAATCGCGCTTGCTTATAAAGGATTTAGTAGCATGCTGCCCCGCACAAACAAAGTGAGCGAAGCTAAAGATCTGGCAGCACAGAAAGAAAAAGACAAAGATAAGGACCTTCCCGGTAAAGACAAGATCGAGCCTAAATCGGCTGTCAGCTCCGTCGCCCTGCGAGGCAGTACAACCAGCATTACCAAAAGAACCTTGGTGAAGAAAACTGGGGAAACGCGCCCTGGCAACGAAGCGGCTCCTAACCCTGGTGCCCCTCGTGAGACTGCCCCCACTCGATACACACAGAACAGGTTCAAGACAAAGGAGAACGCGATGCGGCAGCCCTCCGTCACAGAGAGTTGTGCCCTCAAACCTGCAGAGAGTTCCGATGCTGTTTCCAGAAGTGCGAGGAGCGGGGAGAAGGATTCCATCCTGCAAAGCGTCCTCGAGGACGCCAGCGTGCCGGTTACTAGGCAACCGGGGCCGGCGCTGGCGTTGGATCAGAAGCCGGCTCAAGGTCTAGAGAATGGTGCGGAGGCTGCCACAGTGAACTCTACCCTAACTGGGAATCGGCCTCGAGGAGCAACCGGGAGCAATGGCAACACGGACAATGGGGGCTCTACAGTGAATACAGTGAATAAAAACTTGGTGGGGGCTAGCGTTTCTGTAAAGGACGGAGGTGGTCTCCGGGCTGACATTTTGGGCAATTATACTGAAAATCACGCTCCCACTCAGGGGGCTCTGACAGGCATTGAAGGGGCAGAGGGGAGTTATGGCGGAGGTGGCACAATAAGCTCTTGGGGGAGTGACCCGGCTTTACTGGTTATAAAGCAAGAAGTGATGCTAATAAGACAATGTGAGAATGGGGCTGGTGGTGGGGCTGCCTCACCAGACCGCTTTTTCTCGGTCAATGAAGACTCTGAATCACTGGGCACGGACGAGGGGAGTACTACAGAGTCCACTGACTCGGGGATTAGTTCTACGGCCCAACAAAATGCACACAAAAAAAACGCAGGTCCAGGAGAAAACCTAACCCCTCAGCTAGCCCCGCTAACCCTACCAAAAAACTAGTCTGGGACTACTCAGCCACCTCGCAGACCTATCAAGAGGCGGACGGTATTCCACTCCTACCCAGGGGGGAGGCCTCACCCCATCTGTCACCCCAACCAGTCTCACTGGATTTGTTATTCAGCACCCTCAAATCTATGCAAAGTGAGGCCAGGGTTGAAAGCCAGAGGGCAAGACAGGGGGCAAAAAAGATACAGAATACCCTAAGTAAAATGAACAAACTTTATGACGAGGTCGCTGAAAGGGTTACCCAAGTAGAAGAAAGGACGGGGAAGGTGGAGGATGACTTTGATAGTTTCCAGTCTTTTAAACAAGAACAGCAGAAAGTTGCCGAAGACGTACAATGGAAGATGGAAGATTATGAAAACCAGCAACGCCGTAATAACGTCAGACTATTGGGGGTGGCGGAAGGGCTAGAAGGTCAAGACGCCAGGATGTTTGTTGTGAACTTACTGAAGGGAGCCTTTCCGGAACTAGCTTCGTGGCAGTGGGAGGTCAAAATCCAGAGGGCTCATCGCTTTCCCCTCGCAATTAAGAGAGGGCAGAGCGGGTCCCAAGAGGGCAGACCTAGAGCACTCCTCATCTTTGTAGGCAACTTTTTATTGAGACAATTAATCTTAGAAAAAACAAAACCAGAGGCTAAGTGATCTTTTAATAATGTCACCTTCTTCGCTAGACCCGATTTTGTCACGTTACTGTGGAGCGTAGGTGGAGATTGAGGCAGCTAATTGCTCCCCTACAGGCACTTGGCTCAGAAGCATATCTGCTGTACCCAGCTAAGTTAAAAGTGATTACCAAAGGCCAGACTAGAATGTTTTTTTCTGAAATTAAGGTAAAGGAATTCATGGTGGAGGTGTTGGGGTACAGGGAAGGGAGCCGGTGAGATTAACAATATTTTTTCTTTTTTTAATATTATTTGCCTAAGGAGTACCTGCAGCATTTCACGAAAGAGGGCACAGGGCTTGTATTTTTTAGCTTTAGGGGGTTGGAAAGCACTAGGGATGGTTTGGGTTCTTGTTTAGGGGAGGGAGGGAGGAGGAGGCGACTTCTGCATCCAATAGCAGCCACACATAGGTGATGCTCGACCTATTTGCCCGTGGGGGGGAGGGTTAGGGGTGGGTGGGGATAGGGGAGAGGGGGGAGGGCACAGGGGGGGAGGGGGAGCAGGGTAATGCATGGCACTTACAGCACAGCAGTGTTTTGATTTGCTTAAAAGAAAATTGGATTACGCAGTTAGAACCACCGTTTGACACATTTTAATGTCTTGCCGAATTGCATCAATTAATGTGTGCAGATTGAATGATATATAGAAAAGGCTACGGGTGGCTGCTTTACTGAAAACAATGAAACTGGATCTGGTGTGTTTACAAGAAACACATGTCAAGGGTGGGAAGGGTTTTCTATTGGAGCAACTAGGATTTACTTTATTAGCTCACACAAAGCAGGGATCCAAAACAAGAGGGGTAGCCATTTTGGGCATGGGGAGGGATAGTTCAGTGATCAGGAAGGCTGAGGATCAATGGGGCAGATGGGTTATACTGGAATTAATATCCAGGGGGGAGAAATTTACTCTGGTCTCGATATACGGCTCTACGGAGGATGACCCGGATATATTTGAATACCTGGACTCTGAACTGGCCAATTGGCCTGAACCAATTATTTGTTGTGGCGACTTTAATATTAATAACCCCTCGGGCCACGAGCTCCAACTAGGACAAGGGTATACTGGGCGGAAGAAGAGATCATTTCGTGCTCTAACAGCCATGTCACAGCATAATGCATTGGTGGACCTATGGGCCAAACAGTGTCCCCATCTGGATGGTAGCACTTTTTTCTCAGCCCCACACAAAATCCTGGTAAGGTTGGATTATTTTTTAATCTCTAACTCGTTGCTATCTAGATCGCAAATTGAGAAGCTTCCCCGAATAATGTCGGACCACAACCCCTTGATCTTATCTATAAACCTGGAGGGGATAGCGCCTAAGCAAATTACCTGGACCTTTGAGAGAGTGCTCCTGAAAGATGATGGTTATGTCAGTTATATGAGGAATTGGATAAAGGAATTTTGGGGGATTAACAGGGGGAGTACATCCTCTCTTATGGCCTGGGATGCATTCAAGGCAGGAATTCGAGGGGAGACACTCAGCTACTCACTCCATAAGCAGAAAGTTGAGCGGTGTAGAGTAGAAGACTTGGTGAGAGAATTTATTAATCCATCAGGGTATGCCCTTGGAGCAGCACCTCTTAAGAATTATTTCCTTAAAAGCGGAAGCGATAGAAGGTATTGCTAACAAAACGGCTGCTAATTACTTAGCTAAGAAGGAACAGACCTTCGAATTGAGTGAGAGGGTGGGACACATCTTGGCAATCCGCACTCGGCAGCAAGCTACAGCTAGAGATATTAAGGGTATCATGGATAGGCAAGGAAATTTAGAAGTCGACCCTGAGGGCATTCGGGAGATATTTAAACAGTTCTATACAGACCTCTATGGTATAGAAGAAAGTGGTGGTATGTCCGATATTAAAGACTATCTTAATTACATCCAGGTTCTGGGGCTGCCCGAGGACGAAAGGATGACTTTAGAATCACCTATAAGTCTCGAGGAGCTGGCTTTAGCATTAGCGGATCTCCCCTCAGCAAAAGTGGCAGGTCCGGACTAGATCCCTGTTGAGTTTTATAAAGTATTCCAGGAAGTCCTCATCATGGAGCTACTAACTACGGTCAAACAGGCCCAGCAGGGGTCTTCAATCCCAAGTTCATGGGGGGAGGCAGAAGTAATAGTTATCCTTAAAAAAGGCAAGGTGTCTACAGTTCCAGGGTCCTACAGGCCGATCACCTTAATGAACTCGGATGTAAAGATCTACTCAAAAATTTTAGCCAAAAGACTCGCTAGAATAATTGAGGGGTTGGTTAGTTCATCACAACATGGGTTTATTCCAGGTAAGAGTACCACCCAACATATTAGGCAGCTCATTACGTTGTTCGATGCCACCGGAGTCCCAGGAGACCCTATGGCAGCCTTATTTTTAGACGCAGAAAAGGCGTTCGATAGGGTCTCTTGGGGTCTCCTCTGGGAGGTTCTGAGATGGTATGGCTTGGGTGAAGGCTATATCCGAGCGATACAAGTTTTGTATAAGGAGCCATCAGCTCGGATTAGGATCAACAGGGGACTTAAGGCATTGGTCCAGATCAATAGGTGGACTAGGCAGGGATGTCCCTCGGCACCTCTACTGTTTGCGCTATATATGGACCCCTTCCTGTGTAAATTAGAAGCCAATCTAAATATCCCCGCTGTAAACATAAATGGTCTGCAATTTAAAACGCTAGCGTACGCAGATGATGTGGCAATTGTCACTCCCAACCTCGATCTAGCCATCAAAGAAGTAGAATTGGAGGCACACAGATTTGGTGAGCTTTTAGGTCATAGGCTTAATAGTAGCAAGACCCAGATAGTTAAACATCCCTACACTATTTGCAACGACTCTCGGGTTACTACATCTGCAGTTTATCTGGGGGTAGAGATCGTGGCGGATTTAGATACACTAGTGGAACTGAATATGACTCCCTTAATGTCTAAAGTCAGTATGGACCTAGTGAGGATGAACAACCTTCATCTAACTCTGTTAGGGCGTACAAATATAATTAAAATGTTAATTCTTCCAAAGTTTTTATATTTCTTTAGGGCAATACCTTTGTTTTTTTTAGGCTTTCTGGTTTAATAAGTTAGAGGCACTATTGAATACGTTTATCTGGGCGCATGAAAAAACCAGAAGGGCGTATAGGTTTATTACGCTGCCTAGGGACAGAGGAGGATGGGCGGCACCCGGTTTTAGACCCTATTATTGGGCTGCAGCACTGCAGTATATGCAGGGCCGATAGGAGCTGAGGGACAGACCCTAAAATAACATCCAATTCCACCAAAGTTTATGCTAGTATTCTTGGTTCGGACGCAGAGAACTCCTTTCTTAACTGTACTGACTATGCTTATTTCAAAAGGACAAGATTCAAGACTGTTTGGGCAGCGCATAATATCTGGACAGCCTTTTTAAAGAAATTCGGCCTGGGGAGGTTTAATCGATACACGCGGTTATATAATAACAGAACTCTACCACCGCTAATATTCTCTGATGCAACTATGGCAGAATGGGCGAATAAGGGAATTGTAAAGATAGGAGACCTGTTGGGGCCGGATGGTCTCATACTCCAATTCTCTAGTTTAGAGGCAAAATTCCAGATTAATAGGAGGAGTTTCTTCAAATACCTCCAGTTACGAAGTTTTTTAAGTAAGAGGAAAGGCGGGGCTTCGGGGTTTACTAAAAACAGCATTTTGGATGTGATAGAAGGGGGGGAGTGTTCAATTCGTAGCTTTTATGCTGCTCTGGCAGCTGTTAAGCAGGATGACCTAGGAAAGTATGGAGATAAGTGGGCAAACAAACTAGATATCAATGCAGGCTATTTCCAAGTTTCGCTAGATTTAGGGTGCTCAGTTCTATGCTCCACATCCCTACAAGCTCAGCACTACAAGACTTTATACTCTCTCTATTATACACCGGCACGGATAGCACAGTGGGGAGGAATCACTGGGACAACCTGCCCACGATGGAACTTATTGGAGGCGGATAGTATACATGTATTCGCTACCTGCCCTCAACTCCATACTTTGATTAAGGACATTGAACGTTTTCAAGCCAGATCACTTGGGCTTAACATCACCCTTACACCATCTTTGATTTTACTCGGCGTTAGCTTAGATGAGAATAGTCTGCATCAGGAATTCTTGTTTGTGGCTATGGCAGTTTTGAGACTGGCGATAGCTAGGAATTGGCTGAACAAAACACCTCCGACAATGCAACAGTGGCTGGCAACTCTCTTGGCGGTTTATAACTTAGGAAAGGGAATATATGCAAGAAGGGGTAGGAGGGCAAGGGAGCTAGGGAACAAAATCTGGAAAACAATTCAGGCTTGGAAGGAGAGTATAGCTGGGAGATGAACTTTATCCCAAAGTTTGGGGTCATGATAGGTGTTTTTTTTAATAAAAATCCGCTATAAGCAGATGTATGCTTAGGAGGCGTTTGTATTATCACATGTTTACATTCGGATATTGTGTAATTTTGTGCTGTGATTTCCAAATTTTGTTTATCTTCTGTTTTTCTTTTTCTGTAATGTGCTGTGTGTACGTGCAAAAAACAAATAAAAATATATTTTTTTAAAAGAACATTGATTTTTTGGAATGTAGAAAAAATGACTCAAAATGTCAATTGGATTGTGACTAATGTTGAATAACTACTTTTTAAAGCCTCACAGTGACCAAAATTACAATTTTTACAGACTTTTCCTCCTACTCAGTAGCTTCTATTTCAACCAATTTCGGGCAGGAAAATGACTCTAAACACACTTATTTTTGTTCCAAAAGTGATAATTCACATGCAATGGTTATTTGCAGTCAAAAGATTACACATTAAAAAAAGACCATTTCTGACCATCTGGAGAAAGTTCGACTGGTCCGGGGTCATCGATTTTCATCAGAAAATTGATTATTTGGACTGTAGAAAAAATTATTCAATTTGTCAATTGGATTGTGCCTCATGTTGAATAACTACTTTTAATGCCTCACTGTGACAAAAATTATCATTTTTACAGACTTTTCCTTCTACGCAGAAGCTTCTATTTGACCAGTTTCGGGCAAGACAAGGACTTTAAACACACTAATTTGTGTTCCAAAAGTGATAATTCACATGCAATAGTTATTTACAGTCAAAAGATTAAAAGATTACACATTAAAAAATTACAATTTCCGACCATCTGGAGAAAGTTCGACAAGTCCAGTGAAATAGTTTTTCATCAGAAAATTGATTTTTTGGACTGTAGAAAAAATGATTCAAAATGTCGATTGGATTGTGCCTCATGTTGAATTACCACCTATCAAAGCCTCACTGTGACCAAAATTGCCATTTTAACAGACTTTTCCTCCTACTCAGTAGCTTCTATTTCGACCTATTTCGGGCAGGAAAATGACTCTAAACACACTTATTTTAGTTCCAAAAGTGATAATTCACATGCAATTATCATTTACAGTGAAGTATTAAACATTAAAAAATGACCATTTTTGACCATCGGGAGAAAGTTAGACAGGTCCGGGGTCATCGATTTTCATCAGAAAATTTATTTTTTGGACTGTAGAATTTCTTTTTCAAAATGTCAATTGGATTGTGCCTCATGTTGAATTACCACCTTTCGAAGCCTCACTGGGACCAAAATTGCCATTTTTACAGACTTTTCCTCCTACTTAGAAGCTTCTCTTTCAGTTAAATTCGGGCAGGAAAATGACTCTAAACACACTTATTTTAGTTCCAAAAGTGATAATTCTCAAGAAATAGTTATTTACAGTCAAAAGATTACACATTAAAATATCACCATTTCTGTCTATCTGGATAAAGTTCGACAGGTCCGGGGTCATAGTTTTTCATCAGAAAAAAGATGTTTTGGACTGTAGAATAAATTATTCAAAATGTCAATTTGAATGTGCCTCTTGTTGAATAAACACTTTTTGAAGCCTCACAGTGACCAAAATTGCCATTTTTACAGACTTTTCCTTCTACTCATGCTTCTATTTCGACCAATTTCGGGCAGGAAAATGACACTAAACACACTTATTTTAGTTCCAAAAGTGATAAATCACATGCAATAGTCATTTACAGTCAAAATATTAAACAATAAAAAATGACCATTTCTGACCATCTGGAGAAAGTACGACGAGTCCGGGGTCATCGTTTTTCATCAGAAAATTGATTTTTTGACTATGAAAAATCATACAAAATGTCAATTGGATTGTGGCTCATGTTGAATAACCATTTGTAATGCCTCACAGTGACCAAAATTGCCATTTTTACAGACTTTTCCTTCCACTCAGAAACTTCCATTTTGACCAATTTCGGGCAGAAAATTACTCTAAAACTTCTTATTTTTGTACCAAAAGTGACAGTTCACATTCAATAGGTATTTACAGTCAAAAGCTTAAACATTAAAAAATTATAATTTCTGACCACCTAGAGAAAATTGACAGGTCCGGGGTCATCGACTTTCATCAGAAAATGTATTTATTGGACTTTAGAAAAAAATATTCAAAATGTCAATTGGATTGTGCCTCATGTTGAATAACCACTTTTTAATGCCTCACTGTGACAAAATGTTTCATTTTTACAGACTTTTCCTCCTACTCAGTACCTTCTATTTCGCCCAATTTTGGGCAGGAAAATGACTCTAAACACCCTTATTTTAGTTCCAAAAGTGATAATTCACTGATAAGGGCTCATACGCAGCTGTCTGTTAAATCTCTTTCCTTGTCATCATTTATATAATCAGTCAGGCATATTATCATTCTTTCCAAAAAGGACTCCAGGCATCATGTGTACCTTTGTATGAAGGCCTGTTGTGTGCCACGTTATGTTTTTTAGACTCTTGGCATCATGTGCACCTTTGTATGTAGCCCTGTCATGTATCGCCCGCAGAAGCTGGAACAAGATCACTGCAGACCAGCTCTCTACTTCCTTGAGCATGAACCCCCCCACCAGCACAACGAACCCCAGCCAAGCGGCCACCAACCTCACGAAATGGATCAACGACTGCGCAGACGACCTTGCCCCTCTGAAGACCCCGCCGAGCCGACCCGGCAGCAAGAACGCACCATGGTTTAACGACGAACTCAAGAGCTCCAAGAAGAACTGCAGAGCACTCGAGAAAACCTGGCGCAGAGACCCAACACCAGACAACATGACTGCCCTCAAGCTCGCCACCCGAAAACACCACCAACTGATCCACACCACCAAGAAAACCGCATTCAAGGAACGACTGGACAACAACGCACACAACAGCAAGGAACTCTTCAACATCGTGAATGAGCTCTCCAACCCCAACGCCGGAAACAACGACATCACCCCTTCGCAAGGCCTCTGCAACTCCCTCGCCTCCTACTTCCACAACAAGATCGTGGACATACACAACAGCTTCAGCACTCAACCGACGCACGCCACGACCGAACCACCGCCCCCCACAACCACCCTCCGCGCCTGGACCCCAATCAGCACCGAAGACACCGTCCACACGATGAACTCCATCCACTCCGGATCTCCGACAGACCCCTGCCCTCACCACGTCTTCAACAAGGCCGACGCTGTCATCGCACCCCACCTGCGGGACATCATCAACACCTCCTTCGACACCGCGACCTTCCCGGAGAGCTGGAAGCACGCCGAACTCAGCGCCCTACTTAAGAAGCCATCAGCCGACCCCACCGACCTCAAGAACTACCGCCCCATCTCGCTGCTCCCATTTCCGGCAAAAGTCATCGAGAAGACAGTCAACAAGCAACTTGCCACCTTCCTCGAGACGAACGGCTCCCTCGACCTCTCGCAGTCTGGCTTCCGGGCCAACTACAGCACCGAGACCGCCCTGATCGCAGCTACCGATGACATCCGAGCCCTGCTCGACAACGGAGAAACAGCGGCCCTCATCCTCCTGGACCTCTCCGCGGCCTTCGACACTGTCTGCCACCGAACCCTAGTACAGCGCCTCAGCAACGTCAGAATCCAGGAGAAGGCACTGGAGTGGATCATCTCCTTCCTCGCCGGAAGGACACAGAGAGTCCACCTCCCCCCGTTCAGATCGGAGGCCACCGAAGTCATCTGCGGCGTCCCTCAGGGCTCCTCGCTCAGCCCAACACTCTTCAACGTCTACATGAGCCCCCTCGCCACCATCGTACGCCAGCACAACCTCAACATCATCTCCTACGCCGACGACACCCAGCTGATCCTCTCCCTCACCAACGACCCCGCCACCGCCAGAACCAACCTACACGAAGGGATGACAGACGTTGCCAAGTGGATGATGAACAGCCACCTGAAACTGAACTCGGACAAGACGGAAGTCCTCATCCTGGGCTCTTCACCCTCCGCCTGGGACGACTCCTGGTGGCCCCCCGCCCTGGGCAGCGCACCCAAACCCACAGACCACGCACGCAACCTGGGCTTCATCCTGGACTCCTCCCTCTCCATGACCAGACAAGTCAACGCCGTCTCCTCGTCGTGCTTCAACATCCTGCGCATGCTACGTAAGATCTTCCGTTGGATCCCCACCGAGACCAGGAAGACGGTCACCCAGGCCCTCGTCACCAGCCGTCTGGACTATGGCAACTCCCTCTACGCCGGAACCACCGCCAAACTCCAGAAGAGACTCCAGCGGATCCAGAACACCTCAGCGCGACTCATCCTGGACATCCCCCGCCGCAGCCACATCTCCGGGCACCTGAGAGACCTGCACTGGCTCCCGGTAAACAAGAGAATCACCTTCCGGCTCCTCACCCACGCACACAAAGCCCCACACAACCAAGGCCCAGGATACCTCAACAGCTGCCTCAACTTCTACGTTCCCAAACGCCAGCTTCGATTGACCAACCACGCCCTCGCCGCCGTCCCCAGCATCCGAAGAGCCACCACAGGAGGAAGGTCCTTCTCCCACCTGGCCGCCAAGACGTGGAACGCCCTTCCGACCCACCTCCGCCTGACCCAGGACCACCTCGCCTTCAGGAAGCAGCTCGAGACCTGGCTGTTCGAGCAGTAGCAGACCCCCCCCCCAGCGCCTTGAGACCCGCCGGGTGAGTAGTGCGCTATATAAATGCTGTGATTGATTGATTGATCGCGTTTTGTTTCTTCAATAATTGCATTGGCCAATGTTTGTTGGTTACAGTGGCCAATGCTTGATGGTTTCCATTTAATTCTTGCCTTCATGAACAATCCCCACGTGGAGTAACCGTCTAACGGTGTCTTCTACTCCACGTGAGGCGCATTCAAATAAGAACGTCACGCCGCCATAAGCAAAATCATTAAAGCTATATAAGGAGAGTGCTAGGAACGTGATGGTGCTTTGGTTCTTTGCACAAGCGTCATCACGAGCGCTTCGGACTTCTCCGACTTCGCCAGGGAGCTGCCTTGTTTCCAGTAGCTTCAATTCCCATCTCCAGTCCCCAAAAAACCCCCCGCCCTGCAACAATCCATGCTTACCTGTCTTCAGAACTCCCAATTTCCCTTCAGACGATCGGCTTCCCTCCACGAATCAGCTGACTTCTTTCCTGATTCCGATCTTCTCTTCTTGGAACATCCGGTTATCTGCGGTCGACATCAACAACCTACAAAGGAAATAAGAATCTAAGTTGCTAGGCAACTAAATCCAAAGCCTTTTAATAAGCGAAAGGCTTTTTAAAAAGCGCAAGGACATTGAAAGACTATTATTTGAGAAAGATTAATACAGTTCAGTTTTAAAAGCGCAAGAACATTGACAGACTATTTTGAGAATGTTAAATACAACTCTGTTTTGAAAATGTTTAATTAAGTGAATTAGAAACTACTGCATTTGGATTTTTCGGACATAGAAAGACAATGATTGCAAGACAATGATTGCAACAAGCATTGCTAAAGAAAAAATCCAACAAGCATTGAAAAAGCAATTATAAATAATTCATTGGTAAAACAATTGAACTAACCAATTTAAGTAAACATGTGATACATAAGGTTCATGTAGGACAAGGTGTGGAACATTATTGATAGTTGTCTTGGCATTTGTACTAGTTTCTTTTGTATTGTTTTGTCTTGAGTATATTTACAGAACTGAACCCCCAATTGAAGATCTCCACTCAGAATTTTCAGGTATGGTCTTGCTACAAGGTTGAGTTCACCATTACTGACCAGAACTAAAATCTACTAACCAGTTGATGCTTTCTAGTTGTTCACTTGTCTGAGTATAATTTAATCTGCGCAATTTAATGCTATATCTTATATTATTTAAGGTGTACAGATCTAATTGAAGAGATCATATTTAACCTAAAATATTAGAAGTTTTTGCATGGGCCTTCAAACAAGTGGTATGTAAGAATTTAATTGTGTATTTGTTATTTCGTGGTTACTTTTAAGAGAAGTGAAGGTTCATTCAATCTGTTATTATCACAAAGAAGAAGACGCCGGCTGGCAAGGTATTCACAAGGCCAAGAGAACTTCAGTAAGAGAAACAAACTGCTGGATTCCTTGAAACGAAGACCCAGTGTTTTGTCTTGTTTCTCTCTCCACTTCCCCATTCCCTTGGAGACAAGCTGGTTAATCAAGTGTTATCTTCCTTGCTGACTAGCTGGTTCACAGGGGAATTGGGCCCTTACAACATCAAGAAGGAAACAACCGGAACGCCGTCTGTAATTGCGCAACATTCACATGCAATTATCATTTACAGTGAAAATATTACACATTAAAATATCACCATTTCTGACCATCTGGAGAAAGTTCGACAGGTCCGGGGTCATAGTTTTTCATCAGAAAAATTATTTTTTGGACTGTAGAAAAAACTATTGAAAATGTCAATTGGATTGTGCCTTATGTTGAATAAACACTTTTTAAAGTCTCACAGTGACCAAAATTGCCATTTCTACAGACTTTTCCTTCTACTCAGAAGCTTCTATTTCGACCTATTTTGGGCAGGAAAATGACTCTAAACAAAGTTATTTTAGTTCCAAAAGTGATAATTCACATGCAATATTTATTTACAGTCAAAAGATTACACAATAAAATATCACCATTTCTGACCATCTGGAGAAAGTTCGACTGGTCCAGGGTTATTGTTTTTCATCAGAAAAAAGATTTTTTGACTGTAGAAAAAATGATTCAAAATGTCAATTGGATTGTGCGTCGTATTGAATAACCACTTTTTAAAGGCTCACAGTGACCAAAATTGCCATTTATACAGACTTTTCCTCCTACTCAGAAGATTCTATTTCGACCAATTTCAGGCAGGAAAATGACTCTAAACACACTTATTTTAGTTCCAAAAGTGATAATTCACATGCATTGCTCATCTACAGTCAAAGTATTAAACATTGAAAAATAACCATTTCTGAGCATCTGGAGAAAAATCGACAGTTCGGGGGTCATCTTTTTTCATCAGACTGTAGAAACAATGATTGAAAATGTCAATTAGATTGTGCCTCATCTTGAATTACCACCTTTCGAAGCCTCACTGTGACCAAAATTGCCATTTTTATAGACTTTCCTCCTACTTAGAAACTTCTCTTTCAGTTAAATTCGGGAAGGAAAATGACTCTAAACACACTTATTTTAGTTCCAAAAGTGATCATTCACAAGCAATAGTTATTTACAGTCAAAAGATTACACATTAAAATATCACCATTTCTGACCATCTGGAGAAAGTTCGCCAGGTCCGGGGTCATCGATTTTCATCAGAAAATTGATTATTTGGACTGTAGAAAAAATTATTCAAAATGTCAATTGGATTATGCCTCATGTTGAATAACCACTTTTTAATGCCTCACTGTGACAAAATTGTCATTTTTACAAACTTTTCCTTCTACGCAAAAGCTTCTATTTCGACCAATTTCGGCTAGGACAAGGACATTAAAAACACACATTTTTGTTCCAAAAGTGATAATTCACATCCAATAGTTATTTACAGTCAAAAGATCACACATTAAAAAATGACCATTTCTGACCATCTGGAGAAAGTTTGACAGGCCCAGTGTAATCGTTTTTCATCAGAAAATTGATTTTTGGGACTTTAGAATGAAATGATTCAAAATGTCAATTTTATTGTGGCTCATGTTGAAAAACCACCTTTTAATGCCTTACAGGAAAAAATTCTAAACACACTTATTTTAGTTCCAAAAGTGATAATTCACATGCAATAGTCATTTACAGTCAAAATATTAAACATTAAAAATTGACAATTTCTGACCATCTGGAGAAAGTGCGACAGGCTCGGGGTCATCGTTTTTTCATCAGAAAAATGATTTTTTTACTATAAAAAATGATTCAAAATGTCAATTGGATTGTGGCTCTTGTTGAATAACCACTTTTTAATGCCTCACAGTGACCAAAATTGCCATTTTTACAGACTTTTCCTCCTACTCAGAAGCTTCTATTTAGAACAATTTCAGGCAGGAAAATGACTCTAAACACACTTATTTTAGTTCCAAAAGTGAAAATTCACATGCATTACTCATCTACAGTCAAAGTATTAAACATTAAAAAAATACCATTTCTGGCCATCTGGAGAAAAATCGACAGGTCTGGGGTCATCGTTTTTCATCAGAAAATTGATTTTTGGGACTGTAGAAAAAATGATTCAAAATGGCATTTGGATATTGCCTCAACTTTTTGTAGCCTCACAGTGACCAAAATTGCTATTTTTACAGACTTTTCCTCCTACTCATAAGCTTCTATCTAGCCCAATTTCGGGCAGGAAAATGATCCAAAATACACTTATTTTAGTTACAAAAGTGATACTTCACATGCAATATTCTTTTACAGTCAAAAAAGTAAATATTAAAAATGATCATTTCTGACTATCTGGAGAAAGTTGGAAAGGTCTGGGGTCATCGTTAAAAAATTACTATTTCTGACCACCTGGAGAAAAATGAACAGGTCCAGAGTCATTGTTTTTCATCAGAAAATTAATTCTTTGGACTGTAGAAAAAAATTATTAAAAATGTCAATTGGATTGTGCCTCATTTTGAATAACCACTTTTTAAAGACTCACAGTGACGAAAATTTTCATTTTTACAGACTTTGCCTTCTCCTCAGAAGCTTCTATTTCGGCAAATTTCGGGCAGTGATTATTCACATGCAATAGTTATTCATATTCAAAAGATTGAACATTAAAAAATGGCCATTTCTGACCATCTGGAGAAAGTTCGACAGGTCCGGGGTCATCGTTTTTCATCAGAAAATAGAATTTTTGGACTGTAGAAAAAATTATTCAAAATGTCAATTGGGCTGTGCCTCATGTAGAATAACAACTTTTTTTTAGTTCTTAAAGTGATAATTCACATGCAGTAGCCATTTACAGTTAAAAGAGAAAACATTAAAAATTATCATTTCTGGAGGAGGAGCTTGGCGGGCATCCGAGATGGCCGCGTGAGCACAGCGCTCCCCGGACCCCCGCCGCTCCCGGCTTAATATCCTGCTTTCATCCTGATTTTTTGCGAGGATTCATATAGAGGACGTTGGGCTGATCTACCTGGACCTTTCAGAAACTGATTTGGACATCGGGTGCCTGAATTATGTTCAATTGAACTTTTGGGCTCCGCCCTCGAAGTGCGCCCGGGACTGGGTGAGGTTCGGTGGCCGTCTTGGAGTTGAACAACAACGGCAGGGGGATTGGTCTTGTGAGTCCCCCTCTTAAGTTTCGGTTTCGTTTCTGCCTCGGACTGGGACATTGGTGAGAGGGTCGGGCCAGAGCTGCGGCCGGGACACACGTAGGTTATCTGGCCCTTGGCTGCACTGTTCCTGGAGTGGGCTGCCTCTATCCTGGTGATACCCCTCTTGTAGTCCTTTGGTCCCGGGGCCTCCATTTCTGGTGCCCGGTCCGTCGACCCTGGTGACATTACTCATGACGCATCTTCAAAATGGCGGGCAGAGGGGACCGAGAGACGCGCAAGACGAAGACACCTCTGCGCGGGGGTCCGGTTCAATCTAATGTTATGGATCGTTATACCCACTCTAAGGGGTCCCCCGGAGCTGCCCTGCCCGGTCCAACTGCGTCGGACCTAGTAGTGGATGCGTCGACGGAGCCCTCCTTGCAGGACATCATGGGCGCCATTTCTGGCATGAGGGAATCCATAGGCCAACAGTACGAAACTTTGGCCCACAAACTTGACACTGTGGCAATTGAGGTGAATTTGATTCGAGCCGATCTCTCCAAGACGAACGAAAAGGTGAAGTCGTTGGATATCAAATCTTCCAGCCTCACGGCGGACGTCTCTGATATTCAGACGGAGATTGGCAATCTCCGTAGGGTGAACGATTTCATGACCCGGCGCTTGGAGGATTTTGAGAACAGGGCACGTCGCTGTAATGTTCGCGTGGTTGGTGTGCCGGAGAATCCAGAACCCCACTCGGTTGATCTCCTGGTTGAAGACCTTATCCAGAACCACCTTTCTCCGTCTGGCCTTAGTACATTTTTCACAGTGGAGCGCGCACATCGTGTTCCGGGGGGCCAGGGCAAGCCAGGCGCCCCGCCGAGACCTATTGTTGCAAAGCTTTTCCACTACAGAGATCGGGACGCTATCCTACAGGCTTCGCGGGTGAAGGGCCCGGTGGCCTTTGAAAATGCCACGGTGAACTTTTATCCGGACTTTTCCCAACAGGTCCAGAAGCAGCGTATGGGATTTCGTGGTGCCAAGAAACGTCTTAGGGACTTGGGGATGCGTTACGCAATGCTCTTTCCGACCAGGCTGCGGGTGGAGTATAATGATCGAACTTTCTTCTTTGATCGGCCAGATGCTGTGAATGACTGGCTGGACTCCCTGCCTAATCGTCCTCCTGAGACTGAGTCCGAAGCCCACCCGGGCGGTGCTGAAGGTGGTGTAGAGAGCTGAACGTTTCGTCTTTGACTGATGCCTTGTTTTGTATAACTGTTCCAGGGATGTAAGCCTATGTTCCTCTACCTCATTTGTGTTTTGATGTATGGTCTTCTTCTCGCTATTGGTTTGATCGGGGGGCGGGTGGGACGGAGCCTTTCCTCCTCCGGGGTCTTTGTGTAGAATAGGGGTTCTTGGGCGACAGGCACACTGCAGGTTGGGGTGGCTTTTTAGCTTTTTGCAGGGGTGCAGGGTGGGGGTGTTTTCTTGTTATTTGGGGGGTGGGTGGTTGGGAAGTTCGTTGTTTGTGTGTTCTGTGTTCAAGGCGACTTTATTCTGTATTTGAATTACTTTTTGTGGTCATGCTCATTGGTGGGGGGTTTGGGCTTTGTCGGGTGGGATGGGGGTAGCGGGTTGCGATTTGTTTCGTGGAACGTTAACGGTCTGGGTGATCGTATCAAACGAAGTGTGGTGTTGAAATGTATACGACGTTTATCCCCTGACATTGTTTTCCTGCAGGAGACTCATTTGATAGGCAATGTTTGTCATGCAATGAATAGATGGGGCTATCGCCTCGTAGCACATTCGGGGTTTACCTCGGGTTCCAGGGGTGTGGGTATCCTTATTCGGGCTTCCCTCCCCCTGGCTATTGATGATGTTATTCAGGATGACCGGGGGCGGTTTGCTGTCCTTGTGGGTCGATATGAAGGCCGTGCCCTCTCCTTATTAACTGTTTATGTGCCCCCCGGCTTGCAGACTTCTACCTTTTCAGATTTGGGCCGTGTCTTGTTGGACCTTCCTGATAGTACTCTCTTTCTGGCTGGTGATTTTAATTCAGTAGTCTCTGGCCTCCATGATCGCCACCCCCCTAGGGATACCCCGGCGGCTCAGCAGTGGTTGGGTGGCTTTTTGGATACCTTCGGCCTGGTGGATTGCTGGAGGCTTTTGCATCCTACGCAGCTTCAGTACACCTTTCACTCTGGTGCCCATGGGAGTCTGTCTCGGCTGGATTATTTCCTGATGCCTGCGGCTCAGTCCCCGGCGGTGCGTGAGATTGTGCACATGCCCAGGGGTATCTCTGACCACTCTCCGCTCTGGCTTCGTTTTGAGGTTGGGGTGGAGGCAGTGGGCAGGGTGGCTCCCATTAATCCGTGGTACCTTACCTCCCCCGAGACCCGCACCCTTTTGCTTAAGTCCTTGGACTCGTATTTTCTGGATAACGAGGGGTCGGTTTCATCTGCTGTGTCCCTGTGGGAGGCCTTTAAGACCGTGATTCGTGGGCAGGCCCTCTCCCTTATTGTTGAGGCTAAGAGAGCGAGGAATAGAGAGGTGGTTGATCTTGAGGGGGAGATTTCTGCATTGGAGGAGGGTTTGGAATCTGGTATCACGCCTGAGAAGCTCCATGCCCTGGGTCTGAAACAATTTGCTTATAAGTCCATGGTCACGGATGCCGCCAAAGTGATGTTTCGGGAGCAACAGGGACGTTTGTATGATGTGGGTGACAAAGCGGGTAAATTGCTGGCGTGGCTGGATAAGAAGGAGAGAGCTAATCGTGTGGTACCCGTGATTCAGTCTGCGTGTGGTGTGAGTGTAACGGACCCGATTGGGATAGTTGACCGGTTTGCCGAGTACTTCCGTGTGGTGTATACCCCTGTGTCTGTGAGGGGTGTGGTTGACTCTCGCCTTCTGTTGCGTGATATAGCCCTGCCCATTGTTTCCGATTTAGACCGTGTGGCGTTGGACTCCCCCTTTACGGTTGATGAGATAGCTACTGCCATCCGTTCCCTCCGTTCGGGCAAAGCATTGGGCCCGAACGGGTTGCCAATCGAATTGTACAAGTTGCGTCCCGATAGGGTGGCTCCGTATCTCCGCGCCATGTTTCTGGAGTCCCGGGAACGGGGTATTCTCCCTTATGATCAGAGACTGGCCACGATAGTTGTCATCCCCAAGGAGGGTAAACCACGTGATCTTTGTTCCTCCTATAGGCCCATATCCCTACTAAATGTTGAACCCAAGGTGTTGGCGAAACTCCTGGCATCCCGTCTCTTGACGGTCATTAGTGACTTGGTCCATCCGGATCAATCTGGATTTATCCCACATCGCAACACGGCTCTGAACCTACGTCGTCTTCACGGCGCAATCGCGAGGGCGGGGCTTCTGACGGAGCCGGACATTTTGGCGTCGTTGGATGCATCCATGGCTTTCGACACGGTGGAGTGGCCTTATCTTTGGGCGGCTCTTGAGAAATTTGGTTTTGGACCTGAGTTTATTGGTTGGGTCCAGTTACTGTACGCGTAACCTCTGGCGCAAGTAGTGGTGAATGGTAGGGTCTCGGCTCCTTTCACCCTTGGCAGGGGTACCCGTCAGGGATGCCCCTTGTCTCCGTTACTGTTTGCTCTCGCCTTGGAACCATTGGCTGCCTGGCTTCGGTGGGAACCGTCTCTCAAGGGGATTCGCTGGTCTCCGGACTTTGAGGACCGCGTTTCACTTTACGCGGACGATATCCTTTTATATCTCACCTCCCCGCGTAAATCTCTGTCTGTTCTGTTTGACGTTCTTGCTTCCTTTGGAGCCAACTCGAGCCTCGTTATTAACTGGACCAAGTCCTGTGTATATGTTCTTTCGGGGGTTTTGCCCCCCTTGCCGAGCAGACTTCCTATCCAGGTGGTCCAGTCGGGTTTCAAGTATTTAGGGATTTTTATTACGTTGGACCCGACGCTCCGCTTTGAGAGTAATCTCCTCCCACCGTTGCTTAGACTGCGCTTGGATGTGGCCCGTTGGCGCAAGCTTCCTTTGTCTCCTCTGGGCAGGGCGGCCCTGTTTAAAATGATGTCCTTGCCGCGATTCCTTTACGCGCTTCACAACTCCTATGACGCTATTCCTAAGACCTATTTCCAAGAGATTGAGAGTCTTCAACGGCAATTGATATGGGATGGGCGACCGCGTATCGCACTCGCAAAGCTCACCATCCCCTGGTATGACGGGGGCATGGCGCTCCCCGATATCAAGCGATATTACTGGGCTTCCCAGTTGTCTGCCGTTAATCACGTGATGTTTTCCCCGGGTCGTAATCCTGCATTCGAGATGGATAGACTCCAGCTTCCGGGTGGGGACTTTACTAGAGCGCTTTATTCCCGATCGGCCGGGCGCCATCTTGTGGGCCTATCCAAGATTGCAGTAACTGTATGGCGAGCTGCGAATGTGAGTTTGGGGTGGGAGGATCGATTGACGTTGGCGACGCCGCTTTATGCCTCTGAACGTTTGGGCGGACTCTGGTCTACCAAGGGTTTCGACCGCTGGGATGTGATTGGGATTTGTAAGGTGGGTGACGTGTGCTCGAACGGTTGTGTGAAGTCGTTCCAGGCGGAATATGGTTTGAGTGGTAGGGAATTTTTTCGCTACCTGCAGGTCCGGCACGCCCTCGCCTCAGTCTTGGTTCCTGATGAGGCCCTGCCTGAATCTTCCCCCCTCGAGGACCGTGTCCTTGATGGGCATCTTCCCGATAGCACTATTTCTCTGATTTACAAGAAATTGATTAATAATCGGGCGGACTTACTGGTCCGCCTTCGGGAGGCTTGGGTTGGCGATGGGTTGGAACTGGACGACGAGGATTGGCAGTCGGCTCTCTCTTCTCCCAAGGAGGTGGCCATTCCTGCCCGTCTCCGTTTGGTTCAACTTAAGATTCTTCATCGAGTCTATGTCACTGGTCCGCGTCTGGTTACGATGGGCTTTTCTTCGGATGGGCTATGTAAGCGTGGATGTGGTTTGAGTGCGACCTTTTTACATATCCTTTGGGAGTGCCCGGTTGTAGCTTCTTACTGGACTGCTGTGCTTGAGGTGATGACTGCTGTGACGGATGTGGCCCTGCGGCCGGAGCCTCGACGATGTCTGTTGAATGTGTGGGAGCCCACTGACTACTCTGTGGCCCAGACCAGATGGGCTACCCTTGGTTACATGATTGCGAAGCGGGATGTCGCGCAACTCTGGGGCGCTTCCAGGCCCCCTGAGGTCTCGAAGTGGGAAGACAACATGGACTGGTCCATGTTTCGTGAGAAGACGGTTTATGTGGCCAGGGGCAGACCCAGGGCGTGGACGAAGGTTTGGGGCCAGTGGAATGATTATCGTGGGGGTATTTGCACCCCTCCTCTTGTAGACACTGCTGAGATTGTCCTTTCTCCCTAGACTAGCGTTCCCGGAACCTTTCCATAATGTTTTTTATATTTCCGGTTCTCCCCGCTGCTCCCCTCCCCCCCTCCCGACTTGATTGGAGCCTCTGGGCTCTGGGTGTGTTCTCCTGATCGTGGACCGTCCCCTCCGCTCTTTGGGCTGACCTTAATTATCGTGCATTCGCCTTTTAGTGTTTGTTTTTCTTTTTGTAAAAAATAAAAATACAAATTGTTCTGTGATATCTGTAGAGTAATGCTTTGTACTCGAGCTGTGCCTAACCACGGGTGTACATTTTTATTTTCATGCATTGTGCCTTGTTATTAGCGGCCAGCCCGTGAGGTTGTAGGCCCATTCTTGTACTTTTCTATGCTTACTCCAATAAAGGTTTTTAAACAAAAAGAAAAAAAAAAAAAAAAAAAATTATCATTTCTGACCATCTGGAGAAAGTTCGACTTTCATCGATTTTCATCAGAAAATTTATTTTTTGGACTGTAGAAAAAATTATTTACAATGTCAATTGGATTGTGCCTCATGTTGAATAACCACTTTTTAAAGCCTCACAGTGACCAAAATTGCAATTTTTAAAGACTTTTCCTCATGCTCAGTAGCTTCTATTTCGACCAATTCCGGGCAAGAAAATGACTCTAAACACACTCATTTTAGTTCCAAAAGTGATAATTCAAAGGCAATTATCATTTACAGTGAAAGTATTAAACATTAAAAAATGACCATTTTTGACCATCTGGATTAAGTTCGACAGGTCCGGGGTCATCGATTTTCATCAGAAAATCGATTTATTGGACTGTTTCAAAATGCCAATTGTAAATGTAAATGTTTGTATTTTATATAGCGCACTTCTACCCGGAGGCCTCGTAGCGCTGTATTCATACCGCTGCGGAACCAATCCTGGCTTTCCTGTGAAATGTCCACTCCTGGGCACCCCCAAGGTGAAGCCAGGCATCCACAGCGCTGCTGGGGCCGTTGTGGAGATTAAGCAAGCTATTGCCCAGAGTCACAGAGTGGGACCCATGATTAGACTAGGCACCGAGGCGAGAATTATCAGGTCCGGGGAAATTGAGCCCAAGACCCGCCGAGGCGGGAATCGAACCCTGGTCCCAAGCCAGACCTCTGCATCAGGGTCTGCCGCTCTAACCATTGAGCCACACTTCTCCACTTGGATTGTGCCTCATGTTGAATTACCACCTATCGAAGCCTCACTGTGACCAAAATTGCCATTTTTACAGACTTTTCCTCCTACTTAGAAGCTTCTCTTTCAGTTAAATTTGTGCAGGAAAATGACTCTAAACACACTTATTTTAGTTCCAAAAGTGATAATTCACAAGCAATAGTTATTTGCAGTCAAAAGATTACACATTAAAATATCACCATTTCTGACCATCTGGAGAAAGTTCGACAGGTCCGGCGTCATAGTTTTTATCAGAAAAATGATTTTTTGGACTGTAGAATACATTTTTCAAAATGTCAATTCGATTGTGCCTCATGTTGAATAACCCCTTTGTAATGCCTCACAGTGACCAACATTGCCATTTTTACAGACTTTTCCTTCTACTCAGAAGCTTCCATTTCGATGAATTTCCAGCAGGAAAATGACTCTAAACACACTTATTTTAGTTCCAAAAGTGATAATTCACATATAATTATCTTTTACAGTGAAAATATTAAACAATAAAAAATGACAATTTCTGACCATCTGGAGAAAGTGCGACAGGTCCGGGGTCATCGACTTTCATCAGAAAATTTATTTATTGGACTGTAGAAAAAATTATTCAAAATGTCAATTGGATTGTGCCTCATGTTGAATTACCACCTATCAAAGCCTCACTGTAACCAAAATTGCAATTTTGACAGACTTTTCCTCCTACTCAGTAGCTTTTATTTCGACCTATTTCGGGCAGGAAAAGGACTCTAAACACACTTATGTTAGTTCCAAAAGTGATAATTCACATGCAATTATCATTTACAGTGAAGTATTAAACATTAAAAAATGACCATTTTTGACCATTGGGAGAAAGTTAGACAGGTCCGGGGTCATCGATTTTTATCAGAAAATTTATTTTTTGGACTGTAGAATTTCTTTTTCAAAATGTCGATTGGATTGTGCCTCATGTTGAATTACCACCTTTCGAAGCCTCACTGTGACCAAAATTGCCATTTTTACAGACTTTTCCTCCTACTTAGAAGCTTATCTTTCAGTTAAATTCGGGCAGGAAAATGACTCTAAACACACTTATTTTAGTTCCAAAAGTGATAATTCTCAAGAAATAGTTATTTACAGTCAAAAGATTACACAGTAAAATATCACCATTTCTGACTATCTGGATAAAGTTCGACAGGTCCGGGGTCATAGTTTTTCATCAGAAAAAAGATGTTTTGGACTGTAGAATAAATTATTCAAAATGTCAATTTGAATGTGCCTCTTGTTGAATAAACACTTTTTGAAGCCTCACAGTGACCAAAATTGCCATTTTTACAGACTTTTCCTTCTAGTCATGAGCTTCTATTTCGACCAATTTCGGGCAGGAAAATGACACTAAACACACTTATTTTAGTTCCAAAAGTGATAAATCACATTGGCCCACATGCATCAAAGGTTGCGATTGCGATTTCTTATTTCCGAATTTTAAGGAATCGCAAATAAGAAATCGCAATTGTCAATGCATGAATATTTTCGCTATTTTTTTGCGAATCGCAAAAAATCGCAATTTTATGCGATTCACACATATTTCCTCAGATTGCGATTTCGCAAAATGCGAATTCGCATTTTGCGAAATCGCAAATTGCGAAAAAACCACAGTTGATGAATTCTAACACTCTGATTACAAGAAAGGCAGGAAGGCAATCAGGTACACCTGAGAACTCCTTTGAATGAAGCTCTGGCAGTTGGTCTCAGAGCCTGTTGTGGAAGGTTGCTGGTGCTGCAGTCTGTGCTATTCACTGGGAAGGAGATGGAAAACCAAGAAGCTGAGGGGCCCTCCAGGAAAAGGAAAGTGAAATTTTCTGAAAAAGAGCTGGAAATCCTCATTGAAGAGGTGACTGACAGGCATGATCAGCTGTTTGGCAAGTTGTCTCATAAGGTGCCTGATGCTGTGAAAAGAAATGTGTGGCTAAACATACAGTCCAAGGTAAATGCAGTTGGTGTGGCGCACCGGGAAATCAGCAATTTACAGAAGAGGTGGTATGACTTGCGTAGTCGTGCTAAGGAGAAGATTGCGTCAAGAGTGAAATCAGCAAACAAAACAGGAGGTGGGCCCCCCAAGGACATACCCACAACCCCTTTGGAAGACCTTGTTGAAGGGACACTTTTGACTGAGGCAGTTGTGGGTGTAATGAACATAGACACGTCTGATCTTATTACTCCTTCTGAAGGTAAGTGGACATGTATTTGATTTACCAGGTGTTTTGTGTAAATACATGGGTTATTGTTGAGAAAGGCAAGTCATGAGATGGAAGTTTCTCACCACACCAAATAAAAGGTCCTTTACATTCACTGCAGTTCCTTGCCTCATTAGAGGGAAGTGAACATGCTTAAAACAATGTATTATGGGTACTGTAGTTCCTATTTGTCATTTACACAGAAAAAGTTAAATGTGCACAAATGTAAAACAAAGACTCAAAATATTTGAAAGGAAGCAATGTCTATTAAGAAATTAACCATCACTGTCATTAATTTTATTTGAAACTTAAAACAAAACAGTCTCCACAGTAAATATATGTTTCCACTTTTCTGACAGAATTGCTTCAAGAATTAATTGAACAAGACTTGCGAGATTTCAGTAACTTAGACATTCATGTAAATGAGGATGCCAACATTCCAAGTACTTCCAGTGCAAATGTATCATTGACTGAAAGGCAAAGAGTACGCCAATTACTGCAAAGTGATTCAGAGGAGGAAAATAGTCCAACAAATCCAGTTTCAAGACCAGACCCCACACCAACAGTCACCAATGCCAGGCCTAGTAGGCGAAGGAGGCAAAGTCAATTTTATAGACGGCGTCCTAGAACCTCAACCTTGTCCATGTTTGAGGAGAGTTCCACCACTGGAAGTGTTGTTGAGGATAACATATTAAAGATACAGCGCCTGCAAGGCAAAGATATTAGAATTATGAAAGGCAAAATGGTATATATGTGCAAAGAAGTAGCAGGCATTCACAGCACTATCAATAAGATGGCAGAGGAATTTAAACATAGCCATGAGGCTACTGCAGAAAAACTGGACAGAATTGCAAACTCTTTGGAATCAATGTGCACAGTCATGAAAATGCAACAAAAGCAAAGTGTAAATAGGCACCTTAGGCAACTGACCAGCTTACATGGTCAGAACAGACAGTTGTCATGAATTTCAAATAGTGCATCAAAAATGTGCAAACAAAATGTAGACATACATGAAAAAATGAATGCTGTTTTTGTTGAAATTACAAGGGGAATGGTGAGAGAGATTGACTTAGAGCATCCTTCAAACAGTTGTACCACACCTGAAATTGCTTTAACAGAGGAAGACAGTGCTGTGGGTGGGAAAATTGTAAATGCACCTGATGGGACCATTGCTGGGTCTAGACGGAGTGTTAGAATTGTTAAGGAAGGGTGCAAAATGATGATGGATAATGGAAAAAATGGTGCAAAGGCTTTGGGTGTGCGTGGCCGTAAAAAATAATATGAAAGCAAGTTATTTTTCAATCCAGGTCTTCCAGACAAATGTGTTTTATTTTCTAATTTACTGTTACAAAGTTAATCTTTCTTTTCACAGGTCTTGGACATTTTTAGAGTAATGATTGACAATAAGTTTGATAATCCCTGACTTGTTTTTGGATATTTGAAACACTACAACATTAACTAAGGAAAAATACAAATAAAGCCTGGTACCTTTCTCAGAAATAATTCTGTGTAATCTCTGCTCTTCTTATCCGTCCTTCTGCTGCTTCTGGTCCATGTTGTCTTGCTGGGGGTTGCTGTGGTTCATTGCCATTTGGTGGTAAAATGTCTTCTGCTTCCAAAAGGATATCTCTCTCTGTTGCCATGTTGTGTAGCATAGCGCAGACTGCAACAATTTTACAGCATGTTTTTGGATTATACTGCAAAGTACCACCAGTTTTATGCAGTATGCGAAACCTTGATTTAAGTACACCAAAAGTTCTCTCAATGACATTACGAGTGGATTTGTGAGATTGGTTGTAATGCTGTTCCTTTCTAGTTGTTGGGTTTAGGTATGGAGTCAATATGTATGACCTTACACCATAGGCACTGTCACCTTTCAAAAAAAAGAAATGAACATTTAATTTTGATATCTATTACTGGCTAATTTGGAGAGATGCAAATGTTGTACCATTAAAAAATAACTACATATTTACCTAGCAAATATCCATCTCCAAACTGTCCAGCTAGAAGTCTTGCATGTATTGCACTATGTTTAAAAATGTAAGAATCATGGGCACTGCCAGGGTAACTAGCCACTATGTCAGTTATGATGGTCTTAGAGTTACATATCACTTGAATATTCAGTGAATGAAAACTTTTCCTATTACGGAAAATTTACTCATTTTCTGAGGGAGGACAAATAGGTACATGAGTCCCATCCACACATCCAATCACATGTGGGAATTGAGCCATACTATAAAAATCAACTTTAGTTTTCTGTAAATCATGTTGTGAGGATGGAAACTTTATGTAATGACTAATTCTAAGTAACATTGCATCCAAAAATGAATGAAAAAATCTGGACAGCGAGCTCTGGGATACACCACCAGCAATAGCTACAACCCCCTGAAAAGAACCAGACGTTAACAGGTGTAGACAACACAGGACTTGAACATGAGTAGGGATAGCATTTGTCCTGCGAGTCTCCCTTTGTAACATGGGATCCAAATCATTAATTAAATCAATTATTAAGTTACCAGTAAGCCGGTACCTATCATAAATCTGATCTTCAGTTTGACCAAGCAAGGTGATCCTAACTCTAAAAATTCTCTCTTCTATCTGCCTACCCCTCAAACCTGCAGCTAATCTCAATCTATGGCGGCGCGCCAAGAAGAAAAGTGCTGCCATTGTGCAAGGCTCCTGTTTGCTCTCTGAAAAACAGCAACAGTGGAAGCAGCAAAACCCTGCCTTATATAGTGGAGCTGGCAATCAGCAAGGCCTTCACAACATCTGATCTGCAGTGAATGACAGTGCAGGCTGATATGGGAGTGCAAAATTCATGAACACTATTCTGTTGAAAACAACTACATTGAAAGTGATACATACAAAATAAAAAAAATAAAAATGATTTTTCTTACAGCAGCAATAATCAAAATATGAATGTGTCCAACATCCACCAACATCCATTAAATTTTTCACACATATATGTGTGCAAATGATGATTTTTTGAAGGAACACCACAATTTTTATGTCACATAACCAAAAGGTCAGAGGTCACAAATGATCAGCACATGACATGACATGTCACATCACTAACACTATTTCGAAATGCAATCTGTCACTTTGGATTGCTTTCACAACTTCCCTAAGGCCCACATCATGAGCTTTCCTATGCCAGCGAAAAAATAACACCACGTCTGACTTGTTCTAATTTTAAGAAATGCTAACTGCGAATTCTACAGCATTCGCAACTTGCTCACTGTGATGCATAGGCACTTTCCCTTATGAAATATGATTCGCATCCATTGCGAATCATTTTAGAAGTCGCACATTGAAATACGATTTCTTAAATACCGAAAAACTAAAAAAATAATGATGCATCTCAGACTAGTAGATTGCATTCGCAAACGGACGATTTCTAAGAAAAATACCGATTGCGAATGCAATCTACTTTGATGCATGTGGGCCATAGTCATTTACAGTCAAAATATTAAACAATAAAAAATGACCATTTCTGACCATCTGGAGAAAGTACGACAAGTCCGGGGTCATCGTTTTTCATCAGAAAATTGATTTTTTGACTATAAAAAATCATACAAAATGTCAATTGGATTGTGGCTCATGTTGAATACCCACTTTGTAATGCCTCACAGTGACCAAAATTGCCATTTTTACAGACTTTTCCTTCCACTCAGAAACTTCCATTTTGACCAATTTCGGGCAGAAAATTACTCTAAAACTTCTTATTTTTGTATCAAAAGTGACAGTTCACATTCAATAGTTATTTACAGTCAAAAGCTTAAACATTAAAAAAATATAATTTCTGATCACCTGGAGAAAATCGACAGGTCCGGGGTCATTGTTTTTCATCAGACAATTTATAAAATTGGACTGTAGAAAAAAATGATTTAAAATGTCAATTGGATTGTGCCTCATTTTGTATAACCACTTTTTAACGCCTCACAGTGACAAAAGTGTTCATTTTTACAGACTTTGCCTTCTACTCAGAAGCTTTTATTTCGGCCAATTTCGGGCAGGACAAGGACTTTAAACACACTTATTTTTGTTCCAAAACTGATAATTCACATGCAATAGTTATTTATATTCAAAATATTGAACATTAAAAAAATGTAAATTACTGACCATCTGGAGAAAGTTCGACAGGCCCGGGGTCATCGTTTTTCATCAGAAAATTGATTTTCTGGACTGTAGAAAAAATGCTTCAAAATGTCACTTGTATTTTGGCTCATGTTTAATAACCACTTTTTAATGCCTCACTGTGACAAAAATTGTCATTTTTACAGACTTTTCCTCCTACTCAGTAGCTTCTATTTCTACCAATTTCGGGCAGGAAAATGACTCTAAACACACTTATTTTAGTTCCAAAAGTGATAATTCACATACAATTATCTTTTACAGTGAAAATATTAAACATAAAAAATGACCATTTCTGACCATCTGGAGAAAGTGCGACAGGTCCGGGGTCATCGACTTTCATCAGAAAGTTTATTTATTGGACTGTAGAAAAAAATATTCAAAATGTCAATTGGATTGTGCCTCATGTTGAATAACCACTTTTTAATGCCTCACTGTGACAAAAATATTCATTTTTACAGACTTTTCCTCCTACTCAGTACCTTCTATTTCGCCCAATTTTGGGCAGGAAAATGACTCTAAACACCCTTATTTTAGTTCCAAAAGTGATAATTCACTGATAAGGGCTCATACGCAGCTGTCTGTTAAATCTCTTTCCTTGTCATCATTTATATAATCAGTCAGGCATATTATCATTCTTTCCAAAAATGACTCCAGGCATCATGTGTACCTTTGTATGAAGTCCTGTTGTGTGCCACGTTATGTTTTTTAGACTCTTGGCATCATGTGCACCTTTGTATGTAGCCCTGTCATGTATCACGTTATGTTTCTTCAATAATTCCATTGGTTAATGTTTGTTGGTTACAGTGGCCAATGCTTGATGGTTTCCATTTCATTCTTGCCTTCATGAACAATCCCCACGTGGAGTAACCGTCTAACGGTGTCTTCTACTCCACGTGAGGCGCATTCAAATAAGAACGTCACGCCGCCATAAGCAAAATCATTAAAGCTATATAAGGAGAGTGCTAGGAACGTGATGGTGCTTTGATTCTTTGCACAAGCGTCATCACGAGCGCTTCGGACTTCTCCGACTTCACCAGGGAGCTGCCTTGTTTCCACTAGCTTCAATTCCCATCTCCAGTCCCCAAAAACCCCCCCGCCCTGCAACAATCCATGCTTACCTGTCTTCAGAACTCCCGATTTCCCTTCAGACGATCGGCTTCCCTCCACGAACTCAGCTGACTTCTTTCCTCATTCCGATCTTCTCTTCTTGGAACATCCGGTTATCTGCGGTCGACATCAACAACCTGCAAAGGAAATAAGAATCTAAGTTGCTAGGCAACTAAATCCAAAAGCCTTTTAATAAGCGAAAGCCTTTTTAAAAAGCGCAAGGACATTGAAAGACTATTATTTGAGAAAGATTAATACAGTTCAGTTTTAAAAGCACAAGAACATTGACTGACTATTTTGAGAATGTTAAATACAACTCTGTTTTGAAAATTTTTAATTAAGGGAATTAGAAACTACTGCATTTGGATTTTTTGGACATAGAAAGACAATGATTGCAAGACAATGATTGCAACAAGCATTGCTAAAGAAAAAACCCAACAAGCATTGAAAAAGCAATTATAAATAATGCATTGGTAAAACAATCGAACTAACCAATTTAAGTAAACATGTGATACATAATGTTCATGTAGGACAAGGTGTGGAACATTATTGATAGTTGTCTTGGCATTTGTACTAGTTTCTTTTGTATTGTTTTGTCTTGAGTATATTTACAGAACTGAACCCCCAATTGAAGATCTCCACTCAGAATTTTCAGGTATGGTCTTGCTACAAGGTTGAGTTCACCATTACTGACCAGAACTAAAATCTACTAACCAGTTGATGCTTTCTAGTTGTTCACGTGTCTGAGTATAATTTATTCTGCGCAATTAAATGCTATATCCTATATTATTTAAGGTGTACAGATCTAAGTGAAGAGATCATATTTAACCTAAAACAATAGAAGTTTTTGCATGGGCCTTCAAACAAGTGGTATGTAAGAATTTAATTGTGTATTTGTTATTTCGTGGTTACTTTTAATAGAAGTGAAGGTTCATTTAATCTGTTATTATCACAAAGAAGAAGACGCCGGCTGGCAAGGTATTCACAAGGCCCAGAGAACTTCAGTAAGAGAAACGAACTGCTGGATTCCTTGAAACGAAGACCCAGTGTTTTGTCTTGTTTCTCTCTCCACTTCCCCATTCCCTTGGAGACAAGCTGGTTAATCAAGTGTTATCTTCCTTGCTGACTAGCTGGTTCACAGGGGAATTGGGCCTTTACAACATCAAGAAGGAAACAACCGGAACGCCGTCTGTGATTGTGCAACATTCACATGCAATTATCATTTACAGTGAAAATATTACACATAAAAAAATCACCATTTCTGACCATCTGGAGAATGTTTGACAGGTCCGGGGTCATAGTTTTTCATCAGAAAAATTATTTTTTGGACTGTAGAAAAAACTATTCAAAATGTCAATTGGATTGTGCCTTATGTTGAATAAACACTTTTTAAAGTCACACAGTGACCAAAATTGCCATTTCTACAGACTTTTCCTTCTACTCAGAAGCTTCTATTTCGACCTATTTCGGGCAGGAAAATGACTCTAAACAAAGTTATTTTAGTTCCAAAAGTGATAATTCACATGCAATATTTATTTACAGTCAAAGGATTACACAATAAAATATCACCATTTCTGACCATCTGGAGAAAGTTCGACAGGTCCAGGGTTATTGTTTTTCATCAGAAAAATGATTTTTTGACTGTAGAAAAAATGATTCAAAATGTCAATTGGATTGTGCGTCGTATTGAATAACCACTTTTTAAAGGCTCACAGTGACCAAAATTGCCATTTATACAGACTTTTCCTCCTACTCAGAAGATTCTATTTCGACCAATTTCAGGCAGGAAAATGACTCTAAACACACTTATTTTAGTTCCAAAAGTGATAATTCACATGCATTGCTCATCTACAGTCAAAGTATTAAACATTGAAAAATAACCATTTCTGAGCATCTGGAGAAAAATCGACAGTTCGGGGGGTCATCGTTTTTCATCAGACTGTAGAAACAATGATTCAAAATGTCAATTAGATTGTGCCTCATGTTGAATTACCACCTTTCGAAGCCTCACTGTGACCAAAATTGCCATTTTTATAGACTTTTCCTCCTACTTAGAAACTTCTCTTTCAGTTAAATTCGGGAAGGAAAATGACTCTAAACACACTTATTTTGGTCCCAAAAGTGATAATTCACAAGCAATAGTTATTTACAGTCAAAAGATTACACATTAAAATATCACCATTTCTGACCATCTGGAGAAAGTTCGCCAGGTCCGGGGTCATAGTTTTTCATCAGAAAAATGATTTTTTGGACTGTAGAAAAAATTATATAAAATGTCAATTCGATTGTGCCTCATGTTGAATAAACACTTTTTAAAGCCTCACAGTGTCCAAAATTGCTATTTTTACAGACTTTTCCTTCTACTCAGAAGCTTCTATTTCGACCAATTTCGGGCAGGAAAATGACACTAAACACACTTATTTTAGTTCCAAAAGTGATAAATAACATGCAATAGTCATTTACAGTGAAAATATTAAACCTTAAAAATGTACCATTTCTGACCATCTGGAGAAAGTTCGCCAGGTCCGGGGTCATCGATTTTCATCAGAAAATTGATTATTTGGACTGTAGAAAAAATTATTCAAAATGTCAATTGGATTGTGCCTCATGTTGAATAACCACTTTTAAAGCCTCAATGTGACAAAAATTATCATTTTTACAGACTTTTCCTTCTACGCAGAAGCTTCTATTTTTACCAGTTTCGGGCAAGACAAGTACTTTAAACACACTAATTTTTGTTCCAAAAGTGATAATTCACATGCAATAGTTATTTACAGTCAAAAGATTAAAAGATTACACATTAAAAAATTACCATTTCTGACCATCTGGAGAAAGTTCGACAAGTCCAGTGAAATAGTTTTTCATCAGAAAATTGATTTTTTGGACTGTAGAAAAAATGATTCAAAATGTCGATTGGATTGTGCCTCATGTTGAATAATCACTCTTTAAAGCCTCACAGTGACCAAAATTGCCATTTTAACAGACTTTTCCTCCTACTCAGTAGCTTCTATTTCGACTAATTTCGTTCAGGAAAATGACTCTAAATGCACTTATTTTAGTTCCAAAAGTGATAATTCACATGAAATTATCATTTACAGTGAAAGTATTAAACATTAAAAAATGACCATTTCTTAGCATGTGGAGAAAGTTCGACAGGACCGGGGTCATCGATTTTCATCAGAAAATAGATTTTTTAGACTGTACAAAAAATTATTCCAAATGTCAATTGGATTGTGCCTCATTCTGAATTACCACCTTTCGAAGCCTCACTGTGACCAAAATTGCAGTTTTTATGGACTTTTCCTCCTACTTAGAAGCTTCTCTTTCAGTTAAATTCAGGCAAGAAAATGACTCTATTTTATTTCCAAAAGTGATAATTCACAAGCAATAGTTATTTACAGTTAAAAGATTACACATTCAAATATCACCATTTCTGACCGTCTGGAGTAAGTTCGACAGGTCCGGGGTCATAGTTTCTCATCAGAAAATTGATTTTTTTAGACTGTAGAAAAATGATTCAAAATGTCAATTGGATTGTGCATCATGTTGAATAACCACTTTTGAAAGGCTCACAGTGACCAAAATTACCATTTTTAAAGATTTTTCCTCCTATTCAGAAGATTCTATTTCGACCAATTTGAGGCAGGAAAATTACTCTAAACACACTTATTTTAGTTCCAAAAGTGATAATTCACATGCATTGCTCATCTACAGTCAAAGTATTAAACATTAAAAAGTAACCATTCCTGACCATCTGGAGAAAAATCAACAGATCCGGGGGTCATCGTTTTTCATCAGAAAATTGATTTTATTCATAATATCAATAGGATATTGCCTCATGTTGAATAAGTACTTTTTAATGCCTCGCTGTGACACAAATTGTCATTTTTACAGACTTTTCCTTCTATGCAGAAGCTTCTATTTTGACCAATTTCGGGCAGGAAAATGACTCTAAACACACTTATTTTAGTTCCAAAAGGGATAATTCACATGCAATTATCATTTACAGTGAAAGTATTAAACATTAAAAAATGATAATTTTGAGCATCTGGAAAAAGTTCGACAGGACAGGGGTCATCGATTTTCATCAGAAAATAGATTTTTGGGACTGTAGAAACAATTATTCAAAATGTCAATTGGATTGTGCCTCATGTTGAATTACCACCTTTCGAAGCCTCACTGTGACCAAAATTGCCATTTTTACAGACTTTTCCTCCTACTTAGAAGCTTCTATTTCGACTAATTTCGGGCAGGAAAATGACTCTAAACACACTTTTTTTTGTTCCAAAATTGATAATTCACATCCAATAGTTATTTACAGTCAAAAGATTACACATTAAAAAATTACCATTTCTGACCATCTGGAGAAAGTTCGATAGGTCCGGGGGTCCTAGTTTTTCATCTGAAAAATTATTTTTTGGACTGTAGAAAAAATTATTAAAAATGTCAATTGGATTGTGCCTCATGTTGAAAAACACTTTTTAAAGCCTCACAGTGACCAAAATTGCCATTTTTACAGACTTTTCCTTCTACTCAGAAGCATCTATTTCAACCAATTTCTGGCTGGAAAATGACACTAAACACACATATTTTAGTTCCAAAAGTGATAATTCACATGCATTGCTCATCTACAGTCAAAGTATTAAACATTAAAAAGTAAGCATTCCTGACCATCTGGAGAAAAATCAACAGATCCGGGGGTCGTCGTTTTTCATCAGAAAATTGATTTTTTGGACTGTAGAAAAAATTATTCAAAATGTCAATTGGTTTGTGCCTCATGTTGAATAACCACTTTTTAATGCCTCGCTGTGACACAAATTGTCATTTTTACAGACTTTTCCTTCTATGCAGAAGCTTCTATTTTGACCAATTTCAGGCAGGACAAGGACTTTAAACACACTTATTTTTGTTCCAAAAGTGATAATTCACATGCAATAGTTATTTATAGTCAAAAGATTAAACATTAAAAATTGACCATTTCTGACCAGCTGGAGATAGTTCGACAGGTCCAGTGTAATCGTTTTTCATCAGAAAATTGATTTTTTGGACTGTAAAAAAAATGATTCAAAATGTCAATTGGATTGTGCCTCATGTTGAATAACCACGTTTTAAAGTCTCACAGTGACCAAAATTGCCATTTTTACACACTTTTCCTCCTACTCAGTAGCTTCTATTTCGACTAATTTCGGGCAGGAAAATGACTCTAAACGCACTTATTTTAGTTCCAAAAGGAATAATTCACATGCAATTATCATTTACAGTGAAAGTATTAAACATTAAAAAATGACAATTTTTGAGCATTTGGAAAAAGTTCGACAGGACAGGGGTCATCGATTTTCATCAGAAAATATATTTTTGGGACTGTAGAAACAATTATTCAAAATGTCAAATGGATTGTGCCTCATGTTGAATTACCACCTTTCGAAGCCTCACTGTGACCAAAATTGCCATTTTTACAGACTTTTCCTCGTACTTAGAAGATTCTCTTTCAGTTAAATTCGGGCAGGAAAATGACTCTAAAAACACTTATTTTAGTTCCAAAAGTGATAATTCAGAAGCAATATTATTTACAGTTAAATGATTACACATTAAAATATCACCATTTCTGACCATCTGGAGAAAGTTCGACAGGTCCGGGCTCATCGTTTTTCATCAGAAAATTGATTTTTTTGGACTGTAGAAAAAATTATTCAAAATGTCAATTGGATTATGCCTCATGTTGAATAACCACTTTTTAATGCCTCACTGTGACAAAAATTGTCATTTTTACAAACTTTTCCTTCTACGCAAAAGCTTCTATTTCGACCAATTTCGGCTAGGACAAGGACATTAAACACACTTATTTTTGTTCCAAAAGTGATAATTCACATCCAATAGTTATTTACAGGAACAAGATCACACATTAAAAAATGACCATTTCTGACCATCTGGAGAAAGTTTGACAGGTCCAGTGTAATCGTTTTTCATCAGAAAATTGATTTTTGGGACTTTAGAATAAATGATTCAAAATGTCAATTTTATTGTGGCTCATGTTGAAAACCACCTTTTAATGCCTCTCAAGAAAAAATTCTAAACACACATATTTTAGCTCCAAAAGTTATAATTCACATGCAATAGTCATTTACAGTCAAAATATTAAACATTAAAAAATGACCATTTCTGACCATCTGGAGAAAGTGCAACAGGTTCGGGGTCATCGTTTTTAATCAGAAAATTGATTTTTTTGACTATAAAAAATGATTCAAAATGTCAATTGGATTGTGGTTCATGTTGAATAACCACTTTTTAATGAGTCACAGTGACCAAAATTGCATTTTTTGCAGACTTTTCCTTCTACGCAGAAGCTTCCATTTCAACCAATTTCCGGCAGGAAAATGACTCTAAACACAATTATTTGTGTTCCAAAAGTCATAATTCACATGCAATAGTTATTTACAGTCAAAACCTTAAACATTAAAAAATTACAATTTCTGACCATCTGGAGAAAGTTTGACAGGTCCGAGGTCATCGTTTTTCATCAGATAATAGATTTTTTGGACTGTAGAAAAAATGATTCAAAATGTCAATTGGATTGTGCCCCATGTTGAATAACCACTGGGAGACCGGCTAGTTTGGGGGCAAGATGGAGGCTGACTAGAGCGGCCGTTTCACTCCTCTCTGACTATTGATACATATGGAGATTTGGCAGCGAGGAAACTGAAGACTTGTATAGCGTTTGCAAGCGGCGACGGCTCTGAGAGGTGAACAGCAGGGCTTTCTGAGAAAACCGAGTCACGCCGACGGTGCTTTCAATGCTGAGTGTCCCTACCGCAGGGGATGGATAGCGGCGAGTCGGTGCAGCTAACCTTAAAGACCTCCCCAAAGCCCGGACCCGCCCTGCTGTTTTGCCGTGCGGGTTTGGCAAGAACATTTTGGGCTTACCTGGCGATTTCAGCGTACCCCGGCGCTGGAAAGGATTACTGCCTGCGACGCTCCTGTTCCTGTTTGGAGCACCCGGTGATTATGGCCCGAAAGTTCCCGTGGCTGCGGGGGTGAAAACTAAGACACGCCTGGGCATGGGTGTCGGAATTTCTCCTAAAGTTAACACCGCAGCAAACCTGATTACTAACGCTGCTGCGGACTCTCAGAGCAAGCCAGGGCCTAAGAAACAGATTGGAAATCTCCAAGCCAAACCGGATGAAAGGAAATCCCGACATGGAATACCGCGAAGCACTGAGCCCACTGTTCAGGAGATGCTGAGAGCAACCCCGCAACTTAAAACACTGAATGGAGGCACAGTTGCAGTAGAAGGTGAGCAGCCTCAGGGGGGGGGGTATGGATAATGGAAAAGTATGTATTGAATCTGCCACCCGTAGATTTGACCCCTAATGATAGCACAGCCACTGACAATATACTGATTGTATCGCCACAGCCAACACAAAATATCCAGGCTCCTGATCATGATAAAGCCCCTCCCTGTCTGCAGCCAGAGATACAAGCTTGTAGCAATGGGGGAACTGTAGCTACTTCTAAGCCTATAGAAGTTACAGAAGACGTAGAAACTTCTGAAGTGTTCGTTAAACAAAGGTCCAGCAATCCAGCCGAGGCCCAAGGGGGCTTAGCAGCAGGGATGGAAAGCTATGCCGCATCATTCAACCATAGCGAGCAGGACTTCTATTCATTTTCAGATGGTATTTGGTCAATATCTGGCTCTCCCTCTGGGTCTCAGGAAGATTCTAGCGATGAGAGCTCGGGCTCAGGCGCTGGGAAAAAAGACATGACGGCTACAATCCGTAAAACAATAAAAAGAACATGTCATCCAAGCCCACACAAAAAAGACCTAAAGTGGGATTATCTGGAAGCTGGGTTACTCAGTACAAGCAACATGAATATAAAGGTACCAGCAGCGGGGGATCAATCCTCCGCTACCCCCCCAACCTTGGACACCGTCATTCAATGTATACTTTCTCATCGAGAAGAGACATGACAGGATAGCAAACGAGCACAAACAACAATGCGTAAAATCCAAGGGGCAGTTAGAAAAGTCGCTAAATCATGTGTGGTAATCAACGAGCGACTTACAGCCCTGGCAGCTCGGACTGAAACCCTGGATACCGATGTCACTACCACACGTACAGCCACGATAGCACATGAGGCTCAAGTCATCGATATACAGTGGAAGATCGAGGACTATGAAAATAGGTCACGTCGCAATAATCTTCGCATTTTAGGGGTCCCCGAGGGAAAAGAAGGAGAGGACACTCGGAGATACATGGGCGATGTCTTGTCTAAGACATTCCCACAGCTTGGGGAGTGGAATTGGGAACTGGAAATTCAAAGGGCGCAACGCATTCCCTTTAACCTTAAGTCACCTCCAAAGCCCGATACCAAGCCCTGAGCGGTACTAATATACTTATACTATATACTATATGCTTTGTCAGCCAGTGTATGACAAGGCAAAACCTACAACAAAACGCAGTGGTGGAGATTATACCTTTTTTGTGCAACCAGATTATTGCCATTATACTGTTGAAAGACGCTGGCGCCTCCGACAAATGATCAAACCAGTACAGGACCCCGGGGGCAGGCATTCCTTCTGCATCCCGCTCGGCTGAAAGATATTAAGGGGGAACATGTCCGCTTCTTTACATCCGAAATTAAAGTACAGGAGTATTTGGAGAAATGGACCTAAAACGCCTGGATTAAGGATCTGCTTTAGGACTATCGACAAAATTAATATAGGGGTTATGCCCATATTTTTATATTGTGCTTTTCAACTTTACTTTATTTGCTTCTTCACTTTCTCGCTGTATTCTAGTTTAATCTACTCTTGGTAAGAGAGGAGTGACCATCGTAGTAGACTACCACTAGTCTTAATGCGTTTTTGTAAGGGAAGGGTGGGGGGGGTCTCGAGGGAGGTGTAAGGGACAGGGAACGGGCACTGGTGAAGGGTGGGGGATGAGAAGTGGGGGGTGGAGGTTGGGAGAAAAAGAAAAAAAAAGGGGAGGTTTGCAGAAATGAACTTAAAATAGCTTGTATTAGGAAGCAGTGGCGATTAAAGCAGCAAAAATTCAATATATCAAATGGCTAAAATCACTATTTGTTCATTAAACGTAGGGGGTCTCAACGACAGATATGAACGCAGAAATGTTGCAGAGATGTTAAGAAATGTTAATCCTGATATATGTAAATAGGAAACACATATCCCATGGGGGAGCCGGGACATATTGGCTATAAGAGGCTATAACCTCGTAATATGATCTACCCAGACCTCAACTATTAGAGGAACAGCGATCCATATTAAAAATAGACTGGGGATACCCATACGGACAATGGGGGATAAATCAGGAAGGTGGGCATTGGCCCAGCTTTCCATGGGGATCACTATCTGCACCATATATGGGTCAAATGAGGATGATCCCCAAATCTTAAACGATCTAGAAATTGAGGCAGCATCATGGCCAGGCCCGTTTGTATTTTGCGGGGATCTCAATATTCATTACGAGAAAAGATTTGACAGCACCCAAAGATATCAAGGGAGAAAACCCTGTGTCCATCGTGCTCTCTCTGCTCTATAAATTAGCTATGATCTATATGATGTCTGGGGAGTTCAACATCCAACAGACCCTGGGTACACATATTATTCAAACCCCCACAAAAATGTTTACAGGCTGGACTACTTTTTTGTGTCATCCCCCCTTATCTCATGTGTTGAAATTAAAAAACTTCCGAAAATACTCTGACCATAACCCTTTAATTTTGGGTTTGATACTTCCAAACCTACAATATCCAGTCACTATTGCATAAGGAAAGGTACATAGAACATATTAAAAAATGGACTATTAACTATTATGAAGATAATCAATATAGCTCTTCACGCAATATAGTTTGGGATAGCTTTAAAGCTTGGCTCCGGGGGGAGACAATCAGTTTTGTAGGGAAGACCCGGAAACAAGAAAAGCAGGAAATTAACACACTGATGTCTAAATTGGCAGAACTAGAAAATGAATATACTAGGAAAGTCAGACGAAAACAAGAGAATGTTGAAAATGCTATTTGCCATATTATCACAAATACGAAAGCTGAAATTAACAACTATTATATTAAGAAGGGAGCAGCTATGTATCAAGCATACAATTCAGAAGGATATGAATATGGGGAATCTATAGGTAAAGTCTTGGCTCTGCGGACAAAACAAACAATCGCAAAAAATAATATAACAGAAATTAAGGGCAGTGATGGGGCCTCTTACACAGTAAGAAAAGATATCATAGAAGTTTTTGAGAAATTCTACCAAGACCTATATAAACAAGGGGATACAGAGCCTATGTTAGATAGCGATACTGAGCGTATCTTAGGTAGTCCCGCAGACTTACTGCAGAAATGCGGGAAGAGTTAGATAAGGAAATAACTGAAGCCGAGGTACTTAGTGCTGTGCAAGTAATGGCCATGGGGAAGGCAACAGGGCCAGATAGGATCCCCCTGAAGCTATATAAAGCGATTAAAAAAGAAATAACCCCTTTGCTATTAGATTTGTTCTTGGGGATACAATATAATGGGTCTCCCCTAGAGTCTTGGGAAAGGGCAGATATAGTTGTGTTTCTAAAGAAAGGAAAATCTGCACATAAACCTGCCTTATATAGGCCTATATCTCTAATGAACACGGATACGAAACTGTATTCAAAAATCTTAGCTACCCGTCTAGGGAGGATCATAGCTCATCTTGTCTCTCCTTGGCAACACGGTTTTATACCGAAAAAAGGCACTACGGATCATATAAGATGTGTGATAGCTTTGTTGGACATCACTGAGGCAGCTGGGGAGAAGATGGCTATGATCCTCCTAGACGCGGAGAAAGCTTTCGACTGTGTCGCATGGCAATATTTATGGACAACCATGGCACAAAGGGGCTTCGGCCCTGGTATTGTAACAGCTATACAAGCCATGTATCATCGACCATATGCCAAACTAAATATTATGGGGAAAGAATCTGCTCCAATAACAATTGCGAGAGGGAAGAGGCAGGGGTGTACCTGCTCGCCAATACTCTTTGCTATTTATATTGACATCTTCATAGAGCAAATTCTCCAGGACCAGACTATCACCCCAGTCCAGCATAATATCTGTGAGACAATAATATTGGCATATGCCGATGACTTGGCGATAATAACAACAGAACCAGACAAGGCGATAGTTAAAATCCAGAAATTAGCAGAAGAGTATGGCCGAAAATCAGGCTATCTTTTAAACGCAGACAAAACCCAGATTCTATGTAATATCAACACCATGTGTAATGATCATCAAAAATGAGTCGAAGTAACCTATTTAGGTATTAAGATCACTAAAGATATAGATACCATCTGGAAAATAAATATACAACCTATATGTGATCAAATTAGCATAGATCTTCAACGGTTGAACAGGTTCCATCTATCGCTTATCGGACGTGCAACATCCTTAAAATGATCATGTTCCCGAAAATCTTATATTTGTTCAGGTCAATACCAATCGCTATTGAAGAACAATTTTTAAGGAGAATAGATAGCACCTTCAGCTGTTTTGCTTGGAAATATTCTAAAATTCGCAGATCTTTCAAATTTTTAACATTACCGCAGGAACAAGGAGGATAGTCTGCCCCAAATATTAGATACTATTATTACGCATGTTTTCTGCAGCAAATGGGATATGTAATTATGCCAGGCAGCAGGGGCTGGCAATATAACTCAAACGATAATTTACCCTCAATTTATGAACTAGCCGTATGTAATATTGCTCAAGGGATACTTTTTAGGCAAATTGAGCCCAGCTACTATAAAAAACAAAGTTCAAGATAATGATTGCAGTTTGGAAGATTTACCTATATATCAACGTTATACTCCGTTATGGCGATCCTGTAATTCCTCTCCATTGTTGTATGATAGAACAGCTTGGCAATGGGAGGAAAAGGGAGTACTCACGGTGGGCGACTTATATGCTGCTGAACGAATATTGCCATTCTTGGAGCATCAACAAAAATACGGTTTATCTGATAACTCGCTTTTTAAATATATATAATCAGATCGCTAGCTATTTGAATAAAGTAAAAAAGAAGCGATTAGTGCTTCATAAGATACCCTTAATTGAAATCATCTCCAATCCGCTGACTAGAATCAAGAATATATATAAAAAATTATTCAAAATGTCAGGATTTTGCCTCATGTTGAATAACCACTTTTTAAAGCCTCACAGTGACCGAAATTGCCATTTTTACAGACTTTTCCTCCTACTCAGTAGCTTCTATTTCGACCAATTTTGGGCAGGAAAGTGACTCTAAACACACTTATTTTATTTCCAAAAGTGATAATTCACATGCAATTATCATTTGCAGTGAAAATATTAAACATTAATAAAATTATAGTGCTAGAGTTGTTAGTTTATAGATTTATAATGAACTGGAAATGTACTTTATGTTGAGATTTTAAGAAATCTTCACTGTATAAATTAGGGAATCTGCTGTTAAAAATTGCACTTTATATAGACTGTTTTTAGCTTATTTATATAACTTTTTAATGTAACGGAAGAGTTGTTATTGCTGATCATTCTGTGAACCGAATAAAGATGATATTATTAAAAAATGATAATTTCTGACCATCTGGAGAAAGTTCGACAGGTCCAGTGTCATCGTTTTTCATCAGAAAATTGATTTTTTGGACTGTAGAAAAAAATGATTCAAAATGTCAATTGGATTGTGCCTCATGTTGAATAACCACTTTTTAAAGCCTCACAGTGACCAATATTGCCATTTTTACATATATTTCCTCCTACTCAGAAACTAATATTTCAACAAATTTCGGGCAGGAAAATGACTCTAAACACACTTATTTTAGTTCCAAAAAAGATAATTCATGTACAATAGTCATTTAAAGTCAAAATATTAAACATTAAACAAATGACAATTTCTGACCATTTAGAGAAAGTTCGACAGGTCCAGGGTCATCGTTTTTCATCAGAAAATAGATGTTTTGGACTGTAGAAAATGTCAATTCGATTGTGCTTCATGTTGAATAACCACTTTTTAAAGCCTCACAGTGACCAAAATTGCCATTTTTACAGACTTTTCCTGCTACTCAGAAGCTTCTACTTCGCCTAATACAGGAAAATGCCTCTAAACACACGTATTCTAGTTCCAAAAGTGATAATTCACATGCAATAGTCACTTAGAGTCAAAATATTAAAAATTTAAAAATTATTATTTCTGACCATCTGTAGAAAGTTCGACAGGTCCGGGGGGGGGGTGTCGTTTTTAATCAGAAAATTGATTTTTTGGACTGTAGAAAAAAGTATTCAAGATGTCAATTGGATTGTGCCTCATGTTGAATAACCCCTTCTTAACGCCTCACAGTGACCAAAATTGCCATTTTGGCAGACTTTTCCTGCTACTCAGAAGCTCCTATTTCGACCAGTTTTGGGCAGGAAAATGACTCTAAACACACTTATTTTAGTTCCTAAAGTAATAATTCACATGCAAAAACATTTAAAAAATGACCATTTCTGACCATCTACGGGAGAAAGTTCGACAGGTCCGAGGTCATCGCTTTTTATCAGAAATTTGATTTTTTGGACTGTAGAAAAAATGATTCAAAATGTCAATTGGATTGTGCCTCATGTGAATAACCACTTTTCAAAGCCTCACAGTGACCAAAATTGCCATTTTTACAGACTTTTCCTCCTACTCAGAAACTTCTATTTCGAACAATTTTGGGCAGGAAAATGACTCTAAACACACTTATTTTATTTCCAAAAATGAGAATTCACGTACCATAGTCATTTACAGTCAAAATATTAAACATTAAACAAATGTCAATTTCTGACCATCTGGAGAAAGTTCGACAGGTCTGGGGTCATCGTTTTTCAACGTAAACTTGATTTTTTGGACTGTAGAAAAAATTATTCAAAATGTCAATTGGATTGTGTCTCATGTTGAATAACCACTTTTAAAAGCCTCACCGTGACCACAATTGCCATTTTTACAGACTTTTCCTCCTACTCAGAATCTTCTATTTTGACTAGTTTCGGGCAGGAAAATGACTCTAAACACACTTATTTAAGTTCCTAAAGTGATAATTTACATTCAATAGTCATTTACAGTCTAAAGAACAAACATTAAAAAATTATCATTTCTGACCATCTGGAGAAGGTTCGACAGGTCCCGTGTCATCGTTTTTCATCAGAAAGTTGATTTTATGGACTGTATAAAAAATTATCCAAAATGTCAATTGGATTGTGCCTCATGTTGAATAACCACTTTTCAAGGCCTCGCAGTGACCAAAATTGCCATTTTTACAGATATTTCCTCCTACTCAGAACCTTATATTTCGACCAATTTCGGGCAGGAAAATGAATCTAAACACACTTATTTTAGTTCCAAAAATGATAATTCACGTACAATAGTCATTTAAAGTCAAAATATTAAACATTAAACAAATGACAATTTCTGACCATTTAGAGAAAGTTCGACAGGTCCAGGGTCATCGTTTTTCATCAGAAAATAGATTTTTTGGACTGTAGAAAAAATGATTCAAAATGTCAATTGGATTGTGATTCATGTTAAATAACCACTTTTTAAAACCTCACAGTGACCAAAATTGCCATTTTTACAGACTTTTCCGCCTACTCAGAAACTTCTATTTCAATGAATTTCGGGCAGGAAAATGACTCTAAACACACTTATTTTAGTTCCAAAATTGATAATTCACATGCAATAGTCATTTAGAGTCAAAATATTAAAAATTAAAAAATTATTATTTCTGACCATCTGTAGAAAGTTTGACAGGTCCAGGGGGTTGTCATTTTTAATCAGAAAATTATTTTTTGGGACTGTAGAAAAAAGTATTCAAAATGTCAACTGGATTGGGGCGTGCCTTGCGCGCCGCTACGAGATCGCGGATCGCGCTTGAGCTCGGGGACAACAGCGCCTGTCGGGCCGATTTTGGGATCCCGTTTTATGCCGTTTTCAGTCCCGAACTCGGCATAATGAATCGGAATGTGCCGTGAGCGCTTTGATGTAAGCTACAACAGCTGAAGAAGGAAAGAACTGACCTTTTTTCGTCTGGATGCCTCGTTACTGGAATTTTTGCGAGCGGTCGCCATTTTGTTTTTGCGGTGGCGACGCTCGTGTTTTCTGTCACAAGAGCAATGCAATAGAGCGCAACTCTTATTTGAAGATGGCACGAGGTGATATTTAATTTTTTTTATATACTGTTGGTTCTTTGGAAGTGTTTCACTGATTGCAGGCGCAGTTATAAGCTTTCTGACTTATGTGGATTTCTGACTGACATCTTTCACCTCCCTCTGCTGTCTACTTATGGTACATTACCTCACCTGAGGTGTTTGCGCTGCGTAACCTGATCTAGAGGTTGCTTGACAATTGGAAGATACTGTTTTTTTTTGCGCTCTTGTGGTAGCTTACATGGCTTTTTCTTTTGCCTCAACTGTTCATGTCCGCCATTTTGTGCTCTAATGTCACGACCATAGTCTGAGCTTATTGATCATACAGTGTTTACTATCAGTGAGACTTGGTGAGGTATCATTTGTGTCACTTTTGGCCTATTTTTGATTTGTCCTTCTAAGCATTCCTATTCTGGTGCACTTTTGGAGCGTTTACTGGGACCTGCTCCTATGGCGGACAACATGGGGCCTTCTCCCAATAATAAAGACTCTAAAGGGACTCTAAAAAGATCTTAACAGCAGTCCACCACTCCTGAGTCCTCTCAGAAAGATACTAATACCACTTTGGATGCTATTTTGGCGCGTCTAAATGTTGTACACGATATTGCGCAATCTACCAAGACTAATACCGATTTATTGCAAGTTGAGGTGGCAGCTATCAGGAGTGACTTTAAAGCCTTATCTGTCAGGGTTACAAATGCAGAATCCCATATCAGTGTGGTGGAGAATAATACTCACCAACACTCGAGGGCTCTTCAACAGATGGAACGTTCGATGGCGGCTTTGCGAAGAGACCTTACAGAGCAAGAAGATCGTAATCGGAGGAGTAATCTACGTATTTTTGGTCTTCCTGAAGATGCGGAACTATCAGCCTCCTCAATGATTGATTTTCTATCCAAATGGCTTCCTTCTACCTTACAAATTTCCTTTCAGAGAGACTTTGAAATTGAGAGAGCTCATCGAGTTCCTACGTTCAAACCCAAATCTTCAACATATCCGAGGGCGGTAATTTTTAAACCGCTGCGTCATCAGCATTCAGAACAAATTTTGGCTCATATGAGGATGGTTAAATCGGTGACTTGGGAAGGACATCGGATTGCTATCTCACAGGATTTTGCTAGAGACACTGTAATTCGAAGGAAAGGATTTCTCAATCTGCGAAAACGTCTTTTGGACATGAACATCCCCTTTTCCTTTGCTGGTCCTTCCAAGTTTCGTATCACTTTTAAGGGTCGATATCGTATTTTTGATGAACCTTCTGATCTTTCTTCCTTTTTAGATAACCAATCTGAATCACAGATGGATTCTTCTCCTGCTCCTGGTCCTTCTTCTCCTGTTCCTGGTTCTTCTGGAACTTGATTCTCTTTGTTTTTCTTTCTTTGTGTGGATTCTTACATATTTCTGTCTGACATATGTCGCTGTTTCAGTGCTTCATGTTGATTTTGGCTTATCCCACTTTTTCAGGTGTCTTGCTTTTCGTATTTCTATCATCATGGTTACCTGTGCTTTTTTAGTAGCCTATTGGTTTCTTTGTTCTCCTTTTTGTTTTGGTCTCTTCTTCTTTGTATATTATGCCATCTGCGTTGGTTGCTTTTTTTGTGTCCTCAGTTATTTTCCTTCTACACTAGTGTTATTTTCTGACTGTTAAGTGTCATTATCTTTGACATTTGCTTCATGTGGTGTTCTTTTGTCTTCTTATAGTTTCTATGCTTATTGACAGTACTTTTCGCCTCTTCGTCTTCCCCTCGCGTAGTATTATCCCGCTTCGTATTATCTTGTTGTTTTTCCTTCCCTGCATTGTCTCTCACTCTATATGTAGTTTTGTTTTTCGTTCCGTTTTTTCTGGCCTTATCGTTGATCCTTTGTTTACCAGTATGCTTCGGATATTTCATTTCACTTTCTATCTTTTTGTTTCCTTGCTCTTAAGGTTATCTATTTAACCTCTCTATAACCTTAGATAATGTATCTATCTATTTCTTATACACCATAATTATTCCTTCTTCGTTGTGATTTAATGATTATTGTACTATTTCCACTTCTATACTGCTTATATAGTTATAGGTTTTATTCATGCTATCTTTGTATTATGAACACCGTTCACTTGATGGATTCCCTGTTCTACAGGTCGGAAGTACTTAGTGTTTTGACAGTTTTTCTCTCTCTTCTGTTCATATTTTTTTTATGATTCATTTCTCTTTGCCTCTATTGATCATATGTTTAATTCTATCCTTTTCTTTTGTGATTAGGATATACGTTCGGTTTATACTCGGTTCATATATTTGAATGCTTTATTCTCTTTGGACGGTATGCTCTGCAGCGCTGTTTCTTGTTCGTTCTTATATCTGTTGTTTTTATTTTATTTATTTATTTTTTTTTAAAAAACCTTTATTGTGCAAAAAGAGTACAAATACAGACCTACAACCACCAAGGCCGGTCAGTCATACGAAATAGCAAAAACAGATCAATACACAGCTCATCAGCCGACAACCCGGGGGTCCGGCAGCGTATAAGCACCATGTAATTCGAAGCGTGTGGCAGGCGAGGATAAATAGAAGGTTTCTTGTTTAATTATATAGAAACAACAAAGAAAAGACACAAAAAGAGAAATCGAGGCAAACCAGCTGTCTAAGGACTGCCGCGTGTGGCAGGAGGGACAAAGGAGAAGCAAGCATCAAAAAATCATGTAGGAGGGGAGTGGGGACCGAGAGTGAGCGGTATATCACAATAACAGGAAATCAGAGTACTGGAGCGTATAGTCAGGGAGACCGAGGAATGTCAGGGGGCTCCGCAAGGGGAGGATCACAGATCTCTCCACGGTACGAGTTCCATTGACCCCATATCCTTCCCCACTTCTTGGGCCTACCTCGGGAGATGTATACAATTTTTTCTCTAAACATGCACCAGTCCATGTTCTCCTCCCAGGTCGAGACCAATGGTGCCCTATGAGACCCCCACAATTGAGCGATATCTCTCTTTGCAATCATGTTGCCCAGCGTGACCCATTGAGTCTGAGCAACAGTACAGTCATTCGGTTCCCAAATATTCAGCAAACAACGTCTGGCCTCGGGGAATAGCTCAACACCCGTCACTTCACCCATCACCGCATGTACTCGAGTCCAGAAAACCACCACCTCCGGGCATTCCCATAGAATATGGAGGAAGGTCGCAAGCAGACCACAACCACGCCGACATAACCATCTGTTGTTTTTTTAATAGTACAACATCTATTCAAATTATTTACACTTATTGATTATGTTCCCTTAATTTATAGGCTCACTGTACACTCTATCCGAATGTTTCACTATATATTTCTTTTTTTTTTGCTCTTTTGATTAATTTCTATTTATTGTTACTTCTGGTTCATATTTATTCATGATGATTTCTATTACAGTATTTATTAAGAATTAATTCTGCCTATTGCTATGTTTGATTAATTCACTGACTGTTTATACTCTTTGTATATAGTTCATTATTATTTTCTTCTCCTCTCATGCTTTATATTGTTCGTTTCTGGCTCATAGTTTTGCATGATGTTTTTGTTTTCTTATAGTATTTCTTGAACATTAACTATGCATATTTTGTACTTATGATCCATATACAGGGTATTTGTTTATTCTTTTCATTTAGTTGTCTATTTACTTTTTAGATCGCCCTATTCTTATTATTATCGCTTGTGCATATATATTCATGATGTCTTTATTTTACTATGTATTCCGCCTTTGTATTCCTGTTTTTATTTAGCTCAGAGGCCTCTTAAGATTTTTTCCCTTCTATCTCGCTCTAAATTTTACATTGCTCTGCGTCTTTTATTGCCTTTTATGCTTATCACCTACTTTTCTGTCTATTATAGGGCTGTTAATTTTAATTTTAATATTGTCTGTTTCCCGGCAGTCCGCTTGCTTCCCGCATCCATGTCCCCCCTGGTATGAATTTGGTCCACTTTAGACCTCCCCTGGTGGGTCTTCTTCCTTTGCTCTTTCTATTCTTTTCTGTTGCTTCTCTTTCTCCTTTTCTTTTCCTCTTCTCTTCATTCCCTTTCTTTCTCTTTTTCCTCCTGGATCCTCGTGTTGTGCTTTCTTCTTGTGTAGAGAGCTGTTGGTCTTTGGTAAGTGTTTTGTTTGACGTCTTACTCCCCCTACCATGCTTCTTGCTCGGTTTTTATTTCTATGTTAGACTGTGTCTGGTTTGAATGTAGTCTCCCTTAATGTTAAGGGATTAAACCATCCGGTTAAGAGGGCTAAGGTTCTTGATTATTGTAAATCTCTGTCTTCGGATTTAGTGTTCTTACAAGAAACGAAGGTCTCCTATAAAGAAGCGTTGTTATTACGGAAAGAGTGGGTTCTTGATGTGATGTGTTCGGATGCCCTTGGCAAGAAGAATGGGGTCATAACACTTATTTCTAAAAAATCTGGGTTGTCAGTCATTTCTGCTGAGCATGACTCTGAGGGACGTTGGTTGTTATCTCGATTGTCTAATGGTTCTGCTGATCTTTATGTTTTGAACATTTATGCTCCAAATGCTGATGATCCTTCTTTTTGGCAAAAGATCATTAAACAATTAGCTCTTACTCCGCATAATGGTAATTTGATCGTTGGTGGTGACTTTAATTTACCACTTGATCCAGTGCTGGATAGAAATTTGGCTTTCTCTTTCCGCCCTCCTAGATCTCATAAACAATTGTTAAATATGTGCTCCTCTGTAAATCTCCAAGATATTTGGCGTCTCCATAACCCTACAGGTAGGGATTTTTCCTTCTTTTCCCTCCCTCATTCTAGCTTTTCTCGTATTGACTATCTCCTAGTTCATTCGTCTTTAGTGCAGCACTCATCTTCTCCGTACATTCATCCTATTCTTATCTCTGATCACGCGGCTGTTTCTTTTTCTCTCCTAAATATCGCTCCTAAGAGAAAACCTTCCTCTTGGAGACTCAATACGAAAGTTCTCCATGACGTTGTTCGAGTTCAGAATATACAAGATGAGATTGAACATTTCTTTTCTGATAGTGAAGGCTCAGTTAGTTCTCCGGTGGTTTTATGGGACGCTTTTAAGTGTACACTCCAGGGACACATTATTAAAGTTATGGCGAAACGAAATGCTGACATCAAAAGGGAACTCGCTGAGTTAGCAGATAGTATTAAACAACAGGAGCTTCTTTTTTGACGTACTAATGATAAACAATTGTTGCAATCCATTACAAATTTGAAATATTCCTACAACACTATCGTTACCAAGAGAGCTCATATTGGGGTTCAGGCCCAGAAATCGAAACGGTTACTCTTGAAGAATCGGGCTGGTAAGATTCTAGCCGCGACTTTGAAATTTCAGGAGTCTAGCTTTAAATCCTCTCAAATCTCTTCTATTACTGAAAGATCTGGTATTAAAAAATTTCAGACTAAGGAAATTCTTGAGGTTTTTCAGGATTTTTATAGTTCTCTCTATACCCCCACTAATCAGTCGTCGTTTGAAGCTTGCCAGGAATTTTTAAAAACTATTCCTCTTCAGTCTGTATCTATGGTAGATGGAGAGAAATTGGGTGGCCCAATCACATCTGCTGAAATTATGCATGCTATCAAGTCTACTCGGTCTGGTAAAGCCCCTGGGCCGGATGGTTTTCCCATCATGTTTTACAAGACCTTTCTCCCTTCTGTGGTTCCTCGTCTTAAAGCTGTTTTTGATGTGTTTATTCACGAGAGCGCGGTTTCAGGTACTGCGGCGGATGCTACTATTGTAGTAATTCCAAAGACGGGAAAGATGTCTCAGACCCTAAAAACTTTCGCCCTATTTCCCTTCTTAATATGGAGGCTAAAATCTTTGCTAAGATTCTTGCCAAGCGGTTAGAGTCTTATATTCCTTCTTTAGTTCATTCATCTCAGACGGGTTTCGTGAAGGGTAGACTTGCTAGAGATAATATCCGTACCTTCTGCCATATTTTAGGTACAGCTAAGCGGTCTACGCTTCCAGATGCTGCTCTAGCCTTAGATGCCGAGAAGGCTTTTACTAAGATATCTTGGCCTTTTCTCCATGCTGTTCTTCGTGCACATAATCTTGGTGACTCTTTTGTTAACATGGTTATGTCCTTATATGCCCAACCGAGAGCGAATATCCGTGTCAATGGGGCTACCTCTGAGTTTTTCAGTCTTCGTCAAGGTACCCGTCAAGGCTTTCCCTTATCCCCGCTTTTGTTTTTATTTGCTATTGATTCTCTTCTTAGACTAATTGATCTCCATCCGGATATCAAGGGGTTTACTTTTGGTCCGAATTGCATAAAAACAGCGGCTTACGCGGATGATGTTCTTATTTTTTCGGATGATATTGTTTCAGCTATTCCCGCGCTTACAGATATTATTGCTTGTTTTTCTAAGGTCTCTGGTTATACGCTTAACAGAGACAAGACTGAGATGTTCCATCTGAATGCTTATTGTTTCCCAGCACATATGGGTACCGCTGGCTTTAAGTGGCAATCTAAACATCTCAAATATCGAGGAATTTGGTTTTGTGGTACTCTCTATGATACGGTGGCATATACTGAGGCGCAAACTCTACTCAAAGTTCGTCAACTTTTAGATACTTGGTCCCCTAAACATATCTCTTGGTGGGGTTTTATCCAAACTCTAAAAATGATGGTTACTCCTATTATTAACTCTGTTTCTTCTATGCTTCCGGTGAAATTGTCTTCTTCCTTTTTTCGTGAGATTGACTCCATTACTTCTAAGTTTCTCTGGAGTGATAAGAGGGCTAGAATTGCGTATAAGTCTTTGAGGAAACCTTATGAGATGGGCGGTTGTAATTTTCCTGATTGGGAGAGATACCAGGTGGCTTTTTTAGCTTCCCAAGGTGCTTTGTAGTTTTCCTCGATTCCTGTTCACACGCCTTCTTGGGTGTTTATTGAGCAACATCTCTCATTTCCTTTACCACTTTCTTCCTTTTTAACCGCATCCACTTTATCTATTCCTTTTTCCCGCTCAATTATCTTAGATACTATTGCAGCAGTTAAGTCTGTGGATAAGAAAGTGGCTACCCCGATTCATAAATCAAGGTGGTCTTCTTTATGGCGTAATCCTAGATTAAAATTTGTTATTGATCCCGCGTTGATCCCTTACTGGACTTCTAAAGGAGTGACGTTAGTTCGTCATTTGTATGACTCCAATAATGATCCGTTGCCCTTTTTCTCTTTAGCTCAACAGTTCTCGCTCTCCAATTTGGACTTCTATACTTTTCAAGGCATTCAGTAAACTTGGAAAAAGGAGGAAGTGCAGCTTGGGGAATGCATGGAATTTTTAACATCAGCCAAAAAGCCCAAGAAAAAATGATTATCGAAAAAGTGGGCTTTCGATTTATGTGAGCTCACTAAGACTTTTCAATTAACACGCTTAGAACTTCGCTCACCACATTTGCTCGACATTACAGTTCATAACTGGAACTCCAAAAGCAACAAAATCTAAAGATGACAGAAGCCCTCTTTATGAAACTAGAAGTAATTCACAAAGGAATCCCATGAATCCTCATTGAAGATTTCAATCTTAGGGGCCGATTAGGATTGCGGACGGAAACTGGTTCCGTCCCCCAAGGAAGCGGCCAAGATACTCCGGACCGCTCCGCGGAGAAACCTCCGTAGCAATTAGGATGAAAATGGGACTAAAGTCTGACTGCAGCGGATGGACCACATCGAACTCCGTCCGCGGCTAACGGAGTACACCGGAGACCGCCGCAAGCGGATGGAACCCAAGAAACACCCACCGCCGCGGACGAACATGACCGCCGGAACAGCCACAACCACCGCAATACCAGCGGAGGCTCTGTGGTCGCAATTAGAATAACGCCGCCTGTTCCCCGGTACGCACCTCCATCCATGGCCGCAGCAGAAACAATGCAATGAGAAACTGTGCATCCCAGCGGAAGGCCAACACGAACAACATCCCTACCGTCAAACCAATGGCAAAATGTCTGACGGAAGTTAATAGAAAACACACGAAACAGGACTACCACCCACCTGAAACACCCACACCAATCACAAGCCACAATGACATCCCCCAAGCACCTACTAATCCACACTAGGCAACACACCCACCTAGCACCTGACTGCCAACAACCATTGGGACACAACCACGACACAGACTATAAAATTACTCCCACCCACTACCACAATCCTTTGCATCACAGCATAGCTGCTAGCAAGAGGCCCGAGACGACGGACAGCAGACACAAATTGCACACATACAACCACCACCCAAACACACCCACCACACAAACACCCACCACACCATTCCTACACACCACACACCTGCACCTCCCAAACCAATCAACCCACACCTTGAGCACCACACACCATGGCACCCAAGAAAAACCCGAAATTCACGGAGACACAGTTGAAGGTCATGGTGGATGAAATCATCCGTGTTGAACCCCACTTATTCGGGACACTAGTCCAGCAGACCCGCGTGGCCAACAAAAATCACATGTGGGACTGGATAGTAACTCGGGTGAATGCATCAGGGACCATGCCAAGGACAAAGCACAAGATCCAGAGAAGGTGGCATGACCTAAAAACCAGGGTCAAAGGCATCCGTGCTAAAAACCATCTGCGAGCACATCACACTGGCGGCGGCACACCCCCGGAGCCCATACCCTATACTGATTGGGAGGAAAAGGTGCTGGGCATACTGCACCCAGAGAGCCTGGAAGGAATTGAGGAAGGAGAAGAGTCTGGTAAGTACAAACCAAGCACCACGAGCACATAGACATGGCCTGCCTCACACAACTGAGAAGAAAAAGCTCCCAGGCTCCAACCCATGCATGTGGGCTACATACTCACCAAAATGTAAATGACTCCCAACAGGCCCCCATGTCCACAGGGAGGGTGGTGGTGTGTGGGGTGTGTGAGAGAGGATAGTACTACAACTCCCAACAGGCCCCCAAATCCACAGGGAGGGTGGTGGAGGGTGGGGTGTGTGCGAGAGGTCACAACTACAACTCCCAACAGGCCCCCATGTCCACAGGGAGGGTGGTGGTGTGTGGGGTGTGTGAGAGAGGATAGTACTACAACTCCCAACAGGCCCCCATGTCCACAGTGAGGGTGGTGGAGGGTGGGGTGTGTGAGAGAGGTCACAACTACAACTCCCAACAGGCCCCCATGTCCACAGGGAGGGTGGTGGTGTTTAGGGTGTGTGAGAGAGGATAGTACTACAACTCCCAACAGGCCCCCATGTTCACAGGGAGGGTGGTGGAGGGTGGGGTGTGTGAGAGAGGTCACAACTACAACTCCCAACAGGCCCCCATGTCCACAGGGAAGGTGGTGGTGTGTGGGGTGTGTGAGAGAGGATAGTACTACAACTCCCAACAGGCCCCCATGTCCACAGGGAGGGTGGTGGAGGGTGGGGTGTGTGCGAGAGGATAGTACTACAACTCCCAACAGGCCCCCATGTCCACAGGGAGGGTGGTGGTGTGTGAGGTGTGTGAGAGAGGTCACAACTACAACTCCCAACAGGCCCCCATGTCCACAGGGAGGGTGGTGGTGTGTAGGGTGTGTGAGAGAGGTCACAACTACAACTCCCAACAGGCCCCCATGTCCACAGGGAGGGTGGTGGTGTGTGGGGTGTGTGAGAGAGGTCACAACTACAACTCCAACAGGCCCCCATGTCCACAGGGAGGGTGGTGGTGTGTGGGGTGTGTGAGAGAGGATAGTACTACAACTCCCAACAGGCTCCCATGTCCACAGGGAGGGTGGTGGAGGGTGGGGTGTGTGCGAGAGGATAGTACTACAACTCCCAACAGGCCCCCGTGTCCACAGGGAGGGTGTTGGTGTGTGGGGTGTGTGAGAGAGGTCACAACTAGAAACTCCCAACAGGCCCCCATGTCCACAGGGAGGATGGTGGTGTGTGGGGTGTGTGAGAGAGGTTACAACTCCAACTTCCAACAGGCCCCCATGTCCACAGGGAGGGTGGTGGAGGGTGGGGTGTGTGCGAGAGGATAGTACTACAACTCCCAACAGGCCCCCATGTCCACAGGGAGGGTGGTGGAGGGTGGGGTGTGTGCGAGAGGATAGTACTATAACTCCCAACAGGCCCCCATGTCCACAGGGAGGGTGGTGGTGTGTGGGGTGTGTGAGAGAGGATAATACTACAACTCCCAACAGGCCCCCATGTCCACAGGGAGGGTGGTGGTGTGTGGGGTGTGTGAGAGAGGTCACAACTACAACTCCCAACAGGCCCCCATGTCCACAGGGAGGGTGGTGGAGGGTGGGGTGTGTGCGAGAGGATAGTACTACAACTCCCAACAGGCCAACAGGCCCCCATGTCCACAGGGAGGGTGGTGGTGTGTGGGGTGTGTGAGAGAAGTCACAACTCCAACTCCAACAGGCCCCCATGTCCACAGGGAGGGTGGTGGTGTGTGGGGTGTGTGAGAGAGGTCACAACTACAACTCCCAACAGGCCCCCATGTCCACAGGGAGGGTGGTGGTGTGTGGGGTGTGTGCGAGAGGTCACAACTACAACTCCCAACAGGCCCCCATGTCCACAGGGAGGGTGGTGGTGTGTGGGTTGTGTGAGAGAGGATAGTACTACAACTCCCAACAGGCCGCCATGTCCACAGGGAGGGTGGTGGAGGGTGGGGTGTGTGCGAGAGGATAGTACTATAACTCCCAACAGGCCCCCATGTCCACAGGGAGGGTGGTGGTGTGTGGGGTGTGTGAGAGAGGATAATACTACAACTCCCAACAGGCCCCCATGTCCACAGGGAGGGTGGTGGAGGGTGGGGTGTGTGCGAGAGGATAGTACTACAACTCCCAACAGGCCCCCATGTCCACAGGGAGGGTGGTGGAGGGTGGGGTGTGTGCGAGAGGATAGTACTATAACTCCCAACAGGCCCCCATGTCCACAGGGAGGGTGGTGGTGTGTGGGGTGTGTGAGAGAGGATAATACTACAACTCCCAACAGGCCCCCATGTCCACAGGGAGGGTGGTGGTGTGTGGGGTGTGTGAGAGAGGTCACAACTACAACTCCCAACAGGCCCCCATGTCCACAGGGAGGGTGGTGGAGGGTGGGGTGTGTGCGAGAGGATAGTACTACAACTCCCAACAGGCCCCCATGTCCACAGGGAGGGTGGTGGTGTGTGGGGTGTGTGAGAGAAGTCACAACTCCAACTCCAACAGGCCCCCATGTCCACAGGGAGGGTGGTGGTGTGTGGGGTGTGTGAGAGAGGTCACAACTACAACTCCCAACAGGCCCCCATGTCCACAGGGAGGGTGGTGGTGTGTGGGGTGTGTGCGAGAGGTCACAACTACAACTCCCAACAGGCCCCCATGTCCACAGGGAGGGTGGTGGTGTGTGGGGTGTGTGAGAGAGGATAGTACTACAACTCCCAACAGGCCGCCATGTCCACAGGGAGGGTGGTGGAGGGTGGGGTGTGTGCGAGAGGATAGTACTACAACTCCCAACAGGCCCCCATGTCCACAGGGAGGGTGGTGGTGTGTGAGGTGTGTGAGAGAGGTCACAACTACAACTCCCAACAGGCCCCCATGTCCACAGGGAGGGTGGTAGTGTGGGGTGTGTGAGAGAGGTCACAACTACAACTCCCAACAGGCCCCCATGTCCACAGGGAGGGTGGTGGTGTGTGGGGTGTGTGAGAGAGGTCACAACTACAACTCCCAACAGGCCCCCATGTCCACAGGGAGGGTGGTGGTGTGTGGGGTGTGTGGGGTGTGTGAGAGAGGATAGTACTACAACTCCCAACAGGCCCCCATGTCCACAGGGAGGGTGGTGGAGGGTGGGGTGTGTGCGAGAGGATAGTACTACAACTCCCAACAGGCCCCCATGTCCACAGGGAGGGTGGTGGTGTGTGGGGTGTGTGAGAGAGGTCACAACTACAACTCCCAACAGGCCCCCATGTCCACAGGGAGGATGGTGGTGTGTGGGGTGTGTGAGAGAGGTCACAACTCCAACTCCCAACAGGCCCCCATGTCCACAGGGAGGGTGGTGGAGGGTGGGGTGTGTGCGAGAGGATAGTACTACAACTCCCAACAGGCCCCCATGTCCACAGGGAGGGTGGTGGAGGGTGGGATGTGTGCGAGAGGATAGTACTACAACTCCCAACAGGCCCCCATGTCCACAGGGAGGGTGGTGGTGTGTGGGGTGTGTGAGAGAAGTCACAACTACAACTCCAACAGGCCCCCATGTCCACAGGGAGGGTGGTGGTGTGTGGGGTGTGTGAGAGAGGTCACAACTACAACTCCCAACAGGCCCCCATGTCCACAGGGAGGGTGGTGGTGTGTGGGGTGTGTGAGAGAGGATAGTACTACAACTCCCAACAGGCCGTCATGTCCACAGGGAGGGTGGTGGAGGGTGGGGTGTGTGCGAGAGGATAGTACTACAACTCCCAACAGGCCCCCATGTCCACAGGGAGGGTGGTGGTGTGTGAGGTGTGTGAGAGAGGTCAAAACTACAACTCCCAACAGGCCCCCATGTCCACAGGGAGGGTGGTGGTGTGTGGGGTGTGTGAGAGAGGTCACAACTACAACTCCCAACAGGCCCCCATGTCCACAGGGAGGGTGGTGGTGTGTGGGGTGTGTGAGAGAGGTCACAACTACAACTCCCAACAGGCCCCCATGTCCACAGGGAGGGTGGTGGTGTGTGGGGTGTGTGGGGTGTGTGAGAGTGGATAGTACTACAACTCCCAACAGGCTCCCATGTCTACAGGGAGGGTGGTGGAGGGTGGGGTGTGTGCGAGAGGATAGTACTACAACTCCCAACAGGCCCCCATGTCCACAGGGAGGGTGGTGGTGTGTGGGGTGTGTGAGAGAGGTCACAACTACAACTCCCAACAGGCCCCCATGTCCACAGGGAGGATGGTGGTGTGTGGGGTGTGTGAGAGAGGTCACAACTCCAACTCCCAACAGGCCCCCATGTCCACAGGGAGGGTGGTGGAGGGTGGGGTGTGTGCGAGAGGATAGTACTACAACTCCCAACAGGCCCCCATGTCCACAGGGAGGGTGGTGGAGGGTGGGGTGTGTGCGAGAGGATAGTACTATAACTCCCAACAGGCCCCCATGTCCACAAGGAGGGTGGTGGTGTGTGGGGTGTGTGAGAGAGGATAATACTACAACTCCCAACAGGCCCCCATGTCCACAGGGAGGGTGGTGGTGTGTGGGGTGTGTGAGAGAGGTCACAACTACAACTCCCAACAGGCCCCCATGTCCACAGGGAGGGTGGTGGAGGGTGGGGTGTGTGCGAGAGGATAGTACTACAACTCCCAACAGGCCCCCATGTCCACAGGGAGGGTGGTGGTGTGTGGGGTGTGTGAGAGAAGTCACAACTACAACTCCAACAGGCCCCCATGTCCACAGGGAGGGTGGTGGTGTGTGGGGTGTGTGAGAGAGGTCACAACTACAACTCCCAACAGGCCCCCATGTCCACAGGGAGGGTGGTGGTGTGTGGGGTGTGTGCGAGAGGTCACAACTACAACTCCAACAGGCCCCCATGTCCACAGGGAGGGTGGTGGTGTGTGGGGTATGTGAGAGAGGATAGTACTACAACTCCCAACAGGCCCCCATGCCCACAGGGAGGGTGGTGGTGTGTGAGGTGTGTGAGAGAGGTCACAACTACAACTCCCAACAGGCCCCCATTTCCACAGGGAGGGTGGTGGTGTGTGGGGTGTGTGAGAGAGGATAGAACTACAACTCCCAACAGGCCCCCATGTCCACAGGGAGGGTGGTGGTGTGTGGGGAGTGTGAGAGAGGACACTGAAAAGTAATGTATGGCAAACAAAACATGTAATGTCCAAAGTATTGATCATCAAAATCTTGTCCCTCAGGTGATCGCAATTTGACTGGTGAAACCAGCAACCCGTCGCAACACTCTCCTCACTCACATCCAGGACTCTCTTGGGACGGTGCCACAGCCAGCTCCGGTGCGGAGGAGGGAGCGGGCCTATGCACACTGCCAGGGCCATCTGGCTCACTGGAAATCCCTGCCTCAACAACCGTGGCCTGTGTCACTCCTGCAACACCTGCCACAGTGAGCTCTAGACCCACCACCACCACCTCCACCACCACCATTACCACCACTCCTGCCTGTGCCACCCTGCCTGACCCACCGCAAGACGCAGGGCCATCAACATCCCAGCCAAGCAGGGAGAGTGGACGGGAAAGGAGAGAGCCGAGGCAACATCCCCCAAGCAGGAGTACCACACACCGGCGAGCTAGGGAAGGACACCCACCCCATCCTGGCACTGAGACACTGGAAGCCCTAGGCAGAGTCCAGGCTTCCTATGAGCGTGGGCAGGGACATGCTGATCGTGCCCACCAGGACTCGGTTGATAACACCAATGTGTTGCGGTCCATTGACAGCCGCCTTGGCCAAATAGTGGACCTCCTGGGCCAGCACACATCACTGTGGAGGGAATGGTTAGACCGCAACACCCCCCCCCCCTCAACATAGTGTCCAGCCGCCACGGTCAGCAACACCACCGCCACCGCCATCTCTGCCCTTGTACACGGATGTGGCCCCTGAGCAACCTGTCCCACAAGCTGACTCCGAACCGGCTCAAAGACGGAGGGGCCGTCCGAGGCTGGATGGAGGTGAGAGCAGTGTGGATGCTCCATCTACACGCTCAAAGAGGGGCCGACAATGACTGTAACACTGCCTGAGGCTGCCATCCACCCGCAAACTATCCTGTCCCACTACGCCAAGTATTGGCACAGGTCTGCTGGACTAGCCGGACATCACCCAATGTGGTGTCAGCACGGACATTTCGTCTACCATGACCTTCAACTCACACTCCCCCACCCAACACTTACTTGCATATATCCACCAGCACCAATGCACAACCTGTAAATAAATTTTACTTACACACTCAATGATGTGTTGCCTCCATGTTTATTCACATGATTGTCTCAGAAACAGACCTGACCAGGTGCAGGGAACCATGTCGTACAGAATCCTGCCGCTGTGGGAGTGACCTAGGGAAAATCAGAGACAGCAAACACACGTCAGGAAAGTGAATCACACCCATCACAACACACAGCAGTGCAAAATTCCACAAACCAAACCCATCACAAAATCAGTGGATGAGAGGACACGCATCATGGAGACTTGCATGTCCAGAGAAATAAACACATACATGCAAACATAACATACCAGAACAGGCAGCTGATGAACACCACATCCACACACCACCAGCAAACATACATAACGCATTGTCAACCGGCACAAGAGGTAGTCACTCGCATCCAAGGGAAATAGCGATCAATGAGCTGACGCCTCTGGTCCACACCTTCCTCCTCACCACTATCCTCATCAGTCGACATGGGTGGGATGGGAGGCCGAGGAACTTGTTGGTCTTCAGGGTCCAAGATCAGTTCAATGTTATTGCGCACTGCCAGGTTGTGGAGCATGCAGCAGGCAATCACGATCCTGCATACTTTGCCTGGTGAATAAGGCAGGGCCCCTCCAGTCTTATCCAGGCACCGAAACCTGGACTTTAGCAGTCCAAAAGTACGTTCCACCACTCTACGTGTCCTTCCATGGGCATCATTGTAGCGCATTTCACCCGCTGTAGTAGGATTACGTATGGGACTCAGGAGCCAGGGCCGGTTTGGGTACGCCGAGTCGCCTATGTAGGGGGATGACAGACACAAATATCACAACCAGAATTGGTGGGTACCCCATGCCACACAGAAATCACAAATGTCCCCACAGCATACTCACCAACAAGCCACGCGTGTCCTGGACGCAGATTTGCCATCAGTTGGGGGACAATGCTGCTCCGCATGATGTGGGAGTCATGTGCGGAGCCTGAAAATCTTGCACACACATGGGAGAAGATGTTGTCGGCCAGGCACACCACCTGCACGTTGAGCGAATGAAAGTGCTTCCTATTCCTATATACCGGCTCACGTGCCCGTGGTGGAATGAGAGCAATATGTGTGCCATCAATGGAACCCACTACGTGTGGTATCTGGCCCAGTGCATAGAAGTCTGCTTTGACTGCTGCCAACTCTGCCGGACGTGGGAAATGGATGTAGTCATCCTTGTACAGCATCATGGCTTTTAGAACATCCCGAAGTACCATGCTGAACATGGACTGTGACATCCCCCGGCATGTCCAACTGTGTACTGAAAGGTGCCAGTTGCGAAAAAGTGTAGTGCCGCCATCACCTTAGCTGTGGGTGTAATGGATCCAGGATACGTCCTTCGTGGCTGCAGATGAGGAGACAATTGGTCTACAAGCTCCATCAATCTACGTCGATCTAGCCGGAATTTCCTGATCACCTCCTCATCAACCATATCCTCCAGCACAGTGTATGGGCGATGGACATATGGAGCCCTCCTGTGTGGGAGTAGATGTAATATAAGTCAACATACAAACAACGCATGGCTGTGCAACTCCATCACATGTAAGCCAACACTAGCAAGAAGATAAATGTTGTGGACAATAGTCATATGTGTGACATCTCAGAAAGTTACGACAATACGGAGTGCCCTATGAACAATGTGCAGCCACTAGCAACATGAAGTGTGTCAACATGTACAAAGCAACTTAGTCTCATGTCAACATTACTGCCAACAAGACATGTGTAAGGACACAAATGTGTACAAGCCTCATCACAGACACACATGCACGTGCAAACACAAAACGATAATGCTACACACACTCCATGTCATCATGCACCAATGACAACACTGACAATGGTGAGCATCCGCTCATTACATGCATGGTCAATCAACAGGCAACACACATACGCATACACAGAATGCGTGTGTACCCCCACCATTGTTATAAGCACACATTAACTACACACTGACAACAGATTCAGAATGTGGCGAGACAGGCCTGATGTACTGTGTAGATGTGTAGAATTTGAAACGTGTATAGGGAAATACAAGACGTCAACACGTCGACATGCACATGTGTAGCACATTGTGTGCACATCAATGGGCATAGTATGAACACACATGATATAGTGCATGACATATGCAGTTTCGCCAGCACGGTCACAACCCTCATAACGCAATAGCGGACTATACAGCACGGTGCAGCGGTCCAATTAATAACATCATTGGCGCCGCCATGGCGGTGCACTGCTTCCGCGACGGTTGCATCTTTTGCAACAATGTTCAATCAGTGGTGCCGCCATGGCGGTGCACAGCTTCCGCGACGGTTGCATCTTTTGCAACAATGTTCAATCAGTGGCGGGGGAGGTGCAGGCCAACACATACTTGTAATTATGGAAATCAAAATGGCAGGTCATGACCCCCCTTACAGTCTCATTACATCATCCACCGTAGACTGACCGTCCCTGCCCGGTCACCCTCCGCCGTGCCAGGCATGTCACCCACCGCCGTCCTAGGCCGGTCACCCACCGCCGTGCCAGGCATGTCACCCACCGCCGTCCCAGGCCGGTCACCCACCGCCGGGCCAGGCCGGTCACCCACCGCCGTGCCAGGCATGTCACCCACCGCCGTGCCAGGCATGTCACCCACCGCCGTCCCAGGCCGGTCACCCACCGCCGTCCCAGGCCGGTCACCCACCGCCGTGCCAGGCATGTCACCCACCGCCGTCCCAGGCCGGTCACCCACAGCCGGGCCAGGCCGGTCACCCACCGCCGTGCCAGGCATGTCACCCACCACCGTCCCAGGCCGGTCACCCACCGCCGGGCCGGTCACCCACCGCCGTGCCAGGCATGTCACCCACCGCCGTCCCAGGCCGGTCACCCACCGCCATGCCAGGCATGTCACCCACCGCCATCCCAGGCTGGTCACCCACCGCCGTCCCAGGCCGGTCACCCACCGCCATGCCAGGCATGTCACCCACTGCCGTCCCAGGCCGGTCACCCACCGCCGGGCCAGGCCGGTCACCCACCGCCGTGCCAGGCATGTCACCCACCGCCGTCCCAGGCCGGTCACCCACCGCCGTCCCAGGCCGGTCACCCACCACCGGGCCAGGCCGGTCAACACCCGGCGGTGGGTGACTGGCCTGGCCCGGCGGTGGGTGACCGGCCTGGGACGGCGGTGGGTGACATGCCTGGCACGGCGGTGGGTGACCGGCCTGGGACGGCTGCTCAGACACAGTAGTGGCTTCCGTGGTGCGTATGTTTATCTGAAATACCATGCTGGTGCCATTAGCGGAGTAGGCGTTGGCATCCATGTCCGCCAGGTGGACAGCCCACTTGCTTGGTAGTTGAGGGTTCCAGGACATGCCGTTGAGGTCTGTGGTCCCATGGCATGACATGTGTGCAGATAGTAGGGGTGGGACGTGTGCAGGATGTGTGCTACATGTACAATGTATGTAATGGAATCCTAGATCTGTTGTCCTTCTGTACGTGAGTGTGGCACTTACTCACACCGCGTTTCTCCCTATTTCAGCTTTGGCAGAGGGCACTGACCCACAGACGACAGAGATGAGTGGTGGCAATGCTTCCGAATCAGAGGTCACACACACGCAGACTGACACTGAAGAGGGCAGCCCCGGAGAGGGGGACAGGACCGTCCCTGAGGACTCGCATGTGGAAACACCATCGCCCTCATCCTCAGAAAGTGTTGGTGAGTCCGCACTGTTGGCAAAGACAGGGAGTGGGCAATCGACACCTTCAGTCGGGACAAAGCACACAGGGCCCACACTGCCACCCACTGCAACATGTACTGCTCGTGCTTGCCAGAGGAGGGGGAGCAGAGTTGCCTTCGGTGCAGGAACCGCCGCCCCTGCCCCAGTGACACAAAGTGCACTTTGTGCAGAGGCTGTTGATCTGCTGCGACAGCTGTGTGTAGGGCAGACCAACATGATCAATGCATTCCAAGACCACGATAGGAAGTTGGGGCAGGTGGTGACATTCATGGAGGGGATGCATGGCGATGTTGCTGGTCTCCACAGAACAGTTCAGTCATTGGCAAACACTGTGTCCTCAGCCATTGCACAGTCGCATAGACAGGGTGCTACTTCTGTACAACCATCCACACCACTTGATGTTACAGGGGAGAGTGAGTCTTCAGACCAGGCCTCTTATTCTGGTTATTACACTAGGAGCAGCCACAGGCAGCAAGGCAGGGCACAGAGGGCACAGACACCATCCCCTAAGCCTGTGATCTCTTTATCCGAAGACGACGTGTCCAACACTGGAGTTGACAGACAGGATCATGTAGGGGTGTGTATGGAAATGGATTCACATGCTACACAGCCATCCCCCACCATAGTGACTCCCAAGCCAAGGCCACCTCCCAAGAGCAGGGACACTCCCAAGGACAAGGACAGTACCAAGGAAAGGGCACCTCCCAAGAGCAGGGACACTCCCAAGGACAAGGGTAGTACCAAGGAAAGGCCACCTGCCAAGAACAGGGACACTCCCAAGGACAAGGACAGTACCAAGGAAAGGGCACCTCCCAAGAGAAGGGACACTCCCAAGGACAAGGACAATACCAAGGAAAGGGCACCTCCAAAGAGCAGGGACACTCCCAAGGACAAGGACAGTACCAAGGAAAGGGCACCTCCCAAGAGCAGGGACACTCCCAAGGATAGTACCAAGGAAAGGGCACCTCCCAAGAGCAGGGACACTCCCAAGGACAAGGACAGTACCAAGGAAAGGGCACCTCCCAAGAGCAGGGACACTCCCAAGGACCAGGACTGTACCAAGGAAAGGGCACCTCCCAAGAGCAAGGTAGCTTCAAAGGAGAGGGACACTACAATGGACATGTCTGCACCCAGGGACAGGGCACCGGAAAGGGATCAGGCCCATTCCAGGGACAGGACACCTCCGACGTCCAAGGCACATCCCATGGCCAAGGGTTCTCCCATGGACACGTGCAACATCAAGGACAGGCATATTTCACCCCTGGCTGCACTGAGGATGACGTTTAAGGAACGTACAACACATGTATCAGCGGTGGAGTCCCCCCATACCTCTACTCCCATCCACGCCCCGCTAAAGCAGAGGAAGGAGTACACTGTTGTTGCATCCCCCATTACACATGATGCAGAGGGCAGAAGGCAGGCCCACAGCAAACGGCAGGGAGGGTCCAGCACGTCCCCAGAGAGCAGACCACCACAAGCACATCTTCCACCTTTGATGTCTGGTGATGCCACTCCACTTACCAGTCCAGGCATGTCCGGGGTGCCCCTACGTTTCACAAAGAAACGGAGACACACACCACTGAGACCTGACCACCCCAATGTCGCTCCAGTACAGCTGTCCCCAGCTCCCAGAGCCACCCTGCCTCCTGGGCCATACAGCCCTGTGGCTCACCATTTCAGTGGTCCTAGTGGCTCAGCTGCTGTTCACTCACATGTGTCAGGTGCAGGCATGGTATTTGTTGGTCAGTGTACAGGGACATGTCCGGCCAGTGTGTCTGGGTCTATGGCACATGTGTCAGTCACCACAGCTGTGGCTGTGTCTCACACTCCTGTTTCTGGTGCTGGCGGTGTGTCTGGGTCTATGGCTCATGTGTCAGTCAGTAGATCGGTGGCTGTGTCTCACACTCCTGTTGCTGGTACTGGCGGTGTGTCTTGGTCTAGGGCTCATGTGCCAGTCAGTAGATCGGTGGCTGTGTCTCACACTCCTGTTGCTGGTGCTGGAGGTGTGTCTGGGTCTAGGGCCCATGTATCAGTCAGTAGATCGGTGGCTGTGTCTCACACTCCTGTTTCTGGTGCTGGCGGTGTGTCTGGGTCTATGGCACATGTGTCAGTCACCACAGCTGTGGCTGTGTCTCACACTCCTATTTCTGGTGCTGGCGGTGTGTCTGGGTCTAGGGCTCATGTGTCAGTCAGTAGATCGGTGGCTGTGTCTCACACTCCTGTTGCTGGTGCTGGCGGTGTGTCTGGGTCTAGGGCTCATGTGTCAGTCAGTAGATCGGTGGCTGTGTCTCACACTCCTGTTGCTGGTGCTGGCGGTGTGTCTGGGTCTATAGCTCATGTGTCAGTCAGTAGATCGGTGTCTGTGTCTCACACTCCTGTTGCTGGTGCTGGCGGTGTGTCCGAGGCGAGTTGTTCAAGCAGTCCACCAGATTCTGTGGTGTGAGGTCTAGTTGCCATCAGTCACATGTCATTTGAGTTTGTGTGTAGGTTGACGAATGTAACCACCTAGGTTTTATTACTCTCCTTGTGACGGGTCGCCTGACACACGTACTTGGGTAGCCAATGATGTACCTGCTCTGTTGGGCACAATGCCCTGTTGCTGTTCTGATACTGCATTCTGCCCTCTCACGTGCTGCCTCTGATGTACCTCCTCTGTTGGGCACAATGCCCTGTTGCTGTTCTGATACTGCATTCTGCCCTCTCACGTGCTGCCAATGATGTACCTGCTCTGTTGTCCTCAATGCCCTGTTGCTGTTCTGATACTGCATTCTGCCCTCTCACGTGCTGCCAATGATGTACCTGCTGTGTTGGGCACAATGCCCTGTTGCTGTTCTGATACTGCATTCTGCCCTCTCACGTGCTGCCTCTGATGTACCTCCTCTGTTGGGCACAATGCCCTGTTGCTGTTCTGATACTGCATTCTGCCCTCTCACGTGCTGCCAATGATGTACCTGCTCTGTTGTCCTCAATGCCCTGTTGCTGTTCTGATACTGCATTCTGCCCTCTCACGTGCTGCCTCTGATGGACCTCCTCTGGTGGGCACAATGCCCTGTTGCTGTTCTGATACTGCATTCTGCCCTCTCACGTGCTGCCTCTGATGGACCTGTTCAGTGCAATGGACTGTTGATGCACTTAGCCCCTCTCACGTGCTGCCTCTGATGGACCTGTTCAGTGCAATGGACTGTTGATGCACTTAGCCCCTCTCACGTGCTGCCTCTGATGGACCTGTTCAGTGCAATGGACTGTTAATGCACTTAGCCCCTCTCACGTGCTGCCTCTGATGGACCTGTTCAGTGCAATGGACTGTTGATGCACTTAGCCCCTCTCACGTGCTGCCTCTGATGGACCTCCTCTGGTGGGCACAATGCCCTGTTGCTGTTCTGATACTGCATTCTGCCCTCTCACGTGCTGCCAATGATGTACCTGCTCAGTGCAATGGACTGTTGATGCACTTAGCCCCTCTCACGTGCTGCCTCTGATGGACCTGTTCAGTGCAATGGACTGTTGATGCACTTAGCCCCTCTCACGTCCTGCCTCTGATTGACCTCCTTTGGTGGGCACAATGCCCTGTTGCTGTTCTGATACTGCATTCTGCCCTCTCATGTGCTGCCTCTGATGGACCTGTTCAGTGCAATGGACCGTTGATGCACTTGGCCCCTCTCACGTGCTGCCTCTGATGGACCTGTTCAGTGCAATGGACTGTTGATGCACTTAGCCCCTCTCACGTGCTGCCTCTGATGGACCTCCTCTGGTGGGCACAATGCCCTGTTGCTGTTCTGATACTGCATTCTGCCCTCTCACGTGCTGCCAATGATGTACCTGCTCAGTGCAATGGACTGTTGATGCACTTAGCCCCTCTCACGTGCTGCCTCTGATGGACCTGTTCAGTGCAATGGACTGTTGATGCACTTAGCCCCTCTCACGTCCTGCCTCTGATTGACCTCCTTTGGTGGGCACAATGCCCTGTTGCTGTTCTGATACTGCATTCTGCCCTCTCATGTGCTGCCTCTGATGGACCTGTTCAGTGCAATGGACCGTTGATGCACTTGGCCCCTCTCACGTGCTGCCTCTGATGGACCTGTTCAGTGCAATGGACTGTTGATGCACTTAGCCCCTCTCACGTGCTGCCAATGATTTACCTGCTGTGTTGGGCACAATGCCCTGTTGCTGTTCTGATACTGCATTCTGCCCTCTCACGTGCTGCCAATGATGTACCTTCTCTGTTGGGCACAATGCCCTGTTGCTGTTCTGATACTGCATTCTGCCCTCTCACGTGCTGCCAATGATGTACCTTCTCTGTTGGGCACAATGCCCTGTTGCTGTTCTGATACTGCATTCTGCCCTCTCATGTGCTGCTTCAGATGTACCTGCTCTGTTGGGCACAATGCCCTGTTGCTGTTCTGATACTGCATTCTGCCCTCTCACGTGCTGCCAATGATGTACCTGCTGTGTTGGGCACAATGCCCTGTTGCTGTTCTGATACTGCATTCTGCCCTCTCACGTGCTGCCAATGATGTACCTGCTCTGTTGTCCACAATGCCCTGTTGCTGTTCTGATACTGCATTCTGCCCTCTCACGTGCTGCCAATGATGTACCTGCTCTGTTGGGCACAATGCCCTGTTGCTGTTCTGATACTGCATTCTGCCCTCTCACGTGCTGCCAATGATGTACCTGCTCTGTTGTCCACAATGCCCTGTTGCTGTTCTGATACTGCATTCTGCCCTCTCACGTGCTGCCAATGATGTACCTGCTCTGTTGTCCACAATGCCCTGTTACTGTTCTGATACTGCATTCTGCCCTCTCACGTGCTGCCAATGATGTACCTGCTCTGTTGTCCACAATGCCCTGTTGCTGTTCTGATACTGCATTCTGCCCTCTCACGTGCTGCCAATGATGTACCTGCTCTGTTGTCCACAGTGCCCTGTTGCTGTTCTGATACTGCATTCTGCCCTCTCACGTGCTGCCAATGATGTACCTGCTGTGTTGGGCACAGTGCCCTGTTGCTGTTCTGATACTGCATTCTGCCCTCTCACGTGCTGCCAATGATGTACCTGCTGTGTTGGGCACAATGCCCTGTTGCTGTTCTGATACTGCATTCTGCCCTCTCACGTGCTGCCAATGATGTACCTGCTGTGTTGGGCACAATGCCCTGTTGCTGTTCTGATACTGCATTCTGCCCTCTCACGTGCTGCCAATGATGTACCTGCTCTGTTGGGCACAATGCCCTGTTGCTGTTCTGATACTGCATTCTGCCCTCTCACGTGCTGCCAATGATGTACCTGCTCTGTTGTCCACAATGCCCTGTTACTGTTCTGATACTGCATTCTGCCCTCTCACGTGCTGCCAATGATGTACCTGCTCTATTGTCCACAATGCCCTGTTGCTGTTCTGACACTGCATTCTGCCCTCTCACGTGCTGCCAATGATGTACCTGCTCTGTTGTCCACAATGCCCTGTTGCTGTTCTGATACTGCATTCTGCCTTCTCACGTGCTGCCTCTGATGGACCTGTTCAGTGCAATGGACTGTTGATGCACTTAGCCCCTCTCACGTGCTGCCTCTGATGGACCTGTTCAGTGCAATGGACTGTTGATGCACTTAGCCCCTCTCACGTGCTGCCAATGATTTACCTGCTGTGTTGGGCACAATGCCCTGTTGCTGTTTTGATACCGCATTCTGCCCTCTCACGTGCTGCCTCTGATGGACCTCCTCTGGTGGGCACAATGCCCTGTTGCTGTTCTGATACTGCATTCTGCCCTCTCACGTGCTGCCAATGATGTACCTGCTCTGTTGGGCACAATGCCCTGTTGCTGTTCTGATACTGCATTCTGCCCTCTCGCGTGCTGCCTCTGATGGACCTGTTCAGTGCAATGGACTGTTGATGCACTTAGCCCCTCTCACGTGCTGCCTCATGATGGACCTGTTCAGTGCAATGGACTGTTAATGCACTTAGCACCTCTCACGTGCTGCCTCTGATGGACCTCCTCTGGTGGGCACAATGCCCTGTTGCTGTTCTGATACTGCATTCTGCCCTCTCACGTGCTGCCAATGATGTACCTGCTCTGTTGGGCACAATGCCCTGTTGCTGTTCTGATACTGCACTCTGCCCTCTCACGTGCTGCCAATGATGTACCTGCTCTGTTGGGCACAATGCCCTGTTGCTGTTCTGATACTGCATTCTGCCCTCTCACGTGCTGCCAATGATGTACCTGCTCTGTTGGGCACAATGCCCTGTTGCTGTTCTGATACTGCATTCTGCCCTCTCACGTGCTGCCAATGATGTACCTGCTCTGTTGTCCACAATGCCCTGTTGCTGTTCTGATACTGCATTCTGCCCTCTCACGTGCTGCCTCTGATGGACCTGTTCAGTGCAATGGACTGTTGATGCACTTAGCCCCTCTCACGTGCTGCCTCTGATGGACCTGTTCAGTGCAATGGACTGTTGATGCACTTAGCCCCTCTCACGTACTGCCTCTGATGGACCTCCTCTGGTGGGCACAATGCCCTGTTGCTGTTCTGATACTGCATTCTGCCCTCTCACGTGATGCCAATGATGTACCTGCTCTGTTGGGCACAATGCCCTGTTGCTGTTCTGATACTGCATTCTGCCCTCTCACGTGCTGCCAATGATGTACCTGCTCTGTTGTCCACAATGCCCTGTTGCTGTTCTGATACTGCATTCTGCCCTCTCACGTGCTGCCTCTGATGGACCTGTTCAGTGCAATGGACTGTTGATGCACTTAGCCCCTCTCACGTGCTGCCTCTGATGGACCTCCTCTGGTGGGCACAATGCCCTGTTGCTGTTCTGATACTGCATTCTGCCCTCTCATGTGCTGCCTCTGATGGACCTGTTCAGTGCAATGGACTGTTGATGCACTTAGCCACTCTCACGTGCTGCCAATGATTTACCTGCTGTGTGGGCACAATGCCCTGTTGCTGTTTTGATACTGCATTCTGCCCTCTCACGTGCTGCCTCTGATGGACCTCCTCTGGTGGGCACAATGCCCTGTTGCTGTTCTGATACTGCATTCTGCCCTCTCACGTGCTGCCAATGATGTACCTGCTCTGTTGGGCACAATGCCCTGTTGCTGTTCTGATACTGCATTCTGCCCTCTCACGTGCTGCCTCTGATGGACCTGTTCAGTGCAATGGACTGTTGATGCACTTAGCCCCTCTCACGTGCTGCCTCTGATGGACCTGTTCAGTGCAATGGACTGTTAATGCACTTAGCCCCTCTCACGTGCTGCCTCTGATGGACCTCCTCTGGTGGGCACAATGCCCTGTTGCTGTTCTGATACTGAATTCTGCCCTCTCATGTGCTGCCTCTGATGGACCTGTTCAGTGCAATGGACTGTTGATGCACTTAGCCCCTCTCACGTGCTGCCTCTGATGGACCTGTTCAGTGCAATGGACTGTCGATGCACTTAGCCCTTCTCACGTGCTGCCTCTGATGGACCTCCTCTGGTGGGCACAATGCCCTGTTGCTGTTCTGATACTGCATTCTGCCCTCTCACGTGCTGCCAATGATGTACCTGCTCTGTTGGGCACAATGCCCTGTTGCTGTTCTGATACTGCATTCTGCCCTCTCACGTGCTGCCAATGACGTACCTGCTCTGTTGGGCACAATGCCCTGTTGCTGTTCTGATACTGCATTCTGCCCTCTCATGTGCTGCCAATGATGTACCTGCTCTGTTGGGCACAATGCCCTGTTGCTGTTCTGATACTGCATTCTGCCCTCTCACGTGCTGCCTCTGATGTACATGATCTGTTGTACCCAATGCCCATGCTCATGGATATTCTGATATTATGCACCTATTATGTTGAATAAAGCTAATAAATCATGTTTTGTGGTTTGTCGCTGTCATTCCTGGTTGTGTACTTCAATTGTGTATATTTTTGTGCGTTCGTCAATGTATTTCCGGTGACATGACACTCCCCCTCCCAATGTCACAGCCCTGCCAGGTACTCCCCTTCCGGCAGTAAATGGTGTGTAGCGTACCTGCGTCGTCGTCGATGATGGCCCATGACTTGCTGGTGGAGGATCGCGAAGAGTATCGGAAAAGCGTGTAGCGATGGGTCCATGTGGGCGAGCTGCTTGTGGTGGGTATCTTCGCAATGTGTGGTTTGTTAGCTGTGGGAAATCCGCCGTGTTCAGGCAGGTTGTTTTTCCGCCGTGGTTTTATGTGTGTTTTCCGCCATCGTGATTTGGGACGCGGTCGGAGACGTCATTCCGTACGGCGGTGTCTCTGGATTGGTTACGTCAGCCGCGGGGTCGGGTGTAATTCCGCGGCGGTGCGTTCTCTTCCGCCGCGTACGGAGTTTTGACAGTGTTTCCCATCCTAATATGGCGGTCAGACTGTCCGCGGCAGGCGGACGGAAAAAGGCTTTTTCCGCCTACTCCAGGACGGCGGTCGTCCTTCCGTCCGCCATCCTAATGGGCCCCTTAGTCTGGCTAATCCCTTGAGAAGAAGCAGTAGCTTATGAAGAGTGGACATATGCTGGGGATCCCACATTAAATTTCTAAATGTATTTCCATCAACAAACTTGATCATGAGTTCCTGTGCATTCTGGAGGCCCTTAGACTCCATACACTTAATGGGCACAGTCCCGGAGATGGCTCAATGATGTGCACATGAAAAACAATAAAAGCAGAATCAATCTTGGGCTAGATTCTTGTGTCCATCTCTCATTTCAAGGAAATTGAGAGCTTTAATATAGGCTCAAAATGCAAGAGTGACCACTCGCCGCAGATAATTAACATCAGAAATTACAATGCCCAGGATGAAACTCTAAAAATCTTTAGAAAACAAGATATAGGCAGTTATTGGCGAAGGGACAGATGGAATTTCCACATGCTGGAAGAATATGAAGCATGAAAACGAACCAGTAAGACATCTCCCTGGGACCCGGAGGATTCCACTTCACATGGCAGAAGTCCCAGGAAGAATAATCAAAAACAACTCTTATAATCTTAAAACAAGCATTGGCATAGCCAATAGGTCTCACCTTTGGGACCTTATAAGTGTTTAGCCATGCAACAGTTGATGTTGTTGCACCAAGGATATTGTGCTGGATAACTAAATACTTATAAGGTCCCAAAAGCAAGAGCTACTGGCTATGCCAATGCTTGTTAATGATAACGTTGATGCCTTTGAATTCACTAAAGTATTTAGGCAATCTGAGGTTTTACAGAAGACTTACAATCAACATTATAAAAGCAAAACCGTTCCATTCAATTACATAAGGACCACAATGTGTGGGGATACCAGCTGAAAGAATATTTGGATTGTGATAGAATTCTTAAAAAAAAAGTTTTCTATCTCATTGCCTATTTTTTGACCTGAATCCTTCTTGTAACCTTCCGTGGTGTGTCACTGTCCTACCTGACTGTGAAATGCACTGTGCCGATGACATGGAGGTAGATAGTCACCCTACATTTATAAATAAAAAATTAATTCAAACACAACTAATTTTATTAACCAAACACAATTTTAACTATCCAACATCCAAAAAGAAACAAAAAATCACAGAAAGGAACTACTGCATCGCAGCCCTCGACACAGTGAATCACCGTACCCTGATACACCGGCTCGAAAGACTGGGAGTGACAGGAAGGGCCCTTTCCTGGTTGGAGTCATTCCTCGAAGGAAGACACTTCCAGGTGTTTGAAGGTAGCACCCATTCACGCCCACTACCTCTGCAATGTGGGGCTCCTCCCTGAGCCCCACCCTTATTAGTGGTGTACATGTCCCCACTGGCTGAGATAGTCTCACCCTTTGGCATCCAGCTTATCAGCTATGCTGACGACATGCAGCTCATGGGGGCACTGAACCAGGCGGAGCAGGACCCCACAAACCTGAGCTCCTGTCTCAAAGAAGTCGCCAGCTGGATGAGTGCGTCCCATCATAAACTCAATGGCGACAAGACGGAGCTCATGCTGCTGGGTAACCAAGTATTCTTCAACCCACACATGCTGTGGCCATCATGCATGGGGCCCGCCCCAATCCCTAAAAAGGAAATTAAGAGCCTGGGCTTCTGGCTTGACAATGAGCTCACTTTCAGAGTCCAAGCCAGAAAAACAGCTGCCAGCTGCTTCGGCCTGCTGAGGTCAACACGCAAAATACTGCCCCTCCAACCCTAGAGCTCCAAAAAATCCTAATCCAAGCTCTCATTTTGTCGAGATTGGACTATGGAAATGCCCTTTATTTAGGAGCCCCCACCTCAGTGATCCGTAAACTTCAGGTAGTACAAAACTCGGCAGCGAGACTACTTACAGGTACTAATAACCGCTCCTAAGCCAAACCAGCCCTAAAAGCACTACACTGGCTCCCGATGCAAGAGCAAATTCACTTTACAGTTCTTTGCATCACTCACAAAAACCTGCAGGGAAAGGTCCCCCCATCCTCAACAACCTCATCAAACCCCATAAAGCAGCCAGAAGCATTCGCTCCAATGATCTACATTTAGCTGAGGTTCCCAGAATCAGGAAGTCCCGCACCATAGGACTCCTTTTCTCCTACAACGCTTCCAAACTTTGGAACTCCTGGCCGATCGGAAGATCAACCACCTCTCATTCCGCAAACAACTGAAAACATGGCTCTTCCCATAAAACTCCATCTGTTCCTTACTGCACGTCTGCAGAGTTGGGATGCCCCCGGGTAGCCATGCGCTATATAAGAGCATTAAAAAAGAAAACTAATTAAAAGGAGCAACAACCCCTGACATAGAAGTCATACAGGGTATGTTGTGTGTTCCATGCCGTCAAGCTCAAACTCTTTGATACATATATCAAAAATAACATTTGCATTGAATTTGTGTGTCATAGTTCTATATTTTATGGTAAAAAATGTAATATTACATAAAATGTAAACAGAGTCAAAGTTGGGACAATATTTACAGACCAACTAGATTTTAATACCCCTACTCCTTGATATGTCAAACAACCAACAAAATTCGGCGGTCTACTCATCTATGTGTGTCAGAAGAACAGTCTAAGAACATGTACTACTATTTACACTATCTCCTGTGAGTGAAGAGAGGGTAAAGAAGAAGAAACACTGTGGTGCCGAGAAACAGGGAAAGTGAAGAGGGTAAAATAACGCCACCTTAGGATATTTGGTATCCCATCATTGCACAAATATATGTGCCCAGTGTCATCATCTGGGTTCACCAAACAACTACCTCTAGTTCTCCTTTCAGCATTAGGAAAAACCTGGAGGTTTAGTTGTATCCTCTTGTGGATTCTCACAAGAAAGAATAAGTGCAAGAAAAGAAAAGGATTTTTTTTATTTATATTGTTTCTTTTTCAAATTATTGTATGAAAAAAGCAGTGCAATAAGTGAAGAAATGTGAGAATAAAATAGGATAGACCTCAGAGGTATACAATACAAGCACAAGACCGCCGATTTTGTTGGTTTTTGAAATACTAAATATAGCAGACAGAGTTCTAAAAAGGTGTTCCCACGTATGTTGCTTATTTCAACACTTCTCTGTCCGACTCGGTTCAGCCTGTTGCTTGGTCTCGCCACTTTTATTTCCATACTCAGCCCAAAAAGTATAATTATCATCCAAGCCCTGAACAAAAAAGCATTTAATTCCTATGCATGCTTCCTTGTTTTGAGGCAAGCTGGCAGCAGTGCGCCCTTCTGAAGTAGCTCGATGCATTATGGATGAAATGTCAAGAATATTTACAACAAAATGGACCTCTAATTTCCACAGAAACAATCTCGCTTTGTGAGACCCACCCACACAAAATCCTTCTTCGCTCATTGGCTTGGAACCGGGTACCCAATTACCACCTGAAAGAACGCAATATGTGCCCAGACGGCTCTTCGAGGCGGCAAAAGAAAACCAAGTTACGCAGCTCGCACCACCCTGCATTTGTGTGGCTTGACATGGTCCATCGCGACCATGCCAAAATACAGCTTTCCCACTGATGCCTCACCTACACTTTACCTTTAAACAAAAGTCAGCGTTTAAATGAGATTTAGTCGGTACATCTGGCACACAACATACATCGACATAACCACATGGCCAAAACAACTTGCTCTAAAAAAAAGAATCGTAAAGGAAAGTAATCAACGCCACGTGCCTATAGGAACCCACGTACTATTGTGTTGTGCTTTATCCGATCACATACATTTCATGTCTTGTGGTCATGCTAGTGCCTGGGGTATTGCAGGCTTGGTTACAAAGCGCTGCTTGTCCTATAATAACCTCGGTAGGAACAGAACGTGGCGTTGTGCATGCCCAGCCAGACAGAAATGGGGCCTCCACCCTATCCAAAGAAAATTAACAAGTAGTAATCGGCACAATGAAAGGCGCACAGGCAGGGGAGCAAGAGTAAAGCACGCACAGCCATGCTAATTGAAAACAGATGGCCCCTGCAAACCGCTGCTCGCTCCCACAAGGTGGATGCAAGCAGAAGCACGAGTGCTTGAAAAGAGCTGACCAATTTCTAAATATCATCTCCTGCATCAGCGCATGCGCGCTGCCTAGGCAAGACCTAAAAACAATCTCGACTGATGCACTAGACGAGGCAACACAAATGGTATTCAAACTCAACCAAGTTCTAGCGCCGGGCCTTACACTAAGAAATGAAGGCAATTAAACGTCTCTCAGACAATAAATAACAAATTGGAAAGTCCTGCCAGCTATGAAAAACCTACAAAAAGCAGTTTGGGTGCAAAAATGGCTCAAAATGACCAAGTCTGAATTGGTTTTCTTCAAGCCTGTAAAATAACAATAAAATAATCTCTCTGTACTTTAATAATTCGGCTAGAGAGAGAATCTGGAGGAGTGATAGGCAAGAACGTCACTCAAGAAGCATGGCTGGACCATATCAACTCTCTATATCACAGCTCAGCCTTTTAAATTCCTATCCAGCATCTGATGAACAGCCTGCCCATGCGATTTCCCCAGAAAGAAGTCGAAGATGAGGTAAAAAAGGAGAGGAGACAGCGCCTGTGGCCCAGAGCTCCCAGCTGCCATCTACAAACAAGACAACACTTTTTGGAGCACACATCTCCAAATATTGTTCAATTACTGTGTATGGGCCTAGGTGATTCCAAAATCATGGCATGGGTCCATTTTTTAAGCAATCTATAAGGAAGGCCCATAGGCAAGCCTTGACAGCTCCTGCATGATTGCCCTTTTAAATGCAGATAAAAAATATTTTGCAGCTCTGTTACTAACAGATCTGGAGGACTAGATTGCCAGAGAAAAGCCATATCAAGTACAATGGACAACTTGGTCACCCTCACCATGATAATCGAGAAATACACTTTATAAAAATAGCTACTGTATGTTTGCTACATTGACTTCACAAAGGCTTTCGACCATGTAAACAGAAATCATCTTTGGAGAAAGCTGGTTAGTTGGAACATTCCCTCTAAGTTATTACGGGCCATTCAAATACTCCAACACAGGTGCAAACGTTAAGCTTGAATGAAGGGCTGTTGTCAAAAATATTGACTAAGAGGTGTTTGAAGCAAGGATTTGTCAGTGTCACAATGTTTTTTTACCCACTTTACGTCAGACCTAAGTGCTTATCTGAATGTAGCCAAATCTCATCCACCAAACCTGGGCCAGTGCCAGGAATCTTCTCTGTAATATGCAGAAAATGTAGTCCTTATGAATATGACATGAATAGGTCTTCACAGGATATTAAACAAACTACACACCTACAGCGTAGTAAACTAAATGGTTGCCAATCTCCCAAAAACAAAAGTGTGGTTTTCGTAAGAATATATAGAAAGGAAGGAAGTTGGTCCTTCAGCAGAAATCCCAATTCTAGAAGCACAAGCTAGAAATACCTCTGGGTCTGATTACAAGATCATTTGTCTCATCATCTGCACTTTAATTTAAAAAAGCCAATGATCACTTCCCTGATTGCAGCATTCCAGTCTCTGCAACACAAACTCCATAGCCCAACCCCATCCCCACTTTTAACAGTCATAAAGTCTACTCAAACAGTTGCTTTTGGAATGGAAGTTTTCCCTGAAAAGTATGGTTTCTTCCTGACTTCAGCAAAAAGTAAGGTTTTTAGTCTTTTATTGCACTTCCCTCATAGTGCATCCTCATCACATATGCGTTTGGAATTTGGTCCAATCTATCTGGTATTAGATCAAAAAGGTTCAATAGTAAAGTGCATGCCATTACTGAGGAAGGCAGACCAGCAAACATTGAGATCTCAGATATAGAAGGTAATACAATCAGACATGCATTCAAACTAAAATAGCTGGGTGCTGGCCTTTGAGATGACACTGAAGGACCTGAACACAATACAGATGTAGGAACAGGCCCAACCTCATAACCACTTCAAAACAGCTCTGAATAAACAAATAAAGAGGATTTCTGGGAGCAGGGACAAACAAAACATTAGCAAAAGAAGCCAAGCATGGATGTCCATTACTCCTATAAACATCGTTTACAGCAAAGCTATTTAACAGCCCTACTTAAATGCGTCTATGAAATAAGGTTGCTCCAGGCTGTTCTCAATGATTGACTGCCTCCCAAAATAGCATCCAAGGCCTTCAATGACTAAATGCAGACGTTGCCATCAACAAGAAGGATCCCTGACTCACATCCTATTGATATGTCCTGTTCTGCTCACAGAGCGTAAGACTCTGCTGTGAACATTTTTCATTAACACGGCATAAGATCTTGTTGCCACCCACTACTTTTCTGCATGAAAGGGGACTTCTCCCAAGTGACTGCATCCTCCATAAAATGTATGCTAAAGGCAAATAGATTGTGCCAGCTTAGGGGGTAAAGCAGCGTAAGCAGACCATAAGCCTTAAAATCACAGTTTATTGCACTTCCACTTTTGCACTCTGTTTTGGACCGATAATATAAGGCAAAAGTGTGGTACACCCAAAAGCTCTATAAGAACTCGATGCCAGAATGTCTCTTATGATTGTAGACTTGGCTTTCGTAGATCTTACGGCAGCTTTCGACTGTGTAGTCCATAGCAAATTATGGGATATTTTAGTCGGCATGGGGGTGGAAGCTCTATAGTAACACAGAAACTAGGGTTCGGCATGGAGCCAAGGGTGAATGCACTGCGCCGTTCAACGTGGAGAATGGGGTTAGACAGGGCTGTGTCCTGGCACCTTTTTTATTTACACTCTACACTAATGGTGCGGGACAAGCAATGGTAGAGAAGTGCCAGGATCTGCCACATATAAATAACCACCCTCTACCTCCCCTCTTCTCTACGCGGATGACGCAGCTGATGGCCCGAACGCAACTGGGTCTCCAAAGGGCACTTACTAATTACACTGAGTACATGAAAAATTTGGGTTTGAGAGTGAACACTACAAAAACATTCATAATGAAGTGCGGGAAAGGCAGTGTGAAATGTAGGGACATGTTCATAGATATAATAAGGTGGGAACTACTACCACATAGTCCTACCTAGGCATAATATTCGACCATAAGCGTTCATGGTGCCAAGCTGTCAAGACAAGAAAACTACTTTTTATGAAAGTCACTGTAGCTCTTGTTAATTTTGCCTACAAACTAGGAACTTTGAGTTGGTGTGCATCTACCAAGCTAAGTGTATCAGGACAGCAATATATGGTGCAGGCATGTGGGGATATTGTGATGTAAAACCCATCCAGTAGGTTAAGAACACCTTTTATAAATTTCTCCTGGCAGTTCCATGTAGTACTTCAACCCGTGTATGACACGCAGAATTAGGGATCCCATTCATTTCAGACTTAATAAAAGCCCAACCGGTACTCTTATGGCACTGGATCTGAACTTCAATAAAAACTTCATTTAACCGCAACATTATAAAAGATAGCCTTAAGCTTGATCATGTACTGGAGATTCCCTGGTTATAATACATAAAAGATTTTATGATTGATCTCGGCCGTCCTGAATACTATGATGACCCAGCTTCCATGTCCTCCATCTCCAGAAAGGTTTTAAAAAAATATTGTATGGGTTGTAATTACGTGCATGTATGCTGTTATATTGCTGCGCCCACTCTAGTTGAATTCCTACTGATCTGAAGCTGATATACTAGCCGAGCTTGACTGTATATGCGCTGTATATGCTCTATGATGCTGAAACTGTATGTTTAATCGCCTTCCATGTTTAAATCAATAAAAACATACCAAAAAAAATATATATTGTATGATACATTTGGAGACAAACAGATTCACTGCTGAGGCATCACGAAAATCGGTACCAAATGATTTTAAGTGCCCGTGGTATTCAGGCTTATTTCACAATTTTATCAAGCGGGTATGATAGATTTGTACTGACTCGCCTTAGACTTGGAGTTTGTTATCGATTGGTCAGCTTTCCTATAATTAATAAGTTGTCAAAAATATTGAGTAATTGTCCGTGCGAAATGTCTCAGCAATCATTTATTCACGTATTTGTAAATGTAAATGTAAATGTACAGGAATTTATATTCCGCAAATCACCAAGCGGTTTCTAAGCGCTTGCTTAGGGAACCCGTCCAGGTATTCCCCTGTGAGATAACCCCGGCAGGGTATCCGCAAGGTGAAAGCCAGGCATCCCGCCGCGAGGGGCCGTTGTGGAGATTAAGCAAGCTATTGCCCAGAGTCGCAGAGTGTGAACCCGTGAATCGAGTAGGCTCCGTAGCGAGAATTATCGAGTCCGTGGACATTGAGCCCAAGACCCCGCCGAGCCGGGAATTGAACCCTGGTCCCGGGCTGACCTCTGCTCCCAGGTCTGCCTCCTCTAACCAGTGAGCCACACTTCTCCACACATTTATTTCTTTTCTGCAAATTTTCTGCAGTTTTTAGAAAATGAATGTTTTTCAAGATCAATGTTATCATTTTTAAAAAGCACAATCAAATGTAGAAAAGCTATTTGTAGATGACCTGTGTATAGCACACAGGACGGAATAGTACTGATTTCCATTTTTTTTATCAAACCGTGTAAAATGAAACACCTTATAACATAATTTTAATAATGTACTGGATATGTGTTTTTAAACTGTACACCTTTATGTTATTTTATGCAAAAATTGAATACAACTTACTTGATTGATTGATTGATTTTAGACTTTTTTATGACCTGAATATTTAACACTAATTGCAATGTACAGTTGTGCATAGACAAGAGGGTAAACCGTGCAAAGCAACTGTGATAGCGTGCAGAATAAAGTCATTAGATGATTAGCTGCTCTGGTGGGGCAGCAGACGGGGATAAAAGACAACACTATGACCCTCCCTGTTCATGGTACAAGGACTATGCAGACCAACCTCAGCGCATGATGATGAGGTTGAGAAGATCAGAATGATGATTAAACTAAAATAGAGGCTTTAGTATTTCCTATTCGCATAGGTGACAAAGTTGTGATTTGTTAGCTCTTCTAGTTCTGTTAAGTGGTAATCGATTCACCACACAACACTTGGCAAAAGAGAGGCAGGGGCACTGAGTCTCATTAGCTTATACACCTAATACAACTCTGTTAAATATATCACTTTAAATGTAAGGGATCTTAACTCACCACAAGATGCATGGTCTGGATATCTTTGGAGACAACAAGTAGATATAGTCGTATAAGAAATCCACCTCTAAAACAAGACCAATTCAGAATCAAACACAAGGGTTAACCACAGCAATACAGGGCTTCTGAAGATACCTAGATGGTAGAGTGGCCATACTGATTAGAAGAGACGTCCCAATACACGTGCAACATGTTAAGAGGCAGGGAAGGCAGGAGTCTAATGATGCAAGCACCGATAGCTGAGACTAAGTCACCGCGGGTCCAGCAGGGGTGATCCGCCCACCATCCTTGCATCAAAGACTCCCTGCCATATTACAATGGCTGGGGGGTCCGCGGTGGATGGGTTCAATATGGTGGCGGTGTCTGAAAGACACCGCCAGCCATATTACAATGTGGCCATGAACATGCCTTTCCGTGGTGGCATTGCCACCACGGAAAGGCATGCAGAGTCTGCCTGTGGGGGTCCGTTGTGGGCCCCCAGGGTCTCCGGGGGGTGAGGGGTGCACATGGGGGTTAACTATGGTACCCCCCTGCCTTTCAATGAACAACGTGCAGGCACCACGCGGTGCCTGTCACGTTGTGCATTGAAACGCACAACCTGCCTTTGTGGCATTGCGGCGGGTGGTGCTCTCTGCTCCACCCACCGCAATGTTGCAGATGCGCCATGCACCCGCCAGTGTGGCGGGCGCCTCCTAATCAGGACCGCCGCACCCTCAGCGGGCGGTCCCATTTCCCAAGGGTATGGCGTGCGGACAAAGTCCGCCCTCCATACTAATGGGGCCCTAAATATTGAATCACAAATATCGACTTACCTGACTATCATTGCAAAAATATTGTGGCTCAAGAATATCGAAAGACAAAATATTGTGGTGCAGAATATCGATTTTGGGTGAGTAATATTGATGTTCGAAGTGTTTAATATCGTTTGCATAAATATAGATGTAAAAAATATTGAAGTGTTTAATATGGTTTGCAAAAATATAGATGTTAAAACTATCAATTTTATATTAATGTTATGTATGTTAGTATATATTTTATATGTGTGTGATGCATGTATTTTTTGTATAAGATTTGTTTGTATTTTTATATGTGAAAAATGTTAGTAGTTAATAAATTCTTTTTGTTTGAATTTTGCGTTTTTAGTACCATCGCGGGTTGTGGGTTTATAGGGGAATAGGGTGGGAAGTAATTTAATTATATAAAATGTATAGAATAATTTTCATTTATTAATAATTGTTGCATTAAGATGTTATAGTGTTAAATGTGTAAATAAATTTTTTATCAATTATGTAATAATTAGTGGTTAATTAATTTTAATTAATTAATTAATTGGCAAATAATAGTATTAATTGTGTAATTATTTTTATGTGTGTGTTGTGCTGTTTATAAGTGAAAATGGTGGAAATGGTGGGAAGTAATTTCGTTTTTAGTTGATGATTTAATAATTAGTTGTTAATTAATTGTAATTAATAATTGGCAATTAATTATGTTAATTATGTAATTCTTTTTGTGTGTGTGTTGTGGTGTTTATAGGTGAAAATGGTGGGACTGGTGGGAAGTAATTTAGTTTTTAATTGATGATTTAATAATTAGTTGTTAATTAGTTTTAATTAATTAATTGGCAATTAATTATGTTAATTGTGTAAAAATTATAGGGGGCAGATTTACAAGCCCCTTGTGACATTTTTACCACACTGTTGCGTCACTTCTGTGATTCAGCGGCATCGTAAACAATGCGCCACCATGCGTCAGATTTGCACCGTGACGCATCTAGTGAGATGCATCACGTTGTAAAGCCATGCACTACATCATACCTGCATCAGGTATAATGTATGCAGGGTGGGTGTTCCGTCACAAGGAAACCCCATAAAAGTGAAGCAGTGAAATCTACAAGATTTCATGGAGTCACTTTTACGTCCCGGTGGCGTCAAACCCTTACGCTTTGCTTGTAGCAGGCGTAAGGAGTGCCACAGCACTATGGGTATGGGACGCCCCTGAACAGTGTTGGAGTTGCGTCACACTTGCGACACGACTCCAGCACTGTGTCACCTATACGCTGACAGATGCGTCACGAATCTGTCTCACCTTACGCCACGGTGCGCCGCATTGTAAATGCGGCGCATCCATGGTGGCCAAGGGGTTCCTAATGTCACGCAAAATAACTGGGGCATCTCTGCTGATCAGCAGGGATGCGCCAGTTATTGTAAATCTGGCCCCAGGTGTGTTGTGGTGTTTATAGGTGAAAATGGTGGGAAGCGTTGGAAGTAATTTATTAATGAATATTAGTGAATTAATTAAAAATAATTGATTAGTATTTAATTATGATATTTGTGTACTTAATTTTAGGTGTGTGTTGTCAATATTACGGGGGCAGATTCTGATCTCGTTGGGAAAGCCCTCTGTCCGAGTCGGATCCAAAGTGCTCTCCGACCGACTTACACTCCGGGGCGCCGAACGGCCGAGTACGATGTGAACACATGCTTATGGACACGTGTTGCACAGAGCCCCATTGAAGTCAATAGGAGCCTGTTATTTGACATGTACATAGGCTATGTGGTACAGAATTCCATTTCTGTCATTACTAATATGACATTTATAGCCTGATGTAGCAGCATACACGTGTATTCATAGTTATGTACCATATAGTGTTAATAACAAAGAGTAGCTTTTGGTTCTTTTTATGGTTTAAGTTACACCTTATTTAGAGAAACCACACTAACGCCATTTTGTATTTGTCGACTCGGGCCTGGGTAGTGATCACGTGCTGTTTTTCATGTTACTGAGCGAGTCCCAATTAGTTGAGTTACAGGACAGCTGAATTCACTATGTTTTTCTTTAAACTAAGGCCCAAGGTCGCATCTGGCTTCAGAGGTGATAAGCGCATGCTTGCCGGCGCCAGGCTGTTACTCCCATGTACCAAGACGAAAGGGAGTTACCCTTTCTGACCTTCCCCATAATAGCAGAGACAGACTTCTGAGCAGGCTTTGTGTGCCATATATGGTTCTTCCTTAAGATCCTGTTGGGAGGTTGCCAAATATGGTTATTTAATGTAATGTAACTAAGGTATAAATGACTTGTCTCATGTGTAAATCGTCAGTCTTCTCGGCGCACAGATTTTGGTGTGGACGAGGGGGCTCCTCTGCGCAGAGTCTCTTTGTTAATAAACGATTGCTATTCCGTCACTGCCAACTGACCGGTTATTTGGTAATGTTATTGGGCTATTGGTAAGTGTGGCCTTTCTCAATATTTTCCAGTACTACAGCTACCAATGACGAAAAAGGTACTTTGCGCAAAAGGACGCCCCCTGTATTGGGGATGCATCTGTGCCACCCGCACCATACATGCCCCCCTGTGACGGACTCGTAAGGCTACAGGGGAAAGGGGGTCCGGCGCGGACCCTGAAATCTGCTTCCTGGAGCTTTTTTGAGAAACTCTGTCTCAATCCGGCTGTGCTAATTGTGCATCGTACTGGCTCAGTCAGAAATCACCTCTCTTGCACGACATGGTTCACTTATGGCCGACGCGTACGGAGTGATCCGGAACCAGAAGCATCTCAGTCAGCGATTTCACGTTTCCCGCATTGTACTTGTGCGCTCGTACAGTGGTACGAGTCGGTCGGAAAACACGCGTCCGACTCGTACTTTTCCCAGCCGGATCGCGTTCAGAGCCATTCCGAGCGACATCGGAATCGGCCCCATAGTTTTAAAGAATACATATTAAATCAATGTTGATTAAATATTTTTATTAATAATAATTTGTCAAATGATTAATAATTATGTTAATTAGGGAAATATATTATTATGAAAATGTTGAAGCTTTTTTTATTGGTGTGGTTTTATACACTAGGAAATTAAATAAATATATTATTGTTTTAAAAAAATGTTGGTTAATATTTGCTTATTTTAATTCAATATTGTTTATTTTAGATAATAGTTCTAATTTTTTATATCTGCAATTGATATATTTAATGTTAATGTTTAATATATTTAATCTGCTATTTTTAAAATATTGTTTATTTTTTTTTATATTGTTTACATTTTTTAAAATATTTAAATGTTATTATTAATGTTTGTTACTCTGCTATCCAACACTTTCCTTACTGTTGCACTAACTTGAGGGGGAATAGTAATTTTAACACCTCTGCCATCCAGCACTTTTCCTACTGTTGCACTCACTGGAGTGGGAATAGTAATTTTTAACCCTTCTCCATCCAGCCTCTAAAACTTGCCCAGCTAGGCAGTTCTTGAGTACTGCATTGGACCAGCTGGGGTTACGGTAACTTTGGGCATCGTCAGGGTCTATGGCAAGCTTAAAGAATATTGTAAACAAGATTGTCAAAAATGAATCTACCATACAACACACAGCGGTCTTAGTAGAACGGACACATGGCTGGCTCACTGTACAGTCCTACAGTAAAGCAACTCCTCAAGCATACCTCCTTTCTAACTTCTCCAAAACAACCAAAGATACGTTTTTGAAACATCGGTCGGGCTTATTGCCATCCGCATACCACCTGCCCCTATGGTTACACCCACTGAAGCCAGCAATCTGTCGTCTCTGTGGGGAAGGAGAAGAGGACACAGTCCACATTATAACCATATTCCGGGAACTGATGCAGGAGCGCCGGTCACTACTTAGACTTATCTTTAACAAGAAACAAATACGGTCATGTAGATAAGCGGTGCTCGCAAGCTTTTCCGGTGAAGATATACAACAAGCTGCTGCCTGGTAACATTCTTAGCTGCTGCCGATCTCCAACTGAAACGGACGCCGCCAGACCAACGGAGAAGTTGCACTGGAACAGGGATGGAGCCAGCCTGTTAATTCAATGCGTAATAGCCACAACAGTGCTTTGCACATCAAGCACTAAGCATTTTTGCACACACCAAGAAAAAGCATCAATAGGCTAACATCGGACACCTTGTACTAAGCAATCAATGCTGAGGCTGCATTATGCTCTTTAAACTTGCACTTATTCGCCTACCTTCAATCTGCAGTCAAGACTCTGACCAGGGGGGTAATTCCACCTTATTAACTGCTGCTAAAACTCTAAAAACAAAATGTAGAAACTGGACTATGGGTCACCAAGGCCGGAGGAGAGGATCGCTTCTGTAATTTTAATGTGTGTTCTTAATCGTGGCTATAAGCCTTTTAAATTGATGTTTTATTGTTTATAGGAGAAGGCTAACTTCTGTAAAGGTTTTAATTAACTGCACGATAAATATATTACTCTGACGGCACTTTCCCTACTTTTGCACTCATTGGAGCGGGATTAGTAATTTTTACCCCTCTGCTATCCAGCACTTTCCCTAATTTTGCACTCACTGGAATGGGAATACTAATTTTTAAGCCTCTGCCATCCAGCACTTTCCCTACTGTTGCACTCACTGCAGTGGGTATAGTAATTTTTACTCATCCAGCTCTTTCCCTACTGTTGTACTCACTGGAGTGGGAATAGTAATTTTTACTCATCTGCTATCCTGCACTGTCCCTGCTGTAACACTCACTGGAGTGGCAATAGTAATTTTTACTCATCCGCTAACCTGCACTTTCCCTATTGTTGCACTCACTGGAGTGGGAATAGTAATTGTTATCCCTCCGCTATCCTGCACTTTCCCTACTGTTTTATTTATTGTTTTTCAAAATGTATGTTTTTTGTTTTAGTTAAATGTTTGAATTCATTGTAAAGTGGTTTGTTTTTAATTTTAAATTATTGATATTTGTATATATTTTATTATTTATATTTAAAAGTTTAAAAATGAAATAAATCTAATAGTTAATACATTATATTTAAGTAAATATATGTATATGTATACATTTTTATGTTTGTGTGTTTATATTTTTGTTAATTAAGTTTATTTGTTATATTTAGTTAAAACGTATATTAAATGTAATTTATTTTGTTACAATTATTAGTAATATTTAATACATTTATTTTATGTTATATATATTTTTAGGTCGATATTTTGTAGATCTATATTTTTTACTTCAATATTTTGTATTAAATATTCTTGTACTTACCTGTTTAAATATGGGGAGTCAATATTTTTGTATTCTATATTTTTGCATCAATATTTTTGTATATTGATATTTTGTACATCGATATTTAATCAGTGAAACCTGACTCCCTCTTTAACGTTACCAACATATATGCACCCAATACTCAGCATGATGAATTACTCATCCAGCTTTTGGGCTCTCTAATTGGCCCTGCAGAGGGCGAGGTCATCCCAGGAGAAGACTTCAACTTGATTTGGGAAGTCGAGGGAGACAGGGCAACCCACACTTTGAATGCGTCTAGAGCAACCTAAAAATAACACAGAAGTCACAATTTATTGAATTGGGTATAGTAGACAGCTGGTGACACATGCACCTGAACAGCAGAATACTCCTTCAACTCGCAGGTACATAAATCATACATATACATTTATATGTTCTTCCTATCCAAAGACCTTATGGAAAGGGTTGAAGATATCATAATTATGGGGGGGGGGGGAACTGTCTTTGTCCATAGTCAAGTTGACCTTGTACTATTGGATACCGCTGCATACAGAAGGCATAGAACGTGGAAGTTTCTGACACATATTATAAGAGACACCGCAAAGAGTGAAGAATTAGCCCAAACAATACATCACTACTTTAGCTACAATGGCCCGAATTACACTTCCAATAACAGTCACTGTGACTTGTTCAAGGCAATCTTCAAGGGAGCGGCCATCTCACTGATGGCCAACATATGAAGAGAGGCGAGGCTTTGGGAACAGCATCTCCTACATAAGCTGGATCGGACGAGAGACGCAGACAAGCACCAGCTCACCATCCAAACAGGCACACAGAAAGTGAAAAGAACAAAATCATGGGGAAGTGGGGGTCCTCGGAACTGAAAAGGCGGAGACAACCCCTCTTCAGCTAAAGCAACCATGGAACAAGACAGATACACTTCTGCTCAACAAGCTGAGAGCACAGAATATGAGGGAGTATATGCCTATAATCCATACACTAGAGGGTGTGAAGGTCAAAACTGAAAGGGGAAAACTATATGTCTCCTCAGCTTCCACAGAGATCTCTACTTTTTGGGTCGAGGAAGCCCAGTAGCCGTTGCCTCATATCCTAATGTGCTCATCTGTCCACAGTTCCTCCGGACTGGAGAAAAAAATCTAGACAAACCCATGTCAGCACAAGAAGTTTTAAGTGCCATCAAATCCCTATAACTGCATAAGGCACCAGGCAGCGATGGTCTGACAGGACCTTTTTATAGAGAGTTCTCACCCTCAATAGATTTATACAACTCCTTCCAGGAAAAGGGAATAGTGATCCCCACAATAAGGAAAGCCGACATGGTGGTGAACACTTAACCAGGAAGGCCTTGTGCACATTGTAAATCATATAAACCCATGGCACTGTTTAATATAGAAGTACAATTATTTACCAACATTTTGCAGCGGGTCTCAACAAAATCCTTCCGGTCCTCGTTGAACCATACCAGGTGGGGTTTGTTAGAGACAGGCAGGGAGCTCTTAAAGTATGAAAAGTGGCCCACATAGTAGAGAAATTAAGGAATCAACAAGTCCCAGCCCTACTACAGTCCAGTGATGCAGAGAAGGCATTCGATAGGGTGAGTTGGGGTTTTCTAAGGGCCATTCTAGACAGAATAAACCTAGCTGCAGAATTCAAATGCTGGATATTGGCAAATTATGTCCAACCAGAGGCCAGTAGAAAAGGTTAATGGGATCTCCACTGATAAATTTATTTTGCAGAGAGGCACCATTCAGAGATGGCCGTTCTAGTCTCTATTGTTTACCCTGTCGATTCAGCCCTTAGCTATCTGAACTGGATCCCACACAGAGATACAAGGAGTGATCTTCGGAAGCGAGGAACATAAAATCTACGCCCTTTTGACTCTTGCAGCACCTGAAACTTCCATAAAGGCGGTCCATGACTGCTTACGGGACTTTGAAATAGTGGCTTTAAAATAATTACAGATAAATCTGAGATCTTGAACATCTCTGGTCCCAGGGATTGTGAAGCACGCCTCAATGAGATCTACCTGATGAAATGGGCTAAACAATTAATAAAATACCTGGGCATTGTTGACAGATGGACTGGTGACACTGGTCTTGACTGAAGGCACAAATAATAGTTGACCTGGCTGAGTGGAATGGGCAATTCATAATCTGATTGGGGAGGATTAACAACATTGTGAAAATGAATTCACTCCCACAAATCTGTATCTGTTCTAAACCATGCCCATGGCCATCTTGCAATCAGAAACGTCAGACCCAGTAAAAAAATATTCACACCCCCCACCCCCGGAGAAAGGTGGATAATTACTCCTGAATATGATTAAATACTACCATGCTGCCAATTTCCGAATATTAGCAGGATGGTAGATGCGCGAGTCGGAAAAACAATGGCTCTTTATGGACAGGGCCCTCGCAGGAAGATATGTCTGGAGCCTACCACTAATCCTCCGGTCTCAGAGATCCAAACAGCTATGCATCTTGGATGTGACTAGAACAAATCTAGAAATATGGGTACTCTAATTCACTACAAAGGGCCTATCCACACGCCAATTCATGCAAACACTGAATTAATGTTGGGACTGGGCATGTGGAGGATTAAGGCTTAAAAAACTAGGTCTGCCTTGCAATACACAAAATGTTTCATAAGGGGGCAGTTAAATTCTTGAATAACTGCAAAAGGGACGTCCAGTTGACTGAAAAAGAGAGACTGCAATATGTCCAATTGCGTCACTGGGTTATGCAACAGGAGATCAGGTTTGTCACAACGGATCTCTTACCTTGTTCGAAAAAATCCTGGGTTCGGATCACTGACAAAATATCGACCTTCAAAATATCGACCTACAGGAACATCGATGCTGAAATATCAAAGGCAAGAATATCGACATCCCATCTACAACATGGTAAGTACAAAATTATCGAGAAAAAAAATATAGATGTTAAAAATATCGATGTTAAAAATATCGTTATTTTTTCTGTAAAAATATTAATGTAAAATAAAGTAAATAACACTAATAAATAAAATAAACATAGTTAAAAATATCTAATAATGTTTAAAAGTAATAAATAATACATATATAATAATAATACATTCATTAAACATATACAAACAATATATAATATATACTTACTTAACAATAACTTTTAATAATTAGTTTCATAATTTATAAATTAACAAATATTATAAATTACAAATATATTTACAACCATACAACAAAAACATAAATAAAAAGTAAATAATTATTATTAATAAATTAAAAAAAATACTTTTAATATTTTTAAAATTAATTATATACTACATTATCTTAAATTATACAAAATATCAAATAGCTAAATAAATAAAAATACTATTCAAAAGCCATAACTAAACAAAATACAGTAATAAAAACGTTGTATAGCATAGAACTTAAAATTACCATGATTCAGCGGCATCGTAAACAATGCGCCACCATGCGTCAGATTTGCACCGTGACGCATCTAGTGAGATGCATCACGTTGTAAAGCCATGCACTACATCATACCTGCATCAGGTATAATGTATGCAGGGTGGGTGTTCCGTCACAAGGAAACCCCATAAAAGTGAAGCAGTGAAATCTACAAGATTTCATGGAGTCACTTTTACGTCCCGGTGGCGTCAAACCCTTACGCTTTGCTTGTAGCAGGCGTAAGGAGTGCCACAGCACTATGGGTATGGGACGCCCCTGAACAGTGTTGGAGTTGCGTCACACTTGCGACACGACTCCAGCACTGTGTCACCTATACGCTGACAGATGCGTCACGAATCTGTCTCACCTTACGCCACGGTGCGCCGCATTGTAAATGCGGCGCATCCATGGTGGCCAAGGGGTTCCTAATGTCACGCAAAATAACTGGGGCATCTCTGCTGATCAGCAGGGATGCGCCAGTTATTGTAAATCTGGCCCCAGGTGTGTTGTGGTGTTTATAGGTGAAAATGGTGGGAAGCGTTGGAAGTAATTTATTAATGAATATTAGTGAATTAATTAAAAATAATTGATTAGTATTTAATTATGATATTTGTGTACTTAATTTTAGGTGTGTGTTGTCAATATTACGGGGGCAGATTCTGATCTCGTTGGGAAAGCCCTCTGTCCGAGTCGGATCCAAAGTGCTCTCCGACCGACTTACACTCCGGGGCGCCGAACGGCCGAGTACGATGTGAACACATGCTTATGGACACGTGTTGCACAGAGCCCCATTGAAGTCAATAGGAGCCTGTTATTTGACATGTACATAGGCTATGTGGTACAGAATTCCATTTCTGTCATTACTAATATGACATTTATAGCCTGATGTAGCAGCATACACGTGTATTCATAGTTATGTACCATATAGTGTTAATAACAAAGAGTAGCTTTTGGTTCTTTTTATGGTTTAAGTTACACCTTATTTAGAGAAACCACACTAACGCCATTTTGTATTTGTCGACTCGGGCCTGGGTAGTGATCACGTGCTGTTTTTCATGTTACTGAGCGAGTCCCAATTAGTTGAGTTACAGGACAGCTGAATTCACTATGTTTTTCTTTAAACTAAGGCCCAAGGTCGCATCTGGCTTCAGAGGTGATAAGCGCATGCTTGCCGGCGCCAGGCTGTTACTCCCATGTACCAAGACGAAAGGGAGTTACCCTTTCTGACCTTCCCCATAATAGCAGAGACAGACTTCTGAGCAGGCTTTGTGTGCCATATATGGTTCTTCCTTAAGATCCTGTTGGGAGGTTGCCAAATATGGTTATTTAATGTAATGTAACTAAGGTATAAATGACTTGTCTCATGTGTAAATCGTCAGTCTTCTCGGCGCACTGATTTTGGTGTGGACGAGGGGGCTCCTCTGCGCAGAGTCTCTTTGTTAATAAACGATTGCTATTCCGTCACTGCCAACTGACCGGTTATTTGGTAATGTTATTGGGCTATTGGTAAGTGTGGCCTTTCTCAATATTTTCCAGTACTACAGCTACCAATGACGAAAAAGGTACTTTGCGCAAAAGGACGCCCCCTGTATTGGGGATGCATCTGTGCCACCCGCACCATACATGCCCCCCTGTGACGGACTCGTAAGGCTACAGGGGAAAGGGGGTCCGGCGCGGACCCTGAAATCTGCTTCCTGGAGCTTTTTTGAGAAACTCTGTCTCAATCCGGCTGTGCTAATTGTGCATCGTACTGGCTCAGTCAGAAATCACCTCTCTTGCACGACATGGTTCACTTATGGCCGACGCGTACGGAGTGATCCGGAACCAGAAGCATCTCAGTCAGCGATTTCACGTTTCCCGCATTGTACTTGCGCTCGTACAGTGGTACGAGTCGGTCGGAAAACACGCGTCCGACTCGTACTTTTCCCAGCCGGATCGCGTTCAGAGCCATTCCGAGCGACATCGGAATCGGCCCCATAGTTTTAAAGAATACATATTAAATCAATGTTGATTAAATATTTTTATTAATAATAATTTGTCAAATGATTAATAATTATGTTAATTAGGGAAATATATTATTATGAAAATGTTGAAGCTTTTTTTATTGGTGTGGTTTTATACACTAGGAAATTAAATAAATATATTATTGTTTTAAAAAAATGTTGGTTAATATTTGCTTATTTTAATTCAATATTGTTTATTTTAGATAATAGTTCTAATTTTTTATATCTGCAATTGATATATTTAATGTTAATGTTTAATATATTTAATCTGCTATTTTTAAAATATTGTTTATTTTTTTTTATATTGTTTACATTTTTTAAAATATTTAAATGTTATTATTAATGTTTGTTACTCTGCTATCCAACACTTTCCTTACTGTTGCACTAACTTGAGGGGGAATAGTAATTTTAACACCTCTGCCATCCAGCACTTTTCCTACTGTTGCACTCACTGGAGTGGGAATAGTAATTTTTAACCCTTCTCCATCCAGCCTCTAAAACTTGCCCAGCTAGGCAGTTCTTGAGTACTGCATTGGACCAGCTGGGGTTACGGTAACTTTGGGCATCGTCAGGGTCTATGGCAAGCTTAAAGAATATTGTAAACAAGATTGTCAAAAATGAATCTACCATACAACACACAGCGGTCTTAGTAGAACGGACACATGGCTGGCTCACTGTACAGTCCTACAGTAAAGCAACTCCTCAAGCATACCTCCTTTCTAACTTCTCCAAAACAACCAAAGATACGTTTTTGAAACATCGGTCGGGCTTATTGCCATCCGCATACCACCTGCCCCTATGGTTACACCCACTGAAGCCAGCAATCTGTCGTCTCTGTGGGGAAGGAGAAGAGGACACAGTCCACATTATAACCATATTCCGGGAACTGATGCAGGAGCGCCGGTCACTACTTAGACTTATCTTTAACAAGAAACAAATACGGTCATGTAGATAAGCGGTGCTCGCAAGCTTTTCCGGTGAAGATATACAACAAGCTGCTGCCTGGTAACATTCTTAGCTGCTGCCGATCTCCAACTGAAACGGACGCCGCCAGACCAACGGAGAAGTTGCACTGGAACAGGGATGGAGCCAGCCTGTTAATTCAATGCGTAATAGCCACAACAGTGCTTTGCACATCAAGCACTAAGCATTTTTGCACACACCAAGAAAAAGCATCAATAGGCTAACATCGGACACCTTGTACTAAGCAATCAATGCTGAGGCTGCATTATGCTCTTTAAACTTGCACTTATTCGCCTACCTTCAATCTGCAGTCAAGACTCTGACCAGGGGGGTAATTCCACCTTATTAACTGCTGCTAAAACTCTAAAAACAAAATGTAGAAACTGGACTATGGGTCACCAAGGCCGGAGGAGAGGATCGCTTCTGTAATTTTAATGTGTGTTCTTAATCGTGGCTATAAGCCTTTTAAATTGATGTTTTATTGTTTATAGGAGAAGGCTAACTTCTGTAAAGGTTTTAATTAACTGCACGATAAATATATTACTCTGACGGCACTTTCCCTACTGTTGCACTCATTGGAGCGGGATTAGTAATTTTTACCCCTCTGCTATCCAGCACTTTCCCTAATTTTGCACTCACTGGAATGGGAATACTAATTTTTAAGCCTCTGCCATCCAGCACTTTCCCTACTGTTGCACTCACTGCAGTGGGTATAGTAATTTTTACTCATCCAGCTCTTTCCCTACTGTTGTACTCACTGGAGTGGGAATAGTAATTTTTACTCATCTGCTATCCTGCACTGTCCCTGCTGTAACACTCACTGGAGTGGCAATAGTAATTTTTACTCATCCGCTAACCTGCACTTTCCCTATTGTTGCACTCACTGGAGTGGGAATAGTAATTGTTATCCCTCCGCTATCCTGCACTTTCCCTACTGTTTTATTTATTGTTTTTCAAAATGTATGTTTTTTGTTTTAGTTAAATGTTTGAATTCATTGTAAAGTGGTTTGTTTTTAATTTTAAATTATTGATATTTGTATATATTTTATTATTTATATTTAAAAGTTTAAAAATGAAATAAATCTAATAGTTAATACATTATATTTAAGTAAATATATGTATATGTATACATTTTTATGTTTGTGTGTTTATATTTTTGTTAATTAAGTTTATTTGTTATATTTAGTTAAAACGTATATTAAATGTAATTTATTTTGTTACAATTATTAGTAATATTTAATACATTTATTTTATGTTATATATATTTTTAGGTCGATATTTTGTAGATCTATATTTTTTACTTCAATATTTTGTATTAAATATTCTTGTACTTACCTGTTTAAATATGGGGAGTCAATATTTTTGTATTCTATATTTTTGCATCAATATTTTTGTATATTGATATTTTGTACATCGATATTTAATCAGTGAAACCTGACTCCCTCTTTAACGTTACCAACATATATGCACCCAATACTCAGCATGATGAATTACTCATCCAGCTTTTGGGCTCTCTAATTGGCCCTGCAGAGGGCGAGGTCATCCCAGGAGAAGACTTCAACTTGATTTGGGAAGTCGAGGGAGACAGGGCAACCCACACTTTGAATGCGTCTAGAGCAACCTAAAAATAACACAGAAGTCACAATTTATTGAATTGGGTATAGTAGACAGCTGGTGACACATGCACCTGAACAGCAGAATACTCCTTCAACTCGCAGGTACATAAATCATACATATACATTTATATGTTCTTCCTATCCAAAGACCTTATGGAAAGGGTTGAAGATATCATAATTATGGGGGGGGGGGAACTGTCTTTGTCCATAGTCAAGTTGACCTTGTACTATTGGATACCGCTGCATACAGAAGGCATAGAACGTGGAAGTTTCTGACACATATTATAAGAGACACCGCAAAGAGTGAAGAATTAGCCCAAACAATACATCACTACTTTAGCTACAATGGCCCGAATTACACTTCCAATAACAGTCACTGTGACTTGTTCAAGGCAATCTTCAAGGGAGCGGCCATCTCACTGATGGCCAACATATGAAGAGAGGCGAGGCTTTGGGAACAGCATCTCCTACATAAGCTGGATCGGACGAGAGACGCAGACAAGCACCAGCTCACCATCCAAACAGGCACACAGAAAGTGAAAAGAACAAAATCATGGGGAAGTGGGGGTCCTCGGAACTGAAAAGGCGGAGACAACCCCTCTTCAGCTAAAGCAACCATGGAACAAGACAGATACACTTCTGCTCAACAAGCTGAGAGCACAGAATATGAGGGAGTATATACCTATAATCCATACACTAGAGGGTGTGAAGGTCAAAACTGAAAGGGGAAAACTATATGTCTCCTCAGCTTCCACAGAGATCTCTACTTTTTGGGTCGAGGAAGCCCAGTAGCCGTTGCCTCATATCCTAATGTGCTCATCTGTCCACAGTTCCTCCGGACTGGAGAAAAAAATCTAGACAAACCCATGTCAGCACAAGAAGTTTTAAGTGCCATCAAATCCCTATAACTGCATAAGGCACCAGGCAGCGATGGTCTGACAGGACCTTTTTATAGAGAGTTCTCACCCTCAATAGATTTATACAACTCCTTCCAGGAAAAGGGAATAGTGATCCCCACAATAAGGAAAGCCGACATGGTGGTGAACACTTAACCAGGAAGGCCTTGTGCACATTGTAAATCATATAAACCCATGGCACTGTTTAATATAGAAGTACAATTATTTACCAACATTTTGCAGCGGGTCTCAACAAAATCCTTCCGGTCCTCGTTGAACCATACCAGGTGGGGTTTGTTAGAGACAGGCAGGGAGCTCTTAAAGTATGAAAAGTGGCCCACATAGTAGAGAAATTAAGGAATCAACAAGTCCCAGCCCTACTACAGTCCAGTGATGCAGAGAAGGCATTCGATAGGGTGAGTTGGGGTTTTCTAAGGGCCATTCTAGACAGAATAAACCTAGCTGCAGAATTCAAATGCTGGATATTGGCAAATTATGTCCAACCAGAGGCCAGTAGAAAAGGTTAATGGGATCTCCACTGATAAATTTATTTTGCAGAGAGGCACCATTCAGAGATGGCCGTTCTAGTCTCTATTGTTTACCCTGTCGATTCAGCCCTTAGCTATCTGAACTGGATCCCACACAGAGATACAAGGAGTGATCTTCGGAAGCGAGGAACATAAAATCAGCTTATTTGCTGTCTACGCCCTTTTGACTCTTGCAGCACCTGAAACTTCCATAAAGGCGGTCCATGACTGCTTACGGGACTTTGAAATAGTGGCTTTAAAATAATTACAGATAAATCTGAGATCTTGAACATCTCTGGTCCCAGGGATTGTGAAGCACGCCTCAATGAGATCTACCTGATGAAATGGGCTAAACAATTAATAAAATACCTGGGCATTGTTGACAGATGGACTGGTGACACTGGTCTTGACTGAAGGCACAAATAATAGTTGACCTGGCTGAGTGGAATGGGCAATTCATAATCTGATTGGGGAGGATTAACAACATTGTGAAAATGAATTCACTCCCACAAATCTGTATCTGTTCTAAACCATGCCCATGGCCATCTTGCAATCAGAAACGTCAGACCCAGTAAAAAAATATTCACACCCCCCACCCCCGGAGAAAGGTGGATAATTACTCCTGAATATGATTAAATACTACCATGCTGCCAATTTCCGAATATTAGCAGGATGGTAGATGCGCGAGTCGGAAAAACAATGGCTCTTTATGGACAGGGCCCTCGCAGGAAGATATGTCTGGAGCCTACCACTAATCCTCCGGTCTCAGAGATCCAAACAGCTATGCATCTTGGATGTGACTAGAACAAATCTAGAAATATGGGTACTCTAATTCACTACAAAGGGCCTATCCACACGCCAATTCATGCAAACACTGAATTAATGTTGGGACTGGGCATGTGGAGGATTAAGGCTTAAAAAACTAGGTCTGCCTTGCAATACACAAAATGTTTCATAAGGGGGCAGTTAAATTCTTGAATAACTGCAAAAGGGACGTCCAGTTGACTGAAAAAGAGAGACTGCAATATGTCCAATTGCGTCACTGGGTTATGCAACAGGAGATCAGGTTTGTCACAACGGATCTCTTACCTTGTTCGAAAAAATCCTGGGTTCGGATCACTGACAAAATATCGACCTTCAAAATATCGACCTACAGGAACATCGATGCTGAAATATCAAAGGCAAGAATATCGACATCCCATCTACAACATGGTAAGTACAAAATTATCGAGAAAAAAAATATAGATGTTAAAAATATCGATGTTAAAAATATCGTTATTTTTTCTGTAAAAATATTAATGTAAAATAAAGTAAATAACACTAATAAATAAAATAAACATAGTTAAAAATATCTAATAATGTTTAAAAGTAATAAATAATACATATATAATAATAATACATTCATTAAACATATACAAACAATATATAATATATACTTACTTAACAATAACTTTTAATAATTAGTTTAATAATTTATAAATTAACAAATATTATAAATTACAAATATATTTACAACCATACAACAAAAACATAAATAAAAAGTAAATAATTATTATTAATAAATTAAAAAAAATACTTTTAATATTTTTAAAATTAATTATATACTACATTATCTTAAATTATACAAAAATATCAAATAGCTAAATAAATAAAAATACTATTCAAAAGCCATAACTAAACAAAATACAGTAATAAAAACGTTGTATAGCATAGAACTTAAAATTACCATTCCCACTCCAGAGAGCGCAATAGTGGAGAAACCATTGGATAGCGTATAATTAAAATTACTATTCCAACTCCAGAGAGTGCAACAGTAGGGAAAGCGTTGGATAGTGTAGGGGTAGAAATTACTATTCCAACTCCAGAGAGTGCAACAGTAGGGAAAGCGTTGGATAGCGTAGGGGTAAGAATTACTATTCCAACTCCAAAAAGTGCAACAGTAGGGAAAGCGTTGGATAGCGTAGGGGTAAAAATTACTATTCCCACTCCAGAGAGTGCAACAGTAGGGAATGCGTTGGATAGTGTAGGGGTAAAAATTACTATTCCCACTTCAGAGAGGGCAACAGTAGGGAAAGGGTTGGATAGCGTAGGGGTAAAAATTACTATTCCAACTCCAAAGAGTGCAACAGTAGGGAAAGCGTTGGATAGCGTAGGGGTAAAAATTACTTTTCCCATTCCAGAGTGTTCAACAGTAGGGAAAGCGTTGGATAGCGTAGGGGTAGAAATTACTATTCTAACTCCAGAGAGTGCAACATTAGGGAAAGCGTTGTATAGTGTAGGGGTAAAAATTACTATTCTTACTCCAGAGAGTGCAACAGTAGGGACAGTGTTGGATAGCGTAGGGGTAAAAATTACTATTCCAACTCCAGAGATTGCAACAGTAGGGAAATTGTTGGATAGCGTAGAAGTTAAATATAACATTTTTAAAAAAAAATATTTTTATTTGAGTTCCCCCCCCCCATTTTCGTTGTACAGAACACATAAGAAAATTCATTATATTTTAATATGCAGGACGTGTCACAAATCATAGAAAAATTATACAATTAGATCAAACATAATAAAAAAAATATATAAATGAAGACAAATCAAGATGTGCAATTTATAATTAAACAGAGGTTTATCACAAATGATTTCCTAATCTACCCTGGATCTCTCTCTCTCCACTTCTGTATATGATCCCAAATCTCATTTCTAAGTTTCTTGCCTTTTCTACCCCTCCTTGCATAAATCGCCTTCTCCAGGTTAAAGGCAGCCAACAGTTTCCTTAACCATTGATGGAAAGTGGGTGGCAGTCGATCCAGCCATGCTGTAGCAATACAGAGTCTTAAAACAGCCATAGCCACAAAAATAAAATACTGATAATTAGTCTTGTCAAGACTATCCTCTGTTCCTAAAAGTACAAGTGATGGAGTTCGGTTAATTTCTATTGTTAGAGATCGTTCAAGAAATACTTCAATTTCATCTTGGGTTGTCTTTAAGTGTGGACAGGTAGCAAACATATGGACTAGGTGAGCCTGAGTGCTGTCACATCTCGGACAAGTAATACCAGCTACTGCTCCCCACTGTGCCAACCTAGATGGAGTATAGTACAAAAAGTACAGCATTTTAAAATGCTGTGCCTGGAGTGATGCTGAGCATAATAATTTCTGCCCTAGTTCCAAAGATCTATGGAAGCTTTCCTTCTCCACACCCACTTTTTGTATCCATTTACCTTCATATTTTTCCAGATCGTCTGGTTGATACTCTATTAATTCGGAGTAGAATCTTTTAATTGTACAATCTGCACCAGCCTGTATAATATCCAGAATTGAGTTTGTTGCAAATCCCGCCGGGCCTCCAGTTTTTGTCGAAATAAAACTTCTAATTTGCAAATATTTAAAATAATGGTTAGTGTCTAGCCCATATAATGCTTGTAAATTATTAAACTGCATCACCCCATTTACTCCCATCAGATCACCCAATCTGTAAACCCCATGTTTTCCCAAGTCCGAAAACACTGCCCCTGAAAATATATCAAGAGGAAAATTAGGGTTGTTACTCAACCGTGTATAAGCATTATATTTGTCAAGACCAAATTTTTTTGAAAAAGAAAACCAAATCTTGTAGGCGGCCATAACCGTTTTAAATTTAATTCTCTTAAAGTAACTATACTCTGTATACTTCAACAGAAAATTTCCCGCTTGATCCCCCAATACTAGTGAATAAATTGCCAGCGTTCCTAGCTCAGAGTATCCTTCACTCTCTGCTCCTCCAAACAAATTTGGAGGCATGCTGCCCAATAATAAAATGTTAAATCCGGCAGGACCCACCTCCCTCGATCCCTCGGCAAAGCCATGTATCTAAGCGCCCTTCGAGTCTTCCCATGTGCCCAAACAAATCGGTTTACCATATGTTCCAAGAGTTTAAACCATTTTCCTTCAAATAGTAGGGGTATGGCCCTGAATAAATACAGAAACTTTGGAAGAAAAATCATTTTGACTATGTTGGTTCTACCTACTATCGAAAAATGTATGTTATTTAGTCTGTCTAAGTCCTTCTTAGCTTTATTTATTATTGGCGATATATTTAATTCCACAAGGTTGTCTAAATCTGGGGTTATTATTACCCCTAAGTAAACTCCACTTTGGACCACCCGGGAATCAATACATTCTATCCTATTGTTTTTAATAATTTGTGTTTTTGCAGTGTTAAGGGCATATCCTGACACTTCTCCAAATACTTGCGCTTCTAGCTCAACCAACTCTATAGCTTCTGTGGGGCTAGGTGTTACAATCGCCACATCATCAGCATAGGCCAGGATTTTGCAGGGGCCCCTACCAGTCTCAACTGGAGAAATGTTATCATTTAGTTCTATACGCCTTAAATATGGGTCCATGTAAAGGGCAAATAAAAGCGGGGAGCAAGGGCACCCCTGCCGTGTACCCCTCTTTATCTGGAAAGTTGACGTATACCCCCCGTTTACTTTTATGCGAGCGGTTGGTCCTGCATATAGTACCTGTAAGGCTTTCACCGTTCCCTCCCCAAATCCCACCCTTCTCAAAATAAACCAAAGGAAGTCCCAGGAGACCCGGTCAAAAGCTTTATCAGCATCTAATAACATCACTGCGAGCGGGTCTCCTGTAACCTCTGCAAAATAAAATAAAGTAATAACCTTTCGTGTATGATGAGTGGTACCCCTCCCTGGTACAAACCCGTGTTGGTTAATACTAACCAAAGTATCAATTACCTTTTCTATTCTCAGGGTGAGTATCTTTGAGTATACTTTAGTGTCTGTATTCATTAAGGTTATTGGCCTATAAGAACCAGGTTGGCTTGACGGCTTACCCTTTTTCCGGATTATAACAATGACCGCCCCCGCCCAACTGTTTGTGGTTGATATTCCTGTCTGTGCTTGCTGCATTGTACTAATGAAATCCTTTTTAATTACATCCCAAAATATTTTATTAAATTCTAGCGGGATTTGGTCAGGTCCTGCAGCCTTCCCTGACGGGAGGCTGATTAAGGCATTCAATATTTCTTCTGGTGTAAACAAAGCCTCCAATGTATTAGTTTGTTCTTCTAATAAAGTAACTACCGGTATGTTATGTAGATAGTTGCTTATTTTGATAATATCAGTCAGGCACTCTTGATCATACAGGGAGGTATAACATTCTCTAAACACTTCTTGAATCCCTTCTGAACTGTAACCATTTTTCCTGCATCATCCTGTATCTCTCTTGTTTGCCCTATAGAGACATTCTGTCTTGTGCGGATGGCAAGCGTACGGCCAACGGTTTCATTAAATTCATAACATCTTTCTCTGTTTGCTAAATATATTTTCGCTGCCGTATTAGCTATACCCTCCTCCGCTTCCATCCTTGCTTTTGCTATTCTAATCAATACTTGATCTAATGGGGCTCCTCTAAGCACACTCTGAGTTAATTCCTCCTCTGCCTCTGCCACTGCTTGAACCAGTTCCGCCTCCCTTTGTCTGTCCCCCCTTCGACTTGCTGCACTAAAACTTATTGTCTCCCCTCGAATGGCTGCCTTAAAAGAGTCCCACATATTTCCTGTTGCCGTACTACCTCTATTAATATCTAGGAAACTCCTAATCCAATTCCTCATATGCATAATATAGGCATCATCCTTTAGTAGGCCTCTCTCAAATGTCCAAGTTCGGACCATGTGCTTACCCCAATATTTCATGTTAAAATCAGGGGATTGTGATCGGATATTATCCGTGGTAGTCTTTCAATTTTAACTTTAGGTTGCAGGGAGTATGAGATGAAAAAGTAATCTAATCTGGCACAGACTTTATGTGGGGCTGAATAGTAGGTGAAACCCAGCTCAGCAGGTTTTAGGGCCCCCCATACATCCACTAGCGGGTTGTTCCTTGTAAGGTTATATAGTGAGCGCCAGACTCTCTTTTTCCTACTGTGATAACCCCCGCCGGAGGTCATACCCAGTCCACCTGCCCCATTAATATTGAAGTCCCCAGCCAAAATTACAGTAGAGGACCAGGTGGCTAATTCCAAATCCAAGAAATCCAGAATATCCGGATCATCTTCCGTTGATCCGTACACGCAGCCTACAGTAATCCATTTCTCATTCACTTTACACTATATTAGGACCCATCTCCCCCATTGGTCTTCAAGCTTCCTCCTTACTAAGATATCCCTACGTTTTGCCAGTATTGCCACTCCTCTATTCTGAGCCCCTTGCTTAGAATATGCTAGCACGGTGAATCCCAGTTGTTCTAATAGATAACCTTGCCCCCCTTCTACATGGGTCTCCTGCAGACAAACCAAATCCACATTTAGAGATCTTAACCAGGTTGCAACCCTCTGTCTTTTAATTCGGTCATTTAGACCGCAAACATTGACCGTAACTACACGTAAACTCATTAGTGTACATCAAGTAGATTTCCCGTCAAACTATACCCGTAATATACAGTATTTCAACATTTATCTCATGCTGGGATACATTCTCCCGATTAGATACATCAGATTTTCTTCTACTGCCCTGCATGCGATAACTCAAACAAAAAATAATGCGCTCTGTACCCCTCTTCCACCCCCTCCCCTCCTTCCACCCTCCCACCCCTCCCTTACGGGCAAATAGGTCAGTCCTGACCTATACGTGACAGCTGTAGCCCCGAGTGTCACCCGCCCCCCCTGCTCCCGCTCAAAAAAATCCATGTCTCTGAGCTACACACCGCTAGTTGTTGCTGCTGCTGCTGTTAAGTATTCCTTTTTCTGAACTATGCATTAATATTTCCGGTGTTTGGAGGCCACCATCATAGATTTTGAACCTTCTTTCCTCCCTTTCACCTCATCCAAATATGCCTGCGCTTTGATTTCTGAAAAGAAAATCTTAACCTGCCCTTTATGTATAGCTTTAAGGCGACAAGGGAACATTAAATAGGCCTCACAACCAGCGTTTTGAAAAGAAGTAATCATTTGCCTCATGCGCCATCGCCTTTCCACTGTCGCATGACAGAAGTCAGGCCGAGCAAAAAACGTCGTGCCATTGTAGAATCGTCTGGCCTCAGGTTTGGCTTTATCCATAATTTCCTGCCTTAATAGAAAGTTTCCTACGTATATCAGAATCGCCCTCGGTTTATCTGCTATCTGCTCTTTTCTTTGTACCATAGGGAACTTGTAACAACAAATGCTCGTACATCCTGTCCCTCTTTTCCTTCCGCGACCCCTAGAAGTCTAACATTGTTCCTTCGCTGTCAGTTTTCATAGTCCTCTAGTTTCCAATGGACATCCAACGCCATCTTTTCCTGCTCGTTTTTGAACTCGTTCCGTTTCCCGATGTCTTCCTCTAGTCTCTCAGTTCTTGCTTCCACTTCTGTGACTCTGGCTTCCATACCTGCATAGAACTTATTCACCTTGCGTAGTGAGCCCTGTAATTTCTGGTTGGCCTGTTTCGCCCTCCGAGACCCACTTCTAGCCTCCCCCTGCATTTGTTTTAAAGTAGCATAGAGCATATCCATGGTGGTTGTTTGCCTAGGGTTGTTATTCTGGGTTTGAGGTAAAGTAGTGCCTCCTTCTTGGTACAACTGGGAGGTTGCTGAATAGTCCCAGTCTAGTTTTTTGGATACTTCTGCATGGTTCGGAGTCACATTAATCTTTGTCCGATTGTGTGATCTACTCTTAAGGCTTCTCAGCGGCTTGGCCCTCCGTTTTGTGCATACCTTGTGCGCTACTGCGCTTTCTTGAGATGACGCAGCTGAATCTGTTCTCCCCTCAGCTTCTGAAGTGTCAGACTGGCTTTCCGTTACAGAGCCAGATGGTGTCTTTTCATCATCCTCCTCCTCCCCCTCTTCATCATTGACAGAGTAAAAACAGTCATCGCTGGGAGAGCCTGGATCGGGAAGTCTGCCCCTGGCCTGCTCTCTAGGTTCAGTGCATGCAGATTCTGGGCCACCTCTACCCTCAGTTCCATCAATGTCAGGATAGTTATCCTTAAGACATGATATCTGTTCTATGCCCGATGGTGATAACATATTAGGCTCCGGGGCCTTCTCCGGGCAAACCTCATTACCCCTAGAATGACTTGTTACAACCTCCAGTGTTGGAGTACAGGGATCTTTCCCATGGGGCGGAAATGATGTCCAAATACAGTTCTCTGATGGGGACATCTTTGAACTCCACAAAATTTCTGGTCGATTTACAGGTCGTTGTGGAAGAGTTTCTTTTGTTTACCACCCATGACCAATAAAGTTGTTTTAACGTAGCTTTGGGTGGGGCTGACTGTTGATGCCATGCTTCTTCCAGCCCCAGGTTGGCAAGAAGGGCCTTGATGTCCCTTAGCCATTTTATTTTTGACCAACCTGTGGAATTGATTATCTCCCGAAGGCCATCCGCATAACTTGAGAGCTCTGGCACTCTCCAGATGCGGGCCCACAGTAGCAGTGGGCGTAACTTCGCTTGGTCTTCAATCGCCCGACAGCCCATGTCCAATTGCAGTGGTAAAATAGGGACAGATGGACCGAGAGACATTAGGCTTCTCAAGAAGGTGTTCTCAGCTCGAGTTAGCTCTTTCATATTTGACATCCCCCAGAGCTCTGCCCCATAAAATGCTGCACTTACTCCTCTGGCCGAGTAAATGTCCATTACCGCTGCTATTGGTTTTGTAGAAGCTGCTCTCTGCTCTTTCAACAGAACCCCAGTCACTCTTTTCAGGCTCAACAACATTTTGGTCAAGTGACAATCCCATTTCATAGAGTCCACCATCCGGATGCCCAGGTAGTCGAACATCTTGGTCCTTTCCAGTGCAACAGGCCCCAATGTTGGAGGGGGGCCGAGTTTTTGCGGGGGGTTCAAAATGAGATACTTTGTTTTATCTGTATTAATACAGAGACCTCTCTGCTTGCAAAAATCGTCAAAACCAGAGAGGAGCTTCTGGAGGCCCATTGGAGATTTTGACAGAAGTAAATCGTCGTCAGCAAAGAGCAGGGTAGGGATTAGACGACCTGCCAGACGGGGCGCATCTGCTGGTAACTTGGTCAGGAAATCCACCACCCCATTAACATAGAGGGAGAATAGGGTTGGGGCAAGTACGCAACCTTGCCGCACACCTCTATTCACCTCTATTCTTGGGGTCTTTTGACCATTTGGCCCCCAACGTATTTGGGCGTAGTTATTTTCATGGAACCTCATGATCAAATAAAGCAAGTAGGGTGGCATACCAAGGTCACACAGTACCTTCCATAGGTTGTTTCTGGGTACCAAATCAAAAGCCGTCCGAAGGTCGATGAAGGCCAGGTATAAGGTACCCTTCCCAATCGTGACGACCTTCCAATGGATCATGAGCAGCCTTAGCGATTGTTCTATTGTTCCTGTGCCAGCTCTGAACCCAGCCTGGAGGTCCGAGAGTATCTTGTTTTCGTCTGCCCACTGCTGAATTCTAGATAAGAGGACCTTGCCCGCTACTTTTTGGGAACAATCTATCAGGCTGATTGGCCTATAATTAGCTGGATCATCTCTTGAGCCTTTCTTGTGCAGGGGAACCACCTCAGCGGCCATCCAAGAAGCAGGGAGGGGGGCCCCAGCCATAGCAGCGTTTAGTAGCGATGCGATTAGCATACCCCAATCACCTGTGTCTGCGCGAAGGAGGTCGCCAGGAAGGCCATCAGGACCAGCTGCTTTACGAGGAACCAGAGATTTTATAGCAGTTTCAACTTCTTTCCTGGTAAATAGACTTTCTTCATAGCTCTCATCACCTCGAAAAATCTGTGGTAATGGAAAGTCCATCGCTTCTGCTGTAGATGCTGTGTACAGTTTTGAGAAGTGGGAATACCACAGATCTTCGGTGATATTGCATGTGATAACAGTGTCTATGGGTCTATTTTTCTTCCGCAATAGGTCCCAAAAACCTTTGGCATTTTTTTCTACACTGGCGACACGGAGTTCCTGCCAAAAGGCATCTTCCCAGTCTCTCCTTGCTGCCTTTAACACAGTTTTGTAGCACTTGCGTTTGGTAGCTATTAATGTTGCATCACCGCTCTTTACTGCCAGAATTAGAGCACTCTTTCCAGCACGGCACTCCGACGAGTACCAGCCTGATTTCCTCTGTCGATTGTCATGGTTTTTATTTCCCTTTTTTAGTTTAACCATAAACAAGTCCCCAATCGTCGATGAAACCTCACTAAACATGGTTGCGATCTTGTGCGGGCTGGGAGGTTGACTTTCCAGAAATTCACAAGCAGCAGTAGTAACGGCTCTGATGCAGGATAGTTTTTCTTCATCGATAGCCACTTTGTCCCATTTTAAACGTCTGAGGCAGTTTGAGGGGACCACACCCACCAGTGACCTTATCTCGGATACGTCACGGGCTCCACAAGATGAGCCACTGTCCCTCCACCAGTATATTAGGGATAAAGAGAGTGCATTGTGATCACTATCCAAGGAAGGTAGAACTATCATATCCTTCATGTGGGCCCACAAAGGAAAGTTTAAAAGAATGTAATCTATCCTGGATGAGTGACCCACCCTATTGTACGTGTGTGCCCCCGCTAGGTCTGACCGTGTTCTCCCGTTGGCTGCTCTCAAGCCATGCTCTAGTGTGAGGGAATTTAATTGAACAATTCTAGGAGTCCAACTTTTGACAATTGGAAGATCAAGGGACGGGACGCCTCTCCTTGAATCTTCGTCGTGCAGATCCAAGGATTCGTCGGTCAACAGGGGCTCAAATGTGCAATTAAAGTCCCCCATAACCAGGATTAGGGAGTCTCCACAGCACTCCCCTAAGGCTGCCTCCAAAGCCATAAGGGTTGGTGACGAGGCCCTCCCTGAAACCCCGCGTGTATAAATATTAAAGATCTCTAGCTTTTCAGCTTTCCTTGGGCATATTACAGTGAGCCGCATCAGGTCTGGAGATTTTTGGGGATGATGGTGTACTCTCCAACCTAAAGATATGTCGACCCAGACTAGGAGGCCTCCAAATGGGCGCCCTCTTCCCGATGCTGGGATACCTGCCGGGACAGAGAAGGTGGCATAACCCACTCTGTGCCTTGGTTCCACACACCACGTTTCTTGGAATGCACAGACTGCGTGGGGCTCAGTGAGCGCCACCCAGTCCGGGGCATCCAACTTGTTATTTAAGCCTGCCACATTCCAGCTGATGGTTTTCAGGGTAGGACGATTCAAAAACTCAGTACATCTAGCTTCCCCACCCTAAACACCCAAAATTTGTACTCCATCCACGGACTCAGTAAACTCTGTCCGATAGCCTGTGGAAGAGGGGATGGAAAGGTTGGGCGCGGGTTGGGGCACAGGAATGTTAACTGGTAACGGGAAAGCCCTCCCAGCTATGCATGGTGTAATAACCCTAGGTGGGGGGGCGATTATTGCCACTTTATCGCTAAGTCACCAGTCCCAACCCTGGGATGGGGCTGCTTGAGTCGGTGTCCATGCCCTTGCTCTAACGTCCAAAGTTGGAAAATGCGGGAACCATGTGCCTCTACCCCCATCCGGCAAAAACTTCTTGTGCCCCGATGAAGGGGGGGGACGATAAAAGTACCCCAAATCCCTAGTTTGAATGTCGCAAAAGTTATGATGCGACTGCTGGCTGCAGATCATACCTGCCGCTCTTGGATCGCTAAAATTTATCAGCACGCAATCCCCAGTTAGGTCCTTACGTCTATTGCCGATCCACCCCACACGACGAACATAGGCTATTCTGCCATCAATATGCCCTGGGAGGGGTCTATTTGCTTTGAGCCAGGAGAGCGTCTTGTGTTTAAGATCAGAATACAACTCACAAGAACCCTCTTCAAGCTCCGGAACCCCCGTTAAAATTACCACATACGGTTTACAACCAGGGGGGAGGCTAGCATTGGGTGTGTACCTTTTTGCCCTGTCTGTTGGTGTTTTAGCCGGGGATTTAGCTAGGGGTTTGGCTAGGGGTTTAGGCGCAGCCTGGTTACCAGGAATGGAAAGGGATGGAGTTATATTACCATTCAGCGAGGTCGGCAAATTTCCTGCTGCTTTAGAGTTAGACGCTATAGGCTTAGGATTTGGAGCAAAGTTAACCTTAGGGGCCTTAGGCGCTTGGGTACAGGGTTTTTTCTTTTGGCGGCCCGAACTGGGCTCAAGAGTATGAGTTTGTGGGGCAGGGCTGGTTTCAGTGTTGGATTGATGTAACTGATGTAACTGAGTGGCCTCCCCCGGTGCAGGCGTTTTTTGACGAGACATTGACTCAGACTCAGAGGGCACTAAGGTGACAGCACCACTCCTTAACCCACCGTTTTCTTCGCCCTGCGCCTTGGAGTGGAATTTAACCAGTGATTTCACAGCGTAAAAATTATCCAGCATTGACTGCTCGAGAGTAGCTAATTTACGTGTGAGACTGTCAATTTTGTCTACAAGGGGCATCACCACAGACCTAATTATGTTCTCAACATCTAGATCAGTATGCACAGCCTGGGGGAGTATAGTGGTACCGAGAGAAGCTAACGGACCAGATATGCCCTCTGGTACGATATCTCTAGTATGGATGGTAGGGGTTTTTGGGTGTGGGACATGGTTTATAGTGGTACCCCCTTTGGTCACATTGTGCCTACTTACTTTACTGTGCGGTTTTTGGGAGCCCCCCCTGCGAGGACTGACAGGACGCTTTCTCTTCTTGTGTGCAACTAGTCTTGGAGCTAGTTTCCCTAATGGGGTAGTATTTGAAACCGCTGCTAGGGATGTGCTGACTTCAATAGGTACAACTGTGAGTGGAAGATTTGGGGCTTCGTTGTGCAACACAGAGGGGCTAGGGGCAATATTGATCTCGGAGTCAAGATCATAATTAAGTGTCCCCAGCAAAGGGTCGGTAAGGTCGGGTAGATTAGGGTGTGTTGAGTCATTAACAATGACTGATGCAGTGGTAGTTACCCTTTCTAGGCTTGCCCTAATACGACTCACTCTCTCATCAATGTCCGGGGGGTCAATTACCACCAATGGTGTGATAGGTACATTTACAGGACTGGGGGCTAGAGCAAGGACGCCCAGCGATGAGCGCTTATGAGATAGACCCATAGAGTCCCGGGATAATCTTCGTTCAGCAAGGATTATCTCCTTTTCTACAATGGAGACAGCCCGCGTTATGAATTGATCCATTGTTCCTATAACAACATCTCCCGCAACTTTCCTTGATTTGCTAGCTCTAGTGCCTGTGGCCATACTCTTGTGAATCAAGTGTCTGCTTAACAGAGCCAAGAGATGTGGGCCGGCCCGGCCTCTTCTGGCCCCTGATGGCCAAAGATGGTCCCGCCCTTGTCCCGGGCTTCTCCCGCGATGCTCCCGCGTGCTCCCGCACAGCGGGATAGAGGCGTTCCTTTGTGGAGGCGTGAAGCGAGGGGTGGGAGGGGCAACAGGTCAGCAGGTGTGCCGGAACGCAGGGGCTCCTGGTTAGTTGAGTCCCTGCAGCGGCAGCGCTGATGGATAGAGCGTGGCCCTGCTCCCTCGAGTCCTTCCTGAGGGCTGTGAGCAAACGTGCTCCCAACAGCCTCACGAGCCAAAACTGCGACGCGGCACCCGCGCAGCGGGTGCGGCTAGTTGTAGCAAAGGGCAGCTACAGCAATGGCAGCTACAGCAATGGCAGCAATGTCGACAGCAATCGTAGGAAGACGCCGGTAAGCCCTCGGCGTGTGAGTGTCCCGCTGGATTGGAGGGTTCTGCTCCTTTTTCACCCTCTGAGCGAGGGGTGGGAGGGGCAACAGGTCAGCAGGTGTGCCGGAACGCAGGGGCTCCTGGTTAGTTGAGTCCCTGCAGCGGCAGCGCTGATGGATAGAGCGTGGCCCTGCTCCCTCGAGTCCTTCCTGAGGGCTGTGAGCAAACGTGCTCCCAACAGCCTCACGAGCCAAAACTGCGACGCGGCACCCGCGCAGCGGGTGCGGCTAGTTGTAGCAAAGGGCAGCTACAGCAATGGCAGCTACAGCAATGGCAGCAATGTCGACAGCAATCGTAGGAAGACGCCGGTAAGCCCTCGGCGTGTGAGTGTCCCGCTGGATTGGAGGGTTCTGCTCCTTTTTCACCCTCCGAGCGAGGGGTGGGAGGGGCAACAGGTCAGCAGGTGTGCCGGAACGCAGGGGCTCCTGGTTAGTTGAGTCCCTGCAGCGGCAGCGCTGATGGATAGAGCGTGGCCCTGCTCCCTCGAGTCCTTCCTGAGGGCTGTGAGCAAACGTGCTCCCAACAGCCTCACGAGCCAAAAACTGCGACGCGGCACCCGCGCAGCGGGTGCGGCTAGTTGTAGCAAAGGGCAGCTACAGCAATGGCAGCTACAGCAATGGCAGCAATGTCGACAGCAATCGTAGGAAGACGCCGGTAAGCCCTCGGCGTGTGAGTGTCCAATACATTTATTTTTAAATAAAAAAATATTTTAAATGAAACAATAATTACCAATTAATAAAAATGTATTTCCGAAAAATAATAAGTAATTAACAATTAAAAATCGGAATTACCAATTGAAATAATTAATTATCAATTAAAAAAATGAATTGCCAATTAAAAAATTTAATGATCAATTACAAACATTAATTACCAATTAAAACAGTAATTACCAATTAAAATATTAATTACCAATTAATAATTAATTAAAAATAAAATAAAAATCAATTCCAATAAAAAAATCATTTTTTAATTACAATTAAATTACTTCCCACCCAATTCCCCTATAAACCCACAACCCGCTACAGAACTTCAACACAAAATTTAATTAAAATTAATTTTCAATTACTAAAAACTAATAATTAATTTACTATAATTAAATTACTTCCCACCCTATTCCCCTATAAACCCACAACCCGCTCCAGTACTAAATCATAAAATTAACTTAAAATTAACATTACTAATATATAAAAAATAGTACACATATAATTTAAAACAAATAAAATACTTAACAAAAAACATATAACACATACATATAAAATAGATAATAAAATACATAACAATAAACAAATATCGGTATTAGGAGCATCGAAATTAGTAACATCGATATATTTGATATCGATATTACTAACTTTGATATTACTTACATCGATATAAAAAAATCGATATTACTTACCTTAGGGTCGATATTCTTTCCAACGATATTCTTGACCTTGATATTCTCCACCTTCGATATTTCCAACTCAATATTAATGTAAGTCGAAATTTAGGAATCGATATTTAGACTCTGCACCCCTGGGTTCATATATTACAATGAAAGGCTTGGTAGGGATGCTGTATTGCATACTGATGGAAACGAAACGACGACTGGACCTAAATAGCCTTATCAAAAGGCATGGGAAACAGGCCTAGATCAGACACACAGGGCGAGGTCTGGGCTTCCCACTGGCATGCCCTTCGCAAAAACTTTTAAAGTCTTCAACATAGGGTAGCAGAAAAAAAAACTGTTCAATAGGTGGAACTTAAAACCAAGTAAACTTCAGACCATGTCTCCAATCAATTTAGAATGCTGTTGGAGATGTGGGACAGAGGCACCACTTTCCTCCAAATTTGGTGCACTTGCCCCACAATGCCCCAAGGTTCAGCTGTTTTGGAAGGAAATCGTGAGTCACATAGACTCCATCATTGGAGGTAGCATACCGAGAGAGCCCTCGGAGGTGCTGCTAAATATGTTCCATGGTGGGAAAGAGGCTACAGTGAAAGAGCACTCCTGGGGCATATCTTAGGAGCGGCAAAAAAAATAATAACATCATTTGGGGAAAAAACAATGGCCCTGTGGTCAGATCTGGGGATATGCAGCCTGAGGCAAATAAAAGCGTGGGAAAAATTGACCTATAACCTATTGGAGAACACTGGGAAGTTTGAAAAGATCAGGTCTTCCCTGTTGACCCATCTCACCTCCATACAGATGAGGCACACCATACCAGGATACACCCAATGAATAGGAAATTGGACCCAGTCATGAAAGAGACTAATGTAGACAGGGAGGATGACCCCTGGATAAAGGCAAGGAATGAACTCCACAGTGGCTGCTGGAATTGAAAACACGTTGCTGAGTGTCGTGGGAAAGAGGAAGGGTTGAGGGTGCGTTTAGTGAGTTGTTGTAATTTTACTTTTTTCTTTAAGTTTATAAATAAAGTGCAGTCGGGAGAAGTAAACCGGAGGCCTTGCATAGTAGGAAAAGAGAAACATACTGTACAATGTCATATATCGCTTTGCTTTTGAAAATCAAAATCAAATTTGGTATTGACACTAGATCATAAAGATGGAAATTATATGGCAAAGTCTGTCGGTAACCTCATGGTAAGAGCTTGGGGCCAGATGTACTAATCTTTTTCTAATGTTCAAAGGCCCAATTTGCGATTTGGTAACCTATTACCGAATCGCAAATTGGGTTTGCAATTTGGTATTAGGAAGGGGTGTGGTTTTGACGTCCCTTCCTAACACCGAACCGCAGTGGTATGTGTGACTGTTTCGCAACCGAAATGTGGTCGCAAAACATTTGTATGTTACCACCTACTTCAAGCAGGTAGTAACCCATTCGCAAATGGGAAGGGGTCCCCAAAGGACCCCTTCCCCTTTGTGAAGCTTTGTACAAACATTTTTTCAAGGCAGGTAGTGGTCCGATGGACCACTGCCTACCCTTAAACAAGTATTTACACTGCAAAAGGTCTTGCATTTGTGTGATTTTTTGTATAGGACAATGCCTTTTATTTATGTGTATTGCAAACCTGCAAACGATGTGTAAACACCATGTCAGGCTCAGTCTTCCTGTGTCTTCGGGATTGTGCTGAAGATATATAGGTTCCACCTCCTGACGTCCCCGGTGTCTGAGATCATGTATACAGAGCACCAGGATAGTCAAGCGAGGGAGGGAAAGGAAGGGGACAGCGGGGAAGGAGATCTGAAACAGCAACGAATAAGCACTCAATATATGTACCGCTAATATATCATGGGTCAACTGTAGTTTCTTCCTTTATCCCTGAACAAACCCTACAATCTTCCTACCTGGTGAGAAATATAGTATTCTTTGTATGATAGAAGAGATAAGGAGATCCCAGGAGACTTTTAGACCTCTAGAAAGAGACAGCAAAATTTAGATACCATGTTTAAACCTTGCGTACAAACAGTGCATAACAAGAAACATGACCTACCAACACTTCTTGTGTGTAGTTCTTAGGACTATGATCCCCTGTGAATCCCTTGTATTCTCTCTTCTATGTGAACACAATAAAGAAACAGGTTGCGCAATAAAGAATGCATATAATCAGCGGGACACGTTAATGCTCCTTAGCGTCTTCTTTCAGATATGAACAACTAACATAGATGGATCCTTCATCTCTCCATCAACAGTTATTGTTTATAACCAAGTCTTTACAAGTCTAGGCGGGACTCCCAATAATAGAGCAACACACCACTTATAGCACGCGCAATTCGTGTTTCATCCACACGGAGAATTGCTATAGTGGAGAAGAAAGTCACGTAAGTAGCACAGTTCCGCAGCTACAAAGTCTTCCACAAAACTGGTTCTCTTAATGCTGAACCAAACAGATTACTGCAGTACATGAACACCAATGAGAGGAAAGGTCCGGTAACCAACATGACCTTTCTCTCGAGGAACAACGGAAACGACTCCCCACAGAAAAGGATACGTGAGCTCCTGTGCTCGAAGCCCAGCACTTATCCTAATTCTCAAAACGAAGTCCAGCCACCTGGGAAAATAATCGGCAACGCCGGCTTCCTCTAGTCCGTACTTATTTCCTGGTAGAGCGTGAGCACGCATTGCGTCATAGACGTTCCGGGCATGCTGGGGGTTGTAGTTCTATGCCGGAACGTAATACACACAAAGGAAACAAGAAGGTCAGCGTAACATGTACACTCAGTCTGTGACAGTACATTCCCCCTCACAAGGGACGCTGACCAGCGCCCGGCTGATCAGGACACATCCGATGGAATCATTCCACCAAACGTGGGGCATGAACCGCTCCCGCCGGCTCCCACGAGTTCTCCTCAGGCCCATAACCCTTCCATGAAAGCAAATAGTACACCCTCCCCCTTACCAGCTTGGAATCCAGCACCCTCTGAACCTCATACTCCTTGTCCTGGAGCACCCAAATAGGCGAGGATGGCCGCCGAACAGGACAAAGAGAGGGCTTCAGAAGGGACACATGAAAAACAGGATGAATTCTGAGATGCGAAGGCAACCGCAGCTTGACCGCCACAGGATTGACGTGCTTCAGAACTCGAAACGGGCCAATGAACCGGGGATTAAATACACTATGTTTCTTAAACTTAATGTACTTGGTGGAAAGCCACACCCTCTCCCCCTTCTTGTATACAGGACAAGGTCGCCTATGCTTGTCAGCCTGAGTTTTGTACCTATGTTTGGCACGTAACAGATTGGAGCGTGTGGCCAGAAGGATCTTGCGAACACGTAACAATCTGTCCCTGACGTTAGGCACAAGGCAGTTGGTACTGGGGAGCAACAAAGGGTTAAACCTGGGATGGTGACCATAAGAGCTGAAAAACGGAGTATGAAGCGTGGAGAAGTGTTGCGTGCTGTTGTATGCGATCTCAGCCACCCACAACCAATCCACCCAGGCATCGGTATTTTCTTGCACATAACATCGCAGATACTGCTTGAGTGTTTGGTTCAAACGCTCCGTTTGCCCGTCGGTTTGTGGATGAAAACTGGTGGAAAGGGATGAAGAAATCCGCAACTCCGCACACCAGGTCCTCCAAAACCGAGCAGTAAACTGTGCCCCCCTGTCCGAGACTATAACCCTAGGGAGGCCATGCAGCCGTATGACATGTACCAATAGGAGATGTGCCAATTGACCAGCCGAGGGAACCTGAGGACATGCAATGAAATGGCCCATTTTCGTGAGATAATCAATGACCACGATGATGGCCGTTTTTCCCTGGTCTTTAGGGAGACCCACGATGAAGTCTACAGAGAAACTCTCCCACGGCAGATCAGGAGTGGGCATGGGTTGAAGCAGGCCTTGAGATTGTTGCCGATCAGATTTCATTTGGGCGCACTTCACACATTTCTGCACCCATTTCTGCACATCGGGCCGAATGGAGGGCCACCAGAACTGACGCATGACTTTCTCCAATGTTTTTGCATAGCCTGCATGTCCAGCACAAGGAGTGTCATGACACCATGAAAACACTGTTTTCCGTAATGCAATGGTATGGATTAACACCTGTGACCCTTTCATGGGGATCCCTTGTCTCAAACTCCAGTCCTTGTGATGCCGTAACCAAGTCCTCCAAGTACAGGACTGGATTCCTGCTTTCACCCGTGCCAAGAAATTCTCCGTTCTTGTCGCACACACAACATACGAGGGGTTGATTATGGCTCTCTCCGGAGTAACAGCATGCAACGTAGGATTTTCTTGACGCGCTAAGGCATCCGCCTTCCGGTTGTTTGCCCCTGGACGATAAGTGAGCGTGAAATGGAATTCCTCAAAGAACAGCATCCACCGCAACTGCCGAGGAGTGAGATGTCGAGCAGACCGCATTAACTGCAAATTACGGTGATCCGTGTAAACAACCACTTGATGGCGAGCACCCATAAGCCAATGCCGCCACTCCAAAAAGGCATCTCGAATGGCCAAAAGCTCCTTTTCCGCAATTGTATAATTGATTTCAGCCGGTTTCAGTTTCCTGGACATAAAAGCAATAGGATGCAGTTGACCAGTTTCAACGTGTCTCTGCGATAAAACAGCACCCAATGCCACTTCAGAAGCGTCGGCCTCCTCCAGAAAAGGCAGTTCTGGATTCGCATGAGTAAGAACAGGGGCTGTGGAAAATGCTGTCTTTAACCGAAGGAAGGCTTCTTGTGCTTGTTCATCCCATGTAAAGGGAGTAGCCTTTCTGGTGAGACGGGTTAAAGGGGTAACCATCTCAGAGAAACCCCAAATTAACCTGCGGTAGAAGTTAGCAAATCCAAGCAGACTCTGTATATCCTTGATATTCTCAGGGCGAGGCCAGTCTTTTACCGCTTGCACCTTTCTGTCAGCCATCACTTGACCAGAAGGAGTTAACATGACTCCCAAGAACTCCACCGTAGCCACGTGGAACTCACACTTGGTAATCTTACAATACAGCCGATGTTGTTGAAGCGATTGCAGAGTTCTTTTGACGTGTTCCACATGTTCTTCAGTATTGTTGGAATAAATCAAAATGTCGTCAATATATACGACAACATATCGGTCCAGATGCTCCCTCAAAACCTCATTCAAAAAAAATTGAAACGCGGCTGGGGCGTTACAGAGCCCAAAGGGCATAACCAAATACTCGTAGAGCCCATACCGCATCTTGAAAGCTGTCTTCCATTCATCTCCTCGTTGTATACGCACAAGATGATAAGCACCCCTCAGGTCAAGCTTAGTATATATTTTAGCTTGACGCACTTGTTCCAATAGCACCGGAATCAACGGAAGAGGATATTGATTCCTCACCATCACAGAGTTGAGGGCTCTATAATCGATACAACACCGCTTCTCCCCATTAGCCTTAGGAATAAAAAACAAAGGGGAGGCTGCAGGAGACCTCGAGGGTCGGATGAATCCAGATGCCAAGTGTTTATTCAAATAACTGCGGAGGAGATTGTTTTCAGGCAAGGTAAGCGCATAGATTCGTCCACTAGGAACCACTGCGCCTGGAAGAAGATCTATCCGGCAATCATATTCCCGGTGTGGTGGGAGAACCTCTGCTTGAACATCACTAAACACCTCTTCATATGCACGATACTCTTGAGGCAGAATTGTGTTCTTTTCAGCTGCTGTAGCGATATATGCGGAACAGGACAGTTCTTTTGATGGTCCACTTGGCTGCACCATACAATGAGACCGACAATACTCAGATTCAAACTGCACCTTTTTGGAAGACCACTGTATTAATGGCTCATGTTTTTGCAGCCACGGCAATCCCAATATAACACCATACTGAGGGGCTTGAATGATGTTAAACGATATAGTTTCCTGATGATAAGTGTCATAAATTAGAACATATCCAGGAGTGTGATATCGGATGGGGCCGGCTTCCAATTCTTTCCCATCCACCGCATATACCGTTTCTGGTACATCTTTGGCCACAAACACGGCCCCCAATCTCTGTGCCACCTGACCACCTCACGATCCTTAAAACAACCTGTGGCTCCTGAATCCACCATGGCACGTATTTCGTTCTCGACATCTTTTATGACAATAGTCATGGTAAGAAACACATGGGTGTTTTCATGTATACTAGCTGGAGTCAATGAAGGAATGAAGGTAATGCTCGAGGGTTCTCCTTCCTCCACCCTCAAGCATTGGAGTTTTCCGCCCCCTTATCGGTGATTCCAGCTAAGGTTCGACCAGATCGAAACCTCCCAGGTTGTGGTTTAACCGGACACTCCCTGAGATAGTGCCCCTTTTTTCCACAATAAAGGCACAGCCCTTGTTTGCGTCGATGATCACGCTCACTCACCGTTAATGAGGCCCTCACGGCTCCTATCTACGTAGGCTCCACAGAGGAGACAGGTTTCTCATTTTGGCCCGTTCTTTCACAGGGTTGCACGGAGTGTTCAGTTTTCTTATTGTCTCCCTTTCTGTCTCTGAGCCGGTGATCCAGCCGCAGGGTAAGTTCAATGAGCGCAGTACACGTGCGAGGTTGTGGATCTACATGTGCTACGGCATCCTTTAGTTCGTCATTGAGTCCTTGGTAATACACAGCGGACTGCTTGGACTCGGGCCAGTCTGTTTCCGCCACCAATCTGCGGTAATGGTTAAGATACGTGACTAAATCTGACGATCCTTGCTTTAATTTCAAGAGGTCCCTATCAGCAGAGAACGTGTCGGCCCTGCGATCAAAAGTCTTTTCGAATTCTCTGCGGAACTCATCCCAATCGTACAGCAAGGGATCCTCTCGCTTCACTATTGGTACTGCCCACTGTGCTGCATCACCCCCCAGGTAAGAGATCACAAACGCTACTCTGGCCTGATTGGTAGCGAACATTTTGGGCTTACACATAAAGTGTAGTAAGACCTGGGTCATAAACACTTGAACCTTTTTATTATCTCCAAGAAAACGTTCCGGAGGAGCTAAAAGTATTTGAGCAGGCATTTCAACTATCACTGAAGCCGGGGGGGGGGGTTGGCTACCACTGGCATTAAAGGGATTGCCCTGCAACCTGTCTACACGGGCTTGTAACTGTGCAGTTTCAGCCCTAGAGTCGGCAACTTCTTGACGAGAAGCAGCCAATTCAGATTGTACCAACGCCAGGGCGGCCATCACATCGTCGAGGGAGGCCATGAACACCACCTTCAGCACAATCAGGAAGTAGATGAATTCGTAGGCCGATTATTCTGTCAGGCTCAGTCTTCCTGTGTCTTCGGGATTGTGCTGAAGATATATAGGTTCCACCTCCTGACGTCCCCATTGCCTGAGATCATGTATACAGAGCACCAGGATAGTCAAGCGAGGGAGGGAAAGGAAGGGGACAGCGGGGAAGAGATCTGAAACAGCAACGAATAAGCACTCAATATATGTACCGCTAATATATCATGGGTCAACTGTAGTTTCTTCCTTTATCCCTGAACAAACCCTACAATCTTCCTACCTGGTGAGAAATATAGTATTCTTTGTATGATAGAAGAGATAAGGAGATCCCAGGAGACTTTTAGACCTCTAGAAAGAGACAGCAAAATTTAGATACCATGTTTAAACCTTGCGTACAAACAGTGCATAACAAGAAACATGACCTACCAACACTTCTTGTGTGTAGTTCTCAGGACTATGATCCCCTGTGAATCCCTTGTATTCTCTCTTCTATGTGAACACAATAAAGAAACAGGTTGCGCAATAAAGAATGCATATAATCAGCGGTACACGTTAATACTCCTTAGCGTCTCCTTTCAGATATGAACAACTAACATAGATGGATCCTTCATCTCTCCATCAACAGTTATTGTTTATAACCAAGTCTTTACAAGTCCAGGCGGGACTCCCAATAATAGAGCAACACACCACTTATAGCACGCGCAATTCGTGTTTCATCCACACGGAGAATTGCTATAGTGGAGAAGAAAGTCACGTAAGTAGCACAGTTCCGCAGCTACAAAGTCTTCCACAAAACTGGTTCTCTTAATGCTGAACCAAACAGATTACTGCAGTACATGTACACCAATGAGAGGAAAGGTCCGGTAACCAACATGACCTTTCTCTCGAGGAACAACGGAAACGACTCCCCACAGAAAAGGATACGTGAGCTCCTGTGCTCGAAGCCCAGCACTTACCCTAATTCTCAAACCGAAGTCCAGCCACCTGGGAAAATAATCGGCAACGCCGGCTTCCTCTAGTCCGTACTTATTTCCTGGTAGAGAGTGAGCACGCATTGCGTCATAGACGTTCCGGGCATGCTGGGGGTTGTAGTTCTATGTCGGAACGTAATACACACAAAGGAAACACGAAGGTCAGCGTAACATGTACACTCAGTCTGTGACACACCAACTCTGTAATTATAGTCATTGCTTATGAGAAGCAAGGCTGGCTATAACTGCACCTCTTTTACTGCCAAACGTATTTCTCGTAAGCAAGGACTATAAATACAAAGCACATGTTTACGCACCTCCTGCAGGTTTTCAATACACATAAATAACGGGCATTGTCATTTACAATGCCAATGGCTCAAACTCTTGCAAATGTGGGACCTATTGAATTGCAAATGCTTGTTTATTATTATCTCAGCCTCCTACCATGCTGCCCCCATGCTGCCCCATGCTGCACCTGTTCACTATGTGAGGGAAGGGAATCTGTGACTGATGCTGCCTGTACTGTGCCTGCTCTTTACGGAAGGGAAACGTGAACTGCTGCTGCCTATGCTGTCCCTTCTGTATGCAAGGGAAGCTTGTAGTTCTCTGTGTAAGGGAATATTGCAGTTCTGCTGACTGTGCTGTCCTTTCTGTTTGTGAGAGAAGCTTGTAGTTCTCCATGTGAGGGAAGCTTGCAGTGCTGCTGTATTTCTGTACCTGCTTTCTAAGAGAGCAAAGCTTGAACTGCTGCTGCTTCCTGTGCTGTCCTTTCTGATTGCGAGGGAAGCTGGCATTTCTCTGTGTGATGGAAGCTTTGAGGGCTGCTGACTGTAATGTACATGCTCTCTACAGGATGGAAGCTTGAACTGATGCTGCCTGTACTGTACCAATTCTCCATGGGAGGGAAGCTTGCACTTTTGCTGCTGCCTGTGCTGTGCTTTCTGTATGCAAGAGAAGCTTGTAGTTCTCTATGTGAGGGAAGCTTGTACTGCTGATGTCTGCACTGTATCTGCTCTCTGTGGGAGGGAAGCTTGGACTGATGCTGTCTGTGCTCTATCTGTTCTCTACGTGAGGGTAGCTTGCATTGCAGCTGCATGTGCTGTTCTTTCTGTATGGAATAGAAGCTTGTAGTTTTCTGTGTGAGGGAAGCTTGCACTGCTGCTGACTGCACTGTATCTGCTCTCTATCGGGGAAGCTTGGACTGATGCTGCCCGTGCTTTATCTGTTCTCTATGTGAGGGTAGCTTGCATTGCAGCTGCCTGTTCTGTTCTTTCTGTATGGAATAGAAGCTTGTAGATTCCTGTGTTAGGGAAAGTTGCAGTGGTGCTTACTTTTCTGTACCTGCTCTGTATGGGGGGATACTTGGACTGATGCTGCCTGTGCTACACCTGTTCTCTATGAGAGGGAAGCTTACACTGCTGATGACTGTAATGTGCCTGTTCCCTGTGGGAGGGAAGCTTTCAATGCTGCTGACTGCACTGTGCCTGTTCTCTATATGAGGGAAGCTTGTGCAGCTGCTGACTGTACTGTACCTTTTCTCTACAGAAGGGAAGCTTGGACTGATACTGCCTGTGCTGCCTCTGTTCTCTATGTGAGGAAAGCTTGTACTGCTGCTGCATGTGTTGTTCTTTCTGCATGCAAGAGAGGCTTGTAGTGGTCTGTGTGAGGGAAGCTTGCACTGCTGCTGACTGTACTGTACCTGCTCTCTATGTAAGGGAAGCTTGCACTGCTACTAACTGTACTGTACCGGCTCTCTACAGGAGGGACGCTTGAACAGGGGCTGCCTGTGCCGCACCTGTTCATTATGGGAGGGAATCTTGCACTTCTGCTGACTATATTCTACCTGTTTTCTATGGGAGGGAAGCTTGCACTGCTGCTGAATGTGCTGTACCTCTTCTGTCTGTGAGGGGAGCGTGCATTGGTACTGCCTGCGCTGCATTTGCAACACTACGAGGGAAGCTTGCACTGCCTACTCTCTGCCTGATTTGTGGTCACTTCGAAGCACCGTTCTTGTTCTTTCTCCTTCTGCAAGGCCTTAAATACAGATTTCTTTGCCATTAGTCCATAATATGTGCTGTACTCAGAATAAAGACCTCATACTCTCCTGCCCAGCAAAAAAGAGTCCATTTCCTCTTTCGAGCGTCTAGCACCAGTACCTTGTCTTTCCTGTTCCTTACCTTACCCGAGGACCTCCACAGGCTCCCCAAGATCTAAGGTGTCAGAGCTACTGGACTCATTTCTAACGATTTTAAAGCACTCACCACAAAAAACAAGAAAACAGGCAACCCGCAAGAAAGACCAACATTGTTAATTAGACGAAATTGAAAATACCGACATTTTGCTAAATATTATTTTCTGCGTGTTTGAAGCACAGATGACGGCCTTGATGCCTTGAAAGACAGACTCACGGCTGCACCCTTTCAGGTGCCTTACAGAGCCTCTACCCTTTAACAGAGAGAGGGCGTTGTAAGGGGAGGGGGGAGGACCCTGGCTCATGACCGAGGGACTGTGTCCAATCTTACTCCCAAACCATACGTTTATCAGACACCCCACTTCCTCCGTTGTTTGTTGGTGGCTTTCCCCATGCGCAGAGCATTCTATTGGGGGCCAGGCTCCAAGTGAAGAAAGATACAAAACAGAACAAGTTCTCAAACACCATTTAAAATAAAATATTTGTTCTTGTGTATGTAGCAATAATGATGAAAATCGCAGTGTTTCTAGTATTTCAACATTTATAAATAACAATTTTTCTCCCAACCATTGCAAATGCGATTTTGCGTGAACATTAGGATTACCTCTTCAGCTGGGGGCATGGGCGGGTGTTACTTTTCGCAGGTCGCGGTGATCCAGCGGCGTACCAACAACAGACACTCCACTACCATATACTCACCTGGGCCCATAAACACACCATTTGGTTGAGAAAACTGCTGGAGTCAAAATTTATAAATTACTTTCACAGTTTTCAAGATTAGTTAATTACTATTCCTAACTAATCTTTCACTGATCGAAAGGATAATTCCTCTGGTCAATGGACCATTAGTTGAACTAGTTGATGGTGAAAATGATATAAGCTAACTTATACTTTTATCTAATGTAAATAACCACCGACTCAGGAAAGTTTTAAGTCTTTATCTAAATTTCAAATGCATGTGAACCATTTTTTCAAGTACACAGTGCAGTCACCGTCATTCTTAGGAGAGAAAATTCAATTAAATCATAAAACATATACTTTAGACTCATGCAATATTCAATGCTCAGAAAGGGAGAGGACAGAGAGAAAAAAACATCTGCAAATAGCGCAAAATTATAATTACCAAGAATGGTGTGAAGCCCAACCCCCTGGCCAAAGGGCTGGTAAGGGTCCCCGGGGATAGATCAGGCGACAAAGACTTCAGGACAGAAATCAGGACAGGATAGATGACCTCTCTAGAATACCGACGTTTGTACAGCACCCCTCTCTGACACTCTCTTCCTCCTCGAGATTCTTCCGCGATCTTCTGTCTAACCCTAATTAAATTAGGATAGTAGGTTCTGCTTTCGGTTCTTCATCAGCATCTCTCCCAGCACCAGCATCAGCATCTTCTGAACTCTCCTCTGCATTCAGCAAATCTCCATCTGACTAACTAACTAAAGCTATCTCAACTATACCTTTCGTTCTGCATGTTCCACCCATTAATGTTTCAATATCGTAAAAATACTAAATCTGATTGGTGAGGCAAAGGGGAAGATCATCACACCATGCTTATAAGTCATTTAATTCAGTAATCCCATTGTTTGCAAACCCATCCCCTTAATTTGCATTCACAACTTTTATTTCCTACCAGCAATCATGTTTCATTTGCAACATTTGTTGAAATTCTAACATGCAGGTCCATTCAGTTGAACTTTTCACCATCCGTTCTCAGGCTCGGGCATTCTGCGACCTTGTCCTCTTTCCAACCTCTGTGTCATCAGTCCGGATTAGCTTTCAGTGCCCAGGTGCGAATATCACTCAGACTCACACCACTCCAGCCATACATGAGAGGCCCAAATATGCAGTAGTGATTAAGTCGGAAAGACATACGTTACTTTAAAAAACGAAATGGTTTCACTATTTACCACCCACCTCTACTCTACCCCAGTTTATTTATTAGACTTATCCCCGCATTAGCATTAGTAAAATCACTTGACTTAGTTTCCAGCAAGCAGATGCCAAACACGCAAGTCTTCAAGATTCCATTTTAGTACCTTCTGCTCATGCGCAAGAATTTCCCTCCAAGCGACAGCTCGTCATACGACGTAGATGCAGTTGACGCATGCACAGTAAAGATTTCCCAGTTTAAAGCAGTTTAGTCCTTCGTTCATGATACTATCATTAGTAAGCACATAAGCAAGCTTCACTAACCTGCGTTTTAATGTGGTGTGCATTAGTTATTCAAAAAACATATTTCATAACATGTTAATGAGTTAAACGAGAGGATTGCTTCCAAACAAATCTCTTTTCTACGAGTCCTTGCTCCATCAGTGGTTTCCCTGCGAGAACAGTTTGTTTCACAGCGGCTGTGAATATGCAGATCGTTTGATTTCCCTCAAGTAGATGGGCTAGGAGGGGGAAACAGCCACTTTCCTTCACAAAGCCGATGTGGACACAGTCAGCGAGGGCTGAGGAGCATGAGACAGTATGGCCCACCCCACCACTTCACTTTCTCAACTTGTTTGTGCCAGAGACTGAAGAAGGTCAAGCTGGGGAGGAGCTCGATGCAGACAGGCCCCAGAGGCATCACTTCGATGCGGCTCCTCGTTCTTTTGTTACGTCTGTTCTGGGGAGCAAAAAGGGGGGCCAGGCCAATGATAAAAGTTGAGACGCAGGGAGCAGATCGCGATTGAAGGCAGCAGTAGTTGCACTCACACGTAAGAAAACAATGACAACAGGACCTGCATTGCCCTGGCAAAAGAAACAAGTTAGAGCCCCGTGACTGATTGGAAGGGAGGAAGAGCAGAGAGAGTGGGGAGGAGGAGCCAGGAAAAGACACAACATTGAAAGCAAAACCAGAGTGGCGCTCATGACATGGGTGCAGCTCTGATAAATTATGTTGACAATTATTAAAAAACAAGCAGGGTGGGGGGCGGGAAGTGCACAGAACAGAATTAACACCCTTCAAACGCCTCTGATGATGAGCAGGAAACAAATGCTGTCTATCTTAGCTGGGAAGCAAAAAGTGTGCTTGCAACAAAAGGTAGGAGAAACCCACTTAAGAAAATATCGCTCACAGACTGTGGCGTAGTGGAGTAGTGTGGCTCACTGGTTAGAGGCGGCAGACCCGGGAGCAGAAGTCGGCCTCGGACCAGGGTTCAATTCCCGACGCGGCAGGGTCGTGGACTTGGGTCAGCGGACTCGATAATTCTCGCTTCGGTGCTTACTCTAATCAGTGGTTACATTTGGCAACTCTGGGCATTAGCTTGCCTAATCTCCACAATGGCCCCATCAATTCCGGGGATGCCTGGCTCCACCTTGGGGACTCCCAGCAGGGACCATCCCACAGGGACAGCCAGGACGGGTTCCCCAGAGTTATACAGCGCCAGGAAACCTACGGACGGGTAGCAGTGCGCTTTACAAGCTCAAATACATTTACATACATTTACTGTAAATGAAAGATACTGAGTACAACACTAGTAAATGGGCCAGTCCTCATGGACGGATACAAAAGCAGAAAAAGCAGAACCAAAGAGGGACTACTAAGCCTATTCACAAATCAAAAGCAACCATTTAGAATGGACAGTAACAGGAGTCAATTGAAAAGATGGGCGGGAAATGGGCGGAGCGTCAAGTTCATACCTGAATATAGCATATCTCGAAGAGACAGCACAAACGCTGGCAAGGCGATACCTAACAATGAAAAGAAAACTTTACATTTTTCTTATTGGACTGCATCTCATTTTCTTTTGAGGAAAACGGGCTGCATTTAAAAAAAAATTGCTTCATTGAAATGCAATCACAGACATAGTGGTCTACTGTCCCCAGGAGGCTACTTTCCCTGTGATTTATGTGATGCCCAATGGGTCATAAACCGAGACCTACCTCATGAATATTAATGAGGTAGGTCTATTTATAACCCACTGAGAATCGCAGAAAGTGACAAACACACTTCCGTACATTGGTGTTTGTGATTACCAACTAGAGAATGATACAAATTTGCTATTTGGTAATCTTAAACCTTTTCCTAAGTACATCTGGCTCTAAGTGAATTAACTGTGAAGCACACAGTGTTGGAGAAGAGGGGTAGTAGCATTCTCATGCTGGTACGTGTGTCGCTGTTTGTTAAGGGAGCCATAAAGCACTCAAATAGTCAGTCTTCCTATCTCTGTAGTTTACTGACCTAGATGATGTCAGTTACAGCTAAACTGAAGCCAAAATCTTGAGTATGTTAGGAAAGGGATTATATGAGAGTTTTGTTCTATCCACATGAGAAAACAATTGTGAGTTTCTAGGGAAGCAGAATTGATACAAGCTTCTCACCAGAATGTGTCAATGCTGCATGAAAATCAACACACTCTTATGATGAAGAATGGTGGAAAGGTGGGAGGTAAAGGTAAGCAACATTTAAAAAGATATAGAAAGAGAAAGCAAAGGTTGGAATGCCCAAGTGGAAAGAAACATGAAATTACTTTTTTTACTTCAGAGCTCATTTCCCAAGTAAAACGTGTTTATTCCCTGCTCTGACTGCAGCTGGTCTTCTTAGGGTCACAAGTGTTGAATGAAGACTGCTGTCAATTATCAACAGTATTTGTGCTGCCAAGGCAAGTTACATTGCTGTTAGTTTGCAGAGAGAAAGTCCACTCTGAAATAGCAATGTTTATCAGTGTCAGGTTGTTCCTAAGATAAATAAGGCTTTACCCAAGGTGATACTGTCCTCCCAATATCTCATTAGGGAATCCAACAAAAGAGGCTCTCTGGAGTAGTACTAGAGGTCCAGTGCTTTAGCCCACAACACTGCCTTACAAATAACTGTCAACGGACACTAGGGCAATAATATAGCCTTGGAGTCCGCCGTAGTGAGCTCTACTGGCCATTAAACTCCTGCTCCAGCATTTTGGAATGAGGGCTCTAAGGCTATTAGAACATTCTGACCCTAGATGGCAGAATGTTCTAATTTGTAAAAAACAAAGGCCTCACAGTGCCCAAGAGGGTTGAAATCCCCTTGGGCTCCTTGAGGCCTTTGTTAAACATTGGAATGTTGATTTTCCAGGCTTCTACTGGCCATTAGAAGTCCGGAGCACTCCATTGTTTTCAGTGGAGCTCTCAACAATTTGGTGTTGTAGATAGATAGATAGATAAATTCCTTTATTCTGCATTGTACAAAACACCATAAAAGTTCAGTTAAAAATATTAATGATACAGACAATCTTAACATCTATACAGAGAAAATAATTTAAAAAGGGATACAGCAGTGTTCATTACAGTTCATTAAAATTCTATGACCCCCTGTCTATCCCCCACTCCTTTCCACAGATCCTCTTGTCTCTCTTAATTTCCAGGCTAACCTTAAGAAACTTGTAATGGCAAGCAGGGTAAAGGGGTCTTGCGCTATTTGTAAATGTAGAAGGGCAACCTTGGCATGTCTGAATTTCATTTTTTCAGCCAGTTTATTAAATACAGGCCCCTGGGCAATGAATAAAAAGGGCAGAGTAATACAAAATGAAGGGTATCCTGCGGAGATCGATGATCGCAGTCACAGGGACCCTTTGGCTCTCCACAATTAATAAAACCTGCTGGTTCAGCTAATAAATAATGTAAAATGTTGAGCCTAAAAAGTGTTAATAAAAATCTATCCTGAGCGTTATATGTAAGGGCGAGGTATGGTTCCATTCGTTCGCTAGACCTCACTAAGCTGTAGACTCTAACTGACTGTTTGCCCCATTCCTTCTCCTTTCTAAAGGCTATCTTATAAGGAACCTCTTCTTCACACTAACCTTGTCCCGGTCTGCACCTCTGGCCGGGTTTGGGAAGAGGTCCTTACAGCCAATTTTTTCAAAGACAACCTTGAGCGACTTCAGCCAGGGGATGTCCATTCCCTTATCCCTACCTAAACAGTCCATAATAATTTGTCTGGTCAGTTCAGCCTCTGGGTTGTCCCAGATCTTGAGCCATGCTAACAGGGGTCTAACTTGGATCCTATCCTCTATAAAGCCCCCCCCTAACTCTTCATGAGCAATATAGGCAGGAACACCCTTTGGTACCCTGAGGAGCCTTCTCATGTACTTGTTCTCCTCGACCTGCAATTTATCTAACTTAGCGAATCCCCAGAGCTCCGCTCCATATGCTACCTTAGAGTAGCAGATAGAGTTATATAAGTTCATCATTTGCTCCGGGGACCACCGGCCTAATCTACTGCCGAAATTCATTATTGCCCCTGTACTTGACAATAACCTGTTACAACGCTCCTCAAGTAAAGCTTTAAAATTTAAACGCCCGTCCAATAAAATGCCCAAATAAGAGAAGGATTGCACCTTCTCCAGTTTGTGTTCTCCTATTCTATAATTTAAACTTTTTCTTGGCTTGGCTTCAGCCCTGCTTCCATTACGTATGACTTGGTTAAGTTGGCGGATAAATCTAGGTTATTCATAAAAGCCACAAAGCCATCTATTAGTGTCCGTAAACCCCGTGGAGTGCGTGCCAACAATACTGCGTCATCCACGTAGAGTAAAACTGGGATTGCTTTTCTACCTACTCTTGGCGAATCTACCTTTAGGTTTAATAGGGCTTGCTCTAGACCGTTTATATACACTGAAACCAAGAATGGGGCTAGAATGCATCCTTGTCGCACACCACTCGTGCAAACAAAAGGGTCTGTGCATCCACCCTCCAAGTTATATCTTACATTAGCCGTCGTGTTCCAATGTAGAGCTTTTAAAATCTTTATAAGCTCCTGGTCTGCCCCTAAACTGCTCAATAGATCCCACAGCTTCTCCCTATTAACGCAATCGAATGCTGCGGAGAGGTCCATAAAGGCTAAATAGACCTCTTCGGTGCCAGCAATGGTATGTTTGGCTACCAATAGATAAAGGTTTAGACATTGGTCTGTAGTTGATCTATTAGCCCTAAATCCGTTTGGACGTCGGAAATATTATGTTGGTCCTCAGCCCAAGTCATCAAGCGATTTAGGACTACACGTCCCAGGACTTTGGCAGTAACATCTATAAGGGAAATTGGGCGGTAACACTGGGGATTATCTCTGTTACCCTTTTTTAAATATGGGCACTATTGTGGCCGAGGACCAGGAGCGGGGGAGCCCTGTAGCTATGGCGGCATTTAAAATTCTCGTTAAAATTGGGGCCCACAGATCCACTTTGCTTAGTTAAAGGTCCAGCGGGATCCCATCCGGTCCTGGTGCCTTGTTTTTGGTGAGGCCCTGGATGCCCACCGTAACCTCCTCTAAAGAGAATTCAAGTGTTACTTTCCATTGCCCGGGCCCCTCACCCTTATCTGAGTGCTCCTTGTGCCTCCGGTTATAAAGGCCTGAAAAGTGCGCCACCCACTGCTCCGGAAGGACATTAGAGCCTATCTGTGGGCTATTGGCCTCTTGGAAACAGGGGTTATTAATTATATTCCAAACGGCAGTTATGTCCTTCCTCCTCTTAAGTCCTCCCAGGTTTGAATTGGGAGGGCCTTTTTCCGTCTATTTAGTTCCTTCTTATAGTGTAATCTACGTTGTATGACCCTTAGTTTGTCCCTTGGGTTACACCTCAGGGCAGCTCTCAACTTTCTTTGGGCGAGAGAGCAGGCTTTATCGAACCTTCTCGGGTCCTTTTTAGACTTTCCCTGTCCTGTTTTTTGAAGAGGGCATCTATTAATTGGCCCATTTCTTCGAAAGCGACCACTAAATGTGACCCTTCCACTGATAGGTCTAAACATTTCTCTAAAAGCAGTCCGCCCTCGTTTACAAAAGATCTATAAAAATCGTCCCCGTTAATTCTCGCACATTTCAAACGCCTACCCTGATCGGTGATCTTTTCTCTGTTTAAGCCCCCCTCCCTCTTGGTTTTCCTACTTAGATTTGGTACCAATAAGGACAGTGCTAGGGGGTTGTGATCACTAAAGATACTCGCTTCTATGGAAAAACCCTGTATCCTTTTTTTTAACAAATGTGACACTAAAATGAAATCAATGAAGGGACTACAGCCCCTTTCTTTAAAAGTGGGGATTACCCGCCTATTGGGATCTACAACCATATGATCCATTGTATGTTCAAGCATATATTCAGTCCCCTACCCTCCAGTGTGTGCTCAAAATGCGGGCCATCCTCAAAATTACAGGAGGTCCAATCTTCTTTAATAGGCAGCAGTTTTGGGCACAAATGGCAGTTAAAATCCCCCAGGACTAGTAACATTGGTACCGTTGAACTCTGCTCTTGCTCCTTCAGATGACTTTGTCTCTCCGCAAGCTCTCTCACTCTGGAGCCTTTTGAATTATAAAAATTCACCAGATTTATATTGCTATCCCTATTTTTAAACCCAAGCCCTAACAGATCTTCTGAGTTCCATTTTAAGTCAACCCAGCTCCCCCCCAGGGACACATCTATGAATATTAAAAGTCCTCCCCTCGCTCTTCCGGGCATCGATTTACTTGCCGGTATCCAGAAAGGTTTGTACCCCACTAAATGAAAATGAGTGCGGTCTACCTCCCAAGTTTCCTGGAAACACATTATTTGGAACTTTCTAATATATTCCAGCCACTCCTGGTTCTGAAATTTTGTTGCCAGGCCTGCAATATTCCAGGATACTAGTTTAATAGTGCTCCCGTTATATCTGCAACGGGGCCGGGGCCTATGCTTGATTTATCGGTACTTAGAGATGCCTTCATTCCAGCAATCCTTGTTTTGCACGGTACATGATGAAGCGTGTTTAATATGACTTCCCTTCCCTGTTCCTTCGCCTGTGCTTTTGAATTTGGCGGGGCCTAGATCGGGGCATTCTCATGACCTCGTTCCACCCCCTGTAGTCAGTCCACCTCGCTGAGGTGCCTGCCCCATTGGAGTGGTGCATATCTATTATGCAGAGGTAAAGCCAGCCCAGCCCTCTTCCCGACTGTCACTTTCTGCTGGTCGTATATATTTCCCCCGCCCGATGTACCAACCCAAGGGTCATTCCTCACCCCTACCACCCCCACCCCTAGGTCTATTTAGCTTGCCAAAACTGCACCCATGATCATTGCAACCTTCATGATTAGGAATACAAGCTGATGGGATGTAAAAGTATCTTAAATTCCGAGCTTGGACGGATGATCGTAAATTTATCCAGGGACCCCAACAGACATGCTCCCCCACCCTGGGGTCATTAAAATTTATGACGATGCAGTCTCCTGCTATATTATTTTGCCTACCTCCTACCCAGTTCACTCTTCTTACTGACAGGATTTTACACCTTACATCATTGGGCAATGGTCTGTTTTTGGTTCAGCCAATGTGTTGTCTTGTTTTTGAGTTGCTCATAGGATTCGGTTCTACCATCTCCCAGTTCTGGGACCCCGGTCAAAACCACAACATAAGGGGTACATTCGGGGGTTAAGTCTAAGTGGGGATGCAAATTCTTCATCTCATGCTGATTCCTAACACTGTCATTGCCATGCGATGTACCTTGTATGCTTGACTGGGCTATAAATCCTTCACTCGCTAAACCTCCACTTGAGTTATCTGTGCCCGTGGGATGGACAGTCGGGCCCATTACTGGTGCTATTCCCAGGCTGGGGTGGGCAACAGGGTCCCTTCCAACCCCTGCTGGCCCATCTGCGCGACCCCCAGTTACTACTTCCTTCTCAATGCGTCCTAAGGTGGGCATTATCAGCCCTTCCAATTTCTCTAATCTGTCTTGAATTAATGGCAGTTTATCAATCAGGGGCTCCCATAATGGTGAAACAAGGGCACCTATTTTCTGCACGTGCACTTCATCTAGGTCCGCCACTTCAGTTATGTTGTCATCCCATCTGGAGGTAATTACAGTCGGTACAATATCCTGTGGGACCTCAATAATCGATGTATCTGTGTGGGGTAACATGCTCTGTTTGCTTGGCTTGAGGTCTTGGGTTTCTTTCCCTTGTGCTGCGTGCCTCCTCGTGTGCCACCTCTTTTTCTCTTCCCAGCCCCCCCTGGGTTGAGTCAGTGGATTGTGAGAGCTCTTTATGGACTTCAGCCACACAAACTACTGTACTCTTTGTTTGGTCCAGCAATGTCCTTCCTAGCCATACAGGGACATTCAAGTAGTCTCCTTCCGTATTAAGTGGAGGGGGATCAGGGCTTGCTGTGAGATTGCTCTCTCCAACGGTGGTTCCGTTATAGTGACAGGCTGGCACGGCGCTTCTGGGGAGCGCGCAATAATTATATTCCCCAAGGACGAGCGTTTTGAAAATGCGGGGTCCATGGAAAGGCGTCGTTGATGTGATGGCAATTTTGTGCGCTAACACAGATGAGCCCCTAGTTATAAACTGATCAAGAGTTCCGGCTACATACCCTACTCCCGTGCCTTTCCTCCCTCTTCCCTCACGTGTTGTCATGTTGGATCAATACAGTTACTGTTATTGAGGGTAAGGGCTTTAGCAGTTGATTATATGTTAATCATGCAGCCCACTTACTAGAGGAGTGCTTCCGCCGTTGGGATCCAAGATCTTAGGGAGGTGGCCCAGACCAGCCTCTCCCTGTCTCGAACGGGCTCAAACGGGCCCGCCCTTGGCCCGGGCTTTGCCCGGCGCGCGCCCGCGCATGTCCCGCGGTGCGTTGGCTGTGAGCCGTCAAGTAACGCTGTGTGGGCGGGTTCTGGCCCAGGTGAGAGGGATTACAGGGCTCCTGGTAGTTGTGGTCCCCCTGCGAGGCAAATAGAAGCAGCAGCGGCAAAGTTCAGGCCGCGAGCCATCAAGTAGCGCTGTGTGGGCAGGTTCTGGCCCAGGTGAGAGGGATTACAGTGCTCCTGGTAGGTGTGGTTCCCCTGCGAGGCAAATAGAAGCAGCAGCGGCAAAGTTCAGGCTGCGAGCGGCTTCCGTGAAGCGGGGGCCGCGAGCCGTCAAGTAGCGCTGCGCTGCGAGGCAAGTAGCGCTGCGAGGCAAATAGAAGCAGCAGTGGCAAAGTTCAGGCTGCGAGCCTTATAGTCTACTCTAGAGGGCTATACCGGCCATTAAAGGCCCGCACCAGTGTTAAAGGCCCGAGCCAAAGACGTAGGCCTTTAACAAAGGAGCGGGCGTTTAATGACTGGTACAGGCCAGCTACAGAAGGCTATATTATAAGGAAGAATGTTCTAACAAACAAAGCAAAGTCACGGAGCACGAGGGGATTTAAATCCCCTCAGGATCCTTGAGGTCTTTGTTCACAGCAACACCTATGAATGGAAAACATTGGAATGTTGGAGCCCCAGGCTTTTACCATCCTTTAGAAGCCTGGACAGGCCATTGTCTTCAATGGAACTCCCAATATTTCCATGTTCTGAAATGCATTGGTATGACATGGTGCTTCTTTATTCAGTCCATTCCACACAACAAGCAGGATCTTCCTGGAAACCTCAGACTTCTCGTAGATCGCTGATTCTGCTCCTCCTCGAGCAGAAGCATTGCTCCAAAGTGCAGTTCAGGTAATATTGAGCCTCTGTATGCATGTGAGAAGTTGGTTTGGTATATGATGTCCACTAGTTCTAGTGTGCACCTTGCACCATTCCAAACGACCCTTATGATGGTAGGTTAGAAAGTCAACCTTATAGAAAGCTATCCTGTGGCATTTAGTGAAGAACTTGGACACCAGCTTACAGTCACCACCCTTGTTTGCTTTAAAAAAAAAAAAGCAGTATTTCCAATTACGTTGTAAGGGCAGCAGCCCCCAAAGAGTTACAGCCAACACTAAGACATCTAATGGGCTTGTCCCCCATCGTCGGTCACCACAAATGCGGAACATGTGTTTGCTGTGCTCTCACTATGGAAGGCTCACTTTTCCAACACAGGGGAATCTCGTGGAAACATGATTCCTTTAGTAATTGTAAATCTAAATATGTCATCTACGGAGTAGTATGCCCATGTGGACACCTCTACATCGGCAAAACCAACCAAGAAATACGCCAGAGAATTTCTCAACACAAATCGCAAATTAAGAACAAAGTTGAGACCGCTCCCCTGGTCAACCACTGGATAAGACACAATCACCTAGTCAGTGATCTCAAATGGCCAGTCATCTCTAAAATTGAAAGAGACCCTCGTGGAGGGGATTTAGATTTTAAATTATCTCGAAGAAAGGCCCTTCGGATTGTTAAATTTGACACAGCCGTGTCAGGTCTTTACGAATTATCAGAAATGTATAAACTGTAGATAGTCGGGTATTTTGGTTTTGTTCCACCTGTCCGTTCAAACATGACTGGCAATAGCAGTTTTTTAACGTTGTTTTTCTGTTCTCTTGCTCCCAGTACCCTAGCATTGGATGCCTGTTTTGAATACACTTCCCGTTTGAGTTTCATATCCGCAATTGATAATTGTGCCTTCTAATTCAAGAGCTTTTGAGCCACATGGACCTGCGTTAATAGGAGTTAAAACATCCCTTATCATCGCCCATATATGAATTATCCTCCTTTTTTCCGGGAATTATATCTCACACCTAAATGGGTGACAAGCACAAAACATAGTTACAAATGCACTTGGACCCAGAGCCCTTTTGTGCACTAACACCGATTTCAACTACAGCTCCCAGAATTCGAATCACTTTCATTTAAACAATTCATAATGATTATAAATATTTTACGCATTCTGCATTTATGGATTTTGAGGAGCCGCCAACTGGTTCTTTATGTTTACCCACAAACCGTGATCATATAAATAATCACGGACCAAGATATGTAGCTGAATATTTGGATTGTTCCACGCATGCGCAACGCCTGGACTACATTACCCAGCGTCCTAAGCGTGTATGCACGCGCTTTGCCTGCAGCGTCCCCCTGTCTGGATCCATTACGAGACACGGCTTTCCTTGTGCTGGATTGAGGAATACACGGTATATGCATTTTTCCGCCTAAACCATTTATACCGGACCCGTGACTGCGCTTAAAAGCTCATTCTCATTGCCCGTTTGTGCCTTTTTCAGCCTGGCTATTTCACCCCCGCCCACCCGGCTCCCAAATCGATAGTATCTTTGTAGCCGGACGCACCGTACAGCGACTATTGGTAAGAGACCTCTGGGCAGATTTATGTTGGGAATGCGCCACGTTTGCGTCACGCAACTGCGGCGTAAACGTGGCGCATCCCTACGACCCATTTACAACGTGACGCATCTAGGCAGATGCATCACGTTGTAAAGCCCTGCGCCACTTGTGGGCGTTCCGGCGCAGGGTGGGCGTTCCGGTCCAGGTGCGCCTCGCAAAAGAGGCTGAGTGAAATCTATAAGATTTCACTCAGTCACGTTCAGGCCAATGCTGCGTCAAAACCCTGCGCTTGCTTGAAGCAGGCGTAGGTCTTGACGCAGCATTGTAAAGATGGGCCACCCCCGAGCCTTGCTGGAGCTGCGTCGCGCATGCGACGCAACTCCAGCAATGCGCCACCTTTACGGCACAGATGCGTCACGCATCTGTGCCGTTTTTGCCCCATGGTGCGCCGCATTGTAAATGCGGCGCACCATGGGTGGCGGAGCAGCGGCGCAAAATAACTGGCGCATCCCTGGGGATGCGCCAGTTATCATAAATCTGCCCCCTCCTGTTTTAATGACTTGACCCACTGATGACCTACTACGGGGTTTGTTTTTGTGGCCACAGATAACTTCAAGCATTTTCACGTTATTTGCTGGTTTCTAAAAATTACCATGTTTTTTTGTTAGGTCACTTCTACTCATATGGGACTAGTTCTCTTTTATTGAATATTTTGGCATCATCAGGATACACGGTGGACTTCACTGAGGTAAGCCACCAGTGATCTCCCAATTCATCCTGCATATAGAAGGCAAATCTATGGGTACACTCACAATTGTTTCTATTTCCTCTTTTTTCTTTTGTTCCTCTCTGTATCTTGCTTGTAGGAGCTCCTGCTCATGAACGTCTCTTACCTGCCAAGTCTATACTGGTAAGGTGGAGTGTTACCTCTCAGGTGTAGTAGTGCTTTTTTGGTTTTTGGTTTGAGTTGCTAGACACATGGTTTCTTGTTTCTTGTTACAGAGTTGATTGGCCCCGAGGAGAATCCCAGGATCCATAGGGATTCGAAACACGTAGGCCGATGGGTCTGCTGGTTTTGCCCTTTTGCTAATTTGTTTTTGCATTTGTATTGGCAATAATACACCTAAATTGTGTTGTATATGTCTATATTTTGTTATTAGTAAACTCAAGAGAGAGTACCCCACTGACACCAGGGAACAGGGTACAATGACAACTTAGTCAAAGAGAAATCCCTGGGTGTACTTTATGGCAAATGCGTATTGCGTTTACTCTATCAATTCTATTCAATCATGCACATTATTCATCTACACAGCTCAAAAAATAAAGTAATTAAAAAATATACAAGTATAAATGGATTTCCACACTAAAAATGAACGTTCACAATCTTTTATTATTGTTCTAAAACGTGAGGATTCCTCTTCACACAATCATATGTAAAATTTCAAAGCAAAGTCTTTGAACAAATATTTTAAAACACTTTATGAATCAATTACCATAAAGTTACATCGACAATTAATAACAAATCATCACATACTATATAAACAAAACATTATCACAATCCTTAAAATTGCTTGACAGAAAATGAAGGTTAAAAAGAGCAAATAGTCAAAACAGGTACAATTCAAAATGCTATTAAATCCTTTTCGCACACCCCCTATCACTGTGGCCTTAAGATTCTCCCGCCACTGTTTATCTAGATCCAATGGCCTTTCTTATATAAATGGTGAAAAGAACAGTAACAGTAATATACGGATATCTGTTGCTTCCTTGACCTTATTTATATATAATTTGAGGTGTATCAAAAACCTAAAACAACAGCGATTGCTGGGAGGAGGATTCCCCGAAGGCAGCTTTCCCGGAGAGAATCCTATAACACACATAGGAGATTTTAAACAATAAGTCTAGAAGCCGGTGACCCCAAAGAGACGGCATGTTCTGAGGAAGGTGTTACAACATCAAGTGATGCAACACCGAAACGCGTCGACGCATTTTCAAGTGTTTTAGAATCCAAATAAGGTCAAGGAAGCAACAGATATCCGTATATTACTGTTACTGTTCTTTTCACCATTTATATAAGAAAGGCCATTGGATCTAGATAAACAGTGGCGGGAGAATCTTAAGGCCACAGTGATAGGGGGTGTGCGAAAAGGATTTAATAGCATTTTGAATTGTACCTGTTTTGACTATTTGCTCTTTTTTAACCTTCATTTTCTGTCAAGCAATTTTAAGGATTGTGATAATGTTTTGTTTATATAGTATGTGATGATTTGTTATTAATTGTCGATGTAACTTTATGGTAATTGATTCATAAAGTGTTTTAAAATATTTGTTCAAAGACTTTGCTTTGAAATTTTACATATGATTGTGTGAAGAGGAATCCTCACGTTTTAGAACAATAATAAAAGATTGTGAACGTTCATTTTTAGTGTGGAAATCCATTTATACTTGTATATTTTTTAATTACTTTATTTTTTGAGCTGTGTAGATGAATAATGTGCATGATTGAATAGAATTGATAGAGTAAACGCAATACGCATTTGCCATAAAGTACACCCAGGGATTTCTCTTTGACTATATTTTGTTATTAAACTGAATTAGATATGGTGCATTTTGATGAATAATATCCATTGCTTTTGATTTTTTGGAAGACCAAGTACTCAAATTATTGGTGCATTCATTCTCCAGTTCGTTTTGAGTACATGTTTGAATGAATGAATGTGAGTTTGTTTGATTGTGACATGACTGAAAATTGATGAATGATGGTATGTGTGATGTTTTAGTTCATTCCTGTGTCTTCATTTTTCATTGTTGTCATATAAATTTGTATGAATTGTATTCTAAATTTTCAAATCCATGCAAGTGAAATACTTGTGAATAAACAGCTATTAAATAGCACACAAATGTATTGAACTGTGGTCTATACATTGGTCACCATTTTTGCTTTAAATATTGCCTCAGTATTGGCATTTTCCTTTGTTGTTCATGATACCAGGCTCAGCCTTACGGATTAGAGCCAGCCCTCCTTATGTTATTAACACTAGTTCTAGTGGGCACCTTGCACCAGTCCAAACGACCTGTATGATGGTAGGTTAGAAAGTCAACCTTATAGAAAGCTATCCTAGTGGTAGCTGTGGAGAGCAGCCTTCAGGCTAAGACTTGGAGACGAGTTAAGCAAGTTGTTTTACCAATTATAATCTCTTGAATGATCAAATGAAAGCACACCACACAAGGTATATATCAAATATATATGTTTTGTACTCTAAACACAACCCCTCTAGACTCTTTATGAGGTCAGAGGTAAAAGTACAATACAAGGAACTTAATTAGCATACGATAAGTTGCACAGTATGCGTTATGCCCTAGGGAACTCACAAACCATATACTCAAATAGTGGTATAAGAACCATGTGAGAGTTAGAAAGCAGGCCTAGGGCCTGTGGAATCGATAGGGATGCCTAGAACCACCAAAGACTAGGATATAGGAGGACCACAGGAGACGTGTGCAGTGTCTAAACAAGGCCGCGGGTTACCATTGACTTTCCATGGAGAACGAACAAGTTACAAATTTACAATTTAAGAGCACTTCTAGGTGAACTACGATGGAACCCTTTTAGTCTAGGACACTTTGAGAGTCAAGACCCACGGGAGCACCGGAGTACTCGTGTTACCTCACCCAGGGAAGCCGGGTGCATAGGTATCTTTTGGTGTCGGGTTTCGTCATCGATTCCAGTGGAGAGCTGCGAAGAAGTGCTGCAGGCGACCAGAGGAAAAGTGTCCGGGTGGATCCAAGGGTGGATCGGAGATGTGAAGAACCTGAAAGCAGAGGAGACAGAGTCTGGGTCACTAGCCAGTGACCAGGATGGCGATAGGAAGATGCCAGCAGATGTCGGGTGATTTCGGATAAAAAGGTGTAGCTTGTCTCTTCAGCCATGAGGACCAGGAGACGTCGATGATAACCAGGAGCTAGATTCAACCTGACCCATAAGGGATCTAGTTGACTGCGGTGCCGGTATCCAGATTGGGCCCAACAAGCCTTGGCAAACACAATCCACGTAAGATGTCAAGATGAGCTTCGGTGCAGACCAGCAAGGTCTGAGGAACTCCTCCTTTGAAGAGGAGTGGGAGCAAGCCTGAAAAAACTAGGAAAGTTAAAGAAAGTGAAAATTGGTTTTCGTGGGGGCTCTCTAGCCAATGGACTAGGAACCACAAAGACGCTTCAAGCTGAAATGCACAAAGCGGGCCTACCGGACACTCGTGGAGTGTGGGCCTCTGAGCTTCAGTGCAAAAGGTGCTTGGGGCAGGGGCTTCAAATACCCCAATGCACAATATTGGGATTCTTTGGGAAGTAGGTGCTGTAGCAAAAATGCAGGATGTCCAGGAGTTCCGGTCCCACGTCTCTCGTGTCCGCCACAGGTCTCAGCTTTTCTGGGAGCACAGGTCAGAGATGTCTGGAGGTCCATGTCCTGTGTCGCAGATTCTTCGGGATCTGGCGGGAGCCTTAAAAATGCAGACCAGCAAAGATGCTGTTGGTGCCTGTTTGGACAGGGTGGTCACTTCTTGACCACAAGGGAGATTTCTTCTGTCTTCCAGTCAATATAGAATGTTGAAGGTCCATGATATATGTTGCAGAGTTTCATCCAGGGTAATCTAAAGTCCTAGGGACTGGGGTTCTATACTTATAGCAAGTTTAGGGGTTGGACTAACTCTAAGGTCCCTCCTATGGGTGGACCTGGGGCCGGGTGGTTACACCCCTTCCCCTTTGTGCAGTTTCATGCCAGAGCTGGGGCTGAGTGCCCCAGCAACAGGTTTGAACTGGGAAATGCATGGAGCACCTTGTGTGCCCTAGGCAGTGTCTGAAAAGCATTCACTGAATGCAACCCACCCTGCCCCAATACACTAAAGCCTGTCTGGGGAGGTGCTGGCATCTCCCTGGACAGAAAACCTATTGTCCAGGCCTCCCCTGCCGGAGTTTCATCCAGCAGCAGGAGGGCAAACTTGTGTCTGTTGCAGCAGCAACCATTTTATGATGCTGGGGCTCTGTTTAACTTTAACCGGGTATACCAGTAACTACTTGTCTTTTCCCTCTAGAAGGGTGGAATGCTACCCCCGCCGCCAGAACTGGCGGGGGGGGGGGGGGTAGTATTCCAAAGTGTTTGACACCTTACACAACATGTTTTGATAAAGCCATCCCAAAGTTAGCATTAACCGCAAGGATTATAAAGCACTTAAGAGTATATGGTATGGCTATATCATAGAACAGCTATAAGGAGATGGTTCCGAAAGCTGCAAAGTGGCTCAGGTCATGCTAGGGCACCCTCTCACACAAAACTAAGCACTCTGCCTCCATGATTGTCAAGGCCTGCCATAGGAGTGACTGATAGATTACTATGTGTCTATATATAAGGTAGATATAGATATACTATATCTAAGTAAGGGTTGATTACACCACCTTACCCCGGCTGTAAGTACAGACCTGTGGTGTCAGTTTGGGAGGCTAACCAGGGGTGGCACAATACATGCTGCAGCCCCTGGTAGGCCTAGGGTGCACCTATGCCCTGGGTACCTAAGGTACCATATACTGGGGCTCACACGGGTGACCCAGTAACCAATCTGGTCTGTACCTAAAGTATATGGTATCAATTTAGAGAGAGAACAGCCAGGCTGTGGGCCTGATTAGCAGGTCCACAGCCATACTGAAGTCGAAAAACCAGTGAAATACAGCAAAAAGTGGGGGTGACCATAGGAAGCAGACCCTACTCTCCTACATACCTGTTGTATTTTTTCAAGATGGCTGACTAAGGAACTTCTTCACCTCCTCACCCATGTCTGGGTTCTGGATGTATGACGTTACAATGCACACTTTTACAACGCCTACCTTTACATCGCAGTTTTTACAACGCATACCATTACAACGCATAATGCTTTTGGGCGCTGGATAGTGAATAGTTTAATTTACTATTCCAACTCCAGTCCCCGTGGATAGTAGTGAAGGTTATTGGATAGTAAATTAACCTATTCCCTATCCTAGAGCGCCCCCAAGCGCTATGCGTTGTAATAGTTTACGTTGTAAAAGTTGCGTTGTAATGGTAGTTCGTTGTAAAAGTTTCGTTGTAAAGGCTGTATCCCCTGGGTTCTACCAGAACCAGGTGACTTCGTGTCCACCCTGCACTTCGCCTGCCTTCCAACAGATGCTTTAACTCAAAAGTTCACACAGACTCTCAAACATAGAGATTCCTCTAACCAGCCGTCCAGTCAGCATGCAGCCACACATAGTAATGGAGCAGCAGCAAACTGCATTAACACAGTATACATGAACACTCAGACTGAATAATGCAGCAGGCATATTATTTTTGAAATCAGCCAAGTTAATTCAGGTCAAGATAGAAATGCACAAACAGCCATTATCAGGATGGGACTATAGTGCTACCGTGTTCCTAATCTGAGCATTATTTGCACCACATCATCATGCTTGCAGCAGAGAAAGCAAAGTGTTAAGAGCATTTGCTATGCTGTGTATCCCTCAGATAACTTGGACATTGTCTCTATCAGAGCAAGGCAAGCTGTGCCCTATTGAAATCAGGATGAAGAGGATGATGCGATTGATGAAGGCAGCTGAAAGATCTAGTTGGATATACACTCCACCTTCTTCTGCATCAAGGGCCCATGGTCTTGATGGTCTTTTGTCAGACATAATCAAAGTGAGCCCTAGATTGTGGGCCCAGGTTCTGATCCCAGTGTTTGGAATGATAATAAGTGGCCATGATCAACCAATTACAATTACAAAAGTTTTATTTGCTAAGGAACTCCAACGGAGGTCCACAAAATGCATCAATACAATAAAACAGACAATTTTAAATACAATACAAAAAATATTTCCCTTTTTTTACTAAAAGACAATAGATAAAAAAATGCAGCAGAAGGGTGAATACACTTTTTGTACAGTAATGGCAACTAATAACGAGATTTTAAATAAACCCTAATAAAGAGCCCAAAAAGTTTTTTAAAAATTGGAGTATACTATAACACATCATTTTATTTGGTGGTGATCTACCAGAAACCTGGAAAGGAAGCATTAGGGTTCCTTTGTATGAAAAAAGGACGTGATTTGCCGTTGAGACATCATATGATCACCCTGTTTGACATTCCTAGTAAAGTTTGTACGAAACATCTGCTAGGTTCACTGGAAGACTGGGTAATTAGTACAAGAGTTCTCCCAAAGGACCAATTGGGTTTCTGTAAAGAGCATTCAACAATTGTTGGCTGCTTAATTTTACACATTTCGGCTGAAGAATATACTTTCAAAAGGAACCAGCCACTTTATTTTGAAAATCTGGCAAGGTTGACATTCATGAGCCTTTCCTTCCCATTATCAAAACACTACGTGCAGCATGATCTGCACATCTTGATGTTTTTTCACTAACTGCAGCCCTTGGTTTCCAGCAGTCACAGAAAATCCATGCCAGTTGACATTTTAATCCTAAACCGTTTCAGAGGCTGGTCATTAAAATTATCGTAACTAAAATCAAGGTCATTAAGAGAAGTTGCATTTCACAAGAAAGCAAAGCAGAATATACTTTTCTCAAGTTAAAAATGGCTGGTAACAACACATTTCACAGCACTGCCACTGACAGAAAAGTACACAGATTGCAAAACATTTGAAGGTGTTTAAAACGAAACTGCAAACAGATTTTTTTTTTTTTTTTTTAAATTGTTTGTGGAGGTCATGCAGTGTATTATGAGATGGTAGATTAAGGTGTGTATTCAGAGGCACTAGTGTGGTCCTTGCCTAAAATTGTGAAATAGTCTCCCCAGGGAAATCAGGCAACTCAGAGAGCTTCTTCCCTTTAGAAAAAGGGTAAAAACCTGACTGTTTCCCAGGACGTAGTGGCCGGTCCCAGTTTTTACTCGCTCCCCCCTTGAGTCACGTTTCCAGCGCCAGGATGCCTGCTAGGTGATAGCGCGCTTTATAAATTTAACAAATAAATAGATAAATAAAACAATACCCCTTCAGCACAAAAGCACAAATCATTGACATTCAAGAGCCCAGGCCCCACACACGTTAGTGAAAACACAACCCGTGCCTGTAAGAACTGTGGGTTTGCTGAAAGGTCTGCCTTTCACGCTGTCACACCACAGCGCACCTTTTCTCCCGCCCTACCACTACCCGGTGTCCATGCGGCCACCTCTTATCTGTGGCCAACAATAGCTCGTGAAGAAGGTATGCACCCAGTTCTGATAGCACCCCCAGTCAGATAAAGGGTTTTCTTTCACTTTCGCCAGGAATAGGAGCCTAGCCCTGACATGGTCCTCCCGTCTGTAGGGATCCTGTGCTGGGAAGGAGAGAAGGAGGCAGAGCACTGCTCCTCTGCTGCACATCTGCACCAGCACAGCAAGCGGGCTCTGTTCTGGGGTCCAGCAGTCATGAAAGGGGAGTGGAGAAGAAGCCGAAGCCCCAGTACATGCTGACACTGCCACCCGCCAGCGTCAGGCATACCAGGTTGTAGCCAATCCCGACACTACTTCTGCTGTCACAGCAACACCTGAATTGACTTGGGAAGGGGACTGCAACACTCAATACTGAGCCCGGGGACTGCAGCTATGAGTCACCCCGGGCTCCAGTATACTGCAGTGGGGAAGACTCTAGTGCAGATGTCGGGTTGGATGGAGAGAGGCCGCCGTCCAACCCGATATATGCACTTGGGCCCTTCCGACTCTGACAGTGTGTCCTGTCTGGTCTGTCAGTAAAATGTTTACCACCTCAGACCCGCACTGGCGGATTCTTAAGGGACCTGCCTCCTCATGCCTGAAACTGAAATAGTCTCTTGGCAGAAATGCCAAACACATCCTAAAATGTTTAGGCCTTTTACTTGAATTTAACTGGGTGCCACAGCGGCTAAAATATCAGGGGGGCAAAGCCCCAATGCCCTAAGGGACGCACCACCCCTGAATGACTGTTGGATGTGAATAATCACTTTTGGAACGAAAGTATGTTCAGAGTCATTTTCATACTCGAAATCGGGCAAAATATAACCTTCTGAGGAGGAGGAAAAGTCTATAAAAATGGCAATTTTGGTCACTGGGAGGTCTGTCTTGAAGAGTGGTTATTCAACATGAGACACAATACAATTGACATTTTGAATCATTTTTTGTACAGTCCTAAAAATCAATTTTCTGATGAAAAACGATGACCCCGGACCTGAGGAACTGCCTCCGAATGGTCAGTAATGGTGATTTTGTAATGTTTAAACTTTCAACTGTAAATGACTGTTGGATGTGAATCATCACTTTTGGAACTAAAATAAGCATGTTTAGAGTGATTTTCATGCTCAAAATAGGGCAAAATACAAGCTTGTGAGTAGGAGGAAAAGTCAAGAAAAACGGCAATTTGTGTCACTGGGAGGCCTTAAAAAGTTGTTATTCAACATGATGTGTGATCCAATTGGCATTTTGAATAATTTTTTGTACAGTCCAAAAAATAAATTTTCAGATGAAAAACAATGACACTGGACCTGAAGAACTATCTCCGAATGGTCAGTAATTGTGATTTTTTAAACTGTAAATGACTGCAATGGCAGCTGGTGAGATTTCAAAGTGGTGAGGCATAAATATTTGTGATGAATAGCGAAGTGAGCAAGCCGGATAAATAGGGAGGGTTTGTGGGAACTGGGTTCTCCAGGACCTTGCTGGTCCATACCATAACCTGCTTGACCTTCCTGCGTGGGTTGCTGTTGCCAAGGCTTGTTGGTGCACCAGCCGGACACCGACCCCTCAGCACTCGACATCCTTCGTGGGACAGCTCACATCCCGCTCCTGGTCATCCTCGACGTCTCCTGGTCCTCGTGGCTGCAGAGTCAAGCACTCCTTCTTCGCACCACCTGAATCACCCAACTTCAGTGGGCATTCATCTACTGAGCCCCTTGTCACCCTGAAGGGACCCAGACTCTGTCCCCTCTGCTTTCAGGTTCATTCCATCATGAATCCACCCTTGTATTCATACGGACACTTTCTTCCTCCACTGAAAATGATGACGGTTTCCGACACCCCTCCAGACCTATGCACCCGGCTCGTCTAGGATAGGTAAATCAGGTGCTCCAGTATCCATGGGTGGGGTGGCTCTCCAAATTCCTAAGATTAAAAGGGTTTCCTTAAAGTCCACCAAGAAGGGTCCTTAAACTTTGAAATTGTAACCGCGACTTCCCCATAGGATTGTATGGAGCCCGTGGCCGTGCTAGCGCGCTGCACCTGTCCTCCATGGGTCCCTTTCTACTCACCTTGGCTGGTTCCTTGGGGTCCCAGCGAGTCTAAGTGTTCTTGTCACTGTCTCGACTCCTGTCGTGGTTCTTATACCACTATTTTAGTATAGGGTTTGGTCTCCCCCTGGAGCCCACTGTGTATTGTGCTACTTACAACTGTTTCTTTGCTAAAGTATTGTGTGCTTTGTGTTGTATCCTAATGTAGAGGATACTATAGAGTGTTATATAACTAAATACGTATTTTTATAACTTCTGTGTGGTTCTCCTTTCATTTAGTTAATACTAAAGGTGATATTCTGGTAAAACAAGCTGCTTTACATTCCTTCAAGATTAAGCCTGAAGGCTGCTCTCCACAGCTACCACTAGGATAGCTTTCTGAAGTTTATCTTTGACCTCATACATCATAAGGGTCATTTGTACTGGTGCAAGGTGCCCACTTTAATTAGTGGACAGCATATATCAGGCCAACTTCTCACAAAAATAGCCTATTTAGCTAGGTGAGAACCAGATGTTAGGTTTGAGTGCCACCACGTTCGGTTTAGTGGTGTTCTATAACCGTATTCATCTTTTCTTTACTAATGGAAAGGGTGGGGGAAGGTGGAGAATGCAACTGCCAAATAGTCCACCCTTATGATAGCATTGAGTGGAGGACAGGGTATCTAGTACTCAGTCACTTGTGCTGATGTTCTTTGCTGTGATAAGTGACATCCAGTCATGTGGCTGGAAAGATTACCTGTTAATAAATCCAGAACTCTAGGTCCAAGCCCAGGTTGAAGGAATGCTGGCCCACATAGGCAAGCCTATTTATGCCTTGTATTTCCTAACAATTGCGATGTCGGTGGCTGTTGAGAGAAAGTCAAATTGGAAAGTGCGGAAGTCTTAGACAAATTCAGGACGGTTTGTTGATTCTGCAGACTAAGGGAAAGTTAACTGGTCATATTCAATAACCAGAAATGGAATGACCAGTTTTCATGCTTCACACTCAAAAGCGTATTGTTTTAATAACAATGTGTTCTTTAGGGGTTGGGGCTAGTTCTCTTTACCCAGAAAAATTACCTTGCTTTACATAATCCTGTACTATGTGGGGAACAAGAGTGTGAGAACCAGATGTAGTTATTAGTTGGCCAAGAGTCTGTGACCAAGATGGGTTAACTGTCTGATTTTAGAAGATGCAAGATGTCCAAGCAGTCCAAAGCATAATATGATGTTGACGGGCAAAAGTAGAGAGGACCATGACAAGTCTTGGTAATCATGGCAGTGCTTAATTTGTAAACAAATGAAGTGCCAGGGTCGTTTTTGGAAGGCTACTGCTACCTGCACTATCCGTACCCTGCACAATTTTGATTACGCAAGAGTAGACTCACAAAATTCCTTACTATTGGCCTGCGTGTTGTTCACACTATGGGAAGAGGTGTGGCGCCGCGGCCAGGGCGACTGACGCTGGAATCTGGGGACCACGGTTCGATCCCCGGCTCCAGCGGCAGGTTAGCCCAGCACCATGTGACTCTGGGCAATAGCTCACTTAATCTTCCCGCTGGCCCCCAGCGCCTAGAGACCCTTACGGGTGATTGTGCGCTTTACAAATGTGGACTTTACACTGTTTTCCACTACTTCCATGTCTACACATTAATGAAGTTTATCTGCTAATGGCAGCAATGGCCCGTGCAGATAAGAGCAGTGGGGTGGTGGGGCCGGGTGGGGTCGCAGGAAGGAAGAGGGAAAATTAATTATTTATTTAATTTTCATTCATGGTCATCTGCCGAATCCCCCCCCCCCCCCCCAACCCGCTCCTTCCTGCACAGGCTGCTCCTGGCTAATAGGTAGCTAATACAATATGATTTGAGCAGGTGGCATCACAGCACACCCTCGTTACCGGTGATGTACGGCACCTCCAAGGGAATCCTGTAAAAAGATCACTGAATGGCGGTAGGAAACAAATGTGGGATCACACTGCTTCACCTCCCAGCGGGTTCGCCCCTAAGCATTATGGTGGATGCAGTTCATCAAGCGTGTGTACTTGCACAAAAGTTCTTTCGAGTGTTTCACCAGGTTGGTGCCGATCAATGCTGGCCATCGCTAGACATGTGTTTCTGGATTATTATCCATCATCAGATTATTGGGGGTTGCTGAGCAGGCTGCCAAAGTCTTCTCAGGTCACAGTACCTCTCCAGGCGTGCAGGTGCCTCTCCACAAGCTCGTCAGCTCAAAGCGGCTCGAGGGAGCCTTTTAAACAGGAAACAAACGTGGGATCACACTGCTTCACCTCCCAGCGAGTTCGCCCCTAAGCATTATGGTGGATGCAGTTCATCAAGCCTGTGTACTTGCACAAAAGTTCTTTCGAGTGTTTCACCAGGTTGGTGCACATCAATGCTGGCTAAATGGCGGTAAGGTGGTAAGGAACAGGCTGGGACATTATCCAACAGCAGCTGCCAGAATACAAGTTCCTCCCTAGTCAATCAATCAATCAATCAATCAAAAAGTATTTGTATAGCACAGGTAATCACCCTTAAGGGTAGCCAGTCTTTCACCACAAAGCATTCAAATGCAGAACTCTCTTACATCAAAAGGTGTGACAGTGTCAAAAACACTAGACCGCTAATGGGCAATGCACACAAGACCTCACAACTTCCTCGCTAGCGACAATTGGCGCAGAATATATAGGTGCAGTTTTCTTGAGAGTCAACTTTAAACCTGCTGTTGTGGCCTCTTTTAAACTCCCGACAACTTAAAAGAACTCCTGAAAACTTCATACGCTGCCCAGGCCCGGCTCTAGCATTTTTTCTTCGGGAGGGTTGTAAAGAAACATGGATGGGCCATGAAGGTGAGTGGCTACAGGCCAAAAAATCAGCAACGTATTTAATCAATCTGATATTCTACATGTTGGCAAATGTCCACATTTTACATTTGTAGCCCAATAATCAGCACCCACAGAGCTACATACTTTGCTTTCTTTGATGTGACGCTGCCCGTAGTAATCCTAGTATTTGTACGAAATGGATAAGGTTCACAGGTATGTCGCTTCTCGCTATCTAAGAAGAACCAGCTATTTGGCAGCCATAAGGCTTCAGGATTACCACCAGAATGCTCGGGGGTGAACGTTGTCACAATGAAGTATTCTAAATGTGTTCTTGTTAAAAGCCAGCAATCTTTCCCAAGACCAACCGTTTTTTCGCTGGCTTTAAAGCGGTGGGTGGCACACCCATTCAGGTTGGTCTCACAAAGACGCCTTCCTAGAATGAGCGAGAAACACAAGGCAAATGTAGCCAAAAACACACCGGTCTCGGAATTAAAAGAAAAAAGAACATTCTCCAATTAAAACCACGACCCTAAAATGGCAGGGATATCGTAGCCAGCGCAAGGTCGAACAGGGACAGAAAATAGCCCAGGACACCAAAATAAAAGTGCCCCCATTGAACAAATCAGGTAGCTAAAAAAGTGGCCCACTGTATACAAACTGCAGCAGTTTTGAACTTGTAAAGACTTACAATATGGGGGCAGATTTACAATAACTGGCGCATCCCCGCATATCAGCAGGGATGCGCCAGTTATTGTGCGTCAGGGCTCCACCACCATGGATGCGCCGCATTTACAATGCGGTGCACCATGGGGCAAAAATGTACAGATGCGTGACGCATCTGCTGCCGTAAAGGCGAGCATTGCTGGAGTTGCGTCCAGCAAGGCTCGGGGTGCCCTATCCTTCAAATGCTGCGTCAATCCTTACACCTGCTTAAAGCAGGCGCAGGGTTTTGACGTAGCATGGCCTTAATAGTGGCTCAGCCACTTTTAGGAGGCGTTCCTGTGCCGGAACGCCCCCCCTTGCGCAGGAACGCCTACATGTGGCTCAGGGCTTTACAACGTGACGCCTCTCCCGGAGGCACCACGTTGTAGGTACCCCGCACCATGGCGCTGGCTTTGCGCCACCGCTGCGTCACAAAAGTGACACGGCGGCATAAAAGAGGCGCAAGGGGCTTGTAAATCTACCCCTAAGTGTTTTGCAAGGTAGGGAAAACTGCATGGATTTAGACTTGCTGCAGCAAGTGTTTGTAATAATATCAAGGAAATCAGCAGTAACAAGCATTGGTAATGCATCAGTTTCGCCCCTGTAACCAATAAAGAGCTGTTTTCATCAACCATTGTCTGGCAGAAGGAAAGTTTTCCCTGACAAATAACACCGGATTGGAGAGGATGTGGCGCAGTGGTCAGAGCAACTGACGCAAGACTCTGGTTCCCTGTTCGTATCTCGGCAGGGCCGCACAACTTCCTGTGATTCTATGAATCTCTCCGGGTGATAAATTGTTATATAAATATGCAGCATGAGTAAAAGGAAAAACTTTATGAAAATATAGTTCCACCATAGCGTATGTTAACAGTATTTCAGCGGCGAAAAACTGATGAGAAGCAGACGAAGAACAAGCATTAGTAAAGGCAGGAACACATGCTACAGCCAATAGAAATAGAGGAAAGGTAAGTGGCACACGCAGGAGACAGTGAGAAGCCAAGAAAGAGAGGAGGCAGGATGTAAGTCCCTTTTAAGTTTATATTAATAACAATAGATTTATCAAGCACAGGGAAACCTAAAAAAACAGGCCCATTAGCGCATACAACAGGCCCATAGACAGTCAAAAAACCTGTCCATACACAAACCTGTCAGACCAGCCCTTTGAGCACTCCCTGAATACCCTTTAGCCCAGTCCGAGCCTGTACATCTGGTACAAAATTCAGTGGCATGGATAATTACCAAAACACACATGTATGATCATGTCAATTCTATCCTAACTCAATTTCACTGGCAACCGAGTGACTACAGAGTCCAATTAAAACAATTGATATGTTCACTGGGTCATTTACTCTCAAGCTCCAGAAATTATGGGGCAGAACTATCATAGCACACTGCTCCTAGAGATCTTTGCACTGCCCAACATTTCTTACAAACTAGTTACAAAAAACTCATACAGTAAGTTCTGGTGACACAGAATTTCCTTTTTTTTACCTGCAGTAAGAGGATGCAAACATTTGGTAAATTCTGACTGTTTCTAGGGCTGGACGGGTCTTTTAATCCATCTGGCATTTCCTCGGTGGGCTGGAACCACTGGGCCAATGCTGGTGCCTCTGTCACTTTTCACATCCCTCCAATATTAACTGCAGCAGCCACAGGGGTCTTCAAGAGAAAGAGGGTGAGAGAAAGAACACAAAAGGGCGAAAAGAGAGATGGAGGCACTGAGAATGGATATAAAGCAGGGCTCGAGTCGGGGTACCACGCGGGAGGACGGCGTCCCCCCACTTATTTTACCGGGGGGATGCCGTCCCCCCTGCCAAACAGCTGGACTTTACTCTTTGGCCTCTCTGGGGCGAGGAGCTCGGCACCTTTAGTGACATCACTTCCTGTCGTGACATCACTTCCGTTGACAGCGTCCCCCCACTTCTTTTTTTAGGACTTGTGCCCTGATATAAAGAGAGTGAGAGAGAGAGCGAGAAGAGGAGAGGAAGGCATGGACGTCATTTAGGGTTCCCCAGTTATCGCATCTGCGACCCCTGGCTTATTGCTTGCGACCCTTAGCTTCTGTAGTGTAGTTCCTATTATCCCAATAGGCTCTGCGCATTGGAATAATATCTTCAGTAGTATAGACCTAGGGCAGAGGTTAACTAGGTCTTCTACCGACGATATTAGACTTAAAGTTATGTGTTTGCCAGCTAGCTCAGAGTTCACTAGAAACTTTCTCGAATAGACAAGGAGGAGTTTAACCTCTCTGGATAGACAAGAAGGGATTTAGTTTCTGACAACCATAGAACATGACAACTTTGCTCTCCCCTAATCAAGAGTGTATCTCTAGAGTCGTGTGAAAACAAAAGACAACTTATTTTACTCAGTCAGTTCAGTGCATTCTTAGTTTCACCAGTTTGTAGAGAAAGGAAGAGATGGGCGTGTTCAATAAAATATGTTATTTATTGATCAGTCTCTTTTCTCGTACAAGAGAAATGAATCGCTATTATTGCAATACTTATAGTTAAGTAAAGTGCATACAGTAAAGACAGAATTATAAAATAATACTGTAAAAGCATTGATATGGTTTCTGAGCCATATGATACTTTAAAATGGATAAAATAGATACATACATATATACATTGACTAATCGTACTCAACTGGTGCTTCTAACTACGCCTACCCAGTGTACCTGACCTAAGCCTAATACGTGGGCGGGAGTAGATAAGTAGCAGTTTAAGTTAAGTTTGTTTTGCCAAGGGACTGACTCAAGAATTCTCTGCAAGGGGTTATTCAGTTCTGTACCTGGGATCTAGAAGGTTGGAGGGCTGGTATCTCTTATCCCAGGTCTTGATATTCCAGCTGCCTGCGAGGGCGGCTTGGAAGCGCCGGAGCTGGATTTCTCGGCAGGAGAAAAGTCAGCGACTCTTTCTCAGCGCGTCAGGAAGGCGGGGCAGCGTCTGTGGGCTTCGCTCTCAGCTGGGCTCCTCGGCAAGTCTCGCTGCTCCAATCTCGTCACCACCTCGTGTGTTTGCTTAAGGCAATGTCGGTATTATTTATACCTGAAAGGTGCCGAGATTCACGTAAGGATGGACATAAATACGTCAATAAGGATGTCATACGAACTGGTCGTTCGCACATTCTTTACTGAAGTTCTCGGCCAAATCAAAACAATGGCTGCGGGAATTTCCCAGGTCGTGGTAGGTTTGATTTGTTTTGAGAACACCGTATGCCTATTAGGGGGCTGGAGAATAGTGCTTGCCTAATGAGATGGCATGCGCTATGACCTAATCAGATAACGGGCTTCTGTGCCGTTGTGTGGCTAATCAGATAAAGGGTTTCTGTGCAGTTGAATGGCTGCTAGTTAATTATTAACCAGACAAGGGTCAGAAATAGGGGGATCGATACAGTACCCATAGTAAATACATCACACCCACTCCACGTAATCTATGTCCATATTTACAAATCTAGGCAAAGCCTACAGAACTAGTAGTGCATGTGTATACCGAACCACCCCAAAATACAATCAAATGCATTTTGAAAATTGGAAATGCGAAATACACGAAAAGATGAGTATAGTTACTATATGCACTTCAAGCAGTATAATAATGCTAAATCTAATACGCATATTTTGAAATCAGCATGAACGAAATGCGGAAATTACACATGAAATGGCTCTTAATACAGAAGAAAAAGTCGAGACCATCTCATCACAAAAATCATAAATACTTGTGAACATGCTAGAGGGTAGCTAATGTCTCTAGAGTAGCTAAATATAGAAATTTTTGTTCTCTAAGAATAGTTTTACTTTAAGCAGAAGATAAGTGTCCCAAAAAATCGTAAATATTTTTGGAAATGGATGGGGAAAAAATGTCTCGCTCTCTGTAAAAACTGGTGAGAAAATTTCTTATTGCTTTATTTTCAAAGTTGAAGGCCAAATTCAGGGTGTAGGGAACGCCGTGTGCTAGTTTGCTCAAAGTCATTCTTTCTGCTCTGGTGAAAACATCATATTGTTGAGACTTTCGAAAAAACTGTCAACTGCTTCTTGCGAAAGTTCCACTAACTCAGAAAAGTTTTGTAACATGCATTCATGAGCATGATTGCCTTCATTGATGTTTCGATCAGCATAGCTGACAGAAGGTCGTACCTGATCGATGCTGCTTTCATCTTGTACTTCACTACTCTTCAATCGTAGTGGTGAAGTCTCCACGAATGCCGTCATCAGGATTGGTAGCCGCTGGGGACAGTACAATGCATGAGCCGTTACCGGACCCAACAAAGTTTCTGCGTCCATTGGCACATCCGATTGTAGTGCCAGACAGGTGTCCAACACGCATTCTTCGCCGCATAGCATGCACCTTAATACAGGCATAACACAACTTTGCCACATCGGTCTGAATGAAAGAAACCAAGTCATGTTTAAATCTCGTAGCCGTGCTAGTCCAAGGACTTTAGTTATGCTGTCCCGGTAGCCAATAGCTCGGATTGTTTCTTCCATTGTCGCTGGTGTCTTGTCTGTGACGTGGTTTGCCATAGCGAAGTAACAGGATCAAAAATAGGATGCCTGCCACTAGTCCCAAAAGGAGAGGAAGTCCGCCAAAAATGGAATGGACAAAGTCTGGAAAAATACCCAGGATGGCTTTGAATGGTGTTAAAGCTCCTGAAAACACTGTCTTAAATACACTCGTGATTCCACTTGTATCAGAAATATTTAAGATTTCGCTCAGTATTTCTGCGAAATGTATGGGGGAATTGGTTGATAACAGTGAATGAATCTCAGCAGTTGTCCTTGCAACTTGGAGATCATACGTTTCTTTTGATGACGTTAACATGGTTGGCGTCTGTAGGAGCACTGTCTTCATTCTGCTTAAAGTATCAATTCGAATAGAAGCAATTTTTAAGTTGGGCCATAACCTTGCCTCCCTGTCTGGAGAATCGTTCGGGAACAATACTCGTTCACAGCACATGACCTTCCTAGTCACGGTTATGAGATAAGGTTTTCCGGGCAGCAGACTGCAACATCTGCGATCTACAATTAGAATGTAACTCCCGTTCGAGAGTCTCCTAAAGAATGGTTCTATTTGTGTTGCAGGTGTGCCTAGCTGGTGACATGAAAGGTTATTTGAGTTCCCTTCCCATGCTCCATGCAAACTAATACCCTGACACAGAAGTGTACCGCTTAGTGACCTTTCACAGTTATTGCCACTAAGGAACACACTTTGTCCTTTATTACTAACACATGCGTGTGTATAGGGCAAGTTCCATGTTGACTTAATGTATCCTTTACCCAACCTTTCATACTGGCCTGCCTGTATATATTTTTGGCAGTATTGAAACTGGAAAGTTGTTATCGGAATATTTATTATCCCATGTATTATCCATTCAATGACAGGTCGTTCTGACATTGTCAATGGTAATCTCTCAAGTTTTTCAATGCTCAGAATTGTATAGTCAGCACCCTTCTGTGCCAAACTGATTTGTTTATCAGTAAGGTTAAAGATATTAAATAATGACGTTGTGTTGATTAAACGCCAAGGCACATAGCCTGAACGCAGATTTTGTAACGTCCAGCCAAGCTGTACAATAGAACGCAATTGGGACTGACCGTGTTGTAACATCAGTAAGTCTTGCGATATTAAATCGATTGCTGAAGACACAATACTGTCCAGTGAATATATTCTGGAGGACAGAGTCATTAACCCATTGTCCACAACAGAAAGTGATTTTTCCAAATTAATACGGTCAATTTCCCGTATTTTCTCTGCTGTCTCAATTTGAGTTACTTTCCAAACTTCATTGTAAGCTGCATATATAGAGGCCGCTATGAAACGTTTTTGACGCTGTTTGCGTGGTCCCATAATGAATTCACGCAAGTCAGCACCCTCTTGAAGTAAAGTTAGGTGTTGCTTAATTTCTGCCAGTGTGGATGATTGTAGCCATTGAAGGCAGAGCTTGCCCACACTGTAAGTAGTTACTATCCCTGGATGTTGTCTTTGGGAATATCTAGGGTCTGGCCTGGTCAATTTGAACCCCTGTATTTTGTTCAGGAATCTGTCTTGACAGTTATTTGTATCTGTGGGCCAGATCAACCATTGTTTCCAATCAGGATGTGTTCTGTTTTGGTTTAATATATGGTTCACGTCTATCTCAACATCTATAGAGCTATTACTGTTCTCTGTTGGCTTTGGAATAGACGGTTTGTTTAAATCTTTGATTTTGGCTAAGCCAAGACAGGTAGTTTGTTGAATAGTGTCGTTCAAAAATATAATTTGTTCTGGGATCATGCAGGCTCTGAACAATGATTCTATACCTTGTACTTGCCAATCTTTTGTACCCCAAACAGTTTTTGTTTCAATATTATTGTTCCAGAAATCAAAACCAAATGTATTCATTTGCTCGAAAAATGAGTCTGAATATATCAATTTTGTGTTTGTAAGCATGGTCTTCATACCTGTCTAATTTGACAATTTGAAATAAAATGTTTCTGCTTTACTTGTGTTAAACCCTGAAAAGTATGAATATTTATCATAAAATGTTTTCGAGCTACCTTTTGGAGGAGTAGCACAATGTTCCCATTGGTTATAATTTAAAACATTTCTAGGTTGTGCAGATTTATGTAGATAATGGTTACCATAGTGGTTGTAGCAGAACATCTGATCATAATTAGACGAACCCTGCAAATAATCATGTTCTGTAAATTTAGCAGACATCACTAGGCCAGACATCATATCATTAATACTTTCAAACTCCCAATCATCAGCAAATGTGCTTGGTTTAACAAAGTCACTCAATGAGATCTTGAATTGGTGTGGATACTTCAGGATTTCAACCGGACCATAGATTTCATAATCAGTATTGTCCCATGCTACACCGCCTGGTATAGGATTGGCTGTGAAGTTCACTGAAGAAAGTTCTCTTTTCTTGACGTGTGAAGATGTGTGTGGTTTAAGGACCAAGTTGATTTTCTGGCTTGCTGTGTCCATTTTAGCATATTTTCCCTCAATGAAATGTCCCAAGCATAGTACCAAGATGAGCCAAAGTATGAGGATAAATGCACCTAATGTCACCCATATTTCAATCCATGGAGAAGTCAGATAGGTTCCCTTTAGTTGATGAAAAAGTTCCTTTGCTTTGTCTTTAAAAGTTTTTGTTGATGGCTGTACTTCTGGTTCGCTTTGTTCTTCTGAAGAATCATCGAAGTTGATGAAGTAGCCAGATGCCGTTCTGTCAATTGTTCCAATTGCTTCTGGATTACTTTTTGCTTTTGGATTTTGCTTTGTTTCATTAGCAAAGTCTGTAGTTACATCATCATAGGTTGTTGTTTCTAGATGAAAAGCTTTGATTTGGGTTTTAAGAGGTTCAAGTTCCATTGCTTTGTTGCATAGTCCTTGTTGTTTCACTGTAGGCATTTCGAATGTGATTAGCCTCTTAGTTTGAACCTCTGGATTTGTAGCAAACATTGGTGTTCTGCTACTTCTTGGGAGTCCACTTGGCCTACTATTTGTTATCGGCCACATGATTGTGGTTTAACCAGGTCGATGGATATGACTCGGTTCTCCTTTTTACCAGCAAGGGGCGGTAGTACTACTGATCTTGTCCCGTTGATAGACAAGACAGGAACTGCTTTTCTGTAAGAAGGCCCAAATTCCTTCTTTACCGTGATCTTTTCTCTGACCAGATCCCCGACTTTTGGAATCCAGACAGGCCTTGCTAGGACAGGTGGTTTTTCTTCAGTGGTTGTTGGCTGCTGTTTCAACTTTATGTTGCTCAGGTCTATTCTTGTTTCATTTAAGTCCTGTAAAATAGCCACGCGATCTTTGATATCAAAGCATTTTTCTTTAACCACTGAAGTCTGACTATCAAGATCTTGGATTAACATTCTAGTCCCAAACAATAGTTCGTACGGACTGAGTCCTTTCAGAGAATTTCTTGGCAGGTTATTTAGACTACGTTGGACACTTATTAAATGTTTGACCCACCCAGCTCCCGAACCTAATACCTTTTCCATTATAGATAGCTTTATGCCTTGGTTTTGTCTTTACACCATCCCGTATCCCTCAGGAAGGAAGTGAGAAGAGTCCCGCTATGCAATGCTCATTTGGCCATGCTTCCCCATAAGCTTGAGGGCTAAAGGGAAAATATTAGTCAAAACGTAGCATGCTCCTAGCGTATATGCCATTATAGACTCGCAAATCTTTTTATAACAGTCCAGACGTCAGCCGAGCGCTGGGGTCTACATTATAAGTGAAAATTAGTCTTTATATGTTAATGTGACGCATTATTCATACTGGGTTTTTATTCTTTTTGTTGATTTGATACATTCTGGAGTGAAACGCCATGGTATTAAACCGTTTCTCTCGCCACTGCGATCTCTATTGCAGTCTGGGCAGTTTTTTACAAAAATGTGATGATGCAGGCTCATGCCTGGCCACCAGTACACTGATTGTAATTCTTCCAGAGAATCTTTTAGCTTAAGGTGTCTGAGACCCTCACCCATATGTGCGTCTGCTATTAACAAGCCTCTCCTGTCCGTGTTTGGAATTACTCTATCCCCCACTCCAGGGATTCGAGCAAAAGGAACGGAGTTTGCATCGATTATGTATGTATAGTTGAGTGGGTAATTGATCGGTAGCGCTGAGCAGTCGCCTTTTGATGACGTTCTTACCGCCAGCACTGTTTCACCGTCAATGTATTTTACTGTACGCTTTTTTGTAGCTACGGAAGCCGATTTAGTTGCAACCGCTGTGGCTGTCTCAGCCAATGAATTCCCTGCAACGTGAACGCCATCACGCCGATGACTCACTGAATGTATCACGTGAGTTTTTGGTAGTTCTTTCTTTAAAAGAACTACTTGTTTCCAAAGCGCTTTCTGCTTTATTGTGGCACCTGTGTCATCTTTGTAACCATTCTGCATCCATTTCTGCAAATCGTTATTGTATGTTTTGACGCAGTAATGCGAATTGCACACTATAAGTGTCGGGAATTCGCGATCGGCATTATCTAGCGCCATTTTTAACGCTATAATTTCAGTTTGTTCTTCTGAATTATTCTCCACTGAGTGTGTTTTTGTCAATAGAGGTCTTAATTTACCTCCGCGCCACACTTCTTTTGTAACTTCACATGTGGGGTTGTATGCTTGTTCTCCCCAAACTGAGGGTTGAGCATATCCGTCTGTATAGATTACACAGGCGTATTGTCGTAAGGGCAGAATGTCGATTGGCAGAGGGTATGTTTTTTCATAATCTAGATATTTTAATTATTTCAATTCTGGATCAAAATAGTAGTATACTTTCTCTGTAGTAATTGAATTTACCTATTGTATCCACTCTGGATTCAATGCTGTGGTTGGTAAATTACATGGGGTTGTTAATGCCTCAAAGGCTGATTCTGCTGTTCTGACCGTGATACGTCTACCGTCAGCTTTTTCTTTTTCTCTTGCTATAGCCGTTTGAACTGCATGAACAATGTTTTTTTTAACACTGAACTTCTTTTCAGCTTCTGTGTACAAGTGTGATTTGTATGCAATTGGTATCTTTTCTCCCTCATTAGAGGTCAGGTATGTGAATCCGCATCTTCCTGGGATGACTCGAATCACAAGGTTGCGTGTGTTATAACGTGTTTGTAATTTTGTTTTAACTAACATGTCTGTTTGTAAAGATCTCAAAATTTCTGTGTGTTTTTGAGTCCAGTTGATTCTTTTAAAATCTGGTTTTATTAGATCATAGAGAGGTTTAACTCTCTCTGCATAATTTATAATGTAAGTTCTTCCGAAATTTAGGAAGCCTAGAATTGATTGCAAGTTTTTTAATGTTTTAGGTGCTTGGATTACAGAACATTTCTCTAGGAAATTGTCAGCCAAGCTTTTGCCTTCACTTGATAGTTCATATCCTAAAAACAGAACTGTTAGATGGGCAATTCTTGACTTTTTAAAGTGGAATTTGTAACCCTCTGCTGCGAACCCAAGTATTATGGTGTTCACTCGCTTCAAGTGAGTATCCAAGTCATCATCTGTTAGATAGATGTCGTCGACATAAGATAATGCCTCCTCATCATATGTTTGTAGTAATTCTGTTACTCTCGCTGAGAATAATCCTGGGCTGTTCTTGAACCCCTGGGGCAAACGGCAGAAATTTTTTTGCGTGCCATTTATTGAGAACGCCGTCAAATATCTGCTCTCTGGTGCTATATTTTGACAAAAGAATTCATTAGAGATGTCTAATCTTGTTTTGTATTTTTTGTGCACTATGTTATTCATTAGTGCAGCACTATGCGAATTTTGTACTGCAAAGGTTTTGCAACATGAGTTAAGATGTCTGTAATCCAAAACAAGACGATATGAATTGTCTGGTTTGGAGACAGGAAACAAAGGGTTGTTCATTTGTGAGGTGCAAGTTTCAATCACCCCCTGGTATTCAAGTTGATCTAGGATCTCTTTTACCTGTTTTTTGGCTTCTTGCTTAATTGGGTACTGCCTCTGTGCAGTAGGTTGTGATTTTAACTGGATTTTGTGAGGAGGAGAGTCCTCATCCCATCCCACATGATTTTTATATAAGGCAGGGGCTTGAGCTACTGCCCACTTTCTTGCAAGTGTATATTTTTTATGAATTGGAATATGATTTGAGAAGGCAGGCATAATTATTTCTTCGCCATGTGGGCACTCCCTGACAAACTCGGGTGGCCAGTCTCGTTCAGCTAGAAGGATGTCATAGCCCTTGGAGAGATTATCCCAAAATAGACCCGTTATTTTTCTAGTCTTATCCCCCTCTATACGCAATGTTATTTCATATATTTTATGAGGTTTGCTAACTCTGGTATCTGCAGTTTCCACTTGAATATATTCATTCGTGTCCACTATCTCCAGATGATTCATAAGGACTTTGCGAGCTATGCTCACTTCTGCTGCGCTGTCTAGCATTGTCTGAGCCCATTCTCCGTTTTTCAGCTGTGTCCTCAGTATTCTCGGCATGATTTATTACTTTAATACTGGCTACCTTCTTCTTTGGAAATTGTAATTTTTTATTTTGATGAGCAGGTTCCTTGTCTTTGGACTTGACGTGCTCTTCCCTGTGTTCTGATCGTCCTCTTCTTTCCAATTTCTGCGAGGAAGTCTGAAAAGATTGAGAGGGACTTGTATCAATATCTTGATATCTATCAGGTTTCTTTATATTATCCCTATTTCTAAGGTTGTATTTTTTCACAGAGGGCTCCCTTTGGGGAGACTTGCGTCCTTGGTCCGGAGATCTTTCTCTCCGCCGAGGAGACCTTCCTCTGGACTGGAATCTTTTTTCTTTAGGAGTGGATTGTTTATTTCCATCCCAGCTCTTTTTTTGAGTGTTTAGATTATTTTTAATAAATACCTTTTCAGGACTTTCAATTAGTTGGGGTTTCACTGGTATTTCACCCAAACTATCTCTTCCTAGTTCTTCATAGGATTTTTCTATAATTCTGGCAATTTCAGATGGTTGGTCTGCTATATTTGTCTCTTTTAACCTCTGGCGGATCGCCAGATTTGCTGCTTCTCCTTTTATGTTGGCTAATAATATTGCCGAGACCTGCTTGAAGTCTTTTAGTAGTTTCATACCAAGAGTTAAAGCAGGTTCTGGACCGTATTCATTTTGAATCTGTTTTAGCACATCTGGTATTACTGACATGGATGGAACTCCATGTGTTTTGGTGTAAATGGAAGCAAAGACTGTACCCCAAGTGTCACAGTCCTCCACATGTGGTGCGATTCCCATTGGAAGACAGATAGTCAGAATCCTATGTTTCTCAACAGGGGTGGTATCTGGAAACACCGCCTCTATTTGAGTGATTTTTTGTGCTAGCCAGAAAGGAATTTGTTCCCGTTTTGCGGGTACTTTACCTAGACAGGACTGTATGTTCTGTGGTGTAATTTTATTTGTGTTCCCCTGATGAGTGGTCAGCTGTGGAATTTTAATTGCTGGTTGGACTGTTGAAGTCCGTATTACATATTGGACTAATTGTCTATGTATTTTTATTAATTGTTTTAGCTGTGCTAAAAGGTCTGCTGCAGGCATTTCTTCAATGTCTGGATGTGGTGTGTATCCGGCTAGGACCGGCCACGTCGCTCCTGGTCTACCTAGTGGACCGAGCCTGGTGATGTGATTATTATGTTTTAGGGCGCCATTAAACAAGAGCAGGTGCTCTTGGAATTTGAGTGGTATTTCCACCTCCTCGAAAGGAGTGTACTCATTAGGAGGTTCCTCTATTTTGTAATAGTGGAAGTCCTTTGTTACAGCGTTTGCTGCTGGAAAGTTTATCCATGAATAGAATACCTCTGTCTGCCGATATTCGTGTGCCTCAATTACGAATATGACTGTACCACCTCTTGGTGTCAGTCCATTTTCTATAAGTTTTAAGGTTATAGATTTTCTTATGTTGACCGGGATGAGTGTTATATCCGGGTCATTTTGTAGGAGAGTAGTGTCAGCTGCTATGAGTTCAGCTGCTATTCTAGCTGTCTCCCTTTCTTCTTCAGTTTCTGACATTCTACTGTCAAGAAGATTATTTTATTTATTTGCAGACCATTTTCTATGGAAACAAAGATTAGATGCACAATATTTTGGAACAGTGTATCCTTCAACGTTGAATAAACCAAGAACCATACATAGGAGTCTCCTCCTGCGAGGTTTGGCGGATATGACCTTTCACCCACTCCAGACGTCTTTGGAGTATTATGGGAAAAAAGGGGCTCTGTGTGAAAAAGCACGACTGAGTTACTCTAATGTCTTGCGTTAGTTTTATCGCCTATCCAAACGGTTGGGCGCCATGTAGTGTAGTTCCTATTATCCCAATAGGCTCTGCGCATTGGAATAATATCTTCAGTAGTATAGACCTAGGGCAGAGGTTAACTAGGTCTTCTACCGACGATATTAGACTTAAAGTTTTGTGTTTGCCAGCTAGCTCAGAGTTCACTAGAAACGTTCTCGAATAGACAAGGAGGAGTTTAACCTCTCTGGATAGACAAGAAGGGATTTAGTTTCTGACAACCATAGAACATGACAACTTTGCTCTCCCCTAATCAAGAGTGTATCTCTAGAGTCGTGTGAAAACAAAAGACAACTTATTTTACTCAGTCAGTTCAGTGCATTCTTAGTTTCACCAGTTTGTAGAGAAAGGAAGAGATGGGCGTGTTCAATAAAAGATGTTATTTATTGATCAGTCTCTTTTCTCGTACAAGAGAAATGAATCGCTATTATTGCAATACTTATAGTTAAGTAAAGTGCATACAGTAAAGACAGAATTATAAAATAATACTGTAAAAGCATTGATATGGTTTCTGAGCCATATGATACTTTAAAATGAATAAAATAGATACATACATATATACATTGACTAATCGTACTCAACTGTGCTTCTAACTACGCCTACCCCAGTGTACCTGACCTAAGCCTAATACGTGGGCGGGAGTAGATAAGTAGCAGTTTAAGTTAAGTTTGTTTTGCCAAGGGACTGACTCAAGAATTCTCTGCAAGGGGTTATTCAGTTCTGTACCTGGGATCTAGAAGGTTGGAGGGCTGGTATCTCTTATCCCAGGTCTTGATATTCCAGCTGCCTGCGAGGGCGGCTTGGAAGCGCCGGAGCTGGATTTCTCGGCAGGAGAAAAGTCAGCGTCTCTTTCTCAGCGCGTCAGGAAGGCGGGGCAGCGTCTGTGGGCTTCGCTCTCAGCTGGGCTCCTCGGCAAGTCTCGCTGCTCCAATCTCGTCACCACCTCGTGTGTTTGCTTAAGGCAATGTCGGTATTATTTATACCTGAAAGGTGCCGAGATTGACGTAAGGATGGACATAAATACGTCAATAAGGATGTCATACGAACTGGTCGTTCGCACATTCTTTACTGAAGTTCTCGGCCAAATCAAAACAATGGCTGCGGGGATTTCCCAGGTCGTGGTAGGTTTGATTTGTTTTGAGAACACCGTATGCCTATTAGGGGGCTGGAGAATAGTGCTTGCCTAATGAGATGGCATGCGCTATGACCTAATCAGATAACGGGCTTCTGTGCCGTTGTGTGGCTAATCAGATAACGGGTTTCTGTGCAGTTGAATGGCTGCTAGTTAATTATTAACCAGACAAGGGTCAGAAATAGGGGGATCGATACAGTACCCATAGTAAATACATCACACTTCCTGGCAGCAAACACGTTATATTGGTTTTCTGTCCAGCAGTGCTACAAGCATGGGCAGTGAAGCTTTAATAATTTAGCCTTTTTTTAAAAAATCAGCTCACTCAAGGAGGTTTGATGAACTGTGCACAGTGTAATGACAGAGACACAGGCACGCTGACAAATATTTCAACTTTAAACTAGTCTACTTCAGTGAGACTTTGACTTGTGAGTTTGACCTGATAGCAGCTATATTTATGTAAATAGATAGTAGAACATTATAGCTTTACATGTTTCCAGTTTGTTTGACGACTGCACTACTTTGTAGGTCAGAGCCTGAAATTCTGTTCTGCTCACAGAGTTTGCTGAGTTTTTCCCGCTCCACATAGAGCGTGGAGTTCCGAAAAACTCAGAGAAGCGGGACAGAGTGGATGTTTTCCTCCCCCGTGGCTCACCAACGTTAAGTGAGCACGAGTGAGTAAAATCTGGCTCCAGACCACCTCCAGACGGAATTTCGCAACATCAGCGGTCACGGCTGGTCGCTACCGCTCCCATTGAGAAATGTTCTGCTTGTGTTGAGGAAGCTGCCACTCAAGTAGAACATCTACTCGAGTGGCAGAGAGAAGCAGTGCCCTCTTGCGCTGCGTGCAGCACCATTAGCACTAATTTTACAGTGAGGGACAAACACCCGCTAAAAATCAGCCAATGTATCGCACTCCGCTGCTTGCGGAAGTCCATAGCCCGCTGCAGAGTTTTCTCTGTGAACTCTGCTCACGCCTACTACTTAGCTACTACATTAAGATACAAGAGTCTGAAAGGAAAGACCGCGCAGCCACTCACAATTAGCAGGTGGCCTCTGGCAACACATTAATGGGCACGTGCAGACAGGGCCAGCGCTAGGCATGGGCAGCGTGGGCAGCTTCCCAGGGCATCGCACTCAGCTCACCAGCATGGGGCCACGCACTGGTGATGCGTCTTGTCGGTTCCCTGGCGATCCATTTCAAAGAAAGGTGTCACCTTTCTTTGAAATGGAGGGGCCCCCCCTCCCCGGGGCTCTCAGGGATGGTATCTGGATACATAAGGGAGGGAGACGCTCCCTTCAATTGAAAGGATACCCATTCACAGACACTGTGGGAGGCCCATTGTCCATCATTTTGGCGCCCCCATAGTTTTAACTTTTAGCCCACAAGCAATTCTCACACCTATCGGACTGAAGGTGTGAGAAATGCTTGTGGGCTCAAAGTTAAAACTGTGGGGGGCGACAAAATGCTGGACAGTAGGCCTCCTACAGTGTCTGTGAATGGTCTCCTTGCAAGGGGCCACTTAGCTACATTGGAGGGGCCTCGCACATTCCTTTTTAGCCCAGGGCCTCGCAAATCCTAGAACCGGCCCTGCATGCAGAGGTGGATGCCATAGCGGCCGACCAGCAGCCACGTTGAGGGGAGGGAGCTGCCACGCTTTGAAACTTTTATGTTCTGAAATTGTGTGACAAAGTGAACCACCTCCGTCCTAGACAGATCCACTAGATGGGGAGACATGGTGAGTGGAGCAATAAAGAATAGTCCACCCTCAAGGGCAAGGGAGGAAGGTGTCACCTATGACCACACATTGTTACCAACTCCCCTACATGTCGTTGCATGGCCCTCACGCCTTACCCTTATTTTCTTTACCCCATCTCCCGCTCACCCCGATGACCCTATGTTGCTGATACATACTACAGTCGGATGTATGACGTTACAACGCGGTCTTTACACCGCGATACCATTACGACGTGGTCAGCACAACGCAAGTCGTTACAACGACTTGCGCTAGAGGCGCTGAATTTAGGAATAGTATGATTTACTATTCCAACTCCAGCCTACGTAACAGTAGGGAAGGTGTTGGAATAGTAAATCGTACTATTCCTTGGTATATAGCGCCATCCAGCGCAAGCCATTGTAAACGACTTGCGTTGTGATGACCGCGTTGTAATGGTATCGCGGTGTAAAGCCCGCGTTGGAATGGTTGTCTCCCCTAAAGTCCTCCTACACACTCCCAACCCTGATACACGCCGCTCCCCGTTACCTCCAATCAGTAATCACTATAGATGTTGATTTAGTTTTATCGTTATACTTTACTAGCTACTCTTCTGGTGGGCCGGACGCAAAGCCCTACTTAAAATGTCCCTGGATTTTGCTGCTTCAACAGATGCCATCTTTTGTATGCTTGTACTTTGTTATCACTTCCTTACATTGGAGCAGTTCTTGTATGTACTGGGCTGTTGAAGTTACCTGGAATGTAACTGTGCCTATTCATGACTGTTGTACACCATTTGGATATGATGCTTAAAAATTAATGAAGAAATAAAATAAATAGTCTGAAAGGAAGGATCCTTAAACATTTTTGGCATTTGCCTGGTAGTACTGTTCCAGCTTTCTTCAAAAAATGTCAAACAATTGTGCTTTGAAAGGTTAGGTTGTACAATAGTGAATGGAACAACGTTCATGCAGGTGACAGGGGCGTAACAGAGGCCCCCGCACCTGCCGCAGTGCAGGGGGGGGCACGAGCTGCAGGAGGCCCCCTCAGCACTGTACTCACGCTGGAGAGCTACGTATTAAATCCGGAGGGGGGGCCCTCTGTGTACCTTGCAGGGGGGCCCCTTCAACTTTTATTACGCCACTGGCAGGTGAGAGTGGTGTTACGTGCACAGAGGAGAAATGGGGCTATGTGAGAGATGGGCCTAGGTGACCCCCGAGATCTCAAGCAGTGCAATTTCAGCCCAGTAACTGAGATTGCCAGTGGGTAAACAGGAAACTAGGGCTAAATGCACATAGGTGAGAGCAAGCAAGGCACATAGTTGAAGGGAAAGAGCAAATAGGTGCAGGAACTTAAGGTGCATATTGTAAGAGGTATCAGGTGGATGCAGGTGATATGAATGGTTGACCACAGTTAAAAGGGATAAGGTGTATGCAGGTGAGAAGAGATTTAGGGCCAGATGCAGGTGGCTAAATACCGGTCGGTAAAGCCGAAATTTAGCCATGTGTGATGTAGGTGACTTTAACCCTACATGCAAAATAAGGAATCGCTAAATAGCGATTCATTATTTTGCTCTTGCATTTAAGGAATCGGAAATACCGATTCCTTAAATGCAATGTAGGTAGCACTTAAAACAGTGCACCTCAGCCTTAAGGAATCGCGATTTACCACCAACTCCAAGTTGGTGGTAAATAGCGATTTCCTTACATAAAGCACTTTTTTGCTTTTTTTATGTGGCACACATCCATGCCCTTAGGGCATGCATGTGCGCCACATGTGCACACATGTACATTTCAGGGGTGCAACAGGGTGTCCATTGAATGCCCTGGCACCCTTTAAATACCTCCCGCTATTAACGATTTGGTAATGCCGAATCGCTAATAGTGAATCCCTTCCCATTCATTCCTTTGGGCCTCCTAGCCCATGGAATGAATGGCTAGGAATTCCTTAATAACGAATCGCAATTACCGATTCGTTATTAAGGAATGTTAAGGAATCGCTAATATTTTAGTGATTCCTACCTACATTCCATTTAGCAAATCCTTAATAGCGATTTGGTAATAATCGCTATTAAGGAATAGCCAAATGGAAGTTTCCTACAACTGGCCCTAAGTCCACACAGGCCTTTATGTGGCTTGGTGCACATGTGTGAGAATGATCTGTGGGCACACATATGAGACAGGGGTAGTACATGTACACACATGAGATATGGCTTAGTGATTGCAGATGCCAGAGACTTAAATTCACATACACAGGAGATGCAAAAATATGAGGCGTGCTTCGTTGTACATAAGGTTCAAACAAGCAAGAGGCAGCTAAGTATGCACGGATTAAATTTTTTAAATGTGTTTTGTGTAACACCTGTTAATAAAGTTCCAAGAAACAACTTAGTTTGTGCTAAGTGCTGCATACTTGGCTAACATAATTAATACAGATGGATATGTCAAACACAGGTCCAGGCAGGCCACATTGAACCCATATTTTTATGATAACCACCAGAAATACAATAATTTAATCTAAATGTAACTCAGTTATCAGGCTAGAGGTTGCCCTAAAACTCTAGAATAGATAAAACACCCCTGGGACTATATTACATTCTTCTTGGTGTTTATAAAACACAATCATTATGGTTAACATACATTAGCTAGGTATATGTCACATGAATCATTTAATAAACTAAACGTGTTCTTCCCAGGATAGATGTCCAGGCAATTGTGACAGAAAATGGCAAAGTATTGGAAATGATGTATATAATGAGTGTCTGCATTTTTTGGGTCCAGGGTTTGTTCATTCTGTTTGCAGATTACCTCTGTTAAGGAGAGACTGCACTAGTGTACTGCCCACGGTGATCCTCTGTTTAATTATGATGATGCTCTTACGAGACAATAATGAGCATGTGGGGTTAGTCATGGGCATATATTGGCTTTGCCTCAGAGAAAGATGAAGGCATTGGCATAGTGGGCTCTGGCCCACGGCCCCTGTCTTTCAGGGGTAGGGGGTTGATAGAGCCAGCTCTGTTCTGCAGAGAGCTTTGCCCTGATGACCTTGAACAATTCTTTAAACATTGTTTGAAATGCCATTTGTTTCATTTATTTTTAATGTGGGTGATGTGTGAGAGTCTATCACAGGCATTTTGCCGAGAAATGTTGTTTGTTTCATGCAACATCCATTAAAAAAGTTTCTTTTAGAACAAAACAGGACCTCGCGTATGAATAAATGGGCGGGTGTCACAGATATTATTTGCAGTAATATTGGTGAGCTGCTGCTGTGTTACACTATTGAAAACACTCTCACCATCCCTGAATATTAGATGTAAACACATTTCGAATTTAGACGAGTGCGCCTATGCACTGTGAGGGAGCTGGCCAAAGAGGGCATGAAAGAGCTGAAATTAGATCAGAAATTGAATACTGTTCAAACAGGGTTCCCCAAAATGCACTTGGCTAATTGCCCCAAAAATCCTTAGAATGTCCCTGCTTTATCTTGCCATGTGGTGTTGCTGCCTTAGCCTTTGAGGCTGTATATCAGCATTTAAGACCATGTTTTGCATATTGTGATTGTGCCTAGGCAAACAAAATATGCCTATAGGTGGACATGAGAGTATGTCCCAGAGCATCTGAAGCAATACTTAGGAACATGATGGCCATAGTTGGACTATGATGGCTGTTTGCCCGGCTTTATGTTGTCGTGCCCTGGCATAATATGAAATAGCATAACAGATATATGTCTGATTACTATGTATCTCCTTTAGTATCTAGTTTCTTATTCTCACTTATTGCAGATCGTTTAACTTCCTTTTCTTTGCTTCCAGTTATGCCAAGAGTCAAAGATCATGGGAATTAACCTCCGTGATGTCACTAGGGGCAAAGTTCATTTGATTTCACTTCCTGAGATGTCATCTGCTGGGGTGGAAAGAGCATGTAATGTCACTTCCCCTAGCATTTATGTGAATCAACTTCCATAGAGAAAGGGAGGGTATTTTTCCCAGGGCTGTTTTTGGTTACCCAGTCCAGCCTTGCCTGTTTCTTTGGTTTTCCATGGACCTGCCACAAATTAAAAAACACAGGAAGACTGCGGATAGAATAAAACCCTGTAGGAAACACATTGCGGCCGAGTAATTCACGGACCAAGGAATATGTGTGCTGTACCCAGCGTTACCGGGGCCTGACTGCTTTAGTGGTGGTAAGTGCAATAGGCTGATTTCAGTGGCTGGCTCCTGACAATGGGTGAAATGCGAGAGGATGTGGCCCAACGGCCAGAGCTGCCGACTGTCGAGCTGGGATACGTGGTTCGAGTCTCGGCATCAGCTCAACATCCTGTGATTCTGGGCAAATCACTTACAGCCTGATTAATCAAGCTCCCGTTTTGCGAGCCCCTAATAGCGATTCATAAGGAATCGCTATTAAGGACTTGCAAAACGGGATTCATGTAGGAATAGCAAAACATATTGCGATTCCTACATGTTCCTTATTTGCGATTAGCAAATTGCTAATCGCAAATAAGGAATAACTCCCCATGCATTCCTACAGGCCCATAGGAATGCATGGGGAGTTATTCCTTATTTGCGATTAGCAGTTAGCTAATCGCAAATATGGATGCGATTTCAAGGGTGCAGGGGTGTCCAAAGGACACCCTGTAGCACCCCTGAAATGTAATCTACATTGGTGTTGCGCACACACATGTCCAAAGGACATGTGTGTGTGTAACATGCAACTTAGAAAACTGCATTTAAATGCATTTTTCTACGTTTTTGCTATTTACCACGAGGTCTGACCTCTCGGTAAATAGCGGCCCAAAATTGCAATTTCGCAATTTTAAAATGATTCATGAATTGCATTTAAGGAATCTCAAATAGAGATTCCTTAAATGCAATTCTTCGCAAATGTGCGAATTCTTTAATAGCGAATTTTGCATTTGGGATGATGACTCCCAAATGCAAAAATTGCACTCGCAAAAGGCAAGATTCTGAGAATCTTGCCCTTTGCAAGTGCAATTTAGCTTGATGAATCAGGCTGTTAATCTCCCCGTGCCAAACAAAAATGAATGTGTCCTTATGTATCGTAACTGGTGCTCATGTAAAGCGCTCCAACACCTTCGGGTCGAGTTCACGTTAAATAAAGAATGGCAAAATAAAAAAAGGAAGTTCTACAAACAGGGGAACGAGTGTGCAGCAACTGCCAGCTAAACTGAAGTGTCTAGAGGACACTGCAGCGAAGTACTATAAATAGGCTTCCTTGCTGGGGAAGTAGTTTTCAAGTACACTGTCAGTGCCCAGCCAATGTAGTTACTTTAATGGAATTAACATTATTGATTGATTTAATTATTTATTTAATGCATTCTTATAAAGCGCAGACTTTACCCGAAGGTGTCAGAGCACTGTACAATAGAACCAGTTACGTTATATGAGAGAACTGTTACAGGAATGGAACAAAACAAAATAGCATGCCATAGAATCAAAGCGACGCAGGCATGAGGCACACAATCTCAAGCACAGCAAGCACAGACTGTACATGCAAAAATATGAATATAAATGGCAAATTTACAATGACTAAAGAACTTCCTGGCGAAAAATAGCAGGCCATAGAATCAAAACAACGCAGGCAAACGGAACACAAAATCAAACGCAGCAAGCACAGGATATACAAACAAAAATATAAATATATGTGACACATTTACAATGACTAAAGAACTTCCTGGCGTGGTCTGAGAAGGGGGGAATAAGTTCTGAATGTGTCTTTGGAATAAAAGAGATTTGAGGTCCGCTTTGAAGATCTGGATGGAGGTGATGGCATGGAGCGATGAGGAAGCGAGTTCCAGGTTCTCACCGCATTACCTGAGAACGATTGTGCCATCAATTTTTCCCTTTTGAAGGAGGGGGGCTCAAGAAGGAACTTTTCCGCATTCCGAGACGGTCTTGAGCATCCAGACAATTTCAGTTTATTCACCAGATAGCGAGGGGAGGAAGAGTGCAAAGCTTTGTGGGTGATGCACGCCGTTTTGTAGATAGCTCTAGCCCCGATGGGAAGCCATCGGAGAGAAGACAGGATAGGAGTGGTGTGGTCACTTCGTTTGGACCCTGAGATGAAGCGAGTTGCTGAATGGAGGACGGATTTGAGGGGATAGAGGTGAGATTTGGGAAGGCGAGTCAGAAGAGAATTACAATAGTCCAATCTAGAGAGAACTAGCGATTGGACCAAGGTTTTTAGGTCTTTCTCCGGGAAGAACCGACGAATCCCCCATAACAGGCGCAGCTCCGTGGGCTCTTCGCCATGGAATTGATGTGTGAGATTAGGTTGAGTGTTTTGTCAAGTATGACACCTAAGGTTTTAGCGCAGTCCACAATGATGGGTTTACTGTTGAGTAGATTCAACTGATCCAACCAGGATTGAACAGGAGGCGGGGAGAGAGAGCTAGATAAGAGGAGCAATTCCGTTTTGGAGGGATTGAGAATGAGTTGGTGCACTAACATCCAGTTGTGAATAGCGTTGAGAGTAGAGCTGAGTAGTGAGAGATCATGAGGGGAAGACACCTTGAGGTATATTTGGGTGTCATCCGCATAGAGATGTTAGAGGATTCCAGATTTGCTTAGGAGGTTCCCTAATGTTTCCAGATAAAGATTAAAGTTTATTCACCAGATAGCGAGGGGAGGAAGAGTGCAAAGCTTTGTGGGTGATGCACGCCGTTTTGTAGATAGCACTAGCCCCGATGGGAAGCCATCCGAGAGAAGACATGATAGGAGTGGTGTGGTCACTTCATTTGGACCCTGAGATGAAGCGAGTTGCTGAATGGAGGACGGATTTGAGGGGATAGAGGTGAGATTTGGGAAGGCGAGTCAGAAGAGAATTACAATAGTCCAATCTAGAGAGAACTAGCGATTGGACCAAGGTTTTTAGGTCTTTCTCCGGGAAGAACCGACGAATCCCCCATAACAGGCGCAGCTGATAAAGTGCGCTCTTGGCCATGGAATTGATGTGTGAGATTAGGTTGAGTCTTTTGTCAAGTATGACACCTAAGGTTTTAGCGCAGTCCACAATGATGGGTTTACTGTTGAGTAGATTCAACTGATCCAACCAGGATTGAACAGGAGGCGGGGAGAGAGAGCTAGATAAGAGGAGCAATTCCCTTTTGGAGAGATTGAGATTGAGTTAGTGCACTAACATCCAGTTGTGAATAGCGTTGAGAGTAGAGCTGAGTAGTGAGAGATCAAGAGGGGAAGACACCTTGAGGTATATTTGGGTGTCATCCGCATAGAGATAGTAGAGGATTCCAGATTTGCTTAGGAGGTTCCCTAATGTTTCCAGATAAAGATTAAACAGAGTGGGAGCAAGGATAGAACCTTGAGGGACGCCTTGACCAACCACCAGTGGAGACGAGAGACTGTTCGCAATCTTAATCATTTGGGATCTGTCCGAGAGGAAAGAGGCAAACCATTTGAGTACTGTGCCTTCCACGCCCATTCTCTGATGAAAAATGTTCAGGAGGGTGTTGTGATTAACAGTGTCAAAAGCTGCAGATAGGTTAGAATTAGAAGGCACGATTCCCTCAAATCGAGAATATGCAGTGCATCATCAATCACTTGCAGCAGGGCTTTTTCAGTGCTGCAATTTTGAATAAAGCCCGACTGGAACATGTCGAGGAGATTATTGTTCATAATGTGTTGGGACAGTTGTTTTGCAACACATTTTCAGTGATCTTTAAAAGAAAAGGGAGATTGGTGATGGGGCAGAAGATATTGAGGTCATTTGCATCTGCAGTGTTTTTTTCTTAGAAGGGGGGTAACCTGTCTTATTTTGAGGACAACTGGGAGTGATCCTTGACTGAGGAAGAGATTGACTAGCCTGGTCCAGTAGGAAAGAGTGTTAGTATAGAAATCAATGGCGATGCCACTGGGTATGGGGTCAGAAGAATGGTTGGAGGGTTTGGTTTCGCAGATGCATTTGAGGAGATCAACCTCCGAGTTGGCGGCAAAGTTCTGCCAGGTGACTAAGGCTTTTCGCTTCTCGATGGGGGTGGGGTGGGTGATCTGTTCCACCAGAGATTTTACCTTTTGATCGAAGAATATAGCGAACTCAGTTGCTTTCTTTGAAGCATCCTCAAGCTTGATGGTTTGGGGAGAACAATTTGGGTTTTTGATGAGGTCGCAAAGTTTTTCGGGTCTGTTTTTAGCTGAGTCGAGGAGGGATCTGAAATGAGATATTTTTTCCTGGAAGATGTGCTGATGGTATTTGGATCTTGCTGAGCGTAAAAGAGAGAGGTTGGGGGTGGATGGAGAATGTCTCCAGTGCTTCTCCAAGATTCTGAGGTTTTCCCTTTCGTCATAGAGAGCTTTGTTGAACCAAGGAGCTGATGGGGTGGGTCTTTTCCTTTTGCTTTGGAGTGGAGCAACCTTGTCAATTTCGACTGCAAGGATTGAGAGGCAAAGGGGAGTGAGATCGTTGACATCCGTATTGGGGTCTAGACTAGGAAGTGGACGCATAGCAGAATCACATAGAATCTCAAGATCAATGTTTTTTGTGTTGCGGAACCACGTGGAGGCTCTTTTATGTTGGCCGAGAGTTAAAATGTGAGAAAAGAAGGGAATGAGGAAATGGTCAGACCAGTCAACACGGATGGGTGAAGCAGTGGTAGTCTGGTCTGATTTGGATATCACAAGGTCCTGAATTGAGCCCTTGGCGTGTATAATTTCAGAGCAGTGTTGGGCAAGATCGTTAGCTGAGAGAAAGGTTGCAAGCTTGTTGGCAGCCGAGTCTTCCACGAGCCCCCGTGGAGATTGAAATCACCTAGGAAGATCTGCGTGTCGCTTTGTGAATATTGGTCACTAATGAAGTCGATGAATTCGTCAATGAAGGAAGAGCAATTACCAGGCAGGTGGTAGATGATATGGAAGCTGATGGGTGAGCCATGCTGAACTTGGGGTTCTAGGGAAAGGCATTCAAAGGTGCGAAAGATGGTGGTGGTAAAGGTTTTGATTTGGAGGGCGTTTCTGTAGATAATCGCAACACCTCCCCCGATCTTGCCTGTTCTGTCGTTTCTGAGGATAGAGTAGTCAGTAGGTAACAAAAGATCAAAAGAAGTGTGAGAGGAGTCATTAAACCAGGTCTCAGTGAGAAAGAGTATGTCGAGATTGTGGTGAGTGTTAGTGTCAGAGATTTCCAGTTTGTGTTTGGTTGCAGATCTGCAGTTATGGAGCATACAGTGTAGCTCTGACACAACTGTTTTGGTGATGTGAGTATCTGGACTGATGAGGGGGATAGGGATTAGATTCTTGAATGAGGGTCCCCCTTGAGGGGGAGGCTGGTAAGTTCTGAAGGAAGAGATGGTGTGAATGGCAAATTGAGTGGAGTTGTTAGGAGAGGCGAGTGGAGGGGAATTGACATTGATGGTCTTGTAGGTAGCCAATAAGTTGGTGATGTCTGTGGGGGACAGATTGTGCTTGGTTCTATTGGGGCGCGGGAGCAAGGAACTCCTCTGGAGGTTATTCGGAGGGGGGGGGGATCTCTTAGCACATAAGAGTGAAATGGACGCTTCAAGCTGGGAAATGGAAGAGATGAGAGACTCAAGTTTAGTTTCCAGAGAAAGGTGTGCTGAGCAAGGAGTGAAGGGTGGCTCAATGGTTAAGGGAGAGAGTGGCCTAGGCGAAGGAGGACAGGAGGAGGTGGGGGACCGGGGAGAGTGTTGGGGTGCGAGGGTCGAAGGTGGGGGAGGAAGTGAAGTAGGCGAAGGAGGACTGGGGAGGGAGATGTGATGCAAGGGTCTGAGGGGGGTAAGAAGGTGGTAGAAAGGAGTGAATGGAGTTACTGTGATTTTTTTACTACTGTTGAGCAGAGGTGAAGAATAGAGATCATACATAGGAGGAGAAAGTTGAGAAGTAGAAATGGATGGCTGGAGGAGGAGTGGGGTTATGGGAAGGCCATGGATACGGTGAGATGAGAGGAGAAGGGGCTGAACAGGTAGAAGAGGGAGGGAGGTCAAAGGGAGGCCATAGGAGTGGGGAGAAGAGAGAGGGTGCAGGCCAGATGCCATGGGTAATGAAAGGTGAATGTAGGGGTAAAGGCACCACTGCCAGATTAAGGTGCTTTTAAAAGCAGCAATATTTCCCACGAGCAATCTACTTCCGCTTGCCAAGTATAAAAATAGACAACGATTCCGCCTTTTTTGGAAAGCCTGCCGTCATGAGTGAACACCTTCCGGCAGAGATTTGAAGCATGCTGCTTCGCCACTGACGTACTTCTATGCTGTGGCAGCAGAGAGCGCCATTTGTCTATAAATTTGTATTTCCATGACAATGCGAAGTTTTTTTGTGAAGCAATAAAGTAGCAACCCTTATTTGGTACTTAGGGAATTGCCACACCCTGGTTACAGAGTGAGCCGGCGTAAGGATTCGGCGTGGTCTGGGAAGAGAGTCCTAGACAGGCATTAAATTACATTGCAAACAAGCAAAGGGATTTGGAGCACCCTCCTGACACGTCACAGCTGAATTACCTCATGCATCATGGTCGATGTGGTTCAGTGTTACTCGCTTTACACACAGTTCTCACAGTTTGTTGGCCAGTGCTAGTGCCAGTATTCTTTTCAAGTGTATCCCCAGACACGTGTTTCTAAATTCCTCTTTCATCAGTGGGGAAAATGTTCATAGGTTGCTGGACGTGCTGCCGCAGTTTCCTCAGGGTTAGTGCCACTCTCAGCGCGCAGGTGCTCACAGAGCTCGTCAGCTCACGGCCCACGGGAGCCATCTTAAACAGTCAAAGGGATTTGGAGCACCCTGCTGACACGTCACAGCTGAATTACCTCATGCATCATGGTCGATGTGGTTCAGTGTTACTCGCTTCACACACAGTTCTCACAGTTTGTTGGCCAGTACCAGTACCAGTACCAGTACCAGTATTCTTTTCAAGTGTATCCCCAGACATGTGTTTCTAGATTCCTCTTTCATCAGTGGGGAAAATGTTCATAGGTTGCTGGACGTGCTGCCGCAGTTTCCTCAGGGTTAATGCCACTCTCAGCGCGCAGGTGCTCACAGAGCTCGTCAGCTCACGGCCCACGGGAGCCATCTTAAACAGTCAAAGGGATTTGGAGCACCCTGCTGGCACGTCACAGCTGAATTACCTCATGCATCATGGTCGATGTGGTTCAGTGTTATTCGCTTTGCAAACAAGCATTTGCAATGCAATAGGTCTCACATTTACGAGATTATGAGCTATTGACATTTAAATGACAATGTTTTTTATTTATGTGTTTACAAAATCCTGCAATAATAAAAGGCATTGCCAGTTACAATACCAATAGGTAAAAGGTTTCGAAATGCGAGACCTATTGCATTGCAAAGCTTGTTCGTACAGGAAAAGGTTTTGCATTAAACAATTATTAAACACTGCTGCTTGTTTTAATTAAGGCCAGCGTCTACCCTCTTTTCATTCAACAGGTCAGTTCATGTGACGTACACATTGGCTCCTCAAGTCAAGCCAATGAGGCATTTGTCAGGGGACCGAGCGTTCATAATTGCTTTCTTCTGCTTGTCAGAATAAAGCACCAGAAGCTTTCTCACAAGAAATGAATATTTTTGTTTTTACTTTTAATTAAAAAAATTCTGTCCAAGAGAGAGTTACATTTTTAAAGTAGACCATTGGGTGGCAGCGTTGCATCACGTTGTATCTAGTTTTCACGCTTTGTAGTGAGAATGTCTAATATCAATAGCCAAGAAGTACATAAAGGTACACAATATAAAAACTGTGAAAGTAAAAGGGTTACATACAATATATCAGTTGGAAGGGATACGCATAGAAGATATGAAATAAATCAATTAAACAAATCATATGCATGTAAAATAACAATATTATATAATACATGGGTATGAAGAAAAATGAATTTTCATGTTCTACAAAAATATATATTACATAGTAGAGAATAAATAAAACTGTATAATAACAACATGGAGAAATCATGGAGGTTTAGTGACTTCTTGTTGTAGAGGCGTAGGGAGCATAGAACTTCTAGCATTTGCATCAACGAACAGCGTAACTGGTGCCCACAAGTCTAAACGTTTGGATGCCATATGTATCGGATACACAAATGTTGTGTCCAACCTATGATTGTAACAGACAGCATACCACCATGCTTGATATGATAATTTAGTGAAGTCCTTCCAATTCTTGGTTATTTGTTGGAAGGCCACTGCTAATAACAGGTCTATTATCTTTACATTAGAGTGACAATCTTCCCATATAGGAGGTAAGCTACCTAAAAAGATATGTGTAATAGAGAAGACGTGATTGGAGTGAAAAATCGAGTTAAGTTGTGACCATACTTTTTCCCAAAAATTCCAGACAAGCTTGCATGTGAAGAGCAAATGAAATAAGTCAGCATGTGGTGACGAGAAGGATCAACAAGTGTCTGAGAGGCCCGAATGTCTTGCATTGAGGATAAGCGGAGATAATAGGAGCCTATTATATATGAAAAAGAGTGTCTGTGTGGTGTTTGTTGCTCTAGAAGACGTCCTAAGTTTAAGCCAGGTTCAATCCCAAAAGTCCACAGACCAAGTGGCTTTAAAGTCCTTCTCCCACAGTAATTCTACCTTAGTTTTGTCTCTCGGAGTGGATGAGCTGTGTAACAGTTTATATACAGTGGAAGCCCTAGATTCGTGAAGTAGGAGGGTCCACAATGTATCTGTATGATCAAGTTGAGGAGGGATACCGTGAGGGGATGTTGTGCATTGTAGGCGAGCAGTTTGGATAGCTTGTATTAAGAGAGAATATTTGGAATGAAAAGTTGAAGGGAAGCCAAAAACAATGCTAGCTTGTGCACCATCAGGATTCAAGCAAGCCGGGCCGACGACGGCTGAAATGCCAGAAACCGGTCCCCGGAAGCTTGTTTCCTTCCCAGTATAAGAATTGGCTTGGTAGTTTGGTTTGCCCTGTTCCCATCATGCACTGGGACAGGAACAGACTAATTTGCATATAGCCAGGTTCTGAGCTGGGATGGTGCAGTGAGCTAAAAAACGGTGATGGATCAAGCCCTGATCTTTGGACTGGGTAAGAGTGGTCTGCTTAATTCAGACACTCTGTTCATCGCCACCCCCTTTTCTGAATCAGCTTGTGCAAAGGGCATAATCTCACCCTGATTACATAATTGATTCACCCAAATCAGGCCTCGTTGTCTCCAAGATTTCCAAAAGAATGGTCTATTATTTAGTAAAATGTGGACGTTGTGCCATATAGGAGAATTGAGAAATGAATTCACGGGGACTGATGGAAGAATCTTGGAAGTATGTTTGATTATGGGAGTGGAAACAGACTGCGGTTTGTGTGTGAAGGATAAGTATTCTTGAAAGGAGAAAGGGGAAATAAAAGATTGCTCAAGCATAGCCCAGAGAGGACAATTCATGGAAGGATCAGAAAGCCATTGTGATGCCTGATTTAATATGAAGGACTTATGGTAAATAGGAAAGTTCCTCCAGCCCTCCGATTTTGGGCGAATCAATTTTTGGATGGACATACGTGATCTCTTGTTTCCCCATAAAAATGAAGATAAGATGGAGTTACGTTTTTTAAAATATTTAAAGGGAATCGACAGTGGAATATTAGAAATTGTATATAAAACTATGGGGGAAAGCATCATTTTTATGGTGTCTAAATGACCCCACCAGGACAAGTATAGGGGATGCCATTTCGTTGTAAAAGAGGACAGCCTTTGTATGCAGTTTTCCATGCAGCGTGATATTGTTCCCAATATGGATGGAGTAAAGTGTAATACTAAGTATTTGATGTATTGGGGGCTCCTTGCGAAACCTGAAGTAACAAAGTCAGCTTTAAAGGTGTATTTTGTTAAGCGTAGTATCTCGCACTTGTCTTTATTCCATTTTTATCCAGAAACATATGCAAAAGCATCAACCTCATCTGCGGGGAGAGGGACTTGAGGTTGCGAAAGAAATAAGAGCACATCATCAGCATAGGCTGCCATTTTAATATTTGTCTCCTTAAAAGTAAAGCCATGAATGTCATTATTTTGATGAATCCTTAGCAAAAAAGGTTCTAAGGCGAAATTAAAAAGAAAAGGAGAAAGTGGACAGCCATGTCTAACTCCCCAGCCAAGGTTAAAGTAGGTAGAGATACCACCATTCGCTGTTACAGCTGCACTTGGATTAGAATACAAAATGGAGATTAAGGCAATAATTTTTGGGCCAAACCCAAACCATTGAAGAGCGCGAAAAAGATAGGGCCATTTGACTCTATTGAATGCCTTCTCTGCATCCAAAGCTATGGCTGCCAAGGGTTGAGCGATGTGCGAGGCTTTGGAAAGGATATCAAAAAATAAGCGAGTGTTGTCTGTAATGAGCCGTCCCTTAACAAAGCCGGATTGCTCTGTTCCCAGCAAATCAGGCATCTGAGATTCTAAACGGGATGCTAGAGCTTTTGAAAAATTTGTGTAATCTATGTTGACCAGAGAGATAGGTCGATAGTTTTTACAATGTTGTGGGTCTTTACCATCCTTAGGTATAAGACAGATAAGGGCATCGGAGAAAGAGCCAGTAGACTCCCTAGATTGTAAAAGGGCATGTATGAGGGTATGCAACTTGGGAATAAGTAAGTGCACAAAATGAGTAAAGAATTCCACAGTGAAGCTATCTGGGCCAGGTGCTTTATCTTTTTTGAGTATTTTTAAAGCAGCATGAAATTCTTTCTGTGTGAAGTCAGATTCTAAAAGTGATAAATCTGGGCGTGTGTTAGGAGAGCAATGAATTTTGGAAAGAAATTGAGAAATAGAGTGATCAGAAGAAAGGGTTTCAGACGTATATAGTGATTTATAAAAGAGAAGAAATTCATTTAAGATCGCCTTCTCTTTAAATTTCAGTGAGTTATCTTGACCAAAAATAGATTATATATTGAGTTTGTTTTGTTTTAAATAGTTAGCCAATAATTTCCCAGCTTTATTCTGGCCACCAAGGAATTTTGCGCTGAATTTCAATAAATAATTTGAAGCATTGTTAGTAATATCCTGATTAAATTGAAATTTGGCCCGTATGAGGTCAGATAAACAAGCTTTTGATTTAGAGGAGTAATAAGAATGTTCCAATTTTTTTATTTTGGCTAGCAGGGCGTTGATGATTTGTTGGGACTGTTTGCATTTTTTAGAAACAAAGCTAATAATAAAATCTCTGGCTGATGCCTTGAACGCGTCCCAAACCACATGAAAAGGTATGGTATCTGATTGATTAAAATGAAATATTTGTTGAAAAAAGACGTAAAGGAGGACATGAAAACCGGGTCCATGAGTAGGGCATTGTTAAAACACCATTTCAGGGACAATTTGGGTTTGTGCAAAACATCAAAGTGAATAGTGACGGGAGCATGATCAGATATTAATATAGAGCCAATATCCGCCACCACTAGTGATTGAGAAATGTTATGAGATAAAAAAAATAATCTAGGTGTGACTGAGTATGATGTGCCGGTGAGTAAAAGGAGTATTCTCTCAAGGTGGGATTGCAAAGTCTCCATGCATCTATGAGTTTATGTTGTTTAATTGTTTGTGTAAATAATTGATGAGATTTATGAGGGATGAAGGGAGTCGATGAGTTTCGATCTAAAAAGGGATCAAAAATTTCATTGCAGTCTCCTGCAAAAATAAAGTGGTTATCATGACATTGTGTGATTTGTTGGGCCAGGGAAGTCCAGAAAGCGGAATCACCGATTGTGGGTGCATAAATATTCAATAAAGAGACTGGAACATTATCCACTGCAAATGTAACAAATATCCATCTACCCGCTTGATCTGAACAATGCGATAATATCTTAACGAGAAGGGATTTACAAAAAAGAATAAGGACTCCATTGCGTTTGCCATCACCCGGGGAGAAGAGAACGTCACCCACCCATCCTCTTTTTAATTTTGCAGATTCTTCAGCTGTCAAATGAGATTTTTGTATACATGCAATGTCCGCTCCCAATTTAGCCAAATTAGTCAAAACTCTCTGTTGTTTGATAGGTGAATGCAAACCTCTGACATTCCGCAATATTTTTAAAGGCATACATTAAAACTGAAGATATAGGAAAAATACAGATTAAAACAATTGAACTATTTAAGCAATGTTTAACAACAAAACAACTGTATGTAGAATGAAACAATTGAAATAGAAAAGATGAATAAGAAGAAAAGGAAAAAGGGATACGGTGAGGAAACAACATCTGAAAAGGAAAAGAATGTTGTGGAGTAAAGAAAAGTGTTAAGGTAAGTATAGTGTGGTATAAGCCATTCAAAGGATAAAAAAAAGAAAAAGACATAAAAATAGTACAAAAAAGGCAAAGAGTAATTGAGAAAAAAGGCTTACATATAATCCAGAACATACGAGGGGTGGAGGGGTGGAAGGCCACACGGAACAATGACGTGTCCAAGACCCATGCGGGAAGGAGGACAGAACCAACATAGTTCACAACATAGAGAAGAGAATAACACGCGGGAGCAACCTGTGTGGAAAGAAAAGAGGTTAATGATATAGATAAAGCAATAGCAGTGTAAGTTAACTTTCGCTTACATATTAATAGGTAACAAATGAGTTAAACACAGAGTGAAAGTTCATGAAAAAATTGTAAACATAACCGGTTCCAAAAAAATTCTAACTTAATGAAGAAGTAGTATCCATTGTGTCAGCATGGTAAGAGTATAGGAAGCTCTTCAGTTTTATTTGGTCTTCATATGTGTCAGTTTCATTATTAATGGTCACTTTAAATAGGCAGGGTGAAAGAGACCATATCGGGCACCTATCGAGCGTAGTTGTGGCCTTAGTGCTAGGAATTCCTTGCGTCGATCAGCAGTCGGTTTAGCATAGTCTTGAGTGAAAAATAAGGAGTTTTCTGACCAAGTTATGCGATTCATTGTTCTAGCTGCTGATAACATTTTTAACAAGTCAGTGTATTCAAGAAAATATAAGATCACTCCTCTTGGTTTCCTTGCTGAGGAAGAAGACGTCAAATGTAATGGTGGACCCAATCAATGAGCTCTCTGGATGTTCAGAATAATACTCTCTGGCAACTTAAGGAGCTTTGGAAGAAAGGATTTGAAAAAAGTGATTGGATCTGATCCTTCTGTTCCCTCAGGAAGAACATAAATACGAAGATTATTTCTCCTATGCCTGTTTTCCAAGTCTTCAATTTGCTTGTGTAGCATGGATACCTGGGAACATAAAAAATCCACTCTGGAAGTAGAAGAGGATAAGGAACCAATATTCTGCTCCAATGTAGTGACCCGTTCATCCACATTTAACCATTTATCAGAGAACAACTGAAGCTTAGAGTTGGTTTCCTCAACAAATGGGCATAAGGCCCTAATTTCTTCCAGCAATAAGTCCATTGTGACAGATGTAGGTTGTTTAGGAGGAGAAAAGGGATCTTTCTTCAACCTTTTTGATGATGCTTTAGTGACGCTAGAGGTTAGAGTGGTATTAGATGTCGACGCACCTTTAGGTGAGGTATTGGCTGAGTCATCCATGGATAAACAATTATAGCGTGAACTAGTATGGATCAGAATTCTGTGAGAAGGTGGTTTAGATAAAGAAAAACTTTTAGGTAACCTTCCCATAGATAGGAAAAATGATCTTTGACAATAAATATCAGTAATGACCAAATGACAATTTACAAGACCTCAAGATAATTAACTCCGTGACATAAACATGCAAAAAGATGTTTAAGGCCTTGTGCAACTAAATAATTTGCTATAGCAATGAAATTACATCTTTAGTATTAGTTTGAGAATGGAAAAAAGAAAGAAAGTAAGAGAGGTCAAGAGGGACATGCATCAAGAAAGGTTTCAAAAGAGGGCTAGATAAGAGTTGTATAAAGTTGACTCCGTACCGTGAGTAAGCGCCCTCAAAAGCATGTCATGACCAGCCCACTTATTTGTTTGAGAATGACATAGATAAAAAGTGAGGTATGTTTTACTTAAATAAGGAGCAAGTCACATTTGAAAAAACATAGAAAGGCTATTCATGAAGCGGTGCCTTCCTCACATTGTGAATGAAGCAAGTTAAAGTAAAAGTTCAGTCAGTTTACCGAGGGAAGCACATCTCCAATGGCTATTCTTGAATTTGCAGACTCCAAAATTATGTAAAGAGCAGTGAGAGGCACTAGTTAAAATTTCATATGAAGAAATATATTATTAATGCCCAGGTATCCAGCGCTTGTTCGCTCGCAAAATATATAAATGAGCACTACATTGAAGAGGAGCTTTGTCGGCTCAACAGAGCTGCGCTGCACTTTATTAGTGAATTGATAATGCCTGCAAGCTGTAAAGCGCCATAAAAATATCTGCAGTATCTCAGGGTATCTCAGAAGTCGTCCTCTGGTGTGAAGCGAGGTTTGCCATTAGAATGCTGCGTTGGAGAAAAACTCCGTCAGTGGCCGAAAGAAAACAAACCAAATGGCGGCTGCGAGCTCGTTAGAGCCGCGCCGCGACTCACTCGCAACACAACGTTGCCTGCAGTCCTCAGAAGACCTCAGAAGAAGATTCCTTCAATTCCTCAGGCATTCGCACATCACATCCTCAATTTTGGTGATGGTGCGTGCGGAAATTGCCACATTTGCTCCGTCTCTGCTCCCGTTGTCCCGGGAGAGTCACGAAACTGCCGCCATCTTCGTTGGGCATTAGCCACGCCCCGTGCTAATCTATCTTAAAGTAGTTTTCAGTGCATTTGACTTTATGAATATGTTGCAGGGTCACAGTGGGAAATGAACTTCAGACCAATAAAACGAGAGTCGTTGGGGGGGTGGGGGTGATATTTATGCAAAACAAACATATCTATTGTCAGTGTTAAAAATACACTAGTGACGAAAGTAGCTACTAGAAGTAGAGAGACACCACCTAACATATAATTACTTAGATGATCTCAAGTATCTTGAGTTGGCCGTCCAGTTGAGTTTTTGCTCTCCCTTGTGGTACTTTTAGTCGTGATTATCCCATTCTCAAATCAGGACTACAAGTCCAAGAATGCAAAGCGAAAAGCCGCACTAGATGAGCTACTTATGAATAGACCATACAAACACAATCAGTGATGAATGCAGGACACAAATAAAAATAAATACGGCGCTCGGAGATACAGAGCAGAGATTTAGAGGCTTGTTGTCAATCGTGCTCTTTTCAGGCCTGTTTTCAATGCACTTGAAATCAAAAGCCAGGGGGAGCAGCTGTGCGAACAAATAGCCTTCCCATGCTGCCTCCAGAAACAAAAGAAAACAAGCAGCGAGTGGGCATGCAGGAAAGCATGTCATGCATGCAGTAGGAGATACTCATTAAAGAAAATAGTGCTCACAGTTTGTAAATAACACATACTATGTACCAACAGAAGGAAAAGGGCCAGTCCTCGTGGGAGGTTACACATGAAAACAAGGTGGTACCAAGGAGGGACTAACAAGCCTATTAACGAATCAGAAGCCAGCATTTACCAAGGACAATGACACAACCCAAGTGAAAATATGGGCAGAGTGTAGGCGGAGCTTCAAGATCATACTCTAATACAGCATGTCTCGCAGAGCAGCACATGCGCTGCCCAGGCTCGACCTAAAAACACAGGGCAGCCGACAAACACACAAAAAAGAATCAATGCATATAGAGCACGTTCAGCACATTGGAGAGTTTACACAGCTGCAAAGAGGAACTAAATGAAGAAAGACAATATATTTATGATGCATTTGAAGAGAATTTGTGTGAAACCTGAAACAGGCTTTTTGTACTTGGGAAAGTGATATTTCTAATGGCCAGCTGTACCTGAGTTACGTATGCAGTTTTTGAAATTACACCTCTAGAGAAACTGATTTTTAATCAATAATTTCTTTTAACTATTTATTCGCCATGCATTATGCACTTTTGAATGCCAGTACTGTTTCTCGCCCTGATTAATTTACTGTAATACTAGATGTGATTATTCCTTGGTGAAACAACCCGAAATGAGGGCACCTCAGAATTGTGGTAGGCAATATTTTTTTACAAACATCTACCCCATATAATGCCCACAACTGTTTTACCTAAATCCTTTACATGTAGTATCTGAGATTATGTTTTAGGATAAATTGATTTGCTTAAATTATTTATTTATTTTGCACTATGCACTTTTCAGATGTGAGCACTGCCTCCTGTCCTGACCACTCTACTGCCATACTTGATGCGATAATTTTTTTGGTGAAGTAAACTGACTAGAGGACATCCTAAAACTGTGATAGGCAATCCCTATCGACAAATGTGTGTGTCAAGTTATGCCTACTCCCGTTTAATCAATTGTCTTTTATTTCAACTTCTTTTTTTAGCCCTGATAAAATCTGCATGTATTGTCATTTGCACTTTTAAGGTCATACTGACCGAAATAAAGTTTTTATTGAATTGAATTGATATTTAACTTAAATGTCTGAGTTCAAACCTGAGGATTCGAGTGCGATTCATCCATAAGGCAGACTTAAATAAAAAAAACATTACACTACGGCTCCCATTTTCTGCTTTAAAGAGTCAAAGCACTACAATAGATAGAGTCAGTCAACGTACCATTGTGAAGCTTGTGCATACCTTAATTATGAGCGCATGGATATGTAAAACTGGCAGGCGATGTTATTAAATCATGATGAAAACTCGGTATAGTCGGCAGGCTTTTTCCCATGTGGGAGTCTGAACAGGACAAGGAGTTCTTTGTGTTCTCTGGGCAGCAAGGGAGTAGCCAAAACATTTCAATAAGTCCCACTTTGAACCAAAGCAAATGAAACTATTGAGCCCTAACTCCCTTAGAAGAGCTCCCCTGTCTCTTCCATCCAAGCATCTCTCCATTCATCCTATCACCATTTCATCCACCCTCCAATAGCAAGTATTTCCCCTTTATGTTCTTCCTTCCATTGACTCTTTCATCCATCATTCAATCTTTCTCCATTCCATCCAGCCATCAATTGGCCAGTCCATCGATTCATTCATTCACACATTCATCATCTTTACATGCATCCATCCTCCCATCATTCAATTCACCTACCCATCCATTGATGAAGCACGTCGTTCATCATTGATCCTTTTGTCCATTCATCCAGACTCTCAGGTTTCCATTTACTCTGCCATCCTCCTCTCAGATTTCAAAATACTCTGACATCCATTTTTTCATCCATCCATCCATCCATTCACCCACAAACCCATCCTTCCCAGATTTCCATTTACTCTGCCATCCTTTAATCCTTTAACACACTCCTACATCCAGCTTCTCAGATTTCTATTTACTCTGCCATCCTTTCACCCATTCATCTATGCATTTACTAATCCATCCATGTATCTCTCAGATTTCCACTTATTCTGCCATCCTTTCACCCACCCATCCATCCGCTCAGATTCCCATTTACTCTTCCATCTATCCAGTCATCCTCTCAGAGTTACATTTACTCTGCCATACTTTCACCCACCACCCATCCTCTCAGATTTACATTTACTCTGCCACCATTTCTCCCACGTATCTACCCTCTCAGATTTCTATTTACTCTGTCATCCTTTCACCCACCCATCCACCTATCCTTTAACCCATACATCCATCTATTATTTCACCCAAACATCCACCCATTCTCACCTGCTTATCGACCCATCCTCTCACCCACTTATCTATTTATCCTTTCACTCACCCATAATTTCACCTTTCCATCCTTTTACCCACTCCCCATACATCATTTTAACCACCATCCTTTCACCCACTCATTCATCCATTCTTTTACCCACCCACCAGGCCCGGACTGGCCGTTGCGGGCACCGGGCAATCCCCCAGTGCGCCGCAAGGGTGGGGGCCGGTTTTGGGCCTCTGGGGCCGTTTTTGTTACAGGGCCGTTTTTGCATCGTTGCTGCAAAAACGGCCCTGTAACAAAATCAGCCAAAAACCGGCCGTGGTAAAGAGCGCGGTCGCACCCCCCGGGAGTGGGGGGGGGGGCAGCCGAGCACTTTGCCAGGCCCGGTTTTGGTTCCCAGTTCGGCCCTGCCACCCACTTCTTTCACCCACCCATACATCCTTTCATCCATTTACACATCCTTTCACTCACCAATCATTTCATTCACTCATACATCCATCCTTCTTTCCCTTTCCTAGAAACCCCATCTTTTGTCTTCATTCTAGTGTTAATTATGAGCATATTGTCTGCCAAATTACAGACAGAAGAGGCCTAGAAAGAACTTCTCCCCACTGAAGCTGCTAAAGTGGGGGTTCACCAGGGGTGCAGCAGGACCTGAACTTTGGGGGGTGAGGTGGAGGGCTAAGACTCTCAGCCAGGACCGGCTCAAACGCTGGTGGCATCTGTTTCAATAGTCTTTGTTGGTCCTTTCCTTCCCCATAACCCTCTTCTCCATGAATTCCCTCACTACCACTCTCTAACAGTGCTGCTCATCTTTCCATAGCCCCTCTCTGATGTACATTTAATTTTTTATAGTGCTACTCACAGTTGAGTCACACTCAGTTCTGTGAACTGCATCAATCAATCAATCAATCATGCCATTTGTATAGCGCACTACTCACCCGGGAGGGTCTCAAGGCGCTTGGGGGGAGGGGTATGCTACTGCTCGAACAGCCAGGTCTTGAGTTGTTTCCTGAAGGCGAGATGGTCCTGGGTCAGCCGAAGGTGGATGGGGAGGGAGTTCCAAGTCTTGGCAGCCAGGTAAGAGAAGGATCTTCCTCCGGCGGTGGCTCTTCGGATGCGTGGTACGGCTGCGAGGGCGAGGCTGGTGGACCGTAGCTGGCGGGTGGGCGTGTAGAAGGTCAGACGGTCGTTGAGGTACTTGGGGCCCAGGTCGTGGAGAGACTTGTGTGCGTGGGTGAGGAGCCGGAACGTGATCCTCTTGCCGACGGGGAGCCAGTGCAGGTTCCTCAGGTGGCTGGAGATGTGGCTGCGTCGGGGGACATCCAGAATGAGTCGGGCGGGGGCGTTCTGGATGCGCTGGAGTCTTTTCTGTAGCTTGGCTGTGGTTCCGGCGTAGAGGGCGTTTCCGTAGTCCAGTCGGCTGGTGACGAGTGCCTGGGTGACAGTCTTCCTGGTCTCGGTCGGGATCCAGCGGAAGATCTTGCGAAGCATACGCAGGGTGTTGAAGCACGATGAGGAGACGGCGTTGACTTGTCTGGTCATCGAGAGGGAGGGGTCCAGGATGAAGCCAAGGTTGCGTGCGTGGTCGGTTGGCTTGGGTGCGGTGCCCAGGGCTGGGGGCCACCAGGAGTCGTCCCAGGCTGTTGACGATCTTCTCGATGACTTTAGCAGGGAAAGGGAGGAGCGAGATGGGGCGGAAGTTTTTGAGATCGGTGGGGTCCGCTGTAGGTTTCTTCAGGAGGGCGCTGATCTCGGCGTGCTTCCAGCTCTCCGGGAAGGTGGCGGTGTTGAAGGAGGCGTTGATGATGTTCCGGAGTTGGGGTGCGATGGTGGAGTCGGCCTTGTTGAAGACGTGGTGTGGGCAGGGGTCGGTCGGTGATCCGGAGTGGATGGTGTTCATCGTGCGGGCTGTGTCTTCGGTGGTCACCGTGGTCCAGGTGCGAAGGGTGGCGGTGGGGGGCGTTGGTTCGACGGTTGGGTGCGTGGATGGGTCGCCGAATCTGTTGTGGATGTCAGCGATCTTGCGGTGGAAGAATGAGGCGAGGGAGTCGCAGAGGTCTTGTGACGGAGTGATGTCGTTGGTGCCGGTGCTGGGGTTGGAGAACTCCTTGACGATAGTGAAGAGCTCTTTGCTGTCGTGGGCGTTGTTGTCCAGTCGTTCCTTCAGGGATTTCTTCTTGGTGGTGCGGATGAGCTGGTGGTGCTTGTGGGTAGCGTGTTTGAGGGCGGTCATGTTGTCGGTGGTCCGGTCGAGGAGCCAGGCTTTCTCGAGGGTGCGGCAGGTCTTCTTGGAGTCCTTGAGGTCGTCGGTGAACCAGGATGCCTTCTTGCTTCTGGGTCTGCTGGGAGGGTTCTTTAGTGGCGCGAGGTCGTCGGCGCAGGCGGTCAGCCACTGTGTGAAGTTGCGGGCTGCTTCGTTGGGGTCCGTTGTGTTGGCGGGTGGGCTCTGGCTGAGGGAGGTGGTGAGCTGGTCTGCGGTGATCTTGCTCCAATTCCTGTGAGGTACCTGTTGCGGGTGGTGGTGGGTCGTGGATCTTTTGAAGCTGAAGTGGACGCAGCTGTGGTCGGTCCAGTGGAGTCCGGTGGCGTGGCTGAAGGTGATGTACTTGCTGGAAGAGAAGACGGGATCAAGCGTGTGGCCGGCGTAGTGGGTGGGGGTGTTGACCAGTTGCTTGAGTCCGAGGTTGGCGAGGTTTTCCAGCAGGGCGGTGGTGTTGCGGTCCTTGTTGTTCTCCAGGTGGAAGTTGAGGTCCCCGAGGAGGATGTAGTCAGTGGAGGGGAGGGCGTGCGGGCTGATGAAGTCTGTGATGTCTTCGCTGAATTGTGTGCGTGGTCCCGGGGGTCTGTAGACGAGGGTGCCTCTGAGGGTCGTCTTAGGATCGGTGTGAATCTGGAAGTGGAGATGTTCGGCTGCGGCGAAGGAGTCGTTGGCGTCGGTCGTGATGCGGATGGTGTTCCTGTGGACGATGGCGATGCCACCTCCGGTCTGGTTGATGCGGTCCCTCCTGATGATCTTGTACCCGTCCAGGATGGCGATGGCGATGTCGGGTGCAGAGGAGGCGTTCATCCAGGTTTCCGTGAGGAAGGCGACGTCCGGTGATGTAGCGTCGAGGAGGTTCCAGAGTTCCACGGCGTGTCTGTGGACGGAGCGGGTGTTGATCAGGATGCACTTGAGGTGGTTGCTGCTGGTGTTTGTCTTGGCGGGTGCGGGGCAGGTTCGTAGGCAGGTGAACTTGCAGGTGCAGCAGGTGAAGGGTCCGTGGGTGCGTCTCGGGGTGGCTCGGCAGCAGGCGTGGGTCCGGCCGGCATTGAGTGCGTTGAGAGTCGCGGCGTCGTAGGTCAGTCGGGTCGTCTTGCCTCGGCGGGGAGGGCCAGGGGTCCTGGCACTGGGCGCGGGCCAGGCGCGGACGGGCGCAGACGGGCTTACCTTTGGCGCACTTTCAGCGCTCAATCGGCGCTCCCCGCTGCGCGGTCACTCTGGGGGCGTCATAAGTAAGGAGCCGGGAGGGAAGAGCAGCTGGGTGGCGGGAGCGGGGCGGCGAATGGAATCACAGGGGGGCGGGGCCGCAGGGAGGCAGCGGCGGGAAATTCCAAGAAGCAGCGGGCAGCGGGAAATTCCCAGGAGCAGCGGGAAATTCCGAGGAGCAGCGGGCAGCGAGCGAAGGAATCTGCAGGCAGGAGGCGGCAAAGGCAGGCAGGAGCGGCAGCAGTGAGTGGGGCGACCAAGCCCTGTGGAGGGCTGAGCGGTCACACTCTGTGGTCCCCTACGGTCCCCTTAAGTAAGGAGCCGGGAGGGAGGAGCAGCTGTGTGGCGGGAGCGGGGCGGCGAATGGAATCACGGGGGCGGGGCCGCAGGGAGGCAGTGGCGGGAAATTCCAAGAAGCAGCGGGCAGCGGAAAATTCCCAGGAGCAGCGGGAAATTCCCAGGAGCAGCGGGCAGCGAGCGAAGGAATCTGCAGGCAGGAGGCGGCAAAGGCAGGCAGGAGCGGCAGCAGTGAGTGGGGCGACCAAGCCCTGTGGAGGGCTGAGCGGTCAACTGCATGGCGCACGTTCTTTGCAACCGGCACCTTAACTCCACGCTCTACTTTATGATGAGTCAATACTGCCACTAGACAACATTTGGAACTCTCACCAGTAGAAACATGAATCACCAGAGTTATCATGTATTTTTACTGGTGCCTGAAAACTGCCTTATGCGCTTAGAAGTTCATGTGCTTTTAAACCAAAAATTATTTTCAAACACAGCGCCTCCACACCAAAGTCAATTCCAACTGCAGCTGCACCAGTCGCACCGCCCTAAAGCCAGTCCTGCTCCCACCAGAGGGGTGGGACAAGCATTTCCAGAAAAGGGGTCAGAGCTAACGTCACAGCAATTATATGAGGATAAAGATCTATGAAATTTCCAGCCAGGTGTGGCTGCACCGGTCGCACTGCCCCAAAGTCAATCCTGCTCTCAGCAATGGGACAGGACAAGCTTTTCCTTTAATGGTGCACCAAGGAAGCCTTTCCATTCCTAGGAGTAGCTCAAGTTTTTTTTCAAATGTCTTAAGTCAGAAATTATTTCCACTAATCAAGGTCATCTTTGTTTCCATCAGTGAGCCCCTTAGGCCAAGGAGTGCATTCAATATGACAGTGCCAAAAATTTACCATGGATACTTCAGTCACAGGTACCTCTAAAAATTAGTTCCGGTATACAAAGGTCAGCATTTTTGGCATTTATACCCCTTATAAAATCAGTACAGGAAACCTTATGACAGAGTTACCTCAAATATAATTTCCATAATTTTGCTATGGATCCACCCCTTATGCTAAGAATTATGTGCATCATGTTGTAGGAGAGTACTGTCTGCTTCCTATGGTTACCTCCACTTTTTGCTGTGATTCTCTGTTTTTTTTTTACTTTAGTGTGGCTGTGGCCCTGCTAATCAAACCCACAACCCATCTGTTCTCTCTCTAAATTGATACCCTGTACTTTAGGTACATACCAGATTGGTTACTGGATCACCCTTGTGAGCCCCTGTATAGTGTACCCTAGGTACCCAGGGGATAGGTGCACCTTAGGCCTACCAGGGGCTGCAGCATGTATTGTGCCACCCCTGATTAGCCTTCCAAACTGACACCACAGGTCTGTTCTTACAGCCTGGGTAAGTTGGTGTAATCACCCTTTACTTAGATATATTATATCTATATCTACCTTATATATAGACACATAGTAACCTATAAGTCACTCCTATGGCAGGCCTTAACAATCCTGGAGGCAGAGTGCTTGGTTTTATGTGAGAGGGTGCCCTAGCATGAGCTGAGCCCCTTGCAGCTTTCTGATCCATCTCCTTATAGCTATTCTATGATATAGCCATGCCATATACTCTTGAGTGCATTATAATCCACGCGGTTAATGCTAACTTTGGTTTGGCTTTATCAAAACATGTCGTGTAAGGTGTCAAACACTTTGGAATACTACCCCCTCCCCCCACCCACTGCCAGTTCTGGCGGCTGGGGTAGCATTCCACCCTTCTAGAGGGAGTAGACATGTAGTTACTGGTTTACCCGGTTAAAGTTAAACAGAGCCTCAGCATCACAAAATGGATGCTGCTGCCACAGACACGAGTCTGCCCTCCTGCTGCTGGACGAAACTCCATCAGGGGACACCTGGACAATAGGTTTCCTGTCCAGCGAGGTGCTGGCACCTCCCCAGACAGGCTCTTAGTGCATTGGGGCAGGGAGGACTGTATTCAGTGAATGCTTTCCAGACACTGCCTGGGACACACAAGGTGCTCCATGCATTTCCCAGTTCAAACCGGTTGCTGGGGCACTCAGCCCCATCTCTGGATCGAAACTGGACAAAGGGGAAGGGGTGTAACCACCCCCTTCCCAGGTCCACCCATAGGAGGGACCTTAGAGTTAGTCCAACCCCTAAACTTACTATAAATATAGAACCCCAGTCCCTAGGACTTTAGATTACCCTGTCGAAACTCTGAAACATATATCCTGGACCTTCGACATTCCATTTCGACTGAAAGATGGAAGAAATCTCCCTTGTGGTCAAGGAGTGACCACCCTGTTCAAACAGACACCAACAGCATCTTTGCCGGACTGCATTTTTGAGGCTCCCACCGGACCCTGAAGAATCTGTGACACAGGACACAGACTTCCAGACATCTCTGACCCCGACCTTCCCTCCCAGCAAAGATGAGACCCATGGCGGACATGAGAGACGTGGGACCGGAACTCCTGGACATCTTGCATTTTGCTACCTGCACCAACTTACCGAGGTATCCTGCATTGGGGTGCTTGAAGCCCCGAGCACCTTTTGCACCAAAGCTGAGAGGCCCACACACCACTAGTGTCCCGTGGGCCCGCTTTGTGCATTTCTGCTTGATGCGTCTTTGCGGTTCCTAGTCCGTTGGCTAGAGAGCCCCCAAGAAGACCAACCTTTGATTTAACTTGCTTTCCTGGTTGCTCCATGTTTGGTCCAACTTTTCTGCAAAGGAGAAGTTCCACAGACCTTGCTGGTCTGCACAGAAGCCAATCTCGACATCCTGCATGGGTTGCGTTTGCCAATGCTTGTTGGGTCCAATCCGGATATTGACACTGCAGTCAGCTGGATCCTTTGTGGGACAGCTAGAATCCAGCTCCTGGTCATCGTTGACGCCTCCTGGACCTCGTGGCTGAAGAGACAAACTTCACTTTTCACCTGTAATCACCCGACATCTGGTGGCATCTTTCTATCGCCGCCCTGGTCACTGGCTAGTGGCACAAACTCTGTCTCCTCTGCTTTCAGGTTCTTCACATCTCCGATCCACCCTTGGATCCACCTGGACACTTTTTCTCTGGTCGCCTGCAGAACTTCTTCGCAGCTCTCCATTAGAATCGGCGACAAAACCCGACACGTAAAAGACACCTATGCACCCGGCTTCCCTGGGTGAGGTAACACGAGTACTCCGGTGCTCCCATGGGTATTGATTCTCCAAGTGTCCTAGTCTAAAAGGGTTCCATCGCAGTTCACCTCCTTGTACCCTTAATCTTTAAATTTGTAACTTTTTCGTTCCCCGTAGAAAGTCAATGGTTACGCACGGCGGTGTTTAGACACTGCACGCGTCTCCCGTGGGCCTCCTACATCCTAACCTTTGGTTGTTCTGAGTAGCCCCAGCGATTCCAGAGGCCCCAGACCTGCTTTCTAACTCTCACGTGGTTCTTATACCACTATTTTAGTATATGGTTTGGGAGGCCCCTAGGGCAAAACGTATACTGTACAACTTATCGTATGCTAATTATGTTCCTTGTATTGTACTTTTACCTCTGACCTCATAAAGAGTGCAGAGGGGTTGTGTTTAGAATAAATACATATATATTTGAAATATACCTTGTGTGGTGTGCTTTCATTTGGTACTCAAGAGATTATAAATGGTAAAACAACTTGCTTATCTCGTCTCCAAGTCTTAGCCTGAAGGCTGCTCTCCACAGCTACCACTAGGATAGCTTTTTATAAGGTTGACTTTATAACCTACCATCAATAAGGGTCGATTAGACTGGTGCAAGGTGGCCACTAGAATAGTGGACATCCTACACCAGGCTAACTTCTCACATTGGTGTGCAGCGGTTGGGATAAGAACTTGCACTTGTTTTACCAAATAATCTTGAGAATATCGTTTCAAAAATTACATTAAAGTACCTGTAGGTACATAAAAATCAAGACTTCTAATACATACATTCTACTGAATTTAGCAGTTGTAGGTGGTAAGGGCTTAGCACACCCTGACTACAACTTCTAGAGAGGTTCTAGTAGGTAAGAAGTAGTGTAGGTAGGTGCACACACCACACCTCACTAGTCATGGCTTTTAGGGCAGGAGCTAGTGCCTCTCTGCCAGATTGGTTCAGATGCTCCGTCCATCACCACCCCCTTTTGTACCGAGATGTCAGCAAGGAGCAGACATCTAAATATGACACATTCACTTTCTAAGAATTGAGAGGATTGTGTGCCATAAGAAAATTAAAGCAAGGACAGAGTCCAACCACCCAACACCTCATAGATATCCTGGTAGCAGATGACTTAGCAAACACATCAGATCCAGATACCCAAGGTAGTAGGGAGGGGGGCCACCCCTCATCTGAGGAGGATCCTTGTGGGGCACCCCACCAGGACTCTGAGGAGGAAGAGGGTGCAGACCAAGAAGTGGTTGATGAACCAGACCTGGGAGACACAGGACTACCTGGAGATGGAGAGGGTCATAGTGGACCTTCCTACATTCCCCCAAGTAGGCCTACTGGTGGACCTAGAAAACAGAGATCTCACTCAGGAGAGTCTCACCATTCTAGTTCATCAATAGAGTCCTCTGCCTCATCTCCTAGGAGGAGAACTTCCCCTGAGAGAAGAGAGCATGAAGTCAGAATGAGAGAAGTCAGGCTTAGGATCAAGAGGCAAGAAGTTGCCCTTGAGAAAGAGAGCCCAGCTCTTGAAAGAGAGAGAAAATTAGCAGGGCTAGAGCCCTCTGGTGGCAGCAAAATCCCTAGTGGTAGGGATAGGTCTTAGGACCATAAAAACCTAAGCAAGATTGTCCCTCCCTATCAGAGTGGGCATGACATCCACAAATGGATAACTGCTTTGGAGATGGCCTGCAAAGTACAGCAGGTGCCCCAGAGTCAGTGGGTAGCAATCTTGTGGCTCTCCTTTGCAGACAATTGTCAGAGAAGAGGATGCTGACAATTGCAATGTCCTGAAGAGTGCTCTAACAGATGGGTTTGGCCTAACCACTGAACAGTATAAGTTGCTGTTCAGAAATACCCAGAAGACACAGATTCAGGACTGGACAGACTTTGTAGATTGTGCTACTAAGGCTCTGGAAGGCTGGTTACTGGGCAGTAAAGTAGGTGACTTTACAGGATTGTATAACTGTATAATGAGGGAACAGATTCTTAAAAATTGTCAGAACCAGTTATTGCATCAACACCTGGTTGACTCTGATTTGACCTCTCCACAAGAATTGGGTAAGAGGGCAGACAAATGGGTCAGAACCAGGGTGAAGCAGAAGGCACAGAACCAAGGTGGTGACCAGAAGAAGCAAGACCAAAAGGGTGGGGAGAAAGCAAAAGACCAGAAGTCTTCTCAAGGTCCCCAAAAAGCTTCTAATGATGGGGGTCCCCAACAATCTAAAAAGAAAGAAGGTCCAAAGAAACTCTAGTGCAAGATTTGTAAAGTTAATTCTCACTGGACCAGTGATTGCACCAAAAAGGAGACAGCTCCAGCCACCATTGCCCCTAAGGCAACTGTTCCCCCTAGTTCAGCTCCAAGTGGTGGTTCTCAACAGAAGGGTGTAGTAGGGTTAACCCTGAGAACTGAGATGGGTTCTGGCCTAGTCAGAACACCAACTCAAGCTGTTTTGAATTGTGACGGAGGCATGGATATGTCCTCCTCTGTGAGCCCCAGTAATCTGGGCAAGTACAGACAAATTCATTTAGTCAATGAAAAAGAGGTTCAGGCCTACAGGGACACAGGTGCTAGTGTTACAATGGTGATACCTGACTTTGTGGACCCTGGACAGATCATACTTGGTGAAACCTACCAAGTGACCAATGCTAGCAATATAACTACCACACATAGTATGGCAGTTGTTAATTTCTCCTGGTGAGGGGTAACTGGCCTTAAGAAGGTTGTTGTTAGTTCAGACATCCCTGTAGAATGTTTGCTTGCCAATGACCTAGAGACTTCAGCCTGGTCTGAAGTGGAGTTTAGGACACATGCAGAAATGTTAGGCATCTCAGCACATGTTCTTGCAGTGACTAGGTCACAGGTCAAAAATTGCAACACTGAACAGGCACTGGATTCTGGAATAATGGACCAGTTGCCTACCAGGAAAAGGAGCAGTAGGGTTAAGGCTGTGCCTTCCCCCTGCCTCAGAGTGAGGATCAGCCTTCTGAGGAAGCTGATTGTGAGCCTGAAGAAGGAACTGTCCTAGAAGAGCTTGAACCTGATCAGGTTGAGTTTCTTGAGACAGGGGGACCTTCCAGGGCAGATCTGAGGCAGGTGCAGTTGGACTGCCCCTTTCTTGAACCCCTCAGACAGCAGGGGAGACAGCCATGAAAATGCGGGCTTTACCCCAAGCTGCCATTATGATGCTGCCATCACAACGCAAGTAGTTACAACGACTTGCGCTGGAGGGCGCTTTTGGTAAAGGAATAGTTTTATTTTCTATTCCAACACCTTCCCTACTGTTACGTGGGCTGGAGTTGGAGTAGAAAATTAAACTATTCCACAATCCAGCGCCTACAGCGCAAGTCGTTGTAACGACTTGCGTTGTAATGGATGCGTCGTAATGGCAGCGCGGGGTAAAGCCCGCGTTGTCATGACATACATCCGACAGCAGGCTGCTGCTGAGGCTGCAGGGAATGCTAGTGGAACCCATAAGGTTTACTGGGATGAAGGGTTCCTGTATTCAGGGGCTAGCGACCCCAAGCCTGGTGCTTCCAGGAGGTTGGTTATACCTTTGGCATTCAGGGGCTTCCTTTTGACACTAGCCCATGATATTCCCTTAGCAGGACATCTTGGCCAGAACAAAACTTGGGACAGGCTTGTCCCTCATTTTCTCTGGCCCCACATGTCAGAAGACACAAAGGAGTTTTGTCGCTGCTGTGTAACCTGCCAAGCCAGTTGCAAAGCAGGTGGCACTACAAAGGCCCCCCTTATACCACTACCTGTGGTGGGTTTCCCTTTGAAAGAGTTGGATTGATATTGTTGGACCAAGGGATCCCCAAACAGCCTCTGGGCACAGGTTTATTCTGGTGGTAGTGGATCATGCCGCCAGATACCCAGACGCTATACCACATAGGACCACTAAAGCACCTGTTGTGGCAAGAGCCCTCTTGGGAGTCTTCTCAAGAGTGGGTTTCCCTAAGGAGGTTGTATCAGACAGAGGTGCAAACTTCATGTCTAGTTACCTGACTGCAATGTGGAAGGAGTGTGGAGTGAACTATAAGTTCACCACACCCTATCACCCACAGTGCAATGGTCTAGTTGAAAGGTTCAACAAGAACTTAAAGGGTATGATTAAGGGTCTCCCAGAAAAGCTCAGGCAGAGATTAGATATTCTGCTACCCTGCCTTTTGTTTGCTTACAGAGAGGTTCCTCAGAATGGGGTTGGCTACAGCCCTTTTGAACTTCTATGTGGGCATCCTGTAAGAGGACCCCTTTGTCTGGTGAAGGAAGGATGGGAGTTACCTCCAAACTTCCCAAACAAGACATTGTGGACTATGTACTTGGTCTCCGCTCCCGGATGGCTGAGTACATGAAAAAGGCATCCAAAAACCTTGAGGCTAGTCAGGAATTGCAAAAGGCCTGGCATGACCAAAGGGCTGTACTGACTGTTTACCAGCCAGGACAGAAAGTGTAGATGTTGGAGCCAGTGGCCCCAGCAGCTCCCCAAGACAAGTGGAGTGGACCCCACACTATTGTTGAGTAGAAGGGAGAAGTCACCTATTTGGTTGATCTTGAAACTCCCAGGAGCCCCCACAGGGTGCTTCATGTCAACAGACTGAAACTATATGTTAACAGGGCAGACATGGGCTTGCTCATGGCTACTGATGAAGGACATGAGGAAGGGAGTGGCCCTCTCCCAGACCTGCTCTCTCAGAACCCTGATTATAGTTCAGTTGATGGTGTAGCCTTGGCAGGCAGCCTCACTGACCAGCAGCAGAGTGACTGCAGACAAGTTCTGCAGGCATACAGACATATGTTTTCACTGACTCTAAGTCAGACTACCTGGTGCACTCATGAAGTGGACACTGGGAACAGTCTGCCTGCTAAACTTAAAATTAAGATTTACAGGCAACCTGATCATGTCAGGGACTGTATCAGGACAGAAGTCCAGAAAATGTTGGAATTGGGAGTTGTTGAACCTTCAGATAGCTCTTGGGCTAGTCCAGTAGTCCTGGTGGCAAAACTCACACCCAAGATGGTAAGAGAGAGATGAGGTTTTGTGTAGGCTACAGAGGTCTCAATGCTGTCAGTAAGACATAGGCCCATCCAATACCTAGAGCAGATGAGCTCATAGATAAGTTGGCCTCTGCCAAATATCTGAGCACATTTGATCTGACAGCTGGCTACTGGCAAATCAGGTTAGCTGATGATGCCAAGCCAAAGACAGCATTTCAACCACTCCTAGTGGGCATTATCAATTTGTGGTGATGCCCTTTGGTCTGAAAAATGCACCTGCCACATTTCAAAGATTGGTGATCAAAGTCGTCTCAGGCCTAAATGACTTCTGTGCAGCTTATCTTGATGATATTGCTGTCTTTAGCTTCACCTGGGAAGATCACCTGATCCACCTGAAAAATGTTTTGGAGGCCCTGCAGAAAGCAGGCTTAACTATCAAGGCTACTAGATGCCAGGTTGTGTACCTGGGCCATCTTGTAGGTGGAGGCCAGGTTCAACCATTGCAGAGCAAAATCCAGAACATAATGGACTGGGTTGCTCCAACCACCCAGACTCAAGTCAGAGCTTTCTTGTGCCTGACTGGGTACTATGGGTGAATTGTCAAGGGGTATGGTTCCATTGTGACACCCCTGAATGACTTAACTTCTAAAAGAATGCCTAAGAAAGTTCAGTGAACAGTCAGCTGTCAAAAGGCATTTGATGACCTGAAGCAGGCCATGTGCACTGCACCCATTCTGCAAAGTCCGAACTACTCCAAAGAATTAATTGTTCAAACAGATGCTTCTGAGTTGGGGGTAGGGGCTGTGCTATTACAATTGAATGAAGATGGTCAGGACCAGCCAGTAGCTTTTATTAGCAGAAGGCTGACCCCTAGAGAGAAACGTTGGTCAGCTATTGAGAGGGAGGCCTTTGCTGTGGTTTGGGCACTGAAGAAGCTGTGGTCATACTTGTTTGGTACTAACTTCGAAGTTCAGACAAACCATAATCACCTCTTGTGGCTAAAACATATAAAGGGTGAAAATCCCAAACTGCTCAGGTGGTCCATTTCCCTACAGGGGATGGACTATACAGTGGAACATAGACCTAGGAGTAACCATGCCAATGCAGATGGACTATCCATATATTTCTACTTAGAACATGAAGACTCAACTGGTCAAGGTTAGTTTAATGTCCCTGCGTTTGGGGGGTGGGGTGTAGGAGAGTAGGGTCTTCTTCCTATGGTTACTCCCACTTTTTGCTGTGATTCTCTGGTTTTTCGACTTTAGTGTGGCTGTGGACCTGCTAATCAGGCCCACATCCCAGCTGTTCTCTCTATAAATTGATACTCTGTACTCTAGGTACATATCAGATTGGTTACTGGGTCACCCTTGTGAGCCCCTGTATAGTGTACCATACGTACTCAGGGCATAGGTGCACCCTAGGCCTACCAGGAACTGCAGCATGTATTGTGCCACCCCTGGTTAGTCGTCCAAACTGACACCACATGTCTGTTCTTACAGCCTGGGTAAGGTGGTGTAATCATCCCTTGTCTCAGATATAGTATATCCATATCTACCTTATATATAGACACATAGTAACCTATAAGTCACTCCTATGGCAGGCCTTAACAATCCTGGAGGCACAGTGCTTAGTTTTATGTGAGAGGGTGCCCCTCTGCAGCTTTAAGAACCATCTCCTTATAGCTGTTCAATGATATAGCCATCCCATATATCTTAAGTGCATTATAATCCTCGCGGTTAATGTTAACTTTGGTTTGGCTTTATCAAAACATGCCGTGTAAGGTGTCAAACGCTTTGAAATACTACCCCCCGCCAGTTCTGGTGGCGGGGTAGCATTCCACCCTTCTAGAGGGAGAAGACATGTAGTTACTGGTTTACCCGGTTAAAGTTAAACAGAGCCTCAGCATCACAAAATGGATGCTGCTGCCACAGACACGAGTCTGCCCTCCTGCTGCTGGACGAAACTCTGGCAGGGGAGGCCTGGACAATAGGTTTCCTGACCAGGGAGGTGCTGTCACCTCCCCAGACAGGCTCTTAGTGTATTGGGGCAGGGAGGGCTGCATTCAGTGAATGCTTTCCATACACTGCCTGGGGCACACAAGGTGCTCCATGCATTTCCCAGTTCAAACCAGTTGCTGGGCACTCAGCCCCAGCTCTGGAACACAACTTGACAAAGGGGAAGGGGTGTAACCACCCCCACCTCAGGTCCACCCATAGGAGGGACCTTAGAGTTAGTCCAACCCCTAAACTTACTATATGTATAGAACCCCAGTCTCTAGGACTTTAGCTTACCCTGGACGAAACTCTGCAACATATATCCTGTACCTTCGACATTCCATTTCGACTGGAAGACGGGGGAAATCTCCCTTGTCGTCAAGGAGTGACCACCCTGTTCAAACAGGCACCAACAGCATCTTTGCCCGTCTGAATTTACGAGGCTCATGCCGGACCCTGAAGAATCTGCAACACAGGACATGGACTTCCAGACCTCTCTGACCCCGACCTTCTATCCCATCAAAGCTGAGACCTGTGGCAGACACGAGAGACGTGGGACTGGAACTCCTGGACATCTTGCCTTTTGCTACCTGCACCAACTTCCCAAGGAATCCCGAAGTTGTGCATTGGGATGTTTGAAACCCCAGTCCCGAGCACCTTTTGCACTGAAGCTCAGAGGCCCACACTCCACGAGTGGCCCGTGGACCCACTTTTTGCATTCCTGCTCAATGCATCTTTGTAGTTTCTAGTCCGTTGGCTAGTGAGCCCCCAAGAAGACCAACCTTTTATTTAAATTGCTTTCCTGGTTGCTGCGGGCTTGCTTCAACTTCCCTACAAAGGATAAGTTCCGCAGACCTTGCTGGTCTGCACCAAAGCCAATTTCAACATCCTGCGTGGGGTGCGTTTGCCAAGGCTTGTTGGGTCCAATCCAGATACCAACACCACAGTCAACTAGATCCATTGTGGGACAGCTCGAATCCAGCTCCTGGTTGTTGTCGACGCCTCCTGGACCTCGAGGCTGAAGAGACAAACTTCACCTTTTCACCTGAAATCACCCGACATCTGGTGGAATCTTTCAATCGCCGCCCTGGTCACTGGCTAGTGGCCCAGACTCTGTCTCCTCTGCTTTCAGGTTCTTCACATCTCTGATCCACCCTTGGATCCACCCGTACACTTTTCCTCTGGTCGCCTGCAGCACTTCTTCGCAACTGTCCAATGGAACCGATGACGAAACCAGACACGAAAAGACACCTATGCACCCGGCTTCCCTGGGTGAGGTAACACGAGTACTCCGGTGCTCCCATGGGTATTGACTCTCCAAGTGTCCTAGTCTAAAAGGGTTCCATCGCAGTTCACCTCCTTGTACCCTTAATCTTTAAATTTGTAACTTGTTCGTTCCCCATAGAAAGTCAATGATAACCCGCGGTTGTGTTTAGACACTGCACACGTCTCCCGTGGGTCTCCTACATCCTAACCTTTGGTTCGGTTCTTCTGATTAGCCCCAGCGATTCCACAGGCCCCTGGCCTGCTTTCTAACTCTCACGTGGTTCTTATACCACTATTTTAGTATATGGTTTGTGAGGCCCCTAGGGCAAAACGTATACTGTGCAACTTATCGTATGCTAATTAAGTTCCTTGTATTGTACTTTTACCTCTGACCTCATAAAGAGTGCAGAGGGGTTGTGTTTAGAATAAATACATATATATTTGATATATACCTTGTGTGGTGTTCTTTCATTTGTTACTCAAGAGATTATAAATAGTAAAACAACTTGCTTAACTCGTCTCCAAGTTTTAACCTGAAGGCTGCTCTCCACAGCTACCACTAGGATAGCTTTCTATAAGGTTGACTTTATAACCTACTATCAATAAGGGTCGATTAGACTGGTGCAAGGTGACCACTAGAATAGCGGACATCATATACCAGGCTAACTTCTCACACATGTCATGGCCTTCGACCAGGTGTAGTGGTGTGTATTCTGTGTCCCTGCCTCTGGTTATGACTGGGCTAGCGGTTTTCCCAGTTGGGCAGTTCAAATCCCCACAGCCAATAAGGGTGTCTTAATAGAAAAATGTCAGGGCCTGCAGTTTACCATAGGTAACAACTCCCATCCATATGCTATTAGTGCCTTTGTCCACAAGACAGGAATAACCTCTAGAATGCCAGACCAGCAGCACACTTGCATGCATAACACACATACACTCCCGTACACATTTTCTCACACACACATTCTCACTATATCTCTTGCAATCTTTCGTACATTTGTACTCTGTCACACTCACACACAGACACACTGCCACTCACACTTGCATTTGTCAATTTGCTTTTACTGTGTTAGAAAAGCATGCCTTGCTGCTTCTGCTATACCTGCCTTTTCTTTTAGTGAAGCGTAATAAAAACATATTCTGTATAAGCCATTTAAAAAGAATAACCTTGTCAATGTTTGTTACAAGTATGATGTGAATAAAAAGTGAAGGTCCTCAAAATAGCTGCATGGGGCTGTCTGTGGATCAAGCAGTGTGGATCATGTGTGGATCAAGCAGATACAATATTGGGAAATAACTAATCCAAATACTAACTTGTAATATCACAACATCCAACTGATCTTATAAAATGCTTGACTTCTTCAGCAACCATTGATTTTATCTAGTAACACTTTGCATTTTGGGGTTTTTGAGACCCAACTTACAATGTAAAAAAAAAAAAAAACATGTCCTGGAATTAAGTATTGTGGTGAATGGAAAGCCAGGAATGGTTGAAGGTGTCACATGATCCTCAATCATACCTCAAAGCCTCGGCCCTAGCGCTGAGGTCTCCGGGTAGCGTCCTGGATTGAGCATCGTGTGCCATCCCCTTGTGCCATTCCACATACTCAGGCCACTCTCCACTCTTGCACAGGCCCTTTGTTGCAGATGGAATTAAGTAGGCATCTAGTACTATGGAAAGAGCAGGTATTCTGTGTGTGCCTTTGCTGAAATATGTGTATATTCATGAGAGTTGTGCAGTTTTTATATGTACAGAGTAAGAGGTGTGCTCATGTAAGTGCTGGGTGATGGTTAATATAGTGTGAGTGAGTTCAGCATGAGTGGTGCGAGTGCGGGGTGGAAAATGTGCTGATGTGAGTGCTGGGTGAGCTGCATAAATGCAATGTGAGAGGAGTACCCATATGAGTGTTGGGTGAGAGGAGTGCATACAGAGTGAGTGCAGTGATGCAGGGTGGTGAGAGTGGTGTAAATGCAGGGTGAGTGGTGTGCCTTTGTGTTTTGCAGGGTGAGCGGCGAGAGTGAAGGGTCAATTATGAGAGTGACTGGTGAGTGCAGGGTGAGAGAAGTGAGTACAGAGTGAGTGGCGTGTCGCTATGAGTTCAGGCAGACTACTGTCCCTGTGTGCCGGCAGGATGAACGGAGTGCCTATATGGAATTAAGGCTGAGAGGTTTGTCTGTGTGACTGCAGGTTGGGAGGAGGAAGTGTGGGGTGAGGGGTGTGACCCCAGGGTGAGTGCCTATGAGTGAGTGATGTAAGAGTGTGAGAGTAGGGTGAGATGAGTGACTGCAGGGTGAGTGATGTGGCAGATGAGTTTAGGTGCAGGTGAAAGTGCAGGGTGAGAGTAACAAATGCATGGTGAGTCAAGTGCTTGTTTGAGTGAGATTGCAGAGTGAGACATGAGAATGACGTGTGAATGAAGTGTCACATGAGTGCAGGGTGAGTAGTGTGTCGTGTAAGTGCAGGGTGAAAAGTGTGAGTGAATGGTGAGTGGTGTGAGTGCAGTGTGATCACTGTGAGTGCAGAGTGAGCGATGTGCTCATGTAACCGCAAGGTAAGAGGAGGATTAGCGGTGTGAGTGCAGGGTAATAGCATGAGTGAAGTGTGATCTTTGTGAGTGTAGTATGAGCTGTGAAAGTTACAAGTGAGTGAAGTGTTATGTGCGTGCAGGGTGAGCGATGTGCTTGTGTAAGTGCAGGGTAGGAGGAGGGTGAATGGCGTGAGTGCATGGTGAGCAGTAAAAGTACAGTGTAATCATTGGGAGTGCAGGATGACCGTGAAAGTGAAGGGGGGTGGTGAGAATGAGAAGGGAGTTGTCTGAATGTAGGATGTTTTCGAAAAAACCTGGAGTAACTCATCATTGTATTGACGGCTGGTGCAGTGTTTCTGATATAAGTTAAACTATTGCTATTATGGCATCAATCAGGAATGGAGGGTGGGGGAAATAAATAATGTGCTGATCCTGCAACAAACTTTCAGTCTTGTGATTAGGGTTGCCAGCTGATCGGATTTATACCAGCACAACTAGGATTTTGATGTCCCTGCCAGTACAAAAATACGCAAAATCACCTAAAGCTGTATTTTTAGCACTTATCTGTGCATAGTTCAAACAACAAATATAAACAGAAAGCACTTTTAAATGTTTTCTATGGCTGCCTTAATGATCAGTGACTAATCATTAAAGGAAACAAAGGCAGAAAAATCATGTTACAAATGAATACATAACATTTTATTTACAACCCTATTTAGTGTGAAGGTGAGGCCTTTGCAAACTCTTTAAACAAAAACAAATGGCCGGTATTTTTTTTTTGTAAAGGTGGCATCCCTACTGAAATGCATTTTCACAAAATGCATTCTCCCACTGTGGCAGTGAAGAAAAAATACAAATGTAAGTACTAGGCAGAGTGGGGATCCAGGGGACACTGAAAAGAATGAAATAAAAAAAAACGTGTTAATAAGTTCACAAAAAGCATGTAAATATCTTACTGGTCTTTTAAAGGGTACACAGACAAAATATCGAAAATAAAATATCGGAAAGACAAAATATCGAAGTTAAAATATCGAAGGTAAAAAATATTGGGAAGCAAATATATCGGATACAAAAATATCGTAATAGGTAAGTAAGTAGAAATATCGAAAAAAATAATATCGTATGACAAAATATCGACAATACAAAATATCGTGTAGTAATGGAAAAAATAAATAGTGTAGGAAAAAATATAATAATTGTAAATAAAAATTTGATAAAAAGGTCTATATTAAAAAATTAAAATATATTTAATATAAAAATATTTTTAAAAAACATATATAGTTTTAGGAGCGGGTTATTGGGTTTATAGGGGATAAGGGTGGGAAGTAATTTAAAAATAATTAATAAAATAATATATATTCGTAAAAAAAAATTATTAATAATTAATTGGTAAATAATTAATATTAATTTGTTAATTAATTAATATAATTTTGTACATTATTTTATATAATAATTAATTGGTAATTAATGAATATTAATTAGTTAATTAATTAATATAATATCGTACATAATTGTACAAAATTAATAGTTGGTAATTAATTATTATTAATTAGTTAATTAATTAATATAATTTTGGACATAATTTTAAATAATAAATAATTGGTAATTAAATAATAATAATTAATTGGTAATTAATTAATATTAACTAGTTAATTAATTAATTAAATTTTGTATATATTTTTAAATAATAAATATTTGTTAATTAATTATTATTAATTAGTTAATTAATTAATATAATTTTTTACATATTTTTAAATAATAATTAATTGGTCATTAATTAATATAAATTAGTTAATTATATTAATTAGCTTCATTTAGTTTAATATATATTTTTTACTTATTGTAAATTATTTTGGAAAAAATAATATTAATAATTAAATTTATTTCTTTACAGCTAATGTGCTAATATATTAACTTTATTGTTATTGTTAATTAATCATTAATTTGTAATTACATAATAATAATTATTTTTGGGTAAAGGAGTATTGTTAGAGTTCAGGGTCAGTTTTCAGTTCTTGGTTAAAGGGGTATTTTTAGGGTTCATGGTCAGTTTTCAGTTTTTGGGTAAAGGGGTATTTATTGGGTTCAGGGTTAGTTTACAGTTTTTGGGTAAAGGTGTAGTTTTTGGGTTCAGGGTCAGTTTTCAGTTTTTGGGTAAAGGGGTATTTCTTGGGTTCAGGGTAAGTTTTCAGTTTTTGGGTAAAGGGGTATTTTTTGGGTTCAGGGACAGTTTTCAGTTTTTGGGTAAAGGGGTATTTTTTGGGTTGAGGGTCAGTTTTCAGTTTTTGGGTAAAGGGGTATTTTTTGGGTTCAGGGTCAGTTTTCAGTTTTTGGGTAAAGGGGTATTTTTAGGGTTCAGGGTCAGTTTTCAGTTTTTGGGTAAAGGGGTATTTCTTGGGTTCAGGGTCAGTTTTCAGTTTTTGGGTAAAGGGGTATTTCTTGGGTTCAGGGTCAGTTTTCAGTTTTTGGGTAAAGGGGTATTTTTAGGGTTCAGGGTCAGTTTTCAGTTTTTGGGTAAAGGGGTATTTCTTGGGTTCAGGGTCAGTTTTCAGTTTTTGGGTGAAGGGGTATTTTTAGGGTTCAGGGTCAGTTTTCAGTTTTTGGGTAAAGGGGTATTTTTTGGGTTCAGGGTCAGTTTTTAGTTTTTGGGTAAAGGGGTATTTTTAGGGGTCATGGTCCGTTTTCAGTTTTTGGGTAAAGGGGTATTTTTTGGGTTCAGAGTCAGTTTTCAGTTTTTGGGTTAAGGGGTATTTTTAGGGTTCAGGGTCAGTTTTGGGTTTTTGGGTAAAGGGGTATTTTTAGGGTTCAGGGTCAGTTTTCAGTTTTTGGGTAAAGGGGTATTTTTAGGGTTCAGGGTCAGTTTTGGGTTTTTGGGTAAAGGGGTATTTTTAGGGTTCAGGGTCAGTTTTCAGTTTTTGGGTAAAGGGGTATTTTTTGGGTTCAGGGTCAGTTTTAATTTAATGTACGCTGGATTTGGTATAGTAATAATTAAATGATTAGAGACCAACATATACTCACATTTAATATACAGTGCAAAATTTCTGATAAGATTGTTACATTATAGTAAGATAATGATACAAATAGGGGACGCCTTTCTGCATTTTCGCTGTGACCTGTTTGGAGTTTGGAGCTTGGAGTTTGTCATCAGCCATCAGCCCACTTCTTGCGGAACCCGCTCCGCGGGTCCCGCTGCGCTAGGAGTGCTGCCTGCCGTTGTTCACAAGGGGACGCTGAGGGAAGGATATTTGTAGGGGCTGCGAGCGAGTGCGCGCGCTCCACTGGGACTGCATATCCCAGGAGCGCCCGCCTGCCTGCCTGACTTGCTACACCTGGGCCGCTCTCCCCGACCCCTCCCCCCTCTCATCGAGCGCTTATCAGCAGCTTCTCTGGTTCTGGCGAGTGGGACGCCTTTCTGCATTTTCGCTGTGACCTGTTTGGAGTTTGGAGCTTGGAGTTTGTCATCAGCCATCAGCCCACTTCTTGCGGAACCCGCTCCGCGGGTCCCGCTGCGCTAGGAGTGCTGCCTGCCGTTGTTCACAAGGGGACGCTGAGGGAAGGATATTTGTAGGGGCTGCGAGCGAGTGCGCGCGCTCCACTGGGACTGCATATCCCAGGAGCGCCCGCCTGCCTGCCTGACTTGCTACACCTGGGCCGCTCTCCCCGACCCCTCCCCCCTCTTCACCTATTTGTGTATACAACGTATATTACGCGCCTCGCATTCCCGCTGCGCGGGAGCGCGCGGGAGGGCGCCGGGAGAAGCCCGGGACAAGGGCGGGACCGTCTGTGGCCGTCCGGGGCCGCAGGAGGCCGGGCTGGGCCCCCCCTTTTCCATTTACAGGCTTGTGTTTGATTACAATTTAGTTCTTAATTGTTTTCCAGGATCAGTTAGTCATTCGAGGACAGCAGGGGGGTGACAACTATGGCGAATACCTTAAATACCTCTGCCTTACTGACTTCTATGGGTGATGCTGAAACTGCGGTGATGGGGCCTCTAGATTCATACTATAAGCGTCTGCCCCAAGATATTGACAGGGAAATTGCCTTGGCGGAAAGACGCGCTGGTCGAAGGTTATCGATCGAATTGATGAAAAATCCCCTTGAAAAACACATAGGACAAAGTTTCCCTGCACTAGTCACCCCGTTATCTTCTACAGTATTGCCACTTACACAAGAAACACTGTATGATATATCTGTATGTAATGAGCTGTTGGGTGCCTCTCCTATAGATACAGTGGTTACCGCCCTATCATCAGAGCATTTAAAGGCTTCTAATACTGCGCGTATAGGACAAAATGTTACACCAAAAGCAATTGTTCAAGTACACGCTGTCAAGCCCAAAGTATGCTCAAAGAGGAAGAGGGTTACAACTTTAAAAAAATCCATAGTCCCTAACCCAGCAAGGAAGATTAGGAAATTGGCCATCAAAACACCCATAACCCATGTCCGAGCTGAACAACTTAATGGGGTAACAAGGGGGGAGGAATTGGCTACTCTAACAGACGTAGAAAATCCTAAGATTCCGGCATCACCAATAACAGAAATAATCCCCCCTACCATAGCATCTCCAGGGCAAATGAGGATTTATCCGGAACATTTATTGGATTTGGAAAAACTTATACGCTCCCTCTTAAGTCCCCTTGAAACTAAACTGGAGAAGTTAGCAAAACAACTTGACCATTTTGAACAAGCCAGTTTGGATAATTTTTTCTCAGTAAAATCATTAATAAAGGCTCAGAACAAATTGGACGAGAATGGGCGACAAAATAGTCCAGTTGAGCAGGTTTTGGGTGCTACGGGGGTCGAGTTGTTTCCCGCTAAAGTAAGTGGGGTTTCTACTCAGCAGAAACAGGGACTGAATAATAATAAAAAAAATCTAGCAGTACCCCGACCACCGGTAAAAAATAGTGGCCCTGGGCGTACTAATACCGACTGCACTAGCACAATGGCCAATAGTACTAAGGATAGCATAAAAAACTGTGCCCCTGTGGTTCAGAAAAAGAGTTCACCTTTACCATCTACTATGGACTGTGTCCAGGGTACATTGATAGACACAGATAAAAACCCCGCTATAATTATTGATGGATTAAATGGGCCGCCTGTCTCTCAGTTAGTAAATAAGGGTGGCTATGTAGGAAATGGTAATCACACAGCCGGTGGAAATAATGCTAGTATGGCTGTGGGAAATAGTGCTCCTGTGAGTGTTGCTGCCCCAGAACGCTGCCCACCAAAACCTTATGCTAATAAACCTTTAACTCGGATTCCCCCGGTCCAACTTACCCCTGATTCTTATCCATATGTGGCCATTCTCACCAATGTTCCTCCCCTACCAGATGGCCAAAGGGAAACATATGATATGTTAAAAAATAAAGCCATGCATTGGCTGCGGGTAAATAGACCCCTGCCAGGAGATGTGGATGGCTTGATCATTGGGGTCAGAAGGGTCAATTGGATTGGGAACACTTTTAAAAAGCAGGGGGGTGAGTGTATTATAATTAATTTCCAAGACCCAAGGGTAGTAGGGCTAATTACAAAACCTGGATGGAATATTAGCATTGGTGGGATTGGCGTTGTGGATCTGACCTTTTTCTACCCAAGACCTCAGTCATCTTACCCAGGGGGGAATGAGTCACTGAGATTTAGTTTGCCTCCACGGGTAGAGGCTAGCTCTTTCCCTGCTCCCTTCTTGCGTCCACATGATGGTTATAATCAGGTATATAATCCTGATGGTGGCGCAGGGTACATGAGATGGGGATGTTGTCGAAATTTACCAACGTACCATAACACAGGCCCTATTATGGATTTGGTTAATCGTTTTAATCCTTTAAGTGATCTGAACATTAACGGTTGACTACCCACACTCTTAACGGCACCTACAATAGCTATGCCTGAGAGGGTAACCTCCCTATCATGTTCATTTATGACCTGGAACGTTGCAGGAATAAGAGCTAAAAGATTGGACCCTACCTGGATACAACATATTTCTAAACATAAGGTCATAGCTCTGCAAGAAACATGGGACACTTCACTTTCTTTTTCCCTAGATGGCTTCCTAAGTTTCATAATACCCGCTAGTACCAGTAACGCGGGGAGAGCAAAAGGGGGGCTTATTACATTTTTTTCTTTAGACTTAGCAGGAACTTTTAATTTAATGAATTCAGGTTCCCCAAACATTCTAGCGATAGAATGGATAGTCTCCCCAAGCTGTACCATACTAGTAATTAATTTTTACAATGCCTGGGGTGGACCAAATGAATTTGAACATGTGCATTGTTTGGAGAACCTGATAAATAAATACAGTCAAAATTCACATACTCCTTTCGAAATTTTTTTAATGGGCGATTTTAATAGCCACAAATGTCATTTGCCCTGCCAATCACTAGATGCAGATACTCCGGCTGGAGTCTGCATTCCTCACTTTGAACACACCAAAATGGGGGAGTCACTTGACCTATTGTGTGCTAATTTTAATATATACGAATCATACAAAACTGCTTCTAATGAGAAGGTCCCCACTTTTAAAGGCACAATTAAGGGGACGATAATTGATTACATATTTATGTCCATAGGCTTAATCTCAAAGACAAGTGACTATAAGGTTACTGTCTCACCCCATAGTGATCATAACCCTTTGTCAACTGTAATACACTGGAGTGACTTATGGCGCAGACAGGTGGATCAGCCCCGGGTTTGCGCCTTGGCGGTGCCCAGTGATCAGGGCAGACGGCTTAGATGGGGTATGGCTATGGAGGAACGGTTTATGGAAACCTTACTCCCCAAAATTGAGGGACCGATAGAAACTTGTCTTGACCAAACTGCCTCGAACCTTCAGGTTGTCACAGCTTTTAATTGTATCTGTGCACAAACTGTCAGGGATCTTATAAAACCCAAATCAAAGTACCCTACAATGCCCCACAAATGGTTTGATAGCAAATGCTCAAAGTCACATAGAGAATTGAAACTGGCCCTTAAGGCCAAGGAAAGGGATAAAGAGTTAATCTCTCATCTGAGACGGGCCTATAAAGCCAACGTGAGGGCAAGGAAAGATGAGATCAAGAACAATGCATGGAATGATCTACTCAATGTAGATGTTCTAAAAAACAGTAAACAGTTCTGGGAAATCATTAACCACCCCTTTTTTATAGGGGAGAACAATCTGAACACAGATTGCGTAATTCCCGATGAGAGATGGGTACAGAATTTTAGCTATATTTATGGGGGTGAATCATTAGTCTGCCCAATTACTACTGAGGTGGCCTATTGTGCAGCCACAGTGGTATTTACGGAAGAGCAAGTCCTAAAAGCCATTATGGATACCACAAAAAATAAGGCACCTGGCCCTGATGGTGTCCCGGCAGACTTTTTTAAATTTTGCCCAGTAATCTGGAGTAAAGTACTGACCAGAGTGTTTAGAGCAGCAGCCGAAGGACTCCTACCTCAAACATGGGCAACATCCATAATAGTTCCCATCTTTAAGAAGGGAAATCGGGAGGACCCCGGGTGCTATCGCCCAATTTCCCTTATCGACTCTACTTTTAAAATCTTAGGTAGAGTCCTATTGGTCCAACTAAGGGAAAATTTAGAATTGAATGGGGGACTCTCGAATATTCAATACGGCTTTCGCGAGAATAGGGGGACATTGGAACAATGTTCCAATCTCCACCTTCTAGTCTCCAGGTATACGGTGGCCGGGGAGGGGTCAGTTTACTTGGCCTTTATGGACCTTTCCTCGGCCTTCGACCTGGTGAATAGGAGTAAGTTATGGACTATTCTACTAGAGCTAGGCATAGAGGAGTCCTTGGTGGCATTTATGACAAGGTTACACCAAGATCTTGAGGCAAAAATAAGAGTCACCAGGGATGGAAGGTGCACGGAAAGTTTTAAATCTGAAAAAGGGGTGCGCCAGGGTTGCATCCTGGCCCCCCTTCTTTTTACTATTTATATAAATGGCCTGGGGAAACACCTAGAAACAGGATTGGCTGACGTTCCCCGTGTAGGAGGAGCTCAGATCCCAGCCCTCCTATACGCGGACGATGCCGTCCTGATAGCTCGCACAGGGAATAGTCTACAGATTCTTCTGGACCGTTTTGGTTCCTTCATGGAGAATCTAGACTTGAAAATAAACGTCTCCAAGTCCCACACTATGATTATTGGTCGTAAAGTGAATATGTTGCAGAAAAAAACTTTTATTTGCAAAGGGGAGATTCTCTCTAGGGTTCCAGTCTTTCCTTATCTGGGAGTCCTTTTTGACCAAAGAGGGTCCTGGGCCCCCCAGATCAAAGCAAAAAGTCTTAGCTTAGCACGATCTTCATCAGCCCTGCTGGCCTTTACAAAAAGACTGGGAGCCAAACCAATGGAGGCGCTGATTAAAATATACAACAGTAAGTGCGTTCCAATCGCTATGTATGGATCTGCAATTTGGGGTTATGTAGAGACGGCAAAGTTACAGAGGATAGAAAATGGTATCATTAGGAATATTTTATCTGTCCCTGATTCCACACCTACTTTCTCTATTCATGAGGAAATAGGTTTACCATATATCTCTGACAAACTAAAATTAGCCCCCCTCCTTTTCTGGGTCAAAACATGGCTGAACCCCGAGCTGACGCTAAACCATGCCATCCTTAAGGACGTCATTGCAAGGGATAACGCCATGAGAATTCCCTGGCTAAAATATATTAAATCTACATTACTAATGCTGGGGAGACCGGAACTTTTTAATGACCCATCCAGCATCAGGAGGGAGGATGTCAGATTGATTAAGCAGATGTTTCTGGAGAGGGTTTGTATGGATAGAGAAGAATTGGAATTGAGGAAACCCATGGTGAGGGCACATATTGTTCTAACGACTTCGCCCACCATGGAACCCTATTTAAAAATTGTGACTAATCCTCTCCATAGACTCCTCTTAACTAAATTCAGGATGAACTTAATCCATTACTCTCTAGGAAATTTTCCGGTGTGGTCAAAACCTGATGATGGTCCGCCATGCGGATGTGATCAATTTTCAGTTCAAGACACCCTTCATTTTATATTTTTTTGTGACTTTTATAGTAGCGAAAGGAAAAAATATCTATTCCCTGTTTTGAAAGCGGCGGGCTTTTCTCAAATAAGGCCAGCCTTAACCTTTCTCCAAATGTTAGCAGATACCTACACCATGTTTAGCGTTGCTTGCTATTTAACTGCTGCATTTAGATCTAGGAAAAAAAGATTACCCCGGATAGACCTGTCTTAAACTCAAATTTGTTCTTAAAGAAAAATTCTTAATATTTGTAAATAGATTTGTACTTTTGAGAAACAACCTGATGAAATGTAATCACTAAGCAGAAAACTTTTTGTAATGAGATCGAGTGATGTTTTAAAGAAATTGTATTTGTGTTTGCTTTATGTCTTTTATGATTTTAACAAAAATCGAATAAAGAGTATTTTGACTGATACAAATAGTTCAACATGATTGTAGAAACATTATTTTTATTTATGTTTCACAAATAAAATGTTATTTCATAACAAAAATCTTTTTATTACATTTGGTTTTATAAACATATTTTATAAACACAATGATACGCAACTATACAGAAGCATTATTATTTTCATACTTTTTGTACAAAAATGAATATTATTTATTATCTCTTTTACATATTGTAATTTCATAAAGAAATGTAGAAATAACAAAAGTATTTTTTACACTTTATTTCAATACATAAAATATTTATTATATAAGTCACATATTTTTAACACATTTTTCTATTATTATAATTTTTGACAATGTAGTTATATTTCTAGACATTGTTAATATAAATATTATTCTTTTCATAATATGTATTTATTACATTCATTTACATATTTGTTAATCAAATCATTGTAGGATTAAAGTAAATATTTCTTTACAATAATAGAAACTTAATGTTCATTTTTGCATATTTAGTGAAGTATATATATTATATTTTATACTTGGGACTATTTTATTGCATTTGGGTGCTTTATTTTGTAACCGGGTTAGGTCGTTTTGGGTTATTTGGAAGAAGGGCTGATCGCGGTTGGGAGACACTTCACGTCGCTTCAGGTAAGGTTTTTTTTATATGTTTTATGTGTATTTTAATGATGTTTTGAGACTACTGACCTTATATTTTGTGTTGTTGAATGTGAGGGAGGTATGTTTTAGATTTCGAAAACAGATAATTACTTATGGTATATACACGTAGTGTTAGATAGTTAACTCATTATATATAGAGTGAATTTTAGTCTTTTACGGTATATCTACAAGTGAAATCATCTATTTTAATATGTTTGTACCTAATTACTAGCTAATTAATGTGGGTGGGAATGTCTGTTTTCTATGTTTTTGTCATAGGTGTACGCTACATCGGAAGTTCCGTTTTTTTTTAAAGGAAGTGTTTGTTTGTTTAATTCAACACTGCTTTACAAACACTTCTTTACATTTTTCGGTTTTTCTGGAGCGATTCTTTCTATTTTTCCAATTTTTCGGGTTTTTTATGCTTATTCGATGGCTCTGGACAACGTGGATGTCTTAATTTTGGAACAGTTGTATTTTTACATTTTTTTGGGGGTTAATTTTGCACTACCTGGATTACTTTGGTGGACAAGGAGGTTATTGGATTGACAACATGATTGGTAAGTCCTTGCTTTCTTATTTTGTGTGGGTGGGTAATGTTATTTTTATTATGGAATAGTTTTTTACTTGTTATTTAGTTTTAATGTGTGCATATATTATAATAATATCTCTATATATTGCATACATTAAATACTTTAGAAGCTCACGTTACATATTTTTCCATACTTAGGTGATACTTTTAGTGTTTTATAACATTTTGGGAATTAATTAGAGTAGTGTTTTGGCAATGATATTTAGGTATTCTATGCCTTTTGTACTAGGGTAAAGTTTAACTTGTTCTTCCAGGTACTTGTGCATTTGTTTATTTTGCTTTGATGTTTTAGGGACAAGTTCAGTTACAGATTGGTCCATTCTAAATTCCTGGTAGCTCTGTTCTTTCTGTAGGCATTTAATGAAATGTTCTAGAGTAGGTTTGGTTCTGCCAGTTGATTGTACAAATGCATTGTGCCAACCTTCCACTGCATTGTTAGTTTTTGAATCTCCGTTAAGGGTACTTCTGTAAACGTTCCACCAGGGTATGAGGAATTTGGGATTTCGTCTGTGGCCAGATCTGTGGAGTCTGCCTACTCAGGTGTCTTCAAAGTAGTCGAGAAATGGACTTAATTTAGCTTCATTTTGTTTGTAGAAGGGGCTGTCTATAAGAATGTTGTAGTGTTCAGCTACGTCTGTTTCAGGTACATAAGCAAGTGCAATGAGTTTTTTAATTTGGAAAGCAAAAGATGAGTTTGTAGCATATTCGACACTTAGGGTAGTTTTTTGAAGGTGTCTCCATAAACACTGGTTTAAATGATAATAGCAGCCTTGAATGCAGGTATGGGGGTGGATTTTTATGATAGTTGAGAGCATTGCTTGCTCAAAATCAAGAATGATACTTTCAGGAGAAAAATCATTAGTTTTTTGTTTAATTATATTTATTAATTCCATATATGTGGAATTATTTTTGTTTGGTAATAGTGCATATAGCAAAGGTATGTTGCAGTTGTGGTAGAGGCCATGTATTTTGTATAATTGGAAAAATGGTTTGGGACAGATGTTAAATGTTCCATCCATCATCCAATATTGGCTTTGCTGCAGTTTAACTAAATTCATACTGGTACCAAAAATTATAAGCCTTTTGTCATTGTTTTCGTTGTCGTAAACTATAAATGGTTGTTTATTTAAAGTTATTATTTGGTTAGCAGTTAAATTTATATCCTGATATGTTCTGGGAGATGGTGTTGTAGAAGTAGTAGCTTTTTTAGTTCGTGCTATAGTTCTTTTTAAGGAGAGGATATTTGGCATTTGAGTTGTGGCAGTTTTTGGGATTTTAGGAATGGCTTCTTTTAAAATGACATTTGTTTGCTTTTGGGAACCTGTACTAGCTTCTTTTATATTTTCCAAAGCTGTTCTAACTTCTATTTCAGTAACATTAGGTGGATGATTGTGTTCCCTAGTATACAGTACTGTAGCTTCTTTAGTTGTTGCTCTGCCATAGCACTTGTTAGAATAATATTTACAACATTTCCAATTAACTTGCATGCCATATTGCTTTTCTTGTGTATAAGTGTAACCCATGTAGCATAGTAATAGTTTTCCTTTCTGGCTGGTCACAAATTCGGCTCCTTCGGTCATTTTGTACTTTGTATATCTATAAAATGTATATATAATAGTTAATGTCAAATTAAATGTGATAAATAATCTATGTTAGTGATAAGTAGGAATGTTTATACTTACGTGTTTTTGAATTTACAGCAAAATTAGGAGCTGCTTGCTTCTTTAGTTGGGGATAATTGTTTGTGATGTTGTTGTAGCTGTTATGAAAAACATGAAAGTAGTATATTATTAATTAATGTTTCGGTACATTTGCAATGTTAGAGCTCATTTCTACTACAAAAGTGTATCTTCATGATTCACATTGTGAAGATACTTACATATTTTTTTAGGTTGGTCTTTGCCAGTATAGTTGTTTCTTCAGCTTCTGGAGAGTAGTTTGTAGTGTTATCTTAAATAAAAAAGGAACATATGTATTAGAATAATCACCATGTTGGTATGTTTTTTAATAGATTATCTGGTAATTATGTTCTTTAATATACTTACTTTGTGATTATTATCTGTATTATTCAGAATGTGGAGTTCTGTATTATGTCTGTATATCTATTCGTTGTGTTTGCTCTGTAAATAAACAATATATAATAGAACATAATGAGAACAGTTCTAAATGTTTGTATTGTTTTTCCACATTTATTTCAGTTGCATAATACTTACGTAGTAAAATGTATTGGAGAAATAGTACTGATGTCCTTAGTTCATTAGTAGTGCAGTTTTCAGTAGTAGAATCTACAGAAAAAAAGAAATATGTGGGGCAAAAGTCATTATTTCTGTGTGTTTAGATTTATGTGCACATAATGAATCAATGTGAAATTACTTACATAGTTATTAGAATCTGTATTCCTAGGGTTTGTTCACAGTTATTTTGAGTAGAATATTCAGTACTTGTTGTATCTAAAAAAAATAGTTTCATATAATTATTTAGCATGTTAAGTAGTATGAATAGCAAAGGGGCACTGGGTATTTAGCAGGTAAGTAAGTAGTATTAGCAAATAATGCACTTTCTATTTTATTTACTTACTTAGAAGATGTGATAGTAGGTTGATAGTCTGGTTCTTCTAGTTGTTGTGCAGCAATTCGGATAGAGATGAATCTCCTTCAGTGACTTTTGGCAAGTAGTTTGTGCTTAGATTTTAATTGTTTATATAGGGGAGTGTCAGTAGTAATTACTTTGCTATTGGTTCATTTAAAAAATTAGGTTTGTGATTGATTAGTTAGTATATTTGAATTTCAGTTGTGATTACTTTGTAATAGAAGTGAAAAACAAAAACAAATTATAAAATTATACAAAGTAGTATAGAATATTTTTATATGTGTAGGTGATATAATTATACCAATAGGATATTTTTGACAAATTAATAGTGTGTCTATAGTATTAATTTAAGTATTGTGTGTTTATTTAGATGTGAAAACATATAAAACGTTAATTAATTATGCAAACAGATGCATATAAAAAGTCGATATAGCTGATAATCCGATATTGAAGTGCACGATATTTTTGATGTCGATATTATAGTTAATGTCATTATTTTTTGTAGATAGCGATATTTTTGTTTTCCGATGTTAATGTAGTCGATATAAAAGTAAACGATGTTTTTGTATATCGATATTAAAAAATCGATATTTGTGTATATATCTAGTTAAGTATAGGAACCCGATATTTTTGATTTCGATATTTTTGCTCCGATATTTTTGTACGTCGATATTGTGAATCTCGATATTTTGTCAGACATTCCTTTTAAAGACCTGTGAAAAACTCGAGTGTGGAGGAGTTAAGACTCCAGACACTGCCCAGCAGAGTCCACGTCAGCTCAAGCTGCAGCACCCTGGGCTGAGACACACGGGGCGGGGGATTAAAGCCTGTTTGAGTGTGTCTAATCAAGTATCTAACACTTCAATCGTGCATGCTTCTGACATTTTTAGACTTAAAAAGAGATATATAAGCTCTATTTTTCCACTAACACAAAAAAAATTCAATTCACTGTCTCTCAGCCTCGGGTTTGGCTCCAATCCATGACAGCCAGCTGTGGCCACAAGATAGCGTTTATTTCCTACACCATTTAAGCTAAAAGACAAAACAGCCAGAAAATCTTGCACTCCTTAATACTTAATCAGAATGGACCACATCATCTGTGCACCGGGGGCAGTATTACATAAAGTGCCCCGGGGGCGCAACAGGTGTTTGCTCTCACTTTGCACGTCCTCTGGGCACTTTGGTATTTTAGAAGGGCCCACAGACGCTTGTGCAGCACCTTCTGTAATACCGATAATGCTGGTGCACATAAAGCGCCAGCGCTATCTGCAGGGCCGGACTGGCCATGGCGGGCACCGGGCAATCCCCCGGTGCGCCACACGGGTGCGGGGCTGGTTTGGGGCCCCTGGGGGCCATTTTTGTAGTAGGGCCGTTTTTGCAGCATAGCTGTTAAATCGGCCCTGTAACAAAAACGGCCCAAAACCGGCCCCGCGTGGGGAGGAGGGACCGGCCGAGCACTTTGCCAGGGCCGGTTTTGGCTCCCAGTCTGGCCCTGGCTATCTGCAGGGGGTGTATCCTCATTTGCATGGGGTCTGCCTCATAGAAATGAGGGAATCCCTTTGCCTCTGTGCCCACGCCCTAATACAGAAGCGGGTGCAGAGGCATAGAAGCGCTCACGAGGTGCACTGACAGTGTACTAAAAGGAGGCACGCTGTCAGTGAGCCCCCTGATGGCAGCCATCTGGAGGGCGAAAGGGGGTTCCCATGGACCCCTAGATATCCTGACTGCACCCGCCTGCTTGACTGCACCCGCCTGCAAGGATATCTCTAATCCAGTTCAAAATGGCAGGCGGGTTGCCACCTGCACAGAGAAAAACAGAGCGGCTGTAAAGCATTCGCTCTGTTTTTCACCTGAATGCGCTGGATCCCAGGCCAGCATGAGTTTGCAGCCAGAGCAAACAATGAAAATGCGCTTTTACCATAATACGGATCCCTAACAGCCACAGGGCGAGCATCACACTTCAAACTGCACCACTTTTGCGTTTTCAGCAAAGAACAACTGCATCAAACTTCTCCAGTTGCTGTTGCCTCATATAATCAAGATGCCCATGTGTGCTATGAACAGCTGTATCATCCATGAGCTGGCCCTCTGAGTAGGCCTCGCGAAAGAACAACCCTAGCTCAAGCACCATACTAGTAGTTAATATGCTTTTCCCAACACAATATCCAACTATTGAAGAAACAGAGGGGCATATTATCAAGGGGGTTTATCTCCGCTTTTTTGGCTTTAAAAGCCAAGAAAGTGGAGATGAAATTATCTCCCTATTACCTAGCTGTCGCTAACACCAGTTAGCGACAGCTAGTAGGAGATAGTGACCATCTTGGGCCCCGCTTTGAATGTCAGTGAAATTTATCACTAATGACATGCAAAGTGGGCGTGCCAAGATGTTAGCGACTGGAAACAGTCGCTAACATCGCTATCTCCTATTACCAACTTTTGGAGATATTCGCGCTAAGCGCGAATATCTCCAAACGCTAACACCCGCCCCAGAGCAGTTCTTAGCCATGTTATCCAATGGTAGGTGGATAACATGGCTAAGAGCATTAGCTCGGTAATGCCTGAATATCGCTGACTTTACAGCGATATTCATGCATTTCGGCCGATTTTTATCGCTTAGGAGATAAACCTTGATAATAGCAAGGTTCCTAAGCGATAAAAATCGCCGCAGCTCGGCGATAAAAATATTGCCGCTAAGCCAACATAGCGATAATTATCGCTAGTTGTTGGTAATATGCCCCACAATCACTACTTCAGACTGACCTGATTAATCTCACCTAATTTCCAAGCAACCTCACACACAGATGAACTGAGAACAATTATGCAGGCACTAGACGCAAAGTGCACACACTAACTCATCCTTCACCATTCAACCCCATCTTTAAACACTACCAAATCAAGAAAACTGTCTTAAAGAACTTAATATAAAATATAAGCCAATCATACCCTTTTCAGCCAAAGCAGCAGTTTCAAAAGAGAGAAGGCATATTGGAGTGCACTGGGTATAAGAAGGGAAGAGCAACATTATAATTCCCGGGATTGCTGAAATACAAGTTCTGGTCGTTTTTAAGTGCTGTTAAATGCGTTACAATAAATAATCATGCATAATGATGGTATTTGGTCTTGATATAAAATGTTGTGCTGTACTGTGAGAACTGCTTTGACCCCTCACAAAATCTGCAACATCCCCACTGCTAAATAAAAAATACCTGCCTGGCTTGTCTGCAGTGTGGCTGTCAGTCTCAATATCGATTATTGAAATACTGTACTACAAGGATACTGCAGTAAAAGTATTGAGAAACAAATATCTTGGAGGTACGTTTATAAGTATAGGGGTATATTATCAACAACTAGCGATAATTTTTGTCTCTAACTTGTTTAGAGACAAAAATTATCGCCGCACATCGGCGATTTTTATCGCAGATAAACCTTGCTATTAGCAAGGTTTATCGCAAATGCGATAAAAAACGCCCGCAATGCATGAATATCGCTGAAAAGTCAGCGATATTCATGCATTATCGAGCAAATGCTCTTAGCCATGTTATCCACCTCCCATTGGATAACATGGCTAAGAACTGCTCAGGGCAGGTGTTAGCTTTTGGAGATATTCGCCCTTAGCGCAAATATCTCCAAAAGTTGGTAATAGGAGATAGCGATGTTAGCGACTGTTTCCAGTCGCTAACATCTTGGCACGCCCACTTTGCATATCATTAGTGATAAATATCACTGACATGCAAAGTGGGGCCCAAGATGGTCGCTATCTCCTATTAGCTGTCGCTAACTGGTGTTAGCGACAGCTTGGTAATAGGGAGATAATTTTATCTCCGCTTTCTTGGCTTTTAAAGCCAAAAAAGCGGAGATAAAACCCCTTGATAATATACCCCTTAGTTCTTAATTGCAAATGTATGTATAATCTGAAAAATGAAATAAAAAAAACCTATACTAATCTACATATACTTAATTATGCCAAGAGAATCAGAATTTCATTAAAAACACGGAGGATAGCATTATGCATTATTCCTTTAATGCAAACTCCACACAGCCACCTTGAAGTATTATATCACACATAAATTTGTTCTAAAACAGAATACAGCTAGCCCATAATGGGCATGCACACAGTACAATCTGCCTCTTTGAAATGCGGACCAAATTTCGCCCATTATGTATTACGAAAAGTCCAAAATGGTATGGCACAACAGGAAACAAAAGAATTTCTCAAATAACGAAGAAGCTGCGTAGCAAAACCAAAGAAAGGAAATACTCAGTGTGTAGAGTCTTCCAGGTGTTGGAGACACGTTGATGCAAAATACTAGAAATTATCTGAAATTAAACAGGAATATTAGAACATCCTCTACAGGCAAAAGTGTAAGCAGCTCTAAAATAAATAGCGCATAAATAAATGCAATGCACATAATATAAATTGTTGACTTATTAAAACTTTACATTTCACTACATGCATTAGTTTTGAATAGATTTTTTTTAATTAATTCATTTATTTCATCAATGAACTGATTAATAAACAAATTAAAAAAATTGCATGTGTCTACATGGTGCACTCGACATAAGTTTCCATATCAGAACAATTGCTACAGTCAACTCATAAAGAAGTTACAAACCAACGACAATATAGTTGTACGCCAGCCTGATAAAGATGGCAACGTGGTCCTCTGGCCACGTGAACTTTATCTAGAAGAAACACTTAGCCACTTTAATGACCGTGATTGTTACAAATGAAGCGACATGAGAACTGTCAAACTGGCATGGAGTGTGTGAGAAAGTGCCATCTTTCTTGCATTGGTATGCCCCCACTATTTTCTGAACTGCTGATGTGCTTTGACTGAGTGTGCCCTGGGTTCCTGCCAACCAGGTACCCAGGGCCTGTGTTCCTTCCCTAAAACTGTGCTGAAACAAAAAATCCAATTGGCACCTCTCACCACCTGTCAGCCCATAGTAAATGATACCCTAGGTACCCAGGGCATGGTGACCAGTGAAGACCCCTGGGGGGCTGCAGCACTGATTGTGCCACCCTCAGGGGCCCTGTACCCTGGCACCCACACACTGCTTTGTACAGAACTAAACCAAGAGTCGACATGGCACACATCCCTGTGTGCTATGCCCACAGAACCCGCTGCCCTAGCATACTTCAGTCACCCCTCTAGCTGGGTGCCCTATGCCGGAGGTGTGGGCACAGGTGCATGAGACCTGTGCCCCTAAAAGTACCCAGGGCCATTCCTGGGCACTGTAAGTGCAGTGATGCCATTAAGAGTATATAGTGCTGGGAAGTTGTCATTACGAACTCCACAGCACCATAATGGCTACACTGAAGACTGACAAGTTTGGTACCAAACTTCTCAGCACATTAAACCCGCACTGATGCCAGTGTGGGATTTAATGTAAAATGCACTAGAGGGCATCTTAGAGATACCCCTTGAAAACCTAACCTACAATCCACGTCTGGGCTGAGTGGCTGCAGAGGCTGCCACACAGCAAACATGTTGCTGGACCCCTGGGTAGGAGAGCCCCCGCTCTCCTGGGCCTGCACCAATGCACATTCTGGGCGAGGTGCGAGGTCTCCTCCCCCAGGATGGGCAGGGGGAAGCTTCAAAGGCATGCCGCCTCTGTGAGCTTCCCCAGACCATTTGCTGTACCAAGCAACCATCCCCCACAAGTCCTGACCCCCACTCTGGCGGGAAGACTGGAGGGAAAAACTACGTCAGGAAGGGGGGGGGGTGCCAGCCTGTGCCCACACCACCCCTCAGGTGGTGGAGACTAGGTGAAGCACAACCCCGGGCTTCGGCCATCTTGAAGATGGGGAGCCCTGCCCAATCACAGCTAGGTTCCTGCCTCCCTTCCACAGGAGAGGAGAAGGCTAGTGGGTGTACTTACCCCAGGACAGAGACCCATTGGTTCCTGTCCTTGCCCTACTTGTAACCCCCCAAAATTCAGTATTTAGGGGCTCCCTGAACCTTCCTTCCTTAGATCCCGATACGAAAAGAAGAAAGAAGATCAAGAAGAAGAAGACCTGCCGTGCAGCTGCTAACAACAGGACGACAACAACTGACTTTGCCCCAGCCCTACCGGCCTGTCGATCCTGGAACCTGCTCCTGCCTAATCCCAGCAACTCCTGCGGACAGCAACCTTGGGACACCCAGAGGACCTGCCTGCCTTGACCCTCTTAAAGACTGAGACTCCCATCAGCAGAGGCTCTGCTGCAACAACCCACCTGGTGCCAGCCAGAAAGCTCCGGACCAGGCCACTCTGCACCCGCCGAGCCCGGGCCGGGCCCAACCGAACCAAGACCACGAGAATGTCCCCCCGGCGACTGGGACCTGAAGTCCAGTGCCCAAAGACCCTCCTCGACGAACCAGACGACGCCTGCAGGATCAGAACCAGGGGCCACCCCAACCGCGACCAGCTGAGGGTAAGCTTTTCCGACACCCAAAGACACCCCTGCACCCGGCGCCCTACAGCCCCCTGTGCCTCCCTTTGGGGTACCTACCTGTGCTCCAAGATCCCAACTTACCTCTCGAAGTGTTTGTTCCTTTTTGACATTTCCCATTGGATAACATTGAGCGCCCGATGGCTCAAAAGCATCCTGCACCCAGCCGCCCGATTGCCGCTGGCTGTGCCACCTTTGTCCTATCCTACTTCCCCCTTGCCCTGAGCAAGTGACAAGGAGCCCAGCTCCCAGAGGCGCGTGGCCTGCTAGCCAGCAGCCACCAACCGAAGGCCCCCGTTCCCTCATTGGACATCATTGGGCCTAACTACCTCTGCACCCGACTGGCCCTGTGCTGCTGAGGCTGAACCAACTGTACCTACCTGACCTTGGGGGACCCCTGAGTCTATGCCCAGAACCATAACTTCACCAGCCAAGTACTCACCTGAAAACCGGTAACTCAGTTACCTGCTATTGGATAACATTGACCAATTTTGACTCGAAAATTTTTTGTGTGAAGTTTTGAAAGTGAAAATATTTATACAAAATCAGCCGAATTCCGAATTCTGAAGTACTCACCTGTGATCAGGGGAGAAGCCAGTACTCTACCTTTCAGCCCAGTACTGAAGCGCAAAAGTAATCCTTACCGGGTTAACTAGTAACCTGTATTTTCTCCATAGGAACCCATTGTCTGCTTTTCTATGAAATTTCTTCTAAGTGTCTACTTTTGAAAACTTGAAATATTCTTTAAAAACCATATGAAATACTGAAACGCAATTACCTACCTGTTTTAAGTTAAGACCCCAGTGCTGGCCCTAGGAGACCAGTGCTGGATTACAAAAGTAACGTGATCGTACTTTACCTGCAACCTGAATTTTCTCCCATTGAATAACACTGTCAGATTTACATTGAAAATGTTCTAAGTGTGAACCTTTAAAACAGCTTTATATTCATGAAAATTCATTACAGACACTAAACCGTTTTTGCTAATCTGTTTCAGCTTAGACCCCAGGACTGAATCTAGGATTTAGACCTGGAACTACTAAAGTAATCTACACTGTAATTAACTGTACTTTTATGATAATAATCCATTGAGCTCAATGCTAAAGTGTGTCTAGACTTGTGTTGCCTTCAGCAACCCCTGTACCTATTGTGTTCACATACCTTATTGCTTCCTTGCAAAGTAATTACATGAAAGTATTCATACCTAGCAAAGTATAATTTTATGCCTGCTGGTTCTAAAAATAAAACCACTAAATCTTTGGATATAACAACCATTGGCCTGGAGTTCAGTCTTTGAGTGGGTGAAATCTTTTGCTGACTAAGGGGCCGATTCCGATCCGTTAAAATTATTCCGCCCTACGACTGGCATTCGTATCCGAATCCGTACGATTGGGAACTTTACGTCCGACCTGCGAATTCCGATCCGTTCCCGTCGATTTCCGTATGATTATCACCGAACCGTCCGATTCACAGTCGATGATCCGTACGAGTATGCATCGGGAATCCTACCGTACGATTCGTAACCAGGCTGTACGAACACACTAGTACGATCCTGTACGAGAAGCCTGACAGCGTTTCGGACGGAACAAAGTTTTCGCACATAAATAAAGATTCGTACGGCAAATATCGGCTCGCATCAAGCAGCGTCAACACATACCACACGTGTACTCCTCGCTCAAGCACAGGTACGACACGCACACCACCCTACGCGAACCCCCCCACCCGCCAACGGCCCGTACAAGTCGATCGCACGCACAAGTACGACATGTACACCCCCTACGCGAACACCCCCAGCCGCCAACGGCCCGTACCAGTCAACCGCACGCACAAGTACGACACGCACCCCCCCCAACCAGCCCACGCGAACAGCCCCACCCGCCAACGGCCCGTATCAGTCAACCGCACGCACAAGTACGACACGCACACCCCCCCAACCTGCCCACGCGAACACCCCCACCCGCCAACGGCCTGTACCAGTCAACCGCACGCACAAGTACGACACGAACACCCCCCAACCAGCACCCGCGAACAGCCCCACCCGCCAACGGCCCGTACAAGTCAACCGCATGCACAAGTACGACACGCACACACCCCCAACCAGCCCACGCGAACAGCCCCACCCGCCAACGGCCCGTACAAGTCAACCGCACGCACAAGTACGGCACGCACACCCCCCCAACCAGCCCACGCGAACAGACCCACCCGCCAACGGCCCGTACAAGTCAACCGCACGCACAAGTATGACACGCACACCCTCCTACGTGAACAGCCCCACCCGCCAACGGCCCGTACAAGTCAATCGCACGCACAAGTACGACACGCACACCCCGCTACGCGAACAGCCCCACCCGCCAACGGCCCGTACAAGTCGATCGCACGCACAAGTACGACACGCACACCCCCCTACGCGAACACCCCCACCCGCCAACGGCCCGTACAAGTCGATCGCACGCACAAGTACGACACGCACCCCCCCAACCAGCCCACGCGAACAGCCCCACCCGCCAACGGCCCGTACCAGTCAACCGCACGCACAAGTACGACACGCACACCCCCCCAACCAGCCCACGCGAACACCCCCACCCGCCAACGGCCCGTACCAGTCAACCGCACGCACAAGTACGACACGCACACCCCCCAACCAGCCCACGCGAACAGCCCCACCCGCCAACGGCCCGTACAAGTCAACCGCACGCACAAGTACGACACGCACACCCCCCCAACCAGCCCACGCGAACAGCCCCACCCGCCAACGGCCCGTACAAGTCAACCGCACGCACAAGTACGGCACGCACCCCCCCCTACGTGAACAGCCCCACTCGCCAATGGCCCGTACAAGTCAATCGCACGCACAAGTACGACACGCACACCCCCTACGCGAACAGCCCCACCCGCCAACGGCCCGTACAAGTCGATCGCACGCACAAGTACGACACGCACATCCCCCTACGCGAACACCCCCACCCGCCAACGGCCCGTACAAGTCGATCGCACGCACAAGTACGACACGCACACCCCCCTACGCGAACAGCCCCACCCGCCAACGGCCCGTACAAGTCGATCGCACGCACAAGTACGACACGCACATCCCCCTACGCGAACACCCCCACCCGCCAACGGCCCGTACAAGTCGATCGCACGCACAAGTACGACACGCACACCCCCCTACGCGAACACCCACACCCGCCAACGGGCCGTACAAGTCGATCGCTCGCACAAGTACGACACGCACACCCCCCTACGCGAACACCGCCAACGGCCCGTACAAGTCGATCGCACGCACAAGTACGACACGCACACCCCCCCAACCAGCCCACGCGAACAGCCCCACCCGCCAACGGCCCATACCAGTCAACCGCACGCACAAGTACGACACGCACACATAACGCCAACACCCAAAGCAGCACTAGGACTTACCAAACAAGTCGCACAACAACACTGAACATGTCTCCTGTGTACACACCATTGAGAATCAATGTCCTGGTCACAGCCAAACAGAGGTCAACACTAACACCCACCCCATATAACACACACACAACCAATTCAAAATAAGCCACACCCACTATTTGACCAATAAAAGGGTCCACACATACAACCCATCATCCTTTGCAACATACCCATTCTTGCGAGGAAACTGAGAGCACACCAACAATTGCAGCCACATACCTTCACACATACACCCTATCACATCTACACCCACACCACCCCCTTCACAATCACAACCACACACCCTCATCCATACACACCATCACACCCTCAATCACATACACCTCACACCATGAACACACCCAAGAATCCAAAGTTCACTAACCCGGAGAATGAGATCCTTACAGATGAAGTTATCAGAGTTGAGCCACAGCTGTTTGGCGCATTGGTCAGACAGACCAGCCTGGCAGAAAAAACACGCCTGTGGGAGAGGATCGTATACCGGGTCAATGCTGTTGCACCCATCAGGCGCACCAGGGCGGACTGCCAGTCCAGGTGGTATGAGCTGCGGAGGATGGTCAAGAGGAAAATGGGAATAAACAAAAACAGAGAGGTCAGGTCAGTTTCAAAAACCACAAAGCGGAGTCAAATGAGCATCACACACCCACTTTGGGTGGGAAAGAAAGCCCTCACACACCGACCTGGTCAGTGTCATGCTTCATCATCGGGCCCCACCAAAGAGACCGAGTGCCTCTTTGGTGTGCTGCGACGCCAGAAAGACTGCGGAGCTGGTTGTGTGAGAAGGGCGTGCTGTGAGGTAGAATTAAAATTAAAAGTGCCTAAAAAAGTATCAGAAAAATAAATTTTAATTAGTGATCCCTAAGGCACAGAGAAAAAGTATTATGTGTTTGAATTTAGCTGCCAAGGTATTAGGATTGGTTAAATTAAAAAATACATTACATCAGTCAACATGTTTCTGCCATATGGGTGGTTTCAATTTACCAAGGCATTCATCAGGACTAAACCCCGGCGGTATGGACTCTCTAATCGTCCATCCTAACCTGGGGACGCGAAAGTGAAAATCTAAAAAAAGGTGAAAAAGTGCTTAAAAAAGGAGAGCAGGTTGCTCAATCCAAAAAAACTCCAAATTGTAGAGTATATCAGCACTTTAAAACAGGGCGCTACTTGCACCATGGGTCTCGGGTGGGGGGTAGGTGCGTGCCAGGCACATCGCCCTCAGCGCTCACAACCCACTGTACACCTGGAAGATGCCTCAGAACCGGACCCCGACGATGGTGCAAGTAGCGCCCTGTTTTAAAATGCTGATATACTCTACAATTTGGAGTTTTTTTGGATTGAGCAACCTGCTCTCCTTTTTTAAGCACTTTTTCACCTTTTTTTAGATTTTCACTTTCACGTCCCCAGGTTAGGATGGACGATTAGAGAGTCCATACCGCCGGGGTTTAGTCCTGATGAATGCCTTGGTAAATTGAAACCACCCATACGGCAGAAACATGTTGACTGATGTAATGTATTTTTGAATTTAACCATTCCTAATACCTTGGCAGCTACATTCAAACACATAATACTTTTTCTCTGTGCCTTAGGGATCACTAATTAAAATTTATTTTTCTGATACCTTTTTAGGCACTTTTAATTTTAATTCTACCTCACAGCACGCCCTTCTCACACAACCAGCTCCGCAGTCTTTCTGGCGTCGCAGCACACCAAAGAGGCACTCGGCCTCTTTGGTGGGGCCCGATGATGAAGCATGACACTGACCAGGTCGGTGTGTGAGGGCTTTCTTTCCCACCCAAAGTGGGTGTGTGATGCTCATTTGACTCCGCTTTGTGGTTTTTGAAACTGACCTGACCTCTCTGTTTTTGTTTATTCGCACTTAACCGGGGACTGAGAGAGTGTCCTTGAATCTCCCTACCTCCCCCATTGTTGTTATGCAAGAGGAAAATGGACCAGGACTACGCCTCTGCACACCACACTGGAGGTGGTGGTCCCCGCAGACCTCCTGTATACCATCCCTGGGAGGAGAGAGTCATGGCCCTGCTGCCACCGGTGGGAGTTCATGGAATAGAAGGAGCCCTTGAGTCTGGTGAGTGTACAAAAAATACATGTCACATGGGTGGACTTACAACAGTGCCCAACAGCATGGGGTGGGTGGCCATGAGTCCTAGCAGGACACAACTAAAAGTGGTTTGTTGCAAGTGGGCGCCACAAAGGGTTGAAGGTGGAGGGTAGGAGGGTGCTCTCATTCCACATGTCCCAGGGCCTCACTCAAGTACCATGCACAATGTACAGGGATAGGGAAATATCACAAAAGATAGTAGACCACAGCTCCAAAACAATTTCATGTTGTGGACACACCTTCCAGAGATGCAATATTTTGTGACACAGTAAGGCAGTGTAGCAAGCGAGCAACCACAAACAACCTGTATCCATCCCTGTCTCCCTCTCCCTCTGTCGCTCAGTCGCCCTCTCCCACAGTCGCCCTCTCCCACATTCGCTCTCTCCCACAGTCGCCCTTTCCCTCTGTCTCCCTCTTCCTCTGTCGCTCAGTCGCCCTCTCCCTCTGTCTCCCTCTCCCTCTGTTGCCCTCTCCCACATTCGCCCTCTCCCACAGTCGCCCTCTCCCACAGTCGCCCTCTCCCACAGTCGCCCTCTCCCACAGTCGCCCTCTCCCTCTGTCTCCCTCTCCCTCTGTCGCTCAGTCACCCTCTCCCACAGTCGCCCTCTCCCTCTGTCTCCCTCTGTCGCTCAGTCGCCCTCTCCCACATTCGCCCTCTCCCACAGTCGCCCTCTCCCACAGTCGCCCTCTGTCTGCCTGCCTCCCTCTGTATCCATCCCTCAGTGTTCCTCCCTCTGTCACCTCAATGCAGCTCCCTGGGGCACACACACAGTTGCACACAAGCACTGCACAGGCCTTACAAACACCATAGAGCAGAATGTTAAGGGATGTCTCACAAGTACCAGCAGTCATCTGCTATGTGTCTGCAACACACCCACCATTTGCAGTCAACACTGTACTGTGTCAGGACACACATCTCGGAAAGCTCTGTAGTACACAATGGGCACAGGTGTGGGCAGCACAAGTCCCTCCTGTGATCACTGGAAATACAAACACCAGGACAAGGTCACACATCCTGTGCACCAACACAAATCCACGTTTGTGCCAGCATGCTACATGAGGGGACAGCCAAATCATGAATGATGGACGCTTGCAATTCACAACCAAAGTAATAGCATGCCCTGTCATACACCCCCCATACAGAAACTCATCCCCTGGGGACAGGCATTGGAGTGCAACACTGTCCCAATTGTCATGTACCACAACAAAACACTCACTCATATGAATATGCATACAACTCATACATGCACATAGCAGATGCTCCAGTCCATTGTGCCTCTCAAACAATGCACGTGCCTCATCTCATGAACTTTGTGGATGCCCCTAAGTACCAACATGGACATGGGTATCGACAAGGTGATGCGTCTTTGAGAAGTGCCAAGTTCAAAAGCCATGATCTATAACTGTGTGTGTACAGGTCCAGGGGTGTTGGCATTGTTTGGCCATCATGGAACAGCAAAAGACATCCAAAGTAGTAGATGACATGCAAAATAATGATGCTCTGTCTCTTACATCAACATGCTGCATATGAACTCTGTGCATGCATGACGCAGACATAAGGATTTACACAGTATCCTGGATGTTGCGTGAAACTGAGCAATGCTTTACACGTGTGGTGCCGGCAACATAAGACACAGCAATGGCTGTGTCAGTCATTGTCAAGAGAATGGAAGAATGTAAATACCCCATCGTACATTTTATTTTTCTACCACTACATACACAACTGAACAATTTCAACAATGTAAAGCTTGTGGAACTGTGATGCTGATAATGGATAACTAAACAAGATGTCACTTGATAGTGCCTTAACAGTGTCTGTCTCTCCCACACACAGGGGAACGTGCGGAGCTCCCCCCCAACCAGTGGGGAGAAGGATCCCAGGCTCAGCAGGACCCAGACCCCACCGACAGCGCCGTCCCTCAACGCATTGTGGATGACCCAACCAACCTGGCTCCTCTGGATCCCAAACCCCTGCAGCAACTGTACCAGCTACATCTCAGCCAACCACCGGACCCATTCCCACCACATCCCAGCAGACAGGTCACAGCCCTGCCCATGATCCACAAGAGAGCCAGTCTGAAAATGAGGGACACCCTTTGTTGGGCGCCCCTGAGGTTGGTGACGACCTCCACCCTGCCAGCACTTGGGGGCCCGTCGATCGGATGTGCCCACAAGCTCAGGCCGTGCTCATGTGGGTCAGGGTGGTGGGAGTGGCGGAAGGCGGAGGCGAGAATATGGACAGTCAGCTGCAGCACCCGGTATGCCTGAACTCACTAACATCCTGGAGGCATACCAGCGGGACACCAGGGAGGTAAGCCAGCTTGCGGAGGCCCTCAACCAGGTCAAACAACAGCAGGAAGAGCAAATAGCCAGGCAAGACCTACATTATGGACGGGTGGAGGCAAACCAGGCTCAGCTCTTGATGGTGCATCGGGACATTTGCCATACGCTACGTCAGATGGCTGCCAACATGCAGCCACCTCCCTTTGTCACAAGGCCAGCAACATCACAGCAAAGTGCAACACCAGCCACAGGGAGGGAGGAGGAGGAGGAGGAGGAGGAACCCTCTGACGTAGCGTCCCATGCACCGTCCATGCCTGCATATGAGGGTCCCCCAAGGAAGGTGGGTCGTCCACGGCGAAGACGTTGAGGGCCAGTGGGCCATGGACATCTCCCAGGACACTGGACCTGGCATTTTGCCCCTGGGTGCAACAGCATCCCCTATGAGACTCTCCCACATGGACTTGCTGGTCACAGTCTGCCCAATGATGCCAAGCACTGTGGCCTGGACTCTGGTGACTGAAACTGTAAGGCATCTCATCTCCAGCAGTGAACTTTAGATTCCACACCTTCCTGTACAGCACCTATTCACGTTTCCTGCACAAGATCACCCAATAAATATTCAAAACCTCGTACGCATTTGGTGAGTTATCTTTGAAACAGCATAAAGTGATATGTGTGTGCAAATGTATAAAAAGCAAGGGTATACAACAAACTGCAGTCAGCCACACACTTCGATCAGAATCTGAGTGAGTACACACATTGGTCAGAAAATCCTAACAACTACATACATGGATGGAAAGACACACCTGCGTGGGACAGTAAATGCTGGAGGGGGGTTTGGATCCCAAAAAATGCTATCACAGGCAGGCCCAGGAGAGTCACTTTGAGGTGTACATATCAGTGGCACAAAAGTAGTAGTCCACGTAGGGAGTACCTACAACTGTGTCCTCAGGTATGTGAGCTATCATCAGCATGATGCAGTACTGTGGATGTGATGTGTGGCGCACAGGACAAGGGTGGCAGGACAGACTGTGGGCAATGGGCTGTAGCACTCTACACAAGCACACCTGAATAGGTGACCTACCCCTATGTAGCTACAAGTACTATACTACTGTAATGGGAGCAACGCATACAGAACAACTACACACATCTGACAAATACCTACACCACAACGGGGAAATCACACCACACCCAAGAGACATGGTCATGGTGTGTGTCCCATGTGGCAACTTGACTGACTGTGACAGCTATGTTACAGTGGTGTGAGCAGGTTGTGTACAGCCATGTGACTGTAAGCAAGCAGTTTTGTGCTATTGTGGTGTTGACAAGGTAATACTGTACAATATTGTGCCTATGGAAGGGGGGGGTGTGTTGGACACGGCACATGACCTGGTGGTACGTAGACCCAATGTCATGTGAATCTGCATAGTCGTGCCAGTATGTGTTGTACACACAGGCATAGCAGCAGCAATGGCTAAGTCCGAAGCATTGTGATAGCAGGAGGGTGACTGTCTGGTGTTGTCTGTGTGTAGGGTGGCAGGAGCATGCTCCATAAATGGATGGAAGGAGGGTCATCCTGTAGGTGTCAGTGTTCCTGGATGGTGTGCGCTGCATGGTGGCTGTGTATGCAGCAGCAGCAATGAGTGAAGACATGACGGCAGGAGGAGTGTGACAACTTGCAAAACAAGCACATACCACAACGGCATTGGCAAGCCACAAAGTGACATGTGTATGTGAAGGCAGGAGTGTCTGCCTCACTCAGGGTCACTGACAATTAAATGGCACAGTAATCACCAAAGATCACAGTCACTGGATCAGGGCCCTTACGGACAAGTGGGGCACAGGACACACAGCGTCAGCAGGTGTAGACTACAGCTAGTGTGTTCAAAGCTAAACAGCAGCTACAAAGCCATCTACCTCACACACAACATAGTATACTAGCCTTCCCCAACCCCATGCATGTGGTCACTTTACAGGTAAACACATAACAAGCATCAGCTAAGTTAATGACAAATAGTATAGATGCACATTAGAAGGACATGTGCGTGACATCAAGGCGGCACAATATTCCGTAGAAGTCAGACGTCATGCACAACATGATTATTTACATTGTGAGCCCATGGAGCATCATCAAACATACATGTGCATTGGCAGAAGTCCAAATTACACTATTAATGATGTCACCTGTAATGCAGCAGTACTATTAGCTACAAGCCTGTCAAGGACTGGCCGTACCTTTCTTCATCAGAGTGGTGTGATGCTCAAAGGGTTCCACCTCCAAATAGCCCCTTGGTCTGAGTACAAACGACAGACACAAAAGGGTGATCAGGCGAGGGAAGGAGAGGATGGGAACTGCTGGGAGGGAGACCTGAAACAGAGGCAAATAACCATTAGGAGTACATTCTCATGTCACTGACATTTCAAAAACCTCATTTGATACACTGTACCAGTCACACCTGTGAAGTGTACTAACTGGAGACAAGTTTAGACAATTAATCATGCCATCACATGAGATCCGATGCTATGACACGGACACATAAAACCTAGGACAGTCTGTCATCCATTAGAGTCATGTGTAACGCTCCCAACTGAGCTACCATGCAATTAGATCTATGTTGTTAAAACTCATTCACTGGCTCAGATGAGGTGGACCTTACAAACAAATGGAAATATATGGAAATGCTACTTACGCTAACTTTAATGTCTGTATCTGATATTGGTTACCCATAAGGGCCATGTAGGCAAACTTGACTTCACCCACAACAGCTGTAACTATCACATATGATGAGGAAGCTAATGACCGACATGCAATGAAGGCCCTCTGTAGCCAGTCTTTTGATCTGTCAAGTTTGCATTACTATGCAAAACATGACATGCAGGTAGAAGAAATATAAAGTGCTAGTGATGTTGATACAAGCCACATAATGAGACCCTACCATTACACAGTAATGCTGCACGGGACCAGAGATTCATGTGAATGACTGCACTCCACTGGTGCAATACATTAAATCACATATGCATCATCCCAACATTTACTTTTTTCATGCTAAACATACATGGCATCATGTGAATCAAAACAGCACTGCTACTCACTGTGAAGGCTGGCGTAGCAGTATTCTCAACCTGCACTGAGGTAACGACATGACAGTGACATGATATACTGCTACAAGGGGCAATGCATCCATGTAAACAGATTCACAGGACAGTTGTCTTAACATGTGGAACATACACTGTGCCACACCCACACCACATGGTTTCATGGTAATCAAACTGGACTGGCCCACAAGCTGGAGGTGAGGATCCAGTCACATTCTAATGCACACAGTGAGGCTGCAATCCCCCACAGAGTCCGTGGTTGTGACCTCTGACACAATGTCAACCCATGGTATTTGCAATGTTGCAGTGGCAATGTCTACACACATTGATGCATTCACCAGAGTCTCAAACTACAACGGATGACAGTCAGATGGGGTGACTATCCTGTCATGGGAGTGGGCATACATGTAATAAGTTACATAATGTAGTTGCATGTATGCATGGTCTCACTACATGCACATGAACATGTACCACACGTTTCAAAACATACCAACGCTAAACAGCCTCATATGAGTCCTTACCCAAATTGACTTCTCCACATGTCCATGCATGCTCCGTTGATTTGGCTGACGTTGCAATCATAATGAGTTATAGCAGGATGACCACGATGACCCCAACGGACAATAGGCAGGGCGAGCTGTGGATGAGAGTGGCACACAAGGGGTCAAGTTCTGTATAATGTCATTTTGACAATGTCCTGTTGAATAGCCAGTTGTTGTAGAACACCTGTACATTCCAAGTGCACACATAGCACGTATGTGTGTTGCATTAGAACTGCACATGTGTGACACTGCACAACACACATCCAAGTGACCTTGCATACAGTCTGTTGCATACACAGCATGCTACCCATGCAACTCTAGAGTCCATCTTTTACATAAAAGCTGCTATGACTCCCCATTATGAAAAGAAGTTGCGGATGAGGTGACTCCGGATATCATCTTCATCATCCTCGTCACTGGCATCCTGGCCAAGGCCTTCATTCTCAACGGGCGGACGTTCCAGCTCATCAGGATCAAGGTAGAGTGGCACGGCCTCCTCCACTGCCATGTTGTGTAGCATGCAGCACACGGTGAAGATGTCACACACCTTGCGTGGGCTGTATTGGAGGGCTCCGCCTGTCTTGTCCAGGCACCTGAACCGGCTCTTCAGGAGTCCAAATGTTTGCTCGATCACCCGCCTGGTCTTCCCATGGGCATTGTTATACCGCTGGTCTGCAGCTGTTCTGGGGTTGCGTAGTGGAGTCATTAACCACGGCATGTTAGGATATCCAGCGTCTCCTGCAAATTGACATCATGTACAAGAGTGATTAATATGATGCAGATCATGAAGTTGTGACATACTGACATACAGAGCTGACAGTGTATACTCACCAACTAGACATGCCCGGTGGTTGTGCAGCTGCAGCATCATCTGTGGTACCCTGCTACGCCTCATGATGAAAGCATCGTGGCACGATCCTGGAAAACGTGCACAAACATGTGAGATAATCATGTTGGCAAGACACACCACCAGGGCATTTATCGAGTGGTAGTGTTTCCTGTTGCGATACGCTTGCTCCTGAGCCTGTGGTGGCACCAGAGTAACATGTGTACCATCAATTGCACCAATTACATGTGGCATGCGGCCCAGGGCATAGAATTCCCCCTTGACATCTGTCAACTGTTCTGGAGTAGGGAATCTAATGAATTCATCTAGGTGGAGCAACATAGCTGCCAAAACATCACTCAACACCCGGCTAAACATAGTCTGAGACATCCCTCCCACATCAGCTATGGTAAATTGGAACGTACCTGTGGCAAAGAAATGGAGGGCTGCCATCACCTTTACCTTGGGTGTCAGTGCAGTTGGATACCTGTGGCGTGGTTGTAGGTGAGCCTCAAGCCTGTTCGTCAGGTCCTTGATCAACTGTCTGTTGAAGCGATATCGACGGATGCTATTGCGCTCCCTCATGGCTTCCAAGTCAGGCAACGGCCTTTCCAGAGGGGGTGCCCTGCAATACACAATTTATCGGAAATGTCTTCAACTGTCTGACTAAGACTATAACAATGTACATGGCACAAGCAACACTGCTTCAAATAATCTAGACAATTTGGAGTGTGGCGTGGGATACACACTGAAGTAACGTGTGCCAGCTCCCAGCCACTCCTCCGTGAATAATTAAAGACCTGTGGTGTGTGGAATGGATATGACATGCATACAAACGATCTGATGGAAAGGTCTTAGTGAGCATGACAATGTATCATGTCAGTGACACACGTCATGTGAATATCAGTATCAGGTTGTCTGCACAACCAGACATCTGACAGCAATACACACACACACACCACATGTGCCATCATTTGCACAGTTCTGCCTTAGTCATGTTGCGGTGTGTACCATCCCTAACTATTACATATCCATCATCATACAGCATAAATGTTTTATTCTCACAAATGGCCTGTGATGCCATCACACATATGAACAGGTCATTAACACACATAGCATGGTGTGCGTACATTAGTAACCCTGTCATCACGGCAAGGACACAACATAGATGCTCCTACAGCAGATGTACTGAACAGTATGGACTAGTTACTTACCTTTTGTAACAAAATATCAGTAAGCAACAGTAGTTAGTAGCATATTCCTGACTTTCAATACATACCAGGCTTTTGACCTATTTGCCTCCCTGGATGCCCTCGCTCTGCCCAGTGAGTCGGGGCTATCCAGCCCACACCGGGAAAAAGACAGTGTAGCTGATTGGCATCCTACAAGGGCGTGGCCAAGTATTGCCCGTACCTACAACGCACACTCTGCCAGCAGTTACACAACCATGTCCCACCGAGAGTGTGGGTAGCGGACAAAGATGCATGTAATGTTGGAAGACCTCAGTCCCAGACTCAGGGAGGATGATGACATCTTTCCGTAGTGCTCATACCTCTTGGATACCCTCTACAGTGGAGCTAACGGGAATGTGGTCTGTGATTTGGAGGCCTGGATGCCCATGCTCTCTGGGGTGGGGTGGGAGGACAGGGAACATGGTCAGTCCAGGGAGGGGTGTGGGGGTCTGACAACGTGCCGATCTACAGCCAAACATAATGCATGGCTGTACATGCTGGTCAATATAGATACAGTACATTCCTCAAGATAGGCCTGCAGCGGCTCAGCGGAGCCTGAGTGGAGTTTAAGGACCTCAGTGAGGAGTTGGTCCTCATGGCAGCAAGGGGGAGATGAAGGGCCAAGGCTCCGGCCGCCCACGTAAACACAACACTGTACGTTGCCCGCTCATCCTAAGACACGTTAGGAGTAGAGACATCACCAGTGTCTGGCTAGGTGTCCAGACCACTCGCATCCCCCAGTCCACCTGTCCTGTTGTTTTTTGACTGACACTCACGTGCCAGTGGGTCTTCATGACCCTCCCAATACTCATTGACAACCATTGTAATGAGCAGTGTCCGGCTCATTGAAGTTAAACTCCCCATGCAGCATTAATAGCGGTGTTCTGCCGCACAGTTCCCACGTCGGAGCCATACAGTCTGTGGTATCGGGGACAGCACCACCCGAGAACAGCGCCACGGCTGACACCTGGGGGATAGAGGCCAGTGAGGTTGGGAGTTGAACCAGCGGGGACCAGGATGAACATTCAGATCCTGTCTGTCCCAGCGGTTCTGGGACGTATGCGCCGCCTGCGTCCGGGAGTAAGCGAGTGATGGCGTCAGGGGCTATTCAACAGACGCGCTAGTGCCCCCAGACGGGTCCGCTGTGCCAGAAGCCAACGCGTAGGCCGTTGGTGGGGTGAGGGACATCATGGACATGAGGAAGTGCACTTACTCCCCCTGCGTCACATGCAGGGCAGGGACCGGAGGTCGTGGTGCTGGCTACGACGGCTGCAATACTGACAGAGCCGCGTGGTCGGTGTCACCCGAATCCCATGCAGCTTTGCATGTGCATTGTGGTGATTTGGATTTGCTATTACATATATCTGACTTATTTGGGTTACCTGACGACTTTGCCCTGGAGGACTGATGTCAAATTAAGGGGCTCTGATGTCTCAACACCCACGCCCATGCACTCGTCCTACGTCCAGCCCATGAGCTATTATGGTGCAGTGCCAACTGCTGGAGTCTGAGTGGCTTGTGGGACCAATCACACCTGGATTCATAAGTCTGGTCCCGGCAGTGGGAGCAGCTCTTGTTGTTGTGCTTGACGTGATAAGAGTGGAGACACAGACGGTGAGGGTCAGTCACCAACATGACTCGTTTGCATTCCTCACAGGCTTTGAAACTGACATCCCTATTGGCACCGTCCTGAGTCAGAGAATCCAAGCAAAATGGTCTGAAGCGATTGTAGTATGAATGTGGCAACAAAAGTTAGTAAGGTTACACTTATACGGGACCAGCGCTGGTGTTGTGAAAAAAGAGGACCTGACGTGTGCACGCAGAGGTGACGTATGAGTACTCAGACAACGTCATCACGGCACACACGATGCCAACAACACATGCAGAGCCGCAGGACATGCCTACTGACACACAAGTGTACTGCAGAACGGAAATTGGCCTATCCAGGATGACATGTGGGGATATTCTAAGGTGAGTAATACGATACTGACCTGTTCATTTCATATGCAAACAGCATGCACAATGTCGCACATGGCACACACATGACGTGGTCACACAGGGTGATGCTGTGTGGCTATTACACCTCTGTGACCGTGGGCATGTTGCTGTCATCATGTGCCAGTTCCCTGTACTGAATGGTGAGCCATTCCAGTGTTGATGTTCCTCGCAACATGTTGCTGACGTTACTCCGGTGCAAAGTGTTGAATGCATGTGATGTACATGTGCAATATGATTGATGACATGTCTCGCAAGCTCTTCACACATCAACTGAGGCACAAGGTCACAATCCCTGTGCTTCTTCAATGTGTGCCACACCAGGGGCATCCTGATGTATGTATGGCATGCTGATGTATGCACCACATCGTCGACATGAGTGTAGACTACATCACTGCTATGTGATTTCCTGGTGTGACTCTCCCAATGGTGACATGAAGGTGGACAGTGACGCAGCCTACACAATCGTTCACTTGACCATGTCTGACGCACTGTACCCCAATGGTACGTGCGTGAGTACGCCTTGTTTCCCTATTGCATTTCAGCCATGCGCGAGCAAAGCGTACCCCAATGGTACGTGCGTGTGTACGCCTCGTTTCCCTATTGCATTTCAGCCATGCGCGAGCAAAGCGTACCCCAATGGTACGTGCGTGTGTACGCCTCGTTTCCCTATTGCATTTCAGCCATGCGCGAGCAAAGCGTACCCCAATGGTACGTGCGTGTGTACGCTTCGTTTCCCTATTGCATTTCAGCCATGCGCGAGCAAAGCGTACCCCAATGGTACGTGCGTGTGTACGCCTCGTTTCCCTATTGCATTTCAGCCATGCGCGAGCAAAGCGTACCCCAATGGTACGTGCGTGTGTATGCCTCGTTTCCCTATTGCATTTCAGCCATGCGCGAGCAAAGCATACCCCAATGGTACGTGCGTGTGTACGCCTCGTTTCCCTATTGCATTTCAGCCATGCACGAGCAAAGCGTACCCCAATGGTACGTGCGTGTGTACGCCTCGTTACACCATTGACTGGGTTGCATTAGCAACGCAATGTCACCGTACTTGTGTGGGCATTTGAAAAAATACATAGTGAACAACTAGGGGAACAGTGTACTGATCAAAATGCAACCAGGTTGTCATGGATACCGATTATTTTTGAGCCTCCTACAGGTGTTCTAGAAAATTCAGTTTGGCAAAAGTATACAATGTTGCAAAAGTTGTTGTTCAGCTGTGGCTCAATTTTCAAACCATGCATATGTGTGTAATGGGCTTATGTGTGATGTGATTGGATGGAACATAGGATGCTAACTATGGTGGCCTATCACACACTACTCCTTGGACTCACAGACCCTCTGCAGCACAGATATAAGGCAGCATGTGGCTGTGGGAGGGCACTTGCCTGCACAACATTGGTGTGGTACCCACAGCTGCTGTCTCTGAATCCTCTGGACCCTGATTAGCTGAGCATGGAGAGGGCACCTGCATTCACTGATGGTGAGAACAAGGCCCTGCTGGATGCCCTCCTGCCCAACTACAGCAAGCTGTATGGGAGACCAGAGGATCAGGTGAGTGATGTGTGCAATACCTTGGAGCGTGCACCTGTTGTGTGTGTGACATAATGGCCACTGTGTATGTATGGTGTTTAGATGCAATGTTGTTGGGAGTGAATGCCAGGGTGTACAGTGTTGTGTAAAGAGGGTTATTTTTTGTAGTGGGGTGTGTGACAGCGTGTCACGGGCTGCAGTGCACCCAGATGTAGCATACATTGCTCTGTGAGTGCCATGCTCTAAGAGTGTTTAGCGCACGTCATGTCATCTGTAGCCTTTCAATGGCATGTAATGCAGCAGTGTTTGCTCACAGGCCACATACTCCTGGACAATGATGCAAATGTGTGGAGCCTACGATGCCCTGTTGTCATCAAGTATTTTGTGCACATATGTGTGTCTTTTGAACATGGACCAGGTGTACTGATGCTCTTTTACTTTACATTTGTGACAGGTATCTGCATATGAGAAAGGTGAAATCTGGCTGGACATCGCCAGGGCTGTCAGGAGTGAGGGGGGCCTCGCAGGAGGCTCAGAAACATCAAGAAGAGGTGGCAGGACATCCAGTGCTGGACCCGCCGCATCGCCAGAGTCCAGCTGCATCTGGAAGCTCCACGCCGGCATGGCGGCACCCGCCACCTCAGCCCCCACATGCTCCGGGTCCTGGAAGTGGTGTTCCCAGACCTCCATAGGCAGTTGCAGGAGGGACAGCAGCAAGTAAGGGGTAGGTACATGTCTGTTTGTTGTCATGTGTGTCACATGCTCCCTGCAGTGCTCCAAGGCATGGTAACACTCCCATAGTTTGAGTGGTGTGGTCAGACAGGCACTCCATGCACTGGCATTAGAATGTTCCAGTTTCTGCAGCTGCTTCTTTACATTTTTTGCCGTACTCCGCATTTGCCCTGCGCTTTGGCTGATGTTTGTTTTTCACATGTACTCCTATGGTGCAATGTCTCAGTATGCATCTTCCTTTGCACATCATCATGTTGGAGGTGGGTCAGTGACACCTGTTGGTACATTACATGTAGCACCACATGTTCACTGTGTCTGCCATTCTTCATTTTTTGGCACCGTTCTTGAGTCTCAACATGTGTTTTCTGCACGAGTCTGCCTCAGTGGCCTTGGTCCATGGTACTCTTTCGAATTGTCATGTGTTGGATACAGGTGCACAATGTACATGTCCAATATTTTGGGCTTATGCATACTCACACTGGCCAGTGCGTGTGTGCATATTCACCAAATAAGTAGAATGTTGTTTCTAACTAATAATGATGGTCAGCCACACAATGAGGCTTTGGGTGTCAACAGCTGTGATGCCAGTGTGAGGTGATGTTACACTTGATTCATGTCCCAGGATGGCATCACATTTCAGTTCAGGCAGGACTTTTCCCATGTAGCACAAGGTGTAAGCAATTCAAACATGTCCAGGTCTGGGTTTGGGTCGCAGGGTGGGAAAATGAGCTGTGATGCATAATCAGCTATCCTGTTGTCAGGCAGTGGATCATCATTGTGTCTCTCATACTAGTTTTTTCCTTGCCTGTTGCTTGTATCCTACTATACATTGAGCGTTGTGTCTCTCACAATTGGCCACAACTAGACTTTGCATTGTGCAGAGTTCTGTGTCATGTGACTCATGATGCATGCCATGTTTAGAAATGAGGCAAAATGTATTGTAGCTTATATGTCTGATGTGTACAAGTGACTGATATGTTTATGTTGTTCTCCTTGCCCACAGCATCATCATCTGAATCTGGAGGAGACACAGGCGCGGACCAGGCAGAGGGACCCAGCGACAGTGCCACCTGCTATGAGGAGTCAGAGGGAGGCAGTGGCACGGAGGGTGAGGAGAGTCTGCAGGCCGGACGACATGTGACTGACACATCTTACCATGCCGACAACTCCGAGTCAGACTCTCAGGAGGAGGGGGAATATGCAGCCATGGTCACATCTTCTTCTTTGGCTGCCCTCCCCTCCTCCAGTACCATCTCCACCCTCCCAGTCGTTAGTGTCCCTAGGGTCCGTGGTAGACCCCGTGTCTCCTTTGTTCCCGGCACCACAGCCCCTGCCCCTGTGTCCCCTGCTGCCCTCAGTGCTGAGACTGTGGACCTACTCCGGCAGATTGCAGTAGGTCAGACATCCATGCTGACTGTCCTCCATGGACATACACAACTGCTTACACAGGTGGTGTCATTCATGGAGGGCATGTCATCGGTCATGTCTGATCTACGTCGGAGTGTGGCTGCCATCGAGTCAACACTGACGGCAGCTATGTACACCCAGCAGCATCTGTCCCCCCCCCCATCCTTCAGACTCATCCACCTCTGCCTCTCACATACCTACACAGCATACACGCACACGCCACAGGTCAGACACACCCAGCGCACACACACAGCATAAGAAGCTCAAAGCTCCACGCACCCATTCTCAAGGGGAAGTAGGCACACCCACAGGGAGAGGGGAGACACCTCACACACGCATCCACACACCCAGTACAACTGACTCACAGCCCTGTACCTCCACCCCCAATGTGTCCCAGGGTTCAGGTGGTAGTTTTTCGGCACTGGCTGAGGTGTGCAGCCAGGTATTTGAAGCTACTTTTGGCGATGCCCCAACCAGTGTGGATGAATCCACTACACCTGCACCCACTCCACCTGTCCTTCCCTCTCCTGTCCATGCGGTGCCGGAGGATTCCACAGATGGTGCCCCCGTAGTTTCCACAGCAGATTAAACGCCATGTACAGGCAAGTTTGGGTGTGAGCACACCCATGGAGGCACAGACTGTTGCAGAGACATCTTTGGACTGGCCATTGGCCTTTAATGAGCGAGGAGTCTTATTTGCTTTTCTATTTTGAACCAGCTGAATAAAGCTATTATTTTCCTTTTCTGAACTTTAGTTTGTGTGAAAATGTCTGTGACTGCTGTGTGCCTGGGAGGTGGTGTGATGTTAATATATAGGTATGTTGACATGTGTCAACCTCCTGATGGTAATGTGGTTAAGAATGGTAGGTTTTTGTTGTAAAGACTGCCCACTGTTGGGCAGTGGGGGGGGGTGTTATACACACACACTCTGATGCTGGGCACTGGTGGGCATTGGTGGGGGTCTCAGCCATACACACACTCTGATGCTGGGCACTGGTGGGCAGTGGGGGAGTGTTATACACACACACTCTGATGCTGGGCACTGGTGGGCAGTGGGGGAGTGTTATACACACACACTCTGATGCTGGGCACTGGTGGGCAGTGGGGGGGGTGTTATACACACACACTCTGATGCTGGGCACTGGTGGGCAGTGGGGGGGGGTTAGCCATACACACACTCTGATGCTGGGCACTGGTGGGCAGTGGGGGGGGTGTTATACACACACACTCTGATGCTGGGCACTGGTGGGCAGTGGGGGGGGGGTGTTATACACACACACACACACTCTGATGCTGGGCACTGGTGGGCAGTGGGGGGGGGGGTTAGCCATACACACACTCTGATGCTGGGCACTGGTGGGCAGTGGTGGGGGTCTCAGCCACACACACACTCTGATGCTGTGCACTGGTGGGCAGTGGGGGGGGTGTTATACACACACACTCTGATGCTGGGCACTGGTGGGCAGTGGGGGGTGTTATACACACACACTCTGATGCTGGGCACTGGTGGGCATTGGTGGGGGTCTCAGCCATACACACACTCTGATGCTGGGCTCTGGTGGGCAGTGGGGGGTGTTATAGACACACACTCCGATGCTGGGCACTGGTGGGCAGAGGGGGGTGTTATACACACACACACACTCTGATGCTGGGCACTGGTGGGCAGTGGGGGGGGGGGGTAGCCATACACACACTCTGATGCTGGGCACTGGTGGGCAGTGTGGGTGGGGGGGGGGGTTTAGCCATACACACACTCTGATGCTGGGCACTGGTGGGCAGTGGTGGGGGTCTCAGCCACACACACACTCTGATGCTGTGCACTGGTGGGCAGTGGGGGGGTGTTATACACACACACTCTGATGCTGGGCACTGGTGGGCAGTGGGGGGTGTTATACACACACACTCTGATGCTGGGCACTGGTGGGCATTGGTGGGGGTCTCAGCCATACACACACTCTGATGCTGGGCACTGGTGGGCAGTGGGGGGGGGTGTTATACACACACACTCTGATGCTGGGCACTGGTGGGCAGTGGGGGGGGGGGTGTTATACACACACACACTCTGATGCTGGGCACTGGTGGGCAGTGGGGGGGTGTTATACACACACACTCTGATGCTGGGCACTGGTGGGCAGTGGGGGGGGGTGTTATACACACACTCTGATGCTGGGCACTGGTGGGCATTGGTCGGCGTCTCAGCCATACACACACTCTGATGCTGGGCACTGGTGGGCAGTGGGGGGTGTTATACACACACACACTCTGATGCTGGGCACTGGTGGGCAGTGGGGGGGGTGTTATACACACACACTCTGATGCTGGGCACTGGTGGGCAGTGGTGGGGGTCTCAGCCACACACACACTCTGATGCTGGGCACTGGTGGGCAGTGGGGGGGTGTTATACACACACACTCTGATGCTGGGCACTGGTGGGCAGTGGGGGGTGTTATACACACACACACTCTGATGCTGGGCACTGGTGGGCAGTGGGGGGGGGGTTAGCCATACACACACTCTGATGCTGTGCACTGGTGGGCAGTGGGGGGGGTGTTATACACACACACTCTGATGCTGGGCACTGGTGGGCAGTGGGGGGGTGTTATACACACACACACTCTGATGCTGGGCACTGGTGGGCAGTGGGGGGGGGTTAGCCATACACACACTCTGATGCTGGGCACTGGTGGGCAGTGGAGGGGGTGTTATACACACACACTCTGATGCTGGGCACTGGTGGGCAGTGGGGGGGTGTTGTACACACACACACTCTGATGCTTACACTTACAATTACTTACCAGACGTATGTCCCACACTTCTATTACACTGGTGAAGTGCGGTGACGTACCGTACCCCAAGCTGGATGACGTACATGCGGCACGTATTACACTGGTGTAGTGCGGTGACGTACCGTACCCCGAGGTCGATGACGTAGGTGCGGTATGTCTCCGTATTGAACTGGTGTTGTGCGGTGACGTACCGTACCCCGAGGTCGATGACGTAGGGGCGGTACGTCTCCGTATTGAACTGGTGTTGTGCGGTGACATACCGTACCCCGAGGTCGATGACGTAGGTGCGGTACGTCTCCGTATTGAACTGGTGTAGTGCGGTGACGTACCGTACCCCGAGGTCGATGACGTAGATGCGGTACGTCTCCGTATTGAACTGGTGTTGTGCGGTGACGTACCGTACCCCGAGGTCGATGACGTAGGTGCGGTACGTCTCCGTATTACACTGGTGAAGTGCGGGAGTGTGTGGTGCAACGTACCCAGACATGACAGTCGTGCAATGGAGATGTGCGCGTGTGGCAACACGTACAGGTATGTTGGAGTTCGTTGTACTCACCTTCTGCGCCGTCGTCGGTTTCTAAGTACGAGGTGGTGGCCGTACAGGATAGGGATGAGATGGACGATGGCGTTCATGTCCTGCTTGTCGCGTACCGCGGTGTGGGTCGTGCCGGAGTGTGGTTTTACGGTAGTTTTGAGCTCTCGTAGAAAAAGAGCCGTACGGAGTGTGTTCTACACGGATCGTACTTCCTTGTTCGGGAGACGCGGTCTTTTTACGTTCGGACGTAGCGTGGAACGTCAGCCGACAGCAATTCGTATGGACTTTCGAATCGGACGGCGTTTTTTACGAGCCGTACGGAGTGACGCTTTAGATTGTGATCGTACTTGCAGATTCGTACGGCGACGCCTACGGGTACGATTCGTACGGGGAAAAACGCTCCGAACCGCAATTCAGAGCGCTTTTTAACGGATCGGAATCGACGCCTAAGTGTGTACAACAAATGCTTTGCACTGCCCTCTGGTACTGGCTTACTGCTCGACCAAGCTACCACTTTGGAGAGTAAGGTCAGTCCTGACTTTAACCTCTGTTATATCTCTGGGGTTTGTGGACTCTATACACACTGTGCTACCTTATTGCCCAGTATATATATAGAGCCACTTTCTCACAGAGTGACTTCTATGTAAAGTTAGTGGTGTGGAAAGGTGCTGGATTGCTGAGTGGGGATGAATTTAAATTCCTAAAAAATGACCACCCGGTCATCCCGGTCGTATATTTTCTCCCCAAAATACACAAAGACTCTGTAAAGCCTCCAGGTAGGCCAATAATCTCAGCATGTGACAGCATTATGGAGAACACGACACAACATGTTGACTATTTCTTACAAGAACACATCAAACATCTACCCTCATATATACAGGATACCAGTGACTTATTGAGGAAGATTGATGACATAATATGGCAAGAAGACTACATATTAGTCACCTTAGACGTCACTTTGCTGTATACCAGCATCTATCATGGAGATGGTATCAAAGCTGTGGAACATTTCTTGAACAAGAAACCAATGTGCATGTTGAACCACAACAAATTGTTATTGAATATGATCTCAACATGCCTGAACAACAATGTGTTCTTGTTTCAAAACCAAATCTTTCAGCAGACAGGAGGGGTGGCTATGGGGGCCTGCTTCTCCCCAAGCTATGCCTGTCTCCACATCAAATTTGCACAAGAGTTAGCTGAAAATTTTATATGTTGGTATCGCTATATTGATGATTTATTTCTTGTGTGGAAAGGCAATGCAAAAGAAGCTCTGATGTTTATTGAAAAGATCAATAACAATGATTTAAATTTGCAATTTGTAGCACATGTCAGTAAGAAAATAGTCAATTTTCTGGATGTAGAAGTGTATGTTAGTCAAGGAAAATTGGAGACTAACTTACACCGCAAGCCAACAGCAGGCAATACTGGGCTCCATGCTACCAGCCACCATCATGAGCACCTGATTCGCAGCATTCAAAACGGAGCGCATCTGTAGCGTGGACACAGATTGTGCTAGAGCCCTGGATGAGAGCAAGAATAGGTTCCTGGCTATGGGCTATTCAGTAGACATGCTCGACAAGGCCATTAAAAAAAACGAACTTAATACCTAGATCAATGGCCTTGACTACTAAAAAGATAGGGGAGCAACAAACAACTATGTCCTCTAATGCTGATCCGCCAAGATTAATCCTAACCTACAACCGCCAACACCGAGCCTTGCGCAAAATAATTCACAAAAATTGAGTTGTACTGCACAATGACCCGATAATAGGCGGGACTCTTGCAGATGCCCCTAGCATAGCATTTAGAAAAGCACGCTCTATGAGTGACATGTAGTCAAGAGCAGTCCTGAGTTTGTTACCTCATAATCATGCCTGCAAACTTTGAAGGGTTTAGTAAGATGTCCAATTTGCAAAGCATGCAAAAATGGCAAAAGCAGAACTTTCTTTAGTTGCCCTTTTCATGATGTTCCTATCACTATATCAAAGAGGCTCACTTGCTAAACAGAATTTGCTGTGTATGTGCTGGAGTGTTCCTGTGGCCTGCAATATGTGGGTAGTACCAAGTTGCAGGTCCACATGAGGATACTCCAGCACATAAGAGCAATCAACAACATAGATGCAGCATATTCAGTTGCCAGACATTTCAAGGAGGTCCATGGTAGCTGCCTGGACCACCTAAGCTACTTTGTGGTGGATATGATTCCACCATTTAGACGCGGTGGCAACCGGGGGTCCCTACTTAGGAAATTGGAAACTAGATACATCCTGGAGCAGTACACAAAGGAGCACAATGGGCTGAACTCCAGTGATGATCTATATACCTGTTTGCAATGCCTCCAATCAGCAGTAACTAGTTCATTGATGCCCTTGTAACATTTCGCACTAAGCCTCCCATGACAACATTTTTACACACATATGTTTTAACATACTAGTTCCAGCAGTTTTCTAAATTCTGGTAGCACGTTCACATGCACTTGCACTTTTTTCTTAGATTATCATAGAGCCGCAGCCGTAGCCCATTAAGGCATGACTCTTCATCTTCGAATGCAGGTATAGTAAGTTATGGAAACCTATTCAGCATTCACACTGACAGTGTCTTCCAAGTGGTGAGGTAAATACAGCTAGCAGGGTCAAACTTTAACATTGAAAGGTTGCTGTATTTTGCAGCCATTGGAAAATGTATTCAATGTTTACACATGATTTGCCTATTTGCACCATTAATTATTTTTACTATTTATAAATAGGTGTTTTAACATTTTTAAGGTGCATTTAGATTTTAGGCTGACAGTAAAATCCTGCATGCTATTTTATGTCAATAGTACTCGCTTAAGTTATATTGTAAAGTATCTGCGGCTTTTGGATTACACAATAGCTTGATGTTTAGCTAGCTACAGCTGAGCGAGTGCTTTGTTATTTTTGAATGTTCATGTATCAAATGCTCATTTTAAAATTTCTAAATTGGGTTTAATTAGCTGTCTATTGTTGCATAGAAAACAGCAGGTTTATATACCCACTTGGGTTTATCCGTCTGAAAACCAATAACTGATGAATATGGACAAATGAGGTTGATTTTACTTGTGTCTATACGAGATATTGCTTTTAGCCTGGCAGTAGTTTTTAAAAAGTGTTCATGAGTTAATGCACATTTTTTATGTATTTATTGGCATATTTGCACATTATACATGATTGCTGTTGTTGGTATGCTACGACATTTCGGTATGCATACTGTTAGATCTGGGGGTCTCTAATTGGCAGAGGTAAGTACCTTAGACAAAGTAGGGACCCTTGCTTCTAATCAGGGTGAAGAATTACACAAAGTAGATAACCCCTGCTCACCCTCTAGGTAGCTTGGCACGAGCAGACAGGCTTATCTCTGAGGCAATGTGTAAAATAGTTGCACTTAACACAAACATTGACCCCCATCCACCACAAACTGAGACCACACAGGTAGGTATATTATAAAAATATATCTTTATCTAATTGCAGCAGTAAAAATCGGCAATATGCTATAATCACTTTCTTTAGGAAAAATGTTACACTTCTTCTTAATGGTTGCACTTAATCTTTAAGGTTGTACTTAGTTTCAGGAAGTTCTCATATAAATTGTCTCTAGTCTCTTGTGAATCAGTACTAAAAATAATACTTTACACTTATCCCAATTCAGCTCTCAAAACGAGCAAACTAAGCAAGCCAGTAGTAAAATCCCTTTTAAAACAGCCCTGGCAGCAAATGCACCCCAAGCGCGCCTCACCGAGTACTCCTCGGACTCTTTTCCTCTCACCGGCACAGCCTCACACTTCGGATGGCTTCAGGCGCCCCGCGCCTGACAGAGCACACTCGCTCCTTGCCCCAGCCAGACCCGGTCGCTCTCCCGCCCGCTCTCGGCACTCCAGCGAGCGGCGGGGGAGGTATGCAGGCACTCTGCAGTTGGGACGGCAGGCTGGGGCCACAGAGGCACTTCGGGAACTCCCTCGGCGAGGTCGGGTCACTCTTCCCCGGTCCCGGCGGTGATCTCACAGCACTTCCAGAGGTCCCGATGACGGGGACCAATCCTGTCGCGGCGTTCGGGGTGAGCCTCCTTCCACACCCGGGAGTCAGCCAATGGCAGTGCGGCTCCCGGGACAGAACAGCGATGACGCTCCGCTCCTCAGCCAATCACGGCACAGCTACAGTAGTGACGCTGCAGCGCACGGGCCTATCCCGTCGCGGCGTTGGTGAGGGGGCTCGGCTCCTCCAGCCAATGGGAGCGCAGCGGCTCCGATCTTCGCCGCGGCAGCCTCCGTTTACGAACGGCAACTTCTGAGGGTATTTCTGGCCCCGGGTGGCGGCGGTGAATATGCGGCAGATGATTTTTGAGGGCGCAGGTCACGGAAGGACCGCCCTCTCGGCCTCACAATCGCTCTGGAGCAAGATACACGAGGGGAGGCACCACAGTCCTCCGACCCTCGCTGGGAATGTGCCGATGAGCACACCGATCCCTACTCACGCTCCGCAGTTGAGCACCACACGCTCCAGGTCCAAAACAGCAGGATCTGCACAGCGTCTTGGGTTTCTTTAGGAACCTTTTAACCCGGGGTTCCAGGAACAGGAGGCCAGCTCTTCTCAGGCCCTTGGAGATTCAGTGAAGACACAGCACACAGCAAAGTCTTAGTAGTTCAAGCAGATGGGGGCACAGCACACAGCAAATCCCTTCTTCTCCTCTCCTTCAGTTGGATAGCAGGATAGGTCAGCCCTTAGAGCACACAGCAAGGCAATCTTCCTTCAGTTCCTTCAGCAGTCCTTCTTCTGGCAGAGGTTCCTCTTGATTGTAGAATCTAAATTTTCTGTTGTCAGGGGTCCTTCTCTTATACCCCTAAAAGTCTTTGAAGTCCTTTGAAGTCTTTGTGCAAGTGGGCCCTGAGCCCGGTCTAAACCAGTTCTGGGTGTTGCTGAGGCACTGGGGGTTTCCTGGCTTCCTTCTTCCTCGCAGTATCAGGGACAGAGGTGACAGTCGCCCAGCAGGGGGGTGGAGCCAGCATTGTGGTCAGGCAGGCACAGCCCTTCACTATCAGGTGCTATCTCCTCCCACTTCCCTGGCAGCAGATGCTGCCTTTCATCCACGGGCTGACTCAGACAACCTCCTGGGGGCTCTGCAGCCCCTGTCACACTCAGGCCAGACAGTCAATCCACAAACAGGCCCAGGCACACAGATAGGTTAGACAAGAGAACAGCCACTTTCTAAAAGTACTATTCTCAAACACAGAATTTAAAAACAACCCTTCCTAAAAGATGTGTTATTAAATTCTGAGTTCAGGGATATCAATCACTTATGTCCCATCTTGTCCCTATGAGAAGATAGGCTGGTATCCAATGGGACCAGCCTCCCCCATGTTATTCTATGGAGCAAGATAACCTTACAGCAGTGAGCACACAAAATGACTGCTGCTCACTACCAGAGCATGTGACCTGCACTAGTACATGCTCTACCTTACCCATACACTGCACCCTGCCCAGGGGGGTACCTTGAGCCTTCCATAGGGGTGACTGATGTGCACAGACAGGGAAGGGTTAGGCCCAGCCAGTGGGGACACTGGCCAGGCGGACATGGCAGTCCACTGACTGCACACAGGCCCTGCGCTGGCAGGCCTGAGACACCATTTTAGGGCTACTCCTGTGGGTGGCGCAATCTGCGCTGCAGGCCCACTAGTAGCATCTGTCATCACCAGCCCTGGCACACACAGTGCACTTTACTAGGGACTTCATGGTGAAACAAATATGCCAATCAGGTATACCCAATCAATATGACAATTTACAGAGGGAGCACTTACACTCTGCCACTGATCAGCAGTGGCAGAGTGTCCAAAGCATCTAAACCAGCAAAAACGAAATCCAGCACAGCATCAAAAATACATGAGTCAGAGGCAAAAAGATGGAGGAAAACCACGCCAAGGGTTTCAGGTCTAACACATACTTTCTCTATGTCTATTGCACTTTCATTTTGATTGTCACGTGCTATAACACTGTCACTTTAATAAGCAAGATCACTCCTCAGGGCGTCATGTGATCAAGGACTCTTGAAGTCTGAAACGCCCATGGCGGCAGTGCTGGGTGTATGAGCTAATAAAAACCTTGCACGAAGATTTGGGTCCGTATTCGTCCTTCCAGCATATTTGGATATATGTGGCGGAGTTTGTATATATATATATATATATATATATATATATATATATATATATATATATATATATATATATATATATATATATATATACATTTTATTATTTTAATTTTTTTATTTTTTATTTTTAATGTCCTTATCCAAACCCTTCGTCTAACTCAAGGGATGGGAGGGTGGGATAATGCTTGCCGCCGTGTGCTTAATGAAATTCAAATTCTCTTGGCATAATAATTAGGAGAATCGCTATTTCATTACAAGACCAGAGGCTACCATTATGCATGTTGGTAGCTTTGCAAAACCACATCTGACGTGCTCAATTGGTTTACAATAACGTTTTTCAAATGTAATAGAGTTTGACCAATCAGCGGCCCTAAGGATGTCCTCTAGTCTGCCACCTTTCCAGAAGGATTGACTAGCCATAGCGCCTCTCATGGTGTCGGCTTGAAATCTATTAAGGTCAACAACTTCTAACTGCATAGTTCCTTTAACCCATCTTGCTATGGTTGCACAGGTGACTGCTTTAAAAGGTTTTGCAAAGAAATGAGAAGTTGATTAACACCATCTGGATCATGTTCACTCATTCTAAAATCATATTCTTTTATACAATTCACCATACACAATCTCTTGCATGAGTCAAAACTGGGATAAAAAATTGTATCAGACATTGTTTTAGTTTTTCTAATGATCTCAAACTTCACTCCAAAGGCATCATAATCTCTGCTGCTTACCTCTAAAGCTTTTACCTCCAACACATGTCGACATGAAATCAGGCACAGTAAAGAGGCTAGCTTCAAAGAAAGCATTTTCTTACTCAGAAATCTTTTACTTGGCAACAAGCGAATAAGTCCAGAGCCAGATTCACATATCAGAGAATCTTGTATTTAGGCTTTGGAGGTCTTCTTATTCTAATACTTTTAAGGATTCTACACACCATGATGTTTTATCCAACACTTTTTTCCATTTGCCAAAGCTTGATTAGTTGAGACTGCAGACCTATAGCAGTTTAAAGTCCCTTATCGAATTGTTCCACTAATAAGTTAGCTACTTCACATATAGGTGCCTCCACAGGATCCAAATCCCTTTTCATGTGCCAATGTACCCACTTCTTCCATATTCCATTGTATCTACTGCGGCTACCTGGAGCCCAGGACTCTTCGAGGACCTCTGCAGCTCTTCCCGAAAGTCCAGACATCTCCTTAGATCTCCCAATACCTTTTAGGCAAGAAGCTTCAAAGTCCCTGTCAAGCTCAGAGGGTGCTGCCCTTTATCCATGTCTTTTCAGAGTCCTTCCTCTTCAGGTAGAAGAAAGGGTATTTCGCAGGCAAGTTCCAAAATCATTGGAAACCATGCCTGAGATGGCCATAAGGGAGTTATTATTAAAACCGGAGTGCATACCTCCTGCCTCACTTTCTGAAGAACTCTCTGGATAATCACGATAGGAGGGAATATATACACCTGAGTTCCTTTTTTTGGGTTGCAGGAAGGTGTTCTCCGCCAGAGCATATGGGTCTGGCATTCAGGGGAAATTTCTCTTCAGCTGAAAGGTGAGCATGCTTGCAAACAAATCCAGTCTTAGAGGACCCTGTAGGTGAGACCGTTTTTGAAGAGGGATACGTTCAGCTTCCAGTTTCTGTAATTACTTAAAAATCTGGAATTCCAGTCAGCTGATATATTGGACTCCCCAGGTAGGTATTCTGCTTTGAGGTTGGTCTTGTGTTCCATGCAGAACATCCAAAGTTTCTTGTCCAATTCCTATAGGTCTGAGGATTTTGTGCCACCTAAATGGTTTATGTAAGTCACCACCGAGACATTGTCCATCTTCAGCAGTATTGTTCTGCCCTGTAAGGAATGCTTGAAACTCTTCAGAGCGTAAAGCCCTGAGGTTAACTTCATATAGTTTATATGATGGGACCTTTCCACGTGGGACTGCAGCACCCAAGTATCCTCGGTTCCCAGACAAGCAGCCCATCCAAAAAGACTCGCACTTGATTCAAGAATGTAATCTGGAGAGGATCTAAAGATTGCACATCCATTCCAGGCATCCAGGTTGTCCAGCCACCAACTCAACACCAATCTGGATTCCTGATCCATAGAATCCTTGTCCACATACCGCAAACCTGCTTGCTGTGCTCTTGCTTTTATTTTCTGTAGAGCACGATAGTGAAGATGGCCCAGAAATATAGATTGAATGGAAGAGGAGAGGTGGTCCAGAAGTCTTGCAAGTTCTCACAAGGTTAGGGAGTGTTGTCTTAGTACGAATCGAATTTCCTTGCACATTTTTGAGACCTTCATTAATGGTAAGAGCAGCATAGCCTTTACTGTGTCCATAGTGAAGCCCAGAATTTATAGGCATCTCGTGGGGGTCAGAATAGATTTTTATCTGTTTATAATGAAGCCCAAGCTCTCTAGGAGAGATATACACATATCCAAGTCCTTGAGAATTTGAAACCGGCATTTGGACATTGTTACAACTAGGGGTCTCTAGTTGGCAATGGTATACACCTTTGACCAAATAGGGACCCTTGCTTCTAAGTCAGGGAAAGGGGATTACACTTCTGGATAACCCCTGCTCACCCCCTTGGTAGCTTGGCACGATCAGACAGGCTTATCTCAGAGGCAGTGTGTTAAGCATTTGTGAACACCTACAGCAATACAGTGAAAACACTACAGCTGGACACAACACAGGTTTTATAAAAATTAGTATTCCTGATATAGACTTATCACAAGTCCATAAACGACACAAATCCACAATACTGAACTCAATAAGAAATCTTCAAGATGGTAGAAATAGTTCAAAAATAGGTTATTCCCTTAAAAATAGTCTTTAGCAACAAAAAACCCCAACTGGAGTTATCACAACGTCAAGGTCAAAGAAGTCTCACAAAGAACAGCTCACGGCGTCGGGGAGATTCGGTGTCGTTAGCGCGGTGCGGAGTCGGTTCCTAGCTTCGGAGGAGATGATGCGTCGGGACCTGGATGCTTGCACAGGCAGGGGAGGCATAGGTTCCTGACGGGAGAGGAGGAGACGTCATGATGGCGCAGAAACCATGGTTCCATACGATGTCACGATGTCGATGGATTCTTGACCACCCACGTCAACGATCACCTCCGCGATGATGTCGGATTCGGAGTCGATGCGGCAGAGCAGCAGGCGTCGGGCCGGCATCGCAAGTCGGAGCAGTGTTCACACTATGGCAGGCTTAAGATGTCGTTTCCTGGCGTCGATGTGGCACGGCGGGCGGCGTCGGTCTACGTTGCAAGTTCGAGCAGCGCTCACGACTTCGTTGCAGATTGCGGCGGCGCTCGTCGGCGTCGGTATTGCGGATTCCTTCTGTAGCACTAGAATAGCAAGTTCCAGATGCAGGCAAACAGAAGGGGGTGAAGTCTGGTGTGAGAAAGTGCCATCTTTCTTGCATTGGTATGCCCCCACTTTTTTCTGACTGCTGATGTGCTTTGACTGAGTGCGCCCTGGGCTCCTGCCAACTAGGTACCCAGGGCCTGTGTTCCTTCCCTAAAACTGTGTTGAAACTAAAACCCAATTGGCATCTCTGGCCACCTGTCAGCCCCTAGTAAATGGTACCCTAGCTACCCAGGGCATGGTGACATACAAGACCCCTAAGTGCTGCGGCACTTATTGTGCCACCCTTAGGAACCCTATACCCTGGCACCCACCCACTGCCTTTGCAGGCTGAGTGCCTAAGTACCGAACTAAACAAAGAGTCGACATGGCACACATCTCTGTGTGCCATGCCCACAAACCCACTGCCCTGGCATACATCAGTCACCCCTCTAGCTGGGTCCCTATGCCAGTGGTTTGGGCACAGGTGCAGGAGCCCTGTGCCCCTACAGTACCCAGGGCCATTCCTGGGCACTTCAAGTGCAGTGATGCCATTGAGAGTATCTGGTGCTGCGAGGTCGACATTACGAACTCCACACCATAATGGCTACACTGAAGACTGACAAGTTTGGTATCAAACTTTTCAGCACATTAAATCCACACTGATGCCAGTGTGGGATTTAATGAAAAATGCACCACAGAGGGCATCTTAGAGATGCCCCCTGAAACCTAACCACAATCCACATCTGGACGGAGAGGCTGCCTAGGCTGCCACACAGCAGATATGTTGCTGGACCCCTGGGTGGAGAGCCCCTCGCTCTCCTGGGCCTGCAACAATGCACATCCTGGGCGAGGTGCTAGGTCTCCTCCTCCAGGATGGGCAGGGGTAGCTTCAAAGACCTGCCGCCTTTGTGAGCTTCTCCAGACCATTTGCTGTACCCAGCAACTGGCCCCCACCAGTCCTGACCCCCACTCTGGCGGGAAGACTGGTGGGAAAACCTGCATCAGGAAGGGGGTGTGCCAGCCTGTGCCAACCCGACCCATCAGGTGGGGGAGACAAGGTGAAGCACGACCCCGTGCTCCGGCCATCTTGAAGATGGGGAGCCCTGCCCAATCACAGCTAGGCTCCTGCCTCCCTCCCACAGGAGAGGAGCAGGCTAGGGTGTGTACCCACCCCAGGACAGGGACCTATTGGTCCCTGCCCTTGCACTACCTGTAAAGCCCCTAAATTCAGTATTTAGGGGCTCCCTGAAACTTCCTTCCTCAGATCCCGATAGGAAAAGAAGAAAGAAGATCAAGTGGAGGAAGACACGCCATGCAGCTGCTAACAACAGGATGACAACAACTGACTTGTTGTTCTGCTCGATTTTTGGGCTCTATTTATGAGTGATGGTGACTTTAAGCTTGCTACCATCCTGAATCTCTATTCTTGCCTTGTGTTGGTCCTTTTAAGGCCTTTTTGCCATACCTAGAAGCATAAACTAGAGGATAGCTGCTTAATATGATGATAGATCCCTTATTGTTGACTCTAATCCATCTATTGCCTATTGGCTTTGACATAATTATGTGTCCTTTCATGATTCTACCTATAGTAGAGGGTGGATCCTGTTGTCTTGACTTTATATTATATATTGGTATGGTTTGTGTAGGTACTCTGATAGAGCTAAGTGTTATTTCATCCTTCTCAGGCCTACAAGGCCCAGAACTAGAGAGACTCCCTTTTGCTTTCTGTCCCTGCAGAACTGAGATGCTTGCAGGGTAAAGGTGATGTTTTAGTTATGAGGTGTTGTTCGCCCTAAGCGAACTGGAGAGAACCGGCCAAAGCTGAATCTAATCAGGAAGTGTCTCTGGGCTCAGGTCTCTAGACGAAACAAGCAGCTGGTCACTGTGGGAGCGTCTAGCGCAAGGAGCCTGGTGCATGGGATCGATGGGAGGAGGCTGATGGCTGGAACTTTCCATGAGGAGACAGCATTCCATATTAGTGAAGTGCAGAGGCGGAGTCAGAGAGAAGGACTTTGGGTTGGAAGGAGTGCAGTCGATAATTGGAACGGAGAGCGTTAGAGTGCAGAAGGAGAGGAGATGGAGCAGGGGAGAAGAGACAGTGGATGCTTGGAACAGAGGGAAGACAGACAGCCAGTGAGCTGGAACCAGAGAGAGAGAAACTAGAAGCAGTAGTGAGTAGATGGTGCTCTGAACAGAGAGAGATGAAGCAATGTTTGGAGCTGAAGACAGCAGTCAGAAGTAGTTACTTATCAGGAGGAGTTGTGGTCAGCTGGAGTCTGAAGTGATGCCTTTTGGAAGAGACTGAAGGTATACTAATCTGTGAGAGCAGCTGGAGTGAATTGGACATTTGAACAGAGATAATCAGACAGAATGAAGAAGCTAGTGGAGCGAACGGTTATCAGAGCGGCAGAAACAATTAGACTGAAGCTGGAAGGCGGAGACAGTTCGTGGGGGAGAGGTGTCCAGTGCAGAGTGATCAGCGCAGATGCATGTCCAAGAGTGCAGAGGAGAATCACAGACGAGGGAGGAATCCAGATGACAGCTAGAACAAGACTCCATACTAATCAGGTGATATCTGTCCTGTTATGTTAGTGCCCATGAAACATTAACCTTGTATTACTAATCCTTTTCCTTTCAGCGGTGTGCAGTCTATTTACAGTCCCTGTTAGTTAGATGTGGATGTGGTCTTTACAGAGACCCTGCAGATCTGTGTATGTGTCTATTATGTGTTGCTATTGTTGTGTAATAAAGATACCCCAGTTCTTAGTGAACCATTGTGCAGAGGTTATTATTATTAATGAAGCTAACCTTTCTTCTAGTCAGGTGCAGTCAGGTGAACGGATGCATCTCCCGTCCATGTGAATGGTAACTGAGCAAGGGGGTGGAGGAGAACTTGTATTTGATGATAACCTTTGCATAGTGAACCAGTGTACCTCTTATTCTTGTATGAAAAGGTAACCTGTTCTTCTATTCAGATGTTACTGTGAACAGATGCTACCCCTGATCAGGTAAGTGATAACTGAATAAGGGAGAGAGGAGCTCTTGGATTGAAGGATAAGTTGTACATCATCTAATTTGGCAACTATTGTGTGATCCAGAATATTGTAGTACTATACCCCTGATGAATAGTGAGACTGATCCCTTTATGTAATGGTAATCATAGGACACTGATACTGCCAGCAGGGTAGAGAGGTCTGGGTCTGAGTGACCGCGAGGCCGCCGATATTGATACTGCCAGCAGGGTAGAGAGGTCTGGGTCTGAGTGACCGCGAGGCCGCCGATATTGATACTGCCAGCAGGGTAGAGAGGTCTGGGTCTGAGTGACCGCGAGGCCGCCGATATTGATACTGCCAGCAGGGTAGAGAGGTCTGGGTCTGAGTGACCGCGAGGCCGCCGATATTGATACTGCCAGCAGGGTAGAGAGGTCTGGGTCTGAGTGACCGCGAGGCCGCCGATATTGATACTGCCAGCAGGGTAGAGAGGTCTGGGTCTGAGTGACCGCGAGGCCGCCGATATTGATACTGCCAGCAGGGTAGAGAGGTCTGGGTCTGAGTGACAGCGAGGCCGCCGATATTGATACTGCCAGCAGGGTAGAGAGGTCTGGGTCTGAGTGACCGCGAGGCCGCCGATATTGATACTGCCAGCAGGGTAGAGAGGTCTGGGTCTGAGTGACCGCGAGGCCGCCGATTCTGATACTGCCAGCAGGGTAGAGAGGTCTGGGTCTGAGTGACCGCGAGGCCGCCGATATTGATACTGCCAGCAGGGTAGAGAGGTCTGGGTCTGAGTGACCGCGAGGCCGCCGATATTGATACTGCCAGCAGGGTAGAGAGGTCTGGGTGACCGCGAGGCCGCCGATTCTGATACTGCCAGCAGGGTAGAGAGGTCTGGGTCTGAGTGACCGCGAGGCCGCCGATATTGATACTGCCAGCAGGGTAGAGAGGTCTGGGTCTGAGTGACCGCGAGGCCGCCGATTCTGATACTGCCAGCAGGGTAGAGAGGCCTGGGTCTGAGTGACCGCGAGGCCGCTGATATTGATACTGCCAGCAGGGTAGAGTGGTCTGGGTCTGAGTGACCGCGAGGCCGCCGATATTGATACTGCCAGCAGGGTAGAGAGGTCTGGGTCTGAGTGACCGCGAGGCCGCCGATTGATTGACATTATAGGAAGTCTGGGTATGTATATTAGGAATTCCCTGTCCTTAGGTGGTAGATATATGTTGTTACCTATTGTAAATAGGCCCTAGGGAGGGGGAGGTGGTAACGTTCTGGCTGAGTTAGTGATGCTCTGGTGAGCTGGTCCTATCTAATCAGGAAAAACCAGGCAGAACATTTGGCGTAGTCGACAGCTTCGTATAAAGCGCAGAGGGAGGGGCCCGACATGTATTTGGACTTAAAACCCTTTCAAATTTGACATCTGTGAACAGTCTGTGAATTGCATGGTGAGGTGTGGTCCCTGACCTATTGGCTTGAACAGTTGGAGTGTAAGGAGATTGCAGTACATCATGGCATCTGACTTATGCAGTGTAGGAGAAATGCTTTTCATCTTGGTGTTTGAACTGTCAGGCTTGAAGGGTGACTGTGTATGAAAAAGGCTTGTACATTGCTTATCAAATGGCTTGCTGCATTTGCTTATGCTGTGAAGTGTGAAATGTATTCTGTGATATAACTTGCTGAAAATCTTGTAAATAGCGCCTTATGTGTAAGGCTTGTGGATAATTTGCTTAGTTCCTTGTATATAGCGCCTTGAGATTAAGGCTTTTGAAACTTTGTAAATAGCGCCTTGTGATTAAGGCTTTTGGTACCTTGTAAATAGCGCCTTGTGATTAGGGCTTTTGGAATCTTGTAAATAGCGCCTTATGTGCAAGGCTTGTGGATAATTTGCTTAGTTCCTTGTATATAGCGCCTTGTGATTAAGGCTTTTGAAACTTTGTAGATAGCGCCTTGTGATCCAGGCTTTTGTAATCTTGTAAATAGCGCCTTGTGATTAAGGCTTTTGGAACCTTGTAAGTAGCGCCTTATGTGTAAGGCTTGTGAATATCTTGCAAAGTTTCTTGTAAATAGCGCCTTCTGATTGTGGCTTGTGAATCACTTGCGAGGTTCCTTGAGAATGGCGCCTTCTGATGGGGACTTGTGATTGATTTACAGCATTGCTTATTATTAGCTCCTTATGATTAAGGCTTGCGAGTAGTTTGCTGTGTTTCTTACAAATTGCGCCTTGTGTGTAGCGCCTTGTGCTTCAGATTTGTGAATAGCTTGTTCAATCCATGTGCATAGCGCCTTGTGAGTGACTAGTTGAATTATTTGTGAATTGCGCTTTGTGCTTGAGACTTGTGAGTAGTCTGTTAAATTTTCTTAAGTATAGCGCCTTGTGAGTAGCTGGTAGTTGCTTGTGGGTAGCGCCTTGTGGATTTGGCTTGTAGAGCCTCGTGAATATGGCTTGTAAGGAGCATGTTCTCATTTTGACTTGCTGAGTTTCTTGTGAATAGCGCCTTGTGCTTAAAATGTATGAGTGGCTTCTTAAGACCATGTGCATAGCGCTTTGTGCTTGAGACTTGTGAATAGTTTGTTGTTCCATGTGTATAGCGCCTTGTGCTTCTGACTTGTGAGTAGCTTTTTAAGGATCTTGTGCATAGCGCCTTCTAACTAAGGCTTGTGTGCCTTGTGTGTAGCGCTTTGTGCTTGAGATTTGTGAATAGTTTGTTAAATCTGTGTGTATAGCACCTTGTGAGTAGCTTGTAGTTGCTTGTGCATAGCGCCTTGTGAATCTGGCTGATAGCGCCTTGCGAATTTGGCTTGTAGCGCCTTGTGAATCTGGCTTGTAGCGCCTTGTGAATATGGCTGATGAATGACTTTTTCCATTGAGCAGGGAAGGGCTGGATCCTTTCTGTCTGTTCGGGGAGAAAATTGTGTTTTTAAAAGGAGCTCGACCGTTATGTGAGAACGTGTGAGATAAGTCCTAGGAATTTCCCTTGTGTCTGCAGCGCTCGGGGAAAGCTTAGGTTTGAGCTGCCAAAGGGTTAATATCTTGAATTGAAACAGCAGTGTTCATTTCATATACTGTTTGGAATGTGTCCACGGGTTTCTGTGGGTTTTGCCTTTGAACACATGATTTAATGAGTCTGACTCGGAGGTGTAAATCAAACTGTCGGACTGCGAGGGGGTGTTTTGGTGGTTTTCAGCTGTGCACAGATGGTGCAATCTTCGGTTGTGGAAATGAAATTATTTCAATGTAGAATGTGCTTTAATTGGTGAAATGCAACCGGGTGCTTTTAAATGAAATGATGAATCTGGCCCTTTTTATAGGTAGAATGGAAAAGCTTGCACACTTAATTATGAATTCTTGGTTATGCAATGCAAAATTATATGTTGCCCCTTGTTTAATTTGATGGTGTTTCACATGTTATAAAAAAAAAAAATGAAATGTGTCTGCATGCATTGTTGTTCTAATGTTTTTTCCCTTTCAGCAAGTAGTGAACCGTTATGACAGAATTATTTTGCGCATGTGACTATGTTTCTGAAACATTTTGATGTTCGTGTATATAGTCAAGGGTGGATATGAGGTTCTATTTTGATTTTGACTTTAATACACTCACATCCCTTACATTAGTTTAAAATTGCTTTAGTGCAGAATGCCGTCTTTTGAATGTTGGTTAACTTTTCATATGGCTATAGAAAAATGATAGCTTAAGAACTTGATTAAATTAGTTAGAGAAATACGGTGCTTGTCTGAGAGGAGAAAAATAAAATACCAGCTGCATGGAGTTTCATTTAAAAATGTGTGAGAAACTCCACAAGCAGAAGTTGTTGTTTTAACCTTGAACGAGATAATGCAGGCCCGTTCTCAGGGCATTTTCTGACGGGAGGGGCCCTTGAGCGAGTAGAGACTTCCTTGGCTATAACTCAATTCTTTCCACGATCCCTTTTGTTTATGTGAAGGGAGGGGTAGGCGAGCAAGGAGTGTGATTGCAGCGAAGCTCGGCTCCTGCTTGTTATGGTTGGAGCTGGTTCAAAACTCCGAGCGCGACCATCTTTCTAGAGGGAGGGGCTGTTTCTCAAAGGAGTGAGGAGTGACTAGGCCCCAGCCCTTCTGATTGTGTATAAAAAAATTAGATTTTGCCCAAACAAATTTAAAGAATATGGTATAGGTAGAGTGTCCAAAACATCCCTTGGATTTAGAGAGTTCTTTTCAGGAATTAGGAGGTTTTCTTCTTACAGAAATGAAAAGCACTTGGGGTGCTTTTTTGAATGGAAAATCTGTTTTTGCAAGATTGATGATACGTGTTTTTCGTTCCAGATTGCTGATCTATGGGGGCCCTGTATGAGTGTGACTTTCTTATTTTGGAGTGATGAGCTTTGTTATTTTCGGATGAGTGTCGCCCTTCCCAACCCCCCCCCGAGGCTGAATCCAGGATTAGAAGCAGACGTACCAGGCTGACCAGACTGGAGGGTGTGCTTCCTTGGCACCGGATGCAGATGAAGACGGAGGGTCGTGGCCTACACGAATGAACTGTTTTCCTAAGGAGAAACCAACGATGGATTCCTACAGAAGAGAACTTTTACATTGACAGAACTTTTGAAGTTGGCATTAATATTTACAGTGGGCTGCCTCAGCAGTCAGGTTAAAACTCTATGGGTTATGTTTGGATTTCCCCCCTAAAATTTTTTTTTTTTTTTGGTGACAAAGTCAATAGTCCCATATTTGAAAAAGGAAAAAAAAATGTAATTGACTTTTGAAAGTGATGATCTAAAAGAACCCATTTGTATTTGGTTATGATGATGTTCCTTTACGAAAGGAGTCTACAATGTAATTCCTTGGCCTGCATTCAGGAGTCTTGCATTTTTTCCCATGTTTCTATTTCAGATGGACATTATGCCACTTTTTGCAGTTACCACAAACAGGCCCCAATGATAATGTTAAATTTTCAGTCCTGTTTATGCTTTTGATTTTCCAGTTTGAAAGATGCAGTGCCACATTCATAATTTGGCTTTTGGTTTAATGATTATGCAAATGATTTTGTTTGAAAGTCATAGGGTGCAGTATATAATTAGTGAGCTGCTTTAGTAATCTGATGCCCTGTGATACATGATATTTTGATCTTAGTATGCTATGCTATTACAGATTGACTTTACACTTGTTTATCTTTCACCTATTGGATAGTTTTCCTGTTTTCTGTAAAACAGTTTTGCCAATGAAGGGAAAGTAGTGTTCTGCATGATGGTGCACACATGTGTTCCACAGATTGATACAGAGGGATTAGGTGCACACTGTTTCCTGAGTTAGATGACTTAGGAACTTTGCCTATTGACTTTGGCATGGTCTCCTATCACTTAGTTTTTCAAGTTTAAGTTTCTGATTTAGCTATTTTAGCTATAGGGATTTCTGGATAGACTATGTCTGAATTATCTTTTAGAAGAGTATATGCACCACACTTAGATCACTGTTTCTGATTTCTTGCTTGATATGCATAGTGCTACACCAGCTATTTTGTAGGAATGGGGTTATCCTTGTTTTCCTGTTATTACACTTTCACTTTGATCCATCAACTCTTAATTAGAACAGTGGGATTAGTTCCAAGGGTGGTCACCCTAGACTTTAAGTTGTCCCGGGAGGTGTGTCATTTAGTTAGGTCATGTCCTAGATTTACTAGTAATAGTTGCCCAGACATTGAGGACCCTTTGTTATGTTTATTTGTCAGACTTTACCAAATCCTTTCTTAAGTTGACCGAAGTAGGTAGGCCTCATTTAGGCCCTTTGTTATTTTTACTTCACAGACATGTCCCTACATTAATAGATTTCATGAGTTATTACTAGAAGTTGAGGCACATTTAGTTCAAGGGTGCTTAGGTTAGTTTCTGTGGTTATCAGATATTTTGATTTGTTTTCAATTGGTTGTCAGATTTACATTCCCTATATCAAGCTTTAGGTGGTATTTCCTTGGTTGTCATTCATTTTAGGGAGTCTTTTTGTTTTTTATTTTGTTGATAGATCATGTCGATGTTTGTTTATTTGTTTGTTGTTGTTTATCGATGTTAGCAAGTTAAAGTCAAGGGTGCAATGTTCTGCTCGATTTTTGGGCTCTATTTATGAGTGATGGTGACTTTAAGCTTGCTACCATCCTGAATCTCTATTGTTGCCTTGTGTTGGTCCTTTTAAGGCCTTTTTGCCATACCTAGAAGCATAAACTAGAGGATAGCTGCTTAATATGATGATAGATCCCTTATTGTTGACTCTAATCCATCTATTGCCTATTGGCTTTGACATAATTATGTGTCCTTTCATGATTCTACCTATAGTAGAGGGTGGATCCTGTTGTCTTGACTTTATATTATATATTGGTATGGTTTGTGTAGGTACTCTGATAGAGCTAAGTGTTATTTCATCCTTCTCAGGCCTACAAGGCCCAGAACTAGAGAGACTCCATTTTGCTTTCTGTCCCTGCAGAACTGAGATGCTTGCAGGGTAAAGGTGATGTTTTAGTTATGAGGTGTTGTTCGCCCTAAGCGAACTGGAGAGAACCGGCCAAAGCTGAATCTAATCAGGAAGTGTCTCTGGGCTCAGGTCTCTAGACGAAACAAGCAGCTGGTCACTGTGGGAGCGTCTAGCGCAAGGAGCCTGGTGCATGGGATCGATGGGAGGAGGCTGATGGCTGGAACTTTCCATGAGGAGACAGCATTCCATATTAGTGAAGTGCAGAGGCGGAGTCAGAGAGAAGGACTTTGGGTTGGAAGGAGTGCAGTCGATAATTGGAACGGAGCGCGTTAGAGTGCAGAAGGAGAGGAGATGGAGCAGGGGAGAAGAGACAGTGGATGCTTGGAACAGAGGGAAGACAGACAGCCAGTGAGCTGGAACCAGAGAGGGAGAAACTAGAAGCAGTAGTGAGTAGATGGTGCTCTGAACAGAGAGAGATGAAGCAATGTTTGGAGCTGAAGACAGCAGTCAGAAGTAGTTACTTATCAGGAGGAGTTGTGGTCAGCTGGAGTCTGAAGTGATGCCTTTTGGAAGAGACTGAAGTTAAACTAATCTGTGAGAGCAGCTGGAGTGAATTGGACATTTGAACAGAGATAATCAGACAGAATGAAGAAGCTAGTGGAGCGAACGGTTATCAGAGCGGCAGAAACAATTAGACTGAAGCTGGAAGGCGGAGACAGTTCGTGGGGGAGAGGTGTCCAGTGCAGAGTGATCAGCGCAGATGCATGTCCAAGAGTGCAGAGGAGAATCACAGACGAGGGAGGAATCCAGATGACAGCTAGAACAAGACTCCATACTAATCAGGTGATATCTGTCCTGTTATGTTAGTGCCCATGAAACATTAACCTTGTATTACTAATCCTTTTCCTTTCAGCGGTGTGCAGTCTATTTACAGTCCCTGTTAGTTAGATGTGGATGTGGTCTTTACAGAGACCCTGCAGATCTGTGTATGTGTCTATTATGTGTTGCTATTGTTGTGTAATAAAGATACCCCAGTTCTTAGTGAACCATTGTGCAGAGGTTATTATTATTAATGAAGCTAACCTTTCTTCTAGTCAGGTGCAGTCAGGTGAACGGATGCATCTCCCGTCCATGTGAATGGTAACTGAGCAAGGGGGTGGAGGAGAACTTGTATTTGATGATAACCTTTGCATAGTGAACCAGTGTACCTCTTATTCTTGTATGAAAAGGTAACCTGTTCTTCTAGTCAGATGTTACTGTGAACAGATGCTACCCCATATCAGGTAAGTGATAACTGAATAAGGGAGAGAGGAGCTCTTGGATTGAAGGATAAGTTGTACATCATCTAATTTGGCAACTATTGTGTGATCCAGAATATTGTAGTACTATACCCCTGATGAATAGTGAGACTGATCCCTTTATGTAATGGTAATCATAGGACACTGATACTGCCAGCAGGATAGAGAGGTCTGGGTCTGAGTGACCGCGAGGCCGCCGATATTGATACGGCCAGCAGGGTAGAGAGGTCTGGGTCTGAGTGACCGCGAGGCCGCCGATATTGATACTGCCAGCAGGGTAGAGAGGTCTGGGTCTGAGTGACCGCGAGGCCGCCGATATTGATACTGCCAGCAGGGTAGAGAGGTCTGGGTCTGAGTGACCGCGAGGCCGCCGATATTGATACTGCCAGCAGGGTAGAGAGGTCTGGGTCTGAGTGACCGCGAGGCCGCCGATATTGATACTGCCAGCAGGGTAGAGAGGTCTGGGTCTGAGTGACCGCGAGGCCGCCGATATTGATACTGCCAGCAGGGTAGAGAGGTCTGGGTCTGAGTGACCGCGAGGCCGCCGATATTGATACTGCCAGCAGGGTAGAGAGGTCTGGGTCTGAGTGACCGCGAGGCCGCCGATATTGATACTGCCAGCAGGGTAGAGAGGTCTGGGTCTGAGTGACCGCGAGGCCGCCGATTCTGATACTGCCAGCAGGGTAGAGAGGTCTGGGTCTGAGTGACCGCGAGGCCGCCGATATTGATACTGCCAGCAGGGTAGAGAGGTCTGGGTCTGAGTGACCGCGAGGCCGCCGATATTGATACTGCCAGCAGGGTAGAGAGGTCTGGGTCTGAGTGACCGCGAGGCCGCCGATTCTGATACTGCCAGCAGGGTAGAGAGGTCTGGGTCTGAGTGACCACGAGGCCGCCGATATTGATACTGCCAGCAGGGTAGAGAGGTCTGGATCTGAGTGACCGCGAGGCCGCCGATATTGATACTGCCAGCAGGGTAGAGAGGTCTGGGTCTGAGTGACCGCGAGGCCGCCGATTGATTGACATTATAGGAAGTCTGGGTATGTATATTAGGAATTCCCCCCGGTGACTGGGACCTGAAGTCCAGTGCCCAAAGACCCTCCTCAATGAGCCTCAGACGTGAGTCCCTTGCTCACTTTGCCACTGGATTCAAGCAAGCCGGGCTGAAGACGGCTGGAATGCCAGAAACCGGTCCTGGGAAGCTTGTTTCCGGTCCAGAGAAGGCATGGCTTGGTAGTTCGGGCTGGACTGTTCCCATGAGGCACAGGGTCAGACTGATTTGCATATAGCCATGTCTGAACTGGGGTGGCAGAGTGGGCTAAAGAACAGTGATGGATCAAACCCAGATCCCAGGGTGTGAGTGTTTGATTGGTTCAGATGCTCCGTCCATCACCACCCCCTTTTGTACCGCTTTGGCCGGCATAAGTGTGGCAGGGTATGCTCAGACGTGAGTCCCTTGCTCACTTTGCCACTGGATTCAAGCAAGCCGGGCTGAAGACGGCTGGAATGCCAGAAACCGGTCCTCGGAAGCTTGTTTCCGGTCTAGGGAAGGCACGGCTTGGCAGTTCGGGCTGGACTGTTCCCATGAGGCACAGGGTCAGACTGATTTGCATATAGCCATGTCTGAACTGGGGTGGCAGAGTGGGCTAAAGAACGGTGATGGATCAAACCCAGATCTTTTGACTGGGTGTGAGTGTTTGATTGGTTCAGATGCTCCGTCCATCACCACCCCCTTTTGTACCGCTTTCCAATTGAACAACATTGAGCGCCCGGTGGCTCAAAAGCACCCTGCACCCAGTCGCCCGAGTGCCACTGACCGTGCCACCTTTTCCCTATCCTACTTCCCCATTTGCCCTGAGCTAGTGACCAGGAGCTCAGCTCCCACAGCCGTGTGGCCTGCTAACCAGCAGCCACCAACCGGAGACCCCCAGCCCCTCATTGGATAACAATAAATTGGGGCTAACTACCTCTGCACCCAGCCGCCCCTGTGTCGCTGAGGGTGAACCAACTGTACCTACCTGACCCTGGGGGACCCCTGAGTCTATGCCCAGAACCTTAACTTCACCAGCCGAGTACTCACCTGGAAACCGGTAACTCACTTACCTGTCATTGGATAACATTCACTGGATTGACTTGAGAAATCTAAGTGCCCAGTTTTGAAAACTTGAAATATTCCTATATAATCAGCCGAGTAACGAATTCCGAAGTACTCACCTGTGATCAGGAGAGAAGCCCATACTGTACATTGTAGCCCAGTATTGAAGCACAAAAGTAATCTGAACCGGATTTACCCTTAATCTGTATTCTCTCCATAGGAATCCATTGTCTGCTTTTCTATGAAATTTTTACTGTCTACTTTTGAAAACTTTAAATATTCTTTAAAAATCATACGAAATACTGAAACGTAATTACTTACCTGTTTTAAGTTGAGACCCCAGTGCTGGACCCAGGAGCAAGTACTGGATTACAAAAGTAACGAGATCGTACTTTACCTGCAACCTGAATTTTCTCCTATTGGATAACATTGCCAGATTTCAGTTGAAAAGTTTCTAAGTGTGAACTTTTAAAATAGCTTTATATTCCTGAAAAATCACTGCAATAACTAAAACGATTTTACTAAATTATTTCAGCTTAGACCCCAGGACTGAATCTAGGATCCAGTCGTGGAACTACCAAAGTAATTTACAATGTAATCAACCGTGTTTATATAGGAAAACCCATTGAGCTCAATGCTAAATTGTGTGTAGAATTTTGTTGCCTGCTGCAACCCCTGTACCTATTGTGTTTACAAAGTTTATTGCCTTTCTATAAAGTACTCATCTGAGACCTCTCACATTGAGAACAGTATATTTTGATACCTGTTGGTTCTAGAAATAAAGTAACTATATCTTTGATATAAAATCATCACTTGGCATGGATTTCAGTCTTTGAGTGTGTGAAACCCTTTGCTGACTAAGTGTGTACAACAAATGCTTTACACTGTCCTCTGGTACTGCCTTACTGCTCGACCAAGCTACCACTTTAGAGAGTAAGGTCACACCTGGCTTTAACCTCTGTTATACCTCTGGGCTTTGTGGACTCTATACACACTATACCTTATTCTGGTCCAGTATATATAGAGCCACTTCCTCACATCTGGTATCCCTGAGACTTCGGTCAGGCGGCAAGCTCAAATCAAGTCATAGAAGTAATAATCTGAAAGATGATGAAAGTTCTTTAAAAGTTCCTTCTCCTTACCTTGGCAAAGAAGAGACCACTGCAGGCCGACCCAGCAAACAGCTTACTGGCAGAGGGGCAGTTCAAACTCCTGCAGCTTCCTTGGTTCTTCTCTTTGTCAAAAGGTTTGTCTTGTTCCCAGAAGTGATCTAAAGTCTTGGGGTCTGGGTCCCCATATTTATACTCATTTTCCCTTTGTTCTCTGAAGGCAGAGAGGCCTTTGCCTAGTCCAAACCAGTTCTGGTCAGTCCTGGAGCACTTTGTTGACAAGACTCATTCTTTCCTTTCACAGTGTAGGCCAGGGACATCAGACACACCACAGGAGGGGGAGCTAGCATTGTGGAGGGTAGGCACAGCCCTATCCAGATCCCAGGTGCAACTCCTCCCACCCATCTACATGCAGATCTCTCTATTCAGCCCTGTGCTGACTCACCCTGTCTCCTGGGATCCTCCAGCCCCTGTCACTCAAACTCCAGACAAGGAATACACAACCTAGCAGAGGCAGGCTTGGATAGGTAGGCAAGAAAATACCTACTTTCTAAAAGTGGTATTTTTAAACCCAGAGTTAAAACCAACGTCACTAAAAGATGTATTTTATCATTCTGTGTCCAGACATACTAAACTCGAATTTCTACCAAGTTCCCTGAGTCAGATAGGATTATAAGATGATATAATCAAACTGCCCATCCTGGCCTATGGGGAACAGGTAGCCTTGCAATAATGAAAAACAAAAATGGCTGTAATTCACTATTAGGACATGCCACACACACCAGGGCATGTCCTATCTTATACATACAATGCACCCTGCCCTTGGGCCTACCTTAGGGACGTCTGATATGAAGAAAAGGGGAAGGTTTAGGGACCTGCAAGTGTGTGCACTTACCAAGTCGACGTGGCAGTATTAGACTGCACACAGGCTCTGCAATGGCAGGCCTGCAACACACTTTACAAGCTGCTTTTGTGGGTGGCACAGCCAGTGCTGCAAGCCCACCAGCAGCGTTTCATCTACAAGCCCTGGGCACACATGGTGTACTGTACTAGGGTCTGACAAGTAAATTAAATAACCCAATTATGGAGTCACTAACCAATACCTCAATTTAACATAGGGAGAACTTGCACTGTGGCACTGAATAGAAAGGGCACAGTGCCCAAAGAATCTAACCAGCAAAACATATCAAAAACAGAGGAGGCAATCAGTAAAAAAATGGAAGGGTGACTCACGCCAGGTCTAACAGACATTATGAGGATGTCATCCAGATAGATATTGAGATGTACTTCCCTTTCTCTGAGGAAGGACGTGACTGATCTCATCACCTTGATAAAACACGAGAGTGCCGAAGTAAGTCTGAAGGAAAGTGCCTGGATTTGAAAGAGATGGTGCTCCCAGAAAACTTGAAGTTAACACTGGCACTCTTTGACCATGGGAATGGTTAAATAGGCATCTTTGAGGTCCAGTTTCTCCAGCGAGTCTCTTCCCAATAATATATCCCTTCCATTTGGAAGTGTCTGTATATTAGAAACCATTTCAGATCTTTGAGATTTATTAACGGTCTCCAAACTTTGTCTTTCTTTTCCACCACAAATAGAGTACTTACAAAAACCTTCTGATCCAACTGAACTTCTACTACAGTGCATTTTGTTAACATGGAAGACACATCTTCCTCCACCACTTTCTGTTGGTCTAGAGATAGTTTTAATTCTCTCGGGGAATGGGACTGATGTGGCAGCTGTGAGAAGTCCATTTTGAACCCCTGAACAGTTTCCAAGACCCAAGGATCCTGAGTAATTGATTCTCAGGGAAAAGGACCTGAGGTGACCCCCCACTTTTCTCTGAGAAGAGGAGGAGGGATGAATGTTTGCACTCACTGTGAAAATTACTCAAACTCTGTCCACGGCCCAGGAAGACTCTTGCTCGAGATCCCCATCCACGCTGAGGGTAGAAGAATGGTGACGCTCCTGGTTGAAAGACCCTACCTGAGCCTCTTTATCTGAAATAGGGCCTGTATGAATCTCTGCCGGCAGAATCGCCCCTTCTTCCGGCCCATCCACAAACACCTTGGTTAAAGACCTTCCCCATGTTAGTTTAGGTTTTATCTAGGGCTGCGAAAGTAGCAAGATATTTTCTCAAAGATGTAATCATACCTTCCCCAAAGAGAAGGCCCTTGGGGTTCTCATAGTGTTCCTTAATGGCCAGGTCACCCAAATTGGGATTTATTTGGGTCAAAATAACTCCACGGCATTAATGCAAGCGTTAGCATTACCCAATAGGATTAGGGCCCTCTGGCTCCAACCCCTGAGTAGAGTGACATCCAGTGGGGTTTCATTTGCATGGCAGTCTCAATTATTCTGGCTAGGGGTCATTGGACGTCCAGGAGACGATACTAGCAAGCCTTAAAGGATCTCTCATCCCTTTCCTAGGATCTCTGCCTAGTTTGAATAAAGACGTTATCAGCTCAGGGTCTGGGTTGGGAGTTAGACAGACCTTCTCTTGAATCACAGGGCTTAAGCATTAAGCTCGCAGGACATTTTGTGCCTTTCTTTCAGGGGCATTCCTGATCCATTTCATAATACAATTCATACATGTTCTTTAGGGCCACCATTGGGCTCTCCTGGGGTTCCTAATATTAACAGGGGAGAACATCTCCTGCCCCAAAGGGTCTAAAACAAGTCCATTAGATGTGGAAGGGGCATCCTCTTCAGTAAGGGGCACATCAACATCCAGGTCACCTTGATCCAGGTCAAATATATACTCATAAAGGGTTTCCTCATTTTGTGACCCACTTCCTTTCCATGGCATTGTCCTGTGCCTTCTTTTGAGCAGTAAAGACATATGTACCACATAGGGCACCCAACCTATTTGAGGTGCTTAGACCTCCAGAATTTTTTGAGGTGCTTAGACCTCCCTTAGGGTTTGAGGTGCTTAGACCTCCAATTTTCTTTGAGGTGCTTGAACCCCCCACAATGCACATAGAAGAAAGACCTTCAATATGTTTAATCGTTCTTGACCTCTTTCCCCCGTTGCTCACCACTATAGGAGCCGGGCCGGACTGGCCATAGCGAGCGCTGGGCATCCCCCCGGTGGGCCGGAGGAGTGAGGGCAGGTTTTGTGGCCATGGGTGCCGGGTTTATTACTGGGGACCAGTTTTGAAGCAGTGCTGCAATATTGGCTACCTATAACAAATGCAGGAGCCGTGCTTCTTGCTAGCACCGCTCTCCCGCTCCCAGGCCGGTCTAGCAGCAATCTGCCATGATGGGTTGCTGTTCCCAGTCCGGCCCTGCATCAGAGTCCTCACCTGATGCAGAATCAAAGTACATTTCTTCATCCGAAAGCAAAGGACTCTTATGGTCCATCACCTGATGTAAGGTTTCACACACGCAAGTGCACATTCCTTGATAAATTATCTTTTTAATCATGTCCTCATTAACGTTTAAAAGGAGGAGATTTGCTTTATGAGTGTTCTGGTCACACATTGAAGCAGGAGGAATGACAAGATATGTCTTGAGAAAGCCCAAACATCAATCTAAGAGAAGAATTCTCTTTTTTCAAGTGCACTGCAGTTGATAAGTGATGGCCACACCCTGAGAATATTCGCCAAGGCCCTTTAAATCATACACTTTCAATTTGTACGATAAGTCTAAAGCACAATGAGTATCATAAGAGTTAAAAGCCCAGTAGAAGGGCTTTAAAACACAGAACTAGCTTTTAAAATGGCCCATTATTTTCCTCTAAAAGAGATTCTCTCGACGTGTCACGTCCTTTTAGCGCACCAGGAGAAATAGGTCCCAGGGGGGAGGCGAGTGGCAGGCCCTCCCGGTGCACACAAGGCAGCCTGAAAAGGGGGAAATCCCAAGGGTAAGGGAGGTGGAGAGGCAGAGGTGCACGCCTTGTCAGACTGGCATGGTGGGGCAAAAGCGCTGCTCCCAATGTCAACGGCGGTCTCTGCTTAAAATTACAATCTCTGTAATTGCCGATTACAGCACCTCACCGCATCGGAAAAGGGAATAGGCAGGGCACAAGTCCTAAAAAAAGAAGTGGGGGGCACTGATGTCACAACAGAAAGTGACGTCACGAAAGGTGGCTTGCACCATCAGACTCACTGCCTCCCCTCACTCACCTCTTAGATGCTATTGCATCAGAGAAGCCAGCGCGTGAGCAGCGTTCTGAATGAGCTCCAATCTCACCCCAGAAAGGCCAAAGAATGAATGTGTGGCTCCATTTTCTCCAGTAATCGAGCTCCTGGTAAAATAAGTGGGGGGACGCCGTCCACCCGCGTGGTACCCCGACTCGAGCCCTGGGAATAGAGTAGGGAGTGCTCCAGGGTAAGAAGTCATCAGATGAGAGGGCAATGGTAACCATACATTTGAAAGTAACTCAAAATTAAACACGGTAATAAACTATCAATCAAAGCCAGTGGCGTAACGAACCTTGAGGGAGCCCCCCTGCAGGGTACGTGAAGGGGCCCCCTCCGAACTCAATCTAGAGCTCCCCAGCAGAAGTGCGATGCTGACGGGCCCCCTGGAGGGGGAGGGCCCCCCGCACCGCGGGGGCTGCAGGGGCCTGTGTTACGCCCCTGATCAAAGCAATAGAACTTGATGAAATGAGCACAGCAAACAGCTCTAGTATGGGTATGAATAAAACGCTTACCAAAAAGTTAAACAGTTATGTATAAAATGTTATACAGTCACACGGTACGACAAGCATAGATAAAGAGATACTTATCTGTGTGGAGCCGCATTTCAAAGAGGCAGATTGTACTGTGTGCATGCCTATTATAGTGTAGATGTAGACTGTTCTGGAACAATTATATTTGTGATGTGATACTTCAAAGTGGCTGTCGGGAATTTGCATTAAAGGAATAATGCATAATGGTAACCTCCGGTCTTGTAATGATAATTTAGAATTTTAGAATGTTTGCCAATGTCCTTACCTTTGTACATGTTAATAAGAGTTTCACTTTAGAACTAATTGCCCTGTTGATCACTTGCTTTGCTTCAGCTCTGCTAACAAAGCCCTTTCCGGCAGCCCTGCAAGGGTCATCAATCCAGCCTAGAACAGTCATTTCCTTAGATACTCTATGACATTGAGGAAACCTTTCAGAGATCCTACAAGATATGACTTTCAAGGCTACTGCACAGTTTGGGTGTTGCTTTTTAGATTTAGTCAATACAACACTAGATATGTTCATAGTTGTGCAATAGTTGAAGTTATTGCAATGGTATATCCCCACCTTAACCTTCTCTGGCTGTGTGAAACGTTCTCTCCCGTGGTTTAGTGCAAAAAATTCCATGAAGTGTTGATTGCGATCACTCTTATCCCTGGAGTTTGGGTCAAAATTCTGGATACTGCCTTCTTCCCAAGCCAATTGAAGCCAACACAACAAAGAGACGAAAAGGCGGCAGAGAGTGAGGAAGACGCGGAAGTACCTGAGGATGTTTCAACCAGGGCACCTACTCCACTTGCAGACTCTCCCTGTGTTGAGATCTCCAGACGCAACTCAGTAGTTGACAGAAAGTCCAGATGGTTCGAACTGCCAGTTGCTGCTACTGAGGCAGACTTTGTTGTAAGATTTCCCTGACGTTTAAAGAAAGACTGGATCATTGTGATATTCAGTTAGAAGGAGGCCAAGAATAATACTTAAACACTAACCACCTGCCCACCCATGATCCCCTATCTGGACTAGAAGTGTAAAGCATAGGACATTTGTGCACATGCCTCAATTGACACACTAAGTCCCCTGTCAGAAAGGATAAGTGGCATTTTTCTATAACAAAGAATTTTAATAGCAATGCAATCCTCAATGCCTCATGTACCTACTCACTCAGTATATAGACTGTCCCTACAAATCGTGAAATTTCCATGCCAGCCAAACTGCCCCTCAAAATTCAAAGGCCAATATGAATTAGGGCTATGATAATGCTGACATGACCTCATCCCTCCACTTATCACCCTGCCCTACTGTGTTCTTCCACCCTGCCTGGCAGGTAACAAGACATGAATGAAAGGGCCAGTTCACCAAGGCAGGGGAGCCGCAGGGAACCTCCCTCCACACCCTTCTTGCAATGGAAGTGTATCAAAGCTTCCAGGCAATTTCAGAAGAAATACAGCACTTCTTGGCATGTAGAGAGAACTACAGGTCTCTTTGATGCTAACCATTTCCAGTTTAGATATAGAAAGACAACAGTGTGCAATTAAAAATAAAAAGGAAGGTAATTCCACATAAATTCTTCCAGTAAGCTTTGAAGTCCGCGGCGAACTGTTAGACGGTGGCTCCCGACAACAGCAAATTTGCCATGTAACCAGAATTTGTAGACGAAGAATTAGGGAAAAGGACAATTGCAGTCATTCATATCAGGAGATTTGCAGGGCCTAATTTGCACAAAAAGGAGCTGGATGTGGGACTGTGTGGCCAATGCCAGGTATTGCGGTGGCCGCATGTAAAAGGTACTCATTACATATCAGTTAATTCTGATATGGACACCCTGGAGACTGGATTCCAGTGTCGCTCCAATCAAAGGTACACTGTCAGTTGCTCGTTACAAGATGGCTTATAATTCTAGCAGAGATGGTTATAGGCTCTACTGGGCCCATCAGGATAATAAAATACACAGTAACTCCTCAGATCTGAAATAAAATACACAGTAACTCCTCGGATTATGTAATCCTCTTTTAAAGATATCCGTGTTATATCTAAATAAAGAAATGTACTTCTTCTTCCTCAGATCTGGAGTGTTTCACTTTGACACTTTGGCTGCTTAATGTAGCAGAAACATTTGGGTGCAAAGAAGTCTGTGGGAGACCAGGATATTACTGGGGAAATTGAGGGTTTATTTACCATTTTCTTGGTACTTCCTAATTTCTGAGCAGATCATCATGTTAGACCTTGCAATTCTTGGTAATTTTCCCCTTGAATTACTGATGCCACTGGTGTTGGGAATTCCGGAGGAGGGATACTAAGCCTGATACCAAAACACTTATGGGCCACTAATGGGTGCCAAGATGGATATAAAGAAGTTCCATGTGAACCCAAGAATGTATTGGGCTCTGCTGATCAGGAAAGACCAGACTTTGCCTCCACCCTCTATGTTGTTGCAATACTTCAACAGCCACGGAATTATTGCCACTGCAGCTCCGACCTTGGTAAAAGCCCGAAGAGAGGCATAGGGACTGAAGCGTAGTGTTCCAAATCGGTCGTGTTGATTTTCTGCCATAAAGAAGGAGTTACAGTCTGTGTTCCTAAACTATGGGCAGATGCAACTAAGTATCTTGCACATGCACTGAATGAAGCCACTCTTTTAGGTGGACGAGTGCCATGTCCTAAGACAAGGTTTACATCTTGAATAACTGCATTGAGAGGAATTGATATGTCTAGGGTGTGATACTTTCAAAACCGGTGTCTAGGGACCTATTCGGAATATACATAAACATTTATAGAAAATGAATAGGAAGTGCCTCACGTTAGTGACCACCATGAGCTGGTTGGCTGTTGCTCTCCAACAGGCTCATTGTATCATCATCGGCAACTTTCCGGTATTAACAGGAGGACCATGTACAGCACTAAACGTGCTCAATGTGTATAGCTACTAATTTTCAATAAACAAAAAACCCTCAACCTCCTGTAGGTACTCATTAAAGAACATAAAATAATATCTTCAACTAAGAAACAATAAAAATGAGTCACATATAGTATATCGCTATGCCTATGCTTGTGATTAAAAACAAAATTGCATGTTTAGACCATTTTGTTGTGATCGGCCGACATGTTTAGTTGTCAAACAAAACCTTACAGGCAAATTCATCAGGGCATGAGGACTAATATTCACCCAATTCTGCACCAGACAATATGCTCGCTGGGTGAACACCTACCAGTAGGCTATAGTAAACAGTTCTGGGTCATGAGTTGTGGTGGCCTCTGGTGCTGGCAGACGACGTCAAGAACCACACTTTTTGTTTGGCTATGAAACATGTTGGTCGTTCACAACAAAATTCCAGCTAAAGCCTTGAATGCCTGATCCTTTTCATCTAAGTTCTGCGCCTTCTCTTGTTATGGTGGATGTGGAACCAGAATACGTGATTAGTAAGAACTATGATTGCCAGATTTTCAGAATTCAATTTTAGTTCTTTGCTTACTGGAAAGGCTATCCTGTTAGTGAACCTTCATGGATTCCTTCCTCTTTAGTCAATGCCCCTAGATTGGCTTAACAATATTTAAGGCCTTTTTTGAAAAGCCAATAGCCTTGGAGGGGTGGGTATACTGTCTGGGCTTTCTTAATATCCAAGATCTACGATACCTAGCATGGTTCTGCAGTTCTCAGGTGTCATAAAATCCAGCAAGAGGACTAAAGCTGAAGGCTATGAGTATCGCTCACCAGGGACTGCATTCACTCAAGCTCCGAATCTCATGGTTACAGTTTCCTGTCCCTCCATCTCTAAAAGTGTACAGCTGCCTTTTAATGCTCCGCTGCAGGTTATCTACTTTAGGTTCTCGTTCTCCTCGCTTTTCCTTTTCCATCATGGCTGTCTAATCATTTGTTTCTTCCTGATTTTCCAAATCCAATTATGGTTCCTCTCATGTAATGTTTGATGTCATTTCCTTTTCCAGTTCTTTTGCTATACAAAGGTTTCAGTCTGGTTGGATGGTGGGTTGCAACAAAGCTGTGTTCCATCAGTTGTTTCTTTCCTCCTTCCACTTGCTGATTGTGACTCTTACCACAGAGGAATTCCACTGTTTGGCCCCTGATTCATGGTTTTCTTCCATCTTTTGAAGTCTTCATCCAGCAAGGAGTCTTTTTTAAAGTCTTTGGCTATTTCCTCATGAGACAGTGGCAGCTTCTGGAGGACACGTGCCTACCATATATTCAATTGTGTTGTGACATCTTGGCTTCAGGAAATAGTCACCCTTATCTTAGGCAGTAGAAGACCCGGATCTGGATTGCAGGTAAGATTCCAACAGGCACAAGCACTTGGCTCTTACTCTGAGTGTACACTTCCTAATGGTATCTTTCATCATTCTGTTTCGTTGTTGATGCATTATTCAAGTGTAGAAATGATGACCTCCCTCACTGACATCAGATAAGGTTGAGATATTGTGAGACCTGTGTTGGGGACAGAATCCATCTTTTTTGCGAGAAGATCCTACTACTGTTAACAAACAAAGTATAATATATGTAGGGCATGTATGTGAGTATGTCCGCTAATATTCTTTTTGTAAGTAACATACAGGATAAAAAATCTCATGCAAAGGTGGCTCCATCACCGCACCTGCAGATGGATCCCATGTATAACTAAACTGGTGGATGGCTTTCATAGTTGTAATTAGTTGTAATCATCCTCCTGGCAAATCCCTTCCCTTCGCAGAGGAACTTTCCGACCTCCTCACCCAATACTCACTTTCCAACTCTAAACATATCTTCCTTGGAGACTTCAACCTCCAGTGGAATGACATCAAAGACCCTGCAGTTAATTTTCCTCTTGAATCTTCTGGAGATCAGTGACCTTAAACAAATCTGTCTCTCTCCAACCCACTCCAAAGGGGCTACTCTTGATGCCATATTCACTAATGATGATTTGGCCTCCCTCTCCAGCATCATACCCATTGACTGGTCTGGCCATCACCTCATCCTCTTCAAGATCAATACAACAGCCCCCCAACCACGCCAAAAGCATCAAACTCAAGAAACTGACCAGAAACCTTATTCTTATCCCACCCAGCGAACTAGAAAAGAAAATCAAAGCCCAACTCCTGCTAGCTCCCTTCTCCCAAAATACCAACACCCTCACCAAACACTATAATAAATCAGTTACCAAGGTCCTAGACCAAGGGCCCCCCCAAACTTAAAACCCAAAGAAACATACCTTCCAAATCCTGGTTCAACTCTAATCTCAACAACGAAAGACGCTCCCTTAGACAATCTGAAAGAACATGGAGGCAACACTTGTCCCCCTCCCATTTAGCCCTCCTCCGATCTGCTAGGTCCAACTGCAAAAAACACATCCTCAATGAAAAGTCCGCCTTCTTCCGCACTCAGCTTGATAGGGCCAAAAATAGACCTGGAGAACTATTCAAAATCATCAAAAATCAAACATTCTCTGCCCCCCAAAAGTTGACGGCCTCTATTGAGAAATGCGAAGAAATTGCAAAGTTCTTCTCTGATAAAATCACCAAAATAGACCAATCCTTCATCTTAAATCCGCTTTCTTATAGCACACTACTTTCTTGTAACCTTTCTCCCGAATCTTCTTCCCCTTGAAATCCTCCACCAGTCCCTGCCCATCTCTCCTCTGGTTCCTTCCCACCTGAACCCAACCCTTCTCCCACCCAGCAACAAAAAAACAACGCCTCCGGGCATAGTTTTCACCCTGTCACCGAACACGAAGTCTACAACATCATTGCTAAGCGGAAACCATCCTCCCACACCAAAGAGCCTCTGCCCCCTAACCTTGTCCATGACCTACAACATATCATTGTCCCTTTCTGGACCACCATTATTAACTCCTCCCTGGCCACAGGGTGTGTTCCCGCCTCCCTCCAACTGGGTCAAATCACACCCATCCCCAAAAACCCCAACGCAGATCCCAATGCCCCAAATAACCTCCGACCCATCTCTAACCCCCCTCTTCTCTCCAAAGCCCTTGAAAAATTTGCCCTGCTCCAACTAGATAATCACATCAACACTTTTGACCTTTTTGACTCATTACAATCTGGCTTTAGAAAAGGAAGCAGCACAGAATCTGCCATGCTTAATATAGTGGACGACATACATCATTCACTCGACAAAGGTGAATCATGTCTTCTCATTCTCCTCGACCTATCTGCTGCCTTTGATACTGTTAACCACGCTGCCTTACTAAACACTATTAAAGTCCACTTTGGCCTCAATGACGATGTCCTCAACTGGTTCACCTCCTTTCTCCAACACAGAACCCATCAAATCAAAATTGAGAACTGCCTCTCAGACCCCACTCCGATCTCTCTCGGTGTCCCCCAGGAATCCATTCTCTCTCCTGCTCTCTTCAACCTCTTCATGGAACCACTCACCCTCCTCCTCAAACAAGCAGGAATAAATTACCACCTTTATGACGACGACGCGTAACTTTACTATAAGATTAAATCCCATCTGATATCCTTCACCTAAATGACACCCTGACCAAGATCCAATCTCGGTTCCACCATAATCATCTCAAACTGAACCCTAAAAAAACTGAAATCATTCTCTTCGCGCCTAAAAACAATCCACTTCCCATAAAAGACTGGATCTCTGACCTTAATGCTCTCAACTGCTCTTTCACCACTTCTAATTCAGCTAAGACTCTAGGCATCACCATTGATAATAGCCTTGCCCTCACCTCCCACATAAAAACCTCAGCTATAGGAGCACTCTTCACTCTCCATCATCTCAAGAAAATTAAGCCCTTCATCCTGGCTGATGACTTTAAAACTGTTGTCCAATCGCTGGTCCTGTCGCAAATCAACTATGGCAACGCTATCCTCGCTGGAACACCTAAAGTACACCTTTTTCCACACAGATCTGTGCTCAACCTAGCTGCTAGACTTATCTCCGACTACAAACGTTTCGACCACATCTCCCCCGCCCTGAGAACCCTCAAATGGCTACCCATCGAAGGCAGAGCCACCTATAAGATTGCATGTATCACGCACAAAGCCCTTCACCAAAACACCCCACGTTACCTCTCAGATAAACTCCACAAAGCAGGCTACGCATGACCGACGAGGAACACTAATGCCCTCATTCTTATTGTCCCCTGATAAAGAAGAAAGGCACCCAAGCTCGCTCCTTCTCCGGTAATGCTCCCTCCATCTGGAACTCCCTGCCTAAAGACCTACACTGTTACCCTCAACAAATTCTGGGGTCCTTAATTCCTACCTCTGACACTGTTCTCACACGCTGCGACCCCGTCATGTCCCCCTCTACTGCCCTCCAATTCTATCCCCTCCACTTTTTCTCACTGAACGCCCCTCCCTCATGCTACTCTTCCCCTCTATGCTCCCTCCCTGCTCTCTATATCTACATATGACTCCTAGCCCTACGCACGACCTCCCAATGATTTACTACTCTTGCTACTCCCCTAACTCTTACTCTCTTCTCCCCCCTCCTTATCTCTTCTCTCTCACACTCACCCACCCACCCTAACCTAAGTTCTCACTACCCATGTTAGCTTAATATAGTTGTTTTGTAAATAGCTTTTGTATTTAATCTGCTTTCTTTGTTATATTGCCTCTTGTTTTGTTCAAATGTTTTTGAATACTGTACCTCCTCGCATTCCTGTAAAGTGCTCTGATACCCCTGGGTTTAGCCAGCACTATAGAAAACCTTTAAAATAAATAAATTAACAGTCTGCTCAATATCCGTGCTCTGAGACCTATTGTAGGGAGCCGCCCTTCAATGGGTGGATGACACAGAACATTTAATAGCTGCTATCTGTGGCGTGAGTACAAAAGGGGGTGGTGATGGACGGAGCATCTGAACCAATCAAACACTCACACCCAGTCCACAGATCTGGGTTTAATCCATCACCGTTCTTTAGCCCACTCTGCCACCCCAGTTCAGACCCAGATCTGTGGCGTGTGGACAGCAAAAAGAGCTCAGAAAATGTGAATAATCCAGCGGCGGCTCCTCTGCTATGCCGTACCCCCCTGCCAGCACTTTCAATAATGTGAAAAATAAAGCAATAATAAAATGGGTTTAAAACCCGTTGTATTACAGAGGTTTTTGTTTTGTGCCAGGCCAAACCCACATGCGCAGTGAATCTCTCCAACCCCAACTGCATTGCTGGGGTTGGAGAGGGCAAGCACAGGCACAGGCTCCCAATCTGTCCTGGAGCGCAAATCATCGGCACACAGGCCAATCCTGAAGCTGCTCTCAATTATGAGAGCAGCTTCAGTACTGGCCGCTGGGCAGCCTTGGAGCCTGTGCCTGCCCGCAGCAGATAGGAGAGGAGCAGAAGAACGCAACACAATGCTGGAGGACGGCAGGTATGTTATTTTAAAAATAAATTCTATTTGTCTCCGTCGTACCTCATTCCTCCACCACCCTGGCCCCCTCTTCCGCCCGCCTCTTTTCCCCAACATAAGCCGCTCCTGGAATAATCACCTAAATTTAGTAGAAGCTTTCAAAAGTCTCTGCTGCTTACTGGTGGCCCACTAATCTCCTGTACCATCTGAAAGAGCTCTCCAGGATGCAGCTCTTTTTAGGGCCTAATCCCATATGGTAACAACACTGAGGAAGTGTGAGGGACAGGACATGATGGTTACACCCTTCCGTATTGTGAACATGGGGATGAAAACCCAGTTTTGTAGGCTAAGTATGCATTAAAAAAGACAAGATTCTCTCATCTGGAGGGAGTATCTAGTGTGACATACATTCTCCACCCCTGTCAGATAGTTATGGATTAATAGTGAATGATTAATTAATGATATTCACCCCGTGCTCACTATACATGAATATTCGGTGTTCCTTTTCTCCTAAATCCTCTGGAGTCCATAGGGTCCTATTATGTGAGCTTTGGTGATCTTCAACCATTTGTGTGCCGGCTACAAGAATTCCTTCTCTATTAGCCCTGGTTTCATCATTGATCTGGCAGTGTATCATAAAATGTACACAACTAGCTTTAAAAGGAGCGGGTAAAGCAGTAATAAGAAAGAGAGTCTTTCTGGATTAATGGAAATAGTTACAGTTTACAAATAACCCTCTAAGTGTCTTGTGCATTTTTTCTATGCTGATGTGCCCCCAATTAATTCAGATACCACCTTAGGTGTGCAAAAGTGGAAACAAGGTTGGAACTTTAATAGGTTTAGCATATTAACTGTATTATTTGTATTATTGTTAACCTCACACAAAATTTAAATTGAAGCGGATGCAACTCATATGGCACTACATTTTGCAACATGTTTCAGCACTCATTAAGGCCAGAAGGGTTCAGGCACCTTCTTCAGGATTAAGATCCTGTGTAAACCTATACTGCCCTTCTGTATGTGGAATGAGTTTGTATAAGAATGGAGCGAGCTTGTATCCACCCAATACTAAAGAGTACATCAGGCTCGTTTGGTATGCTAATGAAAACCCTGCAGCCTGAAATGCTTCTGTTTCTTCATTGCAAAACATCCCAAGTTTAAAGCTCTGCAAAGCTAGCTGGAGAATGTATTTCACCTACAAAGGGCCTTGTATGTCTCAGAAGTAGCCACACCCTGGATGTGTTGTTACCTGGATCTGGTTATTCTAGTAAGCAGTTACAGCTATTTATGTATTGAATCTCATGCTCTCTCTTCCAAGAACTATTTTTTACAACACCCTCTGTGTGTCCTTCTTGCCACCCCCTATCCTTTATTCCTCTTCAAAGTCTGTAGTCTTTGTACAACAGTTCTTGCCATATTCCCTTCTTAGGTCGAAGCCTGCCGGATAGCACACCCGTTTGGTTTGCTAACAACTTCTTGTGGGCATTCTGAAAGCTTCCCTGGGAATGCATTCCACCCACTGCTTACCATTGGCTTTGTGGTTTGTAACTCATAGCTGCTTGCTTTCTACTTGCTTGCTTTATTTGTTTTAGGCTGGCACACTTGTCCCTTCTGTGGCCCATAACCTATTTACTGTATTCTTCCAAGAACTCGCTTTCTGTAAACAGGCCTTTAAATCTTGTTCTACTGGAGGCAGCCACCACCGTGTATCACTGTTTGCTCGTTTGAATTTGGCAGCTTTGAATTTCGTGTATGAGTGATTTATTGCTCCCACAGCAATGGTGAGGGGCTCAGACAGATAAGGGGAGAGTTTTCATGTATATACCTGTGAGCGAGTTTAAAAGTGATCCTGGTAGAAATGGGAAGCCAGAGGTGGTCTCAGAGGATGGGTGTGATGTGATCAAAAGGTTTTGCTTTGGGCATGGTCTGGCGCCAGAATAGAAGAGAGCTCCTGCCAGGGTAGCATTATCAAATCCGGTCTTGAGATGATTAGGGGATGCACCTCTGTTTTTATAAGATCCTCCTGCTGTAGATGCTGGCTTTTCTCTATGAGATGGAGCTAGAAGTTCACAGCTTTCACTATCATATTTATATGTGGGATGAAGGATAAAGTTTCGTGTATAGTGAAACCCATTGATCTGGCTTTTGATAAAGGCGATAGAAAGAACACATTGTAGTTGAGTGAATTCAGTGGTGATGAGTTCAAATTGTTTGCAAAAGTTGATAGTAACAGCAGGGCCGGACTGGGAACCAAAACCGGCCCTGGCAAAGTGCTCGACCGGCCCACCGGGGGGTTGGGGGTGCGGCTGAGCTGTTTGCCAGTACCGGTTTCGACCGATTTTGTTACAGGGGCCGATATTGCGGCTATGCTGCAAAAGCAGTCCTGTAACAAAAACGGCCTCCCAGGGGCCAAAAAACGGCCCCCACTCTGGCGGCCTACCGGGGAAACGCCTGGTGCCCGCTATGGCCAGTCCGGACCTTAAGTAACAGGAATTCCTCCTACACAATAGTAATCCCATTTTCTCCACAGTGATGAGAAAATGTTTGTTAATCCAAGTCTGTACCTAGAAAAGACAATTTCTTAGCCTTGTAGTTTCACCTAGTTTAGATAATTTTTAGTCTGTTGAGAGCCGACTACATACTGCACACACCAGTATCCTCAAGCAATAGTCAAAGTGGTTCCATAGAAGGTTAAAACAGATTTGAGGTCAGGGTTGTTCTTTGTGGAATTCCACATGTTGTCTACTGGTTCAGATGTGTGGCCCCTCTAGTAAGTGGCAGGTCGCAGCCTGCGATGTCACGCCAACCTGCACAAATTCCCTAAACCCATCTTGGATGTCAAAGTCCTGTAGTACATCGCAAGGTTGCACCCAGTGATCTCATGCCAACCTGCACCCATGCCCTAACCCCAATGTTGGAGGTCAAAGTCCTGTAGTAAATTGCAGGGCCGCACCCGGTGATCTCACGCCAACCTGTACGCATGCCCTAACCCCAATGTTGGAGGTCAAAGTCCTTTAGTACATCGCAAGGTCGCACCCAGTGATCTCATGCCAACCTGTACCCATGCCCTAACCCCAATGCTGGAGGACAAAGTCCTGTAGTAAATCGCAGGGTTGCACCCGGTGATCTCATGCCAACCTGCATGCATGCCCTAACCCCAATGTTGGAGGTCAAAGTCATGTAGTAAATCGCAGGGCCGCACCCGGTGATCCCACGCCATCCTGCACACATTCCCTTAACCCATGTTGGAGGTCAAACTCCTGTAGTAAATCGCAAGGTCGCACCCGGTGATCTCACGTCAACCTGCACGCTGTCCCTAACCCCAATGTTGGAGGTCAAAGTCCTGTAGTACGTTCCAGGAGTGTCCCCTGGTGACGTCAAACCAACCTGAGCGCATGCACTAACCCCCATGTTGGAGGTCAAAGTCCTCTAGTACTTCACAGAGTCACACACAGTGCCGTCACAACAACCTGAATGTATGCCCTAGCTCTCATGTTTTAGGTCAAAGGCAATACAATGAAAGCAGGCAAGATCCTACCGTGCTCAGTGCGCACGAGAGCCCGATTGACAAAGGTAAAGTTAGATGAAAGTCTAACTTTACGACTTTCGTTATTCACAAAGGGCATTTACTACACGTAAAAGCCCTTTGTGAATTAACTACACTTAAATGCCCTTTGTGATTAACGAGGGCCCAATTCACAAATGTAAAGTTAGACGAAAGTCTAACTTTATGACTTTCAGTATTCACAAAGGACATTTACGAGTACTAAATGCCTTTTGTGAATACTGAAAGTCCAAGTGTTTGAGCAACCAGTAACATGTTCGTGGCTTTATTATGCTGCCGCACAAGCCCCCACTCTGGGTGACCACAGTCCCCAATTTTTACACTGAGAATATTTCCCAGCTTCGATTGTTATCAGTCTGCCATGGTCTATAGTGTCGAGTGCTGTGTTTGGGGCGATGACATTAGGCAGTTGTCACCTTTGTCATGGATGTTGTGTACATCATTCAATACTCTTAGGGTAGGGGGTGTGGCTTCAACGCCGACAGTGATGGCAACCTAGGGATCCCGCTCCCACACCGGGACGATTGTGGAGCTTACTACCGCCTTCCTCCGCTGCAACTGCCGCTGGAAACTGGCCGCATTGTCTGCATAAACATGCAGTGACCTCGGTGAGGTGTTTTTCGTTCTCCAGCGCGACGCGTTTTATCTGTTCACCGCATCAGCCATCAGCCCTTCACGGCACCCGCCATTTCGTGTACGCCCGCCCTACCAAGCTTCCTCAGCGCTCTGTTCTGCAGCGCCTCATCGCAAAATGTCCTGTTTTACTGGTTCATGCGGCCCTCCTACTGCTCCCGCTGGCAAGCTCTTATTATAAGGCATTATAACTTTTTATTGTTGATTCTTCCTCAGTAATTAAGGTGTCCTGTCTACAGCTGCCTCATTCATATTTGACTGGAAGCCTTTTTTATTATGGCTCCTGCTCTATCGTCCTAATTTGGCTGTTCTACGCTTTAGGAGTCCTAATTCATTCCTTTCAACAGTGCCATGTATTTTTGAGGCAATTTGCAGCTTTTTCATGCATTTTACGTAATTTACCTTCTGGAAGGCTACCTACTCTTCACGACGTCCGCCATTTTGGGAGAATGCTTTGTTAACAATTGATTTTCTCATGACTATATTGAACTGCCTCGCATTCCAAATAATTTATGCAGCGTCTCCTCTTCAACCTGCTTATTATGTTATTCATACTACCTTTACCAAATGTGCATATGATTCCTGCTTTGTTTCGTCTGATACAGGATCTCCTCTACATACCACTGTGGTAATTGATTGCTGTTTTGTCTAATTTGATTCCCCTTCCTCCACAGGCTTGTGATTTTTTGTTTCTTCATTGACCAGCATGAACATGTTTTTTATTTTTTTCAACTGATTACCCAAGGCCTGAGTTTATGCTATGTGACCACCTTTTAAGCTCTCACTTCTCTGCTGTTCCTATGCAGAGTCATTTTTCTTCATTTTTGCTTTATTCTGTTATTATTAGTATATTTGTATACCATCCCTGTTTTAAATATTTTGCCAGACACATATGGGAAAATTGTGCAAGCCTAAATTTGTTTTGTGCCATCAAATAACAAAATTGTGGTGTCTTCTGCAGTGTCTTCTCCACCAGGTCTGACTTCTTCTCCAACTCCGAATCAAATGGCTGGAGTGCCTTCTTACCGCGCTTCGAGTGCGCAAGCTGCACCAAGTAAATCTTCTCCACCCATTTCCTCAACTAAACGTTTGAAATGTGACCCTCTGTCTCCGGACAAACTTCCATCTACCATTTCTATGGAGTTGTTGTTAGAAGAAATACGCGCTCTGTGACCGTTTGTAGAGGAAACAAACAACAGAATGCAGTTTCTTGAGGAAAAATGGTGTGCCTTAGACAACAGATTCACTTCTTTGGAACAACGATCCTCAGATATACAGGTTAATTCCCAGCGGATCTCATCTTTGGAGAAAACGGTACGCAGCCTCCAGCAACACACTGAAGATTTGGAAAACAGAAGTAGGAGGAATAACCTACGTATTTATGGCCTACCAGAAACTTTGGAAGGTGACGACCCTGTGTCGTTCTTTTCCACCGAAACTACTGGATATGCCTTCCACTACTTCCCTCAGCATCCAAAGAGCTCATCGGCTAGGTCCCAGACTTTCCTCTTAGGTTGCTTCATCTAAACCTCAAGGTGTCATTATTATCCTCTTTTTGAAATTCTCTGATCTTCTTTTGGTCCTGTCTGCAGCAAGATCTAGACGTCAAGTTTTGTGGCTGGGTCAGAGAGTAGTGGAGAAGTGTGGCTCACCGGTTAGAGGTTGCAGACCCAGAAGCAGAGGTCGGCCCAGGACCAGGGTTCAATTCCCGACGCGGCAGGGTAAGGAACCAATGTCAGCGGGCTCAATAAATCTCGCCTCGGTGCCTCTCTAACCATGGGTCCCACGCTGCAACTCTGGGCAATAGCTTGCTTAATCTCCACAACGGCCACCTCGCTGCCAGGGATGCCTGGCTTTACCTTGGGGATGCCCAACAGGGACCACCTCACAGGGAAAGCCAGGACGGGTTCCCCAGCGGCACACAGCGCCAAGAAACCATGCGGTGAACGTGCGCTCTACAAATTCAGATTAACATATTCCTATCTCAAGATGTCTCCAATACCACGACAGCCAGAAGAAAAGAATTCTTGAATCTTCGTGCTCCCCTTCGATCGCTTGGTGCCAGATATGGTTTATTCCATCCATTTATTTTTGAAGTCACCAATCAAAACTAAACATGGACTTTCCATGATCCAGCAGAACTCAAGAACTTTCTCCTGATTCATAATTCTAATGGTATGGACACTGCTACTTCCTCTAATGGTTGATTGTTTCACTCCTCTTTCTTCCTTGCAGGTCCTTTAAGGATGTTTTACATCCTGTTTTCTTTATATATTACACAAAGATTCACTATTGTTGTTCACTTCATTGGTATCTATTTGCTTGATTCGTTAGTATGTTTCTTGGGTTTATCATGTTTCTAGTTTATGTTGTTTGGTCATCCCTTTTCTTCTCTTTTTTTCCTCCTGCCACTGTTCTGGTGTTAATTATTCCTCTTGGTTTTTCTTATAGATTTCTATGTTCTCTTCACCTCAATCCACATGATGTTCCTTTTGTATCCCATTTTCGTCCTGATGCGGTTTGGTGTCCCAATTTCGGTTGGTTCGTCTTGTTCTGCGTCACCATTGTCCCATCGTCCTTCTTTTTCTCCCCTTCAGGTATAGTATTTTCAGTCGTCCTTTTGGATATGTACTGTCTCCTCTTTTATGTCTCTTTTCTTTTTCTTTCCCATTTATTCTTCATCTTCCTTTCGTTCCCTTTTTTCATTGGCTCCTTCTTCCTAACTGTTCCTATTTTGCATACCTCTTATGTATATTTCCTCTGCCTTCTTTTGCATTCACAGTATCCCCTCTCATATCTCTCGTTTGGTGTCAACCCATTTCCTTTATACTCTTGTTTAATTACTACTTTACTTCTCTACATCTACTTTTTACTTCTTTTTACGGGCTCGGCGACGTCACCACTTCGTCAGAAGTGGGGAGTAGCTGCGAGCCGTATTGTTAAGGGTATTCTGTTTTGTGCCTGATAAATTCCTCAGTGCGCGAGCTTTTTCAGTCATTTTGTTTGGCATCTGCATAGTGATTCGTCTTCACTGTGCTGTCTTTTTAGTAGCCTTGACGCGATAGGCTACATGTAATTTCCGGAAGCCATTGTTGGCATTTTCTGTGCGATTATGCGCACGGCCGTCCATAAATATCAATTAGGAGCTGTCAGGGAGGTGCTGTAATGGAATCCAGATGCTGTGGGCGCGTTCACCATTCTGCAGTGCGTTTGGTGGGCGCGCGCCATGCAAAGCACAACATTTGTCTGGTGTGCATCACAGCCGGGTGCAGACAAGAAGATTCTTAAGACGGGAACGTTCCTTGCTCCGTGCCTTGTTGCGAGTGCAAGTGGTTTTCGCAGCTTCCCGTTTGGTGTGTCATTTTTTGGAGTCATTGCACAACCAGGTCATTTGTGAAGCAGGGAAGGGTAGGTGCGTGCGTAGTCTGTCTTAGTGTCAAAATCATTGTTTTCCGACTATATTTGGTGTTTGCAGTTTTATGTAGCGTGAAGTCGATCTGAAGGTAGTAGATGATATTAAATTAAACCAAGCTACATGTATTAGGCACGGGGAGTTTAATTGATGCTTAGAAGCATATGCTGGTAAGATGCTACCGTAAATCAAGCATTTTTAATGGCGACAGTTCTGTCTGTTATGCTGCATTTTTTAATTGCTTTGCTGTTGCTCATTTCTATTGGGTGGTATCGTATGATTGGCTTAATTAAACTGATGGCATTTGGTAATGTGGGAGAGGGATAGGGTCCTAAAGCTCCAGCAGTTCCTAAGAGCGTATTCTTTTCAGGACCACCACCACCACCAGTACTACCAGTACTAGAGCCACCAGTACTACAACTCCCACCACCACCAGTACTACCAGTACCACGACCACCAGTACCACCACTACCAGTACTACCACAACCAGTACCACTACCACCACCAGTACTACCACCACCAGTACCACCACCACCAGTACTACCACTACCAGTATTACGGCCAGCAGTACCACCACCACCAATGCTACTGCTACCAGTACCACCACCACCAGTACTCCCGCTACCAGTACCACCACCACCAGTACCACCACTACCAGTACTACCACCACCAGTACTACCACCAACAGTACTACCACTACCAGTACCACCACCTCCAGTACTACCACTACTACCACCACCAGTACTACCAGTACCACCACCACCAGTACTACCAGTACCACCACTACCAGTACTACCACTACCAGTACCACCACCACCACCAGTACTACCACCATCAGTACTAACAGTACTACCACCACCAGTACTACCACCACCAGTACTACCACTACTACAGCCACCAGTACTACCACTACCACCACCAACAGTACTACCACCACCACCAGTACTACCAGTACCACCACCACCAGTACTACCACTACCAGTACTACCACTACCAGTACCACTACCCCCACCAGTACTACCAGTACTACCACCATCAGTACTACCAGTACTACCACCACCAGTACTACCACTACTACAGCCACCAGTACTACCACTACTTTAGCCACCAGTACTACCACTACCACTACCACCACCACCAGTACTACCAGTACCACCACCACCAGTACTACCACTACCAGTACCACCACCACCAGTACTACCACCACCAGGACCACCACCACCAGTACTACCACTACCAGTACTACAGCCAGCAGTACCACCACCACCAATACTACTGCTAACAGTACCACCACCACCAATTCTAACACTACCAGTACTTCCACCACATATACTACCACTGCCAATACCACCACCACCACCAGTACTGACCACTACCGGTACCACCACCACCACCAGTACCACCGCCACCAGTACCACCACCACCAGTACTACCACTACCAGTACTACGGGCAGCAGTACCACCACCACCAATGCTACTGCTACCAGTACCACCACCACCAGTACTACCGCTACCAGTACCACCACCACCAGTACCACGACTACCAGTGCTACCAACACCAGTACTACCACCACCAGTACTACCACTACTAGTACCACCACCTCCAGTACTACCACTACTACCACTACCACCACCACCAGTACTACCAGTACCACCACCACCAGTACTACCACTACCAGTACCACCACCACCAGTACTACCACTACCAGTACCACCACCACCACCAGTACTACCAGTACTACCACCATCAGTACTACCAGTACTACCACCACCAGTACTACCACTACTACCACCACCAGTACTACCACTACTACGGCCACCAGTACTACCACTACTACAGCCACCAGTACTACCACTACCACCACCACCAGTACTACCACCACCACCAGTACTACCAGTACCACGACCACCAGTACTACCACTACCAGTACTACCACTATCAGTACCACTACCACCACCAGTACTACCACCACCAGTACCACCACCACCAGTACTACCACTACCAGTACTACGGCCAGCAGTACCACCACCACTAGCACTACCACTACCGGTACCACCACCAGTACTACCACTACCAGTACCACCACCACCAGTACTACCACTACCAGTACCACCACCAGTACCACCACTACCAGTACTACCACCACCAGTACTACCACCACCAGTACTACCACTACCAGTACCACCACCTCCAGTACTACAACTACTACCACTACCAGTACCACCACCACCAGTACTACCAGTAACACCACCACCAGTACTACCACTACCAGTACCACCACCACCAGTACCACCACCACCAGTACTACCACTACCAGTACCACCACCACCACCAGTACTACCAGTACCAACACCATCAGTACTACCAGTACTACCACCACCAGTACTACCACTACTACAGCCACGAGTACTACCACTGCTACAGCCACCAGTACCAGCAGTACTACCACCACCACCAGTACCACTACCACCACCACCAGTACCAACACCACCAGTACTACCAGTACCACCACCACCACCAGTACTACCACTGCCAGTACCACCACCACCACCAGTACTACCAGTACTACAACCACCAGTACTACCACTACCACCACCACCAGTACTACCAGTACCACGACCACCAGTACTACCACTACCAGTACTACCACTACCAGTACCACTACCACCACCATAATACCACCACCAGTACCACCACCACCAGTACTACCACTACCAGTACTTCGGCCAGCAGTACCACCACCACTAGCACTACCACTACCGGTACCACCACCAGTACTACCACTACCAGTACCACCACCACCAGTACTACCACTACCAGTACCACCACCAGTACCACCACCAGTACCACCACTACCAGTACTACCACCACCAGTACTACCACCACCAGTACTACCACTACCAGTACCACCACCTCCAGTACTACCACTACTACCACTACCAGTACCACCACCACCACCACCACCACTACCAGTAACACCACCACCACCACCACCACTACCAGTACCACCACCACCAGCACCACCACTATCAGTACTACCACTACCAGTATTACCAGTACCACTACCACCACCACCAGTACCACCATCACCAGTACTACCACCATCAGTACTACCAGTACCACCACCACCACCAGTACTACCAGTACCAGTACCACCACCACCACCAGTACTACCAGTACTACAGGCGCCAGTACTACCACTACCACCAGTACTACCAGTACTACCAGCATCAGTACTACCAGTACTACCACCACCAGTACTACCACTACTACCACCACCAGTACTACCACTACTACGGCCACCAGTACTACCAATACTACAGCCACCAGTACTACCACTACCACCACCACCAGTACTACCACCACCACCAGTACTACCAGTACCACGACCACCAGTACTACCACTACCAGTACTACCACTACCAGTACCACTATCACCACCAGTACTACCAGTACCACCACCACCAGTACTATCACTACCAGTACTACGGCCAGCAGTACCACCACCACTAGCACTACCACTACCGGTACCACCACCAGTACTACCACTACCAGTACCACCACCACCAGTACTACCACTACCAGTACCACCACCAGTACCACCACTACCAGTACTACCACCACCAGTACTACCACCACCAGTACTACCACTACCAGTACCACCACCTCCAGTACTACAACTACTACCACTACCAGTACTACCACCACCAGTACTACCACTACTACCACCACCAGTACTACCACTACTACGGCCACCAGTACTACCAATACTACAGCCACCAGTACTACCACTACCACCACCACCAGTACTACCACCACCACCAGTACTACCAGTACCACGACCACCAGTACTACCACTACCAGTACTACCACTACCAGTACCACTATCACCACCAGTACTACCAGTACCACCACCACCAGTACTATCACTACCAGTACTACGGCCAGCAGTACCACCACCACTAGCACTACCACTACCGGTACCACCACCAGTACTACCACTACCAGTACCACCACCACCAGTACTACCACTACCAGTACCACCACCAGTACCACCACTACCAGTACTACCACCACCAGTACTACCACCACCAGTACTACCACTACCAGTACCACCACCTCCAGTACTACAACTACTACCACTACCAGTACCACCACCACCAGTACTACCAGTAACACCACCACCAGTACTACCACTACCAGTACCACCACCACCAGTACTACCACAACCAGTACCACCACCACCAGTACTACCACTACCAGTACCACCACTACAGCCACCAGTACTACCACTACTACAGCCACCAGTACCACCAGTACTACCACCATCACCGGTACTACCACCACCACCAGTACTACCAGTGCCACCACCACCAGTACTACCACTACCAGTACTACCAGTACCACTACCACCACCACCAGTACCACCACCACCAGTACTACCACCACCAGTACTACCAGTACCACCACCACCACCACCAGTACTACCACTACCAGTACCACCACCACCAGTACTACCAGTACTACAGCCACCAGTACTACCACTACCACCACCACCAGTACTACCAGTACCACGACCACCAGTACTACCACTACCAGTACTACCACTACCAGTACCACTACCACCACCAGTACTACCACTACCAGTACTTTGGCCAGCAGTACCACCACCACTAGCACTACCACTACCGGTACCACCACCAGTACTACCACTACCAGTACCACCACCAACAGTACTACCACTACCAGTACCACCACCAGTACCATCACCAGTACCACCACTACCAGTACTACCACCACCAGTACTACCACCACCAGTACTACCACTACCAGTACCACCACCTCCAGTACTACCACTACTACCACTACCAGTACCACCACCACCACTACCAGTAACACCACCACCAGTACTACCACTACCAGTACCACCACCACCAGTACTAACACTACCAGTACCACCACCACCAGTACTACAAGTACTACCACCATCAGTACTACCAGTACTTCAACCAGCAGTACTACCACTACTACAGCCACCAGTACTACCACTACTACAGCCACCAGTACTACCACTACCACCACCACCACCACCAGTACTACCAGTACCACCACCACCAGCACCACCACTACCAGTACTACCACTACCAGTACTACCAGTACCACTACCACCACCACCAGTACCACCATCACCAGTACTACCACCACCAGTACTACTAGTACCACCACCACCAACAGTACTACCACTACCAGTTCCACCACCACCACCAGTACTACCAGTACTACAGGCACCAGTGCTACCACTACCACCACCACCAGTCACTGGCATTTAAAATGCCGATAGCTCAAACTCTCACAACTGCGAGACCTCACAAGAAGGACATCACAGGCAGCAGCTGCGCAAGTTTCTTACACTCACAAGGAGACCACAGGCAGCAGAGGTGCAAGCTTCTCACACTCGCAAGAAGGACATCACAAGCAGCAGTGGTGCAAGCTTCCCTTACACACTCACAGCAGGTACTGTGCCAAGGCAGCAGCAGCAACAGAGCAAGAGTCCCTTACAAAGAACAGGCACAGCACAGAGATGCACAATGCAATCTTCTCATACTCACAGGCAGCAGCGGTGCAAGCTTCTCACACTCACAAGAAGGACATCACAGGCAGCAGCTGTGCAAGCTTCTTACACTCACAAGGAGACCACAGGCAGCTGAGGTGCAAGCTTCTCCCACTCACAAGAAGGACATCACAAGCAGCAGTGGTGCTAGCTTCTCACACTCACAAGAACGACATCACAGGCAGCAGCAGTGCAAGCTTCTTACACTCACCAGGAGACCACAGGCAGCAGAGGTGCAAGCTTCTCACACTGGCAAGAAGGACATCACAAGCAGCAGTGGTGAAAGCTTCCCTCACACACTCACAGCAGGTACTGTGCCAAGGCAGCAGCAGCAACAGAGCAAGAGTCCCTTACAAAGAACAGGCACAGCACAGAGATGCACAATGCAATCTTCTCATACTCACACGCAGCAGCGGTGCAAGCTTCTCACACTCACAAGAAGGACATCACAGGCAGCAGCTGTGCAAGCTTCTTACACTCACAAGGAGACCACAGGCAGCTGAGGTGCAAGCTTCTCCCACTCACAAGAAGGACATCACAAGCAGCAGCGTTGCAAGCTTCTCACACTCACAAGAACGACATCACAGGCAGCAGCAGTGCAAGCTTCTTACACTCACAAGGAGACCACAGGCAGCAGAGGTGCAAGCTTCTCACACTCGCAAGAAGGACATCACAAGCAGCAGTGGTGCAAGCTTCCCTTACACACTCACAGCAGGTACTGTGCCAAGGCAGCAGCAGCAACAGAGCAAGAGTCCCTTACAAAGAACAGGCACAGCACAGAGATGCACAATGCAATCTTCTCATACTCACAGGCAGCAGCGGTGCAAGCTTCTCACACTCACAAGAAGGACATCACAGGTAGCAGCTGTGCAAGCTTCTTACACTCACAAGGAGACCACAGGCAGCTGAGGTGCAAGCTTCTCCCACTCACAAGAAGGACATCACAAGCAGCAGCGGCGCAAGCTTCTCACACTCACAAGAACGACATCACAGGCAGCAGCAGTGCAAGCTTCTCACACTCACAAGGTGACCACAGGCAGCAGAGATGCAAGGTTATCACACTCACAAGAAGGAAATCACAAGCAGCAGTGGTGCAAGCTTCCCTCACACACTCACAGCAGGTACTGTGCCAAGGCAGCAGCAGCAACAGAGCAAGAGTACCATACCAGTGTAACGTAGCTGTCATTGTGCAGCACGTGCAGTGGCACCAGTGTGGCATAGCTACAATTGTGCAGCAGGTGCTATTGCACCAGTGTGGCATAGCTACCATTGTGCAGGAGGTGCAGTGGCAGCACTGTGGCATAGCTACTATTGTGCTGCAGGTGCAGTGGCACCAGTGTGGTGTAAGTATTTTTGGTGGAGCAGGTAGAGTAGTACCAGCACTGCCACCAGTGTGGTATAGCTATCATTACTGGAGCAGGTGCAGTGGCACCAGTGTAGCGTAGCTACCATTGTGCATCAGGTGCAGTGGCACTAGTGTGGTATAGTTATCATTAGTGGAGCAGGTGCAGTGGCACCAGTGTGCTATACCTATCATTAGTGCAGCAGGTGCAGTGGCACCAGTGTGGCGTAGCAGGTGCAACAGTGTGGTGTAGATACCATTGTTCAGCATTGTTTTGGCTATTTTAACTTTGACTCTGCTGACTGCTAGCAGCTTACCTGGCAACTCCTTCACCGTCCCGCTGATTAAGAGTGGCGAACGGCATTTTGGTTTTTAACTTCACCCCACCCCGCCTTCCCGACTCCTCCCCCACCGCGTCACTGCCTATTTAGGCTCCGCCTCCTCACCCCGCGCGCTGTCCAAGCCCTGTGGCAGAGGGCGGAGGGCTTCGCGCTGAGCGCAGGCATTATACTTTTGGCTATTTTAACTTTGACTCTGCTGACTGCTAGCAGCTTACCTGGCAACTCCTTCACCGTCCCGCTGATTAAGAGCGGCGAACGGCATTTTGGTTTTTAACTTCACCCCACCCTCCTTCCCGACTCCTCCCCCACCGCGTCACTGCCTATTTAGGCTCCGCCTCCTCACCCCGCGCGCTGTCCAAGCCCTGTGGCAGAGGGCGGAGGGCTTCGCGCTGAGCGCAGGCATTATACTTTTGGCTATTTTAACTTTGACTCTGCTGACTGCTAGCAGCTTACCTGGCAACTCCTTCACCGTCCCACTGATTAAGAGCGGCGAACGGCATTTTGGTTTTTAACTTCACCCCACCCCGCCTTCCTGACTCCTCCCCCACCGCGTCACTGCCTATTTAGGCTCCGCCTCCTCACCCCGCGCGCTGTCCAAGCCCTGTGGCAGAGGGCGGAGGGCTTCGCGCTGAGCGCAGGCATTATACTTTTGGCTATTTTAACTTTGACTCTGCTGACTGCTAGCAGCTTACCTGGCAACTCCTTCACCGTCCCGCTGATTAAGAGCGGCGAACGGCATTTTGGTTTTTAACTTCACCCCACCCCGCCTTCCCGACTCCTCCCCCACCGCGTCACTACCTATTTAGACGTTCCTTATGCGTCAGCGCAGCGGACGAGCGCAGCGGGCGCGACGTAGGCGCGCCGGAGTTGCGCCAGAGTTAAGCCCGTCTGCGCCCGTCCGCGGCAGACCGGGGCATGGGGCCCCTTCCCCTGGCTCTCGCATCCAATACTCTTCCGCGGCTCTGATCCAACTGCAGGGCCACTGGCCCCTCGATCCTCGTTCCATCCATCGGATCGCACTGCTGGGCTGCTACTCCACCTGTCAGGTCTGCCCTTCTGGTTGCCCTCTCCTTCACGTGTCACCGCCCCCCCCCTGCTTCACTCACCAGCTGTGAATCAAATTCTCCCCCTCTATCTATCATTTTACTCAATACCAGATCGGCCGTTAAACATCACCACAAACTTTTCACTCTTTTAGACACTGACAAACCCGATCTTTTATTGTTGACAGAAACGTGGTTCACTGAAGCCTCCCTCCCTTCCCTCCTGGCTACCCTCCCCTCGACTTATTATGCCATCCGCTCAGATCGCCCTGGCGGGAAAGCGGGTGGAGGCGTCGCTCTTATTGCCCGCTCTGAGCTTCAGTTTCAAGTCCTCCCTTCTCCTCCCCTGGGCGGAATCGACTATCTGGTGGTTCGCTCTTCCTCCCTTTCCCCCCATCTAGCCATAGCACTCGTTTATCGCCCTCCTCAACCTACCCCCTCCTTTCTCCCGGCCTTTCAAGACCTACTTGGCACCCTGGCTGTCAACTATGCCTCGGCTTTGGTCCTCGGCGACTTTAATTATTGGCCTTCGGACCCTAAGGAGTGTGTGTCATCTAAGGAATTCTCAGAAACCCTTCTCTCTCTTAATTTTATTTCTTCTGTTCACACCCCTACTCATATTCACGGGCACATCCTTGACCAGGTCTGGTCCCTTAATTGTACCCTCTCCACGCTGGCGGTTGTCCCTTGCACTTGGTCCGATCACTTTATAATTTCGTTTTCCCTTAGTCTCTCATTGGCCAAGACCCCTGCTCACATCAAGAACTCATGGGCTCGCAACTGGGGCAAGGTCAACTTGTCCGATCTCTCGATTGCACTCCGGGCCTCCCTTCCCCTTCTATCGGGACTTGATTCCGCAGCCCAAGCCAAAGCCATTGATTCATGGCTCACGGAAGGAAGCGATCGTCTAGCTCCTCTCCGGCGTACCTCGATTAGGCGCCCTAAAGACGCCAATCGGTGGTTCAACACCGAGCTGAAGGAATTGAAGCTTACAGTTCGAAGAGCTGAACGCAAGTGGAGACTGGATTACTCCCCGAATACCAGGACCCGCTACGTCCTCCTCCTGGGGACCTATAAGCAAAAGATTACTGAGGCCAAGAAAGCATATTTCTCGGCGAAAATCTTAGCTGCCGAGAATCAGCCAAAGGAGATCTTTACCATCACCCATGAGTTGGCGTTCTCTGACCGGACCACACTCAAGCCCCCTCCCTCCCAGAAACTTTGTGACTCACTGAATTTTTATTTTGTTGACAAAATCAGGACAATCAAATCTAACATCCCCCCCCCCCTCCCCTTCTTTTGTTGACTCTCTCCCTCACCCAGTTCCAGCTTCTTTTAATTCCTTTCCCCCCCTCTCTGAAGAACTTTTTGTGTCCCTCCTCCCTAAAATTAAGTCCGGTTCCCCATCTGACATATGCCCGGCCCACATCTTACGGCAGATTTATGCGGTCTGCTCGTTGCCCCCTCTGGGCTTCCTCAACGATTCATTGGCCCGAGGGGTTGTTACTCCAGCGTTAAAAGCCGCGTCCATCGTCCCTATCCTGAAGAAGCCGGGAGCTGACCCCTCTGTGATGGCTAACTATCGCCCCATCTCCCTTCTCCCTTTTCTGGCGAAGGTGCTGGAGCGGCATGTTACATCTGCACTCAGCTCCTTTGCCGAGGAGAATGGGAGGTTGGCCCCATGTCAGGCGGGATTTCGCCCAAGGCATTCGACAGAGTCAGTGGTGGTGTCAGTATCAGACACCCTCAGAGAGGGTTTGGACTCCGGTAGACCTCAGGCGCTGGTCCTTCTTGACTTGTCCGCCGCTTTTGACACGGTGGACCATTCCATCTTGCTTTCCCGTGTCAAGGCGGCGGGCATAGGAGGATCAGCCCTTATCTGGCTTTCGTCCTTTTTGAAGGACCGGACCCAGGCGGTCCATCTTGGGGAGTTTTCAGCTACCCCCTGCCAGGTCCAGTGCGGTGTTCCCCAGGGCTCTTCTTTCTCTCCTTTACTCTTTAATCTGTATATCGCTCCGCTCATCTTTGCCCTACAGCAACTGGAGGTCTCGGTATATAACTATGCCGATGACCTCCAGCTCATTTTCGACCTTTCTTCCTCTCCTGACTCCATCTCCAATTTCCAATCTACTCTATCTTTCATCAGGGACTGGATGAACTTCAACCACCTGAAACTCAATCCCGATAAAACGGAACTTGTGGTGACGGGTGGTTGCTCCAGTCCCTGGAATTCTCTCTTTTGGCCCCCCTCTTTTGGTTCTCCTCCTACTCCTGTTTCCTCTGTTAAGACTCTTGGTATTAAGTTAAACAATCAACTTACTATGCACTCCCAGATTGGCTCTGTGGTTTCTTCTTGCTTTCTTACTCTCCGCACTATCCGTTCTATTTCACGTTTCTTTTCTTTCCCTGCACTCAAGCTAATTATGTCCGCACTGGTCCTGTCCCGCCTGGACTACAGGAACATCCTGTACAATGGTATCCCCCAGTACAGCCTCCGTAAATTGCAATTAGTGCAAAACCAGGCTGCCCGTCTTGCCTTTGGTCTGCCTAAATTCCACCATTCCTCCCCCCTACTGAAAACCCTTCACTGGCTCCCGGTGCGGGAACGCGCCTTGTTTAAATTAGGCTGTGTGGTGTTCCAGGCCAGGTCTGGCCCCCTTATTTATTTCTTCAGCCATCAAGGCTTATGTCCCTGGCAGAGACCTCCGCTCTTCGGCACAACTCCTCTTGACTGTGCCCCGTTATCGGAAGAAAAGACAGGGGGGCTCAAAATTCTCCTTTCTTGCCCCCATGTTCTGGAACTCTCTCCCTTTTGACCTTAGGTCTCTCACTGACTATTCCGTCTTCCGCAAAGCTTTGAAGACCTTTTTATTTCCTCAGGCTCTTCTTTAGCAAACTGCCTATTCCCCAGTTGCTGTTTTTAGTTGCTGTCCTCGCTCAGTCAGTCGCCCTCTACTTTAGCGCCAAGAAACCGCCCAGGTGTATGTTGCGCTCAATAAATATTTTAAACTTTAAACTTCAGCAGGTGCAGTGGCACCAGTGTGGTGTAGCAGGTGCAACAGTGTGGTGTAGGTACCATTGTTCAGCAGGTGCAGTGGCACCAGTGTGGTGTAGGTACCATTGCTGCAGTAGTTGCAGTAGCACCAGTGTGGCGTACGTACCATTGCTGCAGCAGGTGCAGTTGTACCAGTGTGTAGTAGCTACCATAGGCACTGTGGCATAGCTACCGTTGTGCTGCAGATGCAGTGGCACCAGTGTGGTGTAAGTATCTTTGGTGGAGCAGGTGGAGTAGTACCAGCACTGGCACCAGTGTGGTATAGCTGTCATTACTGGAGCAGGTGCAGTGGCACCAGTGTAGCGTAACTACCATTCTGCATCAGGTGCAGTGGCACTAGTGTGATATAGTTATCATTAGTGGAGCAGGTGCAGTGGCACCAGTGTAGTATAGCTATCATTCATGCAGCAGGTGCAGTGGCACCAGTGTGGCGTAGCAGGTGCAACAGTGTGGTGTATGTACCATTGTTCAGCAGGTGCAGTGGCACCAGTGTGCTGTAGGTACCATTGCTGCAGTAAGTGCAGTAGCACCTGTGTGGCGTAGGTACCATTGCTGCAGCAGGTGCAGTTGTACCAGTGTGTAGTAGCTACCATAGGTGGAGCAGTTGCAGTGGTAGTGTTCCTTAGCTATAATTGTGCAGCAGGTGCAGTGGCACCAGTGTGTGGTAGATGGCATTGCGTAGCAGGTGTAGTGTTATCAGTGTTACTTATCGGTGCAGTGGCACCAGTGTGGCGTAGGTGTCATTGGTGCAGCATGTGCAGTGGTACCGGTGAGTGGTAGCTACCATTGGTGGAGCTGGTGCACTGGTAGTGTTGCTTAGCTATGAATGTGCAGCAGGTGCAGTGGCACCAGTGTGTGGCGTAGTTACCATTCGTGGAGCAGGTGAGGTGTTATCAGTGTTACTTAGCTATGATTGCGCAGCAGGTGTAGTACCACCAGTGTGGCGTACCTACCATTGTGCAGCAGGTGCAGTGGCACCAGTGCGCCTCATTGGTGTAACACACTCACTACCACACACTCACCCCCACAGGCTCACCATCACACACTCACCACTACACACACAACCACATACACAACAACACACCACCAGCCGTCAGTGCACGCTATCACCAGGGCCAAACACCATCAGCCATCAATGCACACTTTCACAAACAACAAACACCACCAGGCGTACAACACCAGCCGTCAGTGCATCCTTTTACAAGGCGCACTCACCAGCAACCAACAGTGCACCCTTTCACCAAACACACACACCATCAGCCATCTGTGCACGCTTTTACTAACTACACACCAACCAGCCGTCAGTGCACCCTTCCACAAGGCACACACACCTCCAGCTGGCAGTGCAGTACTTAACCAAGCACACACAACACCAGCCATCAGTGCACAATTTCTACAGGCAGTCACGGCCATTAGTACATGCATCGATTGTTACACATCAACAATTAAGTATTGTAGCAATCTCAGTATGGTACACTTTAGTTTTAAACATATTCATGTAAAAACACAGCATGCCACCATTGCTACAATTACAATCTAACACACATAATTCCACTACACACCACATTAACACACTCCATAACACTTAGCAAAAATAAATTACCATTTACAATGCCATTAGCTCAAACTCAAATAAATCCGAGCCCGATTGCATTTCTAATGCTTGTTTTTAATGACATTGTATACCTGGTTGTGTATGTCTTTTTCAATTTTAATGTTTCCACATTCTGAGTTGTCTCATGGAATATAAAGGGGTTTTGTTAATCCCACTAAAAGACAGGAAAACCTTTCCCACCTTGCTTCTTATAATCCTGATATAGTCTTCCTACAGGAAACTCATCTAACAGAATCTGAGTCACTTAAATTAAAAAGAAACTGGGTGGGTATGGTTTTATTTTTCCCATCCACAAACAAAAAGAATGGTGTTGTCATTTTGTGTCACAAAAAGTTGAAATGTAAAATCGTATCACAGGAAAATGACATAGATGGTAGCTGGGTCTTAACGAAGTTATTCATCAACTCTGTCCTACTAACTATTTTCATTGTTTATGGCCGTACGCAACCTGATAGTACTTTTTGGCCTTTGATTACCGAAAAGTGTATACAATTTTGAGATGATTTCTTCATTCTACATGGTGATTGCAACCAGATTGTGGACCCATTTCTAGATCACAAATCTACAGTCCGCTTTATCCCTCACAAATCACACAAACAGTTCCTTGATACTATTTCTCAGACTAACCTCATGGACTCTTGGAGACTCTCTCACCCTGACTTTCTTGATTACTCTTTCTTTTCTCCTCCTCCTCTCTCTCGCTTAGATTACATTTTTCTCTCTCAATCCCTGTGTCAAAACCTACTATCCTCTTCTATCGAACCCATTGTTATTTCTGACCATGCTCCAGTTATTACAGATCTCGATTTACTCCCTCCTCACCCAAAAATCCTCTCGCTGGCGTTTTAATACCTCTTTACTTAATGATCCCCTTTTTTCCTCTTCCTTTCGTTCTTTTACCAAGGAATTCTTTCAGCTTTATTCAGACACTGCTTCATCTCCACACATCATATGGGATTCATTTAAGGCCACTGCTAGGGGGTTTATCTTAGATTTTGTCTCTAAAAAGAAGAAGCGCTTTCTTCAAAAAAGGAAATCTATTTTAGCACACATTAAGCATTTAGAACATGTCTTCTATACTTCTTCACAATCCTCTATCTCCCCTGAACTGATTCAAGCTAAGGTTGACTTTAACAAATCTACCACGGATAACGCATCATAAATGCTTCTTCGTAGTAGCGCTCGTTACTACAGTAGACGCAATAAAGCTGGTAAATTATTAGCAAATTATCTCAAATCTCGTAAAGAGCGCACTCTTATTGATTCTATTTACTCATCTGATAAATCCCTTCTTTATAAGGATCAGGAAATCCTTGACGAATTTAAATTGTTCTATCAAACTCTTTACACACCAGAATCTCTTATTCAAGCTTATCTCGACAAGCTTCCCCCTCCTAATTCACATCTTAACTTCCTTGATCTTGAAAAAGACCTCTTGCTTAAAGAGCTTTCTTCTGCTTTAATCGCTCTCACTAAAGGGAAATCGCCTGGTCCTGATGGATTCTCTGTTGAGTTTTACCTACATTTCTCTGATTTGTTGCTTCCCGAACTCTTGACACTCTTTCACTCATTTTTTCCCAACTGCAAAACAGAAGGTACTTTCCAGGAAGCTAGTATTTGCCTTATCCCCAAAGACGGCCGTGATCCTCAATATTGTGAAAATTATCGCCCAATATCCCTTGTTAATGTTGATTATAAGCTTTTTGCTAAGATGCTCACATTACGTCTAGATCCCCTTATGCCCCATCTTATCGGTAAGGAGCAGTGTGGTTTTGTTAAGGGGAGGCTAACTTCCGAAAATTCTTGTCTTTTTCTTAATGTATTAAATAAATCTCCTTCACTTTCCTCCTCTCTGGCTGCTATTTTAGTAGATGTAGAAAAAGCCTTTGATAGAGTGGATTGGTCTTTTATGTTCGCATCATTACATTGGCATGGTTTTGGTCCCAAATTCATATCTCTTGTTTCATTGCTTTATTCTGCTCCAAAAGCGTCCGTCTTAGTTAATGGTTGCATTTCCTCTTATTTTCCTCTTCGACGTGGTGTTCGCCAAGGCTGTCCTCTATCTCCTCTTCTTTTCGTCTTAGCTCTTGAACCTTTTTTAACCTCTATTCGTAACAATGATTCTATTTCTGGATTTCCTTACGGCACTCATCAACTTAAACTCTCTGCGTATGCGGATGACATTCTTCTATTTATTTCCCCTCCTGAAATCTCTATTCCTCCTTTAATGTCTGAATTCAAATCCTTTTCAATGGTTTCTGGTTATAAAATTAACTCAGCTAAGACTGAAATTCTCCCTCTTACAAAATGTTGTCTTCCTCACTGTTTTTCTGCTACTGGTTTTGCGTGGAATAGCACAAAAATTAAATACTTAGGCATTTGGTTTTCCGACTCTATTACTTCTTCCATCAAATTGAATCTATCTGCAGCCTTATCTCGCATTGATAACCTAACTTCTTCTTGGAATCCTCTTTTTCTTTCCTGGTGGGGTTGTTTGGATTCAGTTAAAATGATGATCTCCCCAATCTTAATTTATATTCTTTCCATGCTTCCAGTTCATATTCCCGCTATTTATTTTAAGCGTATTGATTCACATCTTTCTGCTTTTCTGTGGAAGGGTAAACAATCCAGAAAAGCTTTATCACCTCTTCGCAACTCTAAGTCTACTGGGGCATTAATTTTCCTAATTTTCGTCTTTATCATAAATCTTTTTCCCACCGTCAAGCCTCCCAATGGCTCAAGGCGGACTCCTGCTAATGCTAATGCTAATTGCTGGACTTGTGCTTCTTCCAATGCTGATCTCCTTCATCTTCTTTTCCTCTTTCCTTTTGTTTGTGGCTTTTGGGAGAAAGTTTGGTCATACGTGTCTCGTATTCTTACTCTCTGTACTACCTATTCTATCCTGCTACTCTTTGCTGGCAGTCTCTCTGACTTAATTGACCTTCCCCCACACACTCATGGTCTTTTTGGCCTCATGCTTGCTCTAGCTTTTTAACACATTTCCTTCAATTGGAAGACACTTACAAAATTATCCATACAACATTGGTGGGAACACACTTTGTCAATTTCATAGATTGGATGTAGCTTTTGCTTCCGCATGCACACCGTGATTTAACAGAGAATTGTTTTGGTTGCCTCTCACTTCGTACTTAGATCGACTTGTACTTAAGAATGTTTCTCACCTTACTTCTGAGAATTTTAAACCGCCTTGAAGATTTTTTGTCTCTCATTTTTCTCATTTTGGTATTTTATTCTTTGATTTGTCATGCAACCTACATATTCTTGATTTATTAATTTTGACATATATGATATGTATCTTGTATGCATTTCTGTGCCTACTCCTGTATGCTTCTTTAATATGATATGAATACCCCTTGCTTTCCCTTCCCCCCTTCCTCTTCTTCCCCCTTCCCACTTTTCCCTTTCTCCCTTCTACGTAAAATCTTGAAAATGCTTTTATTTTTCTTCTACTCATATCAGTTTATTTATCTGCTTTGTTTATACCTTTCTTCTGTGTATTACTGGTATGTTATATCCTGCTACATATTAATAAAGCTTTTCAAAATAAAAAAAAAAACACTCTTAGGGTAGCAGATTCATTGATATGGCTAGCCATATATTCAGACTTATGACTAGCTAGACGACCTTCCTTGTCCTTTTATGATTGTCACTTGCCAGCAGCGCCTCATTTCTGGGCCCAGATCCTCTATCATTGACAGATTCGGCCTGCTTCTGCCCATCTCTCTGTTCCCCTTGTGCATATGTGCTGTATTTCTATATCGCAAAAAGAACAATTGATGGACAGAATGCAGAACAATGTCATACATTCACCACAGTACAGAGATCTGGGCCTAAATCCATTGATTGTTTGCTCACCATGCCATTCCAGTTTGGACCCAGCCATATGCAAATCAGTCTTGACCCTGCGCCCAATGGAAACAGCCCGAACTGCCAAGCCAGGTGCTCCCTGGACAGGAAACAAGCCCCTCCTAGGACCGGTTTTGGACTTTCAGCCATACATTTTTGTTATGACACAATGTATTTGCCCAGTGGGGCTAAATTGAACCAGCAGCAAAATTCGGTATTATAATTATACCACACATTATTTAGAATGTGCATTTCAAAAAGTAAAAAGTATTTAATTTATGTATTCTATCCACATATAACATTATTTATTTGTTGATAATGATATTATGATATGGACATCTGAATTTAAAAGCCACTTCAAAATGGCACCTGTGTTAGACTTTGAATGTATTAGACTGATACAGTCCTACTTTTGTGTTGTTTACAAATCGTATGTAAAGAGGGTGCAATAGAGTTTTCGCTATACCATGAACAACCATTTTATATATATATATATATATATATATATAAATATATATATATATATATATATATATATGTATATATATATATATATATATATATATATATATATATATATATATATATATATATATATATATATATATATATATATATATATATGGGAGGAGGGTGGCAGTCCACCCCCCTTCTCTGAGCCTACTATGCCCCCACAACTGCATATATTTATTTAAAGGAAAGAGGGGCCCTCTTTGAGCCATATTCAATACCGGGGACCCCAGGGCCCACATCAATTAAAGGTGGGTACCCTGGTGTCCACCCAGGGCACCCATCCACCATGCATTGGAGGATGTGGGGGAAGCCCCAGAGCCCTCACAGCACCAGTCGGCTCCCTGCATGCGACTGGAGACAGCATTGCTCCCGCCAGCAGGGAGCAGCTATTTATGCTGCTCCTTCAGGTGGGAGCAATATCTTTATATCTTTCCCTGCCCGCATGCAAGGAGGCAGGGAAACAGATCAAAAGTCTGCTCCCAGCTGGTAGGAGCAGACTTTGTGTTTGCTCCCGTTTGGCCGGAGTTTTGAAAATGCTCCCTGCAGGCAAGAGCAAACACAAGTTTTCCTGCCCACACCGGTGCAGACTGGGAAACTGCTGTGTACCAAGGGTGGGCTCTCTCCGGGACACAGCAAGTTAGCTAACCCTGGGGGATGTGGACCCCGGAGCCAATAAAGGCTCAGGGAGGGGGCTACATGGTCCCCCCTCCATTTTTAGGTCACAGCCTACCAGACAGCACAGGTGTCTGGTTTGCTAAAGACATCTTGTGGACTTGCAGAAAGTTAACCTAGGAATGCATTCCACCCATTGATTACCATTGACTGTTTGGGGCTGTAACTCACATTTTCGGGCTTTCTATTTGCTGGCTTTATTTGCTTTAGGCTCTCCTGGTTCAGTTTGCCCCTTCTGGTGCCTAAACTGTGTTTACTGTAGTCTTCCACAAATACTCTGTCTGTAAACAGGCCTTTAAAACTTGTGCTTATCTTGTCACATTTTCAGTGCATTCAAAAACCGAGGTCAAATGTCTGGCACTGTCTTACGAGGGCGCTTGTTTACTTTTATTTCTGTGACTTCAAAGGGAGAGCATTTATGTGACAATCTTGCTGGATAGTGGGGGTAAGAAAGAGCTTTTTTATAGCACACTGCAACATTTAAATGAACTGTGTAAGTATTTCAGAATATATCAAAATTAGGAACACAAACGAAGCAATTTTTTTGTTATTCATGAAGTGTATTGGAAAGAAATACTTCAATATGATCAATGCAAATCATTACACTAGGTGATGCAATTTCCACACATTTTTGTTTGTGCACTGTATAGTTTTTTGTAGTAAAATGTTATGTCTGTGCAAATGTAATACTCATTTCAATTGAAAATGTGTTGTCTGTAATGGCATTGTGCTACCATACCATGCATACGCCGTTCTATGCCACTCAACTCTCTGCACCACTCCACACCACTGCACTCTACTCTGCACCACTCCACTTTACACAATGCCACTGCACTCTGCACCACTACACAATGCTGCACTCTACGCAACTTCGCGCTACGCCTCTCTACTCTACTCTGAACCACTGTACTCTAAGCCAATGCATTCTTCGCCACTCTGCTCTACACCACTGCACTCTTTACCACTGCACTCTACACCACTCCAGTCTAGCCCACACCAATCTACTCTGCACGGCTCAACTCTACGCCACTGTACTCTATGCCACTCAGCAACACTGCACTCTACGCGACTGCACTCTATGCCAATACACTCCATGCCAGTGCACTCTGATCTACTCTGCACCACTGCACTCTGTGCCACTGCACTCTACACCACTTTACACAATGCCTTTGCACTCTATGCTACTCTACGCAACTGCACTCTGACCCACACCACTCCACCCTAAGCCACTTCACTTTACTCTGAAACAATCTACTCTATGTCTATGCACTCCACGCCACTCTTCTCCACTCTGTGCCACTAAACTCTATGCCACTGCACTCTACCCTACTCTACTCTTACCCACTGGCCTTTACACCAATGCACTCTTCACAACTGCACTCTATGGCACTGCACTCTACTCTGCATTACTGTATTCTACGCCACTGCTCTGTACGCTATTCTACACCACTGCACTCTGACTCTCTACTCTGCAGCATTGCACTCTCTGCCACTGAACTCTACACCACTCTACTCTGCACTACTCCACTCTACACTGCTACACTTTACACCACTGCACTCAATGGCACTGTACTCTACTCTGCACCACTTTATTCTACTTTACACTGCACCACTTTATGCCACTCGACTCTACCCTGCACTCTATGCCACTGCACTCCATGCTGCTCTACTCTACTCTGTGACCCTGCCCTTTGCATCACTCAAGTCTATGCCACAACGCTCTACACCACTCCACTCTGTGCCCCTGCACTCTGAGCCACTGCAGTCTATGCCACTGTACTCTGCTCCACTCTGCTCTGCGCTACTCCACCCTGCGCCACTCCACTCTACTATGCACCACTCTAAGCTACGCCACTGCATTCTACAACACTACATATTATGCCATTAAATTCAATGGCACTGCATTCTATGCCATTATGCTCTGCAACACTCTACGCCAATGCACTCTACACCAGTCCACTCTGTGCCACTCCACTGAATGCCTGTCTACGGCAATGCTCTGTTCGTAACAATTAAAGAGAGTTTACTCTCTAAATTACAAACACTGCAGAATGTTGAGGCGATATTGGTGCTAGGCCTTCCCCCCTAGATCAGCCTCTGCTCCAAGCCTCAAGAAACTGCACTGGCTACCAATCCGCCAAAGAAGCCATTTTAAAGTACTAAGTCTGACCCACAAACTTCTTCACAGTACCGGGCCCGCATATCTAGCGAAACAACTGGTCTGGTATCGTCCTACTAGATAATTAAGATCCAGCTCAAAATCTCTCCTGGTTCAGCCACGGGTTCGAACGTCACGCAATGGATGTCGGTCTTTTTCCTATGTGGCTCCTCAACTCTGGAATAAACTACCCCCCCATCTTTTGTTAATTACCAACCACCAATCGTTTGTTAAAAACTTAAAAACCTGGCTTTTCCCCAAATAACCAATGCAATATCAGACCCTAGCCTACGTCAAGGTTTGTGTGTTCTCCGCTGCTTAGCGCCCTGAGACCTCACGGTGAAATGTGCGCTCTACAAGAGCATATGACTTATGACTTACGCGACTCCACACTATGCCACTCCCATACACATCACTCTCTGCCACTCCTCTCTAAAACACTCTAATCCACTCTTTACCATTCAACTCTATGACATTCCATGCAACTCTCCTCTATGCCACTAACGTTTAGCCATGCTAAACAGCAGCCACGCTGGTGTACAACACGACTAAAACACGTTGGCAAAGCCAACAGCTCTTGCATAGGCGATACCTATTTGCTTTGCCATTACTTGTTGTAAAAGTAGCAACCTGTGGAGGGGGTGGGGGGTCTACAGGGCCATTTAAAAGCTTGGGTAGGGGACCACGTGTTCCCCTCCCCTTTTTTGGAGGTGTTGGCTTGGGGAGAGGCGCTGCTCTGCCCCCTCCCCATATTAGTGAATTGGGCACTGGTGGATGAGGTCCCTGGAGCAAAATACAGTTCGGTGAAGGGCCTGCGCCCCTTCCCCTTAATTAAACAGTGCATCTCTGGCCATTATTTATTAATTCTTTTTCCTGATTCCATGTGAGTCCTGTGGGATCTTGGCAAAAATTGCTGATTGTTTTGTATTTTGGCTCCAGGCAAAGGGGGGCTTCTTTTTTTAACTTTAGGACAGGAGACTAATTACCCAAGTCCTGTAATGGCTATCAGCAACATTTTTCTCATGGTGGCATGCAATCAGAGAGCTGACTCCTGCAGGAGTCTGATTTTACCGGGAGAAAGATGGCCCAAGGGAAAAAAAAACTCTTTGGGCAAATCAGAGGACTCTAATTTTAAATTGGCGCTACAGTAGAAGTCTCTCGAGCCTCTCGCGGACTCAACCGATATACAATTATATTTTCACCTTTATTTCCCCAAAACTATTTACACCAAATCACAAAAAGCACAATCTGTGGATTAAGATATAGTTTCCTGCCAAATGTTGTGTAATTCGGTTGAGCAGTTTTTGCTGCATCCCTGCCTAAATAAGTCTATCGAAAATGCATTGGCATTTTGTGCTTTGGCACTCTCCTTTTTTCTCGGCACCTGCGTGATGGACCACCTCGAAACTTTCCATGCACAAACTAGTTAAAAAGAAGTACCTTTTTGGAAAGGTTTGTGGAGATTCTTCAAAATGAGCCAAAGTTAATAGCAACTAAAAAACGCTTTTTCTGTGGAACATCTGCCCTAACTATAACTTCCGCTACTAGGTAATATACAGGAGTGTGTAACTGATCCTTCTTTTTTATTTTAGCTAGTGCTATTATGAATCTGAATCCCTTTTTTATGCTTATGTATACTTACCTGGTTATGTAAAAGTTGTTGATATTGTGTCATCCAATATATTGACCATGATGTTATGGAACCAATATAATGGTATGCTGATATTAAGGAGATGTACCTTGAATGTTGCACAAATATTTTCCAATGGCAGAGAGTAATTAAATAATTCCACTTTTCATTATTCTAATGTTTTTGTAAGTTAGATGTCCTAAGTGAGACAGATAGGCCCAAATGTGGGTCACATTGTCACTGTGCCATAAGATTAAAGCTACTACTCATTGATGATGCCCAACGGGGCAGAAATGAGTCTGAGTTGCTTGTATTCATGTCTAGACCTCGATTACCAGATGAGTGGATTTATGTATGTGGATGCAATCTGGTCCAAAATAATATTTCCAGTTGGTATCCCTACCCATAAATCTGGCTATCAGGAATATTTTACTTCAGAATAGGGAAGAGCATGTAGACCTGGATTTACCGAATTCAAATCTGCAGCATGCTCCACCTTTAGGGATCAAATACAATTCAATAAATGGAGGGGGCAGTACAGGGCGAGTGACAGGGTTCAGGAGAGATTTTGGGCACAGCAGAGACTTTGGGCGCGCAGCTGGCATTTACTGTTCCCCTCTTGCCATGGAATGAGTGGAGCAGGGTCCACCAGCCAAGTTGCATTTGCAGCTCAAGCCCATGAGATTTGATCAGCCATGTTTTGCAGCTGGTAAAATCAAGTCTGGTGTTCCCACACCTAGAACATCATGGTGTGGAAATACTGGACCAGTAATAATTGGGCAGAACTATACCCACTGATTGTACCTGCCCCTTTACCTGCACAACTTATATTTAGAACTCGAGAGAGGACCTGACCTGGCATCTTAGGCTAGGAACACTTTTCTTGTTGAAGCAAGACCAAATCCGATTTTCACATGACTATTCCCTGTCTGGGGTACCATAGTGGGCAAAAACTGTGAAATGGAGTTTGTATCTAATTAATCATGAGTGGTGAGGTTATTTCAAGCATTCCACCCATCATTGTTTTTGTTATTCTAGAGATAACCAGTGGTGGCCCTGCCGCTAAGGCAGAGGAGCGCCACCGCACTGCTTTTAAGCGGTGTAACAAAGGAAAAATAAAATTTAAACTTAATGTTATTTTTATTTTGTTTGTTCCAGCTGCTTTGCGGGTTGGCGGGTGGGTAGGCATGCTCCCCTCTCAGAAAAGGGCAGGGGAGGAATGGTTTGCCCACTCCAAGCGTGCATGAGTGCTTAGCCGACCCTCTGGGGCCGGCCAAACAGTCATGCGCACTTTGCAAGCCTGGCTCAAGACGGCTGGAATGCCAGAAACCGGTCCTAGGAAGCTTGTTTCTGGTCCAGGGAAGGCATGGCTTGGCAGTTCGGGCTGGACTGTTCCCATGAGGCACAGGGTCAGACTGATTTGCATATGGCCATGTCCGAACTGGGGTGGCAGAGTGGGCTAAAGAACGGTGATGGATTAAACCCAGATCTGTTGATTGGGTGTGAGTGTTTTATTGGTTCAGATGCTCCATCCATCACCACCCACTTTTGTACCGCTACTCTCAGAAAAGGGCAGGGGAGGAGTGGTTTGCCCACTCCAAACGTGCATGAGTGCTTAGCCGGCCCTCTTGGGCCGGCCAAACAGTCATGCGCACTTTGCATTACAGCCTGAGTGGAGACATGCTAAACCCCCAGGCCTCGTCTGATGCTGGACCACGGCGCTCAGACCAATCACAACGCCACCCCAGATCGGTGACCACCGGCTCTGGAGATGACAGAAGTAAAAAGAAGAAATGACTGCACGTGTACAGATTGTAAGGAGTGTAGGCATCCGTTATGGGCTATAAGGTATAATCACAATGGTTAGTTTTTATATTTATAATAAAATAGGACCCTAAAAGTGGATAGCCTGACAATAGAGAGTGGTTTCTACATTCACAATCTCTTTCTCCCTTTATTTATTGGCTGGTTTAGATTTTTTTAGGTTTTAGAATCTTGTTTGCGCAGGTACTTCAATAATTATGATAAAATGGAGTCACGTTGATATTGGGGGTGTAAATGCCCAAAGAATTAAGGCATACTAGTCCTCCTTCGTGGCGGGTGGTTTATTAGCCTAAAATAGTTTGACATCACGTGGGGCGTTAATACGGTTCCCTTTACACAAGACGGAGGAAACAAGTGGTGTGTCCAAAAAATTATGGCACTGAGATGAATGAGTCAGAATAACATGGAAGTTCTACTTTAAATACCGATATAGGCCGGCTTATACACTAATATAGAGGGAATAAGCTGCTTAGTCCGCTTTTTGTGTCCAAAGATGGACGAGTGAGAAAACATGGAAGTTCTGCCTTCAATATCGATTGAGACATACTTAAATACTAATATAGAGGGAACAAGCGGTGTAGTCCGCTTCTTGTGTCTAAAGACGAGAGAGTGAGAAGGCAGGAAAGTCCTCCATTAGTATCGATGACAGTAGGCTATTTAACCCAGTTCCGCGCCACGTGGTCTTCCGACCGACGTGGATGAAAGAAAAGCGAGAGAAGAGAGGGGACACGGCTAGAAGCGATGCGTTACAGGTATGCGCGACCCAAACCGGCATGTAAATTTGTTTAGGAGAGTAAGAGAAATGTTATACACTTTTTTAGGGAATTTGATTCTATTCATTCAATTATTTATTATGATTTGGAATTCCGAGGAATCACACATAAATTCAGATAAAACAACATTTCATTCAAATCACAGTAATAAAAAACAGGAAAAAATACAACCTAAATTTTTCATGGTTACACCCAAGAGTACATAATCACTTATCTTCAATAGGCTCTGCACTATGGAGGACGACAGAGGACAGTCTCTAAACCACAAAGAGTTACATGTTCAATTTTCCATAATTGAATAATTCTCGAGTGGTGGAATTCTTCATTAAGTTCATCACTACGGTGGGCAACAACGTTCTAATAAAATATATTTACGGCCAATGTCGATCATTATCAGGTAGGTAAAAGTTTTAGCTCACACCCTATTTTTTTTTAAAATAATCTACCTTTGGATGGCACTTGGTTAAGATAAAAATACCATTACCATCCAATATACACATAACAATTTACATAAATAATTAAAAAAAAATTAGGGAGGTAATCATGGAATGGAAATAGCAGCAAGTATATTTATAAAGTGCTAAATAAAGTGCTAATGCAATACAAAAGAGCTAGTAACCTGACCTGACCTGACCTGGTCAGTGCCGGTCGCTCCACCCGCCGCGTGGCCCTCCCTCAGTGTGCCCGGTCTCCGTTCGCTGCCGCCGCTGCCCGGTAGTATCTGCCTCACTGTTGCCCCTGATCTCGTTGTGCCCATAATAGTAGTACTTTGCCAGTAACTGTATTGTGCCAGCTCTTGTATTTCTCTCGCCCTCTGTCTCGCCCTCTGTATTGTGCCAGCTCTTGTATTTCTCTCGCCCTCTGTATTGTGCCAGCTCTTGTATTTCTCTCGCCCTCTGTCTCTTTGTGCCAGTAATTGTAGGACTGCCAGTAACTGTATTGTGCCAGTATTTGTCCTTCTCTCGTCCTCTGTTGTGCCCCTGATCGCTTTTGTGTGACCCCAACGCCGTTTTCTCTCCCGCTGCACCACCCTGCTCCCCGCTCCCTGCCGCTGCTCCCCCGCGGCCCCACCCCCGTCCCCTCCAGCATCACCGCTCCCCTCCACACTCGCCACTCCGCTCCCGCCTCCCAGCTGCTCCTCCCTCCCACTGGCTACTTAAGGTGGGGTCCGCGAGGCGGGGAGCTGTGACCTGACCTGACCTGGTCAGTGCCGGTCGCTCCACCCGCCGCGTGGCCCACCCTCAGTGTGCCCGGTCTCCGTTCGCTGCCGCCGCTGCCCGGCAGTATCTGCCTCACTGTTGCCCCTGATCTCGTTGTGCCCGTAATAGTAGTAGTTTGCCAGTAACTGTATTGTGCCAGCTCTTGTATTTCTCTCGCCCTCTGTCTCGGCCTCTGTATTGTGCCGGCTCTTGTATTTCTCTCACCCTCTGTCTCGTTGTGCCAGTAATTGTAGGATTGCCAGTAACTGTATTGTGCCAGTATTTGTCCTTCTCCCATCCTCTGTTGTGCCCCTGATTGCTTTTGTGTGACCCCACCGCCGTTTTATCTCCCGCTGCACCACCCCGCTCCCCGCTCCCTGCCGCTGCTCCCCCGCGGCCCCACCCCCGTCCCCTCCAGCATCACCGCTCCCCTCCCCACTCGCCACCCTGCTCCCGCCTCCCAGCTGCTCCTCCCTCGCTCCGCCCCCCCACTCTCCACTTATGGCAGAGTCCGCACGTACGTGCAGCGTGCCCGCACAGCGGGCACGCCGATTGTGCGCCGAAGGCGCGCCAAAGGTAAGCCCGTCTGCGCCCGTCCGCGCCTGGGCCGCGCCCAGCGCCAGAACCCCTGGCCCCCGCAGATGCCAGTCCACCCGCCGGACCTATGACGCAGCCACCCTCAACGCACTCAACACCGGCCGGACCCCCGGCTGCCACCGAGCCACCCCAGGACGCACCCACGGACCCTTCACCTGCCAATCCTGCAAGTTCTCCTGCATCCGGACCTGCACCGCACCCGCCAAGCCGAGCACCAGCAGCAACCACCTGAAGTGCATCCTGCTCAACACCCGCTCCATCCACAGACACGCCGTCGAACTCTGGAACCTCCTCGACTCCACATCCCCAGACGTCGCCTTCCTCACGGAAACCTGGATGAACGCCTCCTCAGCGCCCGACATCGCCATCGCCATCCCGGACGGATACAAGATCACCCGGAGGGACTGCGTCAACCAGACAGGAGGAGGCATCGCCATCATCCACAAGAACACCATCCGCATCACAACCAACTCCGACGACACCCTCACAGCCGCCGAACACCTTCACTTCCAGATACACACCGACCCCAAGACCACCCTCAGAGGCACCCTCATCTACAGACCCCCGGGACCACGCACACAATTCAGCGAAGACATCGCCGACTTCATCAGCCCGCACGCCCTCCCCTCCGCTGACTACATCCTCCTAGGGGACCTCAACTTCCACCTGGAGAACAACAGCGACCGCAACACCACCCTGCTGGACAACCTCGCCAACCTCGGACTCAAGTAACTGGTGACCACCCCCACCCACTACGCCGGCCACACGCTTGACCCCGTGTTCTCCTCCAGCAAGGACATCTCCTTCAGCCACGCCACCGGACTCCACTGGACAGACCACAGCTGCGTCCACTTCAGCTTCAGAAGGAACACGCTCCACCACCACCCGCAACAGGTTCCCCGCAGAAGCTGGAACAAGACCACAGCCGACCAGCTCACCACATCCCTGAGCCAGAACCCTCCCGCCAGCTCAGCGAACCCCAACCAAGCCGCCAACAACCTCACAAGGTGGATCAGCAACTGCGCAGACGACCTCGCTCCACTGAAGACCCCCCCGTCAGACCCGGCAACAAGAAAGCATCCTGGTTCACCGACGAACTCAAGAGCTCTAAGAAGAACTGCCGAGCCCTCGAGAAAGCCTGGTGCAGCGACCCAACACCAGACAACATGACCCCCCTCAAGCTCGCCACTCGAAAACACCACCAGCTGATCCACATCACCAAGAAAACCGCATTCAAGGAACGACTAGACAACAACGCCCACAACAGCAAGGAACTCTTCAACATCGTCAAAGAGCTCTCGAACCCTAGCGCCGGAAATAACGACATCACCCCATCGCAAGACCTCTGCAACTCGCTCGCCTCGTTCTTCCACAGCAAGATCGCAGATATACACACCAGTTTCAGCGCACAGCCGACTCACCCTACGACCACACCAATGCCCCCCCCCACCACCCTCCGCGCCTGGACCCCGATCAACACCGAAGACACCATCCGCACAATGAACTCCATCCACTCCGGATCACCAACCGACCCCTGCCCTCACCACGTCTTCAACAAGGCCGATTCCATCATCGCACCCCATCTCCGGGACATCATCAACACCTCCTTCGACACCGCCACCTTCCCAGAGAGCTGGAAGCACGCCGAACTCAGTGCCCTACTGAAGAAACCATCAGCGGACCCCACCGACCTCAAAAACTTCCGCCCCATCTCGCTCCTTCCTTTTCCTGCCAAAGTCATCGAGAAGACCGTCAACAGACAGCTGGCCGCCTTCCTCGAGACGAATGGATCCCTCGACCACTCGCAGTCCGGTTTCAGAGCCAACCACAGCACCGAGACCGCCCTCATCGCAGCCACAGACGACATCCGAGCCCTGCTCGACAACGGGGAAACAGCGGCACTCATCCTCCTGGACCTCTCCGCGGTGTTCGACACGGTCTGCCACTGCACCCTAGTGCAGCGCCTCAGCAACATCGGAATCCAGGAGAAGGCACTGGAGTGGATCATCTCCTTCCTCGCCGGAAGAACCCAGAGAGTCCGCCTCCCCCCGTTCAGATCAGAGGCCACCGAAGTCATCTGCGGCGTACCACAAGGATCATTGCTCAGCCCCACGCTGTTCAACATCTACATGAGCCCCCTCGCGGCCATCGCACGCCAACACAACCTCAACATCATCTCCTACGCCGACGACACCCAGCTGATCCTCTCCCTCACCAACGACCCAGCAACCGCCAGAACCAACCTACACGAAGGGATGAAAGACGTAGCCGAGTGGATGATGAACAGCCGCCTGAAACTGAACTCAGATAAGACGGAAGTCCTCATCCTGGGATCATCACCCTCTGCCTGGGACGACTCCTGGTGGCCCCCTGCCCTGGGCAGCGCACCCAAACCAACGGACCACGCACGCAACCTGGGCTTCATCCTGGACTCCTCCCTCTCGATGACCAGACAAGTCAATGCCGTCTCCTCGTCATGCTTCAACATCCTACGCATGCTACGGAAGATCTTCCGGTGGATCCCCACCGACACCAGGAAGACGGTCACCCAGGCGCTCGTCACCAGCCGACTGGACTACGGGAACTCCCTCTACCCCAGAACCACAGCCAAACTTCAGAAAAGTCTCCAGTGCATTCAGAACGCCTCAGCACGACTCATCCTGGACATCCCCCGACACAGCCACATCTCCGGACACCTGAGAGACCTGCACTGGCTCGCCGTCAGCAAGAGAATCACGTTCCGACTCCTCACCCACGCACACAAATCTCTCCACAACCAAGGCCCCAGATACCTCAACGACCGCCTGACCTTCTACACTCCAACCCGCCAGCTACGATCGACCAGCCACGCCCTCGCCGCCGTTCCCCGCATCCGAAGAGCCACAATGGGAGGAAGATCCTTCTCCTACCTGGCGGCCAAGACGTGGAACTCCCTCCCCATCCACCTCCGCCTGACCCAAGACCACCTCTCCTTCAGGAAGCAACTCAAGACCTGGCTATTCGAGCAGTAGCGGACCCCCCCCCCAACCCCCAAGTGCCTTGAGACCCTCCGGGTGAGTAGCGCGCTATACAAATGCCTTGATTGATTGATTGATTGATTGAAAGTGCATTAATACCCTATTCTAGGACATTTCTCACATATAATTACCCAGGAGCTATGTTACTAAGGAAATACGCATTATTAATTAACTATCTTACAGGAATGCTAGTACACAGTAAAATTAAGCATTGATTTTCATATTTAGTAACTAATTAAAGTGCCTAAAGTGTATAACAAAGTGCTAATGCATAAGAACACATCACACAGTACTATAAAGGCATAAAGGTCACCCTCATCTGCTAAATTTTAATATACATTCAAACATTCTTTAAAAAAGCGAAAAAATTTAAAACAAATCAGTTCAGATGGTGGGAGCAGAAGAAAGTTACGGGCTGTTCTGCTGTTGAGATTTTATACTGTAAAAAAACATGCCTTAGATATTTGCGGCGTATTGAAAGAAGTGCTGGGCACACAATCAAAACATGGTTACGGTCTTGTATACTGCCATTGCATAAATCACAGTGTCTGTTTGATTCTAGATATGGTCCTTTTTACAGAACGGTGTCTGCCTTGGACATTAGAGTATGCCCCAGCGATTAAGACATACAGTGAAAAACTGAAGGTATGTTTTTCTGCTAAAGGGCGATTATTTATGATCCAATCCATCTGTTCCTTTAAAAATAAGCACCATGTCTTTTGTAGATCACGAAGAGAGAAAGGAGCAGGAGACCGGTTGCTATGTATTTGTACTTGGAAGACGATTAAGTTTAAGACTAGTTTGGAGAAAACATTAGGTAAATCTTTGACTTACATGAGAACACACATTGTTTATCTCTAGAGAATAGATTAAGTGATGTTTTTCAATATCTGCCTCAACAGCACATCTTTTTAGGTGCTTACTCAGCCATTTCTCGTGCCCCTCCGTGAATATAAGATTGATGGTAAATATTAACCACTTCCATCATAATTGTCTACATAGTAGTTTTAAGTCACAGTTAGTTCTAAAGGGCTGCATGTGTCATGGGCCACTGGAATACACTTTCATTGAGTGAATCACATATGGGTGTTAGTGTAATTGATCACGGGATGCCTGTACACTCTAAGGATTGGAATAATTATAATGTATATGCATTGATACATGGTGGAACAGCAATATAGGAATAAGTATAGAAGGAATTTGAGAAGAAAAGGAAATATAAATCCTTGAGATTTATTTTGTGATTCCCTGATAGTTTTGTTTTGGTTGTACATAGTGTAAATATAATTTTCTAATTATAGATGGACCCTTGAAAGCCCATGTCCTGATGAGGCCCATAGTCAGAGGACTGAAACGCGTAGACAGTTCCACAAAGACACCCCAGATGAAATTATAAAAAGTATTGGTATAATAAATGCAGGAGGGTGGATACCTGACTATGGTTACCCCAGATTTTTTGCCTAGTGTTTAGCTGGTTTTCGACTTAGTTGGCCTGGGATCCTGCTAATCAGGGTCCCAGGCTATCTGTTCCCCCTTAAAATGGACTCCATGCACCCTAGGTGCATAACTAAATTGGTACTGGACACCTTAACAGACCCTGTACAGAGCACTATAGGTGCCCAGGGCATAGGTGTATCCAAGGCCTACCAGGGGCTGCAGCATAGCTTTTGCCACCCCTGGCTCGTTCTTAAATTGACACAACTGGCTGATCACTCAGCTGGGGCAAGGTGGTGTAATCACCCCTTGCTTAGATATAGTATACCTATATCTAAACCTATATCTGGACACATATATACCTATCAGTCACTCCTATGGCAGGCCTTAACAATCCTGGAGGCAGAGTGCTTGGTTTTAAGTGAGATGGTGCTCTAGCATGAGCTGAGCCTGCCTGCAGCTTTCTGAACCATTTCCTTATAGCTGTTCTAGTGATACTGCCATACCATATACTCTTAAGTGCATTATAATCCTAGCGGTTAATGCTAACTTTGGTTTGGCTTTATCAAAACATGTCGTGTTTGGTGTCATACACTTTGGAATACTACCCCCTCACCAGTTCTGGCGACGGGGGTAGCATTCCACCCTTCCAGAGGGAGAAGACATGTTACTTTAGTGAAAACGCGGTTAATCCTAACCAGAGCCCCTGCATCACAAAATGGATGCTGCTGCCACAGACAGGAGTCTGGCCTCCTGCTGCTGACCGAAACTTGACAGAGGAGGCTTGATCAAAGGATCTCCTGTCACAGGGAGGTGTCACACCACCCCAGACAGGAGATAGTGGATTGTAGCAGGGAGGGTTGAAAGAAACTAGACACTGCCTGGGGCGCACAAGGTGTCCCCGAGCAAATGCCAGTCAAACCGGTTCTGGGGTACTCCAGCCCCAGTCCTGGTGGGAAGCTGGACAAAGGAAAAGGGGTGTTACCACCCCCTTCCTGGGTCCCACCCATAGGAGGGACCTAGCAGGTAATCCAGCCCCTTGATTTGGAATAAAGGTAGGAGCTGCGCAAATGCACATCGGATTATCCTGACTGAAACTTATAAAACGAAACTCTGGACCCTTCGACATCCCACTCGATGTGGAAGACTGAATAATCTCCCTTGTGGTCAAGTAGTGACCACCCTGTGGAAACAGGCACCATCCAGCACCTCGACGTTTGCTTTGTTGCAGTTCCCGCCGGAACTCGAGCGACAGAGCTCAACAAGAGCCTGCTTTCCTGCCTTTCAACAGCCCGATCCACAGTCTATGCAGAGCTGAGACCCGTGGAGGCGACCTGAAGCGTGGGAGCGGCCATCTTGGAAAAACCATGAAGCGCTGACCGTGCAGCACCCGAGGCTTTCTCGAAGCTGTGCATTAGAGCGTGAGAAACTCAAGCCCCAAGCAGCCTTTGCACTGAAGCTCACCCCTTCACAGTCGACGAGTGCTTTTGCATTTTCCTGCTTGACGCGTTGGTCCGGTCGCTTGCCCGTTGGCTAGTGGCCCCAGAACCGACGAACCTTTGAATTTAAGCAGCTGGTCTGGTTGCTCCAGACTGGCCCTCGCTCCCCTGAAAAGGAGCACCCGCTCTGACCTTGCTGGTCGGAGTATTAAGCCATCTTTGAATCCTGTGTGGGTTGCCTTTGCCAAGGTTTTTTGACTCCGATCCGGAAGCCGACACCGCCGACAGTGAGAGCCTTTTTGGAACAGCTCGTGATCCACTCCAGGACATCCTCGGTGCCCCAGAGTCCACGTGGCAGTGGAGACAAGCTTCACAACATCGACTTGATTGCGCCCGACATTGCCTGGTTCCTTCCTGGTTCCTTCCTGGTCACTGGCTAGTGACCCAGACTCTGTCCCCTCTGCTTTCAGGTACTCTTCAACTTCGATCCACCCTTGGATCGCACCGGACAGTTCTCTTCTGGACGCCTGCAGCATCTTCATCTCCAGGCACCATAGAACTGCGTGACGAAACCCGACACATCTTTGCACCTGTGCACCCGCTTCCTGTGGGTGAGGTAACTCTTGAACGCCGATGCTCCTGTAGAGGTTTACACCTCTAGTGTCTAAGTCTAAAGTTTTGTCCTTCTAGTCCAGTCGGAAGACTCTTAAAACTGTAACTCGATAACTTTTACGCACCATTGACTTTGCATTGGTGCATGAGTGTGCTTTCTGCACTGCACCCGAATCCCGCCGGCTACTCCCGTCCTAACTGCTGTTAGTCCAGTCTAGTCCCAGTGATTCCCAAGGCCCTAGGCCTTACCCCCGATCGATTAGTGATTGTTATACCACTTTTTTGATATATGGTTTGAGTGGCCACCGGCCTCATCCAAAAACGTGCAACTTGTATATGTTATATTGTGCTTTTGTTTAAACGCTTGTGCTTCATTGCTCATAAAGAGTAGTGGGGATTATTCTGAGAATAAATACATATATTTTTATAATATATAACTTGTGTGGTGTCCTTTCATTTGATAGTACAGGATTGCATATGGTAAAACAGCTGGCTTCACATGCCCTCTTGAGTTAAGCCTTTAAGGCTGCTTAGTCCATGCTACCCCTAGGATAGCTTGTCTATAAGGTTGACTTACAACCATCACCATAAGGGATTGTTTGGACTGATACAAGGTGCCCACAGAATTGTGGACATCATATACCAGGCCAACTTCTCACATTGGTGAGCAGCGGTGCGGATTTGAGCTTGCTGTTGTTTTACCATTGCAATCTTTTTATCAAATTGAAAGATCACATTAAGTACCTAGGTACATATAAACAAAGCTTAGCATATTTAAGTTCTACTGAACTTAGTAGTTGTAGATAAAAGGGCTTAGCACACCCTGACTACAACTCACTAGCAAGGTATAGTAGGAAAACACTTAGTGTAGGTAAGTGCATCACTTACACCTCACTAGAGTCATGTCTGCCACAGGTGAAGCTCCAGGCTCTCTACCTGTGGTGGATGACCCTCCACAGGCAACCTCAGACTATGAAAAATTCAGCCATAGGGACTTGCGTGCCTTGCGCACTGCAAGGAAGCTGAAAAAGGGTCACAACCCTACCATCCCAATCCTGATAGCCATCCTGGAGAAGGATGATCTTGAGAAAGCTAGAATAGTTCCCTCAGGGTCAGGAGAAGGAGGACATCCCCCAGAGACTGAGAACACCGCCCCAGAAGTAGAAGATGAGGAGGTGGACCCTGAATCAGAAGAGGAAGAGTCAGATCAGGAACAGGAGGATAACCAGGTCCCAGTGGCAAGGCTTAGCCAAGCCAACTTGGACCTACATTGAAATGGAGAGGGCCAGCCCCTTCCCAGAGTACATAACAGAGTTCTCCCAGGCAATAGGAGGGAGAGATCTCACTCCAGAGATTCTCACCTTTCTAGTGCCTCAAGAGAATCTCAAAGGGGCATGACTTCTGCCCAGAAACTAGAGCATCAGGCCAGGATGAGAGCTGTTAAACTCCAAATAGAGAGGGAGGAAGTAGCCCTGGCTCAAGCTAGACTTTCTTTGGCAAGAGAACAGAAGTTGAGTGGGGGAGATACCCACTGGTGGCAGCAATATCCCAAAGGATAAAGACAGGTCCTATGATACTAGAAACCTGAGTAAGATTGTGCCCCCCTACAGAGATGGGGATGATATCCACAAATGGATAACTGCTCTGGAGAGGGCCTGCATGGTACAGCAGGTCCCCCAAGATCAGTGGGCAGCAATCTTGTGGCTCTCCTTTTCTGAGAAAGGGAGAGATAAGCTCCTCACTGTTAGAACTAAGGATGCTAAAAATTACACTGTACTAAAGAGTGCTCTTATTGATGGGTTTGGATTAACCACTGAACAATACAGGTTGTTGTTCAGAGACACCCAAAAAGCTCAGACTCAGGACTGGACTGATTTTGTAGATTGTGCTACTAAGGCTCTGGAAGGTTGGCTACATGGCAGTAAAGTACATGACTATACAGGATTGTATAATTTGATTATGAGGGAGCAGATCCTAAGTAATTGTCAGAACCAGCTTTTACACCAGCACCTGGTGGACTCAGATCTGACATCTCCACAAGAATTGGGTAAGAGGGCAGACAAATGGGTCAGAACCAGGATTAGGCCTACGAATCAGGGTAATGACCAAAAGAAGGATACATCCAAGGCTCAGGAGAAGGGTAGGGATAAATCTAAAGACAAGTCTCCCACAGGGCCCCAAAACTCCAAGGATGGGGGTGGGTCCCAAAACACTTCCTCTGACCAGAAGAAACCTTATTGCCATGTCTGTAAACAGCCTGGCCACTGGAAAACTGATAGCATTTGTCCCAGGAATAACAATAAGGAAAATATACCTCCAAGTAAAGCTCCAACACCTCCTGTTACTGTCAGCAGTAATCACCCAGGTGGTGGGAGCACCCCCAAGAATTTGGCTGGGTTTACTTTTGGAGCTCAGGTGGACTCTGGCCTAACCAGGTCCCCTACTACAGCTACTCTTGTCTGTGAAAATGGCATGGGGTTTGCCAACTTCACTGATTGCACAAACACTTTGAGCAAGTATAGACAGGAGCCCCACATCAATGGTCAAAAAGTTGAGGCCTATAGAGACACAGGGCTAGTATCACCATGGTGACTGAGAATCTAGTCCCCTCAAGGCAACTTTTACCTGGTGCCACATACCAGGTGACAAACATTGATGGAGTACAGAAAAATCATCCCATGGCAGTGGTAAATCTCAGCGCTGGGTAGGTGTCACTGGCCCAAAGAGAGTGGCAGTGTCCCCAAACTTGCCTGTAGATTGTCTACTTGGGAATGATTTAGAAATCTCAGGCTGGGCTGAGGTGGAACAAGAAACCCATTCTAAAATGGTAAATCTCCAAGGAAAGGTTAGTGGGGCCGTGATGGCCACAGCCCCAATCCATGATGTCCTTCCTGAAAAGGTTGATAGGGCTGTGCAAGGCTCAGCCCCGTCTTCAGCAGAATACCTTCCTGAAAAGGTTAGCAGAGCTGTTATGGTAACAGCCCATACCCAAACTGATTCCCTTCCTGAAAAGGTTGGTGGGGCTGTGATGGCCACAGCCCAAACTCAAACTGATTCATGTGTTGTGAAGCCTGAAACTATGGATCACTCCACACAAACAGAGAGCATTGAGGAGGAAGAGAAATCTCCCTCCTACCAGACATTAGGAAAGGATCAGCCTCCTCAGGGAACTGATCTTACCCCTTGTGAAGAAACTGCCCCAGAGGTAGTCTGGCCTAGCCTGGCAGAGCCCCTGATGTCAGTGGACCCTTCCAAGGTGGGACCCAGTCTGGAGCAGGTAACCTGCCCCTCTCTACCCTGCATCAGTCAGCCCAGGGCTACAGAGGTCAAGGAGGTCAGGGAGCCCCAAAGGGCCCCCTGTCAAATAAAGCACCCTCATCAGCAGATTAGGGGCACCAAAGCTAGCAGCCCTAGCAAGGTGAAAACTTTAAAAAACTTCTGAGGGACCCCCCTTACCACTAGTTAGGGACCTCCCCTAAATGGACACTGTTGGGCACAGCCAAACCTGGGACCCCAAGGCCCCAAACCTGACCTGTCCCTCCAGTGAGCCAACCAAAGGGACCCAGCCTCCAGCTTTAGGTAGCCAGAGGTTGACCCTGAGAGCACAGTGCAACTCAGTCAAGAAAAGAAAGGCACACATGATGGAAGATGATTGGAGGAAGCTGAGCCCTACATTAGTGGAGTCTCAATTCAGTACTCCATCTCAACACCAGCCTTTTACTTTGCCAAAACACACCACAGGTAGTAATTCCCCATGGTGGAGACCCTCTGATACCCATAGGGTGAGGGATTACTTGGTGGACCATGACACAGGGGGTAACCATGCCAGTGCAAGTTCCTCCTTATATGGCCACTCAGGTAATATAGGCTTACCTGGTCAAGGATAGCCTTATCTCCTTTCGTTTGGGGGGGGGGGGTTATGTAGGAGGGTGGATACCTGACTATGGTTACCCCAGATTTTTTGCCTAGTGTTTAGCTGGTTTTCGACTTAGTTGGCCTGGGATCCTGCTAATCTGGGTCCCAGGCTATCTGCTCCCCCTTAAAATGGACTCCATGCACCCTAGGTGCATAACTAAATTGGTACTGGACACCTTAACAGACCCTGTACAGTGCACTATAGGTGCCCAGGGCATAGGTGCATCCAAGGCCTCCCAGGGGCTGCAGCATAGCTTTTGCCACCCCTGGCTGGTTCTTAAATTGACACAACTGGCTGATCACTCAGCTGGGGCAAGGTGGTGTAATCAACCCTTGCTTAGATATAGTATACCTATATCTAAACCTATATCTGGACACATATGGATGGCTTTTTAATCTTTCTGTTTAGGTGGATTCTTCTTTCTTTCCTGCTCTGCGATCTGTTCTTCATGTTATGTTTTTACACTGTAGCTGACTGTGGAAAGCGCCGGGACACTCTTTTAGAGTAGCCGTGCGCTATACAAATGCACTTTAACATAACATAACATAACATAACATATATACCTATCAGTCACTCCTATGGCAGGCCTTAACAATCCTGGAGGCAGAGATCTTGGTTTTATGTGAGAAGGTGCTCTAGCATGAGCTGAGCCTGTCTGCAGCTTTCGGAACCATTTCCTTATAGCTGTTCTAGTGATACTGCCATACCATATACTCTTAAGTGCATTATAATCCTAGCGGTTAATGCTAACTTTGGTTTGGCTTTATCAAAACATGTCGTGTTTGGTGTCATACACTTTGGAATACTACCCCCTCGCCAGTTCTGGCGACGGGGGTAGCATTCCACCCTTCTAGAGGTAGAAGACACGTTACTTTACTGAAAACGCGGTTAATCCTAACCAGAGCCCCAGCATCACCAAATGGATGCTGCTGCCACAGACAGGAGTCTGGCCTCCTGCTGCTGACCGAAACTCGACAGAGGAGGCTTGATCAAAGGATCTCCTGTCACAGGGAGGTGTCACACCACCCCAGACAGGACATAGTGGATTGTAGCAGGGAGGGTTGAAAGAAACTAGACACTGCCTGGGGCGCACAAGGTGTGCCCGAGCAAATGCCAGCCAAACCGGTTCTGGGACACTCCAGCCCCAGTCCTGGCGGGAAGCTGGACAAAGGAAAAGGGGTGTAACCACCCCCTTCCTAGGTCCCACCCATAGGAGGGACCTAGCAGGTAATCCAGCCCATTGATTTGGAATAAAGGTAGGAGCTGTGCAAATGCACACCGGATTATCCTGACTGAAACTTATGAAACGAAACTCTGGACCCTTCGACATCCCACTCGACGTGGAAGACTGAAGAATCTGGAGTGACCACCCTGTGCAAACAGGCACCATCCAGCACCTCGACGTTTGCTTTATTGCAGTTCCCGCCAGAACTCGAGCAACAGAGATCGACAAGAGCCAGCTTTCCTGCCTTCCAACAGCCCGATCCACAGTCTATGCAGAGCTGAGACCCGTGGAGGCAACCTGAAGCGAGGGAGCGGCCATCTTGGAAAAACATCGAAGTGCTGACCGTGCAGCACCCGAGGCTCCCTCGAAGCTGTGCATTGGAACGTGAGAAGCTCCAGCCCCGAGCAGCTTTTGCACCGAAGCTCACCCCTCCACACTCGACGAGTGCTGCGTGGGGCCCTTTTGCATTTTCCTGCTCGATGCGTTGGTCCGGTCGCTATTGCCCGTTGGCTAGTGGCCTCAGAACCGGCGAACCTTTGAATTTACACAGCTGGTCTGGTTGCTCCAGACTGGCCCTCGCTCCCCTGAAGAGGAGCACCCGCTCTGACCTTGCTGGTACGAGTATTAAGCCATCTTCGAATCCTGCGTGGGTTGCCTTTGCCAAGGTTTGTTGACTCCGATCCGGAAGCCGACACCGCGGACAGCGAGAGACTTCATGGGACAGCTCGTGATCCACTCCAGGACATCCTCGGTGCCCCAGAGTCCACGTGGCAGCGGAGACAAGCTTCACGACATCGACTTGATTGCGCCTGACATTGCCTGGTTCCTTCCTGGTCACTGGCTAGTGACCCAGACTCTGTCCCCTCTGCTTTCAGGTACTCTTCAACTTCGATCCACCCTTGGATCGCACCGGACACTTCTCTTCTGGATGCCTGCAGCATCTTCATCTCCAGGCACCATAGAACTGCGTGACGAAACCCGACACATCTTTGCACCTGTGCACCCGCTTCCTGTGGGTGAGGTAACTCTTGAACGCCGATGCTCCTGTAGAGGTTTACACCTCTAGTGTCTAAGTCTAAAGTTGTGTCCTTCTAGTCCAGTCGGAAGACTCTTAAAACTGTAACTCGATAACTTTTACGCACCATTGACTTTGCATTGGTGCATGCGTGTGCTTTCTGCACTGCACCCGAATCCCGCGGGCTACTCCCGTCCTAACTGCTGTTAGTCCAGTGTAGTCCCAGTGATTCCCAAGGCCCTAGGCCATACCCCCGATCGATTAGTGATTGTTATATCACTTTTTTGATATATGGTTTGAGTGGCCACCGGCCTCATCCAAAAACGTGCAACTTGTATATGTTATATTGTGCTTTTGTTTAAACGCTTGTGCTTCATTGCTCATAAAGAGTAGTGGGGATTATTCTTAGAATAAATACATATATTTTTATAATATATAACTTGTGTGGTGTCCTTTCATTTGATAGTACAGGATTGCATATGGTAAAACAGCTGGCTTCACATGCCCTCTTGAGTTAAGCCTTTAAGGCTGCTTAGTCCATGCTACCCCTAGGATAGCTTGTCTATAAGGTTGACTTACAACCATCACCATAAGGGATTGTTTGGACTGATACAAGGTGCCCACAGAACTGTGGACATCATATACCAGGCCAACTTCTCACAATAAATAAAGAGAGTACACAAAGTATTGAGGTGGAAGTATTACACCTTGGGGTACTCCATTGTTCCAAGGGTGATCTGTATCTAAAGGAATGCCATTTATAATCTTTAAAGCATCCTTTTTTTGTGAAAGTATGGGCAATAAGGTCCAACAGGTTATTTGGCCTACAATGTATAATATGTGTTTATATGTATAGTATGTATGATGTGTATATATGTATCTAATGTTTTGTATATTTGTTTGACAAAAAAGAAAAGACAGTACTTAAAGCTTTAAAAAAATGAATAAAAAAAATTTGATATATGCTTTAAAAATGTTTGCTTGATTACACTTGCTGGATTACACTTGGTTATAGACAGTTTTTGAGGAATAGATACATTGATTATTTTCCTCTATTATTTATTGAAGGTAGGACTAATTTATTTTTTCCTGCTACAAATATAGCGAGTATTGATCCCCTGGCATCATTGTTTTTTCTATAGGACTGTTCCCATGAGGCACAAGGTCAGACTGATTTGCATATGGCCATGTCCAAACTGGGGTGGCAGAGTGGGCTAAAGAACGGTGATGGATTAAACCCAGATCTGTTGACTGGGTGTGGGTGTTTGATTGGTTCAGATGCTCCGTCCATCACCACCCTCTTTTGTACCGGGAAAAAAGGGGCGGCGGCACGGGGGGATGCTAGTGGAAAGTTTTGTGCCGCTTTTGATACAGGTGGCCGATATTGCAAAACTGGCCCCCGGTAATAAAAACGGCAACCTAGGGGTATAAAACTGCCCCCCACCCTGGTGGCTCACCAGGGAAACGCCCAGTGCCTACTACAGCCAGTCTGGCCCTGTTTGTGTCCATTATACCCAAATTACTCACTGGAGGGCGTGGCCCTGTGGCCCTGTAGAAGGCAGAGAGAAGTTAAAACCAGGTATTAGCCAGGACTTTTAAACTCGAGCACTTCTGGAAATTCCTGTGTTACAGACTGTCTGCTGGATCCTGTCGAAGAGGCCAAAAAGGCTACACCCAGCGCCCTGGGAACAGGACGCACCCTGTAGAGACACACCCGGTTCAAAGCCGTGTGTGAGTCAACCTCGCGTGGAACAATGGTTGCTGAGCACCCCAGCTCACAGTACTCAACAAAACTGCACCGAAGCAGCATTCCAGTGCTGCAATTTCTATACTAAGAAATGCTACTAAATTTTAAAAAAAGAAATTGGGTTGGCGTGCTGTCACTCAGCAGTACAAATCGTGAGCGCTAACCCCTCCTAGTATTGTGTGATAAAGCTGAAGAGCTATTTTAGAGTTGGACAGTAATGGAAAACCCTCCAAATTCAGGAGCAAGTTCTGAAAATAGAGGAGAATCCACCATTGGACATTCCTTCACCTTAGGATAGCTAGGTGGAGAAAATCCACTTGGTGGACGCAAGTTCCTAAGATCAAATCGATCAATTCTTTCTCAGTGGTTCAAAAGGGTCTTTCTACATATTTGTATTGCTGCCTGCACCAGTATGACTAACAGAAGCATGCAGAGTTTGGGTCTGGTTTGTTACACTATAATGAGTGATTGTGGAATTTATCAGCGAATTCCAAAATCCAATGGAAAACCAAAACAGAAACAATGGTTAGCTAATGAACCTGAACTCTAACTCAAATGTAAAAAATGGGTTGGCATGGACAGTCAAGTGTGTGTTTTCCTTGAACTGATATCAGAAGCTCTCAAAGTCCACAATAAGACTTGGCAATCATGGACAGCTCTGCAGCAATCTGATAATCTGGCACTTCCCATCTTCATGATTCCAAGAAACAGATCACTTGGAATTAAAATAAATGTTGGCCCCAGTCCAAGTGCTTCTACTGACACAGTTTTCCACAATACCTAGGGGCAGATTTACAAGCCCCTTGCGTCACTTTTGCGTCATTTTTAACAAGGGAAAAATGATGCAAAAGTGGCGCAAGGGGCTTGTAAATCTGCCCCCTATTGCTTATAATCATTTTCCAGCGGAAGTTCCCTGCCGATAAAACGGCGATAATTTTAACGAGGTTCTTGCTAATATGCCCCTACGTTCTTGGGCTCTCTATAGATCTCGTAAACAACCCTGACCCACTCCAGCAGGAGTAAACACTGAGCTAGGCCCAGCAGCTTGGAAAAAAATATCAAGACGATCTTAGGAATAGGTAAAAGAAGCTGATGCAGTTCAATCAAGGCTGCCTTTATGGAGCATAGAGAAGAAGGGCTGGATTTAGGGCGGTTGGACTGGTGCTGCCGCACTGGGTGCTGACCTGGAGGGGAGCACTCATCTCAAAGGGCGGGTGGGGCGCTGTGTTTAGCAATAACGATTTAAAAACACCTGCTGCAGAGTTCCTTGCGCGTCACGCTTTCAGGCGGCAATACAAATGTCATGATAGCTCCTGTGACTAATGTTCCTTCTAGAGAGAGAGATCAGAGTTTTAGTCCAGTGGTAGATTTGACTCACCATAAAGTACAACAAAAAATAGTGGTCCTGTCAGGTTTTACCCGACAGGACCACTATTTTTTGTTTAACTTTATGACCCAGGTTCTGAGGGTTACTGGGATACCCCATTATAATGAATGGTCATCATAAAGTACTGCAGAGAGTAAAAACGCCTCATGCAAAGATGAGAGCTGTATTTTACGTGGATAGCTGAGTGGATTAGTAAATCCACCCTTAACCAGAGCTTTAAAACATATCAAGGGCCAGATGTAGGTATGCAAATACCGGTCGGTAATGGCCGAAATTCGGTAATTTCGGACGTTACCGACTGGTATTTGGAAAATCAGATGTAGGTGGGCATTTTACTGATTCGGTAATTTACCGAATCAGTATTTTAAGGAATTGGTAAATTACCGATTCCTTAAAATCCCGAATCTGTAAATTACCGATTTTGCTATGTAGGGAGCACTCAAATGAGTGCTTTTCCCCTTTTAGGATTCGTTATTTACCACCAACTACAAGTTGGTGGTAAATAATGAAAACCTTGGAAAAGGCATTTTTTTTGCTTTTCCAACAGTGCTATGTTGCAGACATACATGCCCTTAGGGCATGTATGTCTGCAACATGTGCACCCATACACAATTGAGGGGTGCAACAGGGTGTCAAAGTGACACCCTGCCACCCTTCAATGTTTCCCCCTTTTACCGAATCGGTAAATACCGATTCGGTAATTGGTATTCATTCCTATGGGCATAGGAATGAATGGCAATTACCGAATCGGTATTTACCGATTCGCCAATTACCGAAGCTTACCGATTCGGTAATTTTTTCAGTAAAATTACCTACATCCCATTTACCTGTTCTTAAATACCGAATTGGTATGATTCGGTATTTAAGAATCTAATCTGGGATTACCTACATCGGGCCCCAAATGTATTTGAGAGAGGGGCTATGGAGAGATGAGGGGCACTTTTGCCGGGTGGTAGTGAGGGAGTCCGAGGTGGAGATCCTGGCCCGGGGCACAATAAAAGATTCTCGCACCGGGCACCACAAGTGCTAAAGCCGGCCCTGGAGCAAAGACTGACGTGCAGATGGTGGGTCTCTGTCTTTAGAGGCACAGTGAACAAAACCAGATGAGCTGAATGTAGCACATAATATTTCCAGTGGCTGAGATCATTTCAGCCGTTTCAACCAAATTTCATTTTGGGGCTGTATCAAATCCACACCTTCTTTGGTAATTCCATGTATTTAGCTAAAGAGATAGATCAGAAACTTGACTTCCCTCTGTGGAGATCTTTGAGCAACCTCACATTATGCCGCGCCCAACTCCACCTTTTCCATAGGCTCATAAAATTAGTACCATTGAATGGCGACTAATAACACCAATTATTACATGCCAAGTGAAGCATCAATTTATGGTGTGCATTATAAGAGTTGTAATTATTATGAAAGCACGATGTAGCATCCATATGACACAAGAGGGGAGGCTTTCACTGACAGTACTCTTGAGCTGGCCCACTGTGGGCAGTAATCGTTTGGGGCAACAGTAGAGCTGAATTCTCAATGCAATCCTAAGCACGTTATATTCAAATGCTACAGTAATGTTTTTAAGAAAGTACATGATGCTATAATCTTTACTTGGTGTCAGGCCCTGTTCGGGGGCCACAGTGCAAACAAACATGGGCTATTGGGTCACAGCCGTGGGAGCTATGCCCATTTGCCTCTCCTATTCTGGGGCACGTAAACCTCTTCAGCCCTTGACTCTCAGCGGTAGCGATGGCGAGCAATCACAGGCTTCTCAGAGAAGTGAGTGTGGGATACAATAGGCTCAGAAGTCAACATACACCAAACAGAATAAAACTGTGGTTGTTCAGTCAAGACTTTGTTAAAAAACGAGAAGTGCTTTAATACACAGTAAAAACCAATATTGCCCAAACTCATGAGGGAATCCGAACCTCTGTTGTAGGACTACCACCTCCAGGCAAGGATGTCCCCTCTGCCCCCTTTTACCCGCCTGGGTCTGTGGTTCCCTGGTGTAGGTTTCAGCACAGGTGCAGCCCCTCCGCCCTTGGTCTAATAGCCACTAGCATGCATTCAGTGCCTCATTGTTTATGTCAACCACAGTTCAGGTCTGGTGTAGGCTTCTCTATGGCCTTCCACCCCTCAGCCTTGGTCCTCCTGCATTGGGAGAAGAAGCACCGACTGCAAATGCATCAAGGGGCTGCGCTGCTCCTTCAGATAAGACGCGGGAAGCTTACCAGTGTCTAAAGGCTACGGCAGGCATGTGACAGTCTTCAGAGGGTGGACCTCTTCGACAACATGGGTTTGGCTGCGGATGGGCCATCAGGTCGCAGCGGGACCGCCTTCTTCCTGAACTGGGTGAGTCAATTTAGCAGCTTGGTCCTCCTTGGGTTGAGGCAGTGATGCGCCCGCTTCTGGTCGCATGTTTGGGGATGGTATTTTAGGTGCTTCAAGGCACTTTCGTGCAGCAGAGGTGGCTTGGTCAGATCAGGTATACTTCCAGTCCGCGCTTCGGCACCCGCCCAGTTACTGCAGCACACAGTGGCAAATGCCCAAAGGCAGCAGCTTGACTTCTAGTGGCTTAGTCTGCATTGGGCACGTGCCATGGGCTAGCCATGGTACAAGTCCATTCAGGCACACGTGGGTACACAGGTCTCTTCTTCAGTAGTGCAGACTGCTCATGTACGCTTCTGGTAAGTGCCAAAGCTGTGACAGCAAAGTGAATTCAGCAGGCACAGCCGTGCAGGTAAGAGCGGTGGGGCAGGGGGGAGGGGTGGCGTTGGAGTTGACAGACGACGAGAGAAACTTAAATTAAAAAAAGAAAACCACTTACCATGTGCTCGCTGCAACGCCGACTCAGCGATGCAGCGAGTTCGAAGAAAGTGGTGTTAATTTTTTATTTAAGTTTCCTTTCTCGTCGTCTGTCAACTCCCTCCCCATCCCCCCCCCCCCCACCGCTCTTACCTGCACGGGCCGTGCCTAGAACTCAGGCAGACTTGGTAAGTACGATGATTTAGCGATAGTCTGGTGCAGACAGCTCAGTTACGCATGGAGCAAGTGCCATGGTCAACAACAGGATAGATCTACTCAGGCACTCTTCGGCATTGCTGCAAATCCTCTGTACAGGTGTTGGTGAGGGCTCCGGACATGGAGAATACCAGTCTTGCATCCACAAGTCTCTGTCAGAAGGACTTGCAGCAACGGGGTCTCAGCTCCTCTTGCCCACGCCAATAATACAGTTCCCCAACAGAGTTGGTTCACTATTTACTTACTTTACTTACTTCTGAACATTTTTAATAACCTGACGTTGGCTAGGATACCAGACACATGGACCACAAGTATAATAGTCCCGATTTTTAAGAAGGGAGATAGGTCTCTCCCATGCAACTATCGCCCCATCTCCCTAATAGGTAATACCCTCAAAATTTTGGGTAGAGTGCTCTACAATAAAATCATGGATTGGACTGAAGCTAATAATATTATAGACCCCTGTCAGTTGGGTTTTAGAGGAAAGGTAGGAACAAAGGAACAATGCCTGAATCTGAACCTAATCATTGGCAAATATACTATCGCCAAAAAATCCCCGGTCTATATGGCTTTTATGGATCTGTCCACTGCATTTGACCTAGTCAACAGGTCAAAGCTGTGGGCAATTCTTTTGGCGGGGGTCTTGATGAAACTCTGGTGAATTTTTTAGCTTTTCTACATAGAGACCCTAAGGCTCAAGTTAGAATCGGGGTGGGGAATGGCCGACTGTTCACTTCTACAGTTAGACTAGAATAGGTTTTGCAGGAAGATATTGAATGTCCCAATTTCAACCTCCCATTACATATCTCACAAGGAGCTTAACATTAATTTTTTTACCGATTTTATTAGGGCCCGCCCGGCGCTTATGTGGATTGCCGTTTGGAAGAATTAAGCAGCCTCCTTGTCACAGTCGATTATTAAAGACTGCTTCAGTTGTGATAAATGTCTAGATATCCCATGACTGAGTGGTGTGCTGGATAGTTTGCGTAGTATAAATATGGAAAGCCTTTTTTGGGATCCAACACTTGTGGCCTTTGTGGCGAAAAAAGAAATGCAGAATACCCTGTACTCCCTATATAAGATCGAGCGGGAGGAGGTTGAGATCAGAAAGACAACTGTGCGCAACTACATGGCCATTGAACGGCACAGCCACCCACTCCACAAGTATTTATTGCTATCCATGAGCCGTTGGGAGATCAGTTTGCTGTTTTGGCTGAGAGCTGGTACTATACGCTTTTTACTCTGCTTCCCATTCGGCTATAGCCCTAATTTTATCCCTAATTTGTGCCCATGTGACGGGAGGAGTCAGCAAGCCATTATGCACTTGATATTTTCCTGCAAATACTATACCAAATATTTTAAACAGTATTTATGTCCCTATTTTTATAAAAACAGACCAAGTAGTCGGGAGGTAGCATTTTGCCTAATGATTGAATTGGATGATGTGCATCTTACCTTTCGTACTAGCACTTTTTAAAAATTGGCAGTTAGGGCTCGAAGATCTATGATGGACCCATGACACTGCTATAACAAAACATTCTCCCTTTTTATATGTATAGGTGTGCCGTATAATGTATAATGAATTGTTTATATGTTTGCACCAGTCACTTTAATACTTGTATATTGGAAATTCTTAAATATTTTTAACTATGTTTGGTTATCTGCTGTGATGTATGTGTTTTGTTGTGCTTTTATGGGTACTATGGTACCCAAATAAAGTTGAACTGAACTGAACTGAGAGAAACTTAAATTAAAAAAAGAAAACCACTTACCTTGTGCTCGCTGCATCGCCGACTCAGCGATGCAGCGAGTTCGAAGAAAGTGGTGTACATTTTTTTATTTAAGTTTCCTTTCTTGTCGTCTGTCAACTCCCTCCCCATCCCGCCTCCCCACCGCTCTTACGGGGTCTCAGCTCCTCTTGCCCACGCCAATAATACAGTTCACTATTTTCCTCAAACCCCCCCCCCCCTACCCCCCCCCCCCCCACCCCGACAGGAACAGCTCTTCTTTCAGGCAGACTCCACGTGATGATCCCTCAGGGGAGATGCAGATATACCCACTCACACAACAGTCTTCTGGGTACCCTACAAAGTACTCCATGGAACACCCCCTCATTGCAAGAAGAGCACTTGAAACTAGCACAACAAGTAGGTCAACACTTCCCACTCTTATAAATGTACAGCAGACAGGGAAAGCTTATTCTCTCTCTGCACTTCCAGGCGCAGTTTGGTCCGTTCTTCTTTAATTTGACCATCTCAGGCAAGCTCCTAGACTCAGCCTTTGAATGGAATGATGCTCCTTACAGCAAGGTCATCTCCAGGCTGGAGTACCCACCACAGAGTCACAAAGAGGTGCGAGCATTTTGCACCTGACAATGATTAGGAAGAAAAACAAAAGGTTGACCTTTCACACTCTGACAACAGGAACTGCAGTCCACCCCACCAAATGACAGTATTTAGGGAAAATAATCAACGGCTCTCTGCAGCAAAATACCTCATTGGATATCTAAGGGAAGCTTGTCTCCGCATTCCCCACTTCATTGTCTAGGCCCCACTCCTTCTAGGCTCAGGAATGTCAGCAATACACTTTCACTGTCTAGGAAAGTGACTAAGCATGAGCGCAAAATCCGCTCCGATCGCGGATTTTGCGGATTTTCGGTAAATCCGCGGTCCGCGAACTCTCGCGAATTCACCGAAAATCCGCAATCCGCGATCGGAGCGGATTTTGCGGTCAAAAGTTCAAGCCTAATGCCTAATTTACGATGGCGCCGGCAAGCTGCCAGCGCCATCCTCAAATGGTTACTTAATTAGCTTCAACAGGAAGCTCTAACAGATAAGATAAAGCAGGGGCTCGAGCGCCTGCTTTATTTTATCAGTTGGAGCTTCCTGTTGAAGCTAATTAAGTAACTTTTGCAGGATGGCGCTGGCAGCTTGCCGGCGCCATCGTAAATTATTCATGATGGTGACAAACGGTTCTGTCTCTTAATCTGCTGCTCTGATCGGTCTCTGACCTTTTATACACACAAGAGGCATGTGCGCTCGCATGGAAGCCCCGTCCGTTTGGCCCCGCCCACACACTCGAGGAACACTTGCAGATATCAATAAAGCATGTGCCCTAGTTGAAGCTTAAATTCAGTGACTCATTCATCAGCCCAAAAACAATCGTGAGCATTGTGGGTGCTGGGCAGGTGTGCCTTCTTCCCAAATATACCATCGAAAATCCTCTGTGATGCTGGCCAGAGGCATTTGCATCTTTGACTTTCACGAGCGCAATCCCCGTGCTGTTCCTGTGACCAGGAGCTTCTGTCTCTTAATCTGCTGCTCCGATCGGTCTCTGACCTTTTATACACACAAGAGGCATGTGCGCTCGCATGGAAGCCCGTCCGTTTGGCCCCGCCCACACACTCGAGGAAGCCCCGCCCCCAAATCCGCCGATCCGCATAATCCGCGGATTTTGCGGATCCACGATCCGTGAATCCGCAAATTCGTGAATCGTGGATCCGCAAAATCCGCCCATGCTTAAAAGTGACCTCACCTCTATCTTGTGCAGATGAACTGGCTATGGGCTTCCAAAATGAAACCCTCAGGCTGCCTTCACTTTGGTTCACTCAGACATGCACAATATTTGTAAAACACATTCAATTCACAAACATACATACACACATGCACTAGGGATATTGACACAGGCATCCAGGTTCACCTATAGCACCGGAACTTTACACAAGTGGACCAGTAGGCCCCCACTCCTGTGACACAGATAAACAAGCATTTGCAATGCAATAGGTCTCGCATTTACGTGAGTTTGAGATTTTGGCATTGTAAATGACAATGTCTTTTATCTGTGTTTGGGTTTGTAAAACAACTAAAAGGCATTGTCATTTGCAATGCTAATAGCTTAAACTCTCCCAAATGCGAGACCTATTGCATTGCAAATGCTTGTTTCAACCTGCCACTTGCCTGCTTTTAAATGTTGTTAAGTATGTATTTATGCAGCTGATAAACATGACGCCGCTTACCTAACACTCGTAGAGCGCCCCTTAGCTCCGGCTGATGGTGGGGGCTCCCCTGCTACTGTGAGAGCTGACTACTCCTCGGCGGATGACGGGCACCTACCAAAAATATGTTATTCCTCCGCTTTGCGTTAACATCGGAACACTACCCTACTGTCTGCACTTTCAAGAGGCGTACCTTGGCCTTGTCGCGACAAGAACAGACAAAAGCAGCTGAGCCCTGAGCACCATTCCTACAGTCCCTATAGCCAGGGTCCCTGAAAAGCGCTGAAAGGGGTTTGGTTTTTTAGGTCTCGGGCCTAGCGTACACTGCGCATGCAGTGTCGCACAGCGAGAGTCCTTTTCCCGGGGTTTAGAAAATGGACCTGGAAATTCCACGCAGCTCGTGCGTGTTATTTCCTAGGTCAATTTTCATTGGCCTTCACCTGCGTTTTTTTAAACAGAACATGCAATAGGCCATGGGCAGTCGCGTAGCTCCGCCCACGGCCTATTGGTGTCTGTTACGCGCACCAGAGGCCATATATCTTCAATTATCGCGGCCGTCAAGGCCGCGGTAGGGTAATTGAAGACATATGCTCGTAGTGGCGCGCGCGCGCACCACTCGCGCCCACCCACCCTCCCTTCATCCATGCTGCCTCGCACCCTCCCACTGTTTGTCAGTGCTGCCTCTCATCCACCCACACTGCCTTCGTCCATGCTGCCTCGACCCCAACTATCCTCTCTCCCTTTGTCCGTGCTGCCTCACACCCAAACACCCACCATCCCATCGTCTGTATTGCCTCGCATCGCACCCTCCCTCCCTCCCGTCGTCCATGCTGCCTGGCACCCACCCTCCCTCCATCGTCCATGCTGCCTCGACCCCACTACCCTCCCTCCCTTTGTCCGTGCTGCCTCACAACCAGTCATCCGTGTTGCCTCGCACCCAAACACCCACCCTCCCATCGTCTGTGCTGCCTCGCATCGCACCCACCCGCCCATGCTGCCTCACGCCCGTCCATGCTGCCTCGCAAGTCCATGCTGCCTCGCACCCTCCCTCCCTCCCGTCGTCCATGCTGCCTAGCACCCACCCTCCCTCCCTCCCTTCGTCCATGCTGCCTCGCACCCTTCCACTGTTCGTCAGTGCTGCCTGTCATCCACCCACACTGCCTTCCTCCGTGCTGCCTCAACCCCAACTACCCTCCCTCCATTTGTCCGTGCTGCCTCGCACCATAGTCATCAGTGTTGCCTCGCACCCAAACACCCACCCTCCCATCGTCTGTGCTGCCTCGCATCGCACCCTCCCTCCAGTCGTCCATGCTGCCTTTTACCCACCCTTCCTCCCGTCGTCCATGCTGCCTCGACCCCACTACCCTCCCTCCCTTTGTCCGTGCTGCCTCACAACCAGACATCCGTGTTGCCTCGCACCCAAACACCCAACCTCCCATCGTCTGTGCTGCCCCGCATCGCACCCACCCGCCCATGCTGACTCGCGCCCGCCCATGCTGCCACGCAAGTCCATGTTGCCTCACACCCACCCTCAGTCCCTCCCGTCGTCCATGCTGCCTCAACCCCCTACCCTCCCTCCCTTTGTCCGTGCTGCCTCACAACCAGTCATCCGTGTTGCCTCGCACCCAAACACCCACCCTCCCATCTTCTGTGCTGCCTCGCATCGCACCCACCCGCCCATGCTGCCTCGCGCCCGCCCATGCTGCCTCGCGCCCGTTCATGCTGCCTCGCAAGTCCATGCTGCCTCGTACCCACCCTCCCTCCCGTCGTCCATGCCGCCTCGCAAGTCCATGCTGCCTCGCACCCTCCAACTGTTCTTCAGTGCTACCTTGCATCCACCCAAACTGCCTTCGTCCGTGCTGCCTCAACCCCAACTACCCTCCCTCCCTTTGTCCGTGCTGCCTCACAACCAGTAATCAGTGTGGCCTCACACCCAAACACTCACCTGCCCATCGTCCGTGCTGCCAAGCGCCCACCCACCCTCCCATCCATGCTGCCACGTGCCTACCCTCCCGTCCATGCTACCTCGTGCCCACCCACCCACCCTCCCATCCATGCTGCCTCGCGCCCATCCACCCACCCTCCCGTCCATGCTACCTCGTGCCCACCCACCCACCCTCCCGTCCATGCTGCCTCGCGCCCACCCACCTACCCTCCCGTCCATGCAGCCTCGCGCCCACCCACCCTCCAGTCCATGCTGCCTAGCGCCCACCCTCCCGTCCATGCTGCCTCGCGCCCACCCTCCCGTTCATGCTGCCTTGCGCCCACCATTCTGTCCATGCTGCCTCCTGCCCACCCACCCGTCCATGCTGCCTCGCGCCCACCCACCCATCCATGCTGCCTCGTGCCCACCCACCCATCCATGCTGCCTCGCGCCCACCCACCCGCCCATGCTGCCTTGCAAGTCCACCCTCCCGTCCATGCTGCCTTGCAAGTCTATCCACCCACGCACCCTCAGGTCCATGCTGCCTCGCAAGTAAACCCACCCACCCTCCCGTCCATGCTGCTTCGCAAGTCCACCCACCCACCCTCCCGTCCATGCTGCCTCGCAAGTCCACCCAACCACCCTCCCGCCCATTCTGCCTCGCAAATCCATTCCATGCTCCCTCCCGTCCATGCTGCCTCGCAAGTCCACCCTCCCATCCATGCTGCCTTGCAAGTCCACCCAACCATCCTCCCGTCCATGCTGCCTCGCAAGTCCACCCACCCTCCCGTCCATGCTGCCTCGCAAGTCCACCCACCCTCCCGTCCATGCTGCCTCGCAAGTCCACCCACCCTCCCGTCCATGCCGCCTCGCAAGTCCGCCCACCCACCCACCCACCCTCCCGTCCATGCTGCCTCGCAAGTACACCCACCAACCCAGCCGTCCATGCTGCCTCGCAAGTCCACCCACCCTCCCGTCCATTCTGCCTCGCAAGTCCACCCACCCTCCCAGCCATGCTACCTCGCGCCCTCCCACCCAACCTCCCGTCCATGCTGCCTCGCGCCCACCCACCTACCCTCCCGTCCATGAAACCTCACGCCCACCCACCCTCCTGTCCATGCTGCCTCGCGCCCACCCTCCCGTCCATGCTGCCTCGCGCCCACCCTCCCGTCCATGCTGCCTCGCGCCCACCCTTCTGTCCATGCTGCCTCCCGCCCACCCACCCGTCCATGCTGCCGCGTGCCCACCCACCCATCCATGCTGCCTCGCACCCACCCACCCGTCCTTGCTGCCTTGCAAGTCCACCCTCCCGTCCATGCTGTCTCGCAAGTCCGTCCACCCATCCACCCTCCCGTCCATGCTGCCTCGTAAGTCCACCCACCCACCCTCCCGTCCATGCTGCTTCGCAAGTCCACCCACCCACCCTCCCGTCCATGCTGCCTCTCAAGTCCACCCTCCCACCCTCCCGCCCATTCTGCCTCGCAAATCATTCCACCCACCCTCCCGTCCATGCTGCCTCGCAAGTCCACCCTCCCACCCTCCCGTCCATGCTGCCTCGCAAGTCCATCCACCCTCCCGTCCATGCTGCCTGGCAAGTCCACCCACCTACTCTCCCATCCATGCTGCCTTGCAAATCCACCCACCCATCCCCCCGTCCATGCTGCCTCACAAGTCCACCCACCCTCCCGTCCATGCTGCCTCGCAAGTCCACCCACCCTCCCGTCCATGCTGCCTTGCAAGTCCACCCACCCTCCCGTACATGCTACCTCGCAAGTCCGCCCACCCACCCACCCTCCCGTCCATGCTGCCTCGCAAGTCCAGCCACCCACCCACCCGTCCATGCTGCCTCGCAAGTCCACCCACCCTCCCTTGCATGCTGCCTCGCGCCCACTCACCCACCCTCCCGTCCATGCTGCCTCGCGCCATCCGTCCGTGCTGCCTCGACCCCCAACTAGTCATCCGTGTCACCTCGCACCCAAACACCCACCCTCCCATCGTCCATGCTGGCTCGCATCGCACCCACCCTCCCATCATCCGTGCTGCCTCGCATCGCACCCACCCGCCAATGCTGCCATGCACTTCCCAGCCTCCCGTCTATGCTGTCACGCAACCACCCACCCTCCCGTCCATGCTGCCACGCGACCACCCACCCTCCCGTCCATGCTGCCTCGCACCCACCCACCCACCCTCCCGTCCATGCTGCCTCACACCCACCCACCCTCCTGTCCATGCAGCCTCACGCCCACCCACCCTCCTGTCCATGCTACCTCACGCCCACCCTCCCATCCATGCTGCCTCACACCCACCCTCCCATCCATGCTGCCTCGCGCCCACCCTTCTGTCCATGCTGCCTACCGCCCACCCACCTGTCCATGCTGCCTCACGCCCACCCACCTGTCCATGCTGCCTCGCGCCCACCCACCCATCCATGCTGCCTTGTGCCCACCCACCTGTCCATGCTGCCTTGCAAGTCCACCCTACCGTCCATGCTGCCTCGCAAGTCCACCCACCCACCCTCCCATCCATGCTGCCTCGTAAGTCCACCCACCCACCCTCTCGCCAATGCTGCTTCGCAAGTCCACCCACCCACCCTCCCGTCCATGCTGCCTCGCAAGTCCACCCAACCGCCCTCCCGCCCATGCTGCCTCGCAAATCCATCCACCCACCCTCCCGTCCATGCTGCCTCGCAAGTCCAACCACCCCCCTCCCGTCCATGCTGCCTCGCAAGTCCATCCACCCTCCAGTCCATGCTGCCTCGCAAGTCAACCCACCCACCCTCCCGTCCATGCTGCCTCGCAAGTCCACCCACCCACCCTCCCGTCCATGCTGCCTTGCAAGCCCACCCACCCTCCCATCCATGCTGCCTCGCAAGTCCACCCACCCACCCTTCTGTCAATGCTGCCTCGCAAGTCCACCCACCCTCCCGTCCATGCTGCCTTGCAACTCCGCCCACCCACCCACCCTCCCGTCCATGCTTCCTCGCAAGTCCGAAACACCCACCCACCCGTCCATGCTGCCTCGCAGGTCCACCCACCCTCCCGTCCATTCTGCCTTGCAAGTCAACCCACCCTCCCTTCCATGCTGCCTCGCGCCCACCCTCCCATCCATGCTGCCTCGCGCCCACCCGCCCTCCCTCCCGTCCATGCTGCCTCGCGCCATCCGTCCGTGCTGCCTCGACCCCAACTACCTTCCCTCCCTTTGTCCGTGCTGCCTCGCAACAAAGCCATCCGTGTTCCCTTGCACCCAAACACCCACCCTCCCATCGTCTGTGCTGCCTCGCATTGCACCCTCCCTCCCGTCGTCCATGCTGCCTCGCACCCACCCTCCCTCCCGTCGTCCATGCTGCCTCGACCCCACTACCCTCCCTCCCGTCGTCCATGCTGCCTCGACCCCACTACCCTCCCTCCCTTTGTCCATGCTGCCTCACAACCAGTCATCCGTGCTGCCTCGCATCGCACCCACCCTCCCATCGTCTGTGCTGCCTCGCATCGCACCCACCCTCCCATTGTCTGTGCTGCCTCGCATCGCACCCACCCTCCCATCATCTGTGCTGCCTCGCTTCGCACCCACCCTCCCATCGTCTGTGATGCCTCGCATCGCACCTACCCTCCCATCTTCTCTGCTGCCTCGCATCGCACCCACCCTCCCATCGTCTGTGCTGCCTGCTCTAATCTCAGTGATTTTGATAGACAGGCGACCAAAATGAGAAAGAAATTTCTGGAAAGAGGATATCCCCACCGTTTGGTGAGGGACTCCTATAAAAGGGCCAGATATTTCGATAGAGACTGCCTGTTGAGATCAAAAATAGTTAAAGAGAATAAACAATTAGTCTGCATTACTAGACACTCTACTTTGGATGCAAAAGTAAAACAAATTGTCAACTCTAATTGGCACATCCTGAACAGTAATTGCACATGGGATCAAAAACTAGCAAAACCCTTGTTCGCCCATCGGCGTAAGAAGAACATCAAGGATCAAATCGTTCATTCCCGCTTTGGTGGATCACAGAATCAAGAAATTTTCCTACAAAAATCCATTGACACAAATCAGCCAATTAAAGGTACAATAAAGTGATCATCTTGCAAATCTTGTCACACCATTTCGGAGGGTTAAAGTTTCACCCACAATGGCTATACCGTCCATCCTACCAACATGTGGAATTGCAAGACGCCCAATACTGTTTACTTCATTCAATGTCCCTGTTTATTGGGATATGTTGGTGAAACTTCCAGGCCCATTCAGGTTCGTCTGACGGAACATCGTTCCGCCATAAGAACGAAGAAATTATTGTCACCTATGGTTAAACATTTCATTGATTGTAATCATGATCCAGATAATTTTAAATGGCAAATTCTGGGGAAAATTAATACCCCAGATGCAAAAGGTGGTATGCGCATAAGAAAAAACTGGATGTTTTTTGGATATTCTCTTTGAATACCTTAAAAAATGGATTAAACAGCGAAATTCCTTGGGAAAACGCCATTGTTTAATACCATTGTACTATAATATTTGTATTTGTGGCCATTTAACTCAATCTAATTCTTCTTATTTTTGATTTGATAATTCTCCTTATTCACTATCCGATCTTCTAGTCCCGCATTGGTGCCTTAAATTATTCTTTTGGGTCTCTTTTGTGGTGATTATTTTTATTTATTATTTATTAATTGTTATTGTTATTTCCTTTTGAACTAGTGTCAATTGATAATATATTGTTTTTGAGATTGTTAAATCATTTACATTTCTTATTGACAATATTATCTACCTTCGCGGTTTACATGAGATAGTAATTCTATCTCTATGAGAAGTAATGTGCTGAAACCACCAAATGTAATACATTTTTAATAATAAATGTTTCACCTATTTTTATGCCATTGCATGGAATACTGTTATTGAGGTCGTTTGCATCTATTAATTTGCGACAACGTCTCTTTTTTTAGGCATTTCTTATTGCCATAGTCACCCACTTTTACGCCTTGTACGAGAAAGTATTTTCTTTACTTCCATGAGAAGTCATGTGCTTCGGTCACGTGGCGTCTTTCTAAGCGGCTAACTTGTTAGCTCATGAGTGTTTAAAGCATTGAAATCGAATGCATTTGTGATATCTACGACGTCAGACTCCGTTACCTTTCGCTCTCCTTCGGCCTATATCGGCAAAGCTCCATCAAAGGTGGGTGCCTCTCTAATGGGTATTTTATGTGTTTGGCCATATTTAGAAACATCTTGACATCTAGACCCGGATTTAAATGTGGGCTTAGATCTGGATCGAGAAACTAATACCCTGCGAAGGGGAGAGAAAAAAATGTAAATTATTATCGGCTAACTATGGTCCATATTTTGTCTCTTTTACAGCTTCGTTTTTATCATTTTTAAAGAGTCCGAAGGCTACGCTCGACGTTACAAGCACCTAGGTAACTATCTATATATATAAAAATTAAGCTTTGTTTTCATCATTCAGATGCTGATTTGCATTGCGCCCTCATTATGTACTTACAATGGTATCAGTTATTTTCCTACACTTATTTTAGATTTGGCTATCAGTTGACTGCGGCGAGATTTCGTAACAAGCCACATCTCTTCGTTTTTTATCGGTATAACCATGATGTCAGACGCATTGACTTCAAGCTCGCCTTCGATTTTACATCGGCAAAGCTCAATTAAAGGTGGGCTTCTTTAAAATAGGTTATTTAGGATTGGGTTAAAGCAGGAAACATCTTGATATAAATACCACGAAATATATAGGTGGTTTTAGATCGAGAGTACAATCCAGTGAGAATAATTTGAGTTATTTAAATTGGTTAACTGTAGGCTTTATTTCCATTTTCCTTATAGCTTCGTGTTTTATCGAAATCTAAAGAACTCGAAGGATAGGCTCGATGTTACAAGTAAATAAGTAAATATCCCTCTGTTAAAACAAGGCCCGTTTTATTTGTTGCTCGATATTCTTATACTTAGAGGAATTAATCACTTTGGAATTATATATAAAAGATACAACCTTAATTGTTTTAGGGTCGCCTCATGAATATGGTCTGTTATAATCGACATCCCGAAAGTAATACGGCTTTTCAACACTGAGTATCGCGATCTGAGGCGATATAAATCGGAAACATTCAAGTAAGTATAAATAGAGGCACTTGAAGAGTCAATGAGATAACATCCCAGTGTTGTTCAATTGGGTTTATTGTTTGGATCCTTCTCTTTATTACAGACAAACTGATCATCAATTGTGAGCTGCAAAATTTCAATCATTCTTTCTCGCATATTCTCAAGCGTTTTTTTTTTAAATGAGTATTTTAAACAGTGTCTTTAGAATTAGACATGTCAATATATATATGAAAAAAGTTATCAATATATTGTAATCTTGATCTCATATCGGTAGAGAAAACTTTTGGTCTTTGATCACAATGAGCACTGAAGTAAATTACATGTATGGACTTCATCTGTTCATAAGTCTTGCTTGTCCATTAGTGGGAGAATATCATTTTCTTTTTTTAACTATGAGTACTGTCAATATGTCGTTATATTTTTTTAATATGTTCTGCTTTGCCTATCAGAGAGTATCTAAACGATTATGTATAAATACTATATGAAGTATAACTCTAATAAAGGTATTTTATTATACATTTTTTCTCAGGTAATTAGTGGCTATTCCTGAAGAAGGCGCTGGTTCACCGAAACGCGCGTTGAATTTACTATTGTGCCACATTTTTTGTTTTGTCTTGTTTTATAATCTTTCTTTGATTTTGTGATATTGTTTTTATTAATATTGTGTTTTGAATTGTATGTTGATACAATTTTTTAATGATTTATATATAAAAAGGTGTTTTTAAAGAAACTCTAAAAAATTAAGACAATAAAGACAAAACTCAATTCTTGGATGTGTTAATTCTCCCATTTATCACTGTATAGACAAGAGGATACAATTGCCTAGGTGTATGTTTTCCCATAAATACTTACTGAAGAAAATGACATCTAAGTCATGGAAAGATGCTCCAAAATGTGAAACAGTGCACTGAACATGAGTTGCGAAAAGAGTGATTGAAAGTGAAATAGAGCAACCCTCAATGAAACAGTTATTGTCTGGGGTATTCGATTTTAGTCAAGGCCAATTTTTCAGGGTTAAACATCGTACACTCTACAATAAGTATTTCAATCCACACCAAAAACTGAGATTCATCTATGTTTCAATCCCACTAAAATTTTATAAAGGTCTTCATCAGAACATTGTGGCCGAACCATAAAAAGTGCAGGAAAAAAATTGAGGTCACTAATATGTAGGTATGTTTCATGTGACTTGTTTTCATATTGTGTATGTTTGCGTCTGTGGAAAGTGGTGTGACAGTGACGTGGTATGAGGCGCGCACCATATCGTAGCCAACTACTTTAATATATGGTGGTAAATAAAGCTGGCTCGGAGACTTCCGAGTCAAATAATAATTTTGGAACACGCTGTAATCGAACAGTCTTGTACTTTATGGTCACACCGTCAAATGCATCTTCAGGAGTTTGCGGACTATGGTTCTGTGAGTGGATTCATTTCTTAAATGTGCGCTGTCCTCACTTCCCATGCTTGTTTGTTGTTTTGCCAAGTTAAGCACCCTTGTATTTCATGTAAGCTGTTTTAAGGAGCATCTTGTTTTTTAAGATAGCTATTTAAGTAAAGAAAGTACACACAACCACACACACAACCACACCGTCAGTGCACACTTTCACCAGGCACAAACACCATCAGTTGTCAGTGCACGCTTTAACCAGGCACAAACACCACCACCCGTAAGTGCACGCTTTTACCAGGCCCAAACACCACCAGCCGTCAGTCCATGCTTCCACCAGGCACACACCTCCTGACGTCAGTGCATGCTTTCACCAGGCACACACCACCAGCTGTCAGTGGACGCTTTCACCAGTCACACACACCACCAGCCGTCAGTGCACACTTCCACCAGACACACACACCACCACCTGGCAGTGCACACTTCTACCAGGCACACACACCACCAGCCATCAGTGCACAATTTCTACAGGCACACACACCACCAGCCATTAGTGCACATACCAATTGTTAATGCATCCACAATTACCTATTGTAGCAATTGCAGTATGGCACATTTTACTTTTAAACATACTCATCTAAAGCGCAGCATGCCACCATTGCTACAAAAATAAATACACATTTTTTTGGACTACAATTTATAGACTTTTGTTGCAGTTGGTGTTGCAATATTTAGCAATGCCAATAGCTCAAACTTAATTAACCCGAGACCTATTGCATTGTAAATGCTTGTTTAATCTTGTGGTCAGCTCTGACTTCTTGCACTGATAGCTATATAAACGAGGAAAATAAACGGAAACCTTGAGTGTGAAAAGAAATGTGTAAAGGAAGAGGAAAGACCATTTATATATGTGGCTAGAAAGTTCCACACCTTCAGACTAAGAATCTGGGCATTAAAAATGAAATCCACCACTTCCTTGCCACACACGACCTCATACAACTCTAGGAGCAACAGACAAAGGACACCTCTCTTACATTTTCTCCAGGAGCACAGTACAATAACTGGCCTTCACTGACGGGCCAGGCGTCTGCGTGAAGTAGGGCTTGTGTGGGAAGGGCTCGGGCCTGTCATGGAAATGAAACCGCATCTAGAAGAAGACCGAGACCAAAGCTGAAGTATGAAGTGCGTTAAAGATAGAAACCATGGCTGACAGTTGAGCCGTTGCCACAGGATACTGTTTAAGAATGTCTTCAAGTAGAGCTAGGGTGAATTGAGCCCCGTCCAGGTCTCGGCCTATCATAGGCAGGCGGTGGCAATCGGGGAGCAGGGGGGACTATTGGAAGGGCTTCGCGGCCGAATGGGAGAAAAAAGTGCTTCCTGGCTAATTAAAGGACACAATATAACGCCACAAGTAAAAGATCCAGTCTGGGTGGGTGGGGCCAAAAGTGGACAGGGCAGTAACAAGGAGGGACTAAGAAGCCTCCTTTACAATCAGAAGCCAGCATTTTGCATGGAAGATGACCTAATCAAAAAGATGGGTGGGGCTTCAAGTCACCTTCCAAAAGTGTCTTGATTACAAAAAGCCCTTGCAGAAGTGAATAGCGAATGCGCGCTCCAGCGCTAGGTCTGCGAGACCTAAAAAAGGTCTGGACACACTAGGATCACTGTGCTACATGCTTGAACCTGTAACAGGGACAGTAATCCTCTGTCACTAAGAGAGTGCACCTGGTGTTCCCCTCAAGTCCTAGAACAGGTCCAGACCAGACTCACATCAAGGACCTAGGCCTTCGTGCACACACAACATTAGGTTGAGGCTGGTGTGGAAAATCCAAAAAACTGGATACCAAATATTCACATTCCGGCACTCAGGGCAGTGAACATAACTACTCACCATTCAGGAGACATTCCTGTCTCAACTCTTGGCAATCCTAGGAGTGTGGTACACCACCTCATGACAGATACATATTAGTAGCCACTAATTTTGAATCTGCTCTACGCAGTGATAGCACTTGTATCTAGTATCAAACTCAATGTGCAAAGTGTATCGAATTTGAATATCTAAGGGGAGCTTTTCTCCATATTTCCCACATCAGAATAAATATTGAGTAGATTGTCTGCCATTCAAATCTGTGGTCTTCAACGTGGATTCATTTTTCACCACCTCAAAAGATACTCACTGTATGTGGTGCTACCACAGGAGACACACCTGTTGTGCACTAGGGTTCCCTTTCTAGCCTGCAGTGGATACACTAAAATATACCACTTTGGATACTCAAATAACTACTGAGGCACGACGGTACCATTGTACAAGCAATTTTCCTAAGAAGTTGCAAAGATAACAAGAACCACAGTACACTTACTGCAATCAACTATGTTGAAGGAAACACGATTGAAGCCAAAAAGATATTCTCCTAGGTAATGAGTGCCCATACTTACCCCCTTCAATCACACAACCACTTATATATTATAGTCATCCCATCAAAAATATATTTTCTAAGAATACTGTGAAGGCAATAATCACACAAATTTCTTTTTCAATATGTATTATTTTTATAGAAAACATAAAGTAATACATTTTTTGATATATATTGTAACAACATAAAAACCACATAAAGCAAATATCACTAACAATAGGAACAAACATTAAAATCAACATCATACATTAGCTTCTAGACTAATACAATATCCATCAATTAATGTCACTGTACAATCATGAATTGATTTTTCATAGACAGTCGTTCAGTGCTCAGGCATTATGTCACTGTTCTTCGTCAATACGTTTCGCTGCACTAAATGTTTGGAAACATCTTCTTCAGGACTTCTGAATTTATAATCTTCCCCCAAAATGTTTTTAAAGATCATATACTGTGCATATAGATAGTAAATCTTGCATTATATAAGGACCAAATGAGGCTCGCTAGTGTGTAAATACTCCTAAGACAATCTAGTGCACTGAGATGCTTCATGTTTCTTCTCCAATAGGCTTAAACCACTTCTCAGCCAAAACCCCATGGATAAGAATGCAGAGACCACTCAATGGGTTATGCTTGCTGTGTAAGATAACTCTTTCCAGTTTGAATTTCCAATTTATTCAGTGCAAACTTCCACTGGTCAACCTTAATAAGGGGAAACATCCGTCTGGAGCCACTGTTTTAGTCTTTTTCCGTTGTCTTAATATTTGTGTTCATTTCCTGAACTAAAAATACAATGCCATGCGCTCTGTCTACATCTTGCCACAAATACTAAACCTTTTTGTCCACCGAAATGCATCGCCGAAGAATAGTGACATAATTCAATGTCATTGAACGTTTGCATATGAACAATCAATGCATGATTGTACAGTGACATTAATTGATGGGTATGTATTAGTGTAAAAGCTAATGTATAAGCTTGATTTTAATGTTTCTTCCTATTTTTTTATATCAGTTTTTATGTGATTTTTATGGTGTAACAATATATATAAAAAATGAATACTAGATGATTGTATAAAAATACTAAATATTGAACAATGCATTTAAAAAATGTGGGTGGTTGCTTTTACAATGTTCTTAGAATGTATATTTTTGATGGTATGAATATAATATATGAGTAGTTGCGTGACTGAAGGAGGCACTTTGGTATTACAGAAGGAGGCGCAGATGCTTGTGCATCCCCTTCAGTAATATTGATAGTGCTGGCGCACTTAAAGCACCAGCGCTAGCATCAGGGGGCATTCCCTCATTGCATAGGGGCGTCCCCTATGCAAATGAGGGAATTCCTTTGCCTCAGCACTGCACCATATTACAGATGTGGGTGCAAAGGCAAAGAAGTCCTCAGGAGGTGCACTTACAGTGCGCCCCCTGAGAGCAGCGCTCTGGAGCGGGAAAGGGGGTCCTCTGGCCCCCCAGACATCCCCTTGCAGGTTGGTGCAGTCACTGACAATCCCCTTTAAAAGTGCAGGCGGGTGCCGTCTGCACTATGAAAACATGGAGGGTCTGCACGCAGCCTCTCAGTGTCTTTACATGAATGCGCTGCCCTGGGGGCAGTGCAAGTTCGCGGCTGCCCGGGGGGCAGTGCAAGATCGCGGCTGCCCGGGGGGCAGCGCATTCAACAAAATGGGGCACATTGTCAATGGTTGCACCCGGCACACCTTTAAAAAGGTACGCCGGGCGCAAACAATGATGATGTGTGTAGTACGGCCCCAGAAGTGCTCACAACACTGCCACTCCAATTGCCATTGGGTCTAACAGTTATAGGAGAGGATTTTAATGCCGTTATGGACTCCAAGTGAAAATGCTAGGGATACAACACATACACTTAGAACTACTGCCTTGAGCACCTGGTTCTGATCATTCCCCCTCTCGGCGCCTGGCAGGTGATGCACCCTACTGCTAGAGAATTCTCACGTAACTAATGCCTCCATAAGTACTCATCTATATTGGACGACTTGTTTCTGCCTTTCAACATGTACTTGAGGCACAAATACTTTCCTGTGCCCTGACTGATCATGCCTTGCAGCACATCAAACTCAGGAGATCCGGAGAAGGATAGGAAGAAATGTGGAGGTTTAGACCCTGTTGGCTACTTGACACTGAGTTTGACGAGTAGTTTTGACAGCAAATTGCAGACTATTTCCCATTGAATACAGATTTGTTGAATCTCTATCAGTGTTTTGGGAAGCATTCAAGACTGTATTGGGGGGGGACAGGCCACTTTCTACCAAATTAAAGCAAAGAGGCAAGGGGCCAGATGCACTCAAGACCTAGAAACCAATACAGAGGAAATGGAAAGGAGGTTAACACCCACCTCCCCGAGTCTCGAACTACCAAGTCTTGCACTTTGGCAGAAATTATTAGATTCAGTGACTCTTGCAGATGCAGCAATGTAACACCGAATATACAAATTTGGAGAAAGGCTGGTAAGTTCCTGTACTGGTTGGCCAATAGAGACCTAGAGCTTAGAGTTATACCCTGTCTAATTTCCCCACCACACAACTTCTTACAGACTCCCAACAAATCAGCCAAGAGTTTACTCAACACTATAGCTTCATGTACACAGCTTGGGAACCTTCCCTAGCTGAGGAGGTGAAAACTAATTATGAAAGATCTGGTGGTTTCCAGACTTTCTCATCTTGGTCGTCACAAACTAGATGAACCTTTAAGGGTAGAGGAGATTTCTGAGTTGATCTTTGCTCTTCCCTTCACAAACAACATTTCACTAGCATCTTACTCAGTGCTGTAACACAGGCCCCCGCAGCCACTGGGGTGCGGAGGACCCCCAAGCTGCAGGGGTCCCCTTCAGCAGAGTACTCTGGCCAGAGAGCTCCTGATTACCCCATCAAGTTTATTTACGCCATTGAGTTTACTCATTGAGGTATTTAAGATATATGCTTCACATTTAATACCCTCAGTTCTATCTATGTATGAAGATGCCCGTGAGCTCGGAACCATGCCTCATGATTTAAGGGTAGTGATCATTTCAGTGATATTGAAGCCTGGAACACCCCCGAAGGATTGAGGCGCACATCAGGCCATTTTTCTGATCAATCTAGAGGCCAATATACTGCCCAAGATCCTGGTGAATAGGCATGTGAAGGTGATCCAAGGCTTAATACACTGTGATCAGGATGGCTTTATGCCAGAACAGTGTATACACCATTGCCCCAGACACCTTAACAACACCTTGGAAAGGTTGATGGAACTGAAGAACGGAGGGCCCTGGCTTCTGTTGACTTCAAGAAGACCTTTGACTCAGTACAGTGGCCTTTTATGTTAACGGACGAAACCTTTGTCCACTTTTCCATGGATATGTTACAATTCTGTACACAGAACCTTGGGCACGAGTCAGTGTGAACGGTGCGTTGTCTCTCCCTTTCACTATCGAGTGGGGCATGTGGCAGGGATGCCGGCTTACTCCCCTCATTTTCATCTAAGTTATTACACCATTGGCTGAGCAGGTCCGGAGAGATGCATTACCACAAGGTTTCTGATGGGCGATGATTCAAGAGGATAGAATATTGTGATATGATGATGATAACCTAATATCCATCTATGAGCAAGAAAATCCGATCCCAAAACTAATCCAGAATCAGCAAATTTATGGTAAATCCTCTGGCATAACACTCTGATTTTCTTGAAAGCAGCCACAGTTTGATGCACAGAGGTTAATGCTCTCCTCAAGCTTACTTTACTGTGATTGTACAACTGCAGGTTCCAGTTCTCCAAAAGCATGTATGTTGAATTGTCTTCTCCATAAGTATAGTCTATTTGAAGCATACGAGTTCATTATCTCATCAGGTATGTGTCATATCATGCACATGTTCCTGATATAGGTTCTGTCGGATCTGCAGAGGTCCACATTGAGTTCCCCAAATGTATGCTTTGGGAAATGTGTATTCATCCATATTCTCCAGAAGCATGCAAGATGGAATCTAAACAGCTGCCAAGTCTATTCAGTTTACTTCAATTTATTGTATTTGGAATCAGTGCAATATACTAATATTCACAAAACAGTTGTACAATGAAACTCCAGAAACTAAAAGCCATGGATAATTACCCACCCTTTTTCAGGGCACAAAATATATTTGTACCACATTTTACAAGCTTTATACAACACATGTTGGACTGGCCTGAGAAGCAAAATATAACTACTTCCTTTAATGTCCAGATCTTTTCACCAACTCAATAAGAAACTCACTGTGGTTGGTCCTACTACTGGACACACCTGTTGTGCACCAGGGTTCCCTTTCTGGCCCGCATTGGCTACACTAGGGTATACCACTCTCGAGGCACTGCGGTACTATTACACCAGCAATTTTCACTACAAGTTGCAACAACAACAACAGTAGATTTACTGCAATCAAGGGTATGTTGAGGGAAAGAAGGTGGACATTTCCTTCTGTGCACTCACCGTCCTGTCTTGCTAGTGGCACTCTTGAAGCGTTCATAACACTGTTACTCCAACTGCCATTGGGTCCCTGGTGTTTTTGCGATTAAATCTAGGAGGGGATCCCTTTTTTCAGACATAAAACAACTGCTGCACCTACACACTGCACTCATGCATTGCAACCTACAACAACAATGGAGAGTGAGAGGAACTGCCCAGGAAGCATTTGTTAGACATTTCTCCAAAAGCATGAAAGTCTGGTGCCTGTTTGAACTACTACATTGTCGCAGCTTGTTGCTTTTGTTAACACAAACAATTTACACTAGGATAGCAACTTCTCCTTTTTTCCTTATCATGCCTATTGTATTGCTTCATGAACTGAAGATCCATATCAGACTGGTTGTTACAGTAAAGGATCACAGTAAAGAGAAAGGAGAACTGACTGTTTTCCCACGCCCTCACCACACACATTCAGACACATTACACTGTATTTCGATAACAACTACACCAAAGCATATAAAAACGGTGAGACCTATTGGCTTTGCCAATGCATGTTAAACATGGCCCTGCTGCTCTGTCTGGGAATCATGGTGTGCCGGTTCCAAGGTCCAGTGCTGGGTTTCTGCTTTGCTAATGCCGTGGAGTCTCGAGTTGCCAGAAAATTCTGTCAGAGTGTTTGTGAGTGACTGAGAGTGAATGGGATTGAGTGAGAATGTGTGTGTCTGATTGTCAGTGAGAGTGAAAGTGAGTGAGAATCAGTGAGAGTGGAGGATCTGCATGACTATGCATAAGTACAAATTAGGGAAAAGGAGTGAGTGAAGCAGTGTGAGTCAGAAGAAGCAAGTGGAGTGAGAGGAGATTGTTAGAGGGAGTGAATGTGAGTCAGGGGTGTAGTTATTAAAGATGTAGCACATGGAGTTCCACAGAGCCGCTGCGAGGCAGTGTCCTGGTGAGGAGGTAACCTTGTTATTTGTGTGACTATAGGTACCCTTTCCCTCCCATTTTGAAGGCTCATGTGGCATTATCTGGCAATATAAAAAAACGTATTCTGCAATATACTTACTGGGGTATAGTATATTGCGCATGTAGATTGTATGTGCACCATTTAGTTAGGATTATATGTAAATAGGCCTTTTTGTGATTAGAGTGGGATCTCTTCTAGGTCCTGATGAGAAGCCAGGGGAGGGCCTCGAAACATGTCGACACAGGAGACACTGCTCATTAAAGCATAGTATCTCATTCCCCACGTTTAACAATACCAGCACAAAGGAACATTACAATTTATTTTTACTCCGAGCCAGGTATTTTTTAATTTCTCACTATTCACTCACTTCTAACCCTTCCACTCACACTCCTACACCTCACATAGTATTGTTTTTCATAATCAGTGCTCCCACGTAGTCGTAGGTCGCAGCACACCCCGTCCCGCAGCGGGGCGGTAAGTCCCCGATGATGAAGCATACCACCAAGGGTCCGTTTGGTTGGTGAGGGGTATTTAAACAAAGCTGTGTGCCTTCCACCATTGTAGGAGACACACCTAATCTGGAGGAACACTTCTGTACTTTCCCATAAAGGTGGATCCCTTTGTTTTTTGACAATTTGACTTGAGGAGGACATATCCACCTCTTATGCTCTTTTGAGCATTACCTCTTCACTCCCTTTTTTGTTAATTTGGCACATGTAGTTGCACTAGGGACTAGGGGCCTGAGGGTCCAATCAAATGCTATTGATTAAAGCAGTGTGCCTGTACATCAGTGTGAGAGAGAGTCAGTGAAGGTGAAAGGATGAATGTGTGGGTAAATGTATTTGTAAGTGTGAGTGAGAACCAGTGATTGCAAGTATGTTTGTGCGTGAATGACAGTGAGTGGGACTGAGTATGAGTGAGAATGAGTATGTGAGAGAGTGGGAGTGATTTAGATTAAGTTGGGGAAATAGAGTGAATGAGAGAGTGAGTATGTGTCCGTGTGTGTGTGTGTGTGAGTAAGAGTATTTTTGTTTATGTGGTTTATGATTGTGAATCTGCCCCAGGCCATGGCATACTTGATATAATTCTGAACTGATGGGGGTAACCCAAGGTTACATGCTACCAAGACAGGAGCAAATTTGGCAATTGCCTAGGGTCCCCTCTTTGCAAGGGGGGCTCTGGTAAAGTGATCTTTCTGTCACTCTCACACCTTTGTCACTTTATCTATCAGAAGCTCTCTCTACCTATCTCTGACTTTCTCAACCCAGTGTCATTTTGAGGAATTTAGGGGTCCTAGGAAAGACTTACAGCTGTTTTTGTGTGAAAGTTAAAGTATCATTTTATATTGTTTTGCATCATACAGGCCTGAATTAGCAGAAAATAAGTAACATATTCAAATTTTCTCAGAACAGAGTCTCCAAAATATTTCTTACCCAGTGCCCCAAACCCTCAAGATGACTTTGCATAATGGAGGTAATCCGTGGCATAAGGAGGGCACCTGCAGCAAAATGCAGACCCTGACACAGTTGATGTAATTCTTGGCCTTGGGGCAGCTGTGTAAAATTAAGGGAGCTGACATACTGGAGGAACCTCTTGGCATAGGAACACTCGTGGCAAAGTGCTGGAGCTGGGACTTTGGAGGTCATTCTTGGCATAAGAGAGGGCACCCATGGGAAAATGCAGACCGAAAAATACTGGAAAAAGTTCTTGACATAAAGGGGCACCTACTGAAAAATATAGGTGCTGGCACACTACAGCAAATTCTTGGCCTCAGAGGGCAACCATGGCATATTGTGGGTGTGAGGGCAGTTTGGGGAAAGCAAACTATACTAAAATATTGGCACTGAAACACAGGAGGTTATTTTTGACATAAAGGTCACCCATGGTATATGGGAAGTACCAGTGACGAAATTCTGGTACTTTAATATTGTATGTAATTCATGGCATAAAGAGTACCCACACAAAATGCTGGCATTGGCGAATTGGAGGCAATTCTCAAGGTATGGGTAACACCAAAGGAATATTTTGAAAAAAATGGGGTGAACTTCTGGTAAGTGTTACACTCCACAACCTTTAAAGATCACCAGCTGCCACTGGGTTGGACATTTTGTGTGTATGATCAACACTTCTCCAATACTGGACAATGTGTTTTCAGACTTATCTGTTTGCAGTTGACGTCATATTCATTATAAGAGTTAGTTTTTATTAGAAGAAAGTGTGCTGATAACTCTTAGCATCACTGCATATATAAAACTATATATATATATATATATATATATATATATATATATATATATATATATATATTTCAAAAGCAAACGTCCCTGGGTTCAGGAGGAGCGACCTTTCAGCTGGTGCAGGCGACGAGTCAAGGACAAGACTCGTAAATTATCTTCAAGCAATTGAAAAAAGACACCGCACTCTTCTCAGATGATTAAAGCGATTTAATCCAGCTCAAAAACAACTTCCTTCACCTATGCGTTTCGAACAGTAAATGTTCTTGATCACGGTATATATATATATATATATATATATATATATATATATGAAAGCTTCCTGTCCGTCCGCTTCCCTTTACTCTCGACCGGGTGCTGCAGCAACGGGTGACGGCACCACGCGGGTCACACTCAGACCTAAGCTCAGTCGTACAAAAAGTATGCAGCACTCACAGGGACGAGTCCAAAAAAGTTTATTGGACAAACACACTCTTCAGACGCGTTTCGGCAACCGCCTTTCTCAATTGGAGGCCGGCGCCACCATCAAGCAGTGTTAAAATACATCCAATCCTAAAAATAAAGAAAGGACATGAGTCTTACATTACAGAACCACCATTGCTAAGTGGTGAAAGTCCAGTTAAATTCACTGTCAACATTACGCCCTGGATGGGCAAACATAATCAGTAATGTAGAAACATATATATATATCAAGCGCTCACCCACGCCAGCTGGTAAATAGCATACCATATGGCGAAATGCTAAGAATCAAGAGGGTATGCAGTACACCAGGGGAACTAAAAATGGCTCAACAACATAGCAAGGAAAGATTCTTAGAAAGAGGATATTCCCTACAAATAGTAAATCAGGCCATTGCCAAAACAGAGATCTTAGTTAGAAATGACTTATTGGCAAAAAGCAATAAAAAGGACCAGAGTATCAATCACAATAGGGGAGCAGAAATTGAGGGTGATAGAAGTTTTCGCCTCATAATAGGCTACAGCAAACAACATAAGGCACTCCAAAAAATCGTCCAAGGAAGTTGGCCGATACTCCTCAATGACCCTGTATTAGGACCCCTGCTACCGCAGAGGGCGTCCATTACGTATAGCAGAGACTCCTCAATGAGGGACTGCCTAGTGGTATCTGATCCTGAAATTATATCTAATCCTGCCTGGTACCAAAATTTGAAAGGGTTCAGAAAATGCAAAACCTGCAAGGCATGCACTCATGGGACCAACACCAAGATCTATTTTAGCCCATTCAGCTCTAAGCCTTACAAAATAACTAAAATGTTAACCTGCAAGACAGAATATACAGTGTACGTCTTAACTTGCCCGTGTGGATTTATTTACGTAGGCAGTACTAAGTTACAAGCCCGCGTTAGAATACTCCAACACCTCAGTGCAATAACTAATATGGACAACACCAATCCGGTGGCGAGACATTTTGAGGAACGCCACGGATCTAACAAAGGGTTGTCCTATTACCTAATTGACGCAATCTCTCCAAATAGATGCGGAGGAGATAGAGAAACCAAATTACGAAAGTTGGAGACTAGGTATATTTTATTACTCGATTCTAAACACCCACAGGGCTTAAATATAACTGAGGACATGTACTCTTGTTTATAGTTATGGCGAGCAAAAGTCTTAATGACAATAATATGGGTATATCCTAGATACAAAACAAAATGAGAAGGAGAATAAATGTTGTCTAACCATCAATAATTAAAAAAAAAATAGATATCTTGTAAATAGGATGAATTTTATTATCAAGACGTTAAGGATTTTTTTTGTTACAAAAATATTTAAATATTTGTAAATATTTTTATTTTGTACTGTATTTATTTGAAGCATTGATATTCTTGAATGGGATAAAAAGTATCAGTGCCAGTATAAATTATAGCAAACAAAACTTTTAACACTAGGACAACAAATCAATATATACTTCCTCATTTTAGGAACAATGAAATAGACTTTGGGTGGTCTGCCAGGTTGAAACTTTGAAGTACTTGATATACGGATTAAATGCAAAAAAGATGATGAGAATGTGGTTTACGAAAAGAATTGTACTAATCAAACAAAGTAAGAATATATGTAAAGGCCATAATTGCACAAGTGGTTCGTGAGAATGTTCAAATGTTACGCATTATTTTTATTAATTTTTCACTAGCACATTATGCACCTTTATAAATGTTCTCAAAGCGATGTGATATAAACTCAGAACAAGACAGCAGCGTATGTATTCTACCTGTATATTAATAACTGCAACCAGCAAAAATAAGCAATAAATAGAACCTAACTTACAAGGACAACATGTAAGGGGTGTGCCATACTATACTTTAACAAATGTACAAACTATTAGGATTTGTAAACTTTTGACCTTTTGATAAAGGCAATGGATCAGTATTTTATAAAGTAGATTTTTTACTGAGATTTGAAAGTATAGTAACCCAAAAATGGATTTTTTCCTACAAAATGGCAGCTTTTAGGTTCAAGTGATATTCAGTATTTTACTGATATACATGTATTTATTTATATATTTATTGCGATTTTGCACTTGAAAAATGTTATGAATGCTAAATATGTCAAAAACTTGCAGAAAACATCGTAAAGCAAGTACGCTATAGTATTTTGTCCATTGCTATTGAGAATGACAATCACGTGATTCACTTTAATGATGCACTGCCACTTTAAATTGTTTCCCAAAACCCACATCATTTGTCGAATGAACAAGCGGCGTTAAGCTGCGAAACGCGTCTTAGACTTTTGGGGAAAATAAACTACTAAAGCACTGATATTGGGTCTGTGTCCTGTATGCTGGCGGCAGCGCTTGATTCAAGACGTGGCGGCTAATCTAACAGGATTGTCATATATATATATATATATATATATATATATATATATATATATATTGCAGTACAAATTGCCCTTGAGCAGCGGGAGGGCACTCGACAGCGTTCTCATCATTATCAGCCTCGCTGCAGCTCGCTTCTCTGCGCCCTGTAATGGTTGTGCAAAGCCGACGCGTTTCGAGGCATTGCGCCTCTTCTTCTTGGGCAGACACACCAAACACTGCGGGGCTCACCATTCAATTGCTTTTATTCATATCATTACACTTAGTAGTGGGCGTGGCCACAACGACCCGCCGGGATTTCTGGGACTTGTAGTCTTCATGGTGAGTAACATTCACATCCTTAAGTAGGTGCAGTGCTTGAAAGTCAAATTAAGTCCGTGTATTTTCCTTGGTAGGATGGGTTCCAGAGAAACAGGCTTGATTAGTGCAAGAGAGCGCTGTGCTTCGTGGCTTGGAAAGGTTCCATTCCACAGCTTCTTCTTTTTCTGGTCTGAAAAATGGTCTGAAAACGGTGCTCATCCCCACGGCAGGAGCAGCCGTGAAAATTGATTGCAGTACAAATTGCCCTTGAGCAGCAGGAGGGCACTCGACAGCGTTCTCATCATTATCAGCCTCGCTGCAGCTCGCTTCTCTGCGCCCTGTAATGGTTGTGCAAAGCCGACGCGTTTCGAGGCATTGCGCCTCTTCTTCTTGGGCAGACACACCAAACACTGCGGGGCTCACCATTCAATTGCTTTTATTCATATCATTACACTTAGTAGTGGGCGTGGCCACAACGACCCGCCGGGATTTCTGGGACTTGTAGTCTTCATGGTGAGTAACATTCACATCCTTAAGTAGGTGCAGTGCTTGAAAGTCAAATTAAGTCCGTGTATTTTCCTTGGTAGGATGGGTTCCAGAGAAACAGGCTTGATTAGTGCAAGAGAGCGCTGTGCTTCGTGGCTTGGAAAGGTTCCTTTCCACAGCTTCTTCTTTTTCTGGTCTGAAAAATGGTCTGAAAACGGTGCTCATCCCCACGGCAGGAGCAGCCGTGAAAATTGATTGCAGTACAAATTGCCCTTGAGCAGCGGGAGGGCACTCGACAGCGTTCTCATCATTATCAGCCTCGCTGCAGCTCGCTTCTCTGCGCCCTGTAATGGTTGTGCAAAGCCGACGCGTTTCGAGGCATTGCGCCTCTTCTTCTTGGGCAGACACACCAAACACTGCGGGGCTCACCATTCAATTGCTTTTATTCATATCATTACACTTAGTAGTGGGCGTGGCCACAACGACCCGCCGGGATTTCTGGGACTTGTAGTCTTCATGGTGAGTAACATTCACATCCTTAAGTAGGTGCAGTGCTTGAAAGTCAAATTAAGTCCGTGTATTTTCCTTGGTAGGATGGGTTCCAGAGAAACAGGCTTGATTAGTGCAAGAGAGCGCTGTGCTTCGTGGCTTGGAAAGGTTCCATTCCACAGCTTCTTCTTTTTCTGGTCTGAAAAATGGTCTGAAAACGGTGCTCATCCCCACGGCAGGAGCAGCCGTGAAAATTGATTGCAGTACAAATTGCCCTTGAGCAGCGGGAGGGCACTCGACAGCGTTCTCATCATTATCAGCCTCGCTGCAGCTCGCTTCTCTGCGCCCTGTAATGGTTGTGCAAAGCCGACGCGTTTCGAGGCATTGCGCCTCTTCTTCTTGGGCAGACACACCAAACACTGCGGGGCTCACCATTCAATTGCTTTTATTCATATCATTACACTTAGTAGTGGGCGTGGCCACAACGACCCGCCGGGATTTCTGGGACTTGTAGTCTTCATGGTGAGTAACATTCACATCCTTAAGTAGGTGCAGTGCTTGAAAGTCAAATTAAGTCCGTGTATTTTCCTTGGTAGGATGGGTTCCAGAGAAACAGGCTTGATTAGTGCAAGAGAGCGCTGTGCTTCGTGGCTTGGAAAGGTTCCATTCCACAGCTTCTTCTTTTTCTGGTCTGAAAAATGGTCTGAAAACGGTGCTCATCCCCACGGCAGGAGCAGCCGTGAAAATTGATTGCAGTACAAATTGCCCTTGAGCAGCGGGAGGGCACTCGACAGCGTTCTCATCATTATCAGCCTCGCTGCAGCTCGCTTCTCTGCGCCCTGTAATGGTTGTGCAAAGCCGACGCGTTTCGAGGCATTGCGCCTCTTCTTCTTGGGCAGACACACCAAACACTGCGGGGCTCACCATTCAATTGCTTTTATTCATATCATTACACTTAGTAGTGGGCGTGGCCACAACGACCCGCCGGGATTTCTGGGACTTGTAGTCTTCATGGTGAGTAACATTCACATCCTTAAGTAGGTGCAGTGCTTGAAAGTCAAATTAAGTCCGTGTATTTTCCTTGGTAGGATGGGTTCCAGAGAAACAGGCTTGATTAGTGCAAGAGAGCGCTGTGCTTCGTGGCTTGGAAAGGTTCCTTTCCACAGCTTCTTCTTTTTCTGGTCTGAAAAATGGTCTGAAAACGGTGCTCATCCCCACGGCAGGAGCAGCCGTGAAAATTGATTGCAGTACAAATTGCCCTTGAGCAGCGGGAGGGCACTCGACAGCGTTCTCATCATTATCAGCCTCGCTGCAGCTCGCTTCTCTGCGCCCTGTAATGGTTGTGCAAAGCCGACGCGTTTCGAGGCATTGCGCCTCTTCTTCTTGGGCAGACACACCAAACACTGCGGGGCTCACCATTCAATTGCTTTTATTCATATCATTACACTTAGTAGTGGGCGTGGCCACAACGACCCGCCGGGATTTCTGGGACTTGTAGTCTTCATGGTGAGTAACATTCACATCCTTAAGTAGGTGCAGTGCTTGAAAGTCAAATTAAGTCCGTGTATTTTCCTTGGTAGGATGGGTTCCAGAGAAACAGGCTTGATTAGTGCAAGAGAGCGCTGTGCTTCGTGGCTTGGAAAGGTTCCATTCCACAGCTTCTTCTTTTTCTGGTCTGAAAAATGGTCTGAAAACGGTGCTCATCCCCACGGCAGGAGCAGCCGTGAAAATTGATTGCAGTACAAATTGCCCTTGAGCAGCGGGAGGGCACTCGACAGCGTTCTCATCATTATCAGCCTCGCTGCAGCTCGCTTCTCTGCGCCCTGTAATGGTTGTGCAAAGCCGACGCGTTTCGAGGCATTGCGCCTCTTCTTCTTGGGCAGACACACCAAACACTGCGGGGCTCACCATTCAATTGCTTTTATTCATATCATTACACTTAGTAGTGGGCGTGGCCACAACGACCCGCCGGGATTTCTGGGACTTGTAGTCTTCATGGTGAGTAACATTCACATCCTTAAGTAGGTGCAGTGCTTGAAAGTCAAATTAAGTCCGTGTATTTTCCTTGGTAGGATGGGTTCCAGAGAAACAGGCTTGATTAGTGCAAGAGAGCGCTGTGCTTCGTGGCTTGGAAAGGTTCCATTCCACAGCTTCTTCTTTTTCTGGTCTGAAAAATGGTCTGAAAACGGTGCTCATCCCCACGGCAGGAGCAGCCGTGAAAATTGATTGCAGTACAAATTGCCCTTGAGCAGCGGGAGGGCACTCGACAGCGTTCTCATCATTATCAGCCTCGCTGCAGCTCGCTTCTCTGCGCCCTGTAATGGTTGTGCAAAGCCGACGCGTTTCGAGGCATTGCGCCTCTTCTTCTTGGGCAGACACACCAAACACTGCGGGGCTCACCATTCAATTGCTTTTATTCATATCATTACACTTAGTAGTGGGCGTGGCCACAACGACCCGCCGGGATTTCTGGGACTTGTAGTCTTCATGGTGAGTAACATTCACATCCTTAAGTAGGTGCAGTGCTTGAAAGTCAAATTAAGTCCGTGTATTTTCCTTGGTAGGATGGGTTCCAGAGAAACAGGCTTGATTAGTGCAAGAGAGCGCTGTGCTTCGTGGCTTGGAAAGGTTCCATTCCACAGCTTCTTCTTTTTCTGGTCTGAAAAATGGTCTGAAAACGGTGCTCATCCCCACGGCAGGAGCAGCCGTGAAAATTGATTGCAGTACAAATTGCCCTTGAGCAGCGGGAGGGCACTCGACAGCGTTCTCATCATTATCAGCCTCGCTGCAGCTCGCTTCTCTGCGCCCTGTAATGGTTGTGCAAAGCCGACGCGTTTCGAGGCATTGCGCCTCTTCTTCTTGGGCAGACACACCAAACACTGCGGGGCTCACCATTCAATTGCTTTTATTCATATCATTACACTTAGTAGTGGGCGTGGCCACAACGACCCGCCGGGATTTCTGGGACTTGTAGTCTTCATGGTGAGTAACATTCACATCCTTAAGTAGGTGCAGTGCTTGAAAGTCAAATTAAGTCCGTGTATTTTCCTTGGTAGGATGGGTTCCAGAGAAACAGGCTTGATTAGTGCAAGAGAGCGCTGTGCTTCGTGGCTTGGAAAGGTTCCATTCCACAGCTTCTTCTTTTTCTGGTCTGAAAAATGGTCTGAAAACGGTGCTCATCCCCACGGCAGGAGCAGCCGTGAAAATTGATTGCAGTACAAATTGCCCTTGAGCAGCGGGAGGGCACTCGACAGCGTTCTCATCATTATCAGCCTCGCTGCAGCTCGCTTCTCTGCGCCCTGTAATGGTTGTGCAAAGCCGACGCGTTTCGAGGCATTGCGCCTCTTCTTCTTGGGCAGACACACCAAACACTGCGGGGCTCACCATTCAATTGCTTTTATTCATATCATTACACTTAGTAGTGGGCGTGGCCACAACGACCCGCCGGGATTTCTGGGACTTGTAGTCTTCATGGTGAGTAACATTCACATCCTTAAGTAGGTGCAGTGCTTGAAAGTCAAATTAAGTCCGTGTATTTTCCTTGGTAGGATGGGTTCCAGAGAAACAGGCTTGATTAGTGCAAGAGAGCGCTGTGCTTCGTGGCTTGGAAAGGTTCCATTCCACAGCTTCTTCTTTTTCTGGTCTGAAAAATGGTCTGAAAACGGTGCTCATCCCCACGGCAGGAGCAGCCGTGAAAATTGATTGCAGTACAAATTGCCCTTGAGCAGCGGGAGGGCACTCGACAGCGTTCTCATCATTATCAGCCTCGCTGCAGCTCGCTTCTCTGCGCCCTGTAATGGTTGTGCAAAGCCGACGCGTTTCGAGGCATTGCGCCTCTTCTTCTTGGGCAGACACACCAAACACTGCGGGGCTCACCATTCAATTGCTTTTATTCATATCATTACACTTAGTAGTGGGCGTGGCCACAACGACCCGCCGGGATTTCTGGGACTTGTAGTCTTCATGGTGAGTAACATTCACATCCTTAAGTAGGTGCAGTGCTTGAAAGTCAAATTAAGTCCGTGTATTTTCCTTGGTAGGATGGGTTCCAGAGAAACAGGCTTGATTAGTGCAAGAGAGCGCTGTGCTTCGTGGCTTGGAAAGGTTCCTTTCCACAGCTTCTTCTTTTTCTGGTCTGAAAAATGGTCTGAAAACGGTGCTCATCCCCACGGCAGGAGCAGCCGTGAAAATTGATTGCAGTACAAATTGCCCTTGAGCAGCGGGAGGGCACTCGACAGCGTTCTCATCATTATCAGCCTCGCTGCAGCTCGCTTCTCTGCGCCCTGTAATGGTTGTGCAAAGCCGACGCGTTTCGAGGCATTGCGCCTCTTCTTCTTGGGCAGACACACCAAACACTGCGGGGCTCACCATTCAATTGCTTTTATTCATATCATTACACTTAGTAGTGGGCGTGGCCACAACGACCCGCCGGGATTTCTGGGACTTGTAGTCTTCATGGTGAGTAACATTCACATCCTTAAGTAGGTGCAGTGCTTGAAAGTCAAATTAAGTCCGTGTATTTTCCTTGGTAGGATGGGTTCCAGAGAAACAGGCTTGATTAGTGCAAGAGAGCGCTGTGCTTCGTGGCTTGGAAAGGTTCCATTCCACAGCTTCTTCTTTTTCTGGTCTGAAAAATGGTCTGAAAACGGTGCTCATCCCCACGGCAGGAGCAGCCGTGAAAATTGATTGCAGTACAAATTGCCCTTGAGCAGCGGGAGGGCACTCGACAGCGTTCTCATCATTATCAGCCTCGCTGCAGCTCGCTTCTCTGCGCCCTGTAATGGTTGTGCAAAGCCGACGCGTTTCGAGGCATTGCGCCTCTTCTTCTTGGGCAGACACACCAAACACTGCGGGGCTCACCATTCAATTGCTTTTATTCATATCATTACACTTAGTAGTGGGCGTGGCCACAACGACCCGCCGGGATTTCTGGGACTTGTAGTCTTCATGGTGAGTAACATTCACATCCTTAAGTAGGTGCAGTGCTTGAAAGTCAAATTAAGTCCGTGTATTTTCCTTGGTAGGATGGGTTCCAGAGAAACAGGCTTGATTAGTGCAAGAGAGCGCTGTGCTTCGTGGCTTGGAAAGGTTCCATTCCACAGCTTCTTCTTTTTCTGGTCTGAAAAATGGTCTGAAAACGGTGCTCATCCCCACGGCAGGAGCAGCCGTGAAAATTGATTGCAGTACAAATTGCCCTTGAGCAGCGGGAGGGCACTCGACAGCGTTCTCATCATTATCAGCCTCGCTGCAGCTCGCTTCTCTGCGCCCTGTAATGGTTGTGCAAAGCCGACGCGTTTCGAGGCATTGCGCCTCTTCTTCTTGGGCAGACACACCAAACACTGCGGGGCTCACCATTCAATTGCTTTTATTCATATCATTACACTTAGTAGTGGGCGTGGCCACAACGACCCGCCGGGATTTCTGGGACTTGTAGTCTTCATGGTGAGTAACATTCACATCCTTAAGTAGGTGCAGTGCTTGAAAGTCAAATTAAGTCCGTGTATTTTCCTTGGTAGGATGGGTTCCAGAGAAACAGGCTTGATTAGTGCAAGAGAGCGCTGTGCTTCGTGGCTTGGAAAGGTTCCATTCCACAGCTTCTTCTTTTTCTGGTCTGAAAAATGGTCTGAAAACGGTGCTCATCCCCACGGCAGGAGCAGCCGTGAAAATTGATTGCAGTACAAATTGCCCTTGAGCAGCGGGAGGGCACTCGACAGCGTTCTCATCATTATCAGCCTCGCTGCAGCTCGCTTCTCTGCGCCCTGTAATGGTTGTGCAAAGCCGACGCGTTTCGAGGCATTGCGCCTTTTCTTCTTGGGCAGACACACCAAACACTGCGGGGCTCACCATTCAATTGCTTTTATTCATATCATTACACTTAGTAGTGGGCGTGGCCACAACGACCCGCCGGGATTTCTGGGACTTGTAGTCTTCATGGTGAGTAACATTCACATCCTTAAGTAGGTGCAGTGCTTGAAAGTCAAATTAAGTCCGTGTATTTTCCTTGGTAGGATGGGTTCCAGAGAAACAGGCTTGATTAGTGCAAGAGAGCGCTGTGCTTCGTGGCTTGGAAAGGTTCCATTCCACAGCTTCTTCTTTTTCTGGTCTGAAAAATGGTCTGAAAACGGTGCTCATCCCCACGGCAGGAGCAGCCGTGAAAATTGATTGCAGTACAAATTGCCCTTGAGCAGCGGGAGGGCACTCGACAGCGTTCTCATCATTATCAGCCTCGCTGCAGCTCGCTTCTCTGCGCCCTGTAATGGTTGTGCAAAGCCGACGCGTTTCGAGGCATTGCGCCTCTTCTTCTTGGGCAGACACACCAAACACTGCGGGGCTCACCATTCAATTGCTTTTATTCATATCATTACACTTAGTAGTGGGCGTGGCCACAACGACCCGCCGGGATTTCTGGGACTTGTAGTCTTCATGGTGAGTAACATTCACATCCTTAAGTAGGTGCAGTGCTTGAAAGTCAAATTAAGTCCGTGTATTTTCCTTGGTAGGATGGGTTCCAGAGAAACAGGCTTGATTAGTGCAAGAGAGCGCTGTGCTTCGTGGCTTGGAAAGGTTCCATTCCACAGCTTCTTCTTTTTCTGGTCTGAAAAATGGTCTGAAAACGGTGCTCATCCCCACGGCAGGAGCAGCCGTGAAAATTGATTGCAGTACAAATTGCCCTTGAGCAGCGGGAGGGCACTCGACAGCGTTCTCATCATTATCAGCCTCGCTGCAGCTCGCTTCTCTGCGCCCTGTAATGGTTGTGCAAAGCCGACGCGTTTCGAGGCATTGCGCCTCTTCTTCTTGGGCAGACACACCAAACACTGCGGGGCTCACCATTCAATTGCTTTTATTCATATCATTACACTTAGTAGTGGGCGTGGCCACAACGACCCGCCGGGATTTCTGGGACTTGTAGTCTTCATGGTGAGTAACATTCACATCCTTAAGTAGGTGCAGTGCTTGAAAGTCAAATTAAGTCCGTGTATTTTCCTTGGTAGGATGGGTTCCAGAGAAACAGGCTTGATTAGTGCAAGAGAGCGCTGTGCTTCGTGGCTTGGAAAGGTTCCATTCCACAGCTTCTTCTTTTTCTGGTCTGAAAAATGGTCTGAAAACGGTGCTCATCCCCACGGCAGGAGCAGCCGTGAAAATTGATTGCAGTACAAATTGCCCTTGAGCAGCGGGAGGGCACTCGACAGCGTTCTCATCATTATCAGCCTCGCTGCAGCTCGCTTCTCTGCGCCCTGTAATGGTTGTGCAAAGCCGACGCGTTTCGAGGCATTGCGCCTCTTCTTCTTGGGCAGACACACCAAACACTGCGGGGCTCACCATTCAATTGCTTTTATTCATATCATTACACTTAGTAGTGGGCGTGGCCACAACGACCCGCCGGGATTTCTGGGACTTGTAGTCTTCATGGTGAGTAACATTCACATCCTTAAGTAGGTGCAGTGCTTGAAAGTCAAATTAAGTCCGTGTATTTTCCTTGGTAGGATGGGTTCCAGAGAAACAGGCTTGATTAGTGCAAGAGAGCGCTGTGCTTCGTGGCTTGGAAAGGTTCCATTCCACAGCTTCTTCTTTTTCTGGTCTGAAAAATGGTCTGAAAACGGTGCTCATCCCCACGGCAGGAGCAGCATGAATGGTGAGCCCCGCAGTGTTTGGTGTGTCTGCCCAAGAAGAAGAGGCGCAATGCCTCGAAACGCGTCGGCTTTGCACAACCATTACAGGGCGCAGAGAAGCGAGCTGCAGCGAGGCTGATAATGATGAGAACGCTGTCGAGTGCCCTCCCGCTGCTCAAGGGCAATTTGTACTGCAATCAATTTTCACGGCTGCTCCTGCCGTGGGGATGAGCACCGTTTTCAGACCATTTTTCAGACCAGAAAAAGAAGAAGCTGTGGAATGGAACCTTTCCAAGCCACGAAGCACAGCGCTCTCTTGCACTAATCAAGCCTGTTTCTCTGGAACCCATCCTACCAAGGAAAATACACGGACTTAATTTGACTTTCAAGCACTGCACCTACTTAAGGATGTGAATGTTACTCACCATGAAGACTACAAGTCCCAGAAATCCCGGCGGGTCGTTGTGGCCACGCCCACTACTAAGTGTAATGATATGAATAAAAGCAATTGAATGGTGAGCCCCGCAGTGTTTGGTGTGTCTGCCCAAGAAGAAAAGGCGCAATGCCTCGAAACGCGTCGGCTTTGCACAACCATTACAGGGCGCAGAGAAGCGAGCTGCAGCGAGGCTGATAATGATGAGAACGCTGTCGAGTGCCCTCCCGCTGCTCAAGGGCAATTTGTACTGCAATCAATTTTCACGGCTGCTCCTGCCGTGGGGATGAGCACCGTTTTCAGACCATTTTTCAGACCAGAAAAAGAAGAAGCTGTGGAATGGAACCTTTCCAAGCCACGAAGCACAGCGCTCTCTTGCACTAATCAAGCCTGTTTCTCTGGAACCCATCCTACCAAGGAAAATACACGGACTTAATTTGACTTTCAAGCACTGCACCTACTTAAGGATGTGAATGTTACTCACCATGAAGACTACAAGTCCCAGAAATCCCGGCGGGTCGTTGTGGCCACGCCCACTACTAAGTGTAATGATATGAATAAAAGCAATTGAATGGTGAGCCCCGCAGTGTTTGGTGTGTCTGCCCAAGAAGAAGAGGCGCAATGCCTCGAAACGCGTCGGCTTTGCACAACCATTACAGGGCGCAGAGAAGCGAGCTGCAGCGAGGCTGATAATGATGAGAACGCTGTCGAGTGCCCTCCCGCTGCTCAAGGGCAATTTGTACTGCAATCAATTTTCACGGCTGCTCCTGCCGTGGGGATGAGCACCGTTTTCAGACCATTTTTCAGACCAGAAAAAGAAGAAGCTGTGGAATGGAACCTTTCCAAGCCACGAAGCACAGCGCTCTCTTGCACTAATCAAGCCTGTTTCTCTGGAACCCATCCTACCAAGGAAAATACACGGACTTAATTTGACTTTCAAGCACTGCACCTACTTAAGGATGTGAATGTTACTCACCATGAAGACTACAAGTCCCAGAAATCCCGGCGGGTCGTTGTGGCCACGCCCACTACTAAGTGTAATGATATGAATAAAAGCAATTGAATGGTGAGCCCCGCAGTGTTTGGTGTGTCTGCCCAAGAAGAAGAGGCGCAATGCCTCGAAACGCGTCGGCTTTGCACAACCATTACAGGGCGCAGAGAAGCGAGCTGCAGCGAGGCTGATAATGATGAGAACGCTGTCGAGTGCCCTCCCGCTGCTCAAGGGCAATTTGTACTGCAATCAACTTTCACGGCTGCTCCTGCCGTGGGGATGAGCACCGTTTTCAGACCATTTTTCAGACCAGAAAAAGAAGAAGCTGTGGAATGGAACCTTTCCAAGCCACGAAGCACAGCGCTCTCTTGCACTAATCAAGCCTGTTTCTCTGGAACCCATCCTACCAAGGAAAATACACGGACTTAATTTGACTTTCAAGCACTGCACCTACTTAAGGATGTGAATGTTACTCACCATGAAGACTACAAGTCCCAGAAATCCCGGCGGGTCGTTGTGGCCACGCCCACTACTAAGTGTAATGATATGAATAAAAGCAATTGAATGGTGAGCCCCGCAGTGTTTGGTGTGTCTGCCCAAGAAGAAGAGGCGCAATGCCTCGAAACGCGTCGGCTTTGCACAACCATTACAGGGCGCAGAGAAGCGAGCTGCAGCGAGGCTGATAATGATGAGAACGCTGTCGAGTGCCCTCCCGCTGCTCAAGGGCAATTTGTACTGCAATCAATTTTCACGGCTGCTCCTGCCGTGGGGATGAGCACCGTTTTCAGACCATTTTTCAGACCAGAAAAAGAAGAAGCTGTGGAATGGAACCTTTCCAAGCCACGAAGCACAGCGCTCTCTTGCACTAATCAAGCCTGTTTCTCTGGAACCCATCCTACCAAGGAAAATACACGGACTTAATTTGACTTTCAAGCACTGCACCTACTTAAGGATGTGAATGTTACTCACCATGAAGACTACAAGTCCCAGAAATCCCGGCGGGTCGTTGTGGCCACGCCCACTACTAAGTGTAATGATATGAATAAAAGCAATTGAATGGTGAGCCCCGCAGTGTTTGGTGTGTCTGCCCAAGAAGAAGAGGCGCAATGCCTCGAAACGCGTCGGCTTTGCACAACCATTACAGGGCGCAGAGAAGCGAGCTGCAGCGAGGCTGATAATGATGAGAACGCTGTCGAGTGCCCTCCCGCTGCTCAAGGGCAATTTGTACTGCAATCAATTTTCACGGCTGCTCCTGCCGTGGGGATGAGCACCGTTTTCAGACCATTTTTCAGACCAGAAAAAGAAGAAGCTGTGGAATGGAACCTTTCCAAGCCACGAAGCACAGCGCTCTCTTGCACTAATCAAGCCTGTTTCTCTGGAACCCATCCTACCAAGGAAAATACACGGACTTAATTTGACTTTCAAGCACTGCACCTACTTAAGGATGTGAATGTTACTCACCATGAAGACTACAAGTCCCAGAAATCCCGGCGGGTCGTTGTGGCCACGCCCACTACTAAGTGTAATGATATGAATAAAAGCAATTGAATGGTGAGCCCCGCAGTGTTTGGTGTGTCTGCCCAAGAAGAAGAGGCGCAATGCCTCGAAACGCGTCGGCTTTGCACAACCATTACAGGGCGCAGAGAAGCGAGCTGCAGCGAGGCTGATAATGATGAGAACGCTGTCGAGTGCCCTCCCGCTGCTCAAGGGCAATTTGTACTGCAATCAATTTTCACGGCTGCTCCTGCCGTGGGGATGAGCACCGTTTTCAGACCATTTTTCAGACCAGAAAAAGAAGAAGCTGTGGAATGGAACCTTTCCAAGCCACGAAGCACAGCGCTCTCTTGCACTAATCAAGCCTGTTTCTCTGGAACCCATCCTACCAAGGAAAATACACGGACTTAATTTGACTTTCAAGCACTGCACCTACTTAAGGATGTGAATGTTACTCACCATGAAGACTACAAGTCCCAGAAATCCCGGTGGGTCGTTGTGGCCACGCCCACTACTAAGTGTAATGATATGAATAAAAGCAATTGAATGGTGAGCCCGCAGTGTTTGGTGTGTCTGCCCAAGAAGAAGAGGCGCAATGCCTCGAAACGCGTCGGCTTTGCACAACCATTACAGGGCGCAGAGAAGCGAGCTGCAGCGAGGCTGATAATGATGAGAACGCTGTCGAGTGCCCTCCCGCTGCTCAAGGGCAATTTGTACTGCAATCAATTTTCACGGCTGCTCCTGCCGTGGGGATGAGCACCGTTTTCAGACCATTTTTCAGACCAGAAAAAGAAGAAGCTGTGGAATGGAACCTTTCCAAGCCACGAAGCACAGCGCTCTCTTGCACTAATCAAGCCTGTTTCTCTGGAACCCATCCTACCAAGGAAAATACACGGACTTAATTTGACTTTCAAGCACTGCACCTACTTAAGGATGTGAATGTTACTCACCATGAAGACTACAAGTCCCAGAAATCCCGGCGGGTCGTTGTGGCCACGCCCACTACTAAGTGTAATGATATGAATAAAAGCAATTGAATGGTGAGCCCCGCAGTGTTTGGTGTGTCTGCCCAAGAAGAAGAGGCGCAATGCCTCGAAACGCGTCGGCTTTGCACAACCATTACAGGGCGCAGAGAAGCGAGCTGCAGCGAGGCTGATAATGATGAGAACGCTGTCGAGTGCCCTCCCGCTGCTCAAGGGCAATTTGTACTGCAATCAATTTTCACGGCTGCTCCTGCCGTGGGGATGAGCACCGTTTTCAGACCATTTTTCAGACCAGAAAAAGAAGAAGCTGTGGAATGGAACCTTTCCAAGCCACGAAGCACAGCGCTCTCTTGCACTAATCAAGCCTGTTTCTCTGGAACCCATCCTACCAAGGAAAATACACGGACTTAATTTGACTTTCAAGCACTGCACCTACTTAAGGATGTGAATGTTACTCACCATGAAGACTACAAGTCCCAGAAATCCCGGCGGGTCGTTGTGGCCACGCCCACTACTAAGTGTAATGATATGAATAAAAGCAATTGAATGGTGAGCCCCGCAGTGTTTGGTGTGTCTGCCCAAGAAGAAGAGGCGCAATGCCTCGAAACGCGTCGGCTTTGCACAACCATTACAGGGCGCAGAGAAGCGAGCTGCAGCGAGGCTGATAATGATGAGAACGCTGTCGAGTGCCCTCCCGCTGCTCAAGGGCAATTTGTACTGCAATATATATATATATATATATATATATATATATACCTATGCAATTTCAAGTTCTCTAAAATTATGCTATGCTGAATATGCAACAATTCAGGATCTCCAGCCACATGCTCAACAATAAGTGCACTGGTGCAGATTTTTGGTTTTCCAGAAACATGCCATATCGGCAGTACATTGATTACATTTTAGGCCTGGGGGTGAACTCCTCTCCGTTCATGGAGCTTGCAGAGTTTTCCACACGCCACGGAGCACATGCGGAGTGGAGTTTTTCCTCACTCTTAAACATTAAGTTGGTGAGCGTGAGAGAGGAAAATCCAACACAAGACCACCTCCCAGCAAGAGTTCTCATCGCGGGTGGTCGCAGATGCATTGTGAAACCATCCATTTGCTTGGGGAAGCTGCCGCTTGAGTAGAAAACCTTCCAGCACAGGACAAACATCCAGCGCAAAATATAAACGTGAACGCGCCTGGTTTAATAAACTCCGACGCTTGTGGAGCTCCGCGTAGCGCAGCAGAGTTTTTGGGCCACTTTGCGGAGTTCCGTTTAGTGGAACTCCACCTAGGCCTATTCATTTTATCTGGATGCATGCTCTATTGGAGGTACGTATGAATTCAGTTTCTCTGTTGCCATGGTTTATTTTCTTCAGAAGCACGCTCCACACATATTTTAATATTTTTATAAATTGCTCGCTCAGGCTTAGACACAATGTCACTAACCGGATTTTAATAGCAGAGCATTTTATATGGCTGTATAGTCCCTGGGGAAAAAGCCTGGTTTTCATGCTTGTTTGACATGAAGATTAATGCCAAAGGCCTGAAAGACACTTTAAGTTCAATTCACCACTTTGCACCTAAGTATGCTAAAAAGTCACCTACGGTGTGGACTGACTCTGTATACCTGCATGATAGGAGCTAGCCAAGCTTAGTTCTCATTGCATTTTACTTTTGGATCAATACTTAATTAATCAATATTGATATTGTATATATACTTCTGTGCCACAGGCTTGTATACAGTTTGACAAGCAGTCTGCAGGCCTGCCAGGATTCCTTTCACTCCCCTGGCTGAAAACCACAAGCCATCTGTGATGGGCAGGTGGGTATATCTGTGTTTTCAGCAGAGCAATGGAGGCTCCACTGAAGACTATGAAGCTATGCCAAGTGGGCCCTATGTTTAATGCAGTTGCTTAGCAATGTTTTGTTTTTAAACAAGCATTGGCACAGGAAGTGGAATCTCCGTGGCGTCCCTAAGAGATGCAGGAAGGGATTCCAGTCGCAACGACTCAGGGCACAGAGCATTCAGCCGGGGAATCAAGGTCCCAGTAAGTGCGACGTAGAACTCTGCCAACAGGCCATCAGGACCAGGGTGTTCCCCAAGGCCATATCTGTAATTGCAGTTTTGATCTCCTGGACCGTGACTGGGCCCCCCAGGGCTTCCCAGGCTTGAGGGTTCAACACCTGCAACAGTCCAGAAAGGTGTTCAGGGCCCCCGGGGCAAGGGTCACCAGCCATTTATAGAGAGATTTGTAATAGTCTCTAAATGATGTATTGGTGAATAAAGCAGTGTTGTGTTGCTTGATAAGATCTGCATGATAGGAGCCCCTTTGTTTTTGGCCTGATGAGCCAAGACAATAATCTGCCTGGTCCGCCCCCCTCCTTATTGCCCTAGCAATGTAGTGTTTATAATTGTTGGAGTACAGATGTTCAAGTATGATATAATAATGTTCCCAGGCCTCCTGTAAGCGTGTCCTGGCTCTCTCATTTAACCCAGCGAGTTATAAAGTTTGTGTAGCCTACCTTCCAGTCCGCGGAGTTCCTCATTGAGCTCTCTCCTGACTCCCATGAAGTCACCCATACAATGGCCCCAAACCACTACTTTGAATGCTGCCCATTCAATGAGACCAGATGAGGCTCTGTTCAAAATAGTCGGTAATAGCAGTGCCCTGGGAATCCCTAACTCACGCGTCTTCCAGGATCAGGGGGTTAAGCAGCGACATGGGAACATCTGAGTAATTTTCCACGGGACAACATTTCAGAAGTAAAGGGCTATGGTCGGATAGTGTATGACCTAGGTACTTCATATGGGTCACATAGTGGCTGCAATTATTGGAGCATAAATATATATCTAGCCTGGTATGAAACTGGTATATGTGGAAAAAGTACAAGTAGTCTCTAGTCTGCTCATGCTGGATCCGCCAGGTATCTGACGCCTCCTAGTGTAGTGTAGTTCCTATATTCCCAATAGGCTCTGCGCATTGGAATAATATAAACAGCAGTGTAGACGTAGGACAGAGGTCATCTAGGTCTCTACTGACTATATTAGACTTAATTAGTTTTGCCAGCTAGCTCAGAGGTCACTAGAAACTTTCTCGAATGTTCAAGAAGGAGTTAACTTTCCTGATTTAGACAAGAAGGGATTAGTTTCTGACAACCGCATAAACATGATAACTTTGCTCCCTCAGAATAAAGAGTATATCTCTAGAGTCGTGTGAAAACAATAGACAGTTATTTCACTCAGTCAATCGTGCATACTTAGTTTCACCAGAGTGCAGAGAAATAGAGAGACGGGCGTTTTCAATAAAAGGTGTTATTTATTGAGCAGTCTTCTTTCTCATGCAAGAGAAATGAGTTGCCACAATTGCAATACTTATCATGAAGTAAAGTGTGTACAGTAAAAGTAGTACTATGAAATAATACTGTAAAAGCACTGATATCGTTTCTTAGCCATATGATACTTTAAAATGGATAAAATATATACATACATAAAAACATTGACTAACGTACTCAACTGGTGCTTCTAAGATACGCCTACCCCGGTGTACCTGACCTAAGCCTAATACGTGTGAAGGAGTAAGTAAGTTGCAGTTTAAGTTAAGTTGGTTTTTTGCCAAGAATCTGAATCAAGAATTCTCTTAAGGATTTAGTCAGCTCCGTACCTTGGTTCTAGAATGTAGGAGGTCATGTATCTCTCTCTCAGGACTCGATCTCCCAGCAACCCACAAGGGTGACTGGAAACACCGGAGCTGGAATTTCTTGGCAGGAGAAAAGACAGCGTCTCTCTCAGTGCGTCAAATGGGAGGGTCGGCTTCCTTCGGCTCTCGCATCAGCTGGGCGTCGGGCAAGTAGATAGCCGCTCTGCTCCAAACCACCGTGTGTTTGCTTAAGGCAACGTTGGTATATTTATACCTGGAAGGTGCCGGGTTTGATGTAAGGTTGGACGTAAGACGTCACTAAGAACTAACAGTTCTTTCTGGACGCCAGGAGTTCTTGTGCAAATCAAAACAAAAGTAGGGGGATTTCCCGGGCTGCTGGAGGCTTGGTTTGTTTAAAGAACGCGTTGTACTTTCTAGGAGTCTATGGGAGTAGCCTTGCCGTATTTGGACTGCATGGGCTATGACTAGATATGGACATGATTCCTATGCCATTATAAGGACATGTTTGTTATAACCATATAAGGACATGAATCGGGGATATCTTGATTAGGGTCCTAGATAGATTCACAACACCCACTCCACGTTTAATGTCCATCATTACTAAATACTAAGCAATGCTAAACATATAACGATGCATGTGTTTTCAAACCCACCCCAAAATACATATATTGCATTTGAAATGGTGTATGGTATATACACGAAAATGAGTATTTATACTGTACGTTTTTCAAGCAGTGTTATCATTCAGAAAATGCATATATGAATATTGGCTGAAGGAATTGCGAAAATTACGTTTATGAAATGGCTCTGAAGACAGAAAAGAAGGTCGAGACCATTTCATCACATATTTACAAAATACTGTACATGTGCGAGAGGCTGAGGTAAAATATTGTCTCTAGTGTCTCTAAAAATAGAATCTCTGTTCTCTAAGAATAGTTCTACTTTAAGCAGAGTACCATGTGCCAACAAAAAGGTAAATGTTTTGGAAGTGGAAAAAATAATTTCGCTTTCAGGGGAAAAAAATAGTTCCAATTGTTTTCAGTACTTTCGTTTATCAAAAAAAACTGAAGGCCGAATTCAGAGTTCAGGGAACGCTGTGTGCTCCTTGTTTTAAAAGTTATTCTCGTTGTTAGGAGAGAACATCATATCAGACAGTGTTGCGAAAAATTGGTCTACAACATCAGGTGAAAGTTCGACCAAGTTCGAAAAAGCTGAAATAGTGCATATGTGAGAATCATTGCCATCATCGATGTCGGGATCAGCAATGCTCACAGAAGGTTGTACCTGTGTGGTGCTGCTTTCATCTCGTACTTCACCGCCACCTAGTCGTAATGGTGAAGTCTCAACGAATGCCGTCATCAGAATAGGTAGCCGCTGGGGACAACACATTGCATGAGTCATAACCGGACCTAGCAAAGTATCGATATCCATTGGTACTGCTGATGGTAGTGTAAGGCAGACGTCCAACACGCATTCTTCTCCGCATAGCAGACATCGAAGCACAGGTAAGATGCAATCTTACCAGATTGGTCTGAATGAAAGAAACCAAGTTGCACTCAGATCTCTTAGCCGGGCTAATCCGAGGACTTTAGTGATTCGGTCTCGGTAGCGTATTGCTAGGATTGTCTCTCCCATTGTAGCTGGAGGTTTGTCTGTGGCTTGGCTTGCCATATCGGAGCAGAAGGATCAAAAATAAAATTCCTGCTACGAGTCCCAAAAGAAGAGGCAGGCCGCCGAATAATGAATGCACAAAATTCGGGAAAATGCCCAGAACTGTTTCAAAGGGTGCTAACAGTCCCGGAAAAATTGTCTTAAATACATGTGCGATGCCACTGGTATCAGACATGTTTAAAATTTGACCTAACATTTCTACGAAATGCACGGGGCAATTTGTTGATAATAGGGTATGTATCTCTGCCGCTGTCCTTGCAACTTGCAGATCAGGCACAGTTGTCTGTAAAATAATTGACTTCATTCTGCTTAAAGTATCAATTCGAATAGAAGAGATATTCAAAGAAGGCCATATTGCCGCCTCCATGTCTGGATTGCTGCTTGGATACAATACTTGCATACAGCAAGTGACCATGGAAGTAATGCTCACGAGATAGGCTTTTCCTGGCACCATGCCACAACAGCTGTGGTCACTTATTAGAACGTAGCTGCCCTTGGAAAGCTGTCTGAAAATGGCTCTATCTGTGTTGCAGGAGTGCCATGCAGGTGACATGAAAGGTTATTTGAAGAACCTTCACAGGCTCCATGCAAGTTAATACCTTGACACAGAAGTGTACCGCCTAGTGATTTTTTACAATTGTTACCACTAAGAAATACCTCTTTTTTCCCTTCACTATAACATTTGTGTGTGTAAGGTAAATTCCATGTTGACTTGATGTATCCTTTACCCAACCTTTCATACGGGCCTGCTGGTATATGTTTTTGGCAATACTTAAACTGGAAAGTTGTTATTGGGATTGTAATCGTTCCATGTATTATCCATTCAATGACAGGTCTCTCTGACATTGTCAATGGTAATCTCTCAAGTTTTTCAATTCTCAGAATCGTATAGTCTGCTCCTTTTTGTGCCAAACTGATTTGTTTATCAGTAAGGTGAAAGATAGAGAATAATGACGATGTGTTGATTAAACGCCATGGCATGCAGCCTGAACGCAAGTTTTGTAACGTCCAGCCTAGCTGTACAATAGAACGTAATTGGGACTGACCATGTTGTAACATTAGCAAGTCCTACTCTATTATATCAATAGCAGATGATACAATGCTGTCCAGTGAATATATTCTGGAGGACAGAGTCGTTAACCCATTGTCCACTATAGAAAGGGATTTTTCCAAATTTATACGATCAATTTCTCGTATTTTTTCAGCAGTTTCAATTTGTGTCACTTTCCAAGCTTCGTTGTAAGCAGCGTATATGAAATGTTTTTTACGCTGTTTGCGTGGTCCCAGTATGAAATCACGCAAGTCAGCACCTTCTTTAAGTAAAGTCAAGTGTTGCTTAATTTCAGCCAGTGTGGATTTCTGTAGCCATTCGAGGCATAGTTTCCCTACACTTTATGTTGTAACTATCCCTGGATGTTGTCTCTGGGAATATCTTGGGTCTGGCCTGTTCTGTTTTAACCCCTGTGTTTTGTTCAGGAATCTATCTTGACAGTTATTTGTGTCTGTGCGCCAGATCAACCATTTTTTCCAATCAGGATTTGTTCTGTTTTGGTGTAAAATATGGGATACGTCTATCTCCACATCTGTAGTGCTATTACTATCAGGTATGGGCTTTGGAATAGACGGTTTATTTAAGTCTTTTATCTTGGCTAAACCAAGACAGGCTGTTTGTTGAATGGTGTCATTAAGGAATATTATCTGTTCTGGGATCATGCAGGCTCTAAATAGTGCTTCTAGACCTTGTAGGTGCCAGTCTTTTGTACCACCCCAGATGGTTTTTGTTTCAATGTTGTTTTTCCAAAATTCAAAACCAAATGTAGTCATTTTTTTCATAAAATGTTTCCGAATATATCAATTTAGTATTTGTCAACATTTTTTTCATTCCTGTCTTATTTAACATTTTGAAATAAAACTTTTCTGCATCACTTGTGTTAAACCCTGAGAAGTATGAGAATTTCTCATAAAATGTTTTCGAGCTGCTTTTTGGCGGTGTTGCACAATGTTCCCATTGGTTATAATTAAAAACATTCATAGGTTGAGCAGATTTATGCAAACAGCGATGACCATAATGATTATAACAGTATATTTCTTCATAATTTGATGAACCCTGCAAGTAATCATGTTCTGTGAATTTTGCTGACATTACTAAATCTGACATCATATTATTAATATTTTCAAAGTCCCAGTCATCAGAGAAAGTACTTGGTTTTACAAAGTCACTTAAGGAAATCTTGAACTGGTGTGGATATTTCAAGATCTCAATCGGGCCATAAATTTCATAATCCGTTTTGTCCTATGCTACCCCACCGGGTATTGGATTGGCTGTGATGTTCACTGATGACCGTTCTCTTTTCTTGATGTGAGATGATGTGTGAGGCTTTAGGACCAAGTTGATGTTCTGACTTGCTGTGTCCATTGTACTATATTTTCTATCAATAAATCTACCCAAACATAAAACCATGAGGGTCCAAAGCAGGAGGAAAAGTACACCTAACACAATCCAAAATTCAATCCATGGAGAAATCAGATATGTTTCTTTGAGTTGATGAAAGAGTTCAGTTACTTTGTCTTTGAAAGTTTTTGTTGCTGGCGTTTCTTCATGTTCACTTGGATCATCAAAAAAAAACCATTGAAATTGATGAAGTAGCCAGATGCAGTTCTGTCAATTTTTGGAATTGCTTCCGGATTTTCATTAGTCTTTGGATCTTTCTTTGGGACATTAGAATAGTCCGATGCTACATCATTGTAGACAGGTGTTTCTTGATGAGCTGTTACAATTTGGGTTTCAAGAGGCACAAGTTCCATGGCTTTGATGTATAGTCCTTTTTTGTTCACTGCAGGTTTATCAAAAGTGATTAGTCTCTCAGTTTGAACCTCTTGAATTGTAGCAAGATTTGGTCTTCTGCTACTTCTTGGGAGTCCACTGGGCCTACTACTTATTATTGGCCACATGATTGTGGTTTTACCAGGTTGATGGATACAACTCTGTTCTCCTTTTTACCAGCAAGGGGCGGTAGCACTACTGATCTTGTTCCGCTGACAGCTAAGACAGGTACTGCTTTAATGTAAGAAGCCCCAAATTCCTTCTTCACCACGATCTTTTCCCTGACTAGGGGCCCGATGTAGGTCGGTCGGTAACGGCCGAAAATCGGTATTTTCGGCCGTTACCGATCGGAATACAGACAACGGGATGTAGGAGGCCGAAATCCTGCGAAATCGGCGATTTTACCGATTCGGAAAATCACCGAGTCGGTCGGATTCCGAATCGGAAAAATGTAGGAATCGGAAAAAATCTCCGATTAGGTAATCTACCGAATCGGAGATTTATTCCGATTACTACTTTTTCCCGATTCGGAATCCGACCGACTCGGTGACTTTCCGAATCGGTAAAATCGCCGAATTGGTATATATTCCGAATCGGTGAAAATCCGATTCCATGCGAAAACCCTAAGATTGAGATGTAGGTAAGCACAGAAATACCGATTTTGCTCTAAAATCGGTATTTCTGACTCGGAAATTACCATGGATTTGAATCAGGTGGTAACCAGGTGCAACCTATAAAAAAAGACCCAAAATGCAGTTCTACTTGCAACATGGCAGCTTTCTATGTCATAGCTAGACGGCTACGGCTACAGCAGGAAGGTGAGAGGGAATGGCTGAGACAGGAGCAGGTGTACAGGCAGAGGGTGACCCTGTGCATGCTGACAGATCCAGAGATCCTACAGAGGTACAGGCTGGAGGCAGACACCATCAGAGACCTCATCAGGGACCTCCAACCCCTGTTGCAGCACCCCACCCCAAGGGCACATGCAATCCCTGTGCAGGTGCAGGTGCTATGCTGCCTACATCTTCTGGCGTCTGGCAGCTATCAAAGTGTAGTTGCTGTGGCAGGAGGGGTGACCCAGAGCAGCCTGTCAAGGTTCTTCCACAAGTTCCTTGATGCCATGATCCAGAGGATGGCCCACTACATCTCCTTCCCTTCCACCCATGCAGAACTGGCACAGACAAAAGCTGAATTCTATCAGATGGCAAGATTCCCCCACATCATTGGCTGCATAGATGGCACACACATACCGATTTGCCCCCCTGCTGACACCGAATACGTATACCGCAATCGGAAGTCACGGCACACCATAAATGTGCAAGTGATATGCAATGCCAAGTGTGTGATCACTGACCTGGTTGCAAAGTTTCCGGGGAGTACCCATGACTCCTATATCTTCCAGAGTAGCGGGATTTATGCACGGCTGATGGCAGGGGAATTTGGCGAAGGATACCTCCTAGGTAAGACACAGTGTCAGACCCCCATTACCAAAATTGCAGTGTGTAATACATGTATGCATGTGAGTAATGTTACCCCTTCTCCTTCCAGGCGACAGTGCATATGCCCTACGCTCGTTCATTCTCACACCTTACCTCAACCCCTCAACACCCAGCCAAAGGAGGTACAACCGTGCACACAAAAGCACGAGGAACGTAGTGGAAAGGACCTTTGGCATCTGGAAGAGCAGGTTCAGATGTCTGCACAAGAGCGGAGGTGCAAGACAATACACCCCCATCACCTGCTGCAAGATTATTGCTGTGTGTGCAATGTTGCACAACCTTGCAGTCAGGAAAGGCACTGAGGTAGAGTTATCCGACTACGAGGACCCTGATGATGACAATGCTGTCCCACTACCACTACCTGCTGGAGTCTCTGCACCATCTGACGGCAGATACAGGCGTCAGGAGATCACAGACAACTATTTCTGAGTGAGTACAGATGCACAAACAGGTCAATGTATGTGTTCAGAAATTAAATTTAATAATGTTGCATCAACGTTACTGCACTGATGTGCAACAAAAGAAAAGTTAAACAACAAGGGGTAGGAATGTCCAATGTCCGGGTTGCCTCACCCGCAGTGGCAGTCCTATTTTTTGCTGCGCTTAGCAGGCCCACTGGGATGAACCTCACCCCCTTCAGAATGCCCTGCAGCCTCAGCTGAGCGTCTGGTGCTCCGGCGCGGCTCTGACGCAGTGCTGGCCGGGCTGCTGCGGCTGCTGCTGTCCCCAGCCTCGCCCAGGACGGGATTCACTGCGGTGTTGGAGATGAGTAGTGTCTCCATGGCTGTTGTTATACGGCCCATGCCCCTAGTGACCTCGGACATGGACTGTGTGAGGCTGGCCTCCATGTTTGCCCCACGTTGGCATGACTGGGCAGTCGCAGCCGCAAGGCGGGTGAGTGACCTGTTCGTGACTCTTGCATCCCTGCGACGACTCAGCTCATGGTCATCCAACCTGGTGCAGAGCTGGGTGATGGCAGTGGTCATTCGGCCAATTGATGTTGCTATGTCCTTGTTGCTGTCAACGAAGGTCTTGAAGCCCTGTGTCATCTCACCCATCTGCAGGTTGTGCAGGCGCAACTGGCGATGGCAGGCCAGGATGGATTTCGCCTGCATCCTCTGAATTGTGACCATGCTGGTCTCCAGCCCTGCGAAGACGCTGCCTCCCGGTGCTGGTATTGGGCTGCTGGTAGCACGTGGCCTACGTGGAATCCTGCTGCCCTGCTGTGTGTGCTCTGGTGTCGCTGGTGTCACGGGGTCTTGTGCAGGAGCCTGACCCGCTGCCCCCTCCATGATGACTAATGGAGCCACTATTCTCCTCCGGGCCGGGGAAGTGGCAGGTGCAGGGTGGCTCTGTGGTGGTGTGTTGTCCGGGGAGAATACCAATGAGGGCGACTGAGACTGAGACAGTCGGGGGGAGTGTGGAGTTGTGAGGGAATGTCCTGTGTCCTCCTCATTTGCCAGGGCACAGCTGTTGTCCTCCTCCTCCTGTGCTGCTGCACTGGTGCTTGCCACTGCCGCACTGGCTGTTGGTGCTGGAGCTGATGCTGCTCCCCCGCCTGATGGTGCCCCTAGGTACAAAGAAGCATTTGTCAAGTGGGTGCTAATGTGTTCCAGTCACAACTATTAAAGCATTGCACATCTCATTACAAACACGTTGATGCTGTATTACAGTTATTTATCTCATGCTTCTGCTGTGGCATTATTGGTAACTTTTGCTGAGTACATTTAGCACGATGCATTGCTCATGTCTGTTGCTAGCTGTACTGGCCTGGGGTTTGGCTGTGCATTGGGTCTGTAGGGGAGGTGTCTGGTATGGTGTGTCAAGTTGCGCATGCTTCTTACCTGTAGCTGTAGCTCGGGATGAGCTATCCAGGTCCCCAATGCCCACGACACTGGCCCTCTCGATGGTCGTCGCCACTAGTTCCTCCAGCTGAGTGAGGGGTGGCGCACGGTTTGTTCCTCCTCCAGTGAGTCCAGCCTGCTTGTGCAGGTCGGCCAGTTTGCGCTTGGTCACGCCACGGATGTCATAAAACCTCTTCTTGAGGTCGTCTAGGCTCCTGTGGGTGACACCAACTGCATTGACTTTCTCCCCGATGTCGAGCCACAGCCTCCTCTTGGTGCTCTCCGGGACAGTCAGGGACTGCCTGCCATATAGCTGGGTGTGCACCCTCACCACCTCCTCCACCAAAGTTTGTAGCTCCATGGTGCTGAATTTAGGATTGCGCTTCCGCCCTGCCTTCTGGCTCTCTGTGCTGGTGTCCATGTCTCTCAGGGATCCTGCTCACAATGCTGCTCTCTCTGTGTCTGCTCAACTCATGCAGCTTTCCAGAATGTTCTGATGAGTTGCACCTGCCTGGGTTGCCACACCCTGTGGGGGAGGGTGCTTACAGCTCATTGGCTGATGTCTTCAGTGTCACTCAACCAGCTCGGCAAAACGGCATTCTCCGAATCGGTATTTTCCGATTCGGTATTTTCCGAATGTGTTCGGTAAATACCGATTCGGAATGTATAATGCCTTCCTATTGGCCTTTCGGCCCATGGGGCGTATTTATTATTCCGAATCGGCGTTTACCGATTCGGTTGGTTCCGCATTTTTTTTTTTCCGATTCGGACTTGTCCGACCCGGCCTATACCGATTCGGTAGTTGGCGAATCGGTACGTATCGACTCTCGATACCGAATGCTACCGATTCGGTATTTTTCCGATGATTATTTCCTACATATCATTTTCCGATTTTGAAATACCGATTCGGTACGGATCGGTATTTTAAAATCGGTAAATGCGTTTTACCTACATCGGGCCCTAGATCCCCAATCTTTGGAATCCAGACAGGTCTTGCTGGGACAGGTGGTTTCTCTTCAGTGGCTGTTGGCTTTAACTTTATATTACTCAGACTTCTTCTTGTTTCATTTAAGTCCTGTAAAACAGCCAAATGATCTTTGATATTAAAGGCTTTTTCTTCTACCACTGAAGTCTGGCAATCTAAGTCCTGTATGTGCATTCTAGTGCCGAACATTAGTTCGTATGGAGTGAAACCTTTTAGAGAATTTCTTGGCAGATTGTTAAGACTACGTTGGACACTTGTTAAATGTTTGACTCACCCATCACCCGAACCTAATACCCTCGCCGTTATAGATTGCTTTATGTCACGGTTTTTCCTTTCCACTACCGCATTACCCTGAGGATGGAAGGGGGAAGAGTACCGCAATGCAATGCCCATGCTGGTCATGGCCTCTTTGTAAGCTCGAGTGCTAAACGCAGGACCCTGATCAGAATGTAGCATGCCAATTGCGTATGTGCCGATAAAGACTCGCAAATCTTTTATAACAGTTCTGGCATCAGCCTAGTGCTGGGGCCTACATTTTAAGTGAATCTAGTCTTAATATTTATGGGAACGCATTTCTCCGGCTAGATTTCTGCGTATAGATAGCCTGATCCTTTCTAATAATGGAGTCCTGGCAGTATTCTGGTCCGGTTCACAACTGCAATCTCTGTTGCAGTCTGGACAATCCTTTGCAAATTTGTAATTATGCAGGCTCATCCCTGGCCACCAGTATTCTGATTGTAATTCTTTTAGAGATTGTACGATCTCTTGGTGCTTTAGACCCTGTCCCATGTGTGCTACTTGTATCAAGTAAGCCATCCGGTTCGTGTTTGGAATTACTCTATCCCCCACTCCAGGGATTTGAGCAAAAGGAACGGAGTTTGCATCAATTATGTATGTATTATTGAGTGGATAGTCGAGAGGTAAAGCTGCATAGTCGCTTTTTAATGAAGCTTTTACCGCTAGCATAGTTTCTCCGTCTATGTGTTTTTTAGAACGTTTTTTTGTGGCTACGGGAGCCGGTTGAACCGCTTCTGCTGTGGCTCTGTTAGCCAATGAATTCCCTGCAACGTGAACGCCATCACGTTGATGACTCAGTGTATGTATCACGTGACTCTGTCGTAGTTCTTTCTGTAAAAGAACTACTTGTTCCCAAAGCTTTTTATGCTTTATTGTGGCACCAGTCTCATCTTTGTAACCGTTTTTGATCCATGTCTGCATGTCATTATTGTAAGACTTGACGCAGTAATGCGAATCGCACACTATTAGTGTGGGGAATTCGCGATCAGCATTTTCAAGCGTCATCTTTAAAGATCTTATTTCAGCTCGCTGAGCTGTACAGTTTCTGAGTGATTCAGTTTTGGTGATTATTGGTCTGAATTTACATAAGCGCCAGCGACCTTTATCAATCGCCCACGCTGCATTGTAGGATTTTTTTATCCACATCGTAGTGTTGTGCAAATCTGTCCATGTAGATTACACAGGTGTTTTGTTCGAGAGGCAGAATTTCGATTGGCAGAGGATATACTTCTTCATATTCTAGATCTTCTAGTTTTTTAATTTTCGGATCAAAAGCGTGTTTCACGTCTTCTGCAGCAAGAGAATTTTCCCATTGTATCCATTTTGGATCTAATGCCACAGCATTCGGAATGCGTGGTCTTGTCACTGCCTCAAGGGCTGATACTGCTGTTAAAACAGAAATGCTCTTGCCTTGGGCTAGGGCTCTTTCTTTTGCTACAGCAGTTTGAACCGCAGTTAGAATTTTTCCAGTAGAACTGAATTTCATTTCAGCTTGTGTGTACAAGTGTGATTTGTAAGCTATTGGTACCGTTTCTCCCTCATTAGAGGTCAGGTACATGAATCCGCATCTCCCTGGGATGACTCGGATTACAAGGTTGCGTTCATTTGCGCGTGTTTGCAGTTTTGTTTTAGTTAACATGTCTGTTTGTAATGATCGTAAAATTTCTGTGTGTTTCTGAGTCCAATTGATTGGTTTGAAATCAGGTTTTATTAATTCATAGAGAGGTTTAACCCTCTCTGCATAATTTAGAATGTATGTTCTTCCGAAATTCAGGAAACCTAGTATTGATTGTAAGATCTTCAGCGTTTTTGGAGCTTGGAGTACAGCACATTTCTCTAAGAAATTGTCTGCCAGGCTTTTGCCTTCACTTGATAATTCATATCCTAAAAACAGGACAGTTAGGTGAGCAATTCGTGACTTTTTAAAGTTGAATTTATACCCTTCAGCTGCGAACCCAAGTATCATGGTGTTCACTCTTTTCAAGTGTGTCTCCAGGTCGGATCACTGACATAATATCGACAGTCAAAATATCGACTTACCAAAATATCGAGGTAAAAATATAGAATGCCAGAATATCGACTTCCTATCTACAAACAGGTAAGTACAAAAATATCGACTCCAAAATATCGATAGGAAAAAATAGACAGTCAAAATATCGATTTTTTAAAATATCTTAAAAGTAATTTTAAAGTACTATAATAATAAATATAATTAATTTAAACATACTTAAAATACTTAAATAAACTTAAAATTAATAAATAATTATTGTAACTTAAAAAAAAAATATTTTAAAATATATATATGTGTATATATCTCTAGTTTTCACACAGCATAACACGTTATGCCAATGCACTCCACTCCAAATGTGATTACCACTTCCACGTTCTGTTGCAATAAAGGATTTATTTATTCCAGCATGTTAGAATCAAGAGATGGAAAAACCAAACGCGTTTCAGCGATCATCTCGCCTTGATCACGGGTGATTTACACACGGAGCTCGATACAATAAATAAAGTTTTGTCAAAAGAAAGTGCGTGACATCACATTGCTTGTCAACATAAACATTGGACTTAAGAATAACAAACCAACATCGCGGCCATTTGTAAGCGTGCTTCATATGCAAATAATGGCATTATGTTATAATCATCCTCTTGATCAAATGACATCTAAGGCACACAATTAATCATTCCAGGTCAGTATGTACCAATTGATCCATCGTCAAAAAGTCAAAGAGTTACAAAGAGTTACAAAGAGTGAGATTCACAAATTAAATGCATTGCAAATGGTTCAGTACATGGGCTGACTTGGTCATTCCGAGCTCTGAATTACAACCATTCAGACAGCTTAAGCTGTGCGTTAAATACAACTGATCATGCTTTCATATTGTGTATATATAATATCTCAAGTGAGAAAACAAACATACAAACTAGAATATTCAAGCAAAAAATTTAATAAATCGCCCGAGGGATACAACGTATCTCATATGCCCCAGTGGGAAATTGCAGAGAACTGCAATACATGTACAGTCAATTTAGAACCATCTTGTTTCTTCATCCCAAGTTGGTATGTACAATTGGCAATCTCCACATTTGTAACTTCAAGCTTGCATTACCTGAACATAAAAGAGAAAAACATAACGCCCCTCAAAGCAACCAGGATGTCTAAAAGTACGGCCAAGGTTTGTATTGAATAACACACAACATACAGTGAAATTACCAACATTTAGTGAATTAAAAACACATCAGAGCTCCAAGAGCAAGAGGCTCAGAGACACGACTACCATGTACTGAACCATTTGCAATGCATTTAATTTGTGAATCACACTCTTTGTAACTCTTTGACTTTTTGACGATGGATCAATTGGTACATACTGACCTGGAATGATTAATTGTGTGCCTTCGATGTCATTTGATCAAGAGGATGATTATAACATAATGCCATTTTTTGCATATGAAGCACGCTTACAAATGGCCGCGATGTTGGTTTGTTATTCTTAAGTCCATCGTTTATGTTGACAAGCAATGTGATGTCACGCACTTTCTTTTGACAAAACTTTATTTATTGTATTGAGCTCCGTGTGTAAATCACCCGTGATCAAGGCGAGGTGATCGCTGAAACGCGTTGGGTTTTTCCATCTCTCGATTCTAACATGCTGGAATAAATAAATCCTTTATTGCAACAGAACGTGGAAGTGGTAATCACATTTGGAGTGGAGTGCATTGGCATAACGTGTTATGCTGTGTGAAAACTGGAGATTGGCTACAGGATAACCTCTGACCCTGTACTTGCACCGCTGTCATGGTGTCCCGGCATTTTCAGAGGAGGTGAAATTATGTATATATATATATATACAAATTATTAACAAAACATATACAATATTTTTTCCGTAGGATAGCGAGAGGTTTAAATTTACCATTCCCACTCCAGTGAGTGCAACAGTAGGGAAAGCGTTGGATAGCGTATGAGTTAAAAATAACTATTCCTACTCCAGAGAGTGCAACAGTAGGGAAAGAGTTGGATAGCGTAGGGGTACAAATTACTCTTTCCACTCCAGAGAGTGCAAAAGTAGGGAAAGCTTTGGATAGCATAGGGGTAAAAATTACTATTCCCACTCCAGCAAGTGCAAAAGTAGGGAAAGCGTTGGATAGCGTAGGGGTAAAAATTACTATTCCCACTCCAGCGAGTGCAACAGTAGGGAAAGCGTTGGATAGCGTAGGGGTAAAAATTACTATTCCCACTCCAAAGAGTGCTACAGTAGGGAAAGCGTTGGATAGCGTAGGGGTAAAAATTACTATTCCAACTCCAGCGAGTGCAACAGTAGGGAAAGCGTTGGATAGCGTAGGGGTAAAAATTACTATTCCCACTCCAGCGAGAGCAACAGTAGGGAAAGCGTTGGATAGCTTAGGGGTAAAATTTACTATTCCCACTCCAGCAAGTGCAACAGTAGGGAAAGCGTTGGATAGCGTATGGGTAAAAATTACTATTCCCACTCCAAGGAGTGCAACAGTAGGGAAAGTGTTGGATAGCGTAGGGGTAAAAATTACTATTCCCACTCCAGCGAGTGCAACAGTAGGGAAAGCGTTGGATCCCGTAGGGGTCAAAATTACTATTCCAACTCCAGCGAGTGCAACAGTAGGGAAAGCGTTGGATAGCATAGGGGTAAAAATTACTATTCCCACTCCAGCGAGTGCAACAGTAGGGAAAGCGTTGGATAGCGTAGGGGTAAAAATTACTATTCCCACTCCAAAGAGTGCTACAGTAGGGAAAGCGTTGGATAGCGTAGGTGTATAAATTACTATTCCAACTCCAGCGAGTGCAACAGTAGGGAAAGTGTTGGATAGCGTAGGGGTAAAAATTACTATTCCCACTCCAGCGAGTGCAACAGTAGGGAAAGCGTTGGATAGCGTAGGGGTAAAAATTACTATTCTCACTCCAGAGAGTGCAACAGTAGGGAAAGCGTTGGATGGCGTAGGGGTAAAAATTACTATTCCAACTCAAGCGAGTGCAACAGTAGGGAAAGCGTTGGATAGCGTAGGGGTAAGAATTACTATTACCACTCCTGAGAGTGCAACAGTAGGGAAAGTGTTGGATAGCGTAGGGATAAAAATTACTATTCCCACTCCAGAGAGTGCAACAGTAGGGAAAGCGTTGGATAGCGTAGGGGTAAAAATTACTATTCCCACTCCAGCGAGTGCAACAGTAGGGAAAGCGTTGGATATCGTAGGGGTAAAAATTACTATTCCCACTCCAAAGAGTGCTACAGTAGGGAAAGCGTTGGATAGCGTAGGGGTAAAAATTACTATTCCAACTCCAGCGAGTGCAACAGTAGGGAAAGCGTTGGATAGCGTAGGGGTAAAAATTACTATTCCCACTCCAGCGAGTGCAACAGTAGGGAAAGCGTTGGATAGCGTAGGGGTAAAAATTACTATTCTCACTCCAGAGAGTGCAACAGTAGGGAAAGCGTTGGATGGCGTAGGGGTAAAAATTACTATTCCAACTCCAGTGAGTGCAACAGTAGGGAAAGCGTTGGATAGCGTAGGGCTAAAAATTACTATTACCACTCCTGAGAGTGCAACAGTAGGGAAAGTGTTGGATAGCGTAGGGATAAAAATTACTATTCCCACTCCAGAGAGTGCAACAGTAGGGAAAGCGTTGGATAGCGTAGGGGTAAAAATTACTATTACCACTCCAGCGAACGCAACAGTAGGGAAAGCGTTGGATAGCGTAAGGGTAAAAATTACTATTCCCACTCCAGTGAGTGCAACAGTAGGGAAAGCGTTGGATAGCGTAGGGGTAAAATTTACTATTCCCACTCCAGAGAGTGCAACAGTATGGAAAGCGTTGGATAGCGTAGGGGTAAAAATTACTATTCCCACTCCAGCGAGTGCAACAGTAGGGAAAGCGTTGGATAGCGTAGGGGTAAAAATTACTATTTCCACTCCAAAGAGTGCTACAGTAGGGAAAGCCTTGGATAGCATAGGGGTAAAAATTACTATTCCCACTCCAGCGAGTGCAACAGTAGGGAAAGCGTTGGATAGCGTAGGGGTAAAAATTACTATTCCCACTCCAAAGAGTGCTACAGTAGGGAAAGCGTTGGATAGCGTAGGTGTATAAATTACTATTCCAACTCCAGCGAGTGCAACAGTAGGGAAAGTGTTGGATAGCGTAGGGGTAAAAATTACTATTCCCACTCCAGCGAGTGCAACAGTAGGGAAAGCGTTGGATAGCGTAGGGGTAAAAATTACTATTCTCACTCCAGAGAGTGCAACAGTAGGGAAAGCGTTGGATGGCGTAGGGGTAAAAATTACTATTCCAACTCAAGCGAGTGCAACAGTAGGGAAAGCGTTGGATAGCGTAGGGGTAAGAATTACTATTACCACTCCTGAGAGTGCAACAGTAGGGAAAGTGTTGGATAGCGTAGGGATAAAAATTACTATTTCCACTCCAGAGAGTGCAACAGTAGGGAAAGCGTTGGATAGCGTAGGGGTAAAAATTACTATTCCCACTCCAGCGAGTGCAACAGTAGGGAAAGCGTTGGATAGCGTAGGGGTAAAAATTACTATTCCCACTCCAAAGAGTGCTACAGTAGGGAAAGCGTTGGATAGCGTAGGGGTAAAAATTACTATTCCAACTCCAGCGAGTGCAACAGTAGGGAAAGCGTTGGATAGCGTAGGGGTAAAAATTACTATTCCCACTCCAGCGAGTGCAACAGTAGGGAAAGCGTTGGATAGCGTAGGGGTAAAAATTACTATTCTCACTCCAGAGAGTGCAACAGTAGGGAAAGCGTTGGATGGCGTAGGGGTAAAAATTACTATTCCAACTCCAGTGAGTGCAACAGTAGGGAAAGCGTTGGATAGCGTAGGGCTAAAAATTACTATTACCACTCCTGAGAGTGCAACAGTAGGGAAAGTGTTGGATAGCGTAGGGATAAAAATTACTATTCCCACTCCAGAGAGTGCAACAGTAGGGAAAGCGTTGGATAGCGTAGGGGTAAAAATTACTATTACCACTCCAGCGAACGCAACAGTAGGGAAAGCGTTGGATAGCGTAAGGGTAAAAATTACTATTCCCACTCCAGTGAGTGCAACAGTAGGGAAAGCGTTGGATAGCGTAGGGGTAAAATTTACTATTCCCACTCCAGAGAGTGCAACAGTATGGAAAGCGTTGGATAGCGTAGGGGTAAAAATTACTATTCCAACTCCAGAGAGTGCAACAGTAGGGAAAGCGTTGGATAGCATAGGGGTACATTTTAATATCCCCACTCTAGTGAAAATAAATTAATATAAATCACATAATTATAAATTAATCAATTAATAAATTGTAATTACCAATTAAGAATTAATTCATTACCAATTAAAAATTAATTAACAATTTATTTAAAATAAATACCAATTAATTAATTATCATGTTTAATTAATTATATTAAATTACTTCCCACCTATTCCCCTATAATCCCACAACCCGCTACTAAAAATAAAATATTATTATTCACATAATTATCAAGTAATAAATTATAAAAAATTAATTATCAATTAACAATTACCAATTAAAAATTAATTGACAATTTATTCAAAATAAATACCAATCAATTAATTAATTTACATATTTAATTAATTATAATTAAATTTCTTCCCACCATATTCCCCTATAAACCCACCACCCGCTACAGAAAATAAAATATTATTCACATAATTGGCAATTAAAAAATTAATTAAAATTAATTATCAATTAAAAATGATTTAATTATCAATTAATAATTAATTAACAATTAATTCTAAATAAATAACAATAAATAAAATAACATATTTAATTAATTATAATTAAATTACTTCCCACCCTATTCCCCTATAAACCCACAACCAGCTACAGAAAATAAATTACTAAAATTAAAATATTTATCAATTAATCAATTAAAATTATTTAACAATTATATTTTAATTAATTACCAATTAATAATTAATTAACAATTAATTCTAAATAAATAACAATAAATAAAATAACATATTTAATTAATTATAATTAAATTACTTCCCACCCTATTCCCCTATAAACCCACAACCCGCTACAGAATTATATTACACAAAAAATAAAAATTAATATTAACTTACCTAAAATTCGATATTTTGGTAGTCTATATTATGTCTAGTCGATATTATGTCTATTCTATATTTGTGACTCGATATTACTTCTAGTCGATAAAAAAACCTCAATATTTTGTCTCTACACCCTCCAGGTCATCATCTGTAAGATAGATGTCATCGACATATGATAATGCATCATGATCATATATTTGTAGTAACTCTGTCACCCTTGCTGAGAATAATCCTGGGCTATTTTTGAATCCCTGTGGGAGTCGACAGAATTGTTAGTGCGACTCCATTGTTGAGAAAGCGGTCAAATACCTGCTTTCAGGTGCAATGTTTTGACAAAAGAAACCATTTGAGATATCTAATGTTGTTTTATATTTTTTGCGCACTATGTTATTCATTAGTGCTGCACTGTGTGAGTTTTGTACTGCAAATGTTTTGCAGCATGAGTTTAGGTGTCTGTAGTTCAAAACTAGACGATATGAATCGTCTGGCTTGGAGACAGGAAACAAAGGTTTGTTCATTTGTGAGGTGCATGTTTCAATCACCCCCTGATATTCAAGTTGATCTAAGATCTCCCTGACTTGCTTTTTAGCTTCTTACTTAACAGGATGCTGCCTTTGTGCAGTAGGTTGACTTTTTAACTGGATTTTGTGGGGAGGAGAATCCTCATCTCATCCTACATGATGTTTATATAATGCAGGAGCTTGGGCCACTGCCCATTTTCTTGGACATGTGTATTTTGTATGAATTGGAATATGATTTGAGAAGGCAGACATAATCATTTCTTCGCCATGAGGGCACTCCCTGACAAACTCTGGTGGCCAGTCTTTCTCAGCTAGAAGGATGTCACAGCCTTTCAAAAGGTTATCCCAAAAGAAACCATTTATTTTCCTAGTTTTGTCCCCCTCTATACGTTATGTTATTTCGTATAACTTATGGGGTTTGCTAACTCTGGTGTCTGCAGTTTCCACTTGAATGTATTCATTCGTGTCCACTGTCTCCAGAAGATTCATCAGGATCTTGCGAGCTATGGTTACTTCTGCTGCGCTGTCTAGCATTGTCTGGGCCCACTCTCCGTTTTTCAGTTGTGTCCTCAGTATCCTCGGCATGTTTTATTTTAATACTGGCTACCTTCTTTCTTGGAAATTGTAATTTTTACTTTGATGAGCAGGTTCCTTGTCTTTGGACTTGACGTGCTCTTCCTTGTGTTCTGACCGTCCTCTTCTTTCCGATTTCTGTGAGGAAGTCTGAAAAGATCGAGAGGGACGTGTATCAATATCTTGATATCTGTCAGGTTTTCTCAAATTTTCCCTATCTCTAGGGTTGTATCTTTTCTCAGAGGGCTCCCTCTGGGGAGACTTGCCTCCTCATTCTGGAGATCTATCTCTTCGTTGAGGAGACCTTCCTCTGGACTGAAAATGTTTTTCTCTGGGAGTTGATTGTTTATTACCCTCCCAACTCTTTTTTGGAGTGTTCAGATTATTTTTAATAAATGTTTTTTCAGGATTTTCAGTTAGTTGGGGTTTTACTGGTTTCCCACCCAAACTATCTCTACCTAGTTCTTCATAGGATTTTTCTATGATTCTGGCAAGTTCAAAAGGTTGTTCTGCTATATCTGTTTCTTTCAATTTCTGCATGTATTTTATATCGTCAATTGCCAATTGAACTAATTCTCTATATGCTTTTGTTAATTCTTTTAGTTTAACTAAGAGTTCTTCGCTTGACATTTTTCCAATGTCGGGATGGGGTGTGTAGCTGGCTAGAACCGGCCATGTGGCTCCTGGTCTACCTAGTGGACCGAGCATGGTGATGTGATTTTGATGTTTTAGGGCGCCATTAAACCAGAGCAGGTGCTCTTGGTAAGTTAGTGGGATTTCAACGTCCTCGAAAGGAGCGTATTCCTCTGGAGATTCCTCTAGTTTGTAATAGTGGAAATCTTGATTTACAGCCTTTGCTGCTGGAAAATGTATCCATGAATAGAATACCTCTGTCTGCCGATATTCATGGGCCTCTACCACGAATATGACTGTACCACCTCTCGGTGATAGTCCATTTTCTATAAGTTTAAGAGTTATAGTTCTTCTTACATTAACCGGAATGATTATAACATTCGGGTCATTCTGTTGGAGAGTTGTGTCATCTAACAACAGTTGAGACGCTAAAACATCACTTTCTTCGTCACCTTCTGGCATTTTACTGACAGAAAGTTGTTTTATTGCAGATCAAGTTTCAAGGAAACAAAGATTAGGAGCACAATATTTTGGAACACTGTATCCTTCAACGTTGACTAAACCAAAAACTAATACATAGGAATCTCTTCCTACTAAGTTCCGGCGGATATTAACCTTTTACCCACTCCAGACGTCTATTGGAGTTTTTACGGGAAAAGGGGTCTGTGTGAAAAAGCACGACTGAGTTACTCTAATGTCTTGCGTTAGATTATCGCCTTGCCCAACGTTAGGCGCCATGTAGTGTAGTTCCTATATTCCCAATAGGCTCTGCGCATTGGAATAATATAAACAGCAGTGTAGACGTAGGACTGAGGTCATCTAGGTCTCTACTGACTATATTAGACTTAATTAGTTTTGCCAGCTAGCTCAGAGGTCACTAGAAACTTTCTTGAATGTTCAAGAAGGAGTTAACTTTCCTGATTTAGACAAGAAGGGATTAGTTTCTGACAACCGCATAAACATGATAACTTTGCTCCCTCAGAATAAAGAGTATATCTCTAGAGTTGTGTGAAAACAATAGACAGTTATTTCACTCAGTCAATCGTGCATACTTAGTTTCACCAGAGTGCAGAGAAATAGAGAGACGGGCGTTTTCAATAAAAGGTGTTATTTATTAAGCAGTCTTCTTTCTCATGCAAGAGAAATGAGTTGCCACAATTGCAATACTTATCATGAAGTAAAGTGTGTACAGTAAAAGTAGTATTATGAAATAATACTGTAAAAGCATTGATATGGTTTCTTAGCCATATGATATTTGAAAATGGATAAAATATATACATACATAACAACATTGACTAACGTACTCAACTGGTGCTTCTAAGATACGCCTACCCCGGTGTACCTGACCTAAGCCTAATACGTGGGAAGGAGTAAGTAAGTTGCCGTTTAAGTTAAGTTGTTTTTTTGCCAAGAATCTGAATCAAGAATTTTCTTAAGGATTTAGTCAACTCCGTACCTTGGTTATAGAATGTAGGAGGTCTTGTATCTCTCTCTCAGGACTCGATCTCCCAGCAACCCACAAGGGTGACTGGAAACACCGGAGCTGGAATTTCTCGGCAGGAGAAAAGACAGCGTCTCTGTCAGTGCGTCAAATGGGAGGGTCGGCTTCCTTCGGCTCTCGCATCAGCTGGGCGTCGGGCAAATAGATAGCCGCTCTGCTCCAAACCACCATGTGTTTGCTTAAGGCAACGTTGGTATATTTATACCTGGAAGGTGCCGGGTATGACGTAAGGTTGGACATAAGACGTCACTAAGAACGAACAGTTCTTTCTGGACTGCAGGAGTTCTTGTGCAAATCAAAACAAAAGCAGTGGGATTTCCCGGGCTGCTGGAGGATTGGTTTGTTTAAAGAACGCGTTGTACTTTCTAGGAGTCTATGGGAGTAGCCTTGCCGTATTTGGACTGCATGGGCTATGACTAGATATGGACATGATTCCTATGCCTTTATAAGGACATGTTTGTTTTAACCATATAAGGGCATGAATCGGGGATATCTTGATTAGGGTCCTAGATAGATTCACAACACTAGTGCCCCATCAAGTCTCTAAACCCCTCAGATGCCTTGTGCGCAATAGGCCTCGGGCAGGGGAGGAGTGGAGCGGTCAAGTGTAACATCTGCCATGCAGTTATAATCTCAGATACCAAAGGAGTCAAAGAGGTAGACAGAGCTTGGAGGAAGACCAGCTGGGCCTGATTTGGGGCGTACACGTTCCCCAACACGATATCCTTGCTTAATAATTTACCCTTAATCAGAACATATCATCCCTCTTTGTCGACCTATGAGTGAGTGAGCACTAATCCATATAGGAGCGCCTGGGCATACACTGAGTAGGAGGTGGCAAATACTTGCTCCCTCCATCTATGTCATAATCGGTCGACCTCTCCCTCGTAAGATGAGTTTCTTGCAACATAGCCACTTGTATAGCTGCGGGCCATTCAGGTGTCAGCGGTGGGGCAGTGAGGCAGGGTAGGGGGTGAATTCAAGGGACAATTTTGAGGGAAAATAAATAAATAAATCATTTTCCCTCTGCATCGTCCGTGGGAATCCCCCCACCCCGCCCCACTGCCCCACCGCTGTTACCTGCAAGGACCGGGGCTGATTTGTACACCCGCCTCTTCAGGTATCGATGTACGTTGTGGCGTTTACAGGCAGACGCCATCTCTCTAATTTTCCAGGATAGAAAGGTTAATTTAGGTTTAGTGGCAGCTATGTTATCAAGTAGTGGAAATGTCCCTCAGGGTAGTCCCCAATCCCTCCCGCATCCCACCCTCAACAAACAAATGGGTGTTCCTCTGAGATAGATAAACAAAACCCCAATTACAAACACCCCATCCCACAAGCAGCCCAGTAACTGCGGGCCACCCAAACCTGAAGAAAAAAAACATCATTACTAGAACGCCACCTCCGGTACCCTGGCAGGGACTAGTCCGGGTGGGGTGGGCAAAGCTAGGCGAAGATTACCCATACTGCGCCAGCCCACTCCTTAATACACTCCAAGGTGCATAGGCCAGTTGTCATTTCAATGCCGGGGAGCCACCCAGTCAGGTGCACTATCACAAGCAGGGGTCATTGTTTGGAAATGAAGAAAGTAGCAATAATTATAAAATAAACAATAGCCCCCCTCCCAGGTTGCCTCCAACTGCGTAGGCGGTCGGAACCAGGACACAAGAATCAATGCAGAAACAATGACAGGCCCTTCCACAGTCTCTCATGCCTTCCCCCCTAGATCAAGTCGTCAGCAGTTTGTGGAGTCCCTTTAGGCAGGTGCTTCACATTGCTCATGAAAGGGTCGGAGTCTGAGGCTAGTGGCCTGTGCTCTAGAGGAGTGCCAGCATCAGCGTCCAACTTCTGTGTCAAGGCTGTCTCAGTCACTGTGAGCAAGGATGCCGTCCTCTCCTGTTTAGTTTGAGAGGGGGGCGGTTTCTTCAGAGATCTGCCCGAAGCATCCGCCTTGCACGTTTTTTGGATCTTGGCCTGGATAGTTCTGATATGGGCCAGGCCTTGGGGAGTGTCAATCCAGTTTTGTAGGCTACTGACCAGTTCCAAGCTGGCTTTAGATCATCACAGAAGTGGGTTGTGCCATCTAAGATGATCCTAAGTTTGGAGGGAAACATCAGGGAGTATTGCAACCCCTCATCTCCGAGGGCAATTTTGGGTGCTAGGAACAAAGCTCACTGTGTCTGGACCGATGCTGTGAAGTCCGGGAACACAGAGATTTTGCCGTTGTCTACGGTGAAGGGGCCATCAGTCCACGCTCTCTGCAAGATAGTGTCTCTATCTCTATAGTGGAGCAGTCTAGCCACCACATGTAGGGTGGATGACTCAGTGCCGGCAGATGAGCTAGGACCCTGTGGGCTCTCCAGGGCAAAGAAGGGGGTGAGGTGATTCAACGCCACCTCTGTCTGAAGTCAATGTTCCCAGTAAGTCACCATGTCCGACCACTCAACACCCTCCAAGAGGCCTACCTCTCTAATGTTATAGTATGGTTTGCGTCCCTCTGCGTCTTCTGCTCTCCTTTCCAAGATGCGCACTCTTTCTGATAGATTCACCACATGTGCTTTTTGTTCTGATTTCAATTCCCCCACCAAAGATTCAACCCCCTTGACTCTGTCAGCTAGATTACGGTGTTCAGCTCGCAGGAGGCCAACCCCACAGACACTGTATTAATGTCTTGCTGGAGGGTGCCTTTGGTGTTCACTATAGCTGCAAAGACCTTATCAAGGTGGGAGTACAGGGAGGCTGCTGAAAGTTCTGGGTACTTAGTACCTCCAGTCGGTGGTGGAGAGTGCTACCGAGTATAAGGCTGTGCCCCCAGCGGCTTGGTCCTTGATTTCCCCATTGAGGTGGTATCTTTTGCCCTAAAGGTAGGATATGGCTTTACCAGTACCAGAAGTAGCATGGGCTAGCTAGGGAACAGGAGGGCTAGCTGGGGTGAGGGGGAGGAGGCAGTCTGTGGGTTTGATGAGTGCCACCAGAGGACGACAAAGAGAACAGACTTATAGGTGCCCCCAGACACTCCTCTACAGTGGGTTGCTTCTCAGACATGCCACAATCGTTGTGGTGTGACTGTGGTGGTGGTGCAGTCATTCTCGCAGCTAGCCACCAAAGAGACCAGTTCCTCCACCAGCTTCCTGTATTGTAAAATGTAGGACAGTGAAGCACAGTGAATGGCAGAGCTGACTTCTCACATGGATGCGGTCTATTATGCCCAACCGGGCCATCCAATTCAGTATTACTCATGTAGCCGCCCCCGGAAGCAATCTCCACTGTATCGGCAGAGCCTTTGCTTCCAGCCCAGGTGGGGTGGCTCTCCGTGCTCACTGAGCTACCACGGGAGGGCAGTGGTGCGCCAGGGGCAGCAGTCTCCTTTTCCAGCAGCAACAGCCCCCCAGAGTCCACAAAACAGGGCTTATGAAAGATCCTACCCTCTTAGATACAGTTGATGGGTTCTACCAAGGCTCAGTCATCACCTCCTTAGTCATGAGGTATTACATGCTTAGGACCACCCGCGTATGGGCACCCGCATGCCCTCCAGAATGCCTCAGGTCTTCCAGGTGTGAGGACGGGGAAGGGAAGCCAGGCACCAAAGCTGCTACTCTGTCCCCAAAGCTCCACCTGTCCCAAACCCTAACATGTGTCCTGAAGTTCCACCCTGCACCAATCACCACAGGAGGCCACTTACTGCGTCACACTCACCAGGTGGTCGCTATGCGCAGCTCCATGTCCCTCAGGGGGTCTAGTCTCCCCGAGCAGCGGCAACGCTGCTCCGGTTGCGTCTCTTCCATGGTATAACGATGAAGTCTGCGGCTCCCACGTAGACCCCAAGGACTCAATGTCTCAGGGAGGTCTACGGCCAAGCCACCTCCAGTGTGGTTCTAACCATGCTGTGCAGGGCCTGCAGGGCGCTCCGCCATTAAGGGTCTTCCCAAAGGGGATCTTGTTCTGGGCCACTCAGGGGATGCTCCCTCTGCTCACCGCCAACTCTGAGCCATGATTCGGGCTCAGAAGGCCACCAGCACTACGTGCCAGCGTGCATGTGCCTGACAGGTCTCCACTACCGGCTGCAAGAGGGATCTATGGGGTGTACTGCTCCACTGGGGCCCCACAAGAAGCGTGCCAGGTACTCATTTAGTGCAGGGGTGCATGTGGGCCAATATGAGTGTACCGCGGCTACAGGACCTCTCCTCAAAGTCCCTCTCGGCAGACATGCACCGCCATTTTGCCAGGTCAGTTCAGGCATGCTGCCGCGGCCCCGGGATCCACCATTGAGCTGTCAACACACTTTACCCACCACCAGACCTCCATTCAGGGTCACCGGTTTCACTACCAGACCAGTGTCCGGCAGTAGCCTCCCTCTTCCACCATCTTTGGCACTCAACCATGCCCCCCTGCTTTTTGGACACCCATAGGCTAAAATCAATGAACCGTAATAGTTTCCCATGTACCTTGCACACATTCTGCGCTTTGGCAGTCACAACTATTGTTTAAAGCTGTCTAACATAAGAATTGAAAGACAGCATTGTTCAAAGTGAATCAAAGGCAAATTTAAGGCTGAATGTATGTTGCCGTCTTGGTTGCTTTTTGGGTACCCTTAAACTAAAATAAGTGAAGGTTAACATTTTCCAGTGTACTTTGCACACATACTGTGATTCTGCAGTCACAGTTATTGTTTAAAGCTGTCTAACAAACGAATTGAAAGGCAGCATTGTTCGAGGGGAATAAAATCTAGGTTGTGGTTGAGGTGCAGTTTCAAATCTTATTTAAAGCTGTCTAACATAACAAATGAAAAGCAGCATTGTCTGCGGTGGAATAAAGGTACATTTAAAGCTGAATGTACATGTTGCCCTCTTGGTCACGTGTTGCACACCCATAAGCTAAAATACGTGAAGTGTAGCATTTTCCTGCATACCTTGTACACATTCTGTGTTTTTGCAATTACAACTATTGCTTAAAGCTGTGTAACAAAAGAATTGAAAGGCAGCATTGTTTGGTGAGAATAAAACGTAGGTGGTGGTTAAGCTGATGGCGCAAATAATGTTTCAATCTGTCTAACATGACAAATGAAAAGCATCATTGTCCAGGTGGAATAAAGATAAATCTCAAGATAAATACAAATATTGTCCTCTTGGACGCTTTTTGGACACCCATAAGTTAAAATAAGTGAAGGGTAACATTTTCCCACGTACCTTGCACACATTCTGTGTTTTTGTAGTCACAATAATTGTTTAAAGTTGTCTAACCTAAGTATTGAAAGACAGCATTGTTTGAAGTGGAATAAAGGTACATTTTAAAATCACACAAGGAGCACAAGGAGCACTTGGTGGGTCAATTGGAAGCCTGCGCTGAAGATGCACAGGGGAGATCCCTCAGGAACAACCTTCAAGTACTGGGTATCTCCGAGGGTGCAGAGGGTTCCGCATCAACAAAATCTATATGGACTGGTTGAACGGCTGGGTACCCAAAGACAATGTGTCAAGTTGCTTCATTGTGGAGCAGGCGCACAGGCTGCTTATCCTCAAACCCCTAGTCGGTGTTACACCCAGGCCGTTTATTGTACGTATACATTTGGGGAAGCTAAACACAAACTGAGAGCTATGTGACTCACCTATATGCTCTTATTTATGGCCCACCTGATGGTAATTTTCAAAGACAAGAGCCTGTTCTTTGACTCTACTGAGGTGGTGAGGAATTGGATCGAGGAAAGGCCCCCGTGGCGCCGGACGACTGCTCCTTCCCCTGAGAGAGAGAGGGGAGCCTAGGGCAGGGGTGGAGACCCCACAAAGGAATGGTACACAGCCCGCCTCAAAGGCTCAAAAAGAAGAGATTGATGGGCTCATTCAGCGGATCCTGAATGTAGGTCCCCTGGAGAGGTCTCCCAGCTCTAGGAGATGGACATTCAACGATATCCAGCACAAAAGACCTCCAGCAGGTGGTGCCTGCTACACCATGATGCTCTCGGGGGACATTGATTGAGCATGTTGTACATTTAATGCTCTGCGCTATTAATACCTCCTTTGAGCCTTTGGACTATATAATGTTGATAACCAAGGTGAGAGGATGTAGCCTAACTGCTAGAACGGTTGACCTCAGAGCCAGGGAGCTGAGTTCGAGTCTCGGCAGGAACACTCAACATCCTGTGATTCTTGGCAAATCACCTAATCTTCCTTTGCCTAACTAAACATTTTTTTTTTTAATGGATGTGTCCATCTGTAACACAACTGGTGCTCCTGTACAGTGCTCTGATACCTTTGGGTCTTGTTAGCTCTATATAAGACTCCAAGAAAAAAAAATGCTGCATATAAATGTTGCCCTCTTGGTCACTCTTTGGGCACCCATAAGCTAATATAACTGAAGCGTAACCTTTTCCTGTGTACCTTGTACACATCCTTTGTTTTTGCAGCCACAGCAAAATAATTGAACGGCAGTATTGTTTGAGGTGGAAGGAAGGTAAATAAACAAGCCCTCACATGCAAGGTCCGTTTAGTTTGCGATAAGAAAACATGCTTCCCATACTGCTTTCACTTGCAATGTTAAGGGTAGGGGACTAGATTGATCTGTTTCTTAAAGTCCACATTAAGTAATTTTCACCACAATCATAAGAAGTTGTGGTAAATGTAAATGTGCTGGACTTGTAAAGCGCACAGCTGCCCGTAAGCGTCCCGGCGCTTGCTTAGGGAACCCGTCCTGGTATTCCCCTGTGAGAAACCCCGGCAGGGTGTCCACAAGGTGAAAGCCAGGCATCCCGCCGCGAGGGGCCGTAGTGGAGATTAAGCATGCTATTGCCCAGAGTCGCAGAGTGTGACCCCGTGAGTCGAGTAGGTACCAGAGCGAGAATTATCGAGTCCGTGGAATTTTTGAGCTCGAGACCCACCGAGGCGGGGAAGCGAACCCTGGTCCACGGTCGATCTCAGCTTGGTATGCCGCCTCTAACCACTGAGCCACGCTTCTCCACGCTTCTCCACATCCACAGTGGTGCCAATGGGACTTGAATGGAGTCCCCCATCTTCAAAGGTCACAGCTCTACATATGACGAAACACATAGCAATGCAGGTCCCCTTCTCTGCAGATCAATGGCCTTTGAAGCTGGGAAACCCATAAAAGTCCAGCAATGGAAGCCTATTTTACTATCCCAAAGGAAATAGAATGTGACAGGGTATGTGTATAACAGTTAAGCAGTTACCCGAATGTGAAAACATGTGTACTTGAGCAGAGAATAAACACTCACGTGCCAGGTCCCCTCGCAGTCACTGTTAAACACAAAAAACTCAGGCAAAGGAAAATAAAAAATAAAAAAGGATTTGGCTGAGATGCAGTTGCTAATAGTGGTGAAAGCTACATAAACAGGTGGACACCAATGGGGGGGAGGGAGGGAGCAGACGACAGCCAGCTACAAAGGATGCACTCTGTTGAGTGGCTCAACAAAAAGAAAAAGATAGCTCCCAAAAGTGCGAGCAGTGGAAAGATACAAGGACATGGGCCATGCTCTAGGGGAGGGTTACATGCCAGAACAGGGAGTTGCCTAATGCAAGAAGCAAGCAATAGAGCATGACTGAGGCAGCCTCAAAAACGTATGCCTCCTTAGGGGAGGCACAAAGAGAAATCTTTATTTCTCATCGTTTTTCCTCTTTCTATGTGTACTACAGGAGAAAGCCTCTTGTGATTGTTTTTGTGTAGGAAGGTTTCCATTCTTGCACAAAATTGATCATCCCCTCAACGCAGGCACCCTTGCACAATGGTGGAAAGGTGCCCGCGTGGACGCACATCAGCCCACTTTCCGCCAGCACAGGGGAACAGGACAGGAATGCACCGTATCTGATAGAGAAGGCAAATTCCAGCCCTTTTTGTTTGCCCTTTTCTTTCGCCCTAGGGCAGAGTAACAGTAAGGCCTGCTGCGCTGCCCTACGGGAAAAACCCCATAAATGAGGACCAAAATGTCTGGAAGAGACAGCGCATGCGCTGTCTACGCGACACCTACAATAAATGCTGCAAAGCAGGAGTTTGTTGCTGAGAACTAAGCAGACAGTTCCAAACAGAAAAAAACGTCGATGGAATGGTTTCCCCAAACAGGGCACGCATTCTTACATACATTGACCACTGGGCCAGTGGCAGATGGTCAAAGGTCTCCAGCGGAGAAGTCTGTGGATTCGCCGACAGAGGAAACCTTGCAATACTGCGAGTTTGTTGGAAGGGATGCCTTCTGCCTTTTGGCGAATATCCTGCATCTGTTATATCTAAATAAGGGTCATAACATGCTCTCTTGCAAAGAAGGAAGTCCTAGAGAAGCACGATTATATTTTTACAATTTAAATTGAAGACGTGAGATTGTATAGTCAAATACATTTTTTATTGTACAGTTAGTTAAAACCTTAACATTAAACAATAAAATAAAACAATAACAATAAAAGTTCCTAAAAAGCTCATTTTCTGTCAAAAACATACAACAAAATTAAATTTCATAAGAATCTAATAAAATAATAATGTATGAGATGTAATAGCTGTGACAAATTCTCATCTTAGGTAAGCCCTTCTGATTTAGTTTAGCTAACACGCAACCCGGGGGGAGGGGGAACACTTCGGGTAGGTATAAAAAAGCCTGAAAGAAAATGCCTGTTACCAGCTGACTAAAGAGGCAGGTGGGTCATCATTTTGGATAGGTCCTTATATTAAATCAATTGGCATGGATCCAAGTGCGATTACGAGAAAGTACAAAAGTAGTAAAGAAGGGGGATGAGATTGTGTTTAACACTGTAGGACATTGGTGGCGATTAACTTTTTTCCAACAAGCCTTAGGAATTTCGTATATTGACAGTTCAAGATAGTTTCCGTAGCTTTTAGACTTTTCAGGTAACCTCCTTTCTTGAAGTAAGGCTGGGCATAGAAGTGTAATATGTATAATGTTTTCTTCCCCAGAATTGCACAATCTGCAGCAGTCCTTTGCAGCTGTCCTTTTCCACGACTTCCCTCGGTTTCCCTGGGAAAAAGGTCAAAACGATAAAGTCAATTTTTAAATGTCTTGATCACCCAGCCTCCAAGTAAGGTTGAGGCTTAAGTGTCTTGTACTCATTTACGTTAGTTCAGGCATGCGATCTGGAGGATAACATCTCTTTATCTGTTAGCACTGAAGTTTTTTTTCATAATGTCTTTAACCAGCTTTTTGAAGGCGACTGAAGAAGTAGACTTTTCCCGTATTGCACAAATGCCCAGGTCTTTGATGGCCAAATCGAGGTAAAGATGAGCAGGTGCAGTTTCATTTATTGGCAGTGCCTGCCCGAACACTTGGCACAGTTGGCTTCCTGTGGGGTAACTGATTATTTTCCATGTTTTTACGAAGTCCCCCTTCCTTGCTATTGACTGATTTAGTAGACCGAACTCCTGCCTTATCTGGGCAGGCGAAGAAATTGGGGTAGGTGAAACAGTGATCTAAGTGGTTTCAATGAAATTAAGTTTAAAACTGCTCCGTCTCTGCCACGGGGATTCATTTCTGTAAGAAACACACAGGATGAGTTTTGCTCCTATTACTTTCAGCAGGGGTAAAAAACTTGGACCAGCCAAAACTCGTTGTAAGGTGCGAAAAGCAAGGCTCAAGGTGTTACCTCTCCTCATCAGGTCTGCTGGGAAGCATCCATTACAATGACCTACCTTTACAAAGCAACTGTTACAACGCAACTGTCTTTACATTGCATTCCATTACAATGCATGCCATTACAACGCATGCCACTACAACACATACCATTACAACACATGCATTACAACACATGCCATTATAATGCATTATAAGGTAAGTAATGAAGATTTGTTTAGTATTAGGGTGGGTATGGGGTTTGGGGTACATGGGTATAGTAATTTTTACCCCTACACTATCCAACACTTTCCCTACTGTTGCACTCACTGGAGTTGGAATAGTAATTTTGACCCCTACACTATCCAGCACTTACCGTACTGTTTTGACCTTAACGTATTATGCGTTGTAATGGTATGCGTTGTAATAGTAGTTTTACAAAATGTGTTGTAATGGCATTCATTGTAAAATCATGCAATGTAATGGTAGTTATGATGTAAAGACTGTGTTTTAACCGCATGCGTGCGGGCGGAATTCCGCCCGTACGCTGAGTTTTTTAAAAACGCATGTTACGTGACGAGCTGGGCTCGTCATGAGCGTGCGAGGAGGCTACCTCATGACGAGCCCAGCTCGTCATCAGCGTCGAAGGGGTTAAAAGCATGCATTGTAATTGCATGCCTTCTAACGTCATATATTCGGTCTGCTGTTGAAAGGAGCCTCTTACGTCAAAGAGTACACCTATGGATCTATAGGTTCCTGCCAACTCCAGTTGTTCACCCCGTAGGAACCCGATCCTGCTGCTGACTTCCATGATTTTAATTTTCTTCAGGCCTAGTGACATGCCATTGGTTGAAGAATATATCAACAGGTCATTAATAAATGGTTGTAGCCCAATTTTTGTCAGGCTGAGTAGGATCATATCATCCTCATATAGCAAGTTTAAAATGTGCATAGAACATAATTTGGGGTCATGCGAGTTTACTGTGTCCAGGTACAATATAAGTCGGCTAAAAAAAGATTAAACAAATATAGCGCCAAAACCCAGCCTTGCTTTAAGCCCCTGGGAGTTTGCATTTTTTTGGACAAGATGGGACCATCTCCTTTTCTCACCCTTGCCCAGGTGTCTGTATACAGAAGCTGTAGGTGAGCCGGCATACTCATAGTGGAGTGGTGTGGCTCACTGGTTAGAGGCGGCAGACCTGGAAGCAGAGAACGGCCCGGGACCAGGGTTCAATTCCCGACGCGGCAGGGTTGTGGACCAGGGTCAGCGGACTCGATAATTCTCGCCTCGGCGCCTACTCTAACCAGGGATCACACTCGGCAACTCTGGGCATTAAGCTTGCCTCATCTCTTCAACGGCCCCCCACAGACACCGGGGATGCCTGGTTTCACCTTGGAGATACCCAGAAGGGACCATCTCACAGGGAAAGCCAGGATGGGTTCCCCAGCGGTCTCCAGCGCTGAGACGCTTACGGGCAGCCGTGCGCTTTACAAATCCAACACAATTACAATTACATACCCCTTGATGATAGCTTTTGCCAAAGAAGGTTACGGTTCATGCAATCAAATGTGGCATTGTTGTCTACGTAACGTAGATAGAGCGGTTGCTTTTTGTGCTTGAGCTTGTATTTTATTAGAGGTCATTCCATAATATTAGTTGATGTGCTGGCCCCTTAGGTGAACCCCAGTATGATTCCTGGTGGACAATGTGATTGTCATCGGGCCACCACAGCAAATCTGTAAGTGCAGACTAGCAAAATGTTTTGCTTCCATGTCTAAATGAAGATCAAGCAATAATTTGCTGGTTGGTGACAGTACCTATTCTTGAACATTGGGTTAATTATGAAGCTCTTTCCATAGTCTGACTCATTTGTTGTTGCAAATCACTGTTAAATACTGTTGTTATGGTAGCCGCCCAGTAAGTTGGATTTGATTTAAACAGTGTGTGCAGCAGACCGTTTGGTCCCGGGCCCCATCCTGCCTGTACCTTTAAGTAACTTTACGTGTTTGTTCTTCCAGGAAGATATGCAGGGTGGCTTCCAGACTATGAGGTAGAATAACCATGAATATCAGGATTCAAAGGAGTCAATACAGGAGAGTATTTAAAATGATCCTTCAGGAACTTTTCCCAGCTAGCCTCCGTTAGAGTAGAGCTGGTGGATGCAATAGGGGCTTGGTATAGAGTATTAACCATTTTCCATAAGTCCCTTGATTCTTTTCTTTTTGGAAAGATACAGAGCATTTACCCCCCAATTTTGTTTTGAGGTTGATCTTCTCATTTAATTTTCCAAAAGATGTTATTTATGCTTTTCAATGATCTGTGTATTTTAAGGTTGCAGGATATTTCTTGGCATGTCTCCAGGTCTGATTATGCTCCTTCCTGATTGCACAGCAAAAAACAGATACTATTATCTTTTGAGTTTCCAGTGTTTTGGGAAGACAAAGTGTTGCTTGGAATGCATTGGTGACCCATTAGTTTGTCAATGACAAGTGACCATTTAGTGATTGGGTTAAGAGGATCCTTACTAAAGCAATGATTTTCTAGAGCTAGAGCTGTGTCACCAATATATTCTATGGTCTTTTCTGGCCAGTGGAGCTTCTGATAATTAATTGTACCCAGCTCCCCCGGTAAAGAAGGATGTTTGTGATGGAGTCGGTTTTGCGAGTTAATTTCTATTTTCTGTTGCCCATGGTCACTGTTAGTTGTTTTGACAATCTTAAATAAACTAACTAAGCAGAGGAAGGGGAGGGTAACAGCTGTGTAGTCTAATGTGGAGTTTGAGACTGAGGAATAATAGAACCGTTCTGATAGGGTGTCTTGCTGGTGTCTTCCATTCATCACTCTTAGGCCTAGAGATTCTAGGCCTTTCACTAATGTAACCGCATTGGGGTCTTCAGCTCCCCTTCTTGTGCCCCTCATAGACTGAGCAGGGACGGCCCATAGTTGGTCCTGCTGTAGTATTAGGTCGTCCTAAGGAAATACACTTAGTAGATTCATATTAAAGTCCCCTTTAACTAAAACATATGGCGATAGTTGATCTTTCAGGCTGACTAATGAAATGCTTGAAAGTTTAGATATGCTCTAAGTCCTAGTTCCCATATCTGGATGTATATTAAGATCTATCAGAGAGAGCTGTTTCTTGATTTCCTGGTGCCAGTTCAAGAGTTTAATTCTTAGAATGTTTTTATTCTCTGATTCCAACAATTCACTACAGGTCTGCAGTCCCACCATTATAGAGGTGGCCAAGCCTTCCTTTGGGTGTCCTGACTTCTTTGTTTTAATCACAGGGCTAAAATAGCCAGCAAAGCCATCCATAGAAAACGGTTGAAGAGTCCATGTCTCTAGCCAGCAATTTATGTGATTTCCTTTCTGAAGATGTGGAAAATTATTGTCCTGAGTTTCGGTCTGTACCCCGTTGATATTCTATGAACAGAGATTTAGACTTTACAATTGTTTCGATGCTTGAGGTTTATTAAATGTATTCTTTTTGAGGGCTTTCCAGTGTCATGAGTGGGTATTGCCATTAGAGCAGCTGTAAGCCAGCCTTTGTTTAGATTTATCTTGCTATTTTTGTCAGTTGCAGATGAGATATTGTGGGTTGGAGATGCTATTGTAGAAGATTTCCCAGCAGGATTCCTAATAATTGAATACATTTGTTTGGTCTTTTTTGAGTTGTTTACATTGAGGTTCCCCGTTGAAGTTGCAAGCGGAGTTGGATAAGCTACTGGAGGAGGCATGATTATTGTAATTCCCTGTGTCAAGAAGTATTCTTTTTCCTGAAGAATCATCTTTGTAGGTGAGCTTCCTGTCCAGGTCACAAGAGTAGATTATTGTTTTTTCCCGTCCGAGAAAACCAGAAATTCAATTGATTCTATATCTCCTGTGGTTATCTTATCAAGGGATGGTACTGATTGTAGTAACTTTAGGATGTTGCCCCACTTAAGGATGTTATGCCTCCCTCTCGATTGATATATCGGAGAAAATTTGTTTTAAAGGAGAAATTGGGTGCCAAGAGGTGGTGGTCAGATGGTCGCCTGGCTATTGTGGTGTCTCCCGTTTCACTAAGGCTTACTGATGAGTTGCTGGGGGGATCCATTGTGTGCCGAGTTACCCTGGAGTTGGTGTTCATCAGCCTGGATAGCAGGCTATATCGGTACTCATGATCGTTGAAATTTGAGGGCTCAGGACTGACTGCATTATTGGATGGATTTGCTTGATGTGATTGAGCCGTCTCCCTCTGCCTCATGTCTCACAGGGCTTGTTTCGTAGGGGTAATGGGGAATTTATGCAGTGGTGGGCTAGATGGCACGTTTTCAGATATTGGAGGTTCTGCAATGGGAACTACCCCAGTTGGTTCTTCTAGTGTTTTATCAAATAGCGGGAAGAATTAGATTTTCTTTAGCGGGCTCTTGTTATTGTTCTTTGTTGATTCTGCCTCAAGTACGGTAATGGTTTCATTGTTCCCCAAGTTTGTTGTTCTTGTGCCAGGAGCAACTTCTAGGCTTACCCTTTTTTCTTGCTTTGCATAATTTCTTTCTCGTTTTTTCCGACATTACGGGCTCTAGAAGCACTTGATAGTCAGTTTGGGATTCACTAGCATCCTTAGCTCAATGTGTGTCAGTGGCTGAGTCCAGGAGGTCTCTGTCCTCCATTAATCCTGTAATGTGAGAAAGTGAGTCGTCTTTTGGGAGCCATTGGTTCTCTTTTGTTCCCTCGCCTCCGATCATTGGGGGAAGCTGTTGCTGATATGATTGCGGGTCATTGCTATGCCAAGGGGATTTGAGACTTATTTTTAGGTCTTCTACTAGAGTGGTTAGAGCTTTTGGGATTGTTACAAGTTTGTTGACCACCAGGGCACAGGTCCAGGCTATACTGGTTGTAGCCACATATGCTTGAGTGCGGGTGATCAGACTCTCTAGTTTGGCCAGCTTCTGATCGATTCCACAGACTGAGATGGCCATAAGATTCAATAAGTCTACTTGTACATCCATTTTATTAGACTAATATGTTATGGCATTGAGTCTGTTGAGATATTCTGAGCAAAATGTTCCAAACCATCCCTGGGTCTGTTGTTGCGGGAGGACCGTGCTTTAGAGAGATGTCTACAGGCTGCTCCTCCTGCATTTTTTGGTTCTTTTAGAAGTTGATGAGAGGCACTTTTCGAGGACCGGACTCACATGTTGGGGCTCCAAGAAATGCCAAATCCTTGCTGGTATGTTAAATTAGTGCCCAAGCTGCTTTGCTCTTTATTCATTTCCACTATTGCTTCAATTGGGAGTGGAGTCCCATTTGTTCATAGCAATCTATTTATTTCATTTATTTTATTAAATGCAATTTTATATAGCGCGAACATTACCCGAAGGTGTCAGAGCGCTTTACATAGGAACCAGTTGCGATACATAAGGACTTAGGATTACATGCGTTACATAAAAGATACAAACAGAGAAAAAATTGCAAATGTACAAGTTCTAAAGTCACACAAGGAAGAGATACAAAAAACATTGCAAATGTAAAGGTAGTAAAGTCATTCAAGGAAGGGATACGAATGGATATACTCTTTGAGTCACATAGGAATGGTAGAGAGTACAAAGGTCTACTGCATATGCTAGTGATTAGAGTTATCTCTATATACACAGGGAAGGGATAGGAATGGATATACTCTAAGAGTCACATAGGAATTGTAGAGTACAAAGGTCTACTGCATATACTAGTGATTAGAGTTATCTCTATCTACATAGGGAAGGGATACGAATGGATATACTCAGAGGATGTCTGGGGTAACCTTTATTCTAGGGAGAGATGTGGCGTCAAAGGTCCCAAGGAGTGGCAAAAATGACTACGAATGTGTTGTTTAGAAAGTAAAATTGTTCTTGAATTTTTGTTGGTCTCTCAAACATGTGTGCTACAGGTGAATTCAACAGCTGATTTTCCCTTGCTGGTTGAGCCACGACGCTGTTTGCTGATAGTAGAGGTTGACGTTTTTTCTTCCTTTATTCGACATATGCGGTACCCTTTCATGACCTGACCTCATGATGAAGTCTACACTACTTATAATCCTTCAAGGGGCTTTATTAGAGACTTTTTCCTTTTCTTCACAGCCAGAAAGCTTGTTTGCGGGAGAAGGTTCAAGAAAGACACCTGACAGCTATTGACTGAATCTTATCATCTTGTAACTTAGTAGAAATAGTTCAGGTTGTTGCTGAGGTTTCACATCCCAGAGGTAAGCTGCACTCTCCTTTAGCAGAAGCCGTGGACCCTTAAAAGATCTTCTGGCAGAATTTAGATAAAGCTACTGGGCGATATCTGATAACAGAGAAAGTCTGTGAAGAGTTTCTGTGAAGTGCTTATTTGCTGTCCAAGGCAGAGGGTGGAGGCAATTGCAATCCAAGCAGGCAATGTGGTTGCCTAAAAGTAGAATAGCTGGGCTTGTGCATGTTTGGGGTAGAGGCAGGGATAGGCAAATATTACTGTCCCCTTTTCAGATAGTTTACAGCTGGTTGTGGTCCATCGGAGCACACCTGGACACAAGCCGCACCCAGCCTAGCTGAGCTGCTTCCGCAAACTCGGGGCTGTATCTTTAGCAGTGAGATTCAAAATCACTGATCCGTCCCTTAGTGGCTGCTCCCCTGCTTAGGCTTGGTTGGTCAGCGAGCACTAGACAGGCGCTAGCAGTCACTCACCAGTACGTGGAAGCGCCATCTCCCCCTTTTCCTGACTTTGATGGGCTGTGCTGCTTGTAGTCAGGCCCGGACTGGCTGTTGCGGGCACCGGGCAATCCCCCGGTGCGCCGTAAGGGTGGGGGCCGGTTTTGGGCCTATGGGGGCCGTTTTTGTTACAGGGCCGTTTTTGCAGCGTTGCTGCAAAAACGGCCCTGTAACAAAATCAGCCGAAAATCAGCCGAAAACCGGCCCTGACAAAGAGCGCGGTCAAACCCCCATCGCCAAAACTGAGAACTGCAATTTCCAAATTGTGATTTTTACTGGATCGCAATTAGGAAATCGCATTTCCTAATTTAGGAAACCTTTGTACTTTTAAATGGCGATTCGGAGTGGGTGGCAAAATGACCTACCTCATGAATATTAATGAAGTAGGTTGCAGTTTGAGACCTATTATGATTGCTAGCCATGACAGGGATTGAGGCCTGATGTGGTCAGAAGACCACCATGTCTGTGATTGCTTTTATATAAAGCAATCTTTTTAAAAAAAAATAATGCAGCCTGTATTACTTAACGGGAGGTGTTAAATTGCTAATGTTTTTCTACTGGAATTCGATTTCAAAACATTAGTTCATACCACTGCAATTCGGTTATTGGAAGGGATTCCCTAAACCCTCCCCTTCCAAATACCGAATCGCGAAACCAATTGCGATTCGATAATAAGTTACCAAATCACAATTTGACTTCTGTGCATTACAAAATGCTTTCTTGCGATTGTGAATGGCCCGATTCTATGAATCGAGCTCTTTGTGTCCTCCCAAAAAGATTTGTACAAAGGCCCTAAATTCTCTGCTTTTGTAGCGTATTCTGCTTAGAGAGCCCCAAGCAAACACTGATAAGGTAGTGATGTTCAGCAGGTATAACAAATGATTGTGACTTTTCCTACTTGTGAATGTAATGCAAAATCTGCATTTACAATAATGCCGAGAATCCCGATCCATTTTTTTAAGCAATATATAGTTCATTCACCCTGAAAGGGTGCAGCTTCAGTTTCCCAGTGGCATACTCCATGAATGCATGTTACTTCATGTTCTCAGAAGTGAGTTCTATTGGATGTGCAGTAGCAGGGATTTAAGGTCTCCAGAAACTTGCTCACTGAATGCAGTTTGCCTTGTGTTCTCCTTAAGCCTACTAAAATGTAATAGCCATTTGTCATTTCTTTAAAACTGGGATCCATTTGATGTGCACAAGTGCAGATTCAAGATCTCGAAAAGAGTGGTGTCCTGAACATTCTCTGGTTCATCTTCTCCAAAAGAGTACTCATGTTTCTGTTCTCATGGCCTTTGGTTTTCCCTGAGACATATTTAATTAAACATAGCTTGGTATATGTTCTCCAGAGAGAGACTTGATCAGATTAACATAAATGCAGCTTCAAGATCTCGACAAACAAGCAGCACTGAATACAGATTTGCTTATGTTCTCCATAAGAATGCTCTATTTTAATGCACTTTGGCTCATGCTCTCCAGATACAAACTCCATATCATGGGTACAGGTGCAGATTCAATAATGGTTGTGTTCAGGGACATACTCAGGTTCTCAAGAACCGTTCTGCATTTAATGTTCTTTGGTTTGTGTTCTCCAGAAGATGTTTTAGTGGAGTTATCCATTAGCATCCTCCATTGATTCTATTCCTTCCAAAGCACACTACATTGGAGGTACTTGTCCACGTGAGTATGTGATCATATGAAACATGACACACGTACTATATGTTAACTCATGTACTCCAGAAGAAGGCAGTTTTGGAGAAAGACAATGGTTTGGGTCCTACATGAGCAGTAGCGGCTGCTACCGGATTCGGGTGGTGAGGTGGGGGAGACGAGGGACGCGACTAAGATTTTTTTTTAAAGCACTTACCTGAAATGGCCAGCTGGTGCCTCTCCTTCGTTCTCCATCCTCTTCCTTCTTCCTGTAGTCCCAGCCAGCATCAGGAAGCATCCGGCTCCCAGGTTCCCGTGAGCCAATCACAAAGCTGCAAGGCAGCGTTGTGATTGGTCTGAGCGTCATGGTTCGGCGCTCAGATGGGGAATGGGAGGCTTTGCATGTTCCCCACCAAGCTGTGTAATGCAGCCTGGTGGGGAAGATGCAAAGTGCGCTTGACCATTTGGTCGGGCCGAGTGGGCTGGTCAAGCAGTCGTGCCCACTTAAGGAGTGCAGAGCACTCCTCTCTCCTGCTGTTACCAGTCCCGCTCCGCCCCAGAGCCACTGCTTGCAAAGGAAACCTATAATGATAATAACCATAGTTCTTATTATTTTAGTTTTCCTTTTGTTCAGTGGGGCGCCCCTGTCCATGAGCATACTGCTTTTAATGTACAATGGTTCAATCTCTTCAGAATAAACCACATCGATTGATCAAAGGTGCACATTGTGAATGTAAAGGCATGGTGCATTAAATGGTCCCCGGTTTAAGTTGCTATAAAGCATATTCCAGTGATGCTTCATGTGGGTTGGGTTTTCAATAAGCATGCTTCTTTAAATCTACATTGGCTTGTGCTATCTAAATATGAACCCAACTGGATGTGCACAGGTCCTGGCAAAGATCCTGTTTCATGGTCTCCTGAAGCATGCAGCGTTAGCGGTTTGGGTTCTCCGTTGCGTGCTTCTTTGGGGACATCCACCATTGGACATTTGCCAGCTAAATAATTTTGCAGAGTAACTGAAATCATCTACCTTCAGAGGAGTACAATTTCTAAATACCAACAACAATCATTTCGGGGTAAATAATCAAATGAAAGGAGCATGCATAGAGCTCACTGGAAGAACCACTCTTTGTAACATCAATGCAATTATACCTGCACTTTTTTCGTTTAGCGACAAAAACATATGTCCACCCAAGGCTCGACAAGAGTGCTACACAGTTTAGGATGTCCATTAAGCAGGAGCTGAGAAAGTAGGCAGAAAGAAACCACTTGATAATTAATTTCTAATAGGCAGAACATTGTATTGCAGTGCTATTTCTAAAGAATTTTCCTCCTCCTTGTGAGGCCCATATGTATTTTCTCCATTTGTCTGATTTACAGAGCACTTAGATGAGAACATGGAGAGCTCCAACTTGCATTGGGTTCCTGGTTGCCCTTCCGGTGGGTGGTTGGGAGGGAATTGAATATAGTTTGGTTTCTATGGGAGTAACTGGGTGCGGTGCATCGTGTTTGAAAGTGTGGTAGGGCGTGGTGCGCTAAACTTTCCTCTGCAAAAGCAAGGTGTATTGCAGAGAGTGTAAAAATAGATCCAGCTGCCTATCCATGCTACTTATCATCTTTGTGCAGGCATTGTTATCAACAGAAGTGGCCATTAAGGACATTGGTTTCATCCACAGGGTTGATACTGTATGGGCAGCTCCCAGTGGTGAATCAAGAATCGTCCATTGACATCCGATCCACCCAGCGGGACGCAGAGGCCAAACCCACTAAGAAACTAGGAAGCCAGCAGGTTAATAAATGAATGGGTTTTTAACAGGAGTGGCAGTCCCAAGATCCACAGAAGGTATTGCAAAGGAAACTGGCAGGAGCCATTTAAAGCCTGAGACTGAGAGGAGAGTCTCAGCCTCATTCTAGGAGTTAGCATGCAAGACTTCATCTATCCTCCTAGCTTCTCTTCACTGGCTTCCTTGGGTCAAGAGAGCCTTGTTCCAATGCCTCTGTTTGTGTGAGAAAGAAGTCCACAGAAGAATACCAGGCTTCTTAAAAGACAGGTGCAGAAGGTTCCTGCCAAATAAACCTTTCTTCTCCTTGTCGTTGCAGGTCCTTGCTGTTTGTAAAATTAAGAACGCTCATCTGAGAAGGAGATCTGCGCCTGCCCGAGGCCACGCAGTGGCCATAGAGAGGGCGGGCCACTAGTCTCGGAGGGCTGTCCCGCCCCCAGCAGGATGTTCAGCTTCTCCTCCTCACTGGTTGGAGGAGGCGGCTGGCGGTGATTCTCGTCCGGGGCGGCGGGGAGGGGCCTCAATGGGTACTTAAGTTCCAGTACCCCGTTGGAGTGCCTCTTTGCTGCTCCGGACGCCGTCGCGAGCTCGTCGGGACACTCTTTTTTAGCGTCAGGGATTCCGGCTGTTTCTTTGGCAATCCTGTATACTCACGTATATTGCATGAAGTTCTCCGCGCAAGCTTCATACCAATATGCTTGCACTCTCCATTAGACTTCGGTATCTTCTCGAGTTGAGTTGCACAAGCGTTAACAGAGCAGTTACAGTTGAATGTAGCACTGCGCTTTTGCTGGAGTCGTACATCATTGGGAGTGTTCGCTGATGCTTGTGTCAAGTGGTGTTGTGTGACTCAGTGACATGCGCGGTTTCCCCTGTTTTCTTTCAAATTTGTGGGGGATACCAGCAAGGGAGGCTCCCCATCTCCTGGTTCCTGCCAGGGGTATGACCTCACGTACCCGGGATAGGCTACGCTATTGCTGTAGAGGGATTTTCCCGGGTGCATATGCTGATTAGCGTCAGAGGGGCATTCGTGTCTCAGGCGGGTCTTCATACAGGTCGGGTGCTTATGGGGGCAATTGGTTTCTATCCGGCTACCCCTTGGTGGCGGTCGTAGGTCTTCCTACAGGCTAGCCAACTTATTGGTCCAGGCTCTAAGCTGCTTCCAGACTACATGAGTGCGGTGATGCATGTAGTAAGTCTGGTTCTATCCCATATAATTTAGTCTAGTAGTGACCCCCCCCCCCGTATCCCCCTGTGCTCTTTTGAGGATAGCAGCACAAGCATGTCAAGTGGGCACTCCTTCTGGCTGACGGTGTAGAGGTCGGCTCACACAGTATTGGTAACTTCTCCTGGGTGTAGTCCACTGACGCTTTGCGTGGTCTTTTCTGGTACTATGGCCTCTAGAACCGGGGATGGTTACCCTATTGGGGAAGGTTTGGTCCCGGGGGGATCTACAGATTGGTGGCAGAGGGGCCTTTCATTCCTTCCGGCATGTTAGGTTCATGTCAGGAGCTTTGGTCTCCTCAAGGTGGATAGGGTCCCCCGCATTTGTCATTGGGTCTTGTTCATTGGACTGACGAGAAGCTCTGCGGAGCTAAGGTTAGGTCGGGGATCCTTTGCGGCTGATGGTGTCATCACGCTTATGGGCTTGCCCTGTTCCTCCTCCATCTGAAGGAAGCCATTATGTGCGTAGGTTGCAGGAAGAAAGTAGTAGCAGTGGTGGGGGGCCCGTGCGGCAGCGGGAACCACCGCACGGGCTGTGGCGGAGTTACTGGGCGATCCGGAAGAAGAGAGGTACAAACACTGTACTGCAGCGGGCACATAGGGGTGCCAGAGCATTACCTCAGAGCCTAACCTGTAACCTCATGGGAGGTGCAGGAATTCGTGTCGGCGCCCCAGTAGTCCTTCGGGCGGTTGTGGGCCTGTGCAACCGGGGGTTTGCCTAGTCACGCCCCACAAGGGGCGTGTCAGTATTTATATTCTAATTGTACAGCAGTTGGGTGGTTCGCCACTGTGCTGTTCGGCTCAACAGGCGGGCAGGTGGCGAGAATGCAGCCGGCCCGGAATCGCCCGTAATGTTTACCCACCTTCATTACATATGTTGTATGTAATAAACCTGCAGCAAATTTTTCCCAAACTAATACGTTGTCTGTGTATTATTTTGCACGTTTGGGGAATGTGGGGGCGGGGGATTTCCTGTGGCCCTGATGTGACTATAGTTCTGTCTATTAGTTAAAGCCTGAAACCCATCTGACCTTTTGAAAAACACTGAAAGCGGCCTCTCTGACTAAGGGTCTGATTACGAGGTGCACCAGTGGTCCCACCGCAGTATTACAAGTACGGCGGTCGAAACATTTTGGGACCACCCCAACTGCCAGGGAACCACCAAGCATATTCTGAGTTTCCCCACCGGTGAGCCCGCCATGAAAAGGCTGGTGGTGGGTAAACAAAGTACACTGTACACTAGGATGCATGTACACTGGGTTGCCTCCCCCTGTGTGCACGCATACCCAGTTCCTGCACGGCAGGACTAAACGGCTAATGCTGTGCAGCAACATGCTTTGACGTTCCCATCGCGGTTCCTTTTTCAAAGGACTGCCCGCCAGACCAGGAGAAAGATCCTAATCTGGCAGGCGGCCGGCGGTCGACTTTGGCAGTGCAGGAGCAGGGCAGTGGTGTGCAACCCGCTCCCGCACCGCCAAAGTCGTAATTGGCCCCTTAGTGAGCATTAGCGTCAGGACCCCCCAGTCAGCCACTAACTTTACGCAATGCACCGACCTTAAGACTTTGAGAAATTAGGATGAATTGGATATGTTTGGAGAAAAGTATGTTTTCATTTCTATATCTCACACTTGCGTTCTGTGTCTTGCTCTGCCATCATTGGATCACGGTTCTATGTATTCCTAATTTTGTGTTGATGCTCCTCCCTCCTGGGCTGTGACGTCATGGTTACTCCTAAAGGAGGGTCCTACGAATGGCAGCCAGTGAGCCTGAGGGCTATAGACAAGAGGATTGAGAAGATAAATAAACTTATAGAAGGCATGTGCGAATATATGCATATGTACTGCCTTACCTGTAACTGATATAAATATTACACTTAAGCCCTAATGATGAATGGCCGGGAATTTGAGCTGCTTTTCGCCTCCAGGATTAACAATACCAAATGTGTTGGTAATTCCTAAAGGTAGGGGGCGGGGACATGGGAGGTTTACAGGTATCCCAGGTTTTGGTAGAATAAACACCAGAAATCGGACAGGTTGGGGTGATTCCTGCATGTTTTCCGTATTTCACCCACATACTCCGTTTTCTTCCCAGAAACTGCTCCACCAGAACTCCCCCCCTCACTCATAAAGAGGGTCTTAAAGGTGACTGCATGACTTCAGATAACATTGGAAGGATGCTGTCACGTGACACCCATAAAAATGCCTCCCGTTTTTATCAAAATACTCTTAAAGGTCTGGTCTCGCCTGTCGAGTCACTCAGTGGCACAGCTGCGGCAGAAATACGCAGGAAGGCGTGACCCCACGCAGACTCAGTCAGCAGCCTTTCCGGCACGCGGTGACTCACTGCGTGTGGTTTTAGGGAACAGCTTTTATAGATTGTGCAGACAAGATTGGCCTGTTTTATTTCGTTGCTCTTGGAGACCTGATAAATTCTCACGCAAAACACTCTAGTCACTAGGAGGCCATTTTGTGAGCTGAAGGAGGGAGTCCACGTGTCCTGAGCCTTGCCCTCCAGGCCTGGAGGGAAAGTCCTCCTCTCCAGAGTAAAGAAACTCCATGCTGCAGTCTTTTTTAATGTTTGGGGAATAAATATGCAAATGTCTCAAACAGATAAAATTATCACTTGGTATTAATTAGCCAGCGGTTTTCGTTTTCCCAGCTCCACAAAAAGGGGTCTTGCAGAGGCTGCACATGAAGGGGGCTACAGAGCCGGCGCCATAACGATTGCCATGCCCCCCCTCCCCTGTGACGATCCGGCGAGCGCCCAGTTTTTGGCGCACAGAAAACAAGGCACGAAAACAGCCTGGCCACGCCTCTCCTCCCCCACGGTGACCGCCGGACCGGCGCTGCCCGCTACGGCCAATGGGGGGCCAAGCATCATACAAACACCCCAATGGGGGCAAAGCAACGAGCTAGGCGGGCGGGCGAAGGGGGGGGATATAAGGCCTCCTCCTCCAGGTAAGCTCTATGTTCACCGCCGGAGCAGGGGAGCAGCACCTCAAACAGACTTAAATTATCACTTGGTAATAATTAGCCAGAGGTCTCCGTTGTCCCAGCTCCACAAAAAAGGGGTCTTGGGGGGCTGCCGACCAAGGGGCGGTCTTCCCACTGTTGAGATTGGGGAATGGAGCAGTCCAACAACTGCTGCGGTTTGGGCTCTTTTGTGTAAGGGTATAAAACCCGACATTTTACGCTACCACCCACCATTTTATATTGGTGACACATTGGCTGCTGGTATTAGGTCCCAGTAGCGTTTTTTGTGGGTGTAGGGTTTTACTTGATTAGGGCGAGCATGTCGGCTGAGGACAAAGTCGCCGAAGCAATGCAGCTCTTGGCGGAGGTGGGGCATCTTGATCTCCTGGTATCGAGTGTTGCTAGCGGATGTTGCTCAATATTTAGGGCATCGGCAGGGGTCGAGGCTGAAGTGATCGCTCTCTCAACGCTGTCCCAGACCCCTGCATGTGCAGCACGGTAAGAGACATGGTTGGATTGGTAAGGCGGGCACTCGGGCAATGGCAGAGGGGGCGGTGCCCTAGTTCCAGCTGTAGGCTGCTTTTTTGGGCAGCCTGGGGCGATTTGGGCAGTTCTGTTTTGCTCAGATGCCGCCAGCGGCCCAGTGGGTGCCTGAATGGCCTTTTTGGAGACAGATGGGCGTCCATTAGCTCCCTTTTACCACTGGGCAGAGGTGTCACTCTCTTTCTCTCACTGGGCCGGCCCATTAGGATATTCAGATTGAGCGAGAGCAGGGGACTGAGCAGAAGTGGCCTCCTCACTGGTATTCAGGTGTATTTCACCAGTGTGAATACAACCATGCATTTAAAAAAAATATCTAAGTGAAGTTAGGAAAACACGCCTCTGTCAGACTCCCTAGCGCTAACCCCCCCCTTTCATAAAACTTCTCCAAAGCAGGGTTTTGTGGAAAGGCAATATGCAAATGTGGGCCACATTTTTTTAGCGTGCCAGGGCCTTTTTTTTTTTTATCCCAATCCAACCCTGGTAAGAGAGCGGGCGGTACTGAATCAGGAGAGCGGCCTGAGAGCACGAGCAGCGGGCTGCGGAGTGGAGTCTGTGCACAGGCAGTCCGCTCTGGAGGAAAGACCAGCAATAATGAGCAGACCCTCCAGGATATCGCGATTTCGCGATTTGCCGCGAAATCGGCACTTTTTAAAAAATGCCGCGATTTTTACAAAAATGCCTGCGAAATCGGCATTTTTGTAGAATCGCAGCATTTTTCGCTATATCCTGGGGGGTCATCTTTATGTGGCTATCACCTGTGAATTGGGCTAGCAGCCAAAGACATCCAGTGGTGAGTTTTCCACGCCCAGCCTTCACTGCCACGCCTGTCTGCCCACACCATTCATGGAGCATTCGAACAAGGAAGTGTTTGCTAACGGACGCCATTTGTCCGTCATTTTAACAGGGCACCGGTTGCCCCACCCTAAAGCCGGCACAGCTTGCACCCACCTCCCTTCTTCACTCCGATGCTGCACCAAAGCTCCTCAGATACTCAGCAGCATTGGAGAGGCACAGCGGGGTGGCAACCCTCACACCTCTAGCCCTTGATGACCTGTTAAGAGGTGCTTCGAAGGTGACTGAGAGGGAGGGGCTGCAGGTTCAGGAGCAGCGACATCTATTCACATGCAAACAGCCCTGAATGTGTCATGTCTCTGCTATTTAGAGGGGGGCTCACACATTCCATTTCTACCCAGGGCCCCAAACATCCGAGACTCGGCCAGATTACACCCCTGATTACACCGAGGCAGCACGTGGTTCTCTTCACAGAGCGTAATTACTGTCACTAAATTGTAAGCAACCCTCGGTTCTTCAAACATGCAGTCTATAATGTAAGAAAATAAAGAAATGGCACAATCGCACCCACACTGATTAACAAAGTATGGAGGACAATCAGTTCAATCAGTTCTCTTAGAGTATCTCCTGTAAGTACTGTACATCACAGTGGGGGATGGCATTTTGGACAGAGAGCCTGTCTTCTCGTTGTCTTGTGCAGGAGGGGGCGAGGAGCCCAAGATGATACTAGAATACTGCATGCCCACCCCTGTGCCCACCCTGGTGGATCCTGTTCCCTCTCCTGTGATGGCTCCTGCCCTCCCCTCAGTGATGGCTCCTGTCCCCCCATGTGGCGGCTCCAGTCCACCCCCCGCCTGTGATGGCTCCTGTCCCCCCATGTTGTGGCTCCAGTCCACCTACACCTGTGATGGCTCTTGTCCCCCCTGTGGTGGATCCTGTCTCCGCCCTGGGTGGCTTCTGTCCCAGTCCTGGAACGGCCCCTGCAGCGAGGGTGAAGTTCTTGATGGGCCTCTTCTCAAAAGGGCTCAGCTCAAAATTAATATGGAAAGGTCGGCGAGTAAGTAAGTGAAGGGATGGGTGAATGGCTGGATGAATTAGTGAAAGGGTGAATGGATGAATGAAAGATTGAATAAATGGATAATGAGAGAGGATGGATGGATTGATGAGAGGGGAAGGATGGAGAGAAAATGTAAATAGCGGGATGTATGGGTGGAAGGGTAGCTGGATGATGGATGAGGGGAAAGATGGATGAGGGGAAGGATGATGGATGAGGAGAAGGATGGATGGATGGATGGAGGGGAAGGATGGATGATGAGGGGAAGGATGGATGGATGATGAGGGGAAGGATGGATGGATGAAGAGTGGGTGGGTAGATGGATGGATGGATGATGAGGGAAAAGGATGGATGGATGATGAGGGAAAAGGATGGATGGGTGATGAGGGGAAGGATGGATGATGAGGGGAAGGACAGATGGATGGATGGATGGATGGATGATGGGTGGGTGAAAGGATGGATGGAAGGAAGGATGGCTAAGTGAAAGGGTCGATGGAGAGAGAAAGGGAGGATGGATGGATGACTAAAATAGTGGATGGGTGGAAGGATTAGTAAGTGAAAGGATGGCTGGATTGGTGAAAGGGTAAATGGCTGAATGGATGGATGGGATGAAGAGTGGATGGATAAGTGTACAGATGGATAGGGTGAAAGGGTGGATGGATAATGGAGATGAGTGAAAGGATGGATGAGGGGATGGATGAAGGGATGGATGAGTGAAATGATAGATGGAAGGATACATGATGGATAGGTTTGCAAACGGTTGAATATGTTTGGAAATGGCTGGGCTTACTTATATACTATTGCGCGACCTCTGATGTGTCTGTAAAACGTACCTATTGTCCTGAAGTTTTGTCCTGAATTTTGAGCTCCTGTCCTGAATTTGTGTCCTGAATTTTGACCCTTTGTCCTGAATTTTTACACTCACCGTCCTGAATTTGCACCAATGCCAGTTGGTCACCCTATTCGCTGGCTTGGAGACAGAGCGCCGTGCAGAGATGTCTGTCCCTCAAGATAAACAGACAGAACCACTCAGCCGAGAGAGCTGAGGCGCACATGGGACGGGGTATCTGCAGAGGCGCGCTGGACAAGGGATGAAGTCAGAGGGTTGAGCTCACCTATTGCAGACCATTTCCCCCTGTGAGTGAGCCATGGGAAAAATCCTAGAGGCGAGAAATTTAACACGGGCGTCAAGTGGCCCCATGTCATGGGTGTCAACTTCAACCAGTCCCCGCTTTTAAATCGGAGACGATTTGCAGGCTGACATTTTGCAACGAAACTACAAGTACCAACATGCAGTTCGCTACTGTTTAACAAGTGACCACTTGGCGGTTTTGACTGCTCTTTCTCTAGTGTTTAGGTCTGTCGAACGGGCATCCGGTGGGATATCAGGTCGTGTTCAAAATACACTGTATTATTTAACGTGCTTACTAATAAAAGGGGCGATAGGTATAGCCATCATTAGTGCAGCAGGTACAGTGGCACCAAGCTCTAAGGCTATTGCAAGACACAAACTGACCTGCAATGGTACGCCTCTTCTGGCGCAGGGTTTTGCAACGTGACGCATCTGGGAGATGCGTCACGTAGTAAATACCCCGCACCATGGTGCATCTTTTGCGCCGCCGCTGCGTCACAAAAGTGACGCAACGGCGGCGTAAAAGCAGCGCAAGGGGCTTGTAAATCTGCCCCAAAGTGTCTACATTGTAAAGAAACCAAATATACATAGCTTCATGTTGTTAAATAACTAAAAAAACGAAGATATCTGTGTTTGTTGTAGGAAAAATGGCCACATAAAATGCCGCAAAATTGCCGCTAAATTTCCATATTTGTGCCGCTAAATTTCCATTTTTGTGCCGCTAAATTTGCTAATCCATGCCGCTATATCCTGGGGGGTCTGAATGAGCATATTGGAAGCCCCAGGAGACGGTGCAGGGGAACCTTATCACTTACGCGGCTGGTGGTCCGAATAAGGCCGGTCATGGGGAGCTGTGGGCGTGGCAGTGCAGAACATGCGAACCGCAGCCGGGAAGAGGAGGGGAAAAGGGGAAAGAGGTAATTCCGGCCACATTCCTCCTGTCACCCATAAGAGCAGGGCTTTAATTGCGATGAAAAAACTGGAGGGTCTCTCAAAGGGGCGTGGCCAATGTAATTAAGGGCGTGGCCTAAAAACACTTAAGCTAAAAATCTGTGCTTAGCATAGTGTGTATTTTGCTGTTTCTGTCATTGTATCTAGATATATGATACAACAAGCAACGTACCTACAACAAGTGAGGACTATTAGCTTTGTCAATGGTTGTTAGTTGCATAAGATTAATAAGCAGCAACTATGGCTTCTATATAATATTGAAAAATCTTTCACTTAAAGCTCTAGTGACACCACGACAATGTTAAAGCTCCTGAGTTTTTTTAAGAGAAGGGAAATTTAGAGACAAAATGACTCTTTAAAGGATTTCCCTTCTCCTAAAACGCTCACCGGGCATGACGTCATGCCGTAACTTCTCCACTAGTGTGAAGTGAGCAGTGTGAGCATGCGCACATCGTAGTGCCTGCTGTCACTGCAGTCGGGAAAAAAACGGACCGCCTGTGCCAGGGCACAAAACAGAGCCCGATAGAGACCCATTTCGAGGCCCCCTTTAAAAGACTGCTGGTGCTCAGACCCGGCCCACTTAAAGCCCTGCATAAGAGGGTGACACCTGTTGATGCTGAGGAGGAGGGGCTGCCCTTGTTGGCAGGCACAAGCTTGGAGCCTAAGAGCAGAGGGGATACAGTTTACTTTAGGGGATACAGTTTACTTTAGGGCAATGATTTAGGAAGCAATAGGCCCTGAGGGACCCCAGGGTGCAGGCCCAAGAGCAAGTGGAGGGCAGAGCATATTGGAGGCAAGTGGGGGGTAGAGGGGCTTCTGGACCCCAGTGTCATTGGAGAGAATCTGTTGTTTGGAGCGAGCTCAGCAGGAGCTAAGGAGCAGTTGGAGCAGGTGGTCCTGGGGGATAGATAGAATTTGGCCGCAGGGCGACACCACACACGGAGGAGCAGGAGTGTGGGCCCTGCTTCAGTGATTGTGGTGGCATGGCTTGAATGGAGCAATGGGGACGGTTAGGGCCAAGAGGGGGAGTCCGTCGACAGGTAGATGATGTGGAGTAGAAGTAGATCACTGGGGGACCATGGGAGGAAGCCTCTGAAGGTATAAGCCAAGGCAGAACGGGGTACGTGGCATGCTGAGGGCACAGGTAGGGCAGAGCATGAATTTAGGCAGTAATGGTTGGTTGGTTGTCAGATGCAAGGGCGAACTCAGGTTAGCGAGATGTAGTTACCAGCACACCAGGCCCATCCTCTTTTTCACAGGATGAACAGTACCACATCTTGGCAGACTCCACTGCTCTGAGGGGTAGAGAAGGCTTGGCCCGGTATGGGCCGGAATGGCCAGCTGGATGGCAGCGTTGGATGATAAGATCCCTGCCCCAAGAAGGTCCAGAACAGCTATGTGGTGAACTGGGCTACCCCCGGTGGCAGACAGCATGGGACACAGTGTCCTCCATCAGTGGAGAGGTTGGGGGCACGGTACAGCCCCGCATTGCAGCTTGAATCAGAGTGATGGTGTAAGACATGAAGGAATGCCACAGTGGCAGGTGGCTAAAGCTGCCACAGTTGCAGAGGTTATAGACGTATGAGTCAGGGCAGTTTTTGATTATAAGAAACAGAGTATTGAGTAGGGAGGATTGGTGGAGGATGATGTGCCTCAAGAGGAGGGAACGAGACAGTGGCCACAGGGGGTGGGTGGACACATGGGACACACTCATCAGTCTGTGACTAGTGTTTTTCAGAGTTCAAGCGATGGTCGGGAGCAGCATGGATGCTGTGGAATGCTGAAAAGGTGAGAACAGGTGGCGACATGACAGGCTCCGGAGCGGGCACTGACCTTGGTGCCGGATAAGGATTTGCAGGTTGGACAAATTGTCGCCAGAATAGTTTCCATTGGTGTGGATGTGATGGAATCACAGGAGTGTGGTACAACCCGCTTGCGAAAAGGTTTATACATGACAGATACGGGAGTAGGCACAGTGGAAAAGGGCCCAGTTGGGAAGATAGACGTAATGCCAAAGGGAAAACAAGGGCGCTGCAAGAGACAATGTCCAAAGTTGCATAGAAGGGTGCATAGGGGGCTGCAGGAGAGAAAGAGGCAGAGGAGAAAGCTGAGGGCATAGGGATTTAGTTTTATATGGCACAAACTCGACCTGAAGGTATCAGAGTGATTTACATGAGCACCAATTGTGTTGCAGACGGACACATTACTTTTGTTAAGCACGGGGAGATTAAGCGATTTGCCCAGAATCACAGGATGTTGGATGTCCCTGCTGAGACTTGAACCCGGTTCCCTAGTTTCAGGGACAACTGCTCTAGCCTTTAGTTGAAGACTAAAGAGCTGCCCTATATGGGGGGGTCTCTAAGCCTCCGGGTGCGCACCTCATGCTAGCGACTAAAGAAAAAGTATGGAAAGGGGAACATGTAGAAATGCTGAAATTGCTGCATAAGGAGTTTAGGGCTGAAGAGGGTGCTAAGGAGCAGGAATATGAGCTAGGCAGGCCCCCTAAGGTCCCTTTGGCCATAGAGAATTGGACGGAGGCTTTTCTAATTTATGCTATCATCTATTGCGAAAAATATCCAGTGAGGTGCATGGCACTTTTTAAATATATGGACGTGATACAAAAGGAGCAGATAAATTATGAGAGCTATGCTTGTGCACAATAAGATGATATTTGTGCTCGCATGGCACTGGATCAAGATGCACAATGGGGGGAGGTGGACTCAGACCTCTGGCACCATACGATGGCCCCCTCCAAGTTTGGGAAAGCAATCTTTATGACAAGTGAGTTACCTATGGTGTACCAGCCCTTTAAAGGATGGTGAGGCGACATTTAAAGGACAGAGTAAAAAGGCAGGTGCAAGCTGGTACTTTAATAAAGTCTTATACACCAAGGAATATTGCAAGTTCCGGCATGAATGTTCAAATTCTGCCGTCAGACATGCACTTATCCAATACAATGGGACGAGAGGGCACACCAATACTTCCTAAGGGCAGTGGCAACAGCAATAGGGAAACACCGGCAATCCGCTGGCCAGTCAGACATCATATTTCAGGGCTGGATGGGGCACACAAGGAACTGGGTGGTAAGGGCTCATTCACCAATTAAGCTGTACTGACTTGAGTTCTGGCTAGCACATTACAATCGGAAGCAAGTTACCTGGCTGTTGCAGGAGGGTTTCAGATGGGGGTTCCAAATGGGATATGAAGGCCTGAGGGTGCGTAGGTGGGTTAACAGTCTTAAATCGTTCAGGGCATTTAAGCATGTGTGTAAAGATAAATTGTGGAAAGGAATAAAGGAGGAAACGATGGCCGGCCCATTTGACGAGTGGCCCATAGTGGATTTGATTGTGTCGCCTATCTGAGCGGTTGCCAAAAAGAGAAATATGGCATTTCAGGTTAATACAGCTTCTCTCAAGGGAAGAAAGTACCTCAGTTAATGAACTTTCAGGTCGGTGGCAGCGCCTGAGGTTTGCTGGAGGGATTCTGTGTTGTGTGAGCTGATTCTCCATCTAAGAGCTCGCTAATTACATCGATAAGCTTGTCAGGCTACTCAGTGTGCGCAGGCATGATTTAGATGCTGGCGCCTAACTCATTTTAAAAAATTGCCACTTACCATGTATGAGCAATGTTTTTAATACTCGCATTTCTTACTGCATCTTTTGCACATTTTCGCTCCTCCTGCGGCCTCCCTCGCCCCGTTCCACCGCAGCTGACAGTGCTGTTTGAGTGGAGGGCGAGGCGCCATCTTGGGCTGTGTTGTTCCTGAAGCCTGGCCGGAGTTAGCGTTCTAGCGCTTTTGGGGAGGCATGGCATAAAAAGACAAGCAGCACAGGGCTCACTGTGAACTTTCAGGTCAGTGGCAGCGCCTGAGGTTTGCTGGAGGGATTCTGTGTTGTGTGAGCTGATTCTCCATCTAAGAGCTCGCTAATTACATCGATAAGCTTGTCAGGCTACTCAGTGTGCGCAGGCATGATTTAGATGCTGGCGCCTAACTCATTTTAAAAAATTGCCACTTACCATGTATGAGCACTGTTTTTAATACTCGCATTTCTTACTGCATCTTTTGCACATTTTCGCTCCTCCTGCGGCCTCCCTCGCCCCGTTCCACCGCAGCTGACAGTGCTGTTTGAGTGGAGGGCGAGGCGCCATCTTGGGCTGTGTTGTTCCTGAAGCCTGGCCGGAGTTAGCGGTCTAGCGCTTTTGGGGAGGCAGGGCATAAAAAGCAAATGTGTTTCCGGGAGCACAGCGGACGGGCGCAGCGGGCGCGACGATGGCGCGCCGAAGGTGCGCCTAAGGTAAGCCCGTCTGCGCCCGTCCGTGCCCCGGCAGCGCACAGGGCCAGAGGCGCTGCTCGTTTAGGACTTCATCATTCTAACCCCCCTATCACATATAGTAGAGATCTACTTCTCTCCCTTAATAAAAACTCGTGCGGCCATTGTACACCATGGGAAGTTCAACGCTCCCTTAACAGGGCCTGCCATGTATGTCAGTTCCAACTTAGATCATCTTATCCTACTCCTACCCCTCTGGCTAAAGGTGATACTGACTCCAGAATTCGCGCTGCCCTTATTAATGCACGCTCCCTAGTCAAACATACGGAGGAGGTTCGCGAATTGATAATTGATAACTCGCATGACCTCTTACTTGTCACAGAGACATGGCTGCACACCTTCTGTGCCCCTACGATTGAGCTTGCTATACCTAGGGGCTTCAAGATAGCAAGGTTAGATCGTAGCTTGGGCAGAGGGGGTGGATTAGCTGTAATCTATAGGGACAAATGGTCTCTGATAAAGTAATGTTCAGGGGGCATGGAGGACGGGGAAGCACTAGAATTTTCGATTGCTCTCTCTCCGCAGTTCACCTTGGGCGGGCTGCTGATCTATCGCCCCCCGGGCTCACTAGGCTCCTTTATTAAATCACTGGAGGAGTTAGTAGCCCAGAGAGCGCTGAGGTTCCCCAGATTCCTGCTCCTGGGGGATTTTAACATACACATGGATGTTCCCACAGCCCCGGGGGTCAGGGACCTGGGCAAATTATACGCCCTAGAGCATCTTAGGACACAGGGTCAGGATATTACTCACCTAGGAGGACACTGCCTTGATCTAGTCTATACCAATTTTAGTATCTCATCTGATACCCCCTGCCCAGTCACGTGGTCGGACCATTTCTTGGTAGGTTTCTCCTGGGAAATGGATAGGACTCGCGCCTCAGTTAAAGAGCAGCAGATCCCCTTTCCCCAGAAAATTAGTATCCCGGCTTTAGCAGCATCCCTATCCCATACTCTTCCGGACAAGTCGGGAAATCTAGAAGAAATGGTTGAGAATTTCTCGTCATGGATCAGATCCTCGGTTAACCTGCTACCTCAGCCCAAAGCTACAAAACGGCCTAGAGCCTCTCCTCCCTCCCCCTGGTATACGGAACATCTCAAAACATTAAAAATAGGCTGTAAGGAAAAGGAAGGAATTTGGAGGCGAGAGTACTGCTCACTAGCCAAGACGGAACTTCGAGCAGTGCAAAAAGACTACTACGCTGCAATCAAGAAGGCTAAGGGAGATTACTACGCAGACAGGATTCAAAAGGCCAAAAACAACAGTAGAGAAATTTTCTCTATTGTTAAAAGCCTTACGTCTCCAGTGGCAGAAACTCAGGCGGCCCCTATATCCGAAGGCTGGTGCGAGGAACTGTCCATTTACTTTATAGAAAAAATAAAAAAAATTCAAGAGAGTCTTAAGCCTATTGTCTCTGATCACTCTATATCAGTTCAGGAGGCCCGAGAACAAGACGACTCTCTTCAACTTTCTATTCCACCTAACGACACAAAGCCGAAAGACACACTGCGCTCTTTTAAAAAAGTTGAAGAGAAGGACGTTTTGGCCATTCTCACGGTGCTGAAATCTGGGTCTCCTGCTGATCCCTGCCCTGCGAGAGTTCTGAGCGGTGTGGCGGAGGTTATTGCTCCTACAGTAACCGATTTGGTTAATGAGTCTTTACAAACCGGTATTGTACCACCCCAGTGGAAACAAGCAAAACTCCTCCCACTGCTCAAAAAACCTTCAGCGGACCCTCTGATTACTTCTAATTATAGGCCCATTTCCCTTCTCCCGGCCCTAGACAAGGTCTGTGAAAAGGCTGCGTTTCGACAGCTGGAAAAGTTTGTGGAATCTACGGGGGCCTTACATCCTGCCCAATCCGGGTTCCGCAACTCATTCAGCACGGAGACGGCGCTCGTGGAAGTCACCGAGGCCATTAGGGAATGTCTGGACGGGGGCAGCAGAGCGGCTCTAATCTTATTGGACCTCTCTGCCGCGTTTGACACGGTTCCCCAAGTCCAACTTCTCTCTCGGTTGGAGGACATTGGCATCACGGGCGCGGCTCTCAGCTGGGTCGACTCCTTTCTCACAGACCGGTACCAACAAATCTGGCTCCCCCCCTATCATTCCTCGAACAGCAGGGTAGATACAGGAGTTCCACAAGGGTCGACTTTGAGTCCCCTACTTTTTAATGTGTATCTGACGCCACTTGTCTATCTTGCTGAGAGCTTGGGTGCGAAAACAATGGCTTACGCCGACGACACCCAACTTCTCTTCTCTTGGGACAAGAGCAACCTCGATACAGAGAGAGTCCAGCAGTGCTTGTCCTCAGTGTTTACCTGGCTTGCCCAGGCTTGTCTCAAATGTAACGAGGACAAGTCAGAGATTCTTCTGTACGGCCACTTTCCAGCTGCCTTTAAAGAATCCATTTGGCCTAGGGGACTGCCTTGCCCTACTGGGAATAGTGGGGTCGCAAAGAATTTAGGGATCTGGTTCGGAGTCGACTTATGTTTCCGAGATCAAATCACGCGACTGGCGGGAACCTGCATTGGGGCCCTAACCACGCTCCGGAAGTTTTTTCCCCTTCTCCCCCAAGAGGCAAAAGAAACAGTAGCCAGAGCACTTATCCTCTCGCGTCTGGACTACGCCAACGCCCTTTATATAGGTGCTCCTGAATTTTTGCTGCATAAATTGCAAGTGGTCCAGAACGCGACAGTAAGGCTCCTGTTCAACATTCCCAGGAGTCTCAGTGTACGCAAGCAGCTCTCAGAGTTACACTGGCTTCCAGTAACTCTGAGAGTACGCTTTAAGATCCTGACACTGGCCTTTAAAGCCCTACATGGCCCATGTCCGCCCTATTTAAGGGACAGATTTGCTTTCTACCATCCTCCCCGTCAACTGCGTTCTGCCACCCTGAGACATCTGGTTACCCCCAGATTCAAGAGAGCCCGACTAGGGGGAAATTCCTTGGTGGTTAGAGCTGCTCAGTTGTGGAACAATCTCCCCGACCTTCTCAGACACACGACAAACCTTACATACTTCAAAAAACACCTAAAAACCTACCTATTTAGGCAACCTGTGTAGTCCACTTGCTTTTATATTAGCCGCCATCCGAATTCTCTCTCGCGCCAGGACAGTCTTGACTAGCAGTGCGCGTTACAAGAAACCATATAACATAACATAACATAACATTTCATCCCAGATGACCAGGCCTTGGTAAAAATGTAATTGGTGGATGTGGCTCTATCATTGGTAGAGAGGGTAGGGCATGGGCACACATGGCGAAGTGTGACATCAAGTTGGCTTTCCGCTTGCTACCAGTACACCCAGATGACTTTCAGCTGTTGAGCATTCAGTTTGAAGGCCAATGGTATGTTGACAAAGTGCTCCCGATTGGGTGTTCAATATCAAGTGCTCTATTTGAATGTTTTAGTACCTTCCTGCAAAGGGGCTTTTTCAAAGTCCACGAGAAATGAGCACGTCATACATTATCTCAATTACTTTTTTTTGTGGAGAACCCCAGTTTCCCGGACTGCCAATGGCGGCTTAAGTTTCCAGGAGCTCATGGGGGACCTCGGGGTGCCACTGGTGCCGGAAAATTTATGTGAGTAAAATACCCAGGCAAATCCTCAATAGAGACACTAGCACATGAACAGTGGCATTAGCCCAAACATGGTTTAGAAAAGAATTATAATCAAAAAACGTTTTTGCACATATTTGTGTATTTTAATTTCTGTTATAAAACATGATTAAATGATAAAAAATATTGAGTACATTAATATTTATACATGATAAAATATTCCAGCATTATAGCATATGCATGGATCTAGACATACATCAGGTACATATATAATATACAATAAAAAGATGGTTTCCTGTCTACGCGTTTCGGCACAACTGTGTCTTCCTCAGGACTGTACCATCATATTTCTGTAAAAAATATACATAAAAGACATTTTAGAAAAGATCCATACACCCAATAGTAATGGCGGAGACAAAATTAGAAAGAAGAGAGAGGTATACTGGATTTGTTCTTTGAATACGTTCTCTCATGGGTTAAACAACGATCTGCCATGGATCAATGCAATAATATAAAAATCTAATGGGATATAGTGGTTACTCTGCAACTGGTTTTCATATGGAAACTATTAAGCACTTAAATCCCCTATGTATGCAAATATAGGTTTCATGATCAAGTTTACTGGATACAGTCCCTCAAAAACGTCGAGTTGGAACGTCAAAATAAAGTGTGAAAATGTTAGCCTTTCCCTTTAAGCAGCACATGACCCTAATCTAACAAATAAACGCAGCCGCTATATATAGCCAATGCATGCGCCTAGTTTAGATTCTTGCTGAAGTACGAAAAATCGCCGGGATCCATTTGCCTCCGGTCCGCGTCCAGCTCCTTATTTCACGGTAAGCCTGTAGGCAAATGCGCTAATATCTATCAGCTAGGATTCGTTTTAAACATCAGCTATCAGACTACTAAAACTGTACGTGTTCCCTTTTGTAGCACAAGAGACGCTGTAAACCGCGTGCAGTCAGGCTACGTCATTTTACCTCAAAAGCCGGGCCACGCCATTGTGACCGAGTGAAAGGGTGTATATCCCGGTAAGCCGCCCTCTGTCATAGCGTTTTCTGAGTTAACTGTCTACGAGGTAGCTAGCGAGTAGTGATCTCCGCCCACCAATTAAAATAATATGAGTCTTGCCTTTGCCGGCCTCCGCTAAAACGCTTCTTGCAAAATAACAGTTATCCGGTAATCCGATAGATTTTAACGTGTTGCCAGCAGCGAAAACAATAATAGTCATGTCCCTGCTTCTCTTACAGAATTAAAGACGCCGGGAACCTCATGCAGCCGGCTCGCACATTTTATCATAAAAACAGGTAAACATTGTTGTTGCAAACGAAGAGGTGATTAATCAGTGTGGCATATCCGTCCTCACCATGACGATATTCTTGTTTCTGCCCCTCTCTCTTTTCCATGCAGGCGGTAAATCTTGCTGCTAATACGTATATAAGCTGATGGTCTCAGGACATTAACGTTAGAGGTAAAAATGAACAACTATCCTTGATATTATCGAAAAGGCAGTCTTAAAATCCATTCCCCAAAATGACGAGATCACTTACTACAAAGGTTTTTCTTTCTTATGTGTCAACTTTGAACCGAATATGTCAACAATCGGCCAATCGAGCATGAAAACAATATAGCCTGTTCCTATTACTTTTTACTAGCGATATTAAATAAGGTCATATTTAGGATGTGCTGTATTAAATTAAATTAAATTAGATTTACTATCTATTAGCGTAGCTTTAGTTCGTCACATCAGGCGGTTTGCTAGTCAGATTTGTAGACTTTAATAATACAAAAGAGATGAAGGATAATATAGGACTAAAATAGAAATGCTAACTGTGCGTTAGGGCTGTTGATATGCACTCTGATCCCTACCCCATTTCTCTGCAGAACCTACCTACTTCTTTCTTTATCCTGGGACCTTTTACTGTGTGTATCTGCTTCCACATTGGCTTTAATCCCGGCACCACGTGTTGGTATTTATAGGTAAGCAGACAACATGATACAATGAAATGTATAGCCAGTATACATGGCAAGATAGGGTCCTATGTAGGATGCTGCTAATACTATAGGATTATCCCATAAAGCAGTTACTAGGTAATATCAATAGGGATATTGTAGGACTTTTTAAGCCTTGATGAGCACTGAAATAGGTAGGCTCTCACATGTTCTTTACCGTTTTTACCTTTCCCTTGAAACACACAGATGGTTTTCTATTCTGTACCATAGATGTGTCTGCGTAGTATTTTTCTGCAGCAATGATGTAAATATGTATCTTTAGATATGTATATAGATTTGTATATATGTATATTAATGATGCTCCTCGTGTATATATGCCAATGCGGTATCATCAGATCTAGGAATCTTAGAAACACTAGCCCTGTTTATGAAATGTTAAAATCTATAATATAAACGTTTTTTGCACTGCTAATACAGACTTGTAAAAATGTCTTTTATGTATATTTTTTACAGAAATATGATGGTACAGTCCTGAGGAAGACACAGTTGTGTCGAAACGCGTAGACAGGAAACCATCTTTTTATTGTATAATATATATGTACCTGATGTATGTCTAGATCCATGCATATGCTATAATGCTGGAATATTTTATCATGTATAAATATTAATGTACTCAATATTTTTTATCATTTAATCATGTTTTATAACAGAAATTAAAATACACAAATATGTGCAAAAACGTTTTTTGATTATAATTCTTTTCTAAACCATGTTTGGGCTAATGCCACTGTTCATGTGCTAGTGTCTCTATTGAGGATTTGCCTGGGTATTTTACTCACATAAATTCTTGCCCTGACCCAGGAAATTGATCCAAATCAGGGGGTCCTTGTTTATTTCACATAGTACTGGTGCCGGAAAAAACAGTAGGACCCAGTACGGTGCTATCCTTTTTGGGCACTGAAACTGACTTGGGGCACTGGAAGCCTGTCTCCCATAGGATAAATAGCTGACATTGCAATTGTTACTGAATGCTATGCTGGCAAAACCCAAAGTCACAGTGCAAGAAGTGCAGGTTCTTTTGGGGCATTTGAATTTTGCCTGTACAATGGTGAGAGCCGAGAGGACATTTTGTAGTCAGCTGAGGATGTCACTGTCTGGCTTATCATTGTTACATCACCGTGTACGATTGTCTGCTGGAGTTAAGGAGGACTTGAGAATGTGGAGCTTCTTCTTTGAATCTTTCAATGGGATTCTGCTGGTGACACCGACAGGGGTAGAATGTGAGGCACAGATCGACTCTGATACTGCGGGAGTGGCAGCTTTGGGTTATACTGGCAAGGCAAGTGGTGTGCTCAGGAATGGCCACATGAATGGAAGCACGGTGGGTGGAGTATTTCAGTTCTAGAATGTTTTCTCCTGGTTGTGGCAGTGACATTGTGGGAGGAGCAGTTGGAGCTCAGGAAGGTCCTGTTTCATGGCAGTGGGACAAGTAGTGAACCAGCAGTTGGCAAGGTACGTTCAAGTTTTGAAACTGCTCTGGGTTTTTGTGCTGAGATATCTGAAGTTTGACATTGTGTTTAGAGCGCAACATGTAGCTAGAGTGGACAATAACATTACAGATGCTTTATCTTGTTCACAGTGGAAGAAATTCCATGAGCTGGCCACGGAGGCGGACAGAGTCAGATGCAGGATGCCACAAGAGGTTTGGACAGTAGGAGACAGAGGATCCTCCAGTTGGTGGTAGAGTCGCTGACGGGGTTCACGATATGGGCTTATAGTCAAGCGTAGGTGGAGTTCTTAGATATCGGTGCAAAGAGGAGGGCGGAAGCTTGGGCCCAGGCAGAAGATGTAGTTCAAATTATGGTGACGCTGATTGAAAAAGGGCAGTCAAGAGTGACGATCTCAGGCAAGGTGGCGGGCATCGCCTTTATGGGAAAATTGCTTTGGGGCTCCACCCCTTCAGCCCAGGAACTGGGGAGAAAGATGTTGGAGGGGTTGGACAGGGTGGCAGAGCAGATGGAGGAGGCCTCTGACTTGGGGTTTGTTCTGTTGGGTGATCAAGAGTTTGCCTGGGGTTTGCCTAGGTGTGGATGAACTGGTGTTCATGAAACTGATGACCTGGATGTTCTTTGGTGCGTTTTGCGTGTCTGAGTTCTTGAGGGATTGGGGGGGTCAAGGGGTAGCTTGGCAGGAGGTATGCAGGTGCGAGGTGGGTCTAGCAGGTGTGGCTATACAAGTCAAAGATGTATCCGGGAGGTCAGGGCAGGTCAGGGCAGGTCCGCTTTGCTGCGAATCTATCCAGTGGGCAAGTTTTGCCTGGTAAAACGGGCCACCTCCCTGCGATCGCGGTCCCACGTTGGAGCAGAAAGAGTTTTCCAGTATGTAGATGGCAGGCTGGTTGTGGCTTTTCAGCTGTTGTCTGTATTGTGAAAAGGGCTGACACGCATCGGAGTTGAGACAATGGGACACATTCATTCCGCATAGGAATGACAACAGAAGCAGATAGAAGAGGCTGAAGTAGGGAGAACATCATGGGTTTGGGTAGATGGTCTTTCGAACATTTCCAGCATTATGTTCAGGGTGGAGTGGGGGATTTGTGAACCATTATCATTTTTCAGTTGTTGTTTTCCAGGTTCAGATCCCAACCCAGAGGCCACTGATTTATCAATATGGATCATAGGACACCTGTTCATTAAGTTGGCCGAAAGGTAGGCAAAGCAGCCCCTGCACCAATCTGTGTTTCGACTCCAACACGGTCCAAGTTCGCTGGCATGGCAAAGGAGCATGAGGTGGAGGGAACTGTTAACTTGTTTGAGTAGGCTGTTGGTAGGAAGGAAGTGCCCAGATGTGCTGATATTGCATTTAGGTGCAAATGAACTGTTAGTAGAGAAAGGGGTGGCATTTATGAGAAACATGAAGTAAGATTTGATGGAGGTGCAACGTCAGTGTGCAGGGTGCCACATTATGTGGACAAAGTTAATTATGGTTGGTGGGTCAACAAGCCAAGTGGCAATAGAGACGGCGAGAAGGAAAATCAATTAGGAGATGAGGGCCTTTTGCTTGGACCGGGGAATTAGCAGAGCAGAGAATGCTGACTTAAGGAGTGATGGGTTAAAGTTTTCCCCCGGGGAGGGAGTCCACTTGTTGTACTATGGCATGGAGTTGTATTTATTGCAGGGAGTGTGGAGCAGAAAAAGGCTAGTTATGGCCTTTTTCTGGCTGGAGGCTGGCTGGAGGCTGGCTGAGAAGCTGGCATGTGTTAAGGAAGTTTATTGAGGTTGACAGCGGCAATCCAGGCAGAAAGGGAAAAGGGAACAGGTAGACCGGCTCATGCCTGCATGACGCAGGCAGCTTAAATTTCATTAGAAGTTAGTTGGAGGATAATAGTTGCAGTAAAACTGAATGGGAGGATAAAGGCCTCAAATACTGAAGCTCAGCCCAGGAAAAGGTTTGCGTTTTGTGGAGAGGGAGGTGACACTTAGGGGTGGGAGGTAGTTTAACATAGGTAACATATTTGTATAGCGAGGTTTTCGTTTGTAAGGCGAAAGTCCCAGGGATTTATGTGATGTGCACCAGTTTCAATAAAAGAGGCCTTTTTCAAACAACTCTAGTGTCAGTGGTCTGTGCTGCTTCCCCTCTTCCCCAGTGTCTGCACTCACAAGCGCTTCCAAGCATGTACTTTGCCATTGGATATGACTATGGATATGGCCTGAAAAATGGCAATGGAAAACGTATGTATCAATGTCTGACCATGAACTCAGTCATGAAGAGAAGGCACATGGCACCTTGTCTGCCACATGTGTACAGCTCTGATATTGGGCAGTGGCGTAGCAAGAGGGGGAGGAGGGAGGTTTGCCCCGGACGGCACGCGTTTTGGTGTGGCGGACTCCCCCCCAGCAATTATCTGCAGCCATTGCGGGGAGGTAAACACAGGAGTCACCAACAACAACCCGGTCCTACATGCAATCGCCGAGGGGCGGCAAACGCAGGAACCGCCATGGGCAGCAAAAGGTCTATCTACGCCACTGATATTGGGAGTAGAAGAGTAAGCCCCTTATACAACAGCCCACCTACAAAATGGTAATGTTGGTTAATCTCTAATGTCCAGCAGCAGCACCTGAAGGATTCTCACTTCACCCCTGCAAATAAACTAAGGCATATACATTTACAACCTCCTTCAAGGTACACCATCTCCCATGCAACAGAGTTCTGCTGCTGCCCAAAAGGACCATCTTAGCCCATGGTGGAGTTTGCAAAGTGTCAATGTCTGATTTATATTGGTGTTTTTCTGTCATTTACATGTAATTAAAGGTGATATGGCATACATTTCAGCCAAACCTGAAAGTAATATACAGAGGTTTAGTGACTCGTGTTTCCTTTATCATTAAAGTAAAACTACACCCCCACTTAAGAAAGCATGTGAATATTTCAGGAACCAAGAAACTTGCATTAAATGAATAAATATGTACATTACTCATTTCTGCAGAGCACACCATGGAGGGAACGCGAGAAGACTGATGAACTATGGAATGCTTTTCCTAAACACAAAAGTACCACCCAGAGTCACTTAATCTTCAGAACGATGCTTCAAACGTAGCACTTCCTTAAAGCACAATATTAGCTCTAGCACAGAAACACCAATCCCACAGGTTGGACATTAGATCTCAAATGAGCCAGTGGGTGCAATTGCTACTCCCATGAAACCCTATTCCAAGAATGGCTAAAAAACAAAATGTCACTCTTACACCTTTGACTATATCACCTTAAAGCCTAAGCATGTCTCAGATCAGAGGCCATATAATACAGCACGGTAATTAACAAGTATAAGGCAAGAACAGAAGAAAGATGAGCCTGCTTTCTTACCTTTGACTACAATTGCATCAAAATCAAAAAACCTGTGCATTTATTCATGAAAGTACCAGTAAACTCAAAAATAGAGCATAACAAGAGCCATGCCCAAGTGAACCTACTCTGAACAGCCATCTGTTCAACCTTATCTCGATCGCTTTTTTCCCCCCACCTGATTCAAATGGCAAATATTTCATGTTCACAGTCTGAATGTACTTGCATGTTCAAAGACTCAGGGGGATATGTACAAGGAAGTGGTGGAGAGTGTCGTTAGCCTCCTTGGCTTAACGACACGCTCTGCCACTTCTCAAACCCAAGACTGCACCATATTTACAAGAATGTAGTGCATCCTTGCGTTTCTCCCTGAGATGGTGCTAAGTTCAGCAATTTAGCGCCAATGTAGGCTCCTATACACCAGAGTGTAAGGATGTCTGCGTGCAGGGGGGGATTGTTTATGTTTAAGAACGTGTCCCTTCCTGCACATAAACAATCCTAAAATGCCATTCTGTCTCTGTCATGTGTGCTGCTTCATGCAGCACACATGAAAGTGACAAAATGGCATTTTTTGTAAAGGTTTCTTTATGTACAAGAAGGGACACCTTCCTGTACATACACAAACCATGACATTTTGCTTTTTCCACGTGTGCTGCACAGGAATTTCCTGGTCTTAATTTCAGCACTGCCTCCTATGTACGCCACCCTTGTACATAGGGGGCAGCGTGAAATACAATGCCTGTTGTGTTGGAACACCCACCACAACACCCACTGCATACCCCTTTCACGCTAACCATAGCGTGAAAGGTGGCCTTATGTATAAGGCAGCATTAAGCGACGTTAAGTGGCTTAATACTGCCTTGTACATAAGGCGCAGCCCCAATTGCCACCACAACATCCATAAAAGTGACGTTGTGGTGGCGAAAGGGGCTTGTACATGTGCCCCTCAATGTACTTCTCAATGCCTGGTGACGTCAACAGAATGTTTCTATAGGTAATGACGTTCTAAAGATAATGATCATTAATATTATCTCCAGAAAGTTGGGTAGAATCACACAGAGATTCAGAGAAAAGTAGAGAATCTCATTGTTTCAACCATTTTCTGACCAGCCCGTAGCTCAGCTGATACCAACTCCATCAAGTGCTCTGACCAGATATCACAAAAAATGTTCAAAGTTTTTCTCTAGCAGCATTAGAAAGGAACCTTGTCTTCCATCTCCCAACCTCCACAACCGCAACCTTACTCTTTTCCTACCTTGTTACATCAGCAGACAACAACTAACATGTGGTCTCTCGACTCGTCCAATAGTGAACTTCTCACAGCCGTTCCTACTTACTTCAGAACCACATAATATCAGTGGCACAGGGTATAGTTCTGGGATATAAACAGGAATGCATTTGATACTTTTATACATACATGAAGGAAAGCGATGGATCAGTCATTGCTACAAAATGGACTCCTGTGAGCACTAAACAGAAGCCAAAATATGTGTTTTTGCAGCAATGGCATATACACAAGTGGTGGCTAGCAAAGAAACAGAGGGGCATATTTACAAAGAAGTGGCAGAGTGCGGCGTTAGCCGTCATTGCTTAACGCCTCACTCCGCCACTTCAGAAATGCAAGGCTGCACCATATTCTTGTATCACCCTGCACAGTCGCTACACTTAGCTGCAAGAGTGTCTGCGTGCAGGGGAGGGTTATTTATGTGTAGGAAGGTGTCACTTACTGCACATAAACAATCCTGAAATCCCATTTTGTCACTTCTATGTGTGCTTCTTTTTTCTGTTTAAGGATTGTCTATGTGCAGGAAGGGACACCTTCCTACACATAAACAATGTTGGGTGTTTTGCTTTTTCCATGTGTGCTGCACAAGGCAGCACACATGGAAAAGGCAAAACAAGGAGAAATTAAGCATTTCTCCTCTTTTCGTCAACTTAAGACAATTTGTTTCCTGGTCTTAATTTTGGTGCTGCCGCCGATTTATGCTGCCCTTGTAAATACGGGGCAACGTAAAAATGTATGGATGTTGCGTGAAAGGGGGCCTTATTTACAAGGCAGTGTTAAGCCGTTAAGTGGCTTAACGCCGCCTTGTAAATAAGGCAAGGCCCCTATCGCCACCACAACGTCACTGAAAGTGATGCCGTGGTGGCGATAGGTGCTTGTACATGTGCCCCAGAATTTCAAAAGACCTAGAAGTCACAGGAGTTGGGCTTAACCTGGTACAATCAGAGGCTAAATAGGGGTTCCAGCTGCCACCGTTAGGAGAATGACTTTTTTTCTGATAACCACTGTTAGCTGCCAGATTAGTGAGACTCATTCTAATTTTAAAGTCTTTACATTTTGTTGACTGAAGCATGGTGCTTTGTGCAAAGCAGTACTTGAAATATAAAAACAGAAGTGCCGGTACTCAGTACACCAGAGTGCATGCTTCCTACTGGGAAGTGCTGCTACTCTTCCATTAAATGTATTCCAATGTACAACCTTTGTTCTATCATAGGGTGACAAACTAGCATGGGCGAAAAATTCTGGACAATGAGTGTAAAAATTCAGGACCAAGGTTCAAAATTCAGGTAAAAATTCAGGACAGGGGGTCAAATTCAGGACAAAACTTGGGGACAAAAGGTAGGTTTTACATCCACATCAGAGGAGGTCAAGCAATAGTATATAAGTAGGTAAATAGACAACCACTTAAGTACAAGTCAAAATAAGTTTGTATTAGGTTGAGACAATCATGCACTTCACAGTTACAGTATGCGTGCAGCTTTGAGCAACTGTGCAGGTCTTTTGGTGGTGATAATAATCTATTTATATATGGTTACTGCACTTGATTGTCCAGTCTGAAATTTTGTTTACAATTCATGGTCATGAGCAAGCATGTTTGGTGAGAGAAATGGGCTGGAAATTCTGCTCAGATAGACATTGTGAGATGTAAAACGGCACGCATAGGATGCAACTAATTGGGACCTGCAGTGCTGGACTAGAGTGGAGTCGTCCGAGTGACCAGTTTTATGTGTCAGATTGCTTCAGGTGTTCCATTTCTGTTCAGCTGGTCATGACTTGTATTGGGGCTGGTACAGTATGGAGTGATAGAGAAGACCCATAGCGCACAGGTCTTGTGTGAGGGTGAGAGCATTAGGCAGGAAAATGGAGTTATTAACCAGCCTGCCGGAGCTATAATTGGCTGCACTCTGCTGAGTATTATTGGTATTATTGTGGGTCAGAGTGGGTAGATGGGTGTTGACATTACTATATAATGACCTGGCTAGCGGCTAGCCATACACCAGCCCTCCTTATTTTATCTGTATATTGGAAATAGTATACTGCTTGGGCTGTTTCATTTCTGTGAGCTTTAAACTGCAGATTGTCACTGATGCACAGAAGTGTGCTACAGACCAGAAACTGTATACATTGTTGAGGCATTATTGTAGGGCAGAAGGAGGCACTGTCTTTTACATACAGAAAGTTTTCTATTGAAATGGAAGGAAAATGCCAACATGCAGTTTTACTGATAAAACTATATAGCGCACAAATACTAATGTGTGAAAATGTGGTTTCGGCAAATATGTATAATTCGAACATTACCAAGTAAAGCGCCTTAATTGTTTTGATCCTATTAAAACTATGTTTCCAGCACACTTCTGAATTACAATTAAGTCGTCCATTTGAGGTTTCCTGTCTGCTGATATGTTTTGAAACATTTGCACAGTTTATTTACAGATATTTAAAAGTTGTTGTGTGTTACAAACAAACTGAAAGCTTTACATCCTTTGTTTTTGCACTCCCAAAAATATTTGGGAAAACATGGTGCATTCTACAACACATTTGTCAGTATATGTCAATTATATTAGCTCCTAAAGCATAGTAAATAATGACTTTACTGTGCACGAGAATACAACAATCTTTGATGGGGCTCTTCGATGATTCCCTCACCATCACCAACAGCGCCTCTCATCTCTCCACAGCCCCTCTCTCACATGTATTTGGTTTGTTAAATAGCCCTTCTCGTGCCAGTATACGATGCCATAGCACTTTACATCACACACACATACAGAGACACATGTGTAAACAGTTTATAGAGCATGTTACATACTGCAAAGGGCACTACAAGGTATAAGATGCACATGTCACCTATACTGGTAGGCATTTCCGAAGTGTGATTGGCCTGAAGAAGCACAAAATCAGGATTCAGAACATGACACAGTGTCTAGGGTTATCTTTAAAGAAAGGAATGTATTCCTACCCTAACAAACATCAGGATACTGAAAGACTGTGAAGAAAACCTTACTTTGTACCCTGTACCATGCAGCTTGCATGCAGCTCTTTGATGGCGGTTCATAGCTGACTTTGCTAGATTATGCATGTAACTTATGAACTGCACTGTAACAAAAGAATCTCAGTGACAAAAGTAGTAACACACTGAGTTATTCAATACTATTCTTTGATATGCATGGTACACATTCTTTGCAGCAGACATCTTAACCTTCTCTGCTACTTTCGATGATTCAAAACTCCCATCTCGCTCCAGCAGGTACATTAGTCACCAGACACTGGTGAACCACACCTGAATATAAGTGAGGCTGCTTTTATTGTTGCCTGAAAACTGCTGGATATAGAAGGAACATTGCAATGCCAGACTCCACTAACAAAATCGCCCCACCCCCTTTCCAGCCTCCCAGGGAAACGCCCGATGCTCGGTCAAGCCAGTCTCACCTTGCTACCACCCCCAATGGTGCCCTTCATCTTCCCAACTACCCTCTCTCATGTGTATTTAATTTATTTTATAGTGCTATTCATCACAAGTATGTAGGGCAGGGTGTCGGAGTGTGTTTCATCACACCCATGTGATATAGAGACAATGACTCATATAAATGCGAAAGTCAATGTATAGGAAATGTTACTTAAGATAATGGGGACTACAAAGTGCACACTGCCAGAGCAAAAAGAAGGAATACAGCACAAATTTTTGGTTTGCATAGAAAGCCCTCACTCACCAACCTGGTTGGCGACATGCTTCATCATCGGGCCCCACTGGGAGTGGCCGAATGCCACCCCAGTGTGCTTCAACGCCAGATTTACTGCGGAGCGGGTAATGTGAAGACGTGAGTGCTGTGTGATAGTGTTTGTAGTGAGATTTAGTGAGATAAAAAGATAGTGTATCAAAAATGATTTATTACTCGATCAATAGGACATATTAAAAACAAATGTGGTGGAAAATAAACCAAATACATTGTTTGGCTATTTCCAATAAATTTACAAGTGGGTCAACATGCTTCTGCCAGTGTTGGTTATGAATTACCTGGCATTCGTCAGGAACTGTGGTGGACTAAACCCTGGCGGTATGGGCACGCTAAGGCCCACCCTTACCTAGGGACGTGAAAGTGAAAAGGTAAAAAAGTGCAAAAAAGGGGATTAAATAATTCCCTTCACGGTACTCGCAATTAAGGAGACCACAAAAATTAAAATGCAACTGTGAAGAGCAAACAAAGACATACATGAAGAGACAGACATACAATTAGGTTTCTCTATTCAGAGGTATATCAGCGGTATCACGATTGATAGGTGACTTAGTGCTCTGGTCATTAAAAACACACTAGTAAGTAGCGGTAAATTAAACACCCATCCTATTAGTGGGTATTACTCTGCGCCAAGAGTGGGTAAATAGGTGCTTAGTCGATCAATAGACAAAGCCAAAGGCGGTAAACACTTAACTGGGACCCAGCGTGGCGTGTGTGCATGAAGGGATCAATGGGCCAAATGGCTAGTGACCCCACAAGCACTCAGTGCCAAAAAATGAAAACGGGCTTAAAAATATTCTCACTTGAATGGTGAGAGAGTATCACACCATGGACCTCGGGAGGGGGGTGGTGGCGAAATCGGCACACCCTTAAGAAAAATGAAAGGAAGTATTCAGCAGTAGATTTACAAGCGCTCTGTACTTAGCTCAAGTTGTTGGGAAGTTTGGACTTACGCCCTCGATGCTAGGCACCCACTGGAAACCTGCATGCACCCTCTGTAACCGGGTCTACCTGGCTCGAGAGGGAAATTGAAATGAACACAGCTTTATTGTACTCGAACACTTAGGTTTGTAGTTATATTAGAACGGGACAGGAGGTAGTATAACTAGCTCGAGAGGGGAAATGAAATAATGTTATGTTATGTTATATAGCTCTTTTAGAGCGCACGGCTACCCCAAGGGGTGTCCTGGCGCTTTGACAAAGAAGCCTGAAAACCAAAGAGACACAATAACAGCGAAACACAGCGGTCCTAGGATTTATGCCAAAAAGAGCATAGTCTTTAGCTCCTTTCTGAATGAAAGGAGACTATTGGCTTTGTGGAGAGTGATGGGAAGCTCATTCCAGCGGCATGCCGCCACATATTGGAAGGATCGTCCTCCCAACCGGGCACGTCTGATAGACGGTACATCCACTTTAGCCAACTCAGCTGACCGCAACATCCTCCGAGGCGTGTAAACATTGACGCTGCTAATAATCACTGCTATATAGTGATAGTGCGAACACTTAAGATTGTAGTTATGTTAGAACGGGACAAAATACAATGGAAACTGAACCGGAGATAAAAAAAACCATGGATTGAAGATCTTAAGTGGGTGCATGTACCAAAGGGAATTTTTACAATATATATGCACACAGTCGAGGGCGGATAATTATAGGACCTGGAAAACCTATCGCGCCTAAAAACATTATTTTACGTGCCAAATGTTGAATTACATGGAGCACAACAAAAAAACAAAAAAACACAAAAAAAAAAGCACAACCAAAAGGAGGCGAGGTAGTCAATATGCCCCCTAGTGTGCTTGGGTAAACAAATATGTCAGATGTGCATGGCTAGTAGGAAGGCAGAAGCCTATTACTTTACTGAGGATGAGGGTTATTTTAGTATTGATGACCACGGGATTTCATCATTGAGACCCTGTTTATGGGTACCTAAACGGTACACCCACCTTTGTTCCTTTTCAAAAAGTCTGTTCGTAATATTGGTGCCCCCATTAATCTGTTCTATTATAGTCCACCTGAGGTCGTTGGTGGTGTGGGTTGTCTGAAGAAAATGGTCACTCATTTTGGTTGTTGTTTTCCGGCACCTTATATTACTCCTGTGCTCGCATATTCTTTGTTTTATTTTTCTGGTTGTCATACCAATGTAGCGTAGCATGCAGGGACATGTGATTAGATAAATGACATTGGTTGAGTTGCAATTGATATGGACTCTTTGTGTCCAAATTTTGCCTGGTTCCAGTGAAAGTTGTTTCGTTGCGGTCGTCAGGTGGCAAACACTACAATTAGAGCAAGGGAAATGACTAACAATTCTTGGCAGACCCCATGTATCTGTGATGCTGCGGATCTCTGTTGTTGCAGTTTCTTTCGGTCTGGTGTGTACCAGAGAATCTTTTAGGCTGCGTCCCTTTTTAAAGGAGAACAATGGCTTTTGCCAGGCTTTTCTAGTGCTGGAGATTATCCTCCAGCTCCTGTTGATGGATTTCTTCATTAGGTTTGATAGGCTGCTGTATGTGGTCACACATGTTAGGGGTACTTCCTGTGTAGGTCTCTGGTTGGTCTCTAGAAGGACTTCACATGGCTGATTGCGTGCACGTTTGTATCCTTTGTTCAGGATGTGGCTCGGATACCCTCTTGCTTGCAGTTTCTCTGTGAGGCCTGAGGACTGTTCCTTGAAGTCTTGTACTTCGCTGCAGTTGCGCCTGATTCTAAGATATTGACCATAGGGTAGGTTTTCCTTCAATGGTGGTGGATGGAAGCTGGTAAATTCCAATAAATTATTTTTTGCGGTTGGTTTGTAGTGAGTTTTAGTTATCAACGATGTGCCATTGATTGAGATAACCACATCTAGAAAAACCACTTCTGTTTGATTATAGTATGAGTAAACTTCAAATTTTGGTCAGCAGTGTTAATCCATTTCAAAAAATCTTCAAGGTGGGCCATATTGCATTTCCAGATTAAGAGCAAGTCGTCTAGGTACCGCCTCCAAAAATAAATGGAGGGGGAGAAAGGTTTATCAGTTGGTAAGATGTGCTTGGTCTCAAAATCATATACATAAAGGCCCGCCACACTAGGGGCCAAAGGTCTGCCCATAGATGTACCAGTGCTTTGCAGGTAAAGTTGCCCCTTGTAAGCAAAGAAATTCTCTTTCAGGGCTATAGTGGCACAGTCAAGAATAAGCCCTTTAGGGGTGTTGTAATTCCAGGTGATTGAGTCAAGGGCAGAGCCTAATACTTTGATGGTGTCATCTTGGGGAATGCTAGTGTATAGGCTTTCTATGTCCAAAGTGACTAAGATCACCGTGCCTTCCTCAAAGGATATTTGTTGGAGGAGTTGGAGGAGACTCTTTGTATCCTTCAGATAAGTAGGGGTGTTCTGGATAATGGGTTTGAGGAATTGGTCACAGAAAACCGAGAGCGGTACGAGCAAAGACCCGATACCGGACACGATTGGTCTCCCTGGGGGTGGTAATTTATTTTTGTGTGTCTTTGGCAGCGTATAGAAGTATGGGATAATGCTGTCACTCTTACTTAGAAACTCAGCCTCATTTTTGGATGGATATCCATTCTCTTCAGCTCCCTTCACCAGATGGGTGATATGGCTTTGGAGCTCTACAGATGGATCCTGATTTAGGCAAGTGTAATTTTTGGTGTCATTCAGGAGCTCTTGACAGATTTTCTCGTAATCACTCGTGTTCTGGATCACTATACCACCGCCCTTGTCTGCGGGTTTCAGTGTTATCTCAGTGTTGTTCTTGAGATTTTCAAGGGCTTGGTACTCGGCAGTACTGAAATTGCCAAACGTAGTTGGTTCCTGGCATGTTTCAAGGTCTTGGAAAACAGCCTGTTCAAATGCTAAGATTGCTGCAGGTACCGTATGGGGAGGAGGGGTGAAAGTAGACTTTGGTCTAAGCCCCGTGTCGCCTTTGCGGGCTTCCTCATTAGGGTCTTCTTTTCCTTCAAAAAAGGCTTTCAATTTTAGTTTCCTGAAGAAGTCCGTTAATTCACAGTGTAACCTGAACTTGTCTGGATGAGCTGTGGGAACAAAGCTTAAGCCTTTTTCCAATACCCTCTCCTCTATTGGTGTTAACTCTTTGTCTGACAGATTTGTGATTAGACTTACTGGGCACTTGTTCCTGGTAGTGGTGCTTTGCTCCGTGTGTGGTTGCCTACTGGGTCGTCCGTTTCCCAGGAGACCTGGTTGGTTCCTCTCCTCTTCCCTCTTCCTCTCCGGCCCCTCTCTAAACAAGCATTGGAAATGCAATAGGTCTCGCAGCATTAGAGTTAGTGCTTTTAGAATTGTTTATGGGTTTTTTTTTTAAATCTTTAGCATTTTTGTTTCCTGTAGGCAATGCTAAAGAATTACAAAGAAAAAAAGCCATAAACAAATCTAAAAGCTCTAACTCAAATGCTCCGAGACCTATTGCACTGTGTGAGGGTGAGGGGTTGAGGGTGAGGGTGAGTGAGGGTGAGTGAGAGTGAGGGTGAGTGAGGGTGAGGGTGGGTGAGGGTGGGTGAGGGTGAGTGAGGGTGAGTGAGTGAGGGTGAGTGAGGGGTTGAGGGTGAGTGAGAGTGAGGGTGAGTGAGGGTGAGTGAGAGTGAGGGTGAGTGAGGGTGAGTGAGGGTGAGGGTGAGTGAGGGTGAGTGTGAGTTAGGGCAATGCAATAGGTCTCGCATTAGGAAAGTTTGAGCTATTGGTCTTGTAAATGACAATTTTTTTATTTATGTGTTGTTTTTGAAAATAGCTAAATTATTAGCTTTGTCATTTACAATGCCAATAGTTATAACTTTCGCAAATGTGACACCTATAGAATTTGTAATGCAACATGTTTTGTATTTACGTGACTTAGATGTATTGATATTACAAATAACGATGGCTTTTAATTTTTTTAATAATTAATACTTAAATAAAAGTCATTGTAATTTATAATGGCAATAGCTTAAACTTTTGTAAATAACATTTGTGAAGATTATGTTCAGTGTATTTTATTGTGACGAAAATCCAAGAACATATGTCAAATATTAACATCTTTTTGTTACATTTGTAATAAAGCTTGAAACATTGAGATAACATATTTGAACCAGTTGTTGTTGAATGGTTGAACAGATTGATGCTGTGGTGGAGCTCAGTGATGTTGTGGTGCCACAGAGTGATGCTGTGTTGGTGCTGAGTGATGCTGTATGCTATGCTATGTTTTGTTTTGCTATCCTATGTTTTGTTTTGTTATGCTATGCTGTTTTGTTATTCTATGCTATGTTTTGTTATGCTATGCTATGTTTTGCTATGCTATGCTATGTTATGCTATGCTATGTTTTGTTATGCAATGCTATGCTTTGTTATGCTATGCTATGTTTTGCTCTGCTATGCTTTGTTATGCTATGCTATGCTTTGTTGTGTTTTATTATGCTATGCTTTGTTTTGCTATGCTATGTTTTGTTATGCTATGCTATGTTTTGTTGTGTTGGTATGCTATGCTGTGTTTTGCTATGCTATTATGTTTTGTTATGTTTTGTTCAGCCATGCTATGTTTTGTTTTGTTAAGCTATGCTGTTTTGTTGTGTTTTGTTATGCTATGTTTTGTTATGTTATGCTATGTTTTGTTATGCTATGCTATGTTTTGTTTTGCTATCCGAAGCTTTGTTTTGTTATGCTATGCTATGTTTAGTTTTGCTATCCTATGCTTTGTTTTGTTACGCTATGCTATGTTTTGTTATGCTATGTTTTGTTGTGTTTTGCTAGGCTATGCTTTGTTATGCTATGCTATGTTTTGTTATGCTATGCTATGTTTTGCTCTGCTATGCTTTGTTCTGCTATGCTTTGTTATGCTATGTTTTGTTATGCTATGCTATCTATGCTTTGTTGTGTTTTATGATGCTATGCTTTGTTTTGTTATGCTATGTTTTGTTATGCTATGCTATGTTTTGCTGTGTTTGGTATGCTATGCTGTGTTTTGCTATGCTATTATATGTTTTGTTATGTTTTGTTAAGCCATGCTATGTTTTGTTGTGTTTTGTTATGCTATGCTATGTTTTGTTGTGTTTTGCTAGGCTATGCTTTGTTATGAGATGTTTTGTTATGCTATGCTTTGTTATGCTCTGCTTTGTTTTGGTATGCTATGCTTTGTTATGCTATGCTTTGTTATGCTATGTTTTGTTATGCTATGTTTTGTTATGCTATTCTAAGCTTTGTTTTGTTATGCTATGCTGTGTTTTGTTATGCTATGCTATGCTTTGTTGTGTTTTGTTATGCTATGCTATGTTTTGTTATGTATGCTATGGTTTGTTGTGTTTTTCTATGTTTTGTTTTGCTATGTTTTGTTATGCTATGCTTTGTTATGGTATGCTTTGTTATGCTATGCTTTGTTGTGTTTTGCTATGTTTTGTTTTGCTATGCTATGCTTTGTTATACTATTCTATGTTTTGTTTTGCTATGCTTTGTTTTGTTATGCTATGTTTTGTTATGCTATGGTATGTTGTGTTGTGTTTTGTTATGCTATGCTTTGTTATGCTATGCTATGTTTTCCTATCATATGCTTTGTTTTGTTATGCTATGCTATGTTTTGTTATGCTATGCTGGTGAGGGTGAGTGAGGGTGGGTGAGTGAGGGTGGGTGAGTGAGGGTGGGTGAGGGTGGGTGGGTGAGTGAGTGAGGGTGAGTGTTAGAGCAAGGGTGAGGGTGAAAGGGTTGTGAGTTTGTGTATCCTATGCTTTTTTTGCTATACCATGCTATGTTTTGTTATGCTATGCTGATGAGGGTGTATGAGGGTGAGTGAGTGAGGGTGAGAGGGTGAGTGAGGGTGTGTGAGGGGGTGTGAGGGTGAGGGCGCCATGGGGCCAAACGGGGAACGCTGTGATTTGCAAACCTAGACCTAATAGCAAATGTTCACATTAAGTATACATTGAGTGGCAGACAACATCCATCGTACTCTAAGCCTTGCTAGTTTGCTTGGCAGCCTCTAGCAGATACATCTAAACACTTGTAGTAGGGAGGCTCAGCTCTTCCCTCCCCACAGTCACCGTGTGTGGGCAGGCGAGCCATTCCAGGTGCTCTTCAAACAGCTATAACATTGCTATCGTCTTCAATGAGCACGATTACTCAATGTCCTCACAGAACAACAAAGCCCCTAACAGGAAAGGTCTACACCACGGAAGAAATAAGTAATATTGCCTTAAGTAAAACAAAAACTAGCCATTGACTAGCAGTAGGAAATGCGAAGGAATCCGGCGCGTGACTTCTATGTGCAGTGTTTGCTAACAGAGCACGGCAGAGGCAGGGGCAAGCGAAAACTCCATTTCCTATTCTAAAACAAGTTTTCGTGTCAGGAAAAATAAACCGAGAACACAATGCGTTCTTCCCCGTGGAGGAGTTAAAATATTTCACTGCACCACTTGGAGTTACATACGCATTATATAGATCCATGTATGCACTTACCGGTCTCAGAGGAGCCTCTCTCAAACGTGAATGCAAAGAACGCTGGGAGAAGCAGTGTGAGAACAGTGGGCCCTTACATGAAAAAAAATTTGCAAACATTTCTTTTTAAAAAATTTACACCTTTAATTAACAAAATATGGGTTTAGGAAAATAAAAAGTCAAGAAAAGGCGGGTTTAGTATAATAGGGCTGCCTTAAGACGAACGTCACGGATGCATTGTTTGTGTCCATTAGTACGTGGCTCAGAATGGGCCCAGAGAGCTGCTCTGTGTGTACTCTCCCATCTGATCTTCATTAACTGTGGTAAACACTGTAGTGAGGTCAACCCTTCCCCTACCCACACAAAACGAGGCACTACAAGCTGCAGAGCCTGCAGCCTGTCCTTGGCATGTTTCAGAGAGAGACATACATGACGCCAGGAGAACCAGCACGGAGTGGCATTGGGCCCCAAACCTGAAGAGCTCCAAATATTCCCACGCTATCTTACTCTCTTGAAGGGGAACAAATGGCAGAAAGAGGGCCCTGGGGCCCCGCAGAACAGGAAGCACACAATCCAGGCATCGGGCACCTTCTGGGGATATGTAAATGGATTATGCAAAGGCACGGGATGACTTCCTCTCAAACGGGCAATTGATTAGCACGTCCACTCTAATCTGCAGCACCGAGGCCAGTCCCAAACACAGCGCAGCGGCGGCTGCATTTCAGACAAACATCATTATTTTTAATGCGCACACTGGTAAAAACTGCATGGGACAAAGTGAACAGCAGAAAGAGCATCAGATGAGAAAACCTGCCCGCAAACTAAAACTATGCCGTGCACTTTTAGCCAACGCACTTAAAATGCATGAAGGCAACTCTTCTGAAACAAGCTGGAGGAGCGGCGGCAGTTCAGCCGAACTACATAAAATGTGCTTCTGTCATACCAGAGAGTGCTCGGAGTCTAAACAGGCCGGGGCAGGAATTCCTGGAGTCAAATAATTTGAATGTTTACAGCGTGACAGAAAAGAGCTGCATGCGCCATTGTTGACTGGCCGCCGTGTTAAAAGTGAAAGCGGGTGCCGCGCTGAAACCTAAGCGGCGCCCGGGATAGGGAGGGGGCGGGCGCCCTTGTTGACTGCTATTAATGTAAAAGGGTGCATTTTCGTAGGTCTGCGCGTAATTTAAATTAAAAAAATAACCAACAGGCAAGCATAGGGTCAGATTGACAACATGCAATATTATCAAGTGTCAGAAAGACAGCTATTTCAAAAGAAAGAAAACAAGCTGGGAGGGGGGCGGGGGGAACGTCGAGGGCAGGCAGGATGACTCAGGGGAGGGGGCGGAGCGGGGCAGAGCGGCATGTGGGTGTGAAGAAGCCGGGCCTTTGAAGTGAAGCTAAGCTTCACTTCAAAGGTGTCGGAGGAATGCGGGCGGCTGTGCACGCGCTTTTAAGCTCAATGCACATGCGCATTGAGCTTAAAAGTCACGGGCACTGCAAGGAATCGCCACGATTCCTTGCAAGTTAGATAAAGAGTCGATGAGCCCCTATAGTCTCGTTTGCTCGATGCGCATGCGCATCGACAGGCGAGACCTAAAAAGGAGGTTGGTATTGGTTCTGAAAGTGGGGTTGCATGAAGGCAGGGTTCCAACCCATGAGTGAAAACTGGGGTTGTTGAAAGGGGAACGGTGGGGGCCCGCATCCTGGTGGTGGTGCTGGTGGCCATTGTGGTTGTTGATTGTAATATCCTGATCTACCCCGATTCCCTCTGTTGCCTCTTCTCCGGCCCTGTCGGTTGGAGCCGGCGCTGGAGCCACTGCTGTTAGATGAATTGTCATCAGAGTAGTGAGAGTTGTTGCTGTTCTTGATAGGAGGTGTAAAATTGGGGTCAGCATACGGGTAGATTTGATCAAATTCGAATTTTTTCAGGTCTTTTTGGAATTTGGTGACCATGGACTGCATCAGGTTTTCTTTGTATTCATTCAGTTCACAATTGATTTCATCTAGTTTTTTCTTATAGCCAGTCACAGTGGTTTTGAACTGTGACTCTGTTTCTTGGATTTCGACCATCAACGGCGTAATGCAGTCTTGATTATTAATACGAGCCAATCACGCGTGCAGTGCCACACGATCATGGCCCATTCTTTCCGGAATGTGGCATCATTCAAGAAAATGCGGGGCACATTCGTTATTAGAAGACCTCTCGGTGCTGTGTTGGAAATCAGATATTGTTTAAGTATTGTTCCATGTAATATAGTGCGGATTCTATCTCGTTTCTGTTCAGTGAGTTTGTCCCATTCCGAGGTGTGAGCTATAGCTTGTGAGATCGCAGGGTCTGCAAAAAGAGAGGTATCAGAGAGGATAGCCTCTATTTCGGATTCAGAGTAGGTAAGACCAAGGTTCGCCATGGTGTGGAGGTCAGATTTTCTTTAAGGATAGGCAGCGAGGGAATAAGCGTGTAGATATTCCCTGGCCGAAAAAAATAATTATATATATATATATATATATATATATATTCACTGAAAAAACCATAGGTTATAGACCATATATAGTTAGGAATTAGCATTTAAAAAACCTTATTTTACTCACACAAAACCATTGAAATTCCATATATAGTTAGTTGCACTAACTATATATCGCGCACCCGCAATCCACTGCTGATCATGTCACATATTACATCATTCATGACATGGTCAGTGACATCACTGATGACATCACTGATGACATCTCAAATGACATCACTGATGACATCACTGATGACAACATCCAGTGACTGTATGTTTCTGTAAAGTTAAAATATGTCTTACATATTGAAGAATGAGTGGATGTATAAGTGTCTGGATGAAGGATTTAGTAGGTGCGTGACTGACTGTATGAGTGAGTGATTAAATATGTCTCACTGAATGCATGGGTTAGTGACTAAACTGTCTTAATTTGTGCATCATTATGTCTGTTGTGATGTAAACTGCTGCATGTGTTGATCATTAGCTATACGAGAGGCTATATGTGTTATCAATTGGTTGCCCAAGTATTTCTATGGGAGATTGAGTTTGTGTGGGGGTGGCTGTAAGGTGTGTGACTCTGTGCATAGATGTGTGAGCAGTTTATTCACTAGGTGTATGAGTTCAAGAGTGCATGTGGAAACAGCTACATGGGCAGTTGACTGTGTGCATGAGTGTATTGATGAGTGAATGGATATCTCAATGCTACATGTCATACTAAATACATATGTAAAACACAGTACATGTGAGAGTTGGCATATATAAATAACTGTGCATGAGAGCCACTGAATGAGTGATTGGTTGTATCGATCATTGTGAACTTGTATCAGGGATTGTATAAGAGAGTAAATATGTGTTAGTATATGTTTCAATAAGTAAGGTGTGTTTAACTGTATAGTTGAAGAAATGGAGGTGAGATTGTTTCTTTGCATGACTGACTGGGTGTGTGAGTAACTCCATGGATGAGTGGCAGTGTGTGAGTGTATGTATGTATTTTAATGCTTATTAAGCGCAGCTGTCACCCAGCGGGTATCAGTGTGTGAGTGTCTGTATACACTGAGTGTATCTAAGGTTATATTAGAGTCTGAAGAGGTTTATCGTATTAGCACAAGAATGATGTCAAATGAGATGTCATCAGTGATGTCATCAGTGATGTCATTTGAGATGTCATCAGTGATGTCACTGACCATGTCATGAATGATGTAATATGTGACATGATCAGCAGTGGATTGCGGGTGCGCGATATATAGTTAGTGCAACTAACTATATATGGAATTTCAATGGTTTTGTGTGAGTAAAATAAGGTTTTTTAAATGCTAATTCCTAACTATATATGGTCTATAACCTATGGTTTTTTCAGTGAATTTCAATGGTTTTTTAATAGCAAATATCATAAGCTGTCGAATGTCAAGTACGTGGTAAGTAAAAACATTTTCGTGTTTATGCACACTGATCTGCTTTGAATGCTGCCCCCCACCCCTCATTTCTATTAGGAGTACTCTCTCTTTGCAGATAGTGAAGGGTAGTTAACGCAGGCCTTTGCCCCCGTTGTAATCCGTCGTGCCTGCTTCTCTCTCCATTTGATTGATTGTTCTCTTTGGTTCATTCTCTATTTACAAACAAGCACAGAGTCGCAATACTCTGTTTAGTCTTTGCAGATAGCGAAAAATCGTGTAAAAAAAGAAAAGGAATCGAGCAAAATCAGTAGGCCACTAATGGGATCTCTTTTTGACCTCCCTAAAATAGAAACATTAGGAACAACCTGTTGATAATACCAATGTGTATGTACATAAGCGGCGTTCATTTGTGTTCACAGTACCCCTTCTTGATTGTTTGAATCGAGCATTGAATTGTTCGAAGTTGGTTCTCTTAAGAATCTTCTCTGCCTGCAAACGAGGAAGAATAGGAATATTCTCTCTCCCTTTGCAGATAGTGAAGGGTAGGTAACGCAAACCTTTAACACGTCGTGCCTATTTCGTTCCTCATTGATTGATTGTTTCCCCAAACATTGACTGTTTGGGAATTGGTTCTTTTTGGAGGTATTCCCTGTTTGCAAATATACGTAGGAAAATCTTTGCAAATAGTGAAAGGGTACGTAATGCGGACCTTTCTCCCCCGTTGTAATCTGTCATGCCTATCTACTCCCCACTGATTGATGCACCTGTTTCGCCCGGACCATTTACTAGAGATACGTCATCTGGCCCGACCAGAGAGCACCCCTAGTGAAAAGGACATATGCAATAATAACGAAGTGATCACTGTATCCTGTTAACAGAAACTTTAGCATGAAACAACCTGGAAAGAAAAGAATAGGAAAACGAAAATCAGTAGGCCACTGATGAACATAAACTTTTATTAAACAACGAACAAAGAAACGATAACATAACGTAATGATAAAACCTATTAATGTCCTAGAAACAAGAAAACGTTAGAAATATGCCAGTGGTGAGAGACCAGAAAAACAGTAAGAGAAACCAAATCACCCCTCGCTGTCCCACCGCCTGCCACGCCAAAAAAATCGATAGACTAGGGAAAATGCAAGTCAGTAGAACATCCGCCCCCACTCTGGAAACTTCCAAGGTGGGGCAGGGTTGCGGCTACGCCCAGCCGGGAGCAGCCCATATAAGGCGGATCCTGCTGCCACGCCTCGGCCAGGAGATCCTAACGTAGGGTGTAGCCGGAGGAGAGGCCGAGGCCAGCGGGACCCGGCCAGGGGATTGCCTTTACAACGCTGAAGAGTTTCAGGGGGGGGGGATGTCTCCTCGACCCTCCCCTCTCTCTCCCAGTCCGGCCGCGGTGGCCCTTGAGAGTTGCAGGTAGTCCCGCCACATGCTCTTCCGGTCCGGCCACCAACGGTCGGGGGGCCGAGGCCGACGGGATCCGGCTGCAGCCGATAAACCAAGAAACCCGTTCATGGGGCCAGAGCCAGGGGCGTCCGGCCGACATCCACCGGAAGCCCGGCCCGAAGACGGACGGGACACTTCTTCTCTCTTGAATAATGGCTGCGACAACACTGGGGGGGGATGTCTTGCACATGCCTCCGACCCCCCCCCTCGTCCTCATTGCCTGGTCCGGCCATAACAAATCTCAAGCGAGACGCCGTGGGGTGCACTGGGAGGGAGAGACGATGCGAACAGGCCTCTCCCGCCTCCCCAGTGGAGGCTTCCCACCTGCACCCTCAGCGCTCCAAGCGCCCGGAAAAGGGTTCTTCCACTGTGGCGATGCTGCAACGTCTCGCCCGGCAGGGTGGAGCCCGTCCGCTCATTTGACCCCGCGATCACCAGTAGCTACCGAACTCTCAAAATGGCGGTCGACCTGGCAAGAGCGGGCCCAGCATAAAGAAATGGCCCGGTCACTGGTTGACTCCACCACCGTAGTCCTCCACGACCTTGAAGATTCTACAGGAGCCGCGGGAGTCTCCGACCCCCGCAGACACCCCCGATGGGGAATGACTGCCATGATCGCCCGTGGAGTGACGAAACTGTATCCGCGGGACGTCGGCGCTCCCATGCTGGCGCCAGCCTCACTTTGAATTACTAGAATCCTGCAGACCTCAGTTCCGGTGAAAGCACAGTGTGACCCGGTAGGAAAAATTGTTGCACCCCCTCCCCTTTTTGACTGATAGTTCAAACCACCGATCCTTTCCTTTGCCCTTTTAACGGAACTTTGGACTGCCTCCCCCTCTTTTACATTTTCTAGAGAAAACAAAACATTAACCACTACATTAGCATAGCAATTGACACCAGAACTGTTTTCAAATTGAAAACCAACAACATCTTCAACAGAATCCTTTTTGTTTCTGCTGTGACCCTGCTACAGCACAGGCATTGTCCCCAGCAGTAATTCTGCAATGCCGGTAAGAATAGCTGTGGTGCCTACTGGACTCACTCACCCCCGCGGCGCCCCACGCCGTTATTTGCTGGGCGGCAACTTACTAGACATCACCTTCGTGACATCCAGATTTCAGCGCTTTCTGCTGCCTTGGAACTATTCGCACAACAGACCGCTACTGACAATCCACCCCCCGCGGCGCCCCACGACGTTATTTGCTGGGCGGCAACTTACTAGACATCACTTTCGTGCCATCTAGATTTCAGCGCGTTCTGCTGCCTTGGAACTATTCGCACTACAGACTGCTACTGACGACCCACCCCCAGGCAACATCTTCTGAATTTTCATAATTTGAAAGAACTAGTAACATGTCCTCATCAGGAATTCAAAAGAAATTGCCACGGTCTCTTCGTTGTTTAAATGTTTTTACTGTTTTTGTTTTGTTGTATATATTTATATGTTATTAAAGTTTTATATTCCTACTACTTTGTTGGAGTGCTATATATTTTTAATGTGACACATAATTGTAAAAACTTTGATGTACAAAGAGTCATTCCTGGAATCTTCCGCTTCAGGCTCGGTCCCCTCCCCAATCACAATACAGGATGGTTTTCAGATAGTAGGAACACGTGTGGTGTGACGGATCTCATCGGGTGTGGGCCTTGATCTACTATAACTCCTTTAAAGAGGGGTGATTCTTTACAGCTGGAGCCATAAACTACATCTGCAGGGCTAGCTGATAGCCTGGACAATCGGACACAGAGGAAGAGGAGTGTCAGAGGGTGCGGTAGTGAATAGGGCGAAAGGGAGGTGTCGGGCGGGCACAGAGTGTGATTCTCAGGGAAGAGCAGCGCAGATGGGGGGAGGTTTATTGCCCATGCATAAGACAGAGAGCGGGGGTGACCAGTGCCTGGGGAAGATGCTTGCGAGGGTGGGGAGCCATGCTACGAATCGACAGCGTGCAGAGAGTGGGTCTGGTCAAGGCATCTAAAATGGCTGCCGTGCACGACAAAAGTGTGGCATTTCAAAAAAGGCAAGATGGCGCAAACAATGTTTTTCAACACTTCCTCATTTCCTTCGAATCGAACGTTAACAGACGTTGGTGCATATTACCAAAGTTAAGCGATATTTATCGCTAACGATGCTTACCAACGAATTTTTTACCGCTAAGCATCGTCAGAAATTATCGAAGATAAACCTTGCTATTATCAAGGTTTATCGCAAATGCGATAAAAAACGGCCGCAATGCATGAATATCGCTAAAAAGTCAGCGATATTCATGCATTACCGAGCTAATGCTCTTAGCCATGTTATCCACCTCCCATTGGATAACATGGCTAAGAACTGCTCAGGGCAGGTATAACTTTTTGGAGATATTCGCGCTTAGCGCGAATATCTCCAAAAGTTGGTAATAGGAGATAGATATCTTGCATGTTGTAATGCAAATTATTGTGGTATATGGAACTCATACCATAATCTCTCAGGAAAGCAGAAACTGATCCTTTTGGGACCGCCTGAAAAGGCCTACGGGGGGAGGGGTACTCTACTTTGCCCCCTTTTCACGTTCCGAACTATTTTATTTTACTCTCTTCTGTAATTTCACAAAATAGCAGCGATAAGATGCATCGGAGACACACAGTGAGAGAAAGGAGGCCGGAGATGAAGAAGAGATGTCAAATACACATTGGAGATAATATAGTGGCAGAAGGGAAGTAAATATGAGTAAACTTACCATGTAACATAAAAATGTTGCACTCTATACTATAAGTCTCATTTTATACTACAATCACTTCGCTACAACCTCATAAATTAAAAATAAAAATGAATAATGTCTCAAACAATTTTTGATTTCTAAATATAAATTTATTCTTCAGAATTTTCTAAATTTGAAAGAACTAGTAACATGTCCTCATCAGCAATTTCCTCATGAAAAGTCTGCAATGATGATTCTTGTAACTCTATGGTCTCCAAACATTCGATAAATTCGCCATCAACAGATTGATCAAAAAAATCATTCAAGTCATCTCCTCCTTGTGACAATATTTCATTATTGGTGCTGTCAATTTCAATCAATGTAGTGGAATCATTCAAGTCATCTCCTCCTTGTGACAATATTTCATTATTGGTGCTGTCAATTTCAATCAATGTAGTGGAATCATTCAAGTCATCTCCTCGTGACAATATTTCATTATTGGTGCTCTCAATTTCAATCAATGTAGTGGAATCATTCAAGTCATCTCCTCCTTGTGACAATATTTCATTATTGGTGCTGTCCATTTCAATCAATCTAATGGAATCATACAAGTCATCTCCTCCTTGTGACAATATTTCATTATTGGTGCTCTCAATTTCAATCAATGTAGTGGAATCATTCAAGTCATCTCCTCCTTGTGACAATATTTCATTATTGGTGCTGTCCATTTCAATCAATCTAATGGAATCATACAAGTCATCTCCTCCATGTGACAATATTTCATTATTGGTGCTCTCAATTTCAATCAATGTAGTGGACAATTCAAAAGAAATTGCCACGGTCTCTTCATTGTGAGCCATTTTATTTTGAAATTGCTTGCTGTAAATTGCAGAAAAAAATAATCACTTTCATTTATCGTTTTTAGTAATACATAATATAAAACTAACTTTATCAAGTATTTAGTATAACAGAAAGGACTGCAAATAAATAACAGAAAACATTTTTCAAATTATCTTCAAGTGTACAACATAGTTCCCCTTACAAATTAACAACTCACCTTTTTAAAAGTAGGAGAAGTGTTAGTACTGTGTAAACCAAACACCAGAAATTCACCACCAAAAATTCCTCACAAATGTACCTCAGACAGTAGTATCACAAAATGGCTGTGGTTTCCTCTCATTTGACATATATACATAACCAATTAACTTTCATCACACACAAATACAAAACCAAAGTAACATTTTAATTGGTTCTAAATTTCAACACTTTCAAATGTGTTTTCCCCATGCAATTTTCCATAGGACATTTACATACGTCTACAGCCTGAATGGCTGAACGGAATTACACCAAACTTGGCAAAATGGTACATTAAACCTAAGAGGTCAGGAAGGATCTACTATGCCCCCTTATGGTCATTTCCCCCTTCGCTTTGGCCTCCTCTTGTCTCTCGATCCTACCGAGAGACAAGATGGCGGCCGCTACGGACTGTTTGGAATGTTGACAGACGCCGGAGAACCAATCAGCTTCGCAAAGCTCCGTAACGCGAAAAGTACGCGAAGCGGAGCGCTGTTACAGATATATATCTTTTTTTGAACGTTAATTTCTCAAAATCCACTGGAGCACATATATTGAGACCTAGCAAAGGCACATCGGGCTACCAGTCCCTAATATTTTGCCAAGTTTCGTGCAAATCCATTCAGCCGTTCGATTATTGACATTTAGATACGTCTACAGCCTGAATGGCTGAACGGAATTACACCAAACTTGGCAAAATGGTACATCAAACCTAAGAGGTCAGGGAGGATCTACTATGCCCCCTTATCGTCATTTGCCCCTTCCCTTTCGCCTCCTCTTGTCTCTCGATCCTACCGAGAGACAAGATGGCGGCCGCTACGGACTGTTTGGAATGTTGACAGACGCCGGAGAACCAATCAGCTTCGCTTCACAAAGCTCCGTTGCGCGAAAAGTACGCGAACTGGAGCGCTGCCCGGTCCGCTGTTACAGATATATATCTTTTTTTGAACGTTAATTTCTCAAAATCCACTGGAGCACATATATTGAGACCTACAAAAGGCACATTGGGCTACCAGTCCCTACAATTTTGCCAAGTTTCGTGCAAATCCATTCAGCCGTTCGGGCTAAAAGTGAGGCCAACCGCCCTATGGAAAACTCAATGTTAAAAACACGTTTTGGGACCCCCCTTTTTTCCCAACCCCCCCTGGACGAACCCCCCCCCAATTTTCAGGGGCTGCTCAGAAACAAAATGTGCCATTTTCCTGAAAATTTCAGCCAATTCCGTCCACAAACGCCAAAGTTATTAGACATAGAATTTTCAAAAAACCCATAGAGAAAAAATCCTAACTATATATACCTGACCGCCAGTAGGTAATATATATACATATATATATACTCTCACAGCTGTGCCATGCTAAATTCAGTTCAACAAAAAGAGAGATAGGGAAAAGCAAAAGCACTCTTAGTCCCCAAGTATATCATACATAACAAGAAAAGAGTGTAAATGGTTTGCAGGTAACACTGCCAGAGCAAAAAGAAGGAATACAGCACCAATTTGGTTTGTATAGAAAGCCCTCACTCACCAACCTGGTTGGTGACTTGCTTCATCATCGGGCCCCACTGGGAGTGGCCGAATGCCACCCCAGTGTGCTTCAACGCCAGATTTACTGCGGAGCGGGTAATGTGAAGACGTGAGTGCTGTGTGATAGTGTTTGTAGGGAGATTTAGTGAGATAAAAATGTCTTAATTGTATCAAAAATGATTTATTACTTGATCAATAGGACATATTAAAAACAAATGTGGTGGAAAATAAACCAAATAAATTGTTTGGCTATTTCCAATAAATTTACAAGTGGGTCAACATGTTTCTGCCAATGTTGGTTATGAATTACCTGGCATTCGTCAGGACCTGTGGTGGACTAAACCCTGGCGGTATGGGCACGCTAAGGCCCACCCTTACCTAGGGACGTGAAAGTGAAAAGGTAAAAAAGTGCAAAAAAGGGGATTAAATAATTCCCTTCACGGTACTCGCAATTAAGGAGACCACAAAAATTAAAATGCACCTGTGAAGAGAAAACAAAGGCACACATGAAGAGACAAACATACAATTAGGTTTCTCTATTCAGAGGTATATCAGCGGTATCACGACTGATAGGTGACTTAGTGCTCTGGTCAATAAAACACACTAGTAAGTAGCGGTAAATTAAACACCCAACCTATTAGTGGGTATTACTCTGCGCCAAGAGTGGGTAAATAAGTGCTTAGTCGATCAATAGACAAAGCCAAAGGCGGTAAACACTTAACTGGGACCCAGCGTGGCGCGTTTGCATGAAGGGATCAATGGGCCAAATGGCTAGTGACCCCCAAGCACTCAGTGTCAAACGGGATTAAAAATATTCTCACTTGAATGGTGAGAGAGCATCACACCATGGACCTCGGGAGGGGGGTGGTGGCAAAATCGGCACACCCTTAAGAAAATGAAAGGAAGTATTCAGCAGTAGATTTACAAGCGCTCTGTACTTAGCTCAAGTTGTTGGGAAGTTTGGACTTACGCCCTCGACGCCAGGCACCCACTGGAAACCTGCATGCACCCTCTGTAACCGGGTCCCGAAGGTACAGCGCAGAGTTTTGCAAGCATGATAAGTAAGCCCGTAGGGCGGAGGCGGACGCTTCCGGGGTGGGCGTGGCCAGCGTCAGAGGACACGGTTCACCCAATCGGAAGGCACGCTCGAGTGAGGATGAGCATGTAGCTGCAAAAGAGCTAGAGCGGGAGATAGTCTACCTGGCTCGAGAGGGGAATTGAAATGAACACAGCTTTATTGTACTCGAACACTTAGGTTTGTAGGTATATTAGAACGGGACAGGAGGTAGTATAACTAGCTCGAGAGGGGAAATGAAATAATCAAAGCTATATAGTGATCTTGCGAACACTTAAGATTGTAGTTATGTTAGAACGGGACAACATACAATGGAAACTGAACCAGAAATATAAAACCATGGATTGAAGATCTTAAGTGGGTGCATGTACCAAAGGGAATTTTTACAATATATATGCACACAGTCGAGGGCGGATAATTATAGGACCTGGAAAACCTATCGCGCCTAAAAAATTCTTTTACGTGCCAAATGGTATATTTCATGTAGCACAACAAAAAAACACAAAAACACAAAAAAAAAACACAACCAAAAGGAGGCGAGGTAGTCAATATGCTCCCTAGTGTACTTTGGTAAACAAATATGTCAGATGTGCATGGCTAATAGGAAGGCAGAAGCCTATTACTTTACTGAGGATGAGGGTTATTTCAGTATTGATGACCATGGGATTTCATCATTGAGACATTTTTGGACACTGAGTGCTTGGGGGTCATTAGCCATTTGGCCCATTGATCCCTTGCACATGCGCCACCCTGGGTCCCAGTTAAGTGTTTACCGCCTTTGGCTTTGTCTATTGATCGGCTAAGCACGTATTTACCCACTCTTGGCACAGAGTAATACCCACTAATAGGTTGGGTGTTTAATTTACCGCTACTTACTAGTGTGTTTTTAATGACCAGAACACTAAGTCACCTATCAATCGTGATACCTCTGATATACCTCTGAATAGAGAAACCTAATTGTATGTTTGTCTCTTCATGTGTGTCTTTGTTTTCTCTTCACAGGTGCATTTGAATTTTTGTGGTCTCCTTAATTGGGAGTACCGTGAAGGGAATTATTTAATCCCCTTTTTTGCACTTTTTTACCTTTTCACTTTCAGGTTCCTAGGTAAGGGTGGGCCTTAGCGTGCCCATACCGCCAGGGTTTAGTCCACCACAGGTCCTGACGAATGCCAGGTAATTCATAACCAACATTGGCAGAAACATGTTGGCCCACTTGTACATTTATTGGAAGTAGCCAAACAATTTATTTGGTTTATTTTCCACCACATTTGTTTTTAATATGTCCTATTGATCAAGTAATAAATCATTTTTGATACAATTAAGACATTTTTATCTCACTAAATCTCTCTACAAACACTATCACACAGCACTCACGTCTTCACATTACCCGCTCCGCAGTAAATCTGGCGTTGAAGCACACTGGGTGGCATTCGCCCACTCCCAGTGGGGCCCAATGATGAAGCATGTCAACAACCAGGTTGGTGAGTGAGGGCTTTCTATTCAAACCAAATTGGTGCTGTATTCCCTCTTTTTGCTCTTGCAGTGTTACCTGCAAACCATTTACACTCTTTTCTTGTTATGTATGATATACTTGGGGACTAAGAGTGCTTTTGCTTTTCCCTACCTCTCTTTGTGTTGAACTGACTACAAAGTGTAATCATTCTTTCATCCATCATTCAGTCTTTCACCATTCATTCTGTCCTTCCATCTGTGTGCCCACCCAGATCTGAACATATTCAACCATTTCCAAACCTATCCATCACGTATCCTTCCATCCATCCTATCACTCATCCATCACTCCCTCCACCCTTTCACTCATCCATCCATTATCCATCCATTCACCCTTTCACCCTATCCACCCATACACTCATCCATCCACTCTTTCATCCATTCATCCATTCAATCATACATCCAGACATTTACACTTTCACCCTTCCAGCCATCCTTTCACTTACTCATCCATTCACCCAGCCACTCATCCTTCCACCCATTCACCCTTTCAGTCATCCATCCATTTTCCCTTTCTCTCTCCATCCCCCTTTCACTTAGCCATCCATCCTTCCATGCTCCCACCCATCCATCTACTCATCCACTCATGAATTCATCCAATGACCCTTTCACTCATTGAAGAACCGGGTTATTTAAGTCCCGGCGGCGCCAGGGGAAACGCCCAAAGTCTCCGGGTCCACCTGTCTTAGAATACAGAGACACGGGGTACTTCTTGGTGACGTCAAAGATCAAATTTATTGGCTGCAGCCAGTAACAGAGATCCTAGAAGTACAACACGGTGTATGTTCTCAGGAGACTGCTCAACTTTACAAAGCAAGCCATCCCCCTTTATACAAAAAATTGTGCTTCAGGCAAACATTCCTCATTTACAGTTTGACTACTCACATGTTTCCACGACAAAAGCAGGAGCATGATGACAAGCCCATTTTTCAGTTTGTCCAGCCCAAAATCAATCATTGGTAAAACTTAACATTCTTCATCAGACAGGTCGAACGGACCCATAATAAAAACGGGCACATCCCCATCGTAAATAGGCCATAAAGAAGGAACAGAAACAGATGAGAAGCAAGATAGAAAGGTGTGTGCGTGTACCATAAAATCAGCAATGTCCTGCTCTTTGATCTCTATCTTGACCAGCTAAAGGGCAAGAACTGGTTTGGCAAGGTCAGCTTCAGGCAGCAGGGTCAGTTCCCTTCAGGTCAAACAGGAGTCAGCACAAACTCAAGCTAGGGTGTACTTGTCCCAGAGACTTGTTCAGACACAGTCATAGGCCTATGTGAGGGCAACCACAAAATGGCTGCCATGCACAAAATGGAACCCAAGGGTTTCAGAACGAAATCGTCAAATACACAGTGAATCCATCAATGTAACATGACGGAAACACTCATGCTTGCTGAGCTCACTGTTTACGGTTCGCTGTTACCAAATTCGTAACAGAACCACGACCATTATGACCCAGGGTCAGAATTCACGGAACCTCAGACCCTCCCTACATAGACAATAACCTAAACTCACGTCAATCTGAATCCAGGTCTATACTCATCAGATCATCAAGATGTTGCTGTAGCATCATCCTAGTACTTAGTAACTTTCTCTGGACAGGTCTCCACGAGCACGAAGTAGCACAAAGGCCACATATAGCAGGAGCACACTGTACGCAAAGACAGAACAGGAAAAGGATAGCTAATACCATCCCAATGATCATCAGAATCTTCCATCCCCAAGTGGATAACAATCCCCAAAACCATCCCATCAACGACCAATCTCCTTCGTCCACATGCACAGACTCGGAGATCTTATGTAGCTTGGAAATGGGAAACATCCTTTACCACGCGGATTTTACTCCGCGTAGCCTTTACAACGCGTCCCTTACAACGCAAGTCGTTACCACGACTTGCGCTGGAGGGCGCTAAAGGATTAAAAATAGTAAATATACTATCCCAACACCTTCCCTAGTGTCCACGGGGACTGGTGTTAGAATAGTAAATTATACTATTCGAAATCAGCGCCCCCAACGCAAGTCGTGGTAACGACTTGCGTTGTAAGGGACGCGGTGTAAAGGGATGCGTTGTGACGGTACGCGTCGTACCGTCATACATCCCTTGGAAATGGCTTGGTACACTGTCGGAGCGTTGTCTGGAATAAAAACGCAGCAGCTCGATTGAATTAATTTACATACCGCTCCTCTATCTGCAAGTATGACATCTAACGCAACCCTGTTCTGAAGAGTCATAAGGCGATCTGACTGGAGCTCAGCAGTCAAGTTACTAAGGGCACCGGCAGTTTCAACTATGGTGGACTCAACCACTCTTGTCAATTGCCGTTTGTTCCTGCTGTTAACCATAGGTCCCCAAAACGGCAGAAAACCCTTCAGAAAATCTCCCAATTCTTGTCCTGCAGTATCTTCCTTACTGAAGACACCTCTAACAATTCTCGTCTTGTGGTAATCTGCCGCAGCTGTATACGTAGGAGGCAACAGGAACGAGACAAAACATGTGCCCGAGAAATCAGGGGGCAACCATGTGTATGCTCTATCGTAACAGATGAAATAGGTACCCTTAGCTGCTAGGAACGATGGGGAAGTCTGGGATGCAAAAACATACGTCTCAGTGCAGATACTCTTCCCTAACTGAGCTCTCGGATTCTTGCCATTACCTTGCAGACAGTAATGACCCTGATGGGGTACAATCCAAATCGGAGAGGATCTTTTCGCTTGCTGGTTCTTACTCAGACTAGCTCCATATCCGGTCACGTTCCATCCAATATACGCTAGTGTCTCATCTCTCGGGATAGTCTCATAGGAACTAGCTCCTTTAATCATATCGACTATTCCCTTAACTAGAGCACTATTCTTTGGATTGTCTTTCACAGAACGTAGGGGGTAGACTTCACGAGCATAGATGAACATCGTTCTGTATGCCCCTAACGGAACCATTATAGCTGAATGTCAGGAGCAGGTAAGGAATACCTTTATCGGTAGTATGGGGCATAAGGCCACACACCCAACAATTTGTCATGTTCACTACTAGCTGGTGTTGGTGCAGAAGCTGAACAAAGGAGTTATTAACGAATTCCAACCTCCTAATGGACTCATGTTCAGGCAGAGGATGAAAGGAATGTGAAGAGACAGTAGAAGAAGGTATGGGCTGTGTAGTGGGTGCAAACGTCTCTTGAAAAGAGAATATAATATATCCCATCAAGAATATCATCAAGCTAAGTAACATGAAAAGACATAATATCAAAAAACACTTTCTACTCATAATTCGGCACATTTTGCTATTAAAACTAATTTCTTCAACAGGTCTCTCCATCTCGAAAAACTCCATCCTCTAACGGTGCTGCTCGCGGCTGTTGGGTCTTCCGTGCTAAGGAATGCGTCTGTCAGTCCAGGGAACGCCCTAGCACCAACCAGAACCGTCGACCTTATGTCTTCGGCTTGCACTCTCAAGTCTTTACACCGCGACCCTACAGCTGAACCCGGATGGCGGTTCGAAAAACAAAAATCGGCCAAAACTGTTTCTCAGCTGGGAGAGCTGAATTTCAAAAATAGTAAAAAGGAAAATTTCTTATTTTATTTGTCCCATGACTCTTGGTCGTAAATTATAACGGCCTTTATTGGGCAATGTCTGGTCACGGAATAAAAGTTCAGGCTCAGTAGTGTCCAGTCGAAATGACGGTGGCACAGCTTCTTGCAGAAGATTGTCGCTTTCACGCTCAGAACTCGTCCCAATTAAACGTGCATCGCTAAAAGGCAGAAAACGAGGCACAGTGTCAGTTTCTGAATCAGGAATGCCCTCTTGGACCCACTGGTCGTACGGCAGAGGCAAAGGAACCCTCTTACAATGCACGCCGTGGATCCAGTTCTTCTTCCCTTGCACTCGCACTGCAGATCGCGTAGACAATAGCACCAAGTAGGGACCAGTCCATCGGGGCTGATCGTTCTTTGTCCACTGAAAATTCTTCACGACAACCCAGGAGCCAGGATCGATGGCGTGTCCTGGATCTTCAGAAGCCTGAGGCAATGTGTCATGAACCTGTTGGTGTAAGACACGCAATTTAGCCATCAAATCATACAGATAGGGAAACTCTCGGAAACGGACCCTGCCTGGAGGCATTTTCACCTTGCTGGTTGTTGTGTTGCTGATTTCCACAGGACTTGCCGGACCCGCTGCGCGGGTCCCGCTGCGTGCACAGCCGCTGTGGGGCATTTTGAGGCGGACAGCTCACCCTCCTATCCCTAGTGCACCGGCAGGGCTGCGAGCGCTCTAGCAGGGACTCCATTGCCCAGGAGTCCCTGCGTGTTCCACCTGTGGACGCTCTCCCTGCCGGCCACGCCCCCTGACCCTGGACTTGGCTAAAGCTGCACCTTCCGCACTCGCCTGCGGGAAACTCTCGGAAACGGACCCTGCCTGGAGGCATTTTCACCTTGCTGGTTGTTGTGTTGCTGATTTCCGCAGGACTTGCCGGACCCGCTGCGCGGGTCCCGCTGCGTGCACAGCCGCTGTGGGGCATTTTGAGGCGGACAGCTCACCCTCCTATCCCTAGTGCACCGGCAGGGCTGCGAGCACTCTAGCAGGGACTCCATTGCCCAGGAGTCCCTGCGTGTTCCACCTGTGGACGCTCTCCCTGCCGGCCACGCCCCCTGACCCTGGACTTGGCTAAAGCTGCACCTTCCGCACTCGCCTGCGGGAAACTCTCGGAAACGGACCCTGCCTGGAGGCATTTTCACCTTGCTGGTTGTTGTGTTGCTGATTTCCACAGGACTTGCCGGACCCGCTGCGCGGGTCCCGCTGCGTGCACAGCCGCTGTGGGGCATTTTGAGGCGGACAGCTCACCCTCCTATCCCTAGTGCACCGGCAGGGCTGCGAGCGCTCTAGCAGGGACTCCATTGCCCAGGAGTCCCTGCGTGTTCCACCTGTGGACGCTCTCCCTGCCGGCCACGCCCCTTGTCATTTCCTGCTTATTTAAGAGGGTGGAGCCACCGCTGCGCGGTAGCGCGCGGGAGCGACCGGGGCGAAGACCGGGCAAAGAGCGGGCCGTTTGAGGCCGTTCGAGGTCTAAGAGGTCTGGTCTGGGCCCCTTCTGTTCCGCCTTAGCACTGCCATAATCCGAACCTGTATTGTCCTATTCGCCTGTTTATGCTGGTTGTCTATATTTTTACTTATGTGTACACGAGCTAGCCGCAGCAGGGCTGCTAAGGGGGGGTTGGTACACAATGGTCCTATGGATGATTTTATCACACGCACAAATATTGCCATAGACCAAGAGATTACTAAACTCCAAACTCGAGTTTCCCTTGACCTGGCGGCTGCTAGGAAATTGTCGCTAGATTTTGCTGACTCCAAGAAATCTTCCTTGGGGCACATAGCATCAGCCATTACCCCGAAGCGTCTGAACGATCAACACTGTGTAACAACGCTGGTGGATGTTCATGACACTTCGGCTTTGCCTATCTTTCCATTACCCTTGTGTCCCCTACCCTTGTTAGTAAGCCCGTCTACACCCGCGGTCAGCCCTCACCAGCAACTTACCCCCATCCCTCACTCCCCAGATAGTTCCGATGTGTCTACCTCCTATGGCACATTCAATAGTACTAAGGGCATTTTGCATAAAAGGAAGCGTACCCCAAGGTCGGCTTTCTCTCGAAAGAAGGCCAAAATTGTTGGGGCACCCCTAACCAATGTGGCTAATATCTCTGTGAATGGCGGTTTAGGAGGGCATGTCACCCCGTTACAGGCTTCTTGGTGTACAGATAACGATGGCACAGCACCCGCAGCCACTAAAGGTAATACACCCAAAGAGGAAGCAGATCTCGGCTCAAAGGACCAGGAGGGGAGGGAAGGGGAATTTATTGGAGTAGTGTGGGAAACCCTAAAAAGACTCCTTTCTCCCCTGGATTTAAGACTTTCTCGAATCGAGAACCACCTATTAGAGATGGAAAAAAGTATCATAGCCCTGGCTACTCTGGGCTTACGAAGTCTTGAAAACCAAGGCCTGATAGAGACTAATCTAACTCCGCAGACCTTAATCCCCCCCCTTACAGCCCCGCAGGGTTTAACTTCTCACCCTGCTGTGTTAAGTTCTACACAGCCTATCCCTAAACCCCGTACTATGGGAGTCGTTAACAAAAAACCTGTACCCCTGTCTGGGGCTATTAATCCAAAGGCACCGACCTCACAAACCCATACTCGTACCAATATGGCTGCTCCTAGGAGGCAGAATATTAGCAGTACTATTCAACGTCCTACTCATGGCTTACAGAACAACACCACCTTCCGTCCTACTTTGGGCTCACATACCAAAAGTAACTTTCGAGGGGGGTATCTTGATCTCCCTCCGGAAGCCAATGATTACGTGGTGGTATTGACGGGTGTGCCGGAGGCAGTGAATGGCTATCATGAAAATCATTGGTCCTTAAAAAATAAGGCCATGCATTGGCTTAATACGCATAGACCGATTCCTAATGGCCGGATAAGTAGAGTCAAAATGGTGCGTAGAGTTTCCTGGGTGGGTTCCTCATGGAAATCTATACCCGGGGATTGCATAGTCGTGACGTTTGAGGACCCACACACGGCTAATCATATCTGTTCATGGGTTGCTGACGATGAGGGTTTATCCATTGCCCCGAGGCCACTGTCCTTCTTTTACCCACCTCGAGAGGTACACTCTTACGGGGACAATTGGTCTACGGTTCACCATCAGCCCAGAAGGGGGTATCACACTAAAGAGCACAATCCAACTAGAAGCTGGTTCGGGATAACAACCTCGAACAGGTATAACTGTCTCGAGGATGTGGATTGACTGCCCAAGCCACCTGATCTGGCATTACCGGTTACGATTTCGGCACCTCAAGTGGAAGCTGGCTTTCTCCCCTCGTTGACAACCCTTGTGGGGACTAGCCCTGTCCCCCTTAACCAACCTAGGGCACAGGCCCTGTTAGTGCAGGGTGAGCTGCATTCTCTTAATATCAATAGTGCCAATGCAATTGTGTGCAAGACAGTGGCTGTCCCGACGCCTCTTACATCTCCTCTCCAGCTGTCCTCGTCTGTTGGCTCTATTGTTGATCCCCCTCCCCTTGCCCCTTCGACCTGCCAGAGATCTACAGATAACTCTGTGCTGAAGATCTTAAGTTGGAATGTGGCAGGGCTCGCACGAAATATTGATAACCCAGATTGGAATTCCTTTGTTGACCCGTTTGGGATCTGTCTCCTACAAGAAACTTGGTGTTTGGAACCCTTTCATAGGGTAGGTTTTACAACCTACTCTGTGCCAGCATCCAAACCACAGGGCAGCAAAGGCCGTCCATCGGGTGGCCTTCTTATTTGGGTCAGCATTGCACTGGGTTTATCCATAAGGCACATAAACACCCAATCTCCTGACCTCTTGAGACTCACTATACAGTGTCCCGGGGGTAGGAAGTTAGATGTGCTTAACCTTTATTTAAGGGGGGTCAGGGGGGGGAATTCATTGTTACCATCAACTGGAGTAGAAGAGGAGCTTAGAGCCTGCAATATTGACTCCCTTGTTGTCCTGGCTGGAGACCTTAATTGCTGTTTTGAACCGCTAGCCAGCGAGGACATCCTGGACATCTGGGAAGACGACGCTAAGAGAGGTATTCCTTTGCTCGCTCTGGATCCAATTAAAAAATGGACCCAGACGGTCATTGATCTCAACTCGCTCTGTTTAGAATATGATCTTAGAGCCACTAATGGCCGATCGGAATCAGATTCTATGGGAGCACACACCTATAACAGGGTGGGTCACACCTCTAGAATTGATTACATATTGTTAAATCATAATCTATGGCAGTACTTCCAGGATATGGAAGTCATACATACATCCGATAGCGACCATAATCCCTTGGCCCTAACCCTTACCCTCCCGTGGGAAGATGGGAATTCAACTTCGTCTCGATCCATCTGGAAATCTTCCCACGAAGTTGTCCCATCTAATTGCGGTAGGCAATTAAAATGGGCTAAAGTTGTTGCGGACGAGGGGAGAATGGCTCAAGCTGAGGTCATTATGACAAAAGTAAAGCACCACCTCGGCGCATCGGATTTCACTAACGATGTCCTTACGGCATTCACAGAAACTGTCTCAGCCTTGAGTAATTTGTTTATAGTCCCACATGGTAGGGCTAGGACTTTTGGAAGAATGTCAACCAAGGGTAGAGACAAATGGTACTCCTCTGCTTGCCGTGCTGCTAAAAGTGAACTTATCCGGGCGGTTGAAATTAAAGACCCAGCCCAAATCAGACTCGCCAGGAAAAGTTACAATAAAATTCAAGCTGTGGCAAGGGAAGCACATGAAACCAATTTTTGGAGAGACCTAATGGACGCTAGCTCCAAAAAGGACACGAAGGGCTTTTGGGATTTGCTTAGAGGTAGGGATAGGCCTGTCGACTCACAACTGACTTGTAACATCACAGGGGAGGCTTGGTTTGCACATTTTTCGAAGCTTTACTCCATTCCTTCAGGGGTACCAGGTCACAATAGGGGTCCCAGGTATAGAGTGTTGGCCGCTAACACAGATAATGACCACTCCTTTTCAGCCAAGGAAGTTGAAGGAGCAATTAGGTGCCTTGTTGCCAACAAGGCTGCAGGTCCAGATGGCGTCCCGGGCGATTTGCTACGGGTCAACACTGAGGTGTGGAGCACACTTATTGCCCTACTTCTGAATGAGGCCATGTCTGGTGGATGCCTCCCGGACTCCTGGATGGGTGCGGAAGTCGTCCCGATTTTTAAGAAAGGCTGCAGGGACGACCCCGCTAACTATCGTCCCATCAGCCTGCTCGATTCCACCCAGAAGGTAGCAGGCAAAGTAGTCCTAGGGAGGATTTTGCAGTGGGCCGAAGAAAATCAGGTTCTGTCTGATTTCCAGGCCGGTTTCAGATCAGGAACTGGCACTATTGAGCAGACATTCCGATTTTTAATGCTCTATTGGAAAGTGGTCGTACTGGGCAAAGGCAGTCTATATCTCGCATTTATAGACCTGCAGACTGCCTTTGACCTAGTCCCACGTGACCAATTGTGGGATGTCTTAGAGGGTTTGGGTATCCCCCCGTATTTGCTGGCTCTGCTTATCAAGTTCCATGAAAGCAACTTTGCACAAATCAGATGGGGCGAACAGGGCCAAAAAACATCTTGCATCTCTGTAGATAGGGGTGTCCGCCAGGGGTGTGTGCTAGCCCCCACTCTGTTTTCACTCTACCTAAATGGAGTGGTGGAGCATCTTCTCAAACAACCATCAGACGCACCCTCCCTGGCGGGCAGGAAGATACCAACTCTCCTATTTGCAGATGATACCCTGCTGATTTCGAAAACCCCGGTAGGCCTCCAAACGTTGCTTTCTAGGTTCCAGGACTTTTGTGTTTTAAGGGGTTTAGTCATCAACATAAGTAAAACCAAATTCCTGGTCTTGAATCCTCCAAGGAAGCCAGTCTATTCCCCAACCCTAGACTCAGTTCCACTGGAAAGGGTAAGGGAATTCGATTACCTAGGCATTCGTCTCTGCGACTCTATGAGTTGGAAGGCTCACCATCAAAAAATCACTCTGACTCATAGGAGGGTTACAGGGGCATTGCTAAAAGAACATTGTGCCTCACCCCTCAAACCCATTGGGGTGATATTAGATATTTACAGGGCAAAGGTGGTGAGCGCAGCGCTGTACAGGGCAGAACTGTGGGGCACGCAGAAAGTTGAATTCTTGACCTTTCTCGAGAATAAATTTCATAAAGAGCTCATGAGGCCACCTCACAGCACTCCCACTCTCCCTCTTTTACTTGATGCAGGTACACGTCCCATATCCGAGCAAGTAAAGCTACGTCCTCTCTTACTGTGGGCTCGAATATGGAATGTACCAGAACTCTCAAGCTACGCAGAAGCCCTGCGTTAACTCCTCTCAACCCCGGGCTGGCACAAGGTTGGTTGGCTCAAGGAAGTAAACCGGCTCCTTTGTGAACTGGGCTTGGGAGACGCTTGGGCCAACAGAACATCCCCGCCTAAACAGTTGTTAAAGAAAATATTTTGGTCTTGGGTGGCAAAAGAGAGAGTGAGTAATTCCAAATTATGCAGATCTGCTGTCGAGTTCCTGCTAATTAAAGATCTCCCCTTTAGAGAACCTTACCTGGACTTGGTTTCCAACCCGATGGATAGATCACTGTATTTTAAATTCAGGGTGGGAGTTCTGCCTGTAGGACAGTGGACAGCAAGCTGGAAACCACCTTGGCAAACTATACCGTCCTGTCCCTTTTGTGTCAACAGGGTTGAGTCTATTGCCCATCTAATGTTTGAGTGCCCAGCGTATTTAGCACCTCGCCGTAGATGGCTGAAACCTCTTTGTGTGAGCCTGGGCACGCGGTCACACTTGGAGGCCCTTCAGATGCTAAGATAGGACGCCCGTCCTCTGTTTGCATGCTGCCTGGCAAAATTTCTGGGCTGGGTATGGAGGATAAGATCTGCGAGGAATTTGCTCCTTCAGTAAGGTTACCCCCATAGACTTGACTTCTTTTAACCATTTAACGCTTTGTTTCCCCTCCCTAATCATTTTTCCGATGACTGTATATTATTGTTCACTGTACATAATGCTTGAGGGTCGAATTGTTAAATTGTTTTATATTTTATCTGTTTTTGTACTGTAATGCTTTTATGAAATGACAAATATTTCGAAATAAAGCTATTCAACAACAATCAACAGATAGTCAAGCAATACAGGGTGTTCAATCTCGCTGAATTTCGTCGGCCTCGGCACTCCCCATATGTTTGCCGGGCGACCAAAAACTATTTCATAGGGACTAAGTCCCACTCGAGAATGTACAGTCATCCTTGTTGACAGAAGTGCTAATGGCAAAGCATCAGGCCATTTAAGACCAGAGCTCGCCTGTATCTTGGCCAATTTCAATTTAAGGGTGCCATTATAGCACTCAACTAAACCAGCTGATTGGGGGTGATTTACAGCATGGAATTTCTGACGAATTCCTAAACCATCACGTACTCTCTTCATCACTCGACCCACAAATTCACTCCCATTGTCACTCCAGAACATTCTCGGCAAACCGTACCTAGGGAAAAACTCCTTGACAAGGGCTTTAGCTGTGGACAAGGCAGTATTATCTTTCAGGGGATATGCTTCTACCCATCTTGAAAAGGCACAAACAACCACGAGTACATGAGTTAATCAGAAGCACAGGTGCACCATAAAACCAACAGTTTTTCAATAGTAACTAAGTAAATATAAATGTCCAGCAAGTCCGTTTTGTTCAAGATGATTTATTTTTCAACAAAGTGAAAATAGAACAGCCGACGCGTTTCGTCCCAGCCGGGACTTCTTCAGGGCAATAGAAAATTCAATGTCCAGAATGTGATGACAAAAACCAGCAAAAGTTGCTGGAACCAGCTGTGTGGCAGACCGCTCCGTCAATCCCTATCTGCAATAAGAATGGTCAGTATCCATATGGATGTTCAAGAGATGGTTCAAGCATGAGGGGTCATGTATACACGGGGTCTTGGTACCACAAACTATAAACCTACTATCCAGGTCTAGAGGATGAACTGAATAAGTGTCCAATTCTTCATATGTTAATGAATGTCCAGTGCACCAAACATATGATGTGCACTGAAATCTCTGGTTGACCAAGTACCCCTTATAGCGGATATCCTGCCATCAGGCCAGGCGTCATTCACACTGAGGGGACCTTTCGGTTGGGCGGTTATTGTCCGCTACATCTCTTTTCTCCGAGAATTACGGAGGTGGAACCATGAAGATACTTCTTTTGATGGCAGGATATCCGCTATAAGGGGTACTTGGTCAACCAGAGATTTCAGTGCACATCATATGTTTGGTGCACTGGACATTCATTAACATATGAAGAATTGGACACTTATTCAGTTCATCCTCTAGACCTGGATAGTAGGTTTATAGTTTGTGGTACCAAGACCCCGTGTATACATGACCCCTCATGCTTGAACCATCTCTTGAACATCCATATGGATACTGACCATTCTTATTGCAGATAGGGATTGACGGAGCGGTCTGCCACACAGCTGGTTCCAGCAACTTTTGCTGGTTTTTGTCATTACATTCTGGACATTGAATTTTCTATTGCCGTGAAGAAGTCCCGGCTGGGACGAAACGCGTCGGCTGTTCTATTTTCACTTTGTTGAAAAATAAATCATCTTGAACAAAACGGACTTGCTGGACATTTATATTTACTTAGTTACTATTGAAAAACTGTTGGTTTTATGGTGCACCTGTGCTTCTGATTAACTCCTGTTTTAGTTCTGTCTGAACTGGCATTGTGTTGGCGGGTGTCATATCAGTGTGCACATGATCCCCACCTAAGGGTTAAAATAAGGGGAATCTTATTACATAAGTGGCATATTTTTGTATCAGGTGCATTGACTCCAAGGTTCCGCCATCCATCATGCTTTAAAAACCACGAGTACATACTTCAAATTGTTGCACCTCTCGATGTGGATGAAATCTAGGTGCAAAACCTCGAACGGATACGTCGGAGGTGCAAAATGACCAGCTGGAGTTGGAGTTCCCGTGCCAGGATTGCACATCAGACAAACCATACAATTTTTCACCACATTCTCTGTACACTTAGGAATTCCAGCATTTTGCCATACTGGAGCCAACAACTTACAAATTCCTTTCGTACTGATATGAGCCATTCCATGTGCCATTGTGACCACTGCCAGCACGTACGCATCGGGTAACAACCATCGCTGATGCTCTGACAACTCAACCCAACAACCATTCGAATCCAATTTACCCGTACTCTCTCTCCATACGCTCAACTCTTTCTCTGTAGCTTCAGCTTGAATTGACTTCACTCTCTATCGTATCTTCACACATTCCTCTATCCGGAACCCATCTCGCCGGACCCGCAACATACATTCGACTCATCACATCCCTTGCCGTTTCCTTCGCAACATCATCTTCAAACGCATTACCACGACCAACGTCATCGGTAACCTTCTTATGTGCACTGCATTTCACGATCGCAACTTGCAACGGCAAAGTAAGTGACTCAAGGAGTTCATTTACCAACTGACCATGCTGAATCTTAGCTCCATGCGAAGTCAGAAACCCACGCTCTTTCCACAATCGTCCAAAACTATGAGCCACACCAAACGCATACTGGCTATCAGTGTACACAGTCACTCGCTTCCCTTTTGACAACACACACACTCTTGTCAATGCAATCAGCTCTGCTGCTTGAGCTGAGTTATGTGGGATACGTGTAGTTTCAACAATCGTATGTAAAGTCGTAACAGCATATGCCGCAGTCGTATCACCATTCGGGAGCTTGAAGCACGAACCATCTACCCATAAGGTACCATCACACTTTGAAAGAGGAGTGTCCCTAAGGTCTATTCTCCCTTTTGTTTCCTCCTCTGTCCTAAGAAAACAATCATGCTGTTCAGAAACATCAGTCTCCACTGAAATCGGCAACAACGTAGCTGGATTCAACGTGTTGCATCTCTTTATATGCACATGGCTCGCTATGAGTGTCAACTCATAACCTGACAATCGAGCACTAGTTAAGTGCTGTGTCTTGGTCCTGTTTAACAAGGTATCCACTGCATGTGGAACCATCACAATCAACGTATTATCCATCACCAAACCAGCAGACTGTCGAATGGAAACAGCTGCTGCCGCTGTGGCTCTCAAACAACTCCGCAACGCTCTAGCTACCGGATCCAACGTCGACGAGAAATACGCGCATGGACGCTGCTTGTCCCCAAAAGATTGTGTCAACACTGACAACGCACATCCCTCTCTCTCGTGCACATACAACGTAAACGGCTTGCTATAGTCTGGGGTACCCAACACAGGAGCCGAACACAATGCATCACGTAATTCCGAAAAACTTTTCTGACAATCGTCAGACCACGGGAGGTGATTCGGTGTATCTTTACAAGTCAATGTCAACAGAGGTTTGGCCAGCAGAGAAAAATTCGGTATCCATTGTCTGCAATATGACGTGATACCCAAGAAAGCACGCACTTCTCTCTGTGTGCTTGGTACAGTCATTCACGCAATCGCTTGAATTGGTTCTGGGGTCAACCTTCTTCCCTCCTTTGACAAGAGATGACCTAAGTAGGTCACCTCTTTGCAACAATACTGCAACTTGGAAGGTGACACTTTATGATGCAAGTCCGACAAATGTCGCAACAAAGAAAGAGTAGCTTCTTTACAAGTTTTCTCATCATCAGCGGCCACTAACAGATCGTCCACATACTGAATAAGAGCAGCACCAGCAGGCAACACAAGAGTATCAAGTTGACCTTTCAAAGCCTGGCTATAGATAGAAGGACTCTCACAATAGCCTTGAGGAGCTCTTTTAAACCGGAAGCTTCGGCCTCCTAAAGAGAAGCCAAAAATATCTCTACTCTCCTCAGCAATTGGAATACTGAAGAAAGCATTTTTCAAGTCGATGACTGAAAACCAAGTAGCTGAAGCAGGAATCAAAGACAACAAAGCAGTAATATCCGGGACAACTGGAAACTGTGGCACGACGATTTTGTTAACCTCTCTAAGATCGATCACAAACCTGTTAATGGGTGGCTGAGAAGAGTTAGTGCGTTTCAAGACAGGCAAAACAGGACTGTTGCACACATTACCTCTCGTCTCTTCAATCACATCTTTCTCAATTAGATCATAGATGATCGCTAACAACGCTCTTTCACCATCACTAGAAATCCGATATTGGGGAATGCGTGGCAATTTAACATTCGCTTTAAGCGTTACAACGTAAGGTGGAATCTCAAAAAAGACCCACATCATTAGGACCAATAGCCCAAAGAGTATCAGGGAGAGAAGATAATTCTGTCGGAAGTTGATCCTTCGACAAATACATCGGAGAGATCACTTTCTTAACCAATGTAAGCTGTACTCCCGAAGGAGAACAATTCAACGTCGCATACAACCTTTTCAACAGATCCAATCCCAACAAGTTCTCACCACAACCTGTCGTCAGAATAAGGGGTGCTTCAAATTCACGAGGTCCAACAGAAAGAGACAAAGGACTAGAAATCGGGTTTCTAACTGGGGCGCCAGAAAAACCTACTGAAACATTCGTTAAGCCAGACAAAGGTGCGCCAGGGAGTCTAGAGTGCATAATAGAACTCTTTGTAGCACCAGTATCCAACAGAAAAGGCTCTGACACACCTGATGTAATCACTTCAACATAAGGTCCACTCTGATCTACTGGAACTGAAACAACTCCCTCTCTTTGTCTATGGCTGTCCTAGCAATCATTACCGTCCATATTCTCACCTTCGACATAGTAGTCGTCAGCATAGTACTGAGTCGTCCTACCAGACGCACCATTTTGCTGATCAAAACAATTCATTGAATTTGGTGGAGGAAAGGAACGCGCATTCTGGGGGAACACACCACGTCCCCTACCTCTAGAAGGTTGCTGAACACCTCGACCTCTCACACCAGAAACACCATTCGTGCGCTGTAACAGAACCGGGCAACTATTTTTAAAATGGCCCTCTTCTTTACAATAGGCACACTGATTAGGGCCTATAGGAAAACGCGGTTGAGGAGGCTCAAACCTTTGCGAGTTTCTCTGAAACTGCTGAGGCTGCTGATAATCACGTTGGCTACTACGAGGCGGATACGCTTGCTGCAAAAGAACCTTTGTCTTCAACTCTTTAGTCTTCTTGTCTGCTCTATCCTTCTCATCCTTATCCCTATTTTCGTAGTACTGTGCAGTAGCCAATATCTGTGCTGATGAGGAAATAGCCCAAGAACTCTCTGAATCCTTCAATTTAGTACACAACTCGGGAAGCAAATTATGCACAAACTTATCAACAAACAACCGTTGACCACCTTCCGTACTCATGTCTTGACCACTATGGTCAATAAACGTCTCTTCAAACCTAGTGAAGAAATCAGACACACTTTCATCTTTCTTCTGCTTACACGCAGACAATTTGTCCCAGTTTACTCGCATAGCAGGCATTAAAGTCTTCATATAAGTAACGATCCTACCAGGAAGTTCTGCAACTAGAGGCTCAGGTTTAGCACCACCAACTTGTCGACCATCCGCAGCACCAATATCGACCCAGGTGTCACCTAACTCTTGCGCATGATCCGTGTGACGAATCAATCCCCATAAAGGCTGTGGAACCACATTTCCAAACAACATGGCTATATCAGCTAGATTCATAATACATGAGTCTGCAGTCTGTGATAATTCCTTATAAAACCCTGCAGGATTTTTATGGGGGTCAGGCAAAGTCTGCTTAAGAGCCAAAACTTCAGCTCGCTTCCACGGAACATGTACCCAAACACGTTGAAAATGAGCCGGTACGGCATTGATGTTATGAGCGGCATCAGCCTGAACTGCTTCCTTCCATACAGGAGGAACTTCTCTCATTGGATATTGTCGCACTTTCCTCCTAACAGAAGGGTCAGGCTCAAACAACGACAGAGAAGGAAACTCGCTCCTGAACAAAAGCAGTGTCGCTACCGCTCTTTCGACGTCGAGACCCACAATCGTGCCTTTCGCAAATTCGGACTGTACACGGAACAACTCAGACGGAGTCTGTCCCAAATCACCATCTTCCCATTCTTCACGAAGGAAAATACACATTTCATTAAAAACATACCTCTGCTTCGGTGCTTCCCATTGATGGAAGACATCCATAACAGACTCTAAATCATATCTTGCAGGATCAGTAACCCACTTACGCGCCAAATGATCTAATACTGTCCTTTCCGTGGGACCAGGTATTTGGCTATGCAACTGCTTACGCTCTGAAACGGGGGTCGTGCTCAATGACCCAAAGAAAGGAGACAAAAGACTAGTAACAGTATCCGTTATTCTCTGTCGGACAGAAGAAGAAGTCGACAGGACAGGAGATAAAGCGGACTGAGAGGAAGCTAATGCAGGAGCAGTAGCAGAGGAGGCAGCGAGAACAGGCGGAAAAGTCGTAGAGATTAAAGACGGAGCAGGTAGCAAAGTCGGCGGCCCTTGAGAAGGCTGCGCCAGAGGAATAGGAGCCAACTGAAGAGGAGCTGGCGGCTGTGCAATAACAGGAGGCAAGGCAACCGGAGGTTGCGCAACTAAAGGTTGCGGAGGTGCTGTAGCACTCTGCACATAAGGGGGTGGCGACCTCAATAAATGGGACATCAAAGGATCCTTCTCAAGTCCCTTCGTCGCATCTTGCTGATGGGGTGGCAAAGCTGGATAACACTTATCAATCGCCATTTTACGTTGCCTGTGCAACTGCTCACTCGCTTGTTCTTCTTCATTATCTTTAAACTGTATAGCAGCCTGCATTATCGAAATACCCTTCTCTCTTTTATTTCTCTTCGCTAATTTAATTTCTTTCTGTTTGGCTTCCTTTCGCCAGAGGCGGAAAGAGTCAAACATCACCGGCCGGGCTTTCTTCTTGAAGAGTTTAACTTCTAAATTATCTAAAATCTCCGTGTCATAACTACCATATTGGGGCCACTTTAGGACACCGTCCTTTCTAGTGTAGCGAATCCACACTTCATTATACGTGATGGGGCCCACGCCATGTTTCAAATAGAGCTCATAGGTTGGAGTTCCAATCGGAGGAACCGGACACGAATCCTCCAATCGGGAATCCCTATTACAACCACAACAAAATAACTTTCCAAGTCTGCTAAGACCAGGCATCTTCGCTCACTAGTCTAGCTTCAAACTTCAAGGGAATATCGAACACGATACTCTCGTGAATACACAAGTCCCTCGGCTTTGGAGCTTGCAAGTCCCAAATCAAAGATCCCAAGGGATACCCAAAAACTAAGGACTGGGAGACGCTCCACTCATACTTAACTGAGGTATCGATGACGTCGCCAGAAGACCCGTCTATCGTCTCGCTCTATAAATCATCAAAGGCTCCAAGACAGGGCGACAGTCAGGGCAGCAGTCCTTCGTAGCCGTCGGAAAGCGGGGAACCTCGCAGCAAAGACTTTCGGACCACGACGACATACAGGGGTCGATGAAGTGGCAGGCCTTCCTCCAGAAATTTCACACGAAGCTCCTCACGATCTTCAGGCTTGGACCGGTACCGCTGAAGTTGCCCCGCGTTGGGCGCCAATTGAAGAACCGGGTATTTAAGACCCGGCGGCGCCAGGGGAAATGCCCAAAGTCTTCGGGTCCACCTGTCTTAGAATACAGAGACACGGGGTACTTCTTGGTGACGTCAAAGATCAAATTTATTGGCTGCAGCCAGTAACAGAGATCCTAGAAGTACAACACGGTGTATGTTCTCAGGAGACTGCTCAACTTTACAAAGCAAGCCATCCCTTTTTATACAAAAAATTGTGCTTAAGGCAAACATTCCTTATTTACAGTTTGACCACTCACATGTTTCCACGACAAAAGCAGGAGCATGATGACAAGCCCATTTTTCAGTTTGTCCAGCCCAAAATCAATCATTGGTTAAACTTAACATTATTCATCAGACAGGTCGAACGGACCCATAATAAAAACGGGCACATCCCCATCGTAAATAGGCCATAAAGAAGGAACAGAAACAGATGAGAAGCAAGGTAGAAAGGTGTGTGCGTGTACCATAAAATCAGCATGAATGAATGAATGAAGTGGGATTTATAGATGCGCTACTTAGCCCCATGGGCGTCAAGGCGCCTAACTCAAATACTAGCTGAGGACACCAGGTAGATAGAGCTTACTGATACGCTTTAATAAAGCACCAGGTTTTCAGATCTTTCCTAAAAAGTTCCAGTGAGGGTTGTGATTTAATCTCGAGGGGAAGTGAGTTCCATAATTGGGTTGCCAAGATGGAAAAGGCCTTACTACCCCATCTAGCCTTCCTGGAGTGTGGAACTACCAGATGATTAAGCTCTGAAGAGCGTAGGCATCTCCTCGGAACATATCGAGTAAGCAGGGATCCAAGCGCATCCGCCGGGCCAGCCCTGAGGGCACGGTATGTAAGACAGAGAAGTTTGAAAGATACTCTCGAGGTAATGGGGAGCCAGTGAAGACTCTTCCTTGCCATGGTCGCTGAAGACAGCCAGGGCAGGGCCAAAACAAATCGTGCCGCCGCATTCTGTACTACCTGTAAGCGCTGAAGACAGCCCTTGTTGGCCCCGGCATACAGTGAGTTACAATAATCAAGCCTTGAGCCAACAATAGCAATCACAACCTGTTTGCGTGCCTGTGGAGAAAGATAGTGAAGGATTCTTTTCAGAGTCCTAATGACCCCCCAACAGATGGCCACAGTCTTATTGACCTAGGGTTCCATGGATAGCCGGGTGTCAAAAATGACTCCTAGGTTCCTGGCAGATTGTGTTGGAATAGGGCAGTTGCCTAAAGATGAAGGCCACCATTCACTTGACCATATGTCCTGGTCTTTGCCAAAGACCAGGACCTCTGTTTTGTCACCGTTCAACCTCAGAGAGTTGAAGATCATCCACTCTGCAACAAGTTGCATGCAGGACCTAAAGTTGGAAGCGGTGACATTCACAGAGTGGGTCAGTGACACCATAATCTGCGTGTCATCAGCGTATGACACTACCTCCATCCCTTGAGATCTTACAAGTCTAGCAAGGGGGGCCACGTAGATATTAAACAGGGTCGGACTCAATGCCAACCCCTGTGGCACCCCACATTGCAATGTCCTGCTCTTTGATCTCTATCTTGACCAGCTAAAGGGCAAGAACTGGTTTGGCAAGGTCAGCTTCAGGCAGCAGGGTCAGTTCACTTCAGGTCAAACAGGAGTCAGCACAAACTCAAGCTAGGGTGTACGTGTCCCAGAGACTTGTTCAGACACAGTCATAGGCCTATGTGAGGGCAAACACAAACTGGCTGCCATGCACAAAATGGAACCCAAGGGTTTCAGAACGAAATCGTCAAATACACAGTGAATCCATCAATGTAACATGACGGAAACACTCATGCTTGCTGAGCTCACTGTTTACGGTTCGCTGTTACCAAATTCGTAACAGAACCACGACTATTATGACCCAGGGTTAGAATTCACGGAACCTCATCATCCATCCTTTCACTCATCCATTCTTTCTCTCATTCATCCACCCTTTCACTCCTTCATTCATATAAGCATCCTTTTGTCCATTTACCCTCCTTTCACTCACTCATCCATCCCTAAATTCACCCTTTCACTTATCAATTAATCAATCCAGCCATCATTTCACACATCCATCCGCCCATTCACTCACCCCTCATCCACCCTTTCACTCATTCATCCATCCTTTCACTCATTCATCCACCCTTTTACCCATCCATCTACCCTTCCACCCATACATCCATCTATTTACCTTTTCTCTCAACCATCCTTCCACTCACTCATCTATCCATCCTTTATCTCATTGTCCATCTATTCACCATTTCACTAATCCATCTAGCCATCGACCCACCCTTTCACTTACTCACTCACCCACCATTTCACATTAATTATGAGCTGAGCCTTTGTCTACAGAGCTGCAGACAGAAGAGGTCCATCAAGAACGTCACCCTTTCTGTAGTTCCTAAAGCGTGGGTCGGGGTGGAGGGGAGGGTTCACTATGCCCCTGCACATAGGCAGTCTGAAAAAGTGGAAGTCATGAGTCATGCATGATGCACAGAGCCAGGGCGTGAGGTGACAGTGACATGGTGTTGTTTCCAGGGCTTTAAGTGGGTTGAAAAAACTTGAGAGTCTCTCCAAAAGGGGGTGTGCGATATAATTAATGGCGTGCTTAAAAATCTGTAAGCTAAAAATCTGTGCTGAGCATAGTGTGCCCCCTGAGTGGTATTGTGCTACTTCTCTTATTACATCCAGATATATAATACATTACACCTACAACAAGCAAGGACTATTAGTTTTGTCAATGGTTGTTAGTTGCATGAAATAAAAAAGCAGCAACTATGTCTTCGGTGTATATAATATTGAAAATGCTTCCGTTCTAAAATGATGAGACTGTGAAAGAGCTATAACCCCATCTTTTTAACTTCTTTTGCTGGTTTCATTTCACGAACTGGATTATCACTTAGCAGCATGGGTGTTTTGTACATTTCTTCCATCTGACAGAATGCCCTGCCCAAGACCGAGGCAGGAGGAGGCCCACCACATGCTGTAACAGCTCAGACTGGCCCATTGTCATTCAGTAAGTGACAATCAGCCGGCAGACAGAATGACAGTAGGCGGGTGGGACTACTCTTGTGCTTAGAAGATGAGTGTGAGGTGGCCCCATCAGGAGCTGAGGCTTCTTGCAGGGGAGCAGTGCGGCGCCCCACAATGTCCAAAATTACAGACAAAAGGCATCCATAAAAGGAATCATCGTGGACAACGAACGTGGGATCCAAATCATGGATGGTCCATGAAATTTACGGACGGTTGGTCACCCTATTCTACCATGATGAACTAGTGCAGACTTATAGAGAACATATATAGAAAAGTGCCTTCTCCCTTACATTCAAATTCTGAATCCATCCAAACAGGCTTTGAGACTCAACCCCTGTTATGAGTACAGCTGTATAACATAAATACGTTTGGATAACCACCGGTCAGTGCAGGTGCTGAAGTCACATATGAGTAATGCTTCCTGTTTTCCATTTTTACAGATTTTTACAGATAAATATAGACAGAAAACATTAATTTTCTTGTCTGTATTTATTTTAAATGTGGATAAAAACGTAAATTGGGTTACTTTTTAAGTAATTCTAAATACTGTCAAGGCCAATAGAAGTGTGGATTAACAAATAAGGAACTTAAAAAAGAATGAACTTTTAGTAAAGAGGCTTTAAAAGCAAGAGATATGCTTAGGGTTGATACTGAAATGTGCATATTTTCATATAAGTGCAATGATTTATCTGGGTGTTCACAGCACTGAAACCTGGCAGACATTCAAGCAAAAGTGCATATTTATTGTTTAAATAAATGTGGAAATGTACACATTTTAGCTTGATTTTTCCACAAATCCCAAAATAAATATGGATAAATACAGACGGAAATGGCAAAAAAAAAATAATATAAAACTGGGAGCCCTACATATGAGTTAGCCGCAAAAACTAAGATCTCCATTGTTTCCCCCGATGCAAATCGAGCCGAGAAGAAAGGCAGGCTTTGTGTTCTGTTTGAAGCTATTCGTCTCCATGTGAGAGTGCAGAGTGTGCTGCTGTGACACGCGCACAATCGAGAAACGTTCTCTGAAAAGAACCACTGCGCTCCTGTAACATTTAGACTGGAATATTACACGGAAGTACATCCTGTCCCTGGGTTCCACATCGAAAGTAAATTAATTGGGTGGGGCCTGTTCACCTCCACATAACCATCTGAAAACAAAGTATATTTCACACATTTAATAAGTGAAATGAGTACTCTTGGCAATGTCTTCATGGGTATAGCCAGTGCAATGGGGCACTGTTGCATCTGTACCTTTAACTTCACTTAGGTTCTGTTATGACATGTTCTGTGTTCTACATTCTTTTACCAGTGTTGGCTGTCGTGTCATTCTGATCTGTACCTGGACACGACAGCATCTTATCTTCATACCTCTTCTTGTGGGACTTTTATGATATTGACTTTTATTAGGAATAAACACCTATCAATATCACTCCTGCCGTTTATGTTGTCTTTCATTACAACATAAATATGGCGACGATGGATTGGGATCCGAAATAAAAAAAAAATAAAAAAATTTTTTTTGAAGGCAGTTGAGTTTGAGAGTCAACCCACCGAGAAGCAGAAAATTGTAAAAAAGAAGAAGGAGGCATCTACTTCCATGGACATACAAGAAAATATTGCGGTAAGATTACTTTGCCAAAATAGTGTACCTTGGATGTCGGAAGGATGTTAACTGCCTCTTATTTGAAACGGAGCCGGAATTCCAGAGCCGCGTGTGACTGCAGCGTGTCAGTGAAGCGCGTGTCAGCCTTCTACGCGTTGTGACAAAGCTTCGCGTCTTGACTGTCAGCGCGTCATTGAGGGGCAGAGCGTAGCAGAGTGCGCTGCGGCACACACAACATTTATTCAAAGACTAAAGAAAGGCCACCTAAGGTAGATGGGCACAAAGTTTAAACTGGCAGTTCTAATGTTGCACTATTGATATTTATTTTTATGGCAAATCAGTAAAAACTGGAGGTTCAAGTTCAGAAAAACAATAGGAGGAAGAACAGTCACTTACAGTGTAGATGCGAATGTTGTAGCCACTGAGTGCAGTAATGTTCGTTCTACTAAGGCCGCAAGCTCAGGTTTCACACAAACACCTTAAGATGAATACAAGCATTTGCAATGCGGGTGCCGTGCTCAAACATAACACTTGGCACCCGTGTTGTAAACATAAAAGCGGGCACCATGCTAAAACTTAAAGCGCGGCGCCCATGCATATTTAAGTTATGTGCACGGCGGCCCATGATGCTTGCGCCATGCTGATAAAAATTTTAAAAACTATACTGGTCACCGTACTAGAACACCATTAGCACAAAACAAAAGAAGCAGTCCCTAAATAAAACATATTAACACTTGAAGTGTTACAAAATTTTTGTTGGCCAGTGCTCCTTGTAATACAACGGATGTGATGTATCGGGAGCACCGATCAATAAGGAGCCTGACAAGCAAAAGCAAGGGAGGAGTTAACCAATGGCAAACAGGAGGCGGGATTACACCCCGTATACTTCTTACACCAGGTCTTGCAGACAACGCATGCGCTGCCTACGCTCGAACTAAAAAGGTAGTCTGCATGTTGCACCAAGAATGAACACCACCTCAAGGTAGGCGTAACATTTGAGAAAGCATTTTCGTTTCTCAAAACTTTTGTAACTTTGCACAAGCGCTGAACTGAACCACACACATACAAAGTTAGAAAAGTTTTAAATTAAGTCTAAGCATCATATTTTTAACTGGAAGGGTATCCTTGCAGTACAAAACCTAAGCCGGACATCACACTTACACTCCTGCACTATGGTGCAAGGCAGTGTGTCGCTTTAGGCAGCCTGAAGGACAAAAGCACAATAGCAGGGAAGTTTACTAAAAAGTTACGGAGTGCAACAACAAAAGTTGCAGAAAAAAGAGCAGGACAGCGCCATACCTATTAAGATTTGGCTCTGTTGCTTGGGGCATTGGCATCCCCAATGCCCCTCTACAGCTTCCAGCCATTACTCTCAAACTATCTTATCGATTCATCTTATGTCCACTAGTCTTCATGAAACTTTGCTTAATAATAATCTGAGCTACTTCTGTCCCTTTACTCCATGTGCACGTCTGTGCCTTCAACCGAAATTTAAAGCTTTCTTATCTGGCTTCTTCTTCTAAACGTTTCACTCTCCCTCTCCCATTTATACTCAAAGGTCACTGCCATACGTGGTATCTCTCCCATTCTTTTCTTTCCCATACATTGCAATTTTTTGTTCAGCTCATCCTAAACTCTCGCTCATTTTCATTCTTGTCTTACATGCACCTTAATCTCTCGTTGTCATCAATTTGCTTTCCTTCCACACAATTGCACATCATTCAACACGGTGAAGTTGTTACAGAAATATGTTATTCACCTTTCAGATGTTTGTGGACATATCCTCCAAGTATAGATTTGCTTCTTTACATTTGTTGTTTCTAAAAAGTATTACTAGCATGTTTAAAAAAGCCTACTATGTCACGGCAATAAAAAGAAAACTAAATTATTTACATCTTCAATAGTAAATGTACATTTTTTGCAGTGTTATACAGAGAGAACTCGACCCCAAAGGTATTGGGGCACTGAATATGAACACATTCATTTCTAAGTCGAACCTTTGCAGCACATGGGCTGCTCTATAAGGCATGCTGTTCCTGGATATGGACTTTAAGCACCACCCATCTTTTCAATTGGCTTCCCCTTACTGTTGTTTGTAAATGGCCGCTTGTGATTGGTCAATAAGCTTGGTAGTCCCTTTTTTAGACTTTTGTATCCTCCCATGATGACTACCCCTGTTACATGTGCCTTTACGCTTCACATTATTTCTCAAACTTCAAGTGCACTCTTTTTTAGTTTGGCCTGCCTCATCAGCTCATGTTCCTGCCATGAAACCTTCATAGCAGCTTAATTTTTGGCTCCCGCTTTTGCCGCTCTTACTCTCCCCATGCCCTTCCCCACACCACTTACCCCTCCCACAACGATGCATCCCGTTCTTCACTCCTGTGGGTTTCGATGACAATCCCATGCTTTTTTAGTTTGGCCTGCCTCATCAGCTCATGTTCCTGCCATGAAACCTTCATAGCAGCTTAATTTTTGGCTTCCGCTTTTGCCGCTCTTACTCTCCCCATGCCCTTCCCCACACCACTTACCCCTCCCACAACGATGCATCCCGTTCTTCACTCCTGTGGGTTTCGATGACAATCCCATGCTTGACTTGTATTACAATCTGCCTCCCATGTATGCATCAACAAGCATGCCACGGGGCACCGGCCTCAGCAGACCATTATCGCGCCAGGATCTTATGACCTCGGGTATAGTTCTGTCGATACCAGGTAGAATGTCAAGCACTCTGCTAGGAGGAATCAATTAAACATGCCATTGAGTGTGCCTGCCAAAGATCACATCCAGCGAAGTGCAGGTTTGGCTGGACACAGCAGTGCACTCCACAACCTCCCTTGGAAAAAAAACAATTGGGTTTGCGTTACCATACCCCTGAGCCAGTAGTTGGCTGCGGCAGCTCCAACACCACTCTAAGGTCACTGCTTCTTCTGACTCATGGCGGTGCTTCTTTGGCTACGGATGTAGGTGATTCCCAAATACCGATTCCTTAATACCGATTTTTACAAAATCTGTATTAAGGAATCGGTATTTGCAATGTAGGAAAAAATTCAGTAAAAATACTGATTCGGTAAAATTCGCTAAAAATTAGCGATTCATAGAAATCGGTAAAAAATTACTGAAAACCCATTACCGAATCGGTATTACCGATTCTGTAATACCGATTCTGTAAATACCGATTCAGTAATTTTAAAAATCTGTATTTGTCGAATCAGCCAATCCTGAGCAAGCTCATACCTCGGAACCAGGAAGTGGCCACACCCATGCAGGTGCACTGAATCTGTATCTGTTGGAGAGACAGGGAGCAGGAGCAACAGCAGAATAGCTGCACAGCCAACATCCAGCTCACACAGAGGAACTGCACCATGGCCACACCTGAGAAAGGGAAGGATGCTGCCGGGAGGAAAAGGAAGCACAAGTTTAGTGGGAGGGAGTTGGAGGTCCTCATTGAGGAAGTAATGAAAGGCCATGACTAGCTCTTTGGGAAGAGATCACTAAACGTCCGTGAGTCCCAGAAAAGGAGTATTTGGAAGGCAATCCAGGAGAAGATAAACGCAACTGGGGTCACACATCGCACAACTGAGGACTTAAAAAGCGATGGTATGACCTGAGGGCACGTGCCAAAGAGAGGTTGGCTGAGCGACAAAAACCAGCGGGGAAGACAGGTGGGGGAAGCTCCACAGCGCCTGCTCCTACTGCCCTAGACCAACTGGTAGAATCCACCCTCCAGCCAGAGAGCGTCAGTGGCATCGGGGATGTGGATAGCTCTGCTACACCATCCAAGAGAAAAGGTAAGTCGCATGCACAGCAATCCCCCTGCAACAATCACACTCCAGACCATTTTTATGTAAGATCAGCAATGCATCATGGGAAATGTAGTCCCTATCAATGGGTAGCAAATCAGCCACTCCCCAATAAGCATAGGCAAGTCACACACATCAATAGATGAGATAGCACACAGTTGCTGCAAGAAGTGAGTAATAGTACAGTCTTTATCCACAGGCGGAACAGCGCCACAGGCTTCAGAGAGGGAGACTGCTGATGCCCCCAGGGAGGAAAACAGAAGTGAGGAGGAAGTAATGTCACCACCAGACATTCCACCAACAATCCCACCACCATGGTCAAAGAGATACACAGTAGCTCCACTCCAGGAGATAGATGCCACAGAGGAGGACAGGCCGGAAGCCCAACAGACCACACCGGGCAAAGACACACAGCCATCTGGGGCACAGTCCCCCGTGGTGGAAAGCATCACAGGTGCCCGTAGACGGCGACAGAGGTCACAGAGTCCTGATGCTGAAGGATCAAGTGTCTTCTCAAGACTGGACGACCAAATGCTGAAAGTCCAGCGCCTGCAGGGGAAGACAATGAGGGCCATTCAGAGACAGATGGTGGCTAACAACAGGAAGGTGAACGACATGAAGGAGGCCATCTACTGCCTCAACAATACTGTGGCCGAAGAACTGAAGAAGGTATCGGAGGCAGTTAAGCGGCAGAATGGATGGTGAGCACGCTGCAAGGCAGAGAGACAGGCAGGTAATTGCAAGCTTCACAAAGTCAGTGAACAGGCTGTGCAATGCGACCCATGTGCTCAGTAGGAGATCTGTGGCCATGCAACTTAAGATGGCATAGTGCAGCCGTGTGGTTACCCGGGGCCTGGTCACAGTCACCAGTGCCGTAGAGGTGATGCAGACTAAACAGATTACCGCCACTGGTACAGGGGATGTGGAGGAGAGTGAGGAGGCAAGCAGTCATAGCACTGAAACCCCCCCTTGCCAGAGAACAGGAGGCGCAGTGTGAGGCATGGGTGTGCATCAGGACACAGTGCTGCCTAGGACAGTGTGCATTTAGAACGCAGCACTATTGTGTGGGAGCGCAGGAGTTAGGCACGACCCTCTAATCACATTCTGTTGTGGGTGACGTAACCCTTTTGGACACATAGCTGGTGTTATGGTGTGCAGGACAATTGCCTGTTCTCAGGTATATTAAACACCCTGACACAAATGCATTACCTGGCTTGTCTCCTTACTTACTCAGAAATAATTTTGTGTGATCTCTGACCATCTCTGTCTCCCATCTGCTGCAGCTGCGCCGCCTGCTGCGCTATGCTGTGGCTGTGTACCTTCCTCATCCTCATCCTCCTCTTCAGAATCACACATTTCCACAGGTGTACCCTTCTTAGTGGCAGGGTTATGCAGCATGGCATATACAACTATGATTTTGCAGCACACCAGGGGCTGGAACTGCCGGACACCTCCACTTTTGTGCAGGCAGCGGAACCGGCTTTTGAGGAGTCCAAATGTTCGCTCAACCACACTGTGTGTCGGTCTATGTGCAACATTGTATCTCCTTTCACTTGGGGTGGATGGGTGCAGGTACGGAGTCAGGATGAAAGAGCGCACTGCATAGGCACTGTCACCTGTGTGTGAGAAGTAAGTAAGTAATTCACAGTCTACAATCGCAGCAACAGGTGTATACTTCAGTGGGTTTCACATGTACTTACCTAGCAGGTAGCCTTCTCCAAATTCACCTGCAAGGAGACGGGTATAGATCCCACGGTTCCTGAATATGTATGAATCATGGGTGCTCCCTGGAAATTATGCAACTATGTCAGTGATAATGTTAGACGCATCACATATGACCTGTACATTGATGGAGTGTGTGGACTTGCGATTGCGGTAGATGTACTCAGTCGCAGCAGGGGGGGAAATTTGTATATGTGTCCCGTCAATGCAACCAATGACGTGTGGGAACTGGGCCTTCTGATAAAAGTCTAACATGGTCTTCAGCAGTTCTGCCTGTGTGCTGGGGAATTTGAAGTAGTGTGCCATCCTTTGCAATATGGCATCAAGGAATTTCCTGAAAAAACGCGACAGGCAACTTTGTGAGACTCCACCTGCCACAGCTATTACCCCCTGGTAACTGCCAGATGCCAGGAGTTGCAGGCAACAGAGTACCTGTACATGAGTGGGTATTGCGTGCGCCCTTGGTGTCTGGTGCTCCAGGAGTGGGTGCAGGTCCAGTATGAGGAAGGTGTGTGGGTGTAGCCTGTACCCCTCATCGATTTCACCCTCAGTCAGTTGGAACGGTGTTACACGCAGTCTTTACACGCGCTCCTCCCGTCTCCAGATCCTCAGTCCTGCTGCTCGCAAACGTAGACGCCTTGCTATCACGTAGAGGGCCGCCATTGTGTTCACACTGTTGCATTTTGAGGCTGTTTTTACGCAGTGCACCTGATTACCACCTGCTTTGAGTCAGTGCTAATTACCAATTCTTGAATACCAATTTTTAGCAAATTCGGTATTACCAATTTTTAGTACATCCCATTACCGATTTTTTACCAATTCCTTATTTACCGATTCGGTATTTTTGTCTGCCAATCGGTAAATAAGGAATCGGTAACTGGTTTCCCTTATTTTCACCGATTCCTTATTACCGATGTCAATCGGTAATAACTACATCGCACAAGGCTAAATACCGGTCGGCAACAATGAAATTTATCGAATTTCAGCGTTACCGACAGGTATTTAGCTACCTGCATCTAGCCCCAAAATCCCTAGCATGTGTTTGTTCCTAGTGCTATGGCCCTCTCCTACCCGCTTCTCGAGACAGGAGACCGCTACAAACCTCCGTGACGCCATTGTCGCTCAAGCTGCCAGCTACTGAAAGGAGAGCTTCACCGGTGCCTCCTAAAAGGTATTTAAAAAGCAAGTGCTTTTAAAGCCGGGGTTCTACATTATAAATAGAAAACATTTTCATTGCATTGCAACACCAATAGCTCTAACTCTAAAACAATGCGAGATCTATTGTATTGCAAATGCTTGTTTTGTTTAGGTACAAGGCGATTGAGTCACTTACCCAGAACCACAGGATGTTGAGCTAATGAGATCCCCAGCTTTAAAGTTGGCATCTCCATTAGCTAGACCACATCCTCTCTGCAATGTTTCCCTCCAAAACTATCTAACATCTTAAAAAAGTGCATTTGTAAAATAGAATACATCACCTGCATCAAACATAAGTCAAGCACAATAAAACCCAATGCTGATCTTCGATGAAAAAGGTGTTTAAATTGAATAAAATAAATTATTACATAATGCACAACATTTTAAGGAGAAAAGTAGTTATGAATAAATGTAGCATTTGTATTGCGCAAATCTAGCTGAAATGCAGTGGAACATATCTCTTCTTGCAGATCCTCCCGTCTCCAGATTTCTAACGCTTCAAACACTGCCTACATTTCGTCTAGACCTTATAATCCAAACCTGGCTCAATGACAAGAATCTTGATGGCTTCAAAATCCAGCTTTCGCACAGTAGCAAGTCACTTGGATCCATCTTCTCTATCAACCTCACCCTCAAGGAACACACTGCCAAGAAAGCAAAGGCAGCCATGTACTGGCTCTCTTGACTAAAGATAGTGAGCTGTTCCTCTGAGAATGTGATTTCAGAATTAATTTGTTTGAAGCCGTTGAATGCTCTCACATATCAATGGGGGAAAGGCCCTATGCTATGGCCTCTCACAACGCACACTGAGCCCCTTCAGAGCATCCTTACTGTGGCACATCTCGTCAAGTGTATAAAGAAATATTAGCACATTACCTCCATCCTGATGGAACTACACTTGCCCCCATCCAAGCTCACACCATCTTCAAAACCAAATGTATCATCTACAAAGCCATCACAACCAGCACCACCATGTAACTGATTGCTCAGCTCACTGTCTCTCAAATGACACACCATTTGATTGTACACAAAGAAGTGTTAAAAAGAGATAAAACAAGCATTTGCAATGCAATAGGTCTCGCATTATTAAAGTTTGAGCTATTGGCAGTGCCAATAATAATGCAACACCAATAGCTCAAACATTCAGTAATGCGAGACCCATTGCATTGAAAATGCTTGTTTTAGATGTTCAGAGAATTCCAGAGGCAATGTTGTGTACAAGCAAGGCCTAGTATGAGCTCGATTCCTCTCCATCTTATGACAGCTCTCGGGAGGGATGCTACAGGCCATTCAAAGTATCATAAGCAATGCGCTGAGAGGAACAGACTGGGCTCCCTGCACCCTGCACATTTATTTAAAATTGAGTTAGTCCAAAATCTTACCGTAGGGAACATGGCCATTGCAGCAGAGCAGAGTTCAGTAACCAGCAGAAATATAACAACTGCAAGCACGATAATGAGAATATTCACTGCAGAAAAAGGCAAGAAAAGTATTCTATTCACGAATATAGCAATATTGTTTCAGAGACACAGAAAAAACCTCAACTCAATGCAACAACCACAAAGCGACACATATTCAGTGCAATAACCACATGTTCAGTCATGAAACTATACTTGAAGAGACACCTCCAGCCTCATCCCTCGGTGCTGCCGACTACCTACCTTCGGGTGTGGTTTGCACAGTTACAGGAGAAAGCATTAGCATGCCTTGCTCTGTTACTCACGTGGATTAACCCTTGCAATGGATGTTGTCTTGGGAATACTTGAACTGTCCAGCTCACTTTGATAACATCAACCCGCGTCATGAAAGCTTAACTATAAAGTACATATTGGTTCAATCAAACCCAGAACGTGTGCTTCATCCACCAACTGACCCACAAAACTGTAGGCTGACCCAATACCCACAAACAAAATCATGAAGCCTCAACTCGACGCAACACCAAGTTACATTAAACATCAACACTGCCCGATGACCACGAGCCATTACTAGTGTGAAACCAAGGCCAGAAAGTAAGGATATCAGTTTCACATGCAGATGAGCACAGAGGGAAAGGGTACATGCCCGTTTACCATGCGAGGGACATTCCTCTCCCAAAAGGTGTTCAAGCCTTCCTTGGATGTTGTTGAGGAGTACCTTGCAGACTGCAAATGGTCAGCGGGTGCTGCAACAGGTCCAGCAGGAGGTACAGTCCCAAAGCACTCCTCTCAAACAAATAAGGCCCCTCTCGGTGCTGGTGAAAAGTTAGGCTAATGACACTAAGAGTAATGTACTTAGAGGTGAACCTGTGCGCCGGTATCAACTGAGTGATGCAAACATGGCACGGCCAGGGGGTTATGATAGGAAACAACTAGGATTCTGCGGCTTTCTGAAATTACGTAAATAGCCTTCCTGGTAATTCTTTAGGCTTCTGGGATCCTCTGCTCATTGGAAGAGTCAGCACTGGAGGTCGGGTGCCAGTGCAGCCTTTGGGGGCCACGGTCACGCTCTTTCCTTCTCCCTGGGTGGTGCAATGCGCCAGTTATGGTTTAGGCAGTGATCGGGAGGCAGGGAGACGCACTCCAGCACTCAGACTACTGCAGCGCCCTCGTCTCCTCCTTGCAAGGCTTGATGGCGACTTTATTTACTTTGCACAATGTAAAACGCTCCATGACCCACTGGGTAAAGCCTAAAAATCCTACAATTATAGTCTCAGATCGCACTGCAAGACTCCATCAAAAAACATCACTTCCTGCTATGTCAATGTCACTCTGCAGTGTAAGGATAAACCTGATAAACTACGAGTAACTAAAACATGAATATACAAATAATATTAACTTATGGTACAATGTTCCTTGTAACCACTAGCTTGTCCACATGATCAGAATGTTATATAAAGTATCTCTTCAATACTGGTATAACACCATCCTTTAGGGGACTAGGGGCCAGATGTAGGTAAATCTGATTTACCGACTCTAGAATACCGAATTTTACCGATTCTGTATTCTAGATTCGGTAAATCAGATGTAGGAAAAAATTCGGTAATTTTTACCGAATCTGTATGATTCGTTAATTACCGAATCAGTATTTACCGATTCGGTAAAATGACCGAATTTGCAAGGAGGACAGGGTATCACTTTAACACCCTGTTGCACCCCTGATTCTGGCTTGTGTGCCACATGGCACAGGTGTACATGCACAGATGTGCATGTACACAGGAATTCGTTATTTACCATGACATAGTATATCATGGTAAATAACAAATTCTTAAGGGCCGGTGGCACTGTTTTCAGTGCCACCTACATCACAAATTAGCGATTCGGTAAATTTACCGATTCGGTAATTTACAGAATCTGTAAATTTACCGAATATGTAAATATACCGAATCGGTAAATTTAAGGCCCCCTACATCTGAAACTCCAAATACCGGTCGGTAACGGCCAAAATCGGCGGTTACCGACCGGTACTTGGCCTCCTACATCTGGCCCTAAGTGTCTGAACATACATGAAAATAGCAGACATGATAAACAAGCTGAGGATGGCCGGGCGCGAAACCGAAACCGCGGTGGGAGCGCACGAAACGCCGTCACCGTGAGCGTGCACATCGGCTGTCCCGGCGCAAGCTGTGGATCGCGGAGAAGACACGCCGAGCTCCGACTTTGAATTGGAGCCTGCTGCCGCCGAGAGTGACCCGCTGCGGAGGGAGAGGGACATGAGAAAAGAGCACGGTGAGTGAGGGTGGAGTGGGGGGGTAGAGGGAGGGGATGGGGGCGTTCTCTATGTATGTGTGTGTGCGTGTGTGTGTGCGCGGGCGCGCGCGGTGGCGGCGGCAGGGGGGTGGGTTCTCTATGTCTGTGTGTGTGCGTGCGTGTGTGTCTGCTTACAAGGAGCCATGGGAGACAGGAGATGGTGAACGCGCGTGCGACCTGATCCGTTTCCATGTGTGCCCATCTCTTGTCTCCCTTGGCTCCTTGTAAGCAGAACTGATCACAATAGGCCTCGCAGCGGCATCGCTTCGCGATGCGTCGCAGGTGCGAGACCTAAACAAGTGATAGACCGCATATAGCACTCTACTTGTAGGGGTGCAGTATATTCATGGTTCAAATGCACCTATATATGTTTTAGTATAAATATGTATAATGTTTTAAATTTATTTATTCTATATGCTAACCAAGAAGTGTAATGTACACGTTAAATAGAATACATATGTAATAGAAGACATTAATATGTCTATATGCACCTGTGTAAGAAGACATTATATTCCTATTGATGTAATCGTGTGTGTTAAAGTTGCCTGCAGTCTAGGCCCCAAGCTGCAGGTTGTTTACGATTTTCACTTCCTCAGCTACTGAAGAATTAATTGAATGTATCTTTGTTAGTGCTAGAACAGTATACTCTCATCCCATAGTAGATATAAAGAATTTACTATCATTATTTTTAGTTTGGGGAGATAACTGGAATGTCTTTGAACAGCCTGAGAAGCAAGAGGGGAGGATATCTTCTGTGCCTGGCCTATCCACACTTCAAGGTTACAAGAAGCGAAGAAGATTTAATTAAAGAAGAAATAAAAATTCACAGAAACCCCGAAAGAGAAATAATATGTTATGTGATACATTTAGGAGGAGGCTGAACTTATTCCATTTGTATTATGAGCAGGGACAGGAAAAAGCAGATTTCTAGATTTTTGGAGGAGAAGGAGCATCTTAAAAGCGAGCTCTATAGCTTTAAGCTATTTGACCCATTTTGACGTGAGTACTTCTAAGGAAGTCTACACGTGCTGACACCTTTGGGAACCGAGATAGGGGAGCCAACTAGAAGCTTCATCATTGAGAGTAGTGTAGGGAAAGATATTTCATGGCTTTGTTTCCTGATGAAAAGGGATTTGGACTCCGCATCCATCTTGGGCTGTGTATTAACCTTGGAGTTTATTGTTTTGTGTCTATTTTGCCGAAACAATTATATGCGTAGACTTGGCTCTGTATTCATTTTCTTGTACCTATATTCATTGATTTTGCGGTGTGTCTATATACAATTATTTTTGGCCTTATAAGAAAAATCCATAAATGAAATTCGGAGTCTGTGGTCCTTACAGCATAGCAACTTGTAAGTATAACCTCTAACATGTTGTTTTTCCCCTCGACAACTTTTAGCAGGCAAATAAAAGACCATCCCTGCTGAACTTGGATAGTAAGGCAAGGCCCAATTTTGGCTTTATCACAAGGAAGCAGATGTGTACTGTTCATTCACTCAGGATCTGGGTCTCTGCATCCTCCAGGACTGCCACCACCCTGCTCCAATTACGGGAAGAGTTGAATAACTATCACTTTAAAACACTACATCATGAAGCAGTAACAGTAAACTTCTTCTCCCAGATAACAGCTACTGTTCTAATCACTCCCTGGCTGTATCTTTGCTTTTGACCAGCTCTTCTGCCTTTTTGCTGGGTACACACTATACAAATAACTCATCTGTCCATACATATTTACCTAGATAGCCAAAGAAAGCACTGTACAGGGCCAAGGGCAAAGATGCAGTCAACCAGTGATCGAGGGGTAGGTTCTGAGAGTGGTAGTTGACTGTTACTTTATTGTGATGCAAAGCTCTTTAATCAATTGTATTATTAGTTGCTTCTTAATTGAAAGCAGGGTTGGGATGGTCCTGATGGATATGGAATTTCATCCCAAATCCTCAGAGCTTAGATGGAAAAGTCATGCTGCTTTATTTTTCTGTTTGTGCATTTCTTCGTCTCCAGTCTGATGGGGGTGTCGGGAGCCACCAGAAGTGGTGATCTTGTCCCCCATATGGGTGACTGATTCTGGTCATGTGGCCTTGTCGATGCTGCTCCTGGTACTGAATAGGGTGCATGTTGCTAGGAGAGAAAATAGAGTTCTATCAGGCGTACGGGTGGATGTAGTCATACTTCCTCAGACTCTTTAGTCGAGGAAGATGGAACCAGCCCATCATGTTTTCCTTGGTGAAAAGTTCCTGCAGGGTGAGTACAATGCTTAGGGTAAACCTGGGTCCCACGGCACGGGGTGAACGTTTAGGTTCAAATTCATTAAGATTAATGTCATCGACTATATTTTGATATAAATGCTCAGTAAAAACTCTCTTTCAGGGATTCTGAGAATCTTTGTACTCAATTGGACAATAGACAAGCTCCTCTCCGTACGCTCAATTTCCCCGATGACTTTCCTCAACATCAGGTCAATCGCGGTAGGTTGTGCTTTGTGGGGCAACGCAACATTTGGCTCGAGGCCTGAGGGGTTTGGGGTGCAGGACGAGTGTGCTTTGCCTGTGGCAGAGCGCGTTTTCGCTTTGTTAGACATAGCGAAACTAAAAGGAGGATGCAAGAACTTACACGACCACCTACCAACCACTGCTCTCCCTCCTTCGCTAGTAAGCTAGTAAGTAAGTTCTCCCTATTATGAGACAGATTATATAAATTATCTCCTCCCCTTCCCACAATTACACAATAGTTTGTAGTCCGCTATTTATACCGTCCTTTCAAAGCAGTTCAAACTTGTTTGGGTGTCGTGGTATCGTACTAAGTTGACAAGCTCGTTGTAGTGTACCTTTTGGAAGGTACACACTTATGACTCCTTAATTAGTAGTTAAAAAAGCAATATTTGGTGTTTATAGGAGTCCTCACAATTTTTGGCCCTGGTGCCGCTGGACCTCAGCACCATTGAAATCATGGCCCTAGTGCCTTCTAGATAACCGTCCTTGTGAATGCCTGTTTACTAGTAATGTTTAGCAATATTCTGCATTTCGTGGGGTCCCTAGAGCTTCTGTCCCCTGCAAACTACAACTGCTGCACCATTCAAATTAATCCCCTTTTAACTGCAAGAAAATTGCAATTGTATCTGCCTGTAGAGTAGTTCAATGTCGCAATATTAGGTGTTTCGAGGAGGTCATGACAAATTTTGGACCCAGTGCCACTGCACCTGCTGCACCATACAAATCATGACCCTGTTGTATGCAAGGTAACTGCACTTGTGGCTGCTTGTTTAGTAGACAAAATATTAGGTGTTTAGCCTGTTGCCTAGATCTTTTGGTCCATTCATATCATGACACTATTTCCTCCTAGATAAATGCACTTGTAACTTTCTTGTTTAGCAGCAACATTTTGCAATAATCTGGGTTTTTGGCCCCAGTGCCACTACACCTGGAGCGCAATTGAAATCAAATTTCTTTTAACTGCAAGGTAACTGCAGTTTGCCTGCCTGTTTAGTAGTCAAATATAGAAGTATTATGTGTTTAGTGGAGTTCCGATAACTTTTGGGCACATGCTACTGCAGCTGCTGCACCATTCAAATCAGGACCCTGTTGTCTGCAAGTTAACTGCAATTGTGACTACCTGTTTAGTTGTACAATATAGCAATATTTAGTGTTTAGTGGAGTTATGACAACTTTCGGCCACAGTGCCATTGCACCTGCTGCACCATGTAAATCAAGCACCTTTCAACTGCAAGGTAACTGCAATTATGATTGCCTGTTTAGTAGTAAAATATAGCAATATTAGGTATTTAGAGGAGTTCTGACAACTTTTTGGCCGGTGCCATTGCACCTGCTGCACCTCTCAAATCATGACCCTAGTGCCTGAAAGATAACTGCACTTGTGACTGCCTGTTTAGTTGTAAAATATAGAAATAATCAGTGTTAAGTGGGGTGCCTGGAGCTATTGGTCCCGGTGCCACTGTACCTGCAGCACGATCCTAGTGCCTGCTAGATAACTGCACTTATGACTTCCTGTTTAGTTGTAAAATATAGCAATATTTGGTGTTTACTGAAGTTATGACAACTTTTGACTGAGGTGCCACTGCACCTGCTGCACCATTTAAATCAAGCCTCTTTAACTGCAAGGTAACTGCAATTGTGACTGCCTGCTGAGCAGTCAAATATAGCCATGTTTTGTGTTTAGAGGAGTTCTGACAAATTTTGGGCCCGGTGCTCCTGCACCAGTTTCATCATTCAAATCATAACTCTTTTGTCTGCAAGGTAACTGCACGTGTGCCTGCCTGTTTAGTAGTAAATTATAGCATGTCTCTTGTAAATTACCTTTATTTTTAATGCGCAATGTTTATTACAACATTTAGAATTTGATCATTATGACTCAATAAATTAAGTTGAAAAAATCAATCCGATAATGCCTACAAAGTGCAAAGAAAGGTACTGAGGCATGAATAGGATATGCCACACATGTTCTAAGTAAATAATAATAAGCAAGCATTCCAGCATACTGCTCGGAGCTGTCTGCCTTTACGGTGGGAAGAGATCTTATCTTAAAAGTGAGTGTGCTTAAACTGTGTGAACAGGTTTAATAGAAGTATCGTATATGCCTGCAGCCGGGGGAAGTTAAAAGAAAGCTCCACAGAAAAGTGAATGAACACAGAAATAAGGCATCTGGGAACTGATAAAAGCCCCCTTTTAAGCCATATCAAATACAAGAGATATCCCACTGTGAAGGTGAAACCTAAAAAGTGCATCAACCCATCTGCTTGTCTGCAAGTTCATCAGGTCATTGGTGTGAGGTGTCCGCCAGCAAAACCATCCTTGAAACACCATCCAAGCAATGACAACCCTAGAGAGACAGTGCCAGATGGGGGCTGGCCCAATTGCCAGTCTTTCTCTCTACTTATTGTAGTTTTTTGATGTGAGGTCCTCCTGATAACTTAAGTTTACTGTAGCCATACCTAAAAACAACTATGCATCAACACATAACTCTATGGTCTCAAATTTGTTATCCTTCATAATTGACCTCCCAATTTCCTCTAATCCGCTCTGCCTACGTCACTAAATTGTTAAAATTGTTCACAGGCATCTTTACTGTTAGATTCTACATGTATGGTGGCCTATGTAAGAAACAGGAGAGTTTCCTTTCTTGTAATACCCTCTTTAATCTACTCTTATAATCTCAGGGACTTTAATGGATATAAACAACACTAAATAAATAAAATCCTACCAGTGGCCGGTATCATCCCCATTATGATGTGATGGAAAGAGAACAAACAGCATGTAAAGGTCAATGGAGTGCCTTTATGCTTTTACTTATGGTAAGAATGGTACCCAATCTTAGTGTTCTTTGACTGAGACAACTCTCTATGTTTGAGCTGCTTTGTTGTTCCCTTCCAGCTTTTTCTATCTTAGAACTCTTGGGGTTTACATTTCGTAATGCGCAATTAGATATCATATGTATATCATTACTGTAACAGTTTACTAAACTTTTGCTGATACTTTTTTCTGTTAATCTGTTTATAAAACTCAATAAAATATTTTGAACTAAAAAAAAAGAACTCTTGGGGTTTGTCGCCTCTCCTGTGGTGGGAGTGTTACCCTGCCTGTTGCAATTGCAGCAGGCACACACATTAATAAAAGGGTAATAAATCCCATTGTATTAACTTGTTTCAGGTTTGTGCTGTTACAGTGCAATGGCAGGGGGTGGGGCTGATTAGTGCAAGTGCACTGTTACTGCAGTACCCCTGACAGTGCGCATGTCAGATTGACCAGTTGTCTACAGCCTACCAATCTGACCTGCGCACTTTAGAACCTGCAATCCCAAGGATGAGAATTAGCTGAGGGACTGCAGCTGCAGGCCCCCAGCCTCAAAATGAGCACTGGGTTTGCCTGCTCCAACCAATCTTGTAGCTGCAGTGCAGCTCCAGGATTGGTTGGTTTTGGGTTGTACAAGGGAGGAAGTCGCTCCCTTTCGCATTTAGACCCTGCCTGTGGCTCATGCCCTGTTGTCGACATATTTGAGGCTACATACACACAAAACTTCCCTTATGTTTGATGAACAGCCTTTGGTTGTTGCAGGCTCTTTCTGTTGCTGCCACTTGAAAGCTAGGAGGTGATGTTGGTGCGAGCCCATATCTCCCTCCTTCTACAATTTGCAGGTGTCATCTATGCCCTTTTTTTTACTGAATTCATGTAAACATGGTTATATTTAAATCTTTGAAAAGATTCACTGTTCTATATAGAAGCACTGAGGAAGGGCCAGATCACAAGCCTCGGGATTCCTTGCAACTGGAGCTGCTGACTCACAATCTCTGCACCTGGAGGTGCGCTTTAAATTGTGGGAAGCGGTCCGCTGTGTAGGGCTGAGAGAAACACTGTGGAGAGGGCAGACCACAAGCCCCAGGACTCCTTGCGGCTGGAGCCGCTGACTCACGTTCCCTGCGCCTGGAGGTGTGCTCAATGTTCCAGAAAGTGGCCCGCTGTGCGGGACACGTGCGGGTCGCACCCAGGCATGGCCCTGTGCGAATCCCGCAGAAGAGCGGGCCTGTCTGCGCTCGTCAGCAGCCAGAGGAGACTGGGCTGAGCCCACTCTCTATTTTTTGGCAGGCCCCCACCGTCCAACTCTTGTGGGGCAGGGGTAACAACAGCGGCATATTTGGCAGCAGGACCCAAAAGAAGATCCCGCAGTAACTAGCTGTCCTATAGTGCTACAGTCAGACGCCTATGTCCCCCTGCGACACATTAACTATGCTGAAAAGGAAAGCTATGCCTGCTACAACACCCATGGGGCTAAACTATTGATTCCTTTTTAGCTAAAGTGATGGGGTCCATCTCAAAAGAAATTGACTGGGCAGAAGGGAGGTTCTCTGTAGTTCCTGGAGGCTCACTCCTGTCATTGCTACTGGAAGCCCCTCACTCGGCTGTCCTGAATGTTCAGGAGTCAGAGACAGAGGTATCACTGTTAAGATGGCCTCTCCCCTAACAGGATTTTTAAGGCTCCCCTCTCAGGCCTAACTAACAGCATGGCCACTTTAGTTTAACCCGCTAGCACTGACTTGATGATCCCTCCTGCCCCTAAAGGAAGCGTGAAACCAAAAAGTGTGATGACTCGGAAGGGGTCCACGGGTGAATACGCTAAAAACACACTCAAGGACATGGAGAACTTTTGGGCTCTCTTAATGCAAAAAATTACAGACACACTCACAGGTCTAATGGCCCCACTCTGGGACAAAATTTCAAAACTGATGGCGAACTCAAGAGATACCCTCGATAGATATGAAAGAATTCTGTCATTCATTAATAAAGTTCCCCCATCCTTACCCCAGCAGATTCAAACTAGGTTCACCAATTTGCCCCCCTTTGATCCCTCGAGCTGCAGACAGCCTTGTATTTGTAAATCCACGCTATCAGCAGCTACGAGTCAGGATGCCCTTACTCAGCCCATTCATTCTCATTTCTGTGGTAAGGATTTAGCCTTTGCCAGCCAGCATCTCCTAACATGCACCCTTGTAGTAGATATACCATTTTGTGGCCCTGTCAATAATAACCCCCTCTTACCAGTAATAAACCTCCCCATTGTGATATTAGTTGATGACTGGCTCATACTCACACATATAGAACCAGAATCTAGAACTACACTCTGTATTCTTTTAAGAATGCTGATGCCAGTGAAAAAGGATTAGGTGCAGTTTTGCTTCAAAAGAAGGGTGGTATAGATTGTTTGATTGCTTGTGCCTCCAGATGTCTTAGGGGTCAGAATTTAACTATTCTGTCATAGAGAAGCAGTCTTTAGCCATTTTTTGGGCATTGAGGAAATTTAAGAATCTGATTTGGGGCACAAAGTTTTGTGTGTGGTTTGATCATAAGCCTCTGAAAGAAGTGTTTTTAAAAAAGGTCTTAATTCCATTTCGTCTAGAATTAAAAAATGGATAATTTCTCTCCTAGAATTCACTGTTGATGTTGAATATATTCCTGGTGTCGTAAACAAATCTGCTGATTGTCTTTCAAGATTAGTCAATGTAAATGAATGTGTTGAGGATGAAGTAAGCCAGGCGGATGATGTAATCAATGTATGTGAAATTACTGATGGTGCGGTGAGTGAAGTTGATTGGAAGACTGAAATTGACAAGGAAGATGAGATAAAGAAAGTGATGGAGATGTTGACAAACAAGAAACGCTTGGAGAAGCCTTGGGCTCTTGTTTGTAAAGAACTTTCAGTTGTTGATGGTATGCTTGCTCGGGGCACAAAATTGGTTCCTCCAGAGGGTATTAGGAAGAAATTGCTTAATTTTTCTCACAATGGTCATCTTGATATTGTAAAGACAAAAGAGTTGCTAAGGTTACAGTTTTGGTGGCCTGGCATGGACTTAGATATTGAGAGGATGGTCGGTGAGTGGTGGAATGTTGTGCAAGTGATAAAATCTGGAAGACCAAACAAACACCCATGGTTTGCAGGACATTGCCTAATCATCCTTGGGATGAAATTTCTATGGATATAATTGGTCCTCTGCATGGTGTGTGTGACACTCCTCTTTTAATTGTTGTTTTGGATCGCTATTCCAGGTGGATAGAGGTGGGTGCTGTTAGGGAAATTTCTACTGAATGTGTTATTAATTTTTTAGAAGAAATTTTCAAGAGCGAGAGTTTTCCAAACAGTATTCTCTCTGACAATGGTCCACAGTTCTGTTCAAATGAATGTAAACGATTTCTAGTTAACTGTGGTATTGTTCATAAGAGGTGTGCCATTTATCACCCAGAAACAAATGGAGCAATAGAAAGGGTCAATAAAACTCTTAAGGAAAGCATACAACTTGCCAGGGCTAATGGTTTGAGTTGGAAAAATGCACTTCAGGACAGGATTACGGTTTACCGCTTATCCCCTCATTCGACTACTGGGAGATCTCCCTTTGAATACTTTAAAGGTAGAGTTCCCAATTCCATTTTGTGTCCTGGATGGATGAGACTTAATGAGGGCTTTGTTGACAACCAGATAGGAGATTGGAGGAAAAGAGAACTGGATAAGCAGTTAAACAGGAAGTTATATTTTGATGAAAAGAAAAGTGCCCAGTTTCAGGAAGTAAAAGTAGGTGATTTGGTAAAGATTAAAGCTCATGTTGGTTGTCAACCATGGTCTAAATATACTAATGTCAGACCTGTTGTTAAGATTTTTAAGAATGCTGTCAAGACTAGTGACAGGAGGATTTGGAATAAGAGTCGCATAGTTGTGATTAATGCTGATGTCCCATTAAATGTGACACATGGTGATAGTGCTAATTTTTATTCCAAATTGTCTGGTAATCTTTCTTCTGCCACCGGTTCCACATGTGCTTCAAGTTTTGTTAGAGAAAGGAGTCAAAGGTTGTGCAGACTTCCTGTGTATATGAAAGACTGTGTATAATGAATAATCTCTCTCTGTCTACTCTATGCAATGTGATTTTCTTGTTATATTTAGGCCTATTTCATTTTTGGTTTTTATTTACTGCGTGTGATATTAGTTGATGACTGGCTCATACTCACACATATAGAACAAGAATATAGAACTACACTCTGTTTTCTTTTAAGAATGCTGTTAATGGAAGACTCTTGTGAGATTCCATGTTAGTCAGTTGCTGCTGACTGTTGGTTTATGAGGTGCAATAAACCTACCTGCATAATCCTTGTCATAGTGTTCTTGCTTATTAATTTGATGAGAAACACCACACCCATCTTGCTGCCCTCATACTTTAGTCTTGAGAGGGGTTCCAGGGCTTGCCTCTCCCAACCAAGAAACCACTGACCAATTGATCAACAAGGTCTCGCACTGGTTAGGCAAACACATTAGATACAATGCTGCTGTCCACAGGTACATCTTGATGGCCTGGAGGGTTTCTTGGATAGGGCCCTACTGGAAATCTTTTGAGGGAGATGCATGATCCTTACCATCAGACACCCAGATATAGTACAAAATATCTTGAGGTGTTTTTCACAGAATTATTTCCCTGAATCTGGTATTAAAGCACTACTGCTGGACTTCTTTTATAGACGCTCTCATAGCATTTCAAATAGGACTCAGCCTTCTGCCTGTGGTGGGCCCACTGGGTGGGCTTCATGCACCTTTAAGCCGTTATGCCCCTCTGGCGATCCTAATGATCTGGATTGACTCTCAGAGAGTGACAACAGAAGCACACCTCAGCTGTAGATATCGAGGTTTCGCCCCTTTTAATCTCAGAGCACTAATTTAGCATGGGTTACAGACCCTTCTGAAGGCTCTATAATCCCCTTTTTAAGCCACAACCAAGGTACTGGGAAAGACTTAAGCTTTGTCTCATGGAACGTGGCAGGCCTATCAGCAAAGATATGAAATGAAAGGTGGATTTCGTTTATTAAGTCCTTTAATATTGTTTTCAGGAAACGTGGGCAGTTGAGAACAATGTCTTTCTCCAGGGATTTAAAACCTTTTCCTGCCCAGCCGTAGGTTCTAGACCAGGAAGAATGAGCGGGGGATCAATTATTTTTGTAGCCCTCAAGCACTGGGGGTCCGCGAAGACAATAAAGTGGGACTCCAAAGTGTTTCAAGTCATTAAACTGGTAGTTGGGAGATCTCTTCGCTTGGCATTTAATTTATTCATTTTTAAAATGCAGAAAGGGGGCAGCAAGGGCCCTCAAACCTCTCAGTCACAAGTAGCGCTATTGATTCATTAAGACGAGAGGGCCTTACCCTAGAGAATCTTATCCTGGCAGGGGACTCTAATGGCCATTTGTGCCCAAACTCATTACACTCTTTGCATAGCTATCAAACCTGCATGATCAACGAGGTCACGCATATGGAGCACTCCTTAGAATGTGCTGAACTGAACAGTTTTTACATACTTATAATCTTGTATTCACCATAGATAAGATGCCTAACTCTTTTAAGCCTCATATTCCCCCAACCTATAAAGGAATGGGGAACCCCAAGGATTGTTAACATTATTTTTGTTTCGGCCTCTTTGGGATGGCCTTCATTTATTTTGTATATTCTACATATCCTTTTCTGCGACCACAACCCCTTGTCCTAGTGCTTGAAGGGGGTGGGGAACCAGGCGTAGCATCCTCGCATGCCACCAGGCACATTATCTTTAACCGACATGGGGAAGCGTCTATGCTGGTCACAGATAGACGCAAAAAACACAGTTGATGGACAGAATGTAGAACAATGTCATACATTCACCCCAGTACAAGGATCTGGGCCTAAATCCATCGTTTTTTTGCACTCCACACCACCCTGGGTTAGACACTGGCTATATGCAAATCAGCTCTGACCCTGCGCCTCATGGGAACAGTCCAGTCCGAACTACCAAGCCATGTCTTTCCCAGACCGGAATCAAGCATCCAAGGACCGGTTTCTGGCTATCAGCCTTCATCAGCCTGGATAGCATGACTCCAGTGGTGTGGAGAGCCTGGGACTCACGTCTGAGCATACCCATCCCACTCGGGGTGAAAATTACAAAAAACACAGTTGATGGACAGAATGTAGAACAATGTCATACATTCACCCCAGTACAAGGATCTGGGCCTAAACCCATCGTTTTTTTGCACTCCACACCACCCTGGGTTAGGCACTGGCTATATGCAAATCAGCTCTGACCCTGCGCCTCATGGGAACAGTCCAGTCCGAACTACCAAGCCATGTCTTTCCAAGACCGGAATCAAGCATCCAAGGACCGGTTTCTGGCTATCAGTGGTGTGGAGTCCCAGGCACTCCACACCACTGGAGTCAAGCTAGCCGGGCTGATGAGAGGTGTTACCTCGAAACCGGGCCGGTCCTCGGATGCTTGATTCCGTTCTGGGAAGGACATGGCTTCTGTAGTTCGGACTGGACTGTTCCCATGGGGCACAGGGTCAGCGCTGATTTGCATATCGCCATTGTCTAACCCAGGGTGGTGTGGAGTGGAAAAACGATGGATTTGGGCCCAGATCTTTGGACTGGGGTGAATGTGTGACATTGATCCACATTCTGTCCATCACTGTTGTGTTTGCAATGGTCACAGATAGACGTCATGGTTTTTAATCACACCCTATTTAAAGGTCGACAGCAGGAGATTCTACCCTCCTGAAGAAAGCCCTTAAGCAGTCCCCTTGGGACAGAGCATGGGTGGCAAATTGCTGTAATAATTACAAGGGGGCACCGAAAGAACAGAGGCATCTGCTACAAAGACAGGCGTGGGACGAGCTAGCCTAAGCGAGTGAGCAGCGGGATAGTACACTTTTCTGGCAGGCCATAAATAGGGCTTGTTTTGCAGAACCATTAAGGCCATCATATTACAGCGGAACAATGAATTGATCACTTTGAAAGAGTGTACAACTTCGGACATAGTGAAGGGCACCCCAATGAGATAGAACCCTGCCCGGGTGATACACCAGTTACTTTCTCCCTGGAGAAAGTAGTCCTTATCATGGAGGGATTGTCCCGGAATAAGACGCCAGGACCTGATGGGAACAAATTCAACTATGCTCACAGATTAGGTTCTTAGTCCCCCGGGGTGATTTTAAAGTTATACCAGCCTATATGTATCTCCAAGGTCCTGTACGATAACGAGGCTTGGGGGTATGCAGCAGCCAATGAGCTACAGCTCGTTCAAATCAAGTTTTTTATTTGAATTTTGAAAGTCCCACAGAGCACCCCCTCGTTTGCCAAACACGAAGAACTAGGTGTCAATTACATAGCCGATTTGGTCGCAGTGAAGCCCTTGTGTTGGGTGAAGATATGGTCTAGGGATGAGGCCGAGTTTAACTGCTCGATTATTTTAGACTGTCACTAGAGCATGCACTTAAAATCCCCTGGCCACAGTATGTAAAGGAGTGCTTTCTTAAACATGCACAGTGAGGTCTCAGGATCTGAGAACAGTTAAGGAGCTATTCTTTAAACATGCTGCTGCTCACTGCAAAAATATTGAGCTCATGAAACCAGCTGTGCGAGGCATGTCTTGCTAAAATCAGTGCAGGGCATGGAGAAATACCTATCTACTCTTACAAGCGCTTTAGATTTAGATTCAATCAGCTCCACTTTCTCCTGGCGTACCTGTCTGGTTTCCTACCTGTAAACATGAGAGGGGCCTGTGCCTGCAAAGCTATGTCTCCGCAGGATACCTTACACATTGTCCTCTTATGTACATATTTTAGCTACCTCAGTAAATTGTTTCTTAGGTCCCTTTAAAAAGCTATGAAATTTAAGCAAGCGCATGTTGCAATTATAGGAAACATCCTTTACAACGCAACTTTTACCACGCAGTGCCTTTACAACGCTTTGCGCTGGGGGGGGCGCTCTAGGATAGGGAATAGGTTTAATGTACTATCCAACACCTTACCTACTATCCACGGGGACTGGAGTTGGAATAGTAAATTAAACTATTCACTATCCAGTGCCCCAAAGCACTATGCGTTGTAATGGTATGCGTTGTAAAACTTGCGAGGTAAAAGCATGCGTGGTAAATGTCGTACATCCTGCAATTATATATTGTCAGCTTTTGCCCTTATTGTTGTCACGAATTGCCGGAGGGCTGCTTTTAGATCAAGAAGCTCAAGATGCAACTGACGGCAACCTGGACCTTTTTTTTTAAACTACTTAATTGCCATTTTAGGTTTCATCATGACATGAGCGCAAGAGCTGGTACACTTTCATTTTACATATTTTAAAACATCTGGGTCAACGAAGCCCCAGTCTACATGCTGACGATATTATGCCATAACAAACAATAAACCCCTTCAGAGCCGGACTGGCTATAGCGGGCACTGGGCAATCCCCCGGTGCGCCGCACAGGTGGGAGACGGTTTTGGGGCCCTGGGGGCCGTTTTTGTTACAGGGCCGTTTTTGCAGCATAGCTGCAAAGTCGGCCCTGTACCAAAATCGGCCGAAAACCGGCCCCGGCAAAGAGCTCGGCGGCACCTCGACCCCCCCCCCCGAGTGGGGAGGGGGGCCGCCCGAGCACTTTGCCAGGGCCAGATGTGGTTCCCAGTCCGGCCCTGAACCCCTTCCACCCCTCTCCGTGTTGTGTGTTAAAATGCATAGTAAAGTCACATTGTACTAGTTCACATTAACTTTTGGATGACACGTAGTATTACCCATCTATACTCTCCTTGTGGTCCTAGTGGGGTCTAGGTGACTCAGGATCAGCCCCCCATCACCGGAGGCATTCAAAATGTTCATGGTCTGTTCCTCCTTTACCTCTGCTATCATATGAGACTATGGGCCAGATGTACGACCTGACAAATAGCGCCTCGCAAATTGTATCATATTTGCGACTCGCAATTTGCGAGGCGCTATTTGTCATGTACAACAGTATGTTTAACACTGTTTATGATTCCCAATGGGGTCGCAAATTGCGAGGCTCATGAATATTAATGAGCCTGTCACAATTTGCGACCCCATTGGGAATGGCTGGCCCTCCCAGGGATGGTGGCCTGCTGGGCTCCGCAGACCTCCATGTCTGGGATTACCTTTCAATAAAGTATATATTTTTTTTAATGCAGTCCGTTTTTCTTGAAGGAAAACGGGATGCATTTAAAAAGTAGAAATGAAACGTGTTCGTTTCATTTTTTAAGGGCAGGTAGTGGTCCCAGGGACCACTGCCTGCCCTTAAAAAATATTATTAGAGACAGTCACAAAGTGGAAGGGGACCCCTGGGGACCCCTTCCAACTTGCGACTGCATTACCACCCTCTTGAAGAAGGTGGTAATTTGTGAGTGTTTTGTGACTGCAATTGCGGTCACAAAACATTCAGACATGGGGTTTGCGGTCGCTATTAGGAAGGGAATGCCCCTTCCTAATAGCGACTCACAATTCCTAAATAGCGAGTCGTAAATAAATTGTGAATCGCTATTTAGGAATTGTACATAGCCCTTTCACATTTTGCATGCGCGAACGGATCGCAAACCCGTTTGCGCATGCAAAATGGGGTTGTACACCTGGCCCTATGCCTGTAGATCATCTTCAAGTTTTTCGTCCCTTCTTACAAATCTCATTCGAACCCTTCCTGCTGTGGCCCATTCGCGCTTATCTCTCATCCAACTTTCACTCCGCGGGGGTCTAGGACAGAGCCATGCTATAGCAATCTGTCTTTTTGCGAACACCAGACCCACCTTAGCAAACCGTCTGCTGAGTTTCTTGCCCATAGGTGATTGTATTAGACCTAATAATACTTGTCGGATCTCCCTGGGTATTATCCACCCTGTGGCTCTATGAAGGCAAGTGAGCACACCACTCCAGTAGGAACGAAGCGCTCGAAAGGCCCAAATCATATGTAGAAAATCTGCTGCGCTCTCCTCACATCTTGGGCATTCGGCATTGCGAGCAGGGTATATGATATGCAGAGTGCGGGGGCTGAGATATGTCTGGTGTACCACGTTGAATTGCAGGAGTTTGAAACGCGAGTTAGAACTCACTGTTTGCACCCCCTTGTGCACTTTTTCCCATTTTTTGTCTGTCAAAGGTTCCTCTCGTATCCTTGCCCATTTTTTTGGATCTAAAGCTCGCTTCTCGGCAGATCCTCTCTTATAGCCCTGTAAAGGGGCAAAATCAGCCATCTGTCCCGTGGCATATATAGTATCACTTCCAACGTATTAGTGCTAGGGGGTTCATTGGGAAATGTTGTCCAGATTTCCCTTGTCACATTCGAGATTTTCTCATATTGTAAGAATTGACCGGTCCCTAAGTTAAAGCCAGCCTCTGTCTCTGTGCATGAAATAAATCTACCCTCTACATATAGATCGCCTAGTGTAAGACAACTCCCTTCCTTCCACCGGCTCACAGACATAGAGTCATCTATGCAGGTGAAGGGATGCAATGCCCATACAGGCATATCCTGTGTGAAAGGTGCCCTTTTTACCACTCGTCGTACCACGGTATCCCATACCATGGCCACATGACACACAATATATGGGGCTGAGGGAGCACGCCCCTCCCAAGCATTAATAGCTCTGGAAGCGGGCAGTTTTGGTGTGTGACCAGCAATAGATGTCGTTCCCAATCATCATTGCTATCCAACCAAAAAATTGCATGTCATAGATGGGAAGCCATATAGTATAACTCCAGGCAAGTTACCTCCAACACCCCAGTCCATGTTATTTGCAGTGCCGTTAGTTTCACTCTTCTATGTCTAGCGTCCCATAGGAGGTCCGTCACAACTGCATCTAATGTTTTAAAGTGATGTCGTGGTATCATATATATCGAGTGTTGCGGTGTATTAAGGTATCAGGGTAGGATGATCATTTTCACTAGTGCAATTCAGCCCATTAAGGAGAGAGGTAATTCCTTCCAAAATCATACAGAGCCTCTAATACCCTTAATCACTCTCCCAATGTTGAGAGCTAGATATTCAAGGGCAGTATTTGCCAGTCTTATCGCCAGGTATCGTGTTCCCTCTCCTACCCACGGCAGCTCTACCTGTGGTAGTTCCGTGTGTTCCAAGTGTGCCAGGTGTCCAATAGATATCAGTTTAGCTTTCCAAGTGTTTATATGGAGACCAGAGATCTCTCCAAACAGGTGCATCTCTTTATGGAGGACCGGAACCGAGTGTGCTGGCCGTCGTAAATAGATCAATGTGTCATCGGCATGGAGGGAAACAACGTGATTAGTCTCTCCCAGCCGGATTCCCCATGGTTCCATTGCTTTCCGGAGGGTGACTGCCAAAGGCTCCATATCCATTGCTAACAACAATGGAGATAACGGACATCCCTGATGGGTGCCTTGACACAGGACAAGCCTTTTGGCTACCATCCTGCCGATTTTTATTCTTGCCATTGAGGCTGTATAGAGCAGCTGAACCCACTGAAGGAACTTCGCACCCACTCCAACCTTCTCCAGAAGCTGCCACATATTGTGCCAGTCTACGTAATTAAAGGCCTGTTCAATATCTAACAGTGCAAGTGTGCAGTCATCCTCTGTCAGGCATGGGGCATACCATACATACACCAATTTTCTCAGATTAAGAGTAGCCTTCATCCTGGGATAAACCCTGCCTGGTCTGTATGAATGAGGTTGGACATGCTGTGAAGGAGCCATGCTGCCAGTATTCCGCAAATAATTTTGACGTCTAAATTGAGTAATGAGATCGGTCTATATGATTTAGAAAGTAAGGAATCTCTATCGGTTTCAGTATCATGGCAACTAGCGCCTCATGCATAGATGGGGTAAGACGCCCACCTGGATTGCCTCATTATAAACCTCTAATAGTTGTTCAACCAGCAGATGGGCAAATTTCTGATAAAATTCTGCTAGTCGTCCGTCGTTACCCAGACTCTTAGATGACTTAAGTGTCTGAATCGCCAGTACCAGCTCCTCCTTTGTTATCGGAGCCTCCAGGGCTTTGGCTGCTTCCAGGTCCAATCGGGGGAGTCTAATTAAATCTAAAAAGTGTTGAATCTCTTCCTGGCTGGGTGACAATCTACTGCTATACACCTCCTCAAGATGTCCCACCAAGACCTCAGCAATCGCATTTTGGGATTACACCATCCTCCGGTTACTGTCTGACAGCTGTAGAATTGGTACCATGGGGGACTTCCGGCATACTATGCACGCCAATAGAGCTCCCGTTTTATCAACTTCTATGTGTAGTGTTTGACGATAGGCTGTATACACATTTCTCTAGTCTACATAGATCTGTTAAGAAAGCCTCCTTTGTTGTGCACCATTCTGTCATCCTATGGGAAGTCATAGGAACCTCCCTCTCCAACTTACTTAATTTCACTTCTTGAGAAGCTACATCTTTTTCTAGTTGCTGGTGCACACCATACAACGTTTTAAGACATATCCCCCGAAGTACTACTTTAGTGGCTTCCCATTCAAGCGCTCGGGTTGGAGCTGTGCCCCAGTGTTCCTCAAAGGATCTTTAGAGAGCTTCTGTTACCTCAGCTTCGTATGGGGGGGTTTGTTAATGACACCGTGTTCAGCCGCCCCATGGGAATCCGGGAACGAGCTCTGGATCCCCCAAAGCTAGGTAGTACCGGTGAGTGATCAGAAAGGTAGCTAGGTAGATATCTTATCCCCTTTACCTCTGTCCAAGTTCAGCCGATAAATACCAGTAGTCTAAGCGGCTAAATGTTCCAGAGGCTGGAGTGTGACAAGAGAATTTACGAATATTCAGGTTATACTTATGCCAGATATCGCACAGGTGTAAACCCTCAAGCACATCCCACAGCACCTTTGTCATTTGGGGCTTGGTATTCTGTTGTGGGAGTTCACTGTCTAATAGGTCATCCAGTACACAATTGATATCCCCAGCCATTAGTAACGGGGCCCCCAAATATGGAGCTGCTGCTTCCATTAGATTGGGAAAAAACAGGGGGTAGTCATCACTGGGAGCATATACGTTGATAATGCAGAGTTCCCTGCCATCCACTTCACCACGTAAAATGATGTATCTCCCTTCCGGGTCAATGGCGTGATGAAGATGTTGGAATGGGACTCCAGGGGCTACCCAGATGAGAACCCCCCTCGTGAAACAGGAATATGAGGTGGTGTATATCTCACCTCTCCAACATTTCCGCAGACATGGAATTGAATCCCTCCATTTGTGCGTCTCCTGTAAGCAAGCCATAGCAATATTGAACCTTTTCAGATAGGCGACCATTCTCCTATGCTTTTCAAAAGCTGCCATAGCACGGACATTCCATGTAATCATTTTAGTCATGGTGGCTGCCATAACGCTCTGTCTCCACGCACACCGCCAATCTTTGGCGTCATTATCTCCTAGAACACATGCACTAGTAAAACTTTTAGTTTCATTTCAAGCAATGCTTCACAACACACGTGTGGAGGTACCCACCCTACCCTCCCCCAAACCTGGGACAACACTCCCTCCCTCTGGGCAATGCTGACCCCACCTCCCACCTCAAAAGAGACAGGAAGAAGGGATACCAACTTCGCCCTATTCCCCAATAAATCCCATACCACAGAAGAACAAAGAAACAACCTTTCATATCTCGACAAATAGCGATTCTAGTGACCGGTTAGACAGCAGAGTGCGAGACCGTGCCCCAAGCTCCCTGGCCGGGTACCCGTCACCAGAGGCGCTGATCTCCCGTCAACAGATATCTGGAACGTAGAGATGCCCCCCTTCTTATTTCTCATCACACCTCCTATATGCATGGGAGAAGAGTCCCAAATCAGTCCATATCAATACCATTTTGACAATTCTAGATTCTAAGCCAAGCACTGAACCTGTATAGTCATTCGGTGCCCACTTTGCTTAAACATTAATGTCTTCTTTCGAAGCATTACTCGTAATGTGTGTCAGGGACGACTCTCTTGAGTCCCGGACGGCAGCAGAGATTTGTAGTGTTCCATCTGGGCAAACTTTGACCCAGCCAGTGCTGCGATTCCTACTGTCAGTAGGCCATGGGTCCTGTTTTTTCTGTGCTCTTGGCAGTATAGTCGGGCCCATCGACCCAGGCGAATCCGTCAGTGGCACCCACTTCACTCCGGGTTGTCCTCGAGAATACAGCCAGTCGCTTGCCCTTGCTGCAGAAAAGAAAAACTGTGTTTTCCCATTACTCTCTATCCGCAATTTGGCCGGGAAGATGAGGCTGTACTTTAAGTTTAAGTCTTGCAGACGCCATTTTATTGCCACAAACGTTTTTTTTGCTGGTCCTGTACTCGTTGTCTATAGTCTGGAAAAATGGAAATCTGATGTTCCTCAAATAGTAATTGGACTTTTGCACGTGTGTTTTGCAGGATGGCATCTCGATCATGGAAATTGAATAATCTGACTATAATTGCACTCAGGGGTACACCCGGTCACAGTGGGGGAACAAGAGCCCTGTGCGCCCTGTTGATGGTGAAAAACTTGGAAAGTTTCTTGGGGGCCAGGGCCATAGTCAGCCAATTTTCAAGGAACAATTCGGTGGATGGCCCTTTTGACTTGTCAGGAAAACCTAGGAAGCCTAAATTGTTCTTTCGTGACCTCCCCTCAGAATCTTCCACCCGCTCATCCAAGTGCACCACGCGCTTCTGAATAGTCGTGACCGTATTTCACAAGGCGCGTAACTCTGTTTGTAGAGTATTCTTCCTTTGCTCAGTGGTTGTCACTCTGTCTGAGACCTTACGTAAGTCACAGCGGAGCAGGTTGAGGTCAATAGCTATGGAGTCAACTTTAGGTATCATTTCATTCTTGGTAGTGTGGATCGCTACCAATACAATAGATGGTATTTAATCTATCTGTTATGGTGGCCCTTCTTCATGCTCACTGCACTCTCTTCTGCCAGGTTCTGGATCGTAGGCAGGGGCTTTGCATAGTTAAGTATTTTGTTGGCTTTGGCTGGAAGATTTCCTTTGTGCCTGTCTGTGTGAACTCCAGCAAAAACAAGGAGAGCAGCCCATACCACTTAGCACCCCTGACCAGACCCTCCACTGAAAATGCCTGATTCCAAGGTTGCTGTTGTCAAAGGCTGGCCCTAAACAGCAATCATCTCCGCCGTGCTATAGGTCTGAGTGGTGGCTCCTCACAGAATAGGAATGGGTGCCGTCTACAAAGCTGCTTCACTTCTAGAATTGAGTCTGGCGTTGTCTTGTCTATTTTACTTGTGTTACACACTCCGGGTGCCCAGCTATTCAGACTACTTAGAACCCAGGCCTTGAGCTTTCTTGCATGAGTTTCTCCTTCTAAGCTTTGACAGGAGCAATCCCCTCCTCCCCGCAGATATGAATGACCAGTTTATGGGTTCCTTCCCTTTTATCTTCGGCGCTATTACTGATTAGGCCTTCAGTTCTGGCCTCCCCAACAGCGCTCAAGCCAATACTTTACTGTTTGTCCTGCTGCCGCCACTAGCCACGTTGCAGCGCCATGACCGCTCTATGTACCAGGCCGATACGCGCTGCTCCAGCCTGGTCATTCACCACCTTTGCCTCTGCTGGCTCAATCCTGGTCGCGGCAGGTCCTGCTCCACTGAAGAACAGACACAGGCGGAGTTTGTCTCCCCTGAAGTGGGGGTGCAGATTATGCCATATTGCGATAGTTGAGGGGAGCATCAGTAAACAAACGTCTATTTGGCCATTTTGTCAGGCCACGCCCTCCATTTTGACCTTGCGACTTTGCACAATATTTTTTATGAATTATAACTGTAATGATGTTCTTTTTCTGGTATGTTTTTATATTTTATGGTTGTGACTACTTCCGAGTAAAGATTTATTTATAAAGATTTATTTCTAAGTATGGTACCCAATCTTAGTGTTCTCTGATGAAGACAGCTCTCTATGTTTGTGCAGTTTGTTGTTCCCTTCCAGCTTTTTGTGTCTTGGAACTCTTGAGGTTTACATTTCTTAGTGCGCAATTAGATTTCATATGTATATCATTACTGTAACTGTTTCCTACACTTTTGCTGATATTTTTTGTCTGTTTCATGTTCATTATTTATAGAACTCAATAAAATATTTTGAACTAAAAAAAAGAACACTTTGGGTTTGCAGCCTCTCCTGTGGCCAGCGGTGGCTCCTTTGTTATGCCGTAGGAGCATCGCCCCTCCTGCTGCGAGTGCAGCAGACACACACATTAATGAAATGGTAATAAATACATTTCATAAATACCATTTTATTAATGTGTCCCAGGCTTACGCTGTTACAGCACGAGGGCATGGGGTGGGGCTGTTGAGTGCAATAGCACTATTAATGCAACCCCCGGCCAGTGCGCATGTCAGATTGATCGGTTGCCTATAGCCTACCAATCTGACCTGCGTACTTTAGAGCTTGCAATTCCAAGGCTGATAAATACCAGAGGGATTGCGGCTGCAGGCCCTCAGCCTCAAAATGAGCGTTGGGTAAGCCTGTTCCAACCAATCATGGAGCTGCGGTGTAGCTCCAGGATTGGTTGGTTTTGGATTGCGAAGCAGAGCCGAGGAGGAAAGCGCCAGGATGGAAACCATATTCAGACCCTGCGGCTGGCATATATGGTGAGTGCTTTGGGCATCACGTCTCACCACATTGTAATGTTGCCGTCCGCGGGTGCCTGTGGCTCATGCCCTGTTGCCGACATATTTGAGACTATACACACAAAATGTCCCTTATGTTTAATGAACAGCCTTTGATTGTTGCAGACTGTTTCTGTTGCTGCCACTTGAAAGCTAAGAGGTTATATTGGTGAGAGCCCATATCTCCCTCCTTCTACAACCTGCAGATCTTACCTATTATCTTTTTACTGAATTCAGGTTATATTTGTGATATTTGCGTCTTTGAAAAGATTCACTTTTCTATTTAGGGCCTCATTTGACACACACAAGGGCTGTCACTTGAATTCAAGGTTAATTAGAAGGTGCATCCTAACCAATGTGATGTGGTAATCAAGTTATGACGTCACACAAACAGCAAAGTACTGTCACATAGGCAGCCACATATACCAATCATAAAGGTCTGAATTTAATGTGCTAACATATGCAGTGTAGGCACATTAAAGTGCCTGGTTCATCCTTACTCCCCCCACCGTCCATCACCCATTTTCCCGCCGCTGCGTCCCTGCAGGTCCACCCCCCTGCCCTCCCATTAGTCACCCCTCTCCCGCCTCCCAGCTACCCCTCCCTCCCACCTCCCCTCATACGGAGGCCGCGCAACAGCCGTGCATGTCACGACCACCAAACTCCTCAGGAGCAAGGCGAGGCTCAAAAGGGGTCCACCTCCTGACTTTCCCACACACTAACTAAACAAATGCACAGAGTATAGAGGCGATCAAGCGAGGGATAGGGTAGGTGCAGCGTTGGAAAAGGGAAACCTGAAGCAAAATAAGCATACCATTATACAGTACATATAATCTAACTACTCTCATTATTTTCTTACTAGAGCCATATCTATATCTTGATATGTTCCACCCTGAAGTGATCCTTCCTTAACAACCTCGTAAGATACCTCTCTTACTGCAAGGAAAGTATTCCACCTAGAAATCAAATTCCTTCCATTAATACAATGCAACATAACCATACTATATATATATATATGGCACCACTGATACACATACATACTCACTTCCACACGCCCTTGTATCCCAAGCAAAAAAAGAACCAGGAATAATATGTTTGAGAGCAAAGTAACAATTCCGTAGTTCTGCCAGAGAAACACAGCAAAGTATATGGAAACACCTATCCTGGTATCTATCCTGGTATTTCCTCAAAGTTTAAAAAAATAGCAAATGAACTCCAAAGTATTCCTCTTGGTAATTGACAAAGTTAGAACACTCCAAAGGTTCGAAAGAGCCAGAGAACAAATAGAATAAAGAAAAGTCTTCTTTTACCAGCGGTAGAATTAGGCTTCCACCTACTTTTGAATCAAGCCGAGTTCTCGGTTTTCAGACTGCAGCCGCAGGAAACCAAGCGGAGAATACGGGCTCCGACAGGAGGTGCTCCCTCCACATCCACGAACGGGTTAACCTTCTAACACAAGGCGTACTCGCTCAGCCGAGCGGAACGCAGACAAACCCCGCCCCCCCCCGCGCAGCCGCGAACGGGTAAATCCAAGGGAAACAAGCACGTCTTCACTCCGCCGAGCGGGACGCAGGCAACCGGCTCTGTTTGAGCCGAAAGAACGGGATCAAGTCTCTCCCTCTGAGAATGGAGAGCGTGGAATCAATGGTATAGCAGGGAAGAAGCAGAGCAGCTGTTCTACTCACAGGAAAACGAACAATTCCAAGACCACGTACAATGTGAAAGAGACTCAGCCGGCCTCGCTCTCGCCACAGTCCCTCGCATCCGAAGAGCGACCTCCGGCAGCAGATCTTTCTCCCACCTTGCTGCCAAGACCTGGAACACCCTCCCCACCCACCTACAGCAGACCCAAGTTCTGCTGACCTTCAGAAGACTCCTCAAGACCTGGCTCTTTGAGCAGTAGCAGCATTCCCCACCCCCAGTGCCTTGAGACTCTCACGGGTAAGTAGTGCGCTTTACAAATGATATGATTGATTAAAGTCAGCTGTAGTGGAAAGGGAGGGCTATGGTTGTAAAGCAGTCCCCTTTGCTGTTCATTGCTAGTTATCAAGGAGAGGATGTAACCTTACGGCTAGAGCGGTTGACCTTGAAGCTGGGGAACTGGGTTCGAGTCTCTGCAACAACGCTCATCATCCTGTGATTCTGGGCAAATCACTCAATCTCCCTGTGCCTAACAAAAATTAATGTGTCCTTCTGTAACGAAACTGGTGCTCATGTAAAGCGCTGAGACCCGATGTCTTGGGTCTAGTTTGCGCTATATAAAACGGACCAGGCTAGGAGGCAGAGCTTTTAGCGTGGCCAGCGCGCGGCTGTGGAATGGACTCCCCCAGAGCCTTAGACAGATCAGCACCCTGCTAGAGTTTCGCAGGAACCTGAAAACCTGGCTTTTTCCCAAGGCCTTGCCTGAGTCTCTTAGGCTCGGGCAGGTGTGACCTATTCAATCGTGGTTCAGTTTACAGTCTGAAGCACCAGGATACCCGTGGGGTGACAGTAAGCGCTATACAAGTTTTAAAATCAATCAATCCATCAATCAACTAAGCCTCACTGATTGCATACAATGACACCAAACCACCATGAGTACACACATGCAGAAGTCCTAGGAGGAAGTTCTAAAAGGTCATACAACAGGCAGACGTGCCATGTACAATCCCAGCTCCGTGCTCTTAAATGCAGAACTGGGGTACGGACTTACAGCCAACCAGAGATGGTTGATCGTCGCTATGGGAGCGCATATATACACCCACAAACATATTGCACCCACCACATCGCCTACTTTAGTGGCCGGCATTTTTTTAATAAATGTGGTAATGAGAAATTCTGTCCTCACTGGATCCATAGCTGTTGGCCTTACAGTCCCCCAAACCTGCCAATGACACCCGCAGCTGATTGGAGGGTGGATCGGTGGAGAAGTGTGGCTCAATGGTTAGAGCGGCAGACCCTGATGCAGAGGTCTAGCCCGGAACCAGGGTTCAATTCCCGCCTCGGCAGGTCTTGAGCTCAAAAATTCCACGGACCTGCTAATTATCGCCTCGGTGCCTATTCCAATCATGGAGTCCCACTCTGCAACTCTGGACAATAGCTTGCTTAATCTCCACAACGGCCCCCCCAACGCTAAGGATGCCTGGCCTCCACCTTGGGGGTGCCCAGGAGTGGACACCTCACAGGGAAAGCCAGGATGGGTTCCACAGCGGTATTTGTACAAGCGCCTTGAGACCCTTGCGGGTGAGTAGTGCACTATACAAGTATCAATTTACATTTACATTTACCATCCATCCCATGGTGGTCTTAGCGAATTTTGCATTAAATTAAAAAATTGGCAATACCAAGTGTCGCAGGTTTGCACAACCAGCTCATGCACACCTTGTTCCTTCTCACTCTGCAAAATCTCTGTGCATCTGGGTCACCAGCTGTATGGAGTATTTTTTTTTTTTTTTTGCTCTTGGAAACCTTTTTGTTGCTCTCACCTGGAGGGTGTGGCCAGCAGGTTTAAGAGCTTTGCAAATAGGAGCCAAGACAGCTAGGGAGGTACCCTGCGCAGCGAGGATAAGAAAACCAAGCAGGGTGGTGTCCAGGCGGCTCTGGGTTGCAATCTGCCCGGATCCGCGGAGGGAGGCGCCCACCTTGAAGCCAGAGCATAGGGCGCTATAAAGGCTCAGGCACCCTCCGCCCTTCATTCCGGTCTCCCCGCCGCTGGCTGAACAAGGTGAGTGCAGAGCAAAGGCGTATGCAAGGGTGGCAGCGTGGCGTGTGCAGGGGTTTGGGCGCACCCCATTAATAAGGTGGCAGAGTGTGAGAGCACGTTAAGGATTGGCATTACTATTTGTGCACAGCTGAAGCAGCAGTCACCATATGTCACATTCATGCATCGTCCTTAAGGCACTTCTATTTTTTTCAGTTTTTATATAGCGCGAACTGGACGCCAAGGTATTTGGGCGCTTTACATGAGCACCCGTTTCGTTACACAAGGAAACATTCATTTTTGTTAGGCACGGGGAGATTAAGTGATTTGCCCAGAATCACAGGATGCTGAGCCGATGCCGAGACTCGAACCTGGTTCCCCAGCTTCAAAGTCAGCAGCTCTGGCCGTTAAGGGCTACCTGAGAACGACTGCTCTTAACGGTTGATTGATTAGACTGCGTGCGTTTGCACCTCGCAAATTGCAATCCCAGATGAAAGCCTTAGAGCACAATTATATAAATTGTACTGTGGTTATACAATTTTGCACCAACGTATCTGATAAACATTATTCTCAGGCTTCAATTGTGGACGAAGATTGCAGGATTACTTACATTTTACCACTATAATTGAAATTTTGCAAAAAATATTTATGGATGACATACATTGTACGGTGCCACTGTAATAATGCACCACGTTTTCCGGCTTGCGTAGATTGTGCCTGTGCATTGCAATTGTGCTCTAAATGATACAGATTACAGAGATTGCACCTGCGCCGGTGCAATTTTACACTGACATTTCCGGAATAAATAGGTTGAACCAGAGCCATTGCACATTTCGTTCCGAATGGGTCGGACTGGTGCCAATTAAAAGGTTTACTGGCATTTGCAAAGCATAGAAACAAAACTGACAGTTCCGCAGAATGACTAGTGGAAAAATGTGCGTGAATCCTGCACAAGTACAATCTGTACAATCTGCATAACCCTTAAATATTAGTGTAAAATAATTAAATTCTTGATCTGTGCTTTTCCACATTTGTTCCCCAAAAAGTAGATGTGATGGATCATCGACAGGTGGATTTATTGCATGTGTGTACAAATTTAGAATCTGGAGTTTTGTTAAATTGGAATTAATTTGGCACAAGTCCGTATGTGTGTTCAAATTCGACACAGAAATAATAATTTTCTGCCCTGGACCCTAAGAACTCCCTGGTAGCATATTAAGACTCGTCAACTGCACTCAGGATTACTGCTACCTGGCCAATGCTACCAGTCTCTACATTGTGGTGACGCCCCCCTTATCTGGGGTGTCGCCTGATCCCCTACTGTTCTATATTATAACATTATGATTATTGCTAGCTTGTTACGTTATTGTTTTTTCAGATCTAGCTGTATTAACATTATGGTGTCACCACCCTCATCTGGGGTGTTGTCTTAACCTGTACTGTGCTAGTTGTTTTTGTAATTATTATGATTTGCTCACGTGTCATGATATTGTCTTTTTGACCTCCCTTTCTTAACGCTGAAGGGTCAACACCCTCTTCTAGGGTGTTGCCTTATCATCTTCCTGTTTATGAAACTTTGGGTTCTCTACGTCTCTGTTCCCAATCATTTTAAAGTGCTCTGATACCCGCCAGGGTCTTGTTCGTGCTATATGAAACTTTTCAAATTAATAAATAGAGTTTGTGGGCACCTCTGAGCGAAACGTATCCCAGTGGCCTTCGTGGCACACTCAGGTGGTGATCTCAGGTCAATTCTACGTCTCATAGCATCATGCCCACACTTATGAGTATCGGTGGTGCAAACGGTCACTCTACGGTCTTGGGTTGGCCACAGAGACCGGGTTAAGAGCACCCAAGATTTAACTCTTTTGTCGACTCTACAGACAAATCTCAATGAGAGAATGGGTGTGGGAACCTGGTCATCAAGAAAGAAACAATGGTGCAGCCAAGAAGGATACTCCTCCCTCCTTGTGCAGTGTTGAAACATTTAGACCAGGGTGTTGGGACAAGGGTGTAGCTGTGTGAGGAATCTGTGCCCTGCCCCACCGGTCTTGGGAAATGTTGGTTGGTGTTGTGTCGTACTGTGGTGTTGTTATTTGTATAGCAAGCAATGCAACTCTACGGTGGCTCCAAAGTTCCTGATATGCTGACAGGAGCTATCGAAAAGAAGGACCAGGAGAAAGGAGGGGGATAATAGGGAGTCACCCGTGTGAGTGGAGAGTGTCTTACACAATACCTTAGAGTCACACAGGTTAGAAAACTAATGCGCAGTGGGTAGCAAGCCTGAGGCATTTGGCTGGCGAGGTTGACAGCCAGGGAGGTTGAGAGCAGGAGAGGCACTGGAAATCTGGGCAAGGAAGTCCAATATCAAGGTATACTGTACCAGCAGGCAAGAGAGAAACCCTATGAGGCAAATGATGCCCCCTAGCTACAGTATATGCATGATATTACCTATTACTCAAAATTCATCAAAGCCATACCCTTTCAAATGTGGCCACAGATAAAGATGGAGTTGTGGGAAGAGGTATGGAGGCTACTGATTTCTAAACTAACTTATGCTTTCGGAAAGACAGGCGGCTCAGGGCTAAGGTGCTGAAATCTTGACCCTAGAACTGGCCTGGCCAATCATTGCTCATATAGGGCCTTCAGTGCTCAACACTCCGCCCTCGGTTCAAAAGAAGAGGGACGGTGCACCAGGATGAAGTCAAAACATTCCGTGTGTATTGCAAAATATTCTCTTTATTAGATTTTTAATTAAAAGCATGGACATCAGCCAACGCGTTTCGTTCCAGATGGAACTTGGACAGGGCAAAAATGTCTTTGTCTCGGTCCGACAATCAAGTGGTTTCACAATTGAAATATATTTCATAAAGGACAGGGTTCTAAACAAGATTTGTAAGCACGTTCAGCATTCCACAGTTTTCCAAGTTGATCAGTTCGTCTGGACAGACCCCAAAATTGTCCTTGCGTAATAACTTTGGCTTTATACTTCAAGATATAAAAAGGAGAAAAGAAGAATCCAAGGGCCAAAGTAACAGCTAATGTTCCTTATCCGTATTGAAAATCGCGGTCTCAGTACCAGTTCCTCGTTCGGGCTCCCAACCCCGCCCTTGGTTGCTCACTCGGGTGTCTCTTTGAGTCCTGCCCATGTGCTCTTAATTTTAGGACTGGAGCAGAAATTCAGGGTTCTCCCTACTAGGAGTATCTTGTGTGCTAAGCATGGCTGCGGCGGCTGGAAGGCAGGAAATGGCCAATTGATGATTTCCTGTTCCTCCCATATGAACGCTTCAGCCCATCAAAGCTGACCTAGAAGGCAGGCAAGGTAGGGCTTCAGCTATGTTTTCTTGGAGGGGGGCTGGTTGATAGCTGGAGCTGGCAGGTGGGTGGGTGGTAGTGATAGAGATCATGACCATCATCAAGACAGTTTCCTGCTCCAATTTACTTCACATGCATGAAACATGCAAAGTGGGAAATGTTGGCGACCCCCATCATTGAGGCAGCCTGGAAGAGCTAGTGATCAGAACCTTGCCCATTTCACTCTAGAACTTCAGGAGAATTTCTGAAGCAATGGCAGAGGGCAGATCCACAGATGTGCAGGTTCTGCCCTGTGACTATCTCGCTGCTTCCTACTAGAGTAGCAATGGCTAAGCTTTAAACCACAATGCTATGGAAAATGCGCAGTATCGTAGTAAGTAAGGGGTCGACAATGTGGGTCATGGGGTACCTGAAATGTCCAAGCCTGATGGTTTTGTGCTTTTGATTTCCTGACTATTATATGCAAAATCTTCTTTTTTTCAATTGGTAACCGGTTGAGTTGGCGTGCACAAACTGGCAATGCTGCCGAGCTCTAAAACACATATGTTGCACATGTCCAACATGGCCGCCTTTCCACAGCACATATGCACTCACAGCCCTGTACAGATAGCGTCCCACACCCACATTTTCTTTCTCTCAGAGGTCAAAACTCCTGGTTCCTGAGAGTCTTCACCTCACTTTCCCATGCTTTGCCATCTTTGGCCACCAAGCACCTGTGCCAATCTCCCAGTGGTGTCTCTTAACCTGTCGGCATTGGAGGGGTTGAAGTGCAGATGCCGAGAACACAACAAGATGTCCGAGAGGGGCAGCGGGTGGTTTCCAGTGTACATTAATGGACAGCTTTGTATAGTGGCTTGGGCTACTCCCTGTGTTTTCTGTCAGATGAGTGCTCCATAGGAATGGTGTAAAACTATAGAATGGCAGGGGTTGAGGGAGAGGCCTCACTTGGTATGGGGAGTTGTCATCGTGAGACGAAAAGGAGGCCAGAGGAATATGACAGAACTAAAGGCAGATCAGTATAGGGAAGGCTCACAACACTAACTGGCCAGTCTATAGACACACCCATGCACCTACACATAACTAACATTCATCTAAAAACACTTCTTCAGGGCATGCTGGACCTAGTGAAAGGTCATAGTCAGACACAAGGAGGTTTCTACTTATGCTAGAAAAAATATATATACTACAGGACACCAAGGCAGTTCTGAGAGGTCAGAAGGCAGTGGCGGCTCGCAGAGGGAGTGATGCGGGGCTATGAGGCGGGGGAGGGGCAGGGTGGGGGAGTAGTGGAGTCGGACATACGACGGGAAGGAGTAAAGTAAGTAAATAAACAAATAAAACTATTTATCTTGCGCTCGCTGCATCGCCGAGTTGGCGATGCAGCAAGCTGAAGTTAAATAGTTTTTTTTAACCTACTTTACTCCTTGCCGTTGTAAGTCTGACTCCACTACCCCCCACCCTGCCCCGCCCCAGCACCCCACAGCACTCCCTCTGCGAGACGCCACTGTCAGAAGGACTGACACATGTTCAACAAACGTGTGGTTAGAAAGAAATGAAGACATATCAAGCCAAGATTGGTCTTCCGAAAGGGTTAGAAGGCTGGGTCAGCATCAAGCACAATAGGAATAGCAGTGATTTTAGAACATGGCATGTCTACTGTATGTTGGTAGGTCTGGGGCGGGAAACATCGTTTACAACGCATGAGATACATTGCTTGCCATTACAACGCAAGTTGTTACTACAACAACGCGTTGTTACATCGCATGCCATTACAACACAAGTTTTTACAACGACTCGCTGTAGGGGGCAGAAAGTGTTGGATTTGTTAGATTTTCAATCCAGCATCTTCCCTACTGTTGCACACACTGGAGTTGGAATAGTAAATTATACAATTCCAAACTCCTACACCCCCCCACAGCAAGTTGTTGTAACGCCTTGCGTTGTAATGTTATGCGATGTAAGAACGCATCGTTGTAACGACTTGCTCTGTAATGGAATGCCTAAAAAACGCATGCATTGTGATGAGTGCTATTCATCTAGAGCAGAGTCAGACACAGTGGGGCCTATTCACAAACTGCACTTTGTGGTAAGTTTAGTAGTACTGCTGTGGTAGTGCTCACATACTATAAAATGCTATTCACAAACTAACATGAGGGGATCTCTGTCGTCGCCTCTCCTATCTTTTTTATGTGCAGGTCTCTGCACATCTAGCTTTATGTTTTAGTAGCAAATGTAGGCGGAACTGGGGGAAGACTGAAAAATAGAGAATACTCACTACCAGATGGGGGGGGGGGGTACTAGTAAGGTGTAAGGAGTGGATAAGAAATGTGTAATGAGTTGCTTATGGAGGAGCAGGTCAATACAAACATCCAAACACAAGGAGATGATGGACGGAGCGTTGAAACTTTTCAGACATTCACCCCCAGTCACAGATCTGGGTTGAATCCATCGTTCTTTAGCTCACTTCGCCACCTCCGTCCAGAGCCAGCATATGTAGGTCAGTCTTGGCCCTGTGCCTCATGGGAAGAGTGCAGCCCGAACTGCCAAGCCAGGTCTTCCCTTAGAAACATGCACCCACAAAAGAGTAAGCCAATTGATATTCACAAACTGCACTTTGTAAAATGACTTCAGCCAAAAAAGGAACCATAAAAATAGTTGTAAATGTACTCCTGCCCAGCCTTGGAGTTAGGCCAGCACCATACATGGCTACTCACGGGTACTGCAAACTATTTCTATAGAAAACAAGGGAGGCAGGCACTAAAAGAATACCCTGTTGAAAATAATGTTAATTAAAATGATTGATTTCAAGTTTTATTTTACATGTAGATAGATAGACAGACAGGCAGACGGAGGGACGGGCGAGTGGATGGATAGATAGATAGATAGATAGATAGATAGATAGATAGATAGATAGATAGATAGATATGTTGACATTAAAATTATTTTATGTAAAATTAAATACATTAATATGCAATTAAAATATTAAATGCAAATTTTAAACTACAAGTAAAAAGGTTAAAATACTATACAATTAAACAAATATGTTTTAAAAATAATTAAATATAAAATGATAGAGTAGGATTATTGTATTCATTTAATAAATTATTACAAATTGAATTAATAAGTTTTATTCATTTAATTGTTATAAACAATCAATTGAATAATTTAATGTGTTGTAGCCATTTTATTTTTTCTAAAATAATAGTTAGTTTATGTTATTTTAAATGTTTATGTTGCATTAATAGAATTTAATATTCTTTTAATAAAAAGTTTGAAATCTAATGTATTCTAAATTTCACCTGGTGCTTGATTGGCAGCCATTTTAGAGACTTCAGATGCTGGCAAACTGGTCAGATTTATGCACAGCTGCCAATAGATGGACAGCCGCATTCTAGACTAGTATGGCGCTGTTAAGGGCTTATGGGTCCAGATGAATGGCAGATGAATTTATTGAAAGTTGAAATATAACATCAATCCCTTCCCGAGCTGCCAGGGAGAAATCCTTTGATGATCTTAACTTCAAATGAGGGGATGATACTAATTTCTTCTTCCTCTTGACAGAAGGATGAATGCTCAATTTGACATCCTAATTCCTTTTAATCAAATGTGTTTCAAATTTGAGAAGGTCGCCATAAGGCAGAGATCCAGGTGTTCTTAGCAATCCCTCTTAGTTCAATCTTATCGGCGATCAATTGACATGTCTGCCCGTTCTCAGCCTGGAATGCAATCAACACTGTCTGAGTTTCACAGTGGAAACGCCAAGTCCGCTTCCAAATCTGAGGTAGACCTGACCATGATGGGTGAATATGTAGGAAAAATGACCATGGGAGCAGGGGAGACATGTCAAAGGCTGGACATAAACACTGAAGAAGATGGGTGACACCAAGGAGCCATGTGGTACCCAACAAGTTATAGAGTAGGCATGTAAGAAACATCTATATCACAAGAAAGCTACAGGAATCTTGTGTGATTTCACAACTAAGACCTCCTTTGGCCAATGGTGGCCCATGAAGGGTGGATCACAGGTTATTTTTAAGCAGATCCAAATTGGATGTATTTCCCAACAACCCAAGTGGGAACTTTTGCCAGTCATGTTATTCAGGATGTGTGGCGTGAATATGAACATATTTTGGGCATTGCTGCTTCAATCAGTAGAGAGTTTACCAGTTATTATAGAGAAACCCAGCAGCTGTGGCAGGCTCAAGGTTTGTGAATGAGAGTGAACTTGTCCAGTGTCATCAAGGAGGTGAAATGAGTGACGTAGAAAGGTAGCTGTGATCAGTGGGTGTCGCTGCAGGTTCAGGATTCTTGGTAATTAGTGATTACTGTGCCTTTGATGTGAACACACCTTATATTTTGGAAACACGAAATAGTGCTTTGGCAGTGAATTGGTATTCAGTCAGGGCTTAATTTGAGCCGGTGGTGTCCGGTGCTCGGGACTTAATTGTCAGCGCCTGGACTAATGGCAGTCTGCCACATGGTGGCACTGTTTGTCTAATTTAGGAATGAGCACATTTGCAGTTGTTTATTTACTCAACCTAAATTCAAAATGACTATACCCTGCTGCCCAAGCCATTGTTATCGCTTTGGGTGCATGGGATAGTATAAATTGTCACTCTTGTAGGAGTGTGACGGTTAATAGTTGTGTTGGTACAGACATTATCATTGCTGAATATGGAGAGATCGCTGCAGCAAATACTGCAAGGATGCCACAGAATCAGTGGAGGCTGGCTTGTACCGAAGGTGGTAGCCCATGGGTGTGGGCACAAAAAATTAATTCACTACTCCGTGGCGCTATGTCCTCCGCCCCGGATGTCTTCCAGGCAGCTCCTGGTGCAGGAATCTGCACCACCCAATCCTGGCACTGCTTTCACAGCATGAAAGTAGCTCAGGACTGGGTAGAGCAGACCTTACGAGCGCTCTCCTAAGTGAACTGGAGGCTTTAGGTTTCTGCAACCCAGCTGTCTAATACAGCTAGGTTAGAGAACTTTATAATGTTCATGTCTGGCCGGCCAAACAGACATGCGCATTTTAAAGCACACAGCTCCGTGCTGCTGCCTCTCGGCAGCACTGGCCCCGCCCCGTCCTGACACACACTTATGGGCCGATTAGGATGGCGGACGGACTTGCGTCCGTCCGCCACCCCTGAGTAGGAGGGACCGTCCGCATGGGCAGCGGCGGTCCCTCCATGGCAATTAGGATGTGACCGCCAGGGTGGCGGTCACATCCTCTATTTTTAACATTGCGGCGGGTGCAGCTTCAAGCTGCACCCGCCGCAATGTTAAAAATGCATGTGTTGCATTTACATGCACAAAGCGACAGGCACCGCACGGTGCCTGCTGCTTTGTGTACGCAAATGCAGGGGGGTACCATAGGTACCCCCCATGTGCACCCCCCACCCCCCATTCACCCAGGGGGCCGCAACGGGCCCCCAAGGTGAATGTCCGTATGCTTTTTCCATGGCGGAAAAGCCGCCGTGGAAAAGCACATTTACACCAACATCATAATATGGCGGACGGTGTCTCATAGACACCGCCTGCCATGTTATAGCTTTTCCGCCGCGGTCGGAAGCCGACCGCGGCGGAAAAGCGGCGGACGGAATTCCAGACCCACCAGCCACCCTAATTTGGCGGTGGGTCTTTGGAGTCTCCGCCGCGGTTTTTCCGCATCCTCCAGGCCGGCGGACACTTCCGCCGGCCCGGAGGATGCGGAAAAACCGCCATCCTAATCGGCCCCTTAGTTCGGGACGGGGTGATGAAAAATAAAATGGTAATAAATAAACTTTATTACCATTTTATTTTCCAGCTCTGGGGCTTATGGAGCCACCCCTGCACAGAATATATTCCTATGGAGCACAAAATAACAGTATTTAACGTCATTTATAAGAGCTCTCATTGTTTGAAACATAGTTAAACTGGGAGTTTGAGATACAGCGATTGTAAGGACAGTAATTTGACCACAGTACTTTATATCTCCATAAACATTAAATAAGGGAACTCTGCAGCTCAGATGTATGACAGGAAGTGACGCAAAGTCTTGCAAAGGTATCGAGTGCAAAAGAAGTTTTGTGCTGGAATGGTGCCGTCTTCTGAAAGCTAAAAAACCCTTTGTGCTGCTTTGCTCCGCAGGAGCGTTACTGAGACAGGTCAGCTGAATACCCAACGTTTTTGAGGCAATGCCCAATCTATTAAATTAACCAGCCTACAACTCCTTCAAGGAGGCTTCAACAAGAGGAAAAGTGTTTTATTCCTCAGAGGAGCCACACTACAACACTCAGCCAATGTATGGGGGTGTTTTGAATGTATCTAGGCATAATTTGCACTGAATGGGTATGCTTTCAGTACAAATCCTGCCCTATACAGCGTACACTCACCTGTGCACCATGATGCGAAACTGTGCATCGCACAAGGCAGTCTGTGCACCAGCAGAGGGAATGCCACCTGCAGCAGCCCAAGTTTAGTGCATTGCATGAAAGTTTAGTAAATCTGACCCCGCGAGTTGTACTCTGTGGGGATTCGCTTTCTGATGTGGAGACATCATCTCGTGGTTAGGGTGATGAATTTTTAAACTGAAAGACCTAAACAATAATCAATAATTTGCTAACATTTAGTTATGCATGTTGAATTTCCTTATCTCCCTGCAGCTCAGTTTATTCGTCTGCAAAAAGGGGCAGGTTATTCCTCTGCAAAAAAGGGCATGTTTTAGGGACCTGGGCTCTTGAAACGAACCCTGGGCAAAGCACTATGCTACGCTTGCGTAGTTTGCGAAGTTTGCGCTACTTCGCACTAGGCGAACTGCATGTAGCACAGTGCAAACACGCGTAGCGTAGTGCAGCGGTCATTTTTTGCTTGCTCGTGGTCCTCAACGTCAAGTTGGCTACCGCGAGCAAGCAAAATGACATTCCGGCGAGACTTTTTCCTCGTTCGCGATCAGCAACATCAAGGCAATTCAAAACATATGTGGTGATGTTTTAATAGTAAAAAAGGACAGCGACTTTCAGGAAATATCAGTGGTGTCAGAGATGCAGGTTGACGTTTCCAGGAAAAGCTTGGCAGCTTTTAGGAATAAGGAGGAGTTAGTGGAAACCCAGAGAGCATGGTAAATATACAGGCCAGATCATGTACTTTCATTTGAGTTGAGTGCAAGTGTGTGTCATGCCGATTCAGTTTAAAAAACGTTATTCGGCACAAGGCCATAAAAGGATTAACATCATGCATACATGTAGTTAAAATGCATAGAACATCTCAGGGGAATCTCATGCCACTCACAATACCGTTATCAAATTCCATCAACAATACAAAGTGTGTCCTGCCTGCCCCTCCTAAATATTAAACCCTAGCTACAGATACCTTCATTCTTTGGCACAAGACAAATTGGGACAATTGTTTGCATGGATAATCAGAGGCGTATTTCCTAATCCCAGTAAAAACGGTGTGGTCTGGTTTGGTGCCAAAAGCAGATGGAGGTCTGAAAGTGTTGATACTTGTTCTTCGTCTATGACCTCCCTGCCCCCAGGCATCTGACTTCGTCACACGTGATTGCTAGGGTTGCCAATCAGATGTCACAGAAACTTTAAGCACGGAGCCGAGAAGTGTAAATTGTCTGAAAGCCCTTGAAGCGATCAAAAGTTCAGAATTTAACTCAACCTGGCCATCGTTCATGAGTCGGAAGGACAACATTGAAGGCTGACTTTGACCGGGTTCGAGTCTCGGCAACGACGCTCAAACATCCTGTGATTCTGGGCAAATCACTTAGGCCCAGATGCATCAAGCTAAAATCCGCTCGCAAAGGTGCAGAATCTCAGAATCTGCCCCTTTGCGACCGGTATTTTTGCATTTGGGATGCATCATCCCAAATGCAAAAATCGCAATTCAAGAAATCGCAAAATTGCGATTACTTAAATTGCTATTGCATTTAAGGAATCGCAAATTGAGATTCCTTAAATGCAATGCATTAAAGTTAAAAAATTAGCGATTTCGCTAATAGGGGGGGGGGCAAATTACCATGAAGTTGAACTTCATGGTAATTTGCAAAAACTTTGAAAAATGCACTAAAGTGCATTTTTCAAAGTTCCATTTTACACACAAACATGCCCTTAGGGCATGTGTGTGTGCAAGATGTACCCATATGCAGATTTCAGGGGTGCAACAGGGTGTCCTTTCGACACCCTGAACCCTTGAAATTGCAATCTCAATTTGCGATTCTCTAATTGAGAATCGCAAATTGAGATTCTTGATGCATCTAGGGGTTAATCTCCCTGTGCCTGAAAAATGAATGTGTCTGTCCGTTGTGCAATTGGTGCTCGTAAAGCGCTTTCATACCTTCGGGTCGAGTTCACGCTATATAAAACTACAAAAAATATAGATATATATATATTGAATATTTGACATGGATGTGGCCACACACTTAACGTACGCTTTAAACTTACTCAGAGAATTTATTTAGAAGTAGGATATTCAATTCAAGACCTCAGCACTGGATATTCAACTTGTAACATTATTGCAAGCTTGTCTGTCACAAAATGGACGGTGTTGGGCCATTATTTTTTTTTAAAACAAATGCCTCATATCCTGTGGCAAATGGCTTAATGGTGATTTGTTGACAATTATGTAGGCTTCAGACAATGCCAAGGCAGTTGATTTTATTTACTGCTTGCTTTGTGGTAGTGATTGAAGGTGGTGGGCCCCGGCACTCATTGTTGAAGACTCAAACGTTTTTTTCATCGTCAAATTTTGACCCCGAGCAAGAGGGAGAAAGGGAGAAAAGAGGAAGAGGAAACAATTACGAGAAGAGTGACTGACAACGGGAGAAAGCAGGAACACAAATAATCTGCAAAGGTGACATAAAGAGAAGTGAAGTTTAGGGTGGTGGCAGGCAGGGGCAAGTTGTGCTTAATCTGAACCAGTGGGTAGAATTGAGGCCCACTCACAATCGTTTTTGGGGACTGGCACATATTTCTCCTTATTACACTTTCGCCCAGAGCAAGACAGAGGAAAACACAAAAGGGTGAAAGAATTAGGAAGAGCAGGATGGTAAAACAATGACAATGGGAGAGGAGAGCATTGACGAAAAACCTGCGAGAGTGAAATAAAGGGGGAGGGAGTGCCTGGTGATGCATGAAAAAGGCATGTGGTGGAATCAAGACTAGCCAGCTAAAGTATTTGGCACCCGAAATTCCTTAGTGCCAGCAGAGAGCATCTGAGAAAATCTTTGGGTCACTGCACTAAACAGCTCTCTTCATGGACACCTCACGTCCTCGGCGGTATTACAGGGGACGTCAGATATAGAGAACACCTCCCCAGCCCCCTCCAGAGTACTACAGTCTGGGAAGGCAGGTGGGTGGGCGGGGCGGGGGGTATCTCCTCAAAATAGTTGTACACCCATCCAAACTGCTTGAAATGGTTTGAATTTGTGCTGCAAAATGGTATCTTGCGTTGTGGGCACAGCCAGAGGAGCAACGAGTCAAATTTCGGGGAGGGGGGGGTAAGAAAAAATTTCAGGGGGGCTGCTTATTCAAACAAAAGGCAGAGTGGAACCCCAGCGGCTCTAAGAAGGGGTGAAAAACATCAAAGCTTCATTAACAAGTAAAAGGTCTTTTAAAGACCTGTGAAGTACTCGGGTGCTGCTGTGTGTGTGCCCGGGAAGCTGTCTCATCCCGGGCTGCCACACACGACAGGGGGGCTGAATACCTTTGAGTCCAATGGACGTTGCTCGCCTGGGCACAGCTGAGTTCTAACAATTTAACCCCGTCTCGTTGCCCGTCCTGGAAGAACAGTGTTCCTTGTCACGCCCCAGTGTCTCGTTGCTATTTCATCCTTGGCAACGGCGGAGGCTTGCTCTTGACAGGAGCTCTTCTGCACTCCCCTCGCGCGCATACATCTTAAAGACCGTTGAGAACCCGGTGCTGAGAAACTTAAAGCTTGACGTCTTTCTCATTTTAGCATGGTTGGCTTGTTAAGCTTAATCATTAAATATTTTTCAAGCTAATTTGGCAGCTCCTGTACAACTCTGTAACAGAAAGGGTCATATCGTCTCACATAGAACAGATTAAAAAAACTCTTTCACTTGGACTTCATCCATCCATTCATTAAAATGATTTATTTCTGTATTTTCAAACAGTATCGATGGGAACAGAGGTCAGATTTTAAAGTCTTACAAAGAGGTCCTAACAATTGCCTATTTACACGAACGTGTTTTATTGTTACAAAATAATTTACAGCTTTAAAAAAACTGCTTGCTGGCGCTTCATTGGGAGTGGCCACGCATTGATTTCGTAATAGGCTGCACGAAATACATCCAGATTAACCACAAAGAAGGTCCACACCCGTCCTGCATCAAAAATTTAATGCAGGGGGAGGAGCTACGCTAGCAACCGAGATGGCCGCGTAAGCTCCCGGCTCCGCCGACCTCCGCCAGCAGCTCGAATATCCTGCCTTCAATCCTGACTTCACACCTGATCCCCTTGTTTATGAAGTTTTGCTGCCTCTACCGGTGCAATCCCGAGTTTTCTACCTCATCGGTCGGTGAAGATATGCCGTGTCTCCATTTTCGGCCTAACATCGTGTGGAAGCCGGGACCTCGATTTCTAACCTATCCGGTCTGGAAGTGATCAACAACGGCCGTGATGACCTGGACTGAGCCCGGTCTCCCGAAGTGTGCCGTGAATTGCTGCTTTTAGAAGACGGTCCTGTGATCGATCTACACCGAGGACACACCAACGTGTTCCACCGGATGCCGTGGTGGGGGTCTGGTGCCCGAAGACCTTGCTGACCTCCCGGGGCCGACGGGACGGGGCCCTCGCTGACGGCAATGGTGTGTTCTGCTATACGAGGAGCGCCCACTGTTTGACATTTGACTTGCGTGGCCTGTTACCCCGGAGTAGCCGGCCTCCGGGGTTCAAATCCGGCTCTGCCGCCTACTGAGAGGGGACGGAGCGGATGGAAGGCACGCCATCGCTGCGGGCCGTCATGGCCGCCATTGAGGCGCTCCATTTACGTACTAGCGCTGTGTTCCGGACACTGATCGTGAAAGTGGACGGTATCCCGGAACCGGAGGTCGACCCTCTGCTGAGTTCTCCGCGGGCTGTAGTGCCAGTGGGGCATCGAATGTCTGGACTCGAGGTCCCTGCGCCGATACCGGCTTTCCTGAGCCCTGGCGGTTCCGAATCACCAACCCTCAAGCCTGTGTTTAATGCCAGCATCTCCTGTTTGATTCTGTTTCCTCATGCTACATCTATGGACGCTCTCCAGTGTGATAACAAGTTCCTCAGTGACTTTTTGGGACATGTGCTGTTCCTGGAGGCATTTCATTGTCTTATTCGTGAACATTTATCCTGTACTCGACTACTGCATTGCCGAGAACTCTCGTGGACGCTTTGCCTTTTTTCTCAAGATGGCGGCTCGAGGGAAGGGGACTCTTAAGGAAGATCGTACTGGCCAGGGCTAAATTTTACTGCTTCGATCCGATATTATAGTTTTCAGCAATGCCGGGGTTGTGCCTATAGTGTAACGGGAGTTGGGTGGCCATTGACTATACTCCCCCGACTGGTTTGAATATTTTGCTGAAATGTTGGCTTTATTGCGTTTGGGGTGGTCGCTGTTGGCGGGGGGCACGGGAGACCGGGAGTGTGTTTGGTTTCTCCTCCTCCACTTTTTCTCTCTTTCCCTTCTTTTAGGGTAGCTCTTGGGCGACAGACACGCTGCTAGTGGGTTAGGCCGTAGCCATTGCAGGGGTGTAGGGTGGGGGGTTAGGGGAGGGTTTTTTTGTTTTTCCTTTGTTTTGTTCTATGGCCCTTTTGTCTTTCCTTTTTTCCTTTTACGAGAAGTGGGCTGTTTATTCTTCACGGATCCTTTCTTGCCCGGGTGTCTATACTAGCCTTAATTATCCTGTATCGTTGCGTATGGGGAAGGATATGGCGGGGTTGTTTTCGATCGTATCTTAGACTGTTTATTTCTCCTAATTGTTGTGTATAGTCGTGATTCAACGTGGGTTCCTTATGATGATTCCTGTATGCATAATCCCCCGCCTGTCTCTTTCCCGCATTGTATTGTTTGACGCCTGCTGTTTGTAATGCCTACTCTTGTCTTACTGTTAAAATAAAAATATATATAAAAAAAAAAATTTAATGCAACAAATCTTCAACTGCAAAGTGACGGAAGCTGTCTTGCCTCACCTTTCAGATAATACAGAATCTTCCACACAGTGGCTCAAACCATAACAGAGCAACACCTTTAGAAAAATGGTTTTATTTTACAAAATGCAAAGACTCTCTTTAGAATAAGGCTTGGGGTTTTTATTTTACACAATGCTCTCTAACAGAAAATGTTTTCCCAGATGCCAAAGTGAATCACATTGAAAATATATATATATATATATATATATATATATATATATATATATAAGTCAGTTGCAGAGCCCGTTTCCGGAAGGAACCACATCGGACATCAAATAAGGCTCTATTCATTTAATAGCAGCTTGCCAGCAGAGGGTATTTCAGGCGAGTAGTATAGCACATCTTGCCAGACGCGTTTCAGGAAAATTACATCCTTTCTTCAGTGGCTTGGGATGGCGGAGGAAAGCGTTTACAGCACATGACTATCTTATATACATCACTCCCGCCCCGATGGGCGTGGCCTCACGGCATCCTGGGAGATGTAGTCAGCGCATATTATTACCTCAGTGGGTGCATTTCCCAGAGTCTCAATGTCCATGATTGTTCATGCGCTCATCTTGCCAATAACGGACAAGACTGGCGTCTATGCAGGAAGAAGTCAGTCAAGCTCTGATGGCAGCTACAAAGCGGGGCAGAGAGTTTTCAAGTTTGAGCGCATGAACAATCATGGACATTGAGACTCTGGGAAATGCACCCACTGAGGTAATAAAAATGCGCTGACTACATCTCCCAGGATGCCGTGAGGCCACGCCCATCGGGGCGGGAGTGATGTATATAAGATAGGCATGTGCTGTAAACGCTTTCCCTCAGCCATCCCAAGCCACTGAAGAAAGGATGTAATTTTCCTGAAACATGGCAAGATGTGCTATACTACTCGCCTGAAATACCCTCTGCTGGCAAGCTGCTATTAAATGAATAGAGCCTTATTTGATGTCCGATGTGGTTCCTTCCGGAAACGGGCTCTGCAACTGATATATATATATATATATATATATATATATATATATATATATATATATATATATATATATATATATATATATATATAAATAAAAGCCAAGTCCTTGGAAATACGAATTAGGGCAAACTCCACCCAGCGATTCTTCAACAGGAATGGGCCACACAGAAGGTAAAGTTTCTAAAGTGCAAATGTATTTTCTTCCAACATGACGCGTTTGGAACAGGTTGCTCCGGCCTTGATCACATGACATGCTCAAAGAACCCGTGCCCTTAAATACCACATGGCTCTACTCAAGTCACTCCCATATATTTCATAGAGGTAAACAACAGACTTCATTAGTAAAATGCAAAGTGTACTTCTCCAATAAAATCTCGGAAAAAACAAACAATATTTACATTAATGTTATGAAAAAATCCAGGGCAAGTGCCTAAATTTTCACTTAATGAAGCAAGATGACATATCATTTTTCTTGAAGGGAAAAGAGCCAACAATAAGGTGCACCCAAGTGCAAAGACAAAGTATTGATTACTTGCTCCAATACATGTCTAAAATCAAATTAACATAATGTTGACGGATGCGAAACAATATCAATTTATAATAGAAACAGAAAAAAGGATGTCACAAAGCTTACATAACTAAACTATTAGGAATTTCTCATTTTCTTATAGACCAAACTAACACATCAATGTTAAGTATTAGAAGGAGTCAAGATACAAGTGATGAATAATTCATAGGTACATCAATCATAAAGAAAGGCACCAGGCACAACGATTTCATTGTAATTGGAAAATTAACTACACCCCTGCCAGAAAAAACTAGTAAAACTAGGAACCCAGTTCAACCAATAAAATTCTGCAGTATTAAATGCAATTCATAAAACCAATTCTAATACAATAAATACATTAACCTAGTCCTAAAATTCATCACCGATATGTGTACATAAAAATCTTCAAAACCTCATATACAAACATCCATTCTAATTTCATATTATTTACAGCAGAAAAATTAGCAGCATATCAAATAAATATGCACAAGAAATGTACTAGATCCTCCCCTGTGTTAAGCCCATTCGGTATTTTGGTATTCAAACGTACAATATATTGACTTTCAAGTTGGCGCAATTTTTATATATATATATATATATATATATATATATATATATATATATATATATGTGTTTATGTTTTATATAACACATTTGGTAAATGCATCAATTATACCATGAATAAACAAGCAGCAAATAATATGAGATAAGATTCAAGCAAATATAATATGCTGGACGTCCTGCAGGAGAGCAGAAAGACATGTATATACACAGGATACTACAAATCATTACTTTGGATGTGCACCTCACTCAGGCACAAATCCCAAAGAAAACACCTCAAATTATCAAAGTCTCTGGCCACACATCACAATGGCAATAATCAAAACTCAAACACCTCAAATGATCAAAGCAACAGGCCAAACATCACAATGGCAATAATCAAAACTCAACACTTCACCTGGTACAAACATTGCATCTTAGCCCACTCCTGACCGGGGAATTAACAGCCGTGGATAAGAGCCTCAGCAACCGGGGTTCCGCTGTACCAAAGTAGACGCGTCCGTCCCCAGTCTGATTCAACAATCCTGGTTTCTAAATCAACAACCCTCAGCTTCATAATCTCAAAACACACTAGAAGGTTTGAGAAACCTTCCCCCCTGAGCCAAAGGAATCTTACTGAAACTGGCCAGCTTCCAGGCAAGCATTCCATGGCAGGAAGGAGTCCCTATGTTCCCTCTCCAGTCTTTCAAGTTCCAGTCTTTATGGTGATGAAGCCCACAAAAGCATTTCAGGGTATATTAAACAATCGCTCGCAAAAACAATCTTTGAACGTGATTAACCCATACAACTTGCAAGCGTGGCTGTGCGCGCAGATAAAGCTCAAGCGAGGCAGAGTCAGAAAATAGGATGACATGAGGCCATGTCAAAGCCAATAGTAAGAACTTCATTATACTTCCAATCTACAACACAATGCACATTTGTGCACCATTGCTTATGGCATCACAAACTTCATCTCTCAATGTACAACACAGTGCACATTTGGGCACCACTGTCCACAACACTGCACTTTGAGACCAAAAAGTACATTCCACACCTCTCTCTGTCATGCTTTCAAATGCACATCCCATACATTCTGTTCTTGGCAAGGCTGTTCTACTCCGTGACAGCTCCCACTGAAAGATAGCAAGATTACAAGAAAGAGACTTTTAAGAGAAGCAAGGCATATGCAGGACGTCGTACATTCAGGCTAGGGTAAAATAACACACCAAAGTCAATTAAAATAATGGTAGTCAAAGGTCATCACAGGGTGTCAGTAAAGAAGAGTGCCTCTAGCACTATAGAAGGCCAAACCGGAAAAGTCAATCAGGATGCTAGGCACACCTCGTAGGTTGGTGCGAACTGGGCCGCTGGATGACAGGGGTTTTAATCCCACACATAACGCAACCATGAGGGTCTTACATTTACACACGGGCTGCCCAGAGACAGTGCTATAAAATGTCATGTCTCAGGAACTTGTTTACCTTCAGAATTGATAAATGTTTACATTTTTAATGTATTTATTTACTGGTGTGGGTACCTATATTTATTTCCTCCAACCCCAAAAGACATTGTCATTTACAAAGCCACTAACTCTAACTCTAGCAAATGCTATACCTAGTGCATTGCAAAGGCTTATTTGAAACTTTGCGTCCGTCCTCTTCTATAGAAAGAGGGGGTAGAATGAGACCCATTCCCCCTTTTTCACTTCATTCCACCTCTTCACCTTTGTACCGGCAAATATAGGCCGAAGCAGGGTCTGCCATGCCTAATGTGTAAAATCCTCCATAGCCCACAAAGTCTCTTCCAAGACTCGCAGGTAGGCTACCCAAACTACTGCGGTTTCCACATTTCTTCATGTGTGGTCCTTTCCGTTGAGGACCACAGGAGGGGTCCCCAGGATCCAACACTCCAGGATGCTCCTGCACTACCATCTCTGCTCCATCTATGGTCCGAGGCAGGATAAGTGCCGTGAATTTGGGTTGCGGTGCACAAGGGTAGCAACTCTCGCGCCGGGATGCCTCTGGGTAACTGAGCGCGCTATAAATGTTATATATAAAAAACTCTAGGACAGGCCTGTCTACGTGGAGCCTACCCTTCAACACAGGCATAGTGTTGACTCTGACAAAAGACCCAACAACTGGCAAAACAAGCCCAACTGAAACCATGCCCTCACATTGGCAGGCACAAAGAAGTTTGAAAATGCTACAGTCACACTCAGACAGCAGTTAGCACCTGGAATTTGTCTACCAAAAATGCAGCGATCGTGTTGTTTTGGAGACATCTGTTTGTTGTGAACATCATCACGTAATAGGGCGTCCAATTTTGCTACTGACAAAATTAGGCCTTCTGTGCCAGCATGGCATCTATCAAAGTTTACTGCTACACTTGCCTGGTTATTTAATGTTGTGTTGATTGAAGTATAATTAAAGCACACAGTCAGCACTTTATGATACTTCTTCCGCACATACTGCTACTGGCTCATGTGAACTGTTGCGGGGAAACCCTTTCAACCAACACTATTATTGTAAGGTGAAGCATTTTCCCCTTGCAAGCCATCGTGTCATTACACTTGGGTGACCATGTTAGGCGAGGGAACACTACTCATGAATTTATAAGAATGTAGCAAGCACTTTTTTTCAGAGTAAGCACACAATATTCCCCAATCAAATGCTGTACTGAAGCTAAGCAACATGAGGGTGGAGTTAAAGCCCCTCTTAGTAAAGCTTCTTAAAACTCTTTTTAAATTGATCACTTATGGTCTGACGATAGCTGCCTTCACAAGTGAGACATACAAATTATTGCTTTCTAAATATAATGCATCTATGAGATAAGGAATTTAATATGTCATGTTTCAGTGTACCTTTCAGATGTAAAATAGTGCTTCCTGCACTACAGTGAAAGTACTCAAAAGGAGGTGAAATGATACACCATCAATAGTATAAAGTGAGAAAGAAATATCCTTCTTTTGGAGCCAAAGCCTACCAGGTGCATATTTTAAATAATTGGCAACAATAGGTATTGCAAATAGCTATACTGCCAGCCAAACTGAACCAAATCAGCTCTGCCCATAACTTGGGGTGGGTTGTGAACTCTGCTTCGCCGGCGGGGTTCACAGAGTGTTGGGTACTCTGTGCTCTGCTTGAAGTGCGCAGTTTGACAAAAACTCCACTACTGCCACGTAGCAGAGTTTACCTGCACCGATCCCCTAATACTAAAGCTGTCTTGTTAACCAGCATGTCACCCAGCGCAGGCACAGTCACTTTGGGCCATATGTATCATTGAAATTCGCATTCGCAAAATGACATGTATGAAGGAAATCCCGATGCAAAATAGGGATTGCAAAATTTGTGATTCCTTATTTTGCGATTGATTTAAGGAATCGCTAAATTTGCGATTCCTTAAATGCAATGTAAGAAGGCAAAAGAATTTGCTAAATGGCCTTAAGGAATCGCAAATTACCACCAATGGTAAGTTGCGAATTCCTTGAAAAATTCACATTTTTGAATTTTTCAAAGTGCCATGTGACGCACATAAATGCCCTTAGGGCATGTATGTGCACCACATGTGCACCTATGCTTATTTCAGGGGTGCAACAGGGTGTCCTTTGGACACCCCTGCACCCTTGAAATTATTTTCAATTTGCGATTAGGAAATTGCGAATCGCAAATTGAGAGAAAATTCCCATTCCTTCCTATGGGCCTCCTGGCCCATAGAAATGAATGAGAAAGTATTCCTTAATTGCGAATTCGCAATTTGCGAATTCGCAATTAAGGAATATCAAGAAATCGCTAAACAATTGCATTTTTCTTGATACATACCATTTTGCGATTCTGAAATAGCGATTTCTTAAAAATCGCTATTACAGAATCGCAAAATGGTTCCTTGATACATATGGCCCTTGATGTGTTAGCGCTCTGGCTCTTATTAGCGCTTTTGACCATCACATGTTTGTTTTGTGACGCCCTTAAGACCTCCCTGCCTCCAAGAATGCATAGCATCACAGGGTAAAGGATCAGGCTGCTGGAGCTTGTAAGGTGTGGGAATGCAATTGAGGTGAGTAGCGCATAACACAAGTGCTAAGGCTTTCTGTTTCTTTCGACTGGGTGGTACAGTTAAGTGTTGCAAAAGGCAATTCTTGCACCTTGCAGCCATGTACGACAAACAACGCAAACACCAGCGACCCACAGCACCAGGTCTTTGCTTTAGGTTTGAGGAACTTGGCAGGTTTTGTGTTTTTATTTTATCGCATGCTGGCAGGTGAATTTTATGTTAAATGTTACAGTGGAAGTTTTTTTTTAACCAATCATCTCAGTACTTTGCAGTGTAGCGCATACTTATCAACCCACCCTCATTTGGAGATTGTCGCTATTTAGCTCCACGTCAAAAGCCAAACAGCAAAATGTCTGTCATGGATTTCAGTTACTAAAAAACCTCTTACCCTACAAAATGTTTATTACTTGTTTATTACTTTCCTAAGCAATCACGCCCCAAAAAATTCATTGTTATGTGTTGCTTGTATTTCATTCTCACTTCCTTGAACACTTTGAGAAGTATGATAGCATTGAGGAGGAATGAGAACAAGATATGCTTGAGAGTTGGGGTGCTCTGGCCAGCGTACACCGTGTTACTCAGGAGAGCTCCTTCTTGAGCATGGGCGAAGTTGGACAAATGTTTGTTTGTTGTGTTGTTGTAGGGTAATACCACCATTTCCTTGGTAGTAGTTGAGCCACAGAAGGTGACACCAGACCACTGGCATGATTAATGGTCATTATACATCTTACATATGTCTATGACGAGCTCATTGTCTCTTAGCCGAAGAGCCGAAGTAATCAATGGCAGGATTAATGGGGTGACTGAAGATGATGGGTCCACTTATAGGAGGGAGGTACAGGCCCCGCCTCAGGGCTGTGGTGAGATACGCCTTCATTTCCTAATTTTGCCAATAGTCCAGAAGTGTCAGCCTTTTAAATCCCCTAAACCTCGGAGGAGGCCATAATCAGCCTGCTCTCAGTGATGAGGCTCGGAATCGCTTCAAAGCAGCGCACGTCTCCCTAAAACGAAAAACGTTTTCTGTGGAACGTGTTTTGCTGCCAGCCGTCCTCTCTGATTTGATAGAATCAAATTACTCCTTGTAAATTGGAAGATTTATATCCACTAAACATATGGCAAGAATTGCCACACAAAGCTGTTTAAGATCACTTTTCACAACCCAGTACTTAGGATGTTTGAGTGGAAAAGTGGGTAGCCTTGTTCCCTTTTCGAAAGTTGTGCACCCTCGTCGTTCAGCAGCACCTCACGCATTACTCCGCCCGCTCGCGGAACTCCGCGGAATTTGGCAGTGTTTTTCGGTAACTCAGCAGAAATCCGCGGAGTGAAACTCTTCGAGCGCTGCCCAGGCCTATCCATAACATAAACAAGTGCACAACTGACAGATCTATTGCCCAACCAATGTTTAGCCTATGGGTGTGAATCATTTTAAGTGTTTCTCTTGCAAACTTGAGTATAAATGGGTCATGCCTGTCTGGACTATGATGCACAGTAAGTCCTCTTCCGACCTCACAGTACTCAAATAGGAGGGAGACACCGAGATATGGAGGGCAGTTACAAAGAGGAATATCTGTTTTGAGGGCTGGAAGAGTGAAATGTCAGAGGGACCCGCTAGAAAGTATCAGGGAGCAACAGGAAAATTCTGCATGGAAAGAGGAACTGATTAATGAATTTTTGCGCAGTACAATTGAGGGGAGACAATATGTGAGAATAGAAATTCTAGTGATGTAACTTTTCTTAGTGAGACATATTGAGGAAGCAGTCTACAGAGACAGCAGGGTAATATCAGGAGCTGACACAAGTCCAGATTGACTTGAGTTGCTTCTGTAGACTCTTTTCTGTCATAACTGCTGGCTAATTCCAGTCAGTGCTACTAGGGAGAAACATAGTCCAGTGATATAGTTAAGCTATTGTCTCGTAGTTTAGTAGGGTTCAGTTAATTATTTAATTGCGATGTGGATGAATGGTGTGGCTGAGAAGCCGCCTTGTAGTTGGATTTAGATGTGTTTGAGTAGCGTAGTTCAGATGCAATCCTGTGGTTTGGATGAGATGTGGTCTTGTGTTTTAGTGCAGCTGTGGTCTGATGGTTTAGTTGAGATATGGTGTAAAGATATAGTTCAGGGGAGGGCAGCCACGGCCCGTAAAGGGCGTGCCCCGGGCGGTGATGTTGGGCGGGGGGTGGGGCAGGGTGGGGGGTTGTAAAATACGGCAAACGGACGATTTCAGGTAAGTAACGAAAAAAATAAATGTAACGAAATTTTGCTGCGCGCGCTGAATCGGATTTGGCGATGCAGCGCACATTTGGTGAAGCAGCGCGCGCAACAAAATTCTCTTCTTTTTGTTACTTACCTGAAATTGTCCGTTTGCTGCATTTTACAATCCCCCCGCCCCACGTCACCGCCTGGTGGCACGCCCTGTACGGGCCATGGCTGGGTGAGGGCTTATGGTTCAGTTGAGAGGTGGTAGAATTGTTAGTGAGATGTGCCTCAGTTGACAAGTCCTCAACTGTGGATCTAGGAAATCTGACTCCTTATCCCAGTTTAACCTCTTTAGTAATTTTACACAAATCGAATGGCAGTAGCGATTCTCAAAGACCACACTGGTCTGTATTCCCAATTGTTGTACCTTTGTGCACACTCGCACAGTTTTGACTGCCAACAAAACTAAATCTATTTGTAAGACACTAACTGTACAACAGGGCAACACTTATCACATCATTTTTGCAAAACGTCCAAGGAGTCAAAGCTGCAATCACATGTGATCAGATGGTCAAAGGCTCAAGCCTATTTCTGTTGTAAATATTGTACTCCAAGCATTGGATTTTGCAAAGATTCTTTATTTTCAAACCAGTTTTCCAATTTTGGACAGCGCCAGCCAATGCATTTCATTCCAATGAAGGGACTTCACCAGGGCAAAGTGTTATTACATATACAATTCCAGTAATTTGAATATCCTTAATTCCAAAATATGTATACTCACTCAGAGTTCTTCGTATGTTGGGCAAAGCAACAACCCCACTTCTTGTTGACATCTTATCGAATTAAGGATATGCAAATTAACAGAATTGTATATGAGATCCAAATTCAAATTAGTACATGGGAACAGAACCACTCATAAAAATGTGTCAATGGGAAATGAGACTGTGACCAGCCGTGCTGTGCATGAAAAATGGAAAATGATACAATGCTTCTGTTTCAGATCGGTAGCAGCAGACGAGAAAAATGGCGCGGTTGCTCCGGGCGGTTAAGCTCATCATTGACACCTACAGCAGCTACAGTGGCCAAGAAGGACACCAAGACAAGCTAAACAAGGACGAGTTCAATCTTCTGATCCAGAATGAGTTTGCTGATATTATCGAGGTATGTTTAGGACAAGACTTAGTTCCAAATTTGGCTCTGGCCTCAATCTGACGATCTGCTCCTAGCATAGTTAAGCAAACACAGTCATGAACATGGAAACAGAGACCCATCCCTACAGCTAGGCATGTGTATGCTGATGGTGCAGTGCAATGGTTCATTGAAAGAAGCATAGTACAGGACCAGCTGCTTTGAAGGTTGAAGCTGTGGTACAGTTACTGATGAGGAAACATGAGGAAAACCTATAAGGAAAAAAACTACTAAGATGAGGAAAAAACTACCATTTGAATCAAATGTTATACTTCCTTTAACTTTATAGCCTTGGATACTTGTTCATAGAGCTGCATTTAAATGGGAACTTCAGAGAGGTACCTATATTAGCACAAATCTATTGCACCCTTTTAAAATTCTTACAGGGCTCATATTCAAACACTGAACCACTTAAATGTTATTTTAGAGTAGCCAAAAGACCAAGCAAAAAAAAAAAATTCCTAGAGACTCCCATTGTGCTGCAGTACTACATGGTTTCAACCCACATTTTCCTTTGCTTTCACCCTGGCGTCTCACGACTCCCCTGCTGTCTCACCTCCTCCTACCCATGAAACACCTCTTACCCGTGCCCAAATAATCTCACCCTTGCCTTTTATCTGTCTAAAATGTTTACACCTTTCCTGTGTCAATTCCTCCTTCCTGTCACTAACATCTTGGACCTGTTTCCCTCCTTCCATATATTTGTCCCTTTTTCTCTCCTTTGCCTTGTCTGTGTTATCCCGAGTAGGGCTCTTCTCACATCTTACGCCCCAAAAGAACTCTAAGGTCATCTAATACTGGTCTTTTAAAGGTCCCTCACACTCAGAAGGCCAGATGGGGTGGAAAGTCATTTTCCTACATATCCCCCAGCCTGTGGAATTCAATGCCTATCGGCTTGAGAACTGAGCCCAATGAACTCAAACTTAGAAAGTTCCTCAAAACTGTCTCTACTCCAAATAACTTCTCTACCACATTGATAGATTAGAATAATGCTTACTCTCCTAGTGCTGGGAAGCCTTCGGGTAGCCATGCGCTCTACAAATCTTCATAAGATAAGTCTTACTCTCTCCTGTCCTGTCTCTTCTTCTCCTAGTTTTCACACATAGAAGTTGCAATCGTCATTTTTTAATTGATTGTTTATGTGCAGGAAGAGATACCTTCCTGCACATGAACAATCATTCATGGCGATTTGCTGTGTCTATGTGTGCTGTACAATGCAGCACACATAGCTAAATCAAAAACAAGGAGAAATGAAGCATTTTCCCTGGTCCTAATTTTGGCACTGCCTCCTACTTACATCACCCTTGTGAATAGGGGGAAGCGTAAAAATCAATGGGTGTTGCGGCGGAACGCCCACAACAACACCCATTACTTGCTACGTGCAGCGTTAAAGGGGGCCTTATTTACAAGGTGGCGTTAAGCCACTTTAAGTTGATGCCACCCACTGTCCATACTGTGGTGTGTTTGATGCACTTGCACTGCTCTCACCAATCACTCTGAAGATACCAACTTATGTTTAGCCTCCAATTTCAGATTCACATTTACAGAACATTTCGCCATTTTCAATTTTCAATTTTGCTTCTTTATCTATATACATACTATTAATCTGCTAATATTATTTAATTTTCAAAGCAGTCCCGGACACCCTGAGTATGGCTTAACACCCCTTGTAAATAAGAAGGGTTTTTTGCCACAGGAACGTCATAAAAAGTTACGTTCCTGTGGCGATAAGGGCTTGTAAATATGCATGGTAGAGTGTATAGCACGGAGATGCACAATGGTGGTTCACTGGCTCCTCCAAGTTTCAATGCAGGTGCTTCCCCAGCCTGAAAGGGGGCCTTGGTAGCAACCTGCAGGGCTCTTCTCAAGGAGCAAGGTGCTTCTGATCATGCCCTCACATAGCAAACCCTGCTCTACCCTAGGGCAGTGGTTCTAAACCTACAGTCATTGAACCCCAGAGGGTCCAAAAACCATACTCAGGGTGTCCAGGACTGCTTTGAAAATTAAATAATATTAGCAGATTCATAGTATGTATATAAATAAAGAAGCAAAATTGAAAATGGTGAAATGTTCTGTAAATGTGAATCTGAAATTGGAGGCTAAACATAAGTTGGTATCCTCAGACTGATTGGTGGGAGCATTGCAAGTGCATCAAACACACTACAGTATGGACAGTGGGTGGCATCAACTGAATTTAGAAACTCCAACCATCTCATTAAAATAAAAACTTTGATTTTTGTATCTTTGTGAATTAAATAAAATAAGTAATCATTTGTGTATTAGTCTGACAAATGCTTGTTTCTGTACTTTTGTGCACTGTTTTGCAGATCAAATTATCGAAGTTGCTTAGGCTGGGGTACCCCAGTTCTAAGTGGTGATTCAATAATGATTCCGTGGGGGTCCCCGGATTCCAGTAATGATTAAGTAGGTCCATGGAAGTCAAAGGGTTAAAATCACTGTTTTAAGGCCCTACATATCAGTTGTGTGGAGCGGTATCTCCAAGGGCGATATGGGCCTGCCAGATTCTGAGGATTACCCATTATTGGAACATACCTAGCCAAATCAAATGGGTTTTTGTCAACATTTTCTGACTTCTATCAGCAGACTGAAAATCTATGTAGAAACAGTCCCTGAATTAGGAATTGCATTCAGAATTGGCCCTGACAATTGAATTGCAGGTCCAGCACGTTAGTCCCAATTCTGGGCCCAACATTATATGTAATGACACTAACAAAGGGGACCGGATATGGAGTTACCTGTTCCAATCACCAAAAAAGTATGGCCCCATGCTGTGTAAATGGCTTGATGATGCAGCCTGGGGCGTCCTTCCATTGGCTTTTCATCCTTGGCAGGCTGGAGCAGATCACAAACGCTTGCTGATTTGCTCAGTGATCCATTTACCAGAACAGAAAAAAAATGGTTTCGCTCACCCCTACTACTGATTGTAGAATTCTGACTCCTTACGTTGCCATTGTCCAAACGCCCACCTGGATGCTTGCCCTGCAGGATCTGTAGCTCGGCCATCCAGAAAGGGCACGGCAACAACAGTATTTCCTTATTTGCATGGGCCATGCCCACGTTCAAATGAGGGCATCCTTCTGCCCATGCAAATGGTCTATTTTACTGATGCAAAGGAGTCCTCTGGCAGTGGCTTCACCCCGGAAGCAGTGACCGTGTACCATGCCCCCCACGTGCCGTTTGAGGGAGTCTCTGCAGATTTTATCCTCATTCGTCTTTGCGGGTGGACAAAACGCAGGCTTCCACCCTGGCCTGCACACATATTTCGGCCCAAGTCCTGACATGGCCGGTAACCGCAAGAGGAGATACCCAAGCCGGAGTTGGCACCTCTCGCGTTTTACTATTAGCCAAATGAAGCTTCAAAATGATTCAAAACAGGCTTGTGTAAACATTAATGAGATTATAAAACCGGATGTGCAAAGCATCCAGGGCCAGACTGGCCGTAGCGGGCACCGGGCGTTTCCCTGGTGGGCAGCAATACATGCCGTAAAACGCGAACTTGGTATTTTGATTCACTGAGTCCTAAATCGCAGCTTTTACCAATCATATTCTGTACGAGCAACACAAAGGAGATCAAAATTAAAGTGCAGGCAGGAATCACTGTTTTAACATGCAAAGGAAACTCCAATAAAACCAAACATGTCCATCTCACAGAGAAACATTTAGAGTCACAAATATCACTCCTTTCAACAAGTCAATAGAAGCACCTTCAGAGAAAAGGGGCAACATTAGCAAGCTGTTACAAGGAATATTTAATTAATATTCCTTCAAAAATGCAAAGCTGAGGTGATGAATGAATGTCAGGTGGTGGTGAAAATCTTCATAGCTTTGTCACCTCGGAATGTGTCCTAGCCGTCCCGCTAGATGACTGACTTTCAGTCAGAATTCAATCCTGTAATCCTGTTTGCCAGGGGAACCGGTTTCAAATGCATGCTGGGCTTGGTTGTGGCAGGCTTTCCACTTAAAGCCAGAATTGTTCAATGTGACAGTTATGTCACCCAGCCCTGTTATGGTATTCTTTTGACGCACAAGCTACACAGAATGGAAATGTGGTAGCTGTGACCTGTGAAGAAGTTACTTTGGCAAATTGAACTATGGACTGGGCTAGAAATTAAGCCAGCTACTGCCACAGTACCACTGCGTAAGGCCTTTGGGCAAGTCCTGTGCAAAGTACCCATTTGGCACAGTTGTGCCCTTCAGCTGTGTCCCACACCTGTTGACTAGTACTCCTGTATTTTTCCATTAATTTGTTTTGAAAATGTGTGAATTTAGATGCTAATTGGTGGATCCCGAAAACCTTTTGGGCACGAGAGTGCTATATCGGTGTCCACATAACTGCATACAGAAGCTCATTTCAATAGCCATGTGCCCACATTTTTACTTTTGTTGGTAGGGGCAGGAGGGCATTAAACCAGAGGCTTTCTAAACATCTTCCAATAATCAGATCCCTATTGGAAATCTAACGCACAGCCAGAGTTAGAACACACAACATTGGAGGAAAGGAGAGGTTCGAATCCCTCCCCCAATCAGTGCAACAAAGGATGCCACTCTGTCTGGAAGGTTTTGTGTCGATCCACCAGCATGGTCATGTGATCCTACAGCCTCTGGTGCCATTCTGCTGTAGAATTAGGGCTCTTCTTTGTCCACTCTGGTGCAGGTGTTATATTCAGAGCCGGCTTTAGCGTTGGTGGAGCTCAGTGCGATAATCTTTTTTGGTGCCCACCTATGACTTCTTACTCAGATTCCCTCACTACAACCAAGGCAAAAGTGCCACACATCTCTCCATAGCCCCGCTTTGCAATATCGTTAATTTGTTTTAAAGCGCTTGTAAAGACAGTCTTTTTATTCCACTCAGATATCCACATAAAATACAGCTCTGTTCTCTGCTTCAGACATATTAACCCCCTGCACTAATTTATGGCGAGTCAAAACTGCCATTAGACACAACTCGATCTCTCTCGCTGGAAAGAACTTTAATCACAAGAGCCGTTATGACATTTTTTATTGCTGCCTGAAAGCTGAGCGCACAAGGAACTCTGCAGGAGGTGCTTTTAAATTGTACAATATTGAGGCACGCTGTGCCCCCCCGGAGGTCTGTGGCAGTGCCCCCCTTTCAGGTCAGCGCCCAGTGCAGCCACACCGGTCGCGCTGCCCTAAAGCCGGCCCTGATTATGTCTGCAACCTCTAGAGAGCTTTTCATAAGAAAGATAGGGGCCTGGGTGCGCCTAATCAAGTGTGGTGACTCGCCCTAAACGTCAAGGGGTTGGAGACACGTGGAAAGATGCAGGGCGTAAAACCTGCCCATTTCACTCTAAGATTTTAGGGGCATATTAACAAGGCCAGGCGATAATTATCGCTAAGTGCACTTATCGCTAGGATAATTATCGCCGGCCAACTTTGAATTTCATCGCGGAGATAGCGTGTTATCGGCAATGCTTATCTCCAAAGCGATAAAATTCAGAGCGCAAGCTGCCAATTGTGAGATTATCGCTGGAAATACAGCGATAATCCCACATGGTTTGGCGATAGCTTGCTGATAGGGATAGACACACTTAGCCATGATATCCACCTTACATAGGATATCATGGCTAAGTCAGAAAAATACTAGACGTAAAAAAGCAGCGTTAACCACGGTTAGCCCTGCTTTTTTTTATCGCTAACAGGGTTAGCGATATCCTTGATAATAGGAGAAATGTCGCTTAGCGACATTTCTCCTAATATTTTACTCTGGAACGCCCCCTTTGCATCTCATTAGAGATGCAAGGGGAAGCGTAGAGTAAAAGGGAGCTAACATGCGAATTTGCGTGTTAGCACCCTGTTGCTGATAGGGCGCTAGTTTTATCTCTGCTTTTTTGGCTTTGAAAGCCAAAAAAGCAGAGAGAAAGCCCTTGTTAATATGCCCCCAATGATCTTGGACTGTAATAGAAGAGCGACTAGGCAGGTAAGAGTGGGAGTGCAGTGCCATGCAGTGTAGTGCAGTGTGGATGTTTAGTATTCCCATCTATATTTATAGCCATATAATTTTAATGTTAATGTTTCCGGTGAAAACACTTTGAGGTTGCCAGCTATGGTACATCCAAACACAAACAAGGTGGCTCACACAGAGATCTCCTGCAAGCTAAGGTGTGGCCCTCCCGTTGGTCTCTCCCCTTCTTAATCACTGCTGACAGGAAAATAAAAAAAGGTCATTAAAAACACAGACGGAGAGGGTAGGGCTGGGCGATGCCCAGGAAAGGTTTTATAATTAATCCTGGACTGAAGCAGTTTTGGGAGGGGTGATTCCTGTGCAAGAGACACCGCTGTTTCAAAGTCAGAACATTTACCCGGACTAAATGCTCAGAATCACATACCGAAAGGGAGTATACTCGACTTGGAACATGCCAAATGATAGTACTGTGTAAAAAGCCGCCACAAGGAAGAACTAGGGCACGGCTTTGTCAAACGTTTATTACTTTGTACATGCACACAAAGAACTCTACAGAGGCTTGGATACTGGGGCACATTGCTTAGAGAACCAAATTAAATGTTTCTTGGCTACTACATTTGGAAAACACTCACTCTGATGTGCTAAACTCACTATGTAGACCGTTCATTGCAGTGCCTTGGTTCTCACACTGATGTTGACTCAGTCATACTTTGCACATTCAATAGGGCAGAGGGGCATATTATCAAGAACAACGTTAAAATTATTGCCGCTTTATCGGCAGGAAACTGCAGCTAAAGTGGCGATAATGGGCTTGATAATATGCTCTTGTGAATTCCAATAGAAGCCCAGGTTCACAACAGAACATGGGCTTCTATGGTAATTCTCCAGGGCATATTATCAAGCCCATTATCGCCGCTTTAGCGGCAGTTTTCTGCCGCTAAACCGGCAATAATTTTTTGTGCCGTTCTTGATAATATGCCCTAGAGTCATTCCCATTGCGTGTGGTACACACACACACACACACACACTCTCTCTCTCTCACACTCTCTCTCTTTCTCAAGAGGGGAGGGGTTTTAAAAAGGCTCCTCTCCTCAAACGAAATCCAAAAGTAGCTTTCGGCCCCTCCTTGTTGTGAGAACATGCCATATTGTCCAGGCTACCCACAGTCATAATCGCGAGGAAGGGTTTTGAGGTATAAACATATCATGGGAACTGTGGGGTGAGGTGCCCAAAATATAGCACAGGTTTTGGGACTCACAGCTCATGGGCAAACAAAAATGGACCATATTGATTTGGTAAACCTAGAATAATGGGGAGACTAGAGTATTAGCCATCTTATGACCCCCCCCCCCTCTATCCAGAAAGTAAGGTGGTGAATTTTGGCATGATGTATGGTGCATTGCGCATGGTGAATTTCATGAAGACCCATGTCAGGTTTGGGATTTTCAACCAGTCCTTGCTTAGCCTACTTTGCTTGAATTTCTGTTGTTGCAGTTATACAATTTCTGTAATTAGGGCAGGGTTGAAAGTACCACAATACAGTGGCCTAGTCGCAAATGTAAATTCGGTCGCAAAGCATGTATAAAACAAAATGTATCTTAATGACACCCAGGAGGACTTCACTAGTGATTCCTGGCAGATGGAAGGCCATTTATATGCTGGAGATATCCGCCAGGAGTGTGGAGCGCCTCACACACACCAGTATATACCTCTAAAGGGCTGGGGCAGTGGGCATTCCAAGGAAACGTTACCTTTGGAAGTGTGTGAATGTTGACTAATATGGACATTTGTCAGAATTCATTCACTGACTTCTTTCCTTACCTTTCCACCCTAGAAAGAGTTGGATTTTTACTCCCACCAAGTGCTTGCACATATTATTTTGATGGGTGAAAAGGCGAATGGATCACTCCCAGATTCAGTGTGGATGTAGGAAAATGTCCTTCTTCAGGCAGAAATTATTTTGCACATATAGAAAAAAAGGGGAAAAGTTTGAGTTTAAGCAAGGGATAATGGGCCAGAAGTACGGTCACTCGCAAATTGCGGTTTACAAACGGAATGTACTAATGTGTCTCAGACACATTTGACGATTCCCTATGGGGTTGTAAATGACCTGCCTCATCAATATTCATGAGGCAGATCGCAGTTTGCGAACCATTAGAAATGGGCTACAATCAAACAGATGGTGACCTCCTGGGGACAGCAAACCACCATGTTTGCATTTGCTTTTTGAATAAAGCAACATTTCTTTTCAAATCAGCCAGTTTTCCTTAAAGGTAAACGGGATACATTTAACGAAAAAAAAAGTTTTCAATTCATTTTGTTTCTCCTGCACAACACTTGTGCTTGTGAAATCTATTGTTTTTAATATAAACTTAAAAAGGGCTTACATTCACCTCTCTTTCCTGGCTTTTCATTATTTTCTGTGCTTGCCACTTACGTTTCCCCCTTTTCTATTGGCTGTAGCATATTTTCCTGCATTTACCAATGTGTGTTCTTCGTTGACTTCTCTTATCAATTTCCCATAGCCGAAATACTGTTAACATCCTCTTTGGTGGAGCTATTTTTTAAGAAAGCGTTGCCTCTTTGCTTTTCTATCTTGCAGCAGATTTATATAGCAATTTATGGAGAGAGTAAGTGATTTGTCCAGAATCACAGGATGTTGGGCCGTGGAGACTTGAACTGGGATCCCAGCTCTTGAGTCAGCAGCTCTGGCTGCTGCACCACATCCTCTCCACTCCAGCATTGCTTGTCAGGGTGCTCTTTACTTTGTACCAGATGATGATTGATAAAACCAATGTTTTATTCATCATATAGCAGAAACCGATGCATTACCAATGCTTGTTTGCAAATTTTTAAACACCGTTTTAAAAGTGTCTTTTCAGAATTGTGGTGTCATTTACAACCCACCCCACATTCAGCCTCACGGCGAATACCCTGACCCTCGGTGGTATTACAGACCATCGCTCTCTGTGCAAATAGAGCCACATCTCCTCATCTGATCTCTTCCTAGCATGGCTTGTGATAGCTGTTCCAGGAGAAAACCCTACTCATACCATGTGGGTGCCCTAACAGCTGCCAATAAATCAGGTATAAGTCCCCTTTGACAAGCTGAGATGAGAAACTGGACCTTTAAAGCCTGAGATCTTTCCTCATTAGATAGCTGCAGCATTAGTAATTTTTTTTTATTTTTCTTACAAAAATAAGAAACTTTTCTAGACATAGCTCAATTTGCTCTTCAAATGTGATTTGCAGCAGTGTGATTCGCTATGGCTCACACAAGATTCTTTTTTCACCTCTCTATTTGATAAAAAAGATACAATAAAGGGTGTTCTGATCCACCTCAATTAGATTATGTTTGTAGGGCTTCAGTTGAGCAGTGGTGGCTGCCTCGGAACAGGGGTGGTGAGGCGAGGGGTGGATTAAAAATAAACTTACCGTCTCCGCTGCTCCACCGCACCGCCACACGCCTATCTTGCCACAGGCCTCTTCTCCGTCTGTTTTGCTGGAAGCAGCCAGGATTCCGGACTCTCCCAGCCAATCACAACGCTGCAGGAGCTGCGTTGTGATTGGTCTTGGCGTCTTGATTGGAAGCTGAGGCAGTGCCTGGGGAGGCTGGGCCTATACTCCACTGGGCTGTGCAACATAACCCAATGGAGAACATGCCAAGTGCACATGACGGTTTGGCTGGCCCTAGAGGCCAGCCAAACCGTCATGTTCACTTAGAGGAGTGCAAACCACTCCTCCCGTGCTCTAGCATCACAGAGCCCACCCCGCACCAACTCCCGCAAAGACAAATAACTTATAATAACGTCCTGTTATTATAATTTTCTTTTTCTTTTTTGCACTGCAACTAGCAGTGGGGCAACGCTCCTCCGCCACTGCAGTTGAGGTCATTTATTCCTCTTACTCAACTTTCTGCTCTGCTTATATGTTACGGACAACGGCGTCACACGTGTACTTTACTCTTTGGGCACTATGCTTGTAGTATTTGAGCTCCAAGCATGGCCAGAGATGAGCTAATGCAGAGATGTCTGCAGGTATGTTATGGCAGCACTTCACTGCATTCCATGCTTTTGGCAGTGCGGTAACTAAGTGCACAGCCATATCGAGGGGGTGCTTGTACTTCAGTGACAGGTTTGTGACAGATTATGCATTAAAATAGAGGAATTTACTTTAATCCAAAGCCAACCCAAGGTGAGCGCTTATACTGCAAAGACATGATTATGCCAAGGTGCACCAATAAATACCAATATAATCTCACTACCAAGCATCTCCAGGTGCCAGAGTGTGCACTCTACACTCATTTGATGCAACAAGATACAGCTTGAACACAGCTAAGCCAGTCTTCAAGTGTGTAAAACAGACAGTTCTGGCTCAGGAGTGACAAGATGAGAATAACATCTCTCAATGCACAACCATCTGCAAAGGAGTCCATTTCCTCATTGTAAGACTCATGTCTTTGAGAGCTCAGATTTATTTAGCACAACTTTTCACCCGGAGAGATGAAGTGATTTGCCCAGAATCACAGGATGTTGCACCACAGAGACTCAAACCAGGATCACCAGCTCTAGAGTCAGCAGCTCTGGCCACTGCACCACTTCCTCTCCACTCCCATGATACTTGTCAGGGAGCTCTTTCCTTTGTCCCAGATGGTGATTGATTAAAACAGCTCATTATTCATTACAGGCAAAACCGATCCCTTACCAATGCTTGTTTTTCAAGGGCAGGCAGTGGTCCGTGGGACCACTGCCTGCTCTTAAAAATGCAATTTCGCTACCAAATACAAAAGGGAAGGAGTCCCCTGGGGACCCCTCTCCGTTCGCGACCACCAATTTGAAAGTGGAGGTAACTGCAATTGTTTTGCAACAGCATTTGGGGTCACAAAACAATAATACCTCCCCCTGAGACTCGCTATTAGGAATGGACACCCTTGGTACGGCCCTTACTAATAGCTACTCACCAACCCTATTTTGTGAGTCTGTAATTGGTTACTGACTCGCAAAATAGGGTTTGTACATGCTGCAACCATTTTAGCTGTGGCAAACGGCCTGATTTTGTGTCTGTGTCATACATCTGGTTCCTTATTCTCTGCCATGGACAAATCTGCTGATGGGACTGTCACATATCTTCACCACTAGTACTCCTGGAAACCTGTGCCTAGTGCAGCTTTCCGGGGTACTCTTGGGAATGTGTGAATTCCAGAAAGTATAAAAAGTACATGTAGGTGGCGATGTCTAACCGTACTTTCCCTACCATCATTGTGAATGAGGCCCACTGAGATTGTAAGTTAAAATGCGAGGACCGATATGGCTTCCCTTTCAAAGGGCACTTTGCGAATTAGCAGGGAGTCATGGGCCTGAAGGGGGGGCAGCAGGATAGCTCTTCATTTCCAGTATAACCCCTGAGTCAATTGGTTAGGTTAGGTTAGGAGTTCTTCTTTGACTGCGTACATCATATCATTGGAACATCTAGGTTATAAGGATCATGGGATCAAAGATTTAATGATATGTAGAATAACTGCCTGTCATCTTGCCAAAAGGTTAGTATAGAAGAGTGGGCAAGATTATATGTTATTCCCTTTTACGTAGGCCCCTGAGCATATCTCTTTGGCATCAATTATACAGGTGCACTTGATAAATATTGTTAGTTGGTAGCATTACCTTGAGATGCCATTATTTCAGAATGCTCCTGAGGATAAAGAAGGTCTCTATGGAGTGCACATCAGCCATATTATGTAGTAACACTTTCCTAAGTGTGGGACCTTTGAATAAGTAACTTATAGCAGATCATGTCATTTTGATAATCCCCAGAGAGCACTTGTGTGATAGTACCTTCCTGGCATTAATTCTATGAGTACAACCTCCACAAGCTTTACCCCCTACGATTGATGAATGAAACTGATTAACTAACAATGTTGGGAGAGGTGAGGACCACAGGACAGTTTCTAGGTGTTTAAGTCATGTAGAGAGTATATAGAAATGAAGACAGTTTGTTTGTAAGATAGTCCTCATATAGGATTCTATGACTGACAAGCCACAAATTGTAAAGCAAAATGTAAAAACTAGATATGCATCTACAAAACATACAGTATAAAAATTAATTATGGCACCAAACAGAAGATAGACAGAATGTATTATGATGTGTTTTACTAAATTGTTAGTGAAAAATAACCTATAACTATCCCCCAAAACATGCTTAGTAGAACATGTATTCTTACATAAGTTCCTTTTTCCAATGCCTTCTTCAAAATGTGTCTGTACATTAGCTATTACAATTCGATTACCGAGGTGTAAAGAACATTTCAGAAAATATGCAAAATAAAAGAAGGCAATCTAACAAAGATGTGATTTTTTTTACAGGATTCAGAAAATCCACAGACTATTGCAAAAATAATGAAAGCATTGGATGAAAATGATGATGGAGAAGTCGATTTCAAAGAGTTCATGGCTCTGCTGTTCAAAGTCGCCTTGGCGTACTATGAGGCAGTGCAGGCAGAACAACCACAAGGAGCACAAAAGCAGAAAAAAGAAGAGAAACAATACTCAGCGGAATCAGAGAAATCTCAAAAGGAAGATCTAACTAAAGTACATGAAAAAAAACCTGCGAAAGAAGACCCATCGCAAAAAAAGGAGGAGTTAAATGTGAAACAAACCGCACCACAAGAGCAAACATGTCTATCAAAAAAAAAGGATGAAGATAAACAGAGAGCTCTGATCTCCAAAACAGGCTCATTGCAAAAACAGACTCCTCTTGAAAAGGAACAGGAATCTCTGGCATTGGAGTCTCCTTGGAAGCAAGAGTTGCCTAAACAAGGAGAACCAATAAAGCAGTTAGAAAAGGGTGTGCCAAAGACACAAAAGGAAGAATCACTCCCAGAACTCAAAGAACAGTGTTCATCCCCCGAGCATAAACAAAAGCTACCAACAAAAATGGAAACCTCTAAAAAGTCAGATGAACCAAAGCAAGTTCCATCCAAAAAACATGATGATTCAACCCACAAGCAAGCATCATTCATTACCAAAAAGGATGAAATATCAAAAAAGGATGAGGTACAGTTGAAGCAAGAGCAAGTTACACTAAAAACCCAGGAACCTTTAAAACAGGACCCTTCTCAAAAAGAGCATGAGTCATTGCTGGAAGGCCAACCAAAACACGATGCATCGCAAAAGCTAACAGATCTGCCACACAAGGAGAAAAAGGTTCCCCCAAAAGAAAACTTTACAGACGATGTGTCCACCAAACAAGATTTACCAAAAAAGGATCTTACTCAAAAACCTGAGTTGCCAGGTGAGAAAAAAGACCTTCTTCAGAAAGGACTACAGAAACAAGATTCCACAAAGACCCAAGAGGTACAGAAAAAACAAAAAGATCTATTGGAACAGCAAGCACCTTGCCTAAAGGAAGATCCCTTGCAGAAGCAGCAAGTACTTTCACAAAAACAAGATCCATCCCAAACAACTGAATGTAAAGGCCTAGCAAAGGTGCAGGAAGCATTAAAACAACAGACATCTCAAAAGCAAAATGTTTTATCCGAGAAGGAAAATTCATCACAAAGCCTACAAGATAAACTGCAAATACAAGATCAAGAAAAGCACAAACCTTCCCAAAAGAAACAAGATGCACTCAAAAAGGACGATTCAATAAAGCTAGAGCAAAAAGATGATAAATCACTAAAGCAACAAGATTCAATACAAGCAGACAACAAGTTAAATAAAATAGAACAATTGGCACAAGGTCCTTTTGAAAAGTATGATTCGGCACAGTGGCAGCCATTATCTCTCCAAAGTGATCCTGTTTCCTCTTGTAAGCAAAAAGAGCCATCACCATCACAGGAGAAACCACAAAAACAAAAAACAGAACCTGAGAAACAATCAGAGTCAACCACTGAAAAGGGCAATGATTGGAAATCCCATGGTTTACAATCAAAACAAGGTGCACATGAAACAGCAACAGCACCTGAGCATTCATTACAAAAGCAAGATATTTTGCAGAAACAATTAGCATCACAAAAAGATCAGACAAAAAATCAAGCACTTTTAACAAAAACAGACGTATCAGAAAATGTGGCAAGCCAAAAAAAAATGGCAGAAATGTCACAGAAACAGCATGCTTTACCCCCAAAGAAAGGTTCTTCTGAGAAACTAGATGTATCAGAGAAAAAAGAACCTGCTAAAAAGGAGGACGAACTTAAAACACAAGGTCCAACTACAGTGCAAAAAAATGTAAGTCAAATGCAAGACTCCACAAAACAATTAAATCCATCACTAGAAGACAACCAATCACCAAAAGCAGGTTCATTACCTAAACAAGATCTGCATGATGTGCATGGCACTTCCCTGAAACAAGACAATAAACCAAAAAAACAAGATCCATCAGTAAAACAACATTCACCAGAGAAGGTTCCATCACCAAAAGTACTGCCAACTGAAAAACAACAAGACAAACATCATGTATTGCCAGATCCATTACAAAAGAGAGAGCAGTGGCAGAAAGCAGACCTTTCACAAAACAAGGACCTAAACCCACAAGAGTTCTCTCATAAACAAGATTTTCCAAAAGACAAAGAAACATTGCCTGCACAGAAAGGAGTACATAAAAAGCAAGGGTCTCTAAAGAAACATCGATCATCAGAAAAAGAAGACCCATCCACTAAACAGAAAGACCAGTCAGGAAAGAATGAGCCCTCACAGAAACATGAATTGTTGCAAACAAAGGAGCTGGGTCAAAAGCCTGAAGACCTATCAAAGTCCTTACACAGCCCAGACCAAAAGGCAGATCTACCGCAAAAGAAGGATTTACAACAGAAAACAGAAAGAAGTGATCTTTTCACAAAACAGGATCCATCAGAAAAACAAGATGCATCTCACAAACCTCAAGACTCATCCCCAAAACAACTGCCAGACAAAAAACTAGATACATTACTGAAGGTTCAGCCGTCTATAATAATGCCTCATACAGAATTAGAAAAACAAAATCAAACACCGAAGGATGACATACTTAAAACACAAGATTTATCTAAAAAACAAGGGCAACCTATCAAAATACAAGACCAAACAACAACAAAAGAAACACAAAAGCATACATTGGAACGTTCAACCTCAAAAGATGAACCCATCCAATTAGCAACTCCAATGCAAAAACAAGATCAATCCAGAAAGGCAGACCCACATCATACACCAAAGGAAACAAATAAGAAAGATGAGCTGCTAAAACAGGACACTGCCCAAAAGTTGGATCGATTACAAAATAAACCCTCATCCCCAAAACAAAAAGATTTTTGGGGGGAGAATTTTCTGAAAACTCAACAAGAACCCACTAAAATACAAGATGTATTAGAAAAGCAACAAGAGAAGTCATCTGCAGAAAAACATGTCCCCGAGGCACAACCATATCTTTCCATGAAACAAGATATACCAAACCCATATGGTATGTTCCAAAAACAGGACCCACAAGAGAAGAATCAAGACTCACTGAAGAAACAAGACACATTTCAAAAAGACGATCCAAATAAAAATCAAATTCCTGCAGAAAAGAAAGATTTGTCAAAAGAAGTATTGAAAGAAAGTCAATCTAAAAATACAGGTCCAGAAAAATGTCAGGATGTCATACCGAAATATGGACCAGGCATAGAAATAAGTCAATTTGAACAAGATCTATCTAAAAAGCAAGCTACGTCAGAAAAACAACTACCTTTATCCTCCGATCAATCCATCTCACGAAAAGAAGAGCAAATTAAAAATGAAAATGCAGTGAAGCATGGGTCTACACAAAAGCATGGTCTGTCTCAAAAACATGAAGCTGGACTTAAGCAGGAGTCAATCAATAAGCAAGACCCACTGTTGCCAGATCTCTCACAAAAAGATGATCTGCTGAAGAAAGTAACACAAGACCAGAAAATAGACTTCCCCCTGAAGCAGCAAGACCCATCTTCAAAACAAGAGGTATTCCCAAAAATGGATATGTCCTCAAAAAAAGAAGAAACGACTCAAAAACCATGTGATACATTGCACAAGTCAGGCAGCAAGCAAGAAGGTAAGGAAGATGATCTAACAAAACAATGTTTTTCTTTCCGTCAACCCTCTCCTCCACCTCCTTATCAGCAAGTTATGGCCTCTAAGGAGGATTCAACTAAAAAACAAGTTGAGTCAAAGAAATATGATTTGCCTGGGAGAAAAGGTGAATTATCTGAAATTCAAGAACCCTCAAAACAAGACAATGAGAAAAAACGTGATTTACAACAAAAGCAACAAGATCTATTACAAAAACAAGACTCAAACAAACAAGAAGTAGGAAAACAATCTTCTTTAGAAATAAAGAAGGAGCCAACAAGTCCACTTGCTTCCACACAAGTGGTATCTCCTAAACAAGACCCAATCAAGAAAAGGAAATCTTTCAAGAAAGCTCAGTCTGAAGATTATTCCCTATTTCAACGGCACGATACCATACAAAAGCAAGAACCATTAAAAGAAGATCTTTCGCCTGATCACGGTAATGCACCAAAAATAGACACATCTTTCAAGAACTTGGACCTCTCTAAAAAAGATGAAAAAGCAAAAGGAAACATATTAGAAACACTAGACCAACCTAAAAAAGTAGATTCAGTTGAAAAAAATGCAAACCAAAAGCAAGAGCAATCTCAGAAGGAGGATGAGTCCCAAAAAGGACAATTAAAACAAGGCCCAATTCAAACAACAAATTTGCAAGATGTATCTTCTGAAAAGCAAGATACAGTGAAACAAGATTCCTCACAAAAATTTGACCTATTTGAGAAACAGGATGTAACGAAAAGTGTGTTACAAAAAGATCAATCACGAAATCAGGGTCCATGGAAAGAGGATCCAAGTCAAAAGACTCCACAGAGAGAAAGCCCACATCCAAAACAAGACAAACATGAACAAGTTAAAATTGAAGATCTAGCTAAACAAGACACATTTAAAAAACAAGATCTAGTGAAAGATGACTCTGGCCAGAAGAAGGATTCAGGTAAAAAAACAGATCCATTTTGGAAAAAAGATCCTATAACAGAAGATTCATCTAAAAACAAAGAACCAGTTCAGAAATGGGATCAAGCTAACATAAAGGATCCTGTAAAGCAAGAAATACATACAAAATTAGATTCAAAGGAAAAGGATCTGAACAGTAAACCAGATGAAAAGAAACAAGGCCCAGACCAAAGTTCCGCTAAAGGAAAAGAAAATCAATCTAAAGAAATCGATAAAATGGAAAAAGATGTTTCACAGAAGCAAAGCTTTTCTCAAAAGCAAGATGCTCATGTAAAATCACAGCCATCTCAAACAAAGCATCCAGAAAAACAAGACCCATCACAGAAGTTAGAGTTAAGTACACAAGAACTGGCAAAAGAAGATCTATCTAAAAAGAAAAACCCACTCTCAGATCAGCATCAAACAAAAGATACACTGAAACAAGATCCATCTCAAATTAAAGATACACAGAAACAAGAGTTATCTCAAAAACAAGATAACTTAGAAAAGGAGCATTCTCAAACACATGATCTGGGAAAAGAAGACCCACATAAAAGAAATGATCAAATGAAGCAAGAGGCATCTCAAAAACAAACGATATCCCAAAAACAATCTACAGCCCCAAAACAGGGAGAAATTAAGCAAGAGACTTCTAAAAAAACAAATCAAATTAAACATGTTGTTCCTGAAAAACAAGATTCAACTACTGAATCGACAATTAAAAAAGAAGTGTCTGTGACACAGGACTCTGCAAAAATATCTGACTCAGCAAAAAAAGACTCTATTCAAATTAAGGATTCAGCTCAAATTCAAGATCCATTAACACATGACACTTCACCCAAGAAAGATGAAGCTAAAACACAACCTAAAAAGAAACCAGAGTCACCTATAAAACATGATCAAAAGCATGATCCATTCAAAACAGATTCATCACCAAAAAAGGAGCCACTACAACAAGATGCATCTAAAGAAAAAGATCAACACAAACAAGATTCATCTGAAAAGCCACATAATTTAAAACAAGATAAATCTCAAAAAGATCTAAAAGGTGACTCTGATCAAAAACATGATCAGAAACAAGATCGCTATGAACCACAATATCAATTAAAACAGGATTCATCTGAAAAACAAGATCCACTGAAACAAGATCCTTTACAGAAAAAAGATGAAATGAAACAACATCCATTGAAAAAGCAAGAACTTTTGAAGACAAGCTCCCAACAGACAAAAGATGATCTAAAACAAGGTCCATCAGAAGTAAAAGATGGAACAGAAAAAGGTGTGTCTCGAAAACATGATCTAGTGCAAGAAGATCCATCTCAAAAACACCTGCTAAAGCAAGATCAGTCTGTAAAACAAGAACCACTGACAAAAGATTCACTAAAAATAAAAGAGCCACTGAATCAAGATCCACTTCAGAAACAAAATGACAATCGGAAGCAGCAAGATGAAATAAAAAAACAGGATTCAATTGAAAAACCCGATCCATCCCAAAAAACTAGCATGACTTTTGATAAAGATCTTCAAAAGTCAGCTGCATTACTAAAACAAGATCCATCTAAGAAACAGCCAGACCCTTCCAAACAACCACAGGATGTATCAAAAATATTGCAGGATGCAGTCCAAAAGCAAAACACACAGCTCAAAGAATATCCATCCAAAACACAAGATGCCTCTGAACAAACACTGCAGAAAACATCATATGGGTATAAGGAAGGTTCATTTCCCAAACACGGCCAATCGCATGACTTTGGTGATACAAAGCAAATGCACCAGGAAAAGCCAGAACAGTCATATGGTTGGCGGTTGGAGCTTCTATACCCACCAGTAGATCCTGAAGGTAAACCAAAAGAACTTGATTCATCTCAAGCAAAAATGCACAAAACTATACCAGCCATGCATGAGAAGTCGCTCAATCCACCAACATATGAAGCAGAAATATCTAAACAATTTACACATCAGATTATCGGGCCCCAGCAAAATGATCAACCATTATATTCACTCTCACAGCAGCAAGTTCCATTGCCACAGCAAATACCATCCCCAAAATACCCTTTATCACCAGAACCAAAAGAACATCATCAAGAATTGCTAGGGAATCAACAGTCTTTAAATAAACTTGCACACCAAAACCCTTTAAACCAGCATGATACAGCAAAGCCACATTTACCTACATCTCCACATCTTGTGCTGCCCCAACAGCCACAACCACCCTTACCCTACCTTGGGCCACCTCAACACAAGCAACCACCATCTCCACACACAGGTTTACCACAACAGAAACAACCACCATCATCGCTGCTTGGGCCAACCCAAACAAAAGAAGCAGCTTCAGCAAATCATGGACTTGGACAAGTGAACAAGCCATCAATCATACATCCTGAGTCACCTCAGCAAAAGCAACCACCATCTCCAATTGTTGAGCCAGCCCAGGCCAATAAAATGCCATCTCAAAAGCTAGGCCTAGCCAAACAAACAGAAACATCATCTCTAAGTCTAGGGTCAACCCAAACAAAGGAAGCATCAATTTCAACTAGTGGATCAGCCCAACCTGCACAAACAGCATCTTCAGATCTTGCCCTCGCCCAACCAAAAGAAACACCATATCCAACTGCTGGGCCAGTCCAGTTGAAGGAAACATCAACATCAAGCCTTGTATCGGCACGACCTGTAGAAACACCACCGTCAACTCTTGGCCTAGCCCCACCAAAAGAAATGGCATCTTTAAACCTTGGGTCAGATCATCCTAACGAATCAGCATCTAAAGATCTTGGAAAATCCCAACCTAAGGAGCCACCAACTTCTCTAAATCTTGGGTTTAGCCAACCAAAGGAAACACTACCTTCAAATATTGTGCTGGTCCCATCAGTCGAAGCCACATCCCAAAATCCTGGGTCAACTTTGGCATGTGAACAGAAGCAAGCATCACCTCTGCAACCCCCTAAGTCACCACAAAGTCAGAATTTGCCCCAGCAACAGCAGGAAAAATCAAAGCTTTTTAGATGGCCATGGCAGTCATAAAATATATCCCACTGGGAAACAAAATGGGACAGCAGAGCAGGACTAACCAAAACCAATGGAATGGAACTTCAGTGATACTATAAATACACCAGTTGCTAATCACAATTATTATGCCAAGGTTTTAATCTGTCAATGTTAAATATTGCTATATACACATGCATAGAAAATATGTTATTGGTATTGAACATGTTATGTCTGTTTTATTTTTCACGATTAATTAAGAAGAGGAGTCTAGATCTCCACAAGATACGTTACATTTTGTATTATTGTGTACATTCTTTTCATTGCCAAGAAGATAATATCTCCGTCCCCTTTTAAGGAGCTTGAAGTTTAGGCATGCCAGGGTGGCATTCTTGTATTTACAGCTGTTGCCAAATGATTTTACCTTATGACCAGTGACAAGCTTTTTGCGGGCGGCCTATAGATCTAGACTTTCTAGACCTGATTGAATTTTGCTCGGTTTGTGCCTATGTAGTACGTTTTATATCTATAGTATGTACAGTTTATGAACCTGTGACGGTTTTCTTGATTTACTCTTCACTTTTTTACGGGTTGTGTAATAGTCTTTTCTATTATCTTAACTTATGTTGTGTCTTTTGAATGACTTTTGAATGTATGATTGTATCTTTTATGGTGGCATTTGCTTCCGAATAAAGAAAGAATTATTAAGAAGTGGACTCAACAATATATGAAAAATTCAACAATGTATGAGGTTTGTAGTGTATACTGCCAGATCAGCGGTTATAATGCTTTGGTCTTATTTTTGAAATGAATGTTTTGTAGCATCACTACAAAGGCAAAAACCCTCTGAGAAAATAAAATACTCCCAGAACATGTGTTCTACAACCCTCAGGTGACAGCTGCAAATGTTTCAAGTGGAAATGTGTGCTTTTTTGGACACAGAACCTTGCAGTCTGAATCACAAAAGACTGCCAGAGAGAATGAAGTGAAGTTCATGGATCTGTGCATGAATGAATCTAAACACAAACTTTTCGATGAATAACAGAGGGAATGTGCTAGGGTAGGACAAAGATCTACTAAAAAGTTGCCAATATTAAAACTAATTGAAAAGTTTAGCATCCCTGGGGCAGAGCACTGGTGCAAAGAAAGTAGGAGCTCAAAGTACGGGAGGAACAAATATGGTAATATTTGCTTATAGGGAGGACAATTTGTGGGAGAACGTCTCTAAAAAAACCTTTACATGAGGTGTGCTTTTATCCAATAGCAGGGTGTAGTAATACATAGGAATTAGATTTCGTGCTTAAAAACATAAACTTCTCCCATAAGAATAACAGAAATCATTTGGGCTATGCTATGTGTTTAATCATTTTGCTGCACACTGACTCTTGGTTGTTCCGAATTCTTGGGACGGAGGCGAGGGCGAGGCTGGCGGATCAGAGCTGGCGGGTGGGTGTGTAGAAAGTGAGGCGGCTGTTGAGGTACTTCGGGCCCAAGTCGTGGAGAGCCTTGTGTGCGTGGGTGAGGAGTCTGAACGTGATCCTCTTGTTGACGGGTAGCCAGTGCAGGTCTTTCAGGTGGGCGGAGATGTGGCTGGGGCGCGGGATGTCCAGGATGAGTCGTGCTGAGGCGTTCTGGATGCGCTGGAGTCTTTTCTGGAGTTTGCCTGTGGTTCCAGCATAGAGGGTGTTCCCATAGTCCAGACGGCTGGTGACAAGGGCCTAGGTGACCGTCTTCCTGGTTTCGATGGGGATCCATCGGAAGATCTTTCGGAGCATGCGCAGGGTGTTGAAGCAGGAAGATGAGACTGCGTTCACTTGCTTGGTCATCGTGAAGGTTGGAGCCCAGGATGACGCCCAGGTTGCGTGCATGGTCCGTTGGTTTGGGTGCGTTGCCCAGGGCAGCCGGTCACCAGGAGTCGTCCCAGGCGGAGGGCGATGATCCTAGGATGAGGACTTCCGTTTTGTCTGAGTTCAGTTTCAGGCGGCTGTTCTTCATCCACTCGGCGACGTCTTTCATCCCTTCATGCAGGCTGGTTCTGGTGGTGACGGGGTCGTTGGTGAGGGAGAGGATCAGCTGGGTGTCGTCGGCGTAGGAGATGATGTTGAGGTTGTGTTTGCATACGATGGCTGCGAGAGGGCCCATGTAGACGTTAAAGAGGGCTGGGCTGAGTGATGATCCTTGTGGTACGCCGCAGATGACTTCGGTGGCCTCGGATCTGAACGGGGGGAGGCAGACTCTCTGGGTTCTTCCGGCGAGGAACGAGGTGATCCACTCCAGTGCCTTCTCTTGGACTCCGATGTTGCTGAGGCGCTGCACTAGGGTGCGGTGGCAGACAGTGTCGAACGCTGCAGAGAGGTCCAGGAGGATGAGGGCCGCTGTTTCCCCGTTGTCGCGCAGGGATCTGATGTCGTCTGTGGCTGCGATGAGGGCGGTCTCGGTGCTGTGGTTGGCTCAGAAACCGGACTGCGAGGGGTCGAGGGATCCGTTCGTCTCGAGGAAGGCGGCAAGCTGTCTGTTGACGGTCTTCTCAATGACTTTGGCGGGAAAGGGGAGGAGCGAGAAGGGGCGGTAGTTCTTGAGGTCGGTGGAGTCTGCTGTTGGTTTCTTCAGGAGGGCTCTGAGCTCAGCGTGCTTCCAGATCTCCGGGAAGGTGGCGGTGTTGAAGGAGGTGTTGATGATGTCCCGGAGTTGGGGTGCGATGATGGAGTCGGCCTTGTTGAAGACGTGGTGGGGGCAGGGGTCGGTTGGTGATGTGGAAGGACACATTGCAGGAGTTGTGTCTGTTTTCAGACACACCCCAGCAAGGCGTCACTTTTGCGTGACATATACGTCAGTAATACTGACATATGTCATTCCTTGCAACATGATGCGTCGTACATTAAATACAGAGAATCCATTGTGTCGCAATGAGGGCGCAGTGAAAAATGTTGCATCGCTGTTTCACCCCAGCGATGCAACAGTTTTCATAAATGAGGCCCTCAGATTCTTAACATGCACTGCTGTGCGCCCCCTCTGAAGCCTTTGCTGTGCCTGACGGGGCCCGTCTGGTCCACTAGACTCACCTTGTGTAACCAAATGCAGTGAATAAGGATGCTCAGTGCATCACAGCCCCTTGTTCCTCCAGTCTCTTTTTCAGAAAAGATATTTAGGCACTTACAAAGCGGCAGAATAATGGACTGGTTAGTAGACGTGCTATTCTCATTGACAACTAGGGAGGCACAGTTTGCACACGGACTGGTTTGCGATTGCGATTGGGAATGCAATTTGTGATATGACGTGTATCGTAAAACAACCTGGCTTATGTCAGAGGGGCGTAATGCAAGCCCATGCAGAACAGGGGGTCCTTAACCCTTCAGGGGGGCCCATTCAGCCCAAGTTTGAATAAATATTTGTAAGATAGGGGAGGCCCAGGGGCCACCATCGCATTCTGCATGGGGCCCATCATTTTGTGTTAAACCACTGCCTCATGAAAATTATTTAGGGAGGGCGCAATTTGCGACGCCCGCTGTGATTGGCGTTTTTAAAGCAGCCGATGTCCGTTAAAGAGACATGTGCTTCCTTAAATAATGCTTCTCATTAGGGGATACATCAGCAGTCGTAAGCCGCGGTCTTGTGGATCACTGCCTGATCGTTTTCCACCCCAACTTGGGGGACCCTAACTGATCAATTTGTAGGAGCACAACCGCACTGACTAACCATTGATGTATTCATTTCAAATCCCACGTCGGAGGAGAATGCCTATTTCATGTTCCCTCCTGTTTGCGATTTTTAATAGATCCCAAAAGCTCTTTTACAAGACGTGCAAAGGACCTGGATACCTTTTAAATAGGTATTTTGCAGTCATAAACTTGGGGGCAGATTTACAAGCCCCTTGCGCCACTTTTGTGTCACTTTTCCCATGTTAAAAGTGACGCAAAAGTGGCACAAGGGGTTTGTAAATCTACCCCTTGGTGTCTTTGTGAATCACAGGCTTTGCGACCACAAAACATCAGCTTAGGTAAGGTCCTCTGTGCTTTATATAAGCCATGTACCTCGATAGAGGGCTGACATACTTTAAGAGATGAGCTTCTTTTAGTCTAAATCTGGGTGCTCGATCCATCTCATGCTGTAAGGCTTCTGCGCAAAACACGGGAAACTGTAGTGCTGGGTATGTATTAGCCTGTTGCTCTTCTGGGTACTAACACACATATCCCTGTGTATGTCATGTGATCCCAGCAAGGGATGGCTGCCCCCCACTCCCTGCAAGATGTAAAGATGCACTGCGTGACCTGACTGAATCTTGAATAAGTGAACACCCCTGAACACCCCTGAAAGACACCTGCCTCTGTTTTGTATATAATGATGTAGCTCAAAATATTAACTTGCTAGCCAGTCCAACGTACTTTGGGTCACATGTACGTAGGTTTGGATTTACGATTTCCTAATAGCACCTTTTTGCAATTTGCTATTAGAAAATCGCAAACAGCTATGCACTACAGTGTGTTTAACACTGTTTGTGATTCCCAATGGGTCACAAATGACCAACCTCATTAATATTCAAGAGGTAGTTTTCAATTTGCGACACCTTGGGATTAGCAAAAAAACAGAGGGATGGTGGCCTGCTGGGCACAGCAGACCACCATGTCTGCATATGCTTTTTAATAAAGCAAAGTTTTTTTTTCTAAATGCAGCCCGTTTTCCTTTAAGGAAAACGGGACACGTTTCAAAAATAAAAATTAAAAGCATTCTTTTCATTTTTTAAGAGTAGACAGTGGTCCCAAATTCCAAATCACTACCCATTTTGCGATTCGGTGATAGGTTATCGAATCGCAACGTAGGGTTTTGTACATTGGAAAATGCTTTTTTTGGTCTAACAGGCCCAATTCTGTGAATCGGGCTTCTTGCAAAGAAAGATACGTAAATGTGGACTTTCATTTTTAAGAATGCCGCTTCACCTGTATTTTGCTTGCCTGTGCTGTGCAAGAGCATGACCAGGTCATGTATGACAAAGCTAGTGAATGGATCCCTCCCGCTGGTAGTATCCGGCAAGGAGAAAATGAGGAAAGAGAGCGGCGGCTCAAACCAGATCTCTAGCAGTTTTGCTGATTAGCCAAGCCCAACCACCTCTGAGGTGTCCAGGTGGTACTGTTTTGAGATACATATCACTAATATGTAAAACTATACAACCTGGATGATGTTATGGAACAGAGCAATGAAAGCATGAGTTTCAAACAAGGGCTGCCAGTGTCTCTAATACTGTTGTGAACATATATTTGCACACCTATCCTTTTAAAAATACAAACATTATCCGGTAATAAATGACAAATACCAAAGAACCCTTATTATGAAGTCCCAATGCTTGATGTCTATACAATGGCTACAGGTTGATTACTAGTCGCCCATTAAATTGCGATCCCTTTGTGAACACGTTTGCACAGTGATGACAATTAAAAGGGATGTGGGGCCTCATTTATGAAAAGTGACGCATCGCTGCGTGAAAACAGCGATGCGTCACTTTTCAATGCGTCCTCCTTGCGACACCAATGATGCGTCATATTTACAGTATGACGCATCATTGTGCAAGGAGTTACAGATACGTCAGTATTTCTGACGTATCTGTATGCCCCAAAAGTGACGCATTGCTGGAGTGTGTCACAAAAGTGACGCAACTCCAGCAATGTATCCTTTCACATGAGGCAAGCCCCATGTGAAAGGGCCTGCGTCAGTCTTACGCCTGCTGTGAGGCAGGCGTAAGAAATTGACGCATTTGTGTCCTAGAAGTGGCGCAGTGAAATCTCATAGATTTCACTGCGTCACTTCTACGACCCTTTCTTGCGTCAATACGCCCCCTTTGCACACATTATACCTGGCGGAACAGGCCCAGCATTTACCAAGACATGAATATCTTGATGTAGTAAGAAACAAAATCTGCATATTATTTCCCAAAAAGTCAGAATAATCGATAATTCCCTGCTGCAAATATATTGTGACACCCTCAAAGTCAGATTTTCATCACATTCAATGACCATTGCAATACCTGTAATCCGGTCCTTAATGTCTGTTCATTAAGCGACTCCAATTATTTAACGTGCAATTGTTTGTTTTTCTTTTCTGTATCATGAAGCTCTTTAGTAGTTTCTCAGGTATTTTTTGGGCAGTGCCTGAAGATAATCTTGAGGTTTGCTGCTTTCATAAAGGATTGTAATATCCGTCCCTGCGTATTCTAGGTTATAGTTACTATTTATAGCTCTTGGGGAAAACAGAAAAGTGGGACACTGGTCTCCTTGCCTATCTTCATCAGGAAGAGATTATCTCTATCTATTGAAATGAAAATGTGTTTCTACTGCACTAGAATATAGTTCAACCATAGCTACTTGAGCAAAACAAATACAGCACAACCATATATGAGGCACAAGATATTCCTTTCTCTGTAGAGTTCATTAACAGTTGCCATTTTTTGGGTTCGGGGTTAACTTGTGTTGTTTATCAGGAAAATCGGTATGTCCTAATGAAGACTTCCAAGCATAAGGCGAGGTCCCAATTCGGCCTTCTCATCCTATTATAACCTCGTACCACGATCTGTCTTTCTAAATTAGTTACGATGGGTTTCATCTAAAAGCGGACTGTAGCAGACCTTCTACCACGGGATGTATGACGGTACAATGCGTACCGTTTCAACGCGTGCCTTTACAACGCGTCTTTAACAACGCAAGTCGTTACAACGACTTGCGTTGTTGGGCGCGGATAGTGAATAGTATAATTTACTATTCTAACACCAGTCCCCGTGGATAGTAGGGAAGGTGTTGGAATAGTAAATATACTATTCTTTATCCTTTAGCGCCCTCCAACGCAAGTCGTGGTTACGACTTGCGTTGTAAAAGACACGTCGTAAAAGCACTGCGGGGTAACATCCGCGTTGAAAAGGATGTTCCCCTCTACCACGAATTTGAACAAGGTCCTTCCACTCACCTTTCACTTCTCCAGCTTAATGTAAAGTGGAAGAAACACCTTATTTCAGACGGAGGAGGCTTGGCCAGCTCAAAAATAAGAAACACCTTTATGTCGCGGCAGTCACTGTGGGTCTGCCTCTCCATGGTGTCTGAAGGTGTATCCAACTTAGGACGTGGCTTCAGCAGTGAGTTACCAGCTAAAAGATTGACCATGGTGACATGGAGAGAACTTTCAGAGCAACAGGGACATTGATTTTTTGTTTTTCAAAAGCAACCATTCTACTAAGGATTGGTCTTTCAAAAACAAAAAATTAAGACCTGACCTTCCTCCCATGCCACCAGAGCAAGAAGGGTTGGCCAGTGTTGAGTATCTTTGCCAGAAGTGCTCCTGCTTTCTTAGTTGAAGCACTTTTGATGCAAAAACCCAGAGTGATTTTTAAATATCACGGGCAGGTCACCGCAAGGATGGCAAAGGCCAATGCACTTGGCGCCCCATCCACTCCGAGCTAAATGATGACCCAAGTCACTTTATATATAGTCTTTGAGTTTGATAAAGGAAATCATATAGGCAACTTTAGAGATCCCTCCAGATAAATGAAAAATGGCACTAGCAAAAAGGATAAAAACACCACCAAGGAAATCACCTACAGCCAAATTCCTCTCAAATGCAGTTCCGAAGACACAGTCGCAGACCAGAAAAAATGGATTGATTAAGTCAAAGAGAGACCGCATGGCTATCAGTCAAGATCAGTGCTCTTGTTCTTCACCAAATGAAAGAAAGCCTGCAGAACCAGCATGATCAGTTATTGGTCCAATATGGTGGAATTAATTTTTGGATCAAAGGTCACTGATCAGGGAGAGGATGTGGGTTAACGGCTAGAGTAGCCGACTTTGAAGCTGGGACCAGGTTTGATTCTGGCGGGATGCTCAAACATCCTGTAATTCTGGACAGATCACTTCGTTTCCTTGTGCCTAAATATGAATGTGTCCATCTGTAATGCAACCGATGCTCATGTAAAGTGCTTCAATACCTTCGGATTGAGTTTGCGCTATGTAAAACTGCACAAAAAAAGGATCGAAAAATTCTCATGATTGGCATCCCACCTATTGCAGACAGTAGTGGTAATCAAAACCAGTTGCGCTCCTGCAGGTAACCATGGTGGGGCGTGGCAAGGAGGAGGAGTAGACAGAATAGGATATATTTATTTATTTTATTTTCCGTACTCCTTCGTCTGTCGACTCCCAACCGCGCCCTGCCTTGCCTTGCGCTGCAGGAGTCGCGGCTGATCAAAACACACAGCTGCAGCAGCTGTCAGACTGATCCTGTAACAGACCTCACTAGTGCAAGAAGTGCCACGGTTATAAGAGTAAAAACGAATCTACAAGGTTCAAAAGGCTAAGTGCCATCTGATAAAATGAGAGGACTGAATATCAAGGTCACACATACCTGACTGCTTTACTGATATTTAAAAGTGAGGGCTGGCACTAGTAGATGGATCTTTGTTTGGCAGAGGGCAATACCATGGCAGGAGGATCTAGGGGTGCACCAGAACTTTAGTAAGGTAGACTAAACTCAATTGTTCAAATAAATATTCACATGAACCCACAACCATCCCAGGGGTGCACGGCAGACATCACAGCAAACACTGATCAGTCTTGAACTTGTACTGAAATATAAAACAAGCTTAAACTAAAAATACTCCAAAGGTTCTAGGCATAAACTTTGCAGGCATGTAAATATGGGTATCCTTTAAAGTGAGTTCAAGCAAGCAGCCTCCAATTTTGCAGAGCTGGTAAGTTCCTTGTGAATCTTTCATTGTGTTATGGATGTACTGAAACCACATGCTCTTACCCAGATTGCTCACTATGAATCTTTCCATTTTCATTCATGTGTTTCGATTCTACAAACCTAATCTGGATAAGGGTTTCTGGATGTTTTTTGTTTTGGATCAGGAAGAACAATACCTTAACGAGGTTCCACTTGCACTATACCCACTCATGTACCGTGGAGGTGAAATTTGCAGACCAACTGGTTTGCAAATGCAATTTGCATTGTGATCTATGTACATTAAGGTTGCATCACAAAAACGCTGTATACATCCAAAATGTAACCTACTTTCAGCAAGATATTTTAGTATTTGGAGTGAGCAAGGATGAGCAAGACATAGCTCTAAACAAATTGTTAGTGATTTCAAAAGAGTGGGATGGCCCCAAGAAAAGCAGTAGGAGTTGATAATCTGGGACACTGATTGGTCAGAAGTGGGATTTCATCGAAACCAAACATGGTAAGGGCGACTCTATCACCCTAATGTAAGGACCAACTTTATTATTTTTGGGGTTGGCAGAGTACTATTCTCACTTTATTCCAAGCTGTGCTATCTAAACTTATACCAAGAGGAGATTAATGAAGAAAAATGAAAATCTAGCTCCTGTTCGGAGCAAGATGTTACCGAAAGGCATTGCCTCTACATCACGTTGAAGTCGCTTGACACTAGGGATGAGCATAGCAGAGATGCCAGCAGTATGCCTGGGCGGAATTTTAATTACACAGGAGCAATCGGAGTAATTTCAGTAATTTTGTCTCAAAAGTGATTAAGGGATTACGCCTATTCAAGTAATTATGAGCTATTTGGCACAAAAATCCTACTGTTCGAGCACAGGAACAACAATCTCAGCGAGCAACTGCTGCAGTTCATGTTATGTTGCATTTAGCACTATTTTCTTAGCAGATGATACATCCTTGGGCCCATAGCAGTAAATGCTGGGTTAAGCTCATTGCGTAATCTTGCATAATTTTGCATATTTACTCAAAAGCAAATTATGCAACTAATGCCCACACCGAGCCAGCCGTACGGATGCAGGGCGGTTCTGTTGCAGCACAGGGAAGGCAGCGAAGTCCCCACTTCCTATGCATCAAGACCAATGAGAGAAGTTGAGGTGGATAATTTATTGATAGAGTAGGAGGCATTGGCCTGTTGCTAAGGGTTGAAATATTTCATAAAGTATGATTGGGGAACGGAGTTTGTGGTGAGGATAGATTATCTTCCATTAGTAGATGTAGTCTCAACCCAGGGGGCCAGACAGGTTCTCTTAAGGATTTCTATATAGTGGCTGAGATTACAAGAGTACAGTTTTCATTTAGAGAACACACCCAGAGATTGCTCTTCAAGCTTGCTGGTTTCTAATGGGCCAGAATTGCTGCAAGAAATGAATAAAGGTTGTGTCTCTCATGAATCATTGTTGAATGCTGTCAGGCATGATTGTGTTTTAGAAGAGGTACAGGTATGTGTGGTGTGTGGGTATTAGAGCAAAGGGTGAATTTTGCTTAGAAACAAGTTGTTAGGGATACCAAAAGTGTTGAGTTCACCACAATATTCTTGGGGTCAAACCAGGTAGATCCACTTAGCCCTGAATGAAAATATATACTTTGTTGCAGGAAAGTGGAACTGGTAAGTGCCTCTGATTTCACCTCCAATGAGTTATGATCTGTTGGACAGGAAATGTTGGGAGTCAGAAAAATGTGTCAGAGGATTTCCGACGCGGAGTGCTGCCCTGGTACTCCTAGATCAGTATGCACACATAATGGTTGGCATTTTACAACTATATGGTAATCTATTTCATAACAATAGTGTACAACTTATGTGAACCAGAATGATTGTAATTATTACAAACAACTCAGCAGATGATATGCAAATCATGACAAATGTTAGATAGGCACTGAGATATGTCCCAGCAACACTTATCGGCAAGTAATGATAGGTGGTGTGCTGCCCAGGTACACCAACGTCAGTATGCACGCATACTCGGTATCATACAACTGTATGATTATTTATTTTATAATACCAGTCTCCAACACACGCGAACCAGAATGATTGTAATTCGTACAATCAACTCAGCAGATAATATGCAAATCATGACAAATGTTAGGTAGGCCCTGGTTGTAGTTCATCACACATCCCTAATCTAAAATAACTTTGAGTCTTTATTAGTTTACTAAACTTTAATTATGCCAAGCCATGCTTACTTTCACCATATATATGCTGGAATTCGATCAGCAGTCTGAATTCAGCCTTTCAGAAGCCAATTCATTTGTCTTACTCTGGCCTGGTACATTATATATCTTTAATACTAATGGTGTCTAACAGTGCACAGAGGGGTTCACTCGTGCTTAGCTCCTCTTTCGCTACACAAGGGGCATATTATCAAGGGCCATTTGGCCGCTTTTTTGGCTTTAAAAGCCAAAAAATCAGCTAAAATGACATCGCCCTATCTACAAGGGGATGCTAACATGCATTAGCGCATGTTAGCAACCGTTTTCCCGACGCCTCGCTTTGCATCTATAATGAGATGCAACGTGGGCGTCACTGGGAAGTACTCCTTGTAAATTATCGCTGATGTGCACATTGCGATATTTACAAGGAGGCCCATGCATTTTTGCAGGCATTAGTTTTTGGCGAAAACCACGGTTTACCAAAATGTCTGCAAAAATGCTGACTTAGGTATACTTACCGTTGAGGGTGGATTATGCTGATACGACCACAGGGTCGTATCAGCAAGGTTATCACCGTTTTCCATAGAACATTGCTGGAAAACCAGCGTTGTTCCATGGAAAACTGCGGTATTCCCGCTATCGCTGGAATTTTTATCGCCTCGGTGATACGCGTTGTTAATAACCCGCTAACCAGGCGATAAATTCCAGCAATAGACAGCGATAAATAAAAAAGCGCTAAGCGCGCTTTGCGATATTTATTGCCGTCTATTGCTAATATGCCCATAAATGTGCAATGTCCCTTTGAAAAAGCATATGGAAGCAAATGCTACTCCTCTTGTTTGATTCCAAGTCAAATATCTAAAAGATTGTCCTCTTCCTTCCCGGCACAGTTACAACAGGAACACTGGAGAAGTGGAAAGTACTGCTTTTCTGTCCTGTTAGTTTCAACGCTATTAGAAAATATGGTGATCAAACACACACTTTTAGAATTATAATTTATTATGAAAACAATTAATGGGCTTTTCCAGGCCCTATAACATACATTCTCTCAATACTAAATACAGTCATGTTTACAAGCGATCATGCCTGTCTTGTAAATAAATTGTCCTATTGTAACACCAAACTCAGCCACACACAAGAGTGACTAAGGGAGAAGGTTCTAGCTTTAGCCCATGAAGGCCACGTAGGCATAAGTGCACCAAATGATGTTTCAGGGAAGATTTCTGGTGGCCGGGGTTAGTTTGTGATGTGGCAAGGAAAATCGGAAACTGAATGTGTTGCACAAGGAGTGACAAATCTCCTGTGAGTTACATCCCTTACCCACCCCCACCAGACAGAGATAAAGCAGGGGGGGGCTTGAATAAAGATAGTTCTTACCATTTCTGCCCCTTCTAGCATGTTGGGCAAATCTAACAGGTATGCCACAGTAGTGGTGGATTTTCTCCTCGGTTAAAATGTTCCAGTCTGGTCACCATGAAGGAAGTTATAGAGTTTCTGGAGGTCTGTTAGGATGAACTTCCAATGGTTATTTGTGATTGACAAAGGGGTGCAGTTGGTTCCAAAGAAAATGAACACATTTTTGAATGGGAGAGAAATAAAACACATTAGGTCTTCAGGTTATTACACCCAAGATGCAGGCCTTATCAGGAGTTGGAATCAAGTTGTTAAAGAACAGTAGCAATTAACACATTATGAAGCTGGCTATAGGAAATCCTGCACCAAAAAGTTGCTGTGGGTCTATAGCACTACTCCATTGATGACAAGGGCAAACAGCCCTATGCCTTGATGCAAGAAAGGGAAATGATTGTAGTAGAAAAGGTGGATGGATAAAAGTGAAGTGAGTGCTGGCAATGATTCAACGATTGTCAAAGGGAGTGGGACTGGGGTGAATATTGGGAGGTGACTGAGGTAGAGTGAAGATATGAAAAAGGCCAATTTGTTACCACCACTCACAATCATGAGAGTTGGTATGTACACCTTGTTGAGTAACAGTAAAGTATTGAGCCAAAGAAGGCAGTAAAGTTATGATAGTGCTTGATGGAGGAAGGGGTAACTGATGCTTCCTGGACAAGAGCAAGGTGAAAGGGTAGAAGAAGTTGGTGGGAGCTCGACAGTGTGTAGATGACAGATTACCAAAGGGAGGAATAGGCATTTGAGTTTTTATGTGCTCTTGATCTTCAGAACTGAGCACACTTCTAGTACAAATTCACACAGGTTGCATTGATTTCTGCTTACTCTACTCTGTTAATTCGGTAGGTGAGTAATCACAAGTTCCAGTCTGCTCTGCCAATACTACTGTTGGGTTTAAAACAGAGAAGTGTAGCATCCTGCTCTAAATGACCACAGGACAGAGAGATTCACCTCTCAGAACATCCTGACAGAAGCCCTGAGTAGTGCCAGTGGTTTCAGCTGGCTGGTGGCTCCCAGTTTCTACAATCACAGTAACTAATCTATTTTTTCCCTTCACTTGTGCCCTACTCTCTTTATTACACATATCTAAACTGATTTGAAGTTTAGCTACAAGTTAATCCGAACTATCCAACGGGTCTCTAGTAATGTCCACAGGTATTTCTGAATTTTATATAATTGTTAGTAAACAATTCAGTGGTCACTGACTTAAAACCATGGTTTTGGCTCTAGGGAGATTTAGTAAAGTGATTTGGAAGAATGGTTACCAGTCTTAACCTGGTTTGTCTGAGGTTAGGGCGAAGCCTACGGCCAAAACTTAAAAATGGGCCCTCTGTATATTTCTCCTGATTTGCGATTAGCCATAAGCACCTGTTTATTAGTATTAAAACAACATGTACTCATTAAAAGAGAAAACGCCCCATCTCACTCCATCTAGGGCCAGATGTAGGTAGCCCAATACCGGTCGGAAACGGCCGAAAATACCGATTTTCGGCCGTTTCCGACCGGTATTAGGCTATGGAGATGTAGGGGCTCAAAAAACATACAGAATCGGTAATTTTACCGAATCGGTAAAATTACAGAATCGGTAAATTTACCGATTCTGTAAATTTTACCGATTCTGTAAATTTACCAATCGGTAAAATTACCAATTCTGTATTTTCAGATGTAGGTAGCACTTTGAACAGTGCTTCAGGCCTTTCAGGATTCGGTATTTACCATGTAATACAATTGCATGGTAAATACCGAATCCCTGTGTACATGCACATCTGTGCATGTACACCTGTGCCATGTGGCACACATACATGCCCTAAGGGCATGTATGTGTGCCACATGGCGCACAAGCCAGTTACAGGTGTGCAACAGGGTGTCAAAGTGACACCCTGTCCCCCTTTGCAATTCGGTATTTTTACCGATTCGGTAAAGACCGAATCGGTAAAATTTGGTATTTATGAATCGGTAAATGAGATTTACCTACATCTGGCCCTTAGTGCTCTAGCCCCATAACTTGATTTATTAATGAAGACTGCAGGCTAGCTTGTAAATAAAAATCTAGAAACGTGTTGTGGAATATTCTGATAATATCCTACTGTTGTATTTTATTCCATATATTATTGCCCAGGTTATAAACCCCTTCACATAACAATTTTTTCTCCCTAGAGTTTTATATAGCACAAACTTTACCCGAAAGTATCAGAGCGCTTTACACAAGCACCAGTTGCCTTACACAAGGACACATTCATTGTTGTCAAGCACAAGGAGATTAAGTGATTTGCCCAGAATCACAGGATGTTGAGAGTCATTGCACAGGATGTTGAGCGTCATTGCCGAGACTTGAACCGGTTCCCCCGGTTTGAGATCAACAACCCTAGCCATTAAGCCGCATACTCTCCCCAATTAAAACTGAGAGAGCAGAGACCTAAAGCTGTCGGACGATAACAGTACAAACAGTGGCTCCTGCAGTGCATTTTACAGATTTGTTCAAAACTAGACATTTATGGGCATTTATTTCTATGCAAGCAAATGGGTCAAGGAAGACTGCTTCTTCTCCCTCTATACATTTTGTGCGGCTATAATTCAAACCTTGAAATATTGAGAACTGCTAGGCAACCTTTTGAAAACCATGATTCGGTGGTAGCTAAAGAATATGGAGCAAACCTTTAAATAGAAAATATTATTTATCCACGCGTTAGTTGATTTGTTGTCGGTCTGGGGCCGTATTACATAAAGTACCCCGGGGGCACAGCGGGCCTTTGCGCTGGCTTTGGACGCCCCCGGTGCACTTTGGTATTACAGAAGGGACCACAGACGCTTGTGCGGCCCCTTCTGTAATACAGATAGCGCTGTCGCATATAAAGTGCCAGCACTATTTGCGGGGAGCATTCATTCATTTGCATGGGGGAGCAGCCCATGCAAATGAAGGAATCCCTTTGCATTTGCACCCGCGCCATATTACAGATGCGGGTGCAGAGGCAAAGAAGCCCTCAGAAAGTGCATTCACCTAAAAGGTTGCGCACTGTGATAGCAGCCCTCTGGCGGGGGGAAAGGGGGGCATGGACTCAAGAAATCTGTTCAGAGTGCTGTACTGGAAAAGCTTGACCGTAAAACTGTCTTAAATTCTATTCTTCGAGCTTACCGTTCAACTCCTCATGTGACCACAGGGCAAAGCTCTGCAACCTTGATGTTCGGGAGAACCTTGACGACCAAGTTACCTCAATGGACCACCAGAAGATCAAGTACTGTGGAAGAAATCCATGTAAAAAACTTGAGTCATAAAAGAAAATTGAAGGCCTATGTAGACAAGCGCCGACAAGCAAGACATTACATTCACTAGAGCAGATTGAGTGTTTGACCATCAATCTAGAAAACGGAAATCTGATGCTCCTTTTGATGCCGAGCCTGTTTACTTTGTGAGCAGTAAAGGACGCATGGTGACTGTCCAACATCCTGAAAAGTCCATTACGCAAGATTCCTCACATTTTCAACATGTGGCTCATCACTCGTCAGACACAGATGACAATATAGAGACTGTTGTACACACAGCTCGAGCACTCAGATCTAATAGCATTTTCTGCACATCCCACCTTCCCCGAACCCGCTATTTTCACCTCCTCACACCCTCACAATATGGCCGCTTCATTTACCATCCCTTTTCAGCCACTATCCCTTCCTTTAGTCTCTCTTCTGTTACCACCACCTAACCACGTGATCGCCACTCCGCGAGGCACCTTTCCTATTAACTTCGCCACACTCCGGCTTCATTCCGTCAGCCACGAGCAACTTTGCCGCGGTTTTCCGAACTAATCTTTTCTACACTCCAAGTAAGTCGCAGCGCCGATACAGCCCCACTTAATCCATCTACTCTGGGTCTGAAACCACCCCTCATACGTTCGTTTACTTTCCCGTTTTCAGAGACCTAAACACCTCCCATGACCCAGCAGTGTAAGTGCCTTCTTCTTTTTTTCACCTTCCCGTTTTTCACGTCATTCACACTGGTTTATAAGGTATCTCCTTCATCACGTCACCAAACACAACCGCATGTATCCCCGCATGTCTCCACATATTTAGGTAAATGCAATTGACGTACCTGTTATTTTGTTTCTGAGTTATGTTCCGCATGGTAAAAGCGTCCTATTGTGTTCACAGAGCTCCTTGACAAAGGGCAACCCTCTGCCCTAAATGCATCGGAGCACGTTTTGAGATCACCAATAATGATCCACATATGGTCGAACAAAGTATATTTGAAAATTTGATTTTGAATATCTACAAATCAACGAAATGAAAAGTCTTTTGAATAAATAATTGACAATCATAGAATGGAGTCTGTCTTCTTATGACGAACCTGACTGGTGTGCCCAGTTTCAAGGATGCGTTTACATTCCCAGTAACGCACTCAACCAGTAATATAGAGACTGGGTCTGAAAGGACAATTGGAGACCCCCCTGACTTTTTTTGCTACTACATCACCAATACAAATCATGGGTGCTTCAACTGCTTATCCCCAGTTTCCGAAGACACGGGCGGGAATTGTGATTACAGCACCACAAAGAGTCCTTGTATATATTTGTAAAAAAAATGTAAAAGATTTATTTAACAGAGGGGTGATGTGGTGTAGTGTAAGTTTGCAATGACGGAACCCTTTCGGCTCCTGATGGACTCCGTAGAACTGTGATGCAAGCATTAGAGCGTAGTGAAGTGAATGCAGGTTTAGAATGTTGATATTACGGTTACACACAGAAGAATAAAGATGTGTTATGCTAAGCTAGTGTGTGGCGTAGACATTAGCAGGTTCCCAGGCTGGAGAAGATGCTGCACAAACCAATCAGGAGTTTCAGGGCTCCAAGGATAACAATTGGAGTCTTTTACTCTGCGGTCCTGGGATCAGCTTTCTGTTGGACCCAAAACTGTACACCTAGAACACCACCTAAATAGCACATGACCCTCAGTGTAGTGAGGGAGAGCAGCCACAGCTCACTCACGGAGGTGGTGTGAGCTAGAGACTCAGAACTCAGCACACTGCTAATAACATTAAATAAATCACTATCCAACATGTACTTAGGGCCTTATTTAGAGTTTGCCACACTGGATACTCCAACAAGACGCGGAGGATATGCCGTCGGCCATATTAAATGTGCGATAGGCTACAATGCTTTTGTAATGAAGTGTAAAGTATATCTACCACATTTGTAACAGAGACCCATTCTCCAAACTTTAAACCAGGCTTTTACCCTTTTATACCGAAGTACTTCATACCACCCACAGCTAAATTCCTTCACATGAACAGTAACAATATATTTGGAAATAAGTAAAGCAGGCGGTACAGTTACAATGTTGTGATACTAAGATGGACGTTAGGTTTCAGCACTAAATAAAGGGTAGGCCAACCCTTCTTCTCTCACTCCAGGGCTCAGCACTCAAATCTCTTCCCAGTGAAGATGTATCTCTAGAATATTTTGTGTCTGTTAAGCAATATGTAGGAGTCACTGGTGAACAACAGTCTATTTCTTTCATAGGGTCTCTCTGTTGTAGTCCCTGAAGCAGGCAGGGTTCTCGACTGGTGACGCTGAGGGGCAGGGAGAGGAACAGAGCTTTCTTGATTGGTGGCACACCGATGTGTGCTCCCGCCAATACCCCCAACCCAAACCAGGTAGAACTCAGCCTTCCAAGATCAGACATCTTACGGGATGTACAGATAAGCAGGTATCCTCAATGGAGGGATACAAATGCACACTGGTTCTGACGTTCAAGGATGCTGGTGTTGGCAGTGAGGGGCACACACATGGGCATACACATGGGCACACAAGTCCTTTGTGGGAAGGTGAACTTTGAAAGTCAAGTGGGAAAATATTTCAGCATTTTTACAATGTTGGTCATGTTTTGGGGTTAGGTAATGTAGCCTGCCAAGCACGATGAGTCTTGCACCTTTGCCATTGTGAGACCTGCACCTGGTCTCACAATGGGGGTCTATCAAAGTGGGTCCTGCTAAGAGCACAACTCCACAACCACTGGGCAACTTTTACCTTATGGGAAGTTCAAACTTAGGCCAAGCTGGTGACCCCTCTCAGTCACCTAGCCCATGGAGTAGAGGTGATCTGAAATCCTCCTCAAATTGCCTTACACAGCTCTATGGCAATGAAGGTTGCTCGGTTGTAGTTGTTCTTTTCTAGACAGCTCTCCTCTGCCTGGGCCCCTTCCTTGCACCTTCTCCTGGCACCAGTTTACTTTCTAATTTAAAATAAGGGTCCAACAAAACTTTCAGCAGAGGGAAGCTGATGCACTAATACCCCAGATATCTCCCGACACATTATGGTGTGTTCAGTGGTGTAACTGTAGCAGAGGGGTGCCCCAAGTCCACCTGGGGCCCCCTAACCCATCAGGGAGTCCTCATTCAGCTGAAGGCCAATGAATATCTGTGAGATATGGGAGACTCAAGGATCCCTGTTCACACTCTGCAGGGTGGCCATCAATTTTGCATCACGTCACCTTGTGCTTTTCTTCCTGGGTGTAGAGTATCTTGCCCTGGCACACTGCCCTGGAGCTCTACCCAGTATTTATCCTGGCTAGCAGACGCAACCTCAGCTCCAGAGCCGTGCTTTGTTTTGGGTGATGTCTGGTTTCAGGGAGATGGTTTATGTTTGCAGAGACTGCCCAGCCGCGTCTCTTTGATCTGCACCCTGGCAAGAAAGAGAGGTTGGAGCATTCCCAGTGGGTAGGCTCTCTCCTCCTTCATCATATTAGCTTTTCAACCACAGAAGTACCAAAATGGATTCCTGTGTTAGTGTAGTGAAGCACAGCACTTCTCTGCCGAGAGAGGTTGTAGTCATTCAGGGAAATGAAGGGGACACATGATAGGCCCCTCTAAACAATAGAGTCCAGCTTCTAGTCTCAGCAAATTTCACTATGTGTCATCAGTGGGCCTGCATGATTGTTGCATATGCTGAGGCAATAAAAATCAAAAATACACAGAAATGTGCACAGGTGTGCACACTCCACTGAGTCAAGTAGGAGACAGTCACTCCCTAGCAATACCCAAGCTCTTTGTGAGTTTAAGCAGTGCCTTTTTAAGGCATGGGCAAAGTGGGCTATCAGGGGGGGCCCTGATAGAGCCAGCTCTGTTCTGCTGAGTGTCTTTGCCCTGTTGACCTTGAATAATTCTTAAACAGATTCTTGTAAATAGTATTTTCCTTTCATTTATTTTTAATGTAAGTGATGTGTGAGAGTCTGTTACAGACATTTTGCAGACAAATGTTGTGTTTATGTGTCATGCAACCTCCATAAAAAAGTTTCTTTTAAATCCAAACAGGTTTTTACATATGTGAAATGGGGGCATAAAGATTATTTGCAGTAATATTAGTGAGCTGCTGCTGCGTTACAATATTGAAAACACACCTCCTTCTTCCTATAAACACATTTAGAATTTGAACCGGTGTGCTTTTGCACTGTTAGTGACCTGGCCAAAGAGACATGAATGAGCTGAAACTGGATCATACATCAAAGCTGACCAGAACAGGGGACCTCAAAATACATTTGTCCCAGGGCCCCCAAAAGCCTTTATTTATTTATTTATTTGCCGGTTTCTAACGCGCTTGAATAAACTCCCGAAGGAGTATCTCCGCGCTCCAGAAACAACAGTGGCAAAAAAAAGGGGCAGTTAATCCTGAACAGAGATTCATATATGATTAAATCTCGGCCTAGCTGGTTAGGCCTGAAACAAGAAGGTTTTCAATTTTTTTCTAAAGGCAAAGTGGTCCGAGCACTGTCTCAGCAGGAGAGGAAGTTTGTTCCATAATGTTGGGCCCACCACTGACAGTGCTTTACCTCCCTGTCTGGCCCTTTTGATCATGGGCACCCTCAAAAGGAGCTGATTACTTGACCTTAGGGCGCGTGTGGGGACATATGGAACAAATTTCTCTGCCAGATAAGAGGGTCCTAAGTCATGTAGTCTCTTATGTACTATACAGCATATCTTGAAATTCACTCTTTGGCGGACAGATAGCCAGTGGAGTTTCCCTAGCAGAGGTTTAGAAGGGGATCTGGAAGGAGCATTGAGGACCAACCAGGCCGCAGTGTTCTGTATCACTTGAAGTCGGTCCGGTACCTCTTCATTTGCAGATGCCAGAGGGCCATTGCAGTAATCGAGCCGACTGAGCACTAAGGCCTGGACCAGAGTTTTTCTAGTGGAGTCAGGGAGGAGCGGAAATACCTTACGAAGGAGTCCTATCATATGAAAACAGGACCCCACTGTGTAGTTTCCATGTTGTTTCAAGGACAACTCCTGTTCAAGGCGGACCCCAAGGTTCTTGATTACTTGCTTTGGTTCAGGAACTGGTCCCAGATCTAGTGGCCACCAGTCAGGGGACCATAGTATCTTGGCCTCACCGAAAAGCATAACCTCAGTCTCACCAACATTACACTGAAGAAAGTTGGAAGACATCCACTGGGATACCGCTTTCATCCCTTCGGAGAAAGATCGCTTAACCTCCGAGGTCAGAGATTTAAATGGGAAAAGCAGCTGGGTGTCATCAGCATATGACACTGGACGGAAACCAAAGGCTCTCATAATATTTGCCAGGGGGGCCACGTGGATGTTAAAAAGGGTCGGGCTCAAACAGGAGCCCTGTGGCACCCCCTTGGTGATCTTAACCTCATCCGATCGAAACTCACCCATAGTGACACATTGAGTGCGGTCGGAGAGAAAGCTCTTTAGCCAAGCCAGTGCCATGCCCTCCAGTCCTCTCTCAGCCAGTCGTTCGATAAAGATTTTGTGTGATATAGTATCGAACGCTGCCGATAAGTCCAACAGCACCAGGACAGCTGAGATACCCTTGTCCTGGTACATACAGAGATCATCTGTAACCGACAGCAGGGCAGATTCTGTACTATATTTCGGCCTAAAACCGGACTGAGAGGAATCCAGGCTTCCAGATTGTTCCAGGAAGTTAGACAGATGTTTATTAACGTCCTTTTCGATGAGTTTACCCAAGAAAGGGAGCAGGGAGATCGGTCTAAGGTTGGACAGATAGTCCATGGGACGGAGGTGTTCTTCCGGATGGGTCTTACTATAGCCTTTTTCCAATCTACTGGGATGCAGCCTGTGCTAAGCGAGAGGTTGACAAGGTTCTGGATTTCAGGACCAAGTGCCCTGCCCACAACTCCCATAATTCTTTACTTGCTCGTATCTGATCTGATTGACTCCCGCTCTTGATAGTGTCAATCAGCCCCTCCACTTCCAACCGGGTGATATTAGGAAATTTGAGAAGTGTGTCTGGATTTGCACCTACTCTCACCTGCGTGTGAACTGTATGACTACTTGTAGGTAGGATGGACGCCCTAATTTTTCCATAGATAATGTCAATCTTATCAGTGAAAAAGCCTGAAATGTCGTCGCATAGTTGTTGCGATGACATATCCGTACTTTCACACGCCACCGGTTTTAAGAAGGTGCTTAAAATCTGATATAAAACTTTAGGAGCTTTGCCTGCCTCCTCAAGTTGCAAGGTAATGTGATTCTTACGTGCAACTCGGATGGCTTTGTGATAAGTACTCAAAGCCGTCTGGTAACTGGATTTATCCACCTCCAGGTGCGACTTTCTCCAGGCTTTCTCAAGTTTCCTGGCGGTTCGTTTAAGAACCCGCAACTCTTCGGAAAACCAGACTTCCTGTTTTTTGGCAGGTCGGTTTTTAAATAATTTAAGTGGGGCAATACGTTCTACCGCTGTATGTATGGCAAGTTCATATTTAGATAGAGCGGAATCAATGTTTTCCATGGACTGAAAAATCGGCGCAATGTATATCTCCTTGAAAGCTTCATGGGATATTTTAGGCCATTGTCTTCACCGTACCGGAATCTGCAGAGAGCGACTGAGAGGTACATCAATTTTGGGCATGGAAAATTCCAAAATAAAATGATCTGTCCAATTAGCCTGTATAGGTACATAACACTTAATAGCAGGAGAATTAGAAAGGATCAAATCTAAGGTGTGCCCCGCCTGATGTGTGGGCCCGATGTTACACTGTTTTAGACCTATTCAGGGAAAGGTCTTTCAAGAAGGACTGGGCCTCCATGTTATCTTTTAGCTCGCTGTGGATGTTAAAGTCTCAGAGCAATAGGAAATCTTTGTCCATATTGACATACGGAGCCAATACTTCCATCAGGGAGCTAGAGACTTTTTTTGTAGGGCCTGGAGGGCGATACACTAATGCTCCCTTCCTGCAATACTTGGCAGAAGTACCAATTTTAAAAATCATCATTTCAAAATCAGAATTACAACATTGATCTAGAATGGAAACGGCTATGTTACATTTATGAACAATCGCTATGCCCCCTCCTGCTTTAGTAGGCCAATCCAATCTGATGATCTTATACCCTTCAGGAATCCCAAGGGTGATAACAGGGACCGAGTGAGGCTTAAGCCATGTCTCAGTGAGGAAACAGAGGTCGGGTTCATAAGTAGAAATGAGATCCCAGACTTCAGAGATCTTACATTGCACAACAGATTCCTCCTTCCCTGTGTTGTTTCGACGGTGATACCTACAGTCGTATCTTGGGGGTGTTTTGTGTTACATGGAATTGGGTCGCCTAGTGCCTGAAAGTGACAGCGCCTACATGAAAACGGCCCCTCTGGAGCTTCCCTTATGTGCATCAAAGCTTGGGAGGAATAACTCACCCTTTCCTTTGGGGCGCCACTTCCCCTTGAGGCTGTTAGTGCCATAGCCCCTGGCCCGTCCTGTTGCGGACGGGCGCAGACGGGCTTCTCTTAGGCTTGTCTTTGGCGCGTCCTTTGGCGCTCCCCTGCGCGCGACCGCTGCGCGCTCGGTACGATGGGAGGGCTAAATAGCCCTGTCAGGCAAAGAGCTAGAGCGCTAACCGCTCATGAGCTGAGAGGTCCCTGGCTCTGCCTGTCCCGCCCTCCGCTCTACGGTACTGATTACCGAGTCCGACCGGGGCGGGCAGGCTGAAAAGACGAGCACAGGCTGCTTCAGGTAAAAAGAACCCCTCAAGAACGATATCAGAATGTCAGGAATACTAAATTTAAAATATCATCAGAGAATGTGCACACAATTAAAATGCGGCGAAAATGTTTAAAAGCACTTGAAAAATACAAATTATTAAGCGTTTCAACAGGACATTCGATTTGCACAAAATAATCAATGAGCGGAGTAACGCTCCAATGTAAATACCACTGGCCTCAGAAGCGGATCAGGAAGACACTGCCACCGTCCTCCCTACCGCCTTGGGATGTCCCTGAGTTTAAGGGAGCTCCAAGGGGCTCTTGGGGGGGATAGAATCAGAGTTCATGCATGACTGCCCTTTCCCTGTTGTGTAGAGCTGGAAAACCTGTGTTTTGCTTTGCAATCCTATCCTGAGGTCAACGAAAATGTATTAGCCAAGTTGGCACTTTGGTAACTGGTGATAGTGGCTACCTTTGAAAGCTGTTCTAGTGCTAGATAAAAACAATTTGGCACCGACAGAATCGTGAAATGAAAATGATTATTTCGAGAAAAAGATACTTCCTGTCCTGCTTACTGACTAGGGTCAGCAAATAGGCGTCAACAGGTTTGCGGGAGAAACGATTTCTCTTGATTTAAAGAAGCCTTTCACTTGCATGTAGCATATCCAGTCCTCCTTCCCTCATTACTGGTCTAGAGACCCTAACTTGCCCTTCTTGGTGGAGCAACATAGTATGACTCTTAAACGTGAAATGTGAATGGTGCTAAGGAGGTCGCTCTGCTGCACGAATGGCTTCGCCCATCTACCTGCCTCCCAGCACTGCCTTGCCATACCTTGTTCTTCTTCAGCTTGTGCCTGAATTATCCACTTTCCCACATGCCTTGCAATCTGACAACATCACTGGGATTGGCTGCTGACATTTACAGAATCAGACACACACCCCTTGCTGGTGGACCACAGGTATATGGAGAAGCATCACTCATCATCGATATGCCTGGTGCCTCCACCTGGGAAAAGTCCATGGAACCCCATTCCCATCAATCGGGGAACAACCTTTACAACAAAGGTTTTACAACGTGGTACTGTTACCACGTAACTTTTACAACGCAAGTCGTTACAACGACTTGCGCTGGGGGGCGCTCCAGGATAGTAAATAGTTTAATTTACTATCCAACTCCTTCCCTACTATCCACGGGGACTGGAGTTGGAATAGTAAATTAAAAAATGTACTATCCAGCGCCCCCAAGGCAAGTCGTTGTAACGACTTGCGTTGTAAAAGTTGCGAAGTAACGGCACGCGTTGTAAAAGTACGCGTTGTAATGTCGTACATCCCATCAATCACTCCAATGTCCAAGAACAACCTGCAGATGAATAACTACACGGGATGTTCCACATCTGTTACAACACCCCTCTGTGATGAGATACCCTCCATTAAAGAATGAAAAGAGCTTCTCACTGGCAAAAAAAGTATCTCCTCCTTCAACAATATATTCCCTGAGATGTTCACGTTCAATACATTTTCCACAGCCTCTCAGTGACCAGCATTATTACTCAATAATTGCCTGACCCAAAACTGTTGATTCCTCATACACATTCCAATCTGGATCTCATTTCTGCCACTGACAGGATAATGAAGAATGAAGCAACAGTCCTGGCTGATTGGACATATTCATTTCAAATCACTTTCTCTCTTTTTCTGCCAATGGTTCAGTGACATGAAAACCATCTGCCTGTCAACAGTTTCCTGCACAGGACAGAACAGAAAGAACTGATGTGCAACTGAGGACTCAGAAACCACGGAAGAAATTGTCGCTAAATCTTTTTGTCCGATTTTCTTTCCAGTGCAAAACTTGTTTAGCGCTGGAAAAAACGTGAAAGTAACGTGAAGCAGCGCATAGCGCTGCTTTGCATTACTTAACGCTAAAGGGGCGTGCCATGGGAGTAGCATGGGCGTTCCCATCCAACCACCCAAGGTTTCTGATGCTAAACCATGTTTACTAAATAAAGTAGCCAGGGTTTAGCGTCAGAAAATAGCGCACCCTTCAACCAGGTCCTATAAAGCAGAAATGTTTTCTTTCTCTTAAGTTTTCCAACTTCAAATGGGTGCTGCACTGTACAGTACACATACAAAGTGGAAACATATTTAAAATTAGTCTAAGCATAGTATTTTGTACCAGAAGAGTACCCTTCCCGTACAAAATCTATGCTAGACTCACAGAGGCACCATTGCACTATGGCGCAAAGTTATCTCCGTGGCACACAGCAGCTGATTTCATCTCCGGCGCTAAGGAGTGGGGAGGAGAGTGTCATATTTCAGTAAATTTGGCACTCTCCTGCACTCTCCTTCTCACGCAGGGCAGCATTTGGTAAATCTGGCCCTAAGAGCGTAGTGCACTCCCTCTCAAACAAACTTTGAGACAAAAAATTATTGAGAGTCACCACGCACATTTGGTGCCAAAATCAATATCCTGGCTGTTGTTATAGTTTCTTACACAGAGCTGTGTTTTTTCATTGCAAGAGGGCAAGTACTTAGGGGCAGATTTACAAGCCCTTTGCACCTCTTTTGCGTCACTTTTTCCATGTTAAAAGTAACTCAAAAGTGGCGCAAGGGGCTTGTAAACCTGCCCCTTAGATTGAGACTTCCCGTCTGACACAGTGTGTGAAAATATAAAATTTCCTGAATTCCAAGGATGTTAAGCCATGCATTGATCACTCATATCCCAAAGCACTTTTGGGCAAATTTACTATTATTTTGCGCAAAGCAGCACAGCAGCCAAAGATGCCAAGCTGCATAAGGTGAATGGGAGCGAGTAGGACAGCACTATATCTACAAAGGTATGACACTGCTGTTCTCTTACCAAGCACTGGTGTAAAATCAGTCTGCTTTGCACCATGTGCACACATTTCCACCATACTGCAAAAGGTGTGTGCATGAGTCTAGCACAGATTCTGTACTGTGAGGATAGCCTTCCAGTACAAAGCACTATGCTTAGATTAACTTTAAACATTTTCCCCTATTTTATATGTGTGGTACAGTGCAGCACCTGAGCAAAGTTTAAAGAAAAAGAAATCCAAGGGGCATATTACCAACAACTAGCGATAATTATCGCTATGTTGGCTTAGCGGCAATATTTATATCGCAGAGCTGCGGCGATTTTTATCGCTTAGGAACCTTGCTATTATCAAGGTTTATCTCCTAAGCGATAAAAATCGTCCGAAATGCATGAATATCGCTGAAAAGTCAGCGATATTCATGCATTACCGAGCTAATGCTCTTAGCCATGTTATCCACCTCCCATTGGATAACATGGCTAAGAACTGCTCAGGGCAGGTGTTAGCTTTTGGAGATATTCGCGCTTAGCGCGAATATCTCCAAAAGTTGGTAATAGGAGATAGCGATGTTAGCGACTGTTTCCAGTCGCTAACATCTTGGCACGCCCACTTTGCATGTCATTAGTGATAAATTTCACTGACATGCAAAGTGGGGCCCAAGATGGTCGCTATCTCCTACTAGCTGTCGCTAACTGGTGTTAGCGACAGCTAGGTAATAGGGAGATCATTTTATCTCCGCTTTCTTGGCTTTTAAAGCCAAAAAAGCAGAGATAAACCCCCTTGATATTATGCCCCCAAGTCTGTACCTGCCTTGAGGTGTATTTTTTGGTGCAAAGCTCTGTCTACTGTTGTTAGTAGATAGGTCTGGGTATCAAAAACAATTAGCGGTACAGTGGGAACGCCCACATACCACGCAAGGGACACCCCCCACACTCGAAACAAATAAATGCAAAGTATTGCTTTACATTACTCTTAGGCAACGTGGCGAAGCAAAACGTTTTGCACTTGAAAGAAAAAAAAAGAGTCAATGCTTTGCACCTGTTCGCTTCACTTTTGGTGACTTTGTACTGGTGCAAAGTGGTAAATCTGGCCCCTGGCATTTATGATGTCAGCATTGAACCATTACTAAAGATTGTGCTAAAAAGAGAATCGCAAGTTGATTACTTTAGCCCAAATTTTTAAGCTGAAACACAAACTACACAAAACTACACATGCAATTCCTCGCAATCGAGAAGGTCCTTGTGACAAGCTAATTAGGGTGTAAGTAGATTGCCATGAAGTCCTTTTCTAGATATTCAAGACGAAGGCTTCTTAATAATCAGAGCAACCATTCTGTGGGGATGTTAAAGAATTATGGGCTTTTGTTTTCCCCTAGGTTACAATTCTTTTAAGAATCCATTTTGGAAATTAACGTTTATGTGTGGTTCAAATTCACTATAGCATAAACCAAGTTAATTATAATATATTTACTACAATTAACAGAGCATTAACTAATAAACATCTGGTTTGTTTAAAGTTTAGTGGGTGCATATTTTTAAAGATATCCTACCAATGCTACCATTAAGAATCTTTTCTTTATGTCTGTTGCACCAGAATCCCAGGAACGTGACGGTTGGCGAATATCAAGGTCGCGACATGGTCCGCGCCCTAGGTCAACGGAGGCCCAGACGAAAGACTAGGCAGAATCCGAAAGGGTGAAAGTGGTAGTGGCGTAGCTGTAAGACTGTCCCCTCTCCATAAGCAATGGTGTGAGTCCTGACAGACAGGGCTTGGAAGCATGGGTGGTGATTTAGGCATGTAATGGAGAAAAGGACACGTGAGCCCAAGCTGAGGCCAAACCTTTAAGATTCTCTCCTGGAACGTGACTGGTCTGGGGGATAAATTTAAGAAAGGGGTGGTAAGAAAATACCTGTTGGGACCCGACCCGACGTGATTCTGCTGCAGGAGACACATACTGCGGATGGCAACTGCGTGTTCTTGGGAAGAGGTAGATACGTCCTGCTGGCACATGCAGGATTCCCCAGGGGCTCCTGGGAGTGGGAATCCTGGCCCGCAGATCTCTCACGCTGGAGGCCCACAAAACATGGGTCAATGAGAACAGATGTCAAGTGGAAGTATATGGGTGGTACTATGGTGGGGATCTGGTATTGAGTTCTTGGTACTTTCTCCTTGGTGTGCAGTCTGACAGCCTAGAACGCCTGGGTGTGTGGGTGGCGTGGCCCCCGGATGCGGTGACAATAATCTTAATTTGACACTACAAGGGGGCCTAAATAGGGTTACAAAAATGGGGGAATGACCCAAGACAGATATACGACTGGCAACATTCACAGAGGCATTGGGACTGGGCAACCTCTAGAGAGAAACACATCCAGGGCAATGCCAATAATCCTACACCACCAACTCTATAGATACCTTGCCAGGGTTTGACTATCTCCTGGTGCCCAGGCACTAGAAGGGCAGAACCAGGCACATGACCTTTCTCCCACGAGGGATCTCGGATCACTCACCCCTAACCACAGTGGTTCAAATGGGTCTCCCAGAGGTGAGGGGGGCATGGAGGTTAGACCCCTGGGAGCTCATTTATGACAACACTAAGCGACTGATGGTTACAGCTACAGAACAGCATTTCACAGAATACGAGGGCTCTGTACAATCCGAAATGGACTTGTGGGAGGCCTACAAAACCATCCTTAGGGGCCAAATAATAACACACGTAGTGGGCAAGAGGTGAAAGAGGGAGGAAGAGTGAAAGTTGATTGAGGAGACATTGGTACAACTTGAAGGCGACTACATCACTTCGTCATTGAAGGAACTTGCACACAGAATAGAGAAGGTGAGGCAAGAATATGTACACCTGACTAACCAGGGGTCACCAGGGCCCATTTTCGAGCTAGGCAGGGCAGACTCTACAAGGTCAGCAACAAAGCAGTAATAGTCTTCCACCACTGGATCCACTAAGGGAGAAATGGGAGAGGGACCTGGGCAGACTTGAGGACGATGATTGGAATCAGGATACAGGTACCCGAGTGAACTGGCAATTAGGGCAGGATTCCAACTGATTCAGTTAAAAATATTACATAGGGCAAATTACATGCAGACCTGACTTTGCGGGATGGGTAGGGTGACTGATGACCTCTGCCTTTGATGCTTGGGGAGGAAGGGCACCCTGATTAACACACTGTGGAATGTCTGGGGATCCAGGTCTATTGGGAGCCCATTGGTCAATGATTATCAGAGACACTGGTCCGTGAGATGCAGCGTCCAGAGTTCTGGATTTCCCTGCTTTTACCAGTTTGTTGTTTAGGTAGTTGGGGGAAGGTGAGTGAAGGGTTTTCTGTGTGGTGCAGACCAGTTTGTAAATAGATCTCCCTTCCATTAGAAGCCAGTTTAGGGAGTTGAGGGTTGGTGTGATGTGTTCAAATCTTTTAACACCAGTTATGAGTTGAGCGGCCATGTCCTGTCTTGTAAAAATGAGAAGCAATGTATGTTTGTGGAGGCACACCTATCCACATTCCTTCTGTATTGGGGAGGTCTGTTATTGTTTAATATTTTGTCTAAAACACAATAAAGATATTTTAAAAAAGATTCTTTTCCTTAGACATTTCTTTGTTGATATAATTGCTAATTAAAAATCTCTGGCTCTCTGATATTACTTCTGTTATTTCCTGAATCTACGTCAACGTGATTTGTTTGACCTTCCTACGCTTCAAATAGATTGCAGGGAGTAACGCAACACATGTCTTTAAAGAAAAAACCCTTTATTTCATGTTTATGGCTAGTGATATCACATCCAGCATGGCACTCTATGTGCTACTTGTGTACAGGGCAGCAATAAAAAATAAAGCAACTTTAGCACATCCATGTTGGAAAAACATATTCATTGTCAACAACTCAAAGGTGTTTACAACCCCGGAAGATTACAATATTCTTGGGTTCCATCTGGCCTTCCACCATATTGTGTCCCCGGAGAACAAGTAGGACACGGAACTCTGGGAAATAAGAACCAGTAGCATGAGATGACTTTAGTATCATAGCTGGCGTGCAATAGAATCAGATGTGATGAAATTCTACTCCAATGCTAGGAGAAGACCCTCAGAGCATAATCATGCTATGCCTGCACACAAGTGGCCTAATGAGCCTGCATTATTACTTCAGCCAGCCCAGAGCCAGGGCCGGCAAGGCAGGAAATGCTATGCACTTCAAAGCTACTGTCTAGAAGCTTCTCCCAACTTCCAGAACCGGGGCACCAGGCTGTAAAAGAAGGACCTCAGACACCAGTTCTTCAGTACACTTCTGGACCTGTGGATACTCTGCCAGGAAGAAGGATGGCTGTGATCCTGCAAGGACTACCACTCTGCTGGACGGCTGCTCTAAAGAAACTGCTGCCCCACTGTACTGACCTGCTGCCCACTTGCCTGGGAAAGAAGAACTGGACCTGCACCTTTATCTTGAACTCAGGACCCCAGAGTAACTCAAAGGGCTAGTCTGCTAGCCTCCATATCTGAGCCTCAGGGCAGCGCGTCACTGAACCCAATGTGTTGAATCTCAGGTCCTAGACCCTTGTTGTGGATCACAGTGTCTTGAAATCAAGCTTTTAGGTTCTTCACGACCACAAATTGGCCTCTTCGCACCAGTACCATCTCACTCACACTGAAGTTCAGCACGAGCCGTTGCCAGCCTTTCTCTTTGCACAGCAAGTTTCGATCGCCTGCAGAAAACCATCAAGGCGAAGTAGCATTCGGCCAGTCTGCGATGCCTGGCCTGAATACCACTCGTTACTTAGCATGGTTTAGTACGCATGCCATTATAACGCGGTCGTTAGTACGACCGCGTTGTTAGTTTGCATACCTTTACTATGCAATTCGGAACAACGAATTGCATTAGGGGGCGCTGGATGTTGGAATAGTATAATTTACTATTCCAACTCCAGTCTGTGTGGATACTAGAGAAGGTGTTGGATTTTAAATCCAACACCTTCTCCCCCCTAATGCAAGTTGTTGTTCTGACTTGCGTAGTAAAGGTATGCAAACTAACAACGCGGTTGTTATAACCACCGCGTTGTAATGGCATGCGAAGTATCGCATGCGAAGTGAACGCTGTTCACTGCCGGGCTTGCTATATGCACCATGACAACCACCACCTGCAATTCTCTCCTTGCTCTTGCTCCCCGCGACCCTCTCAAATGCAAATGGGTCTCTTGGCATGAAAACTTGAGAAGGTAAACATTCAGAGGGACTAATGTAGGACTGTATCTGATCTGTGCTCCTGTCATATTTGGCCTGAACTTTTGTCTTTGACCCGGTTCAGTGCGACCAGACAGCTGAGGTTGGTGCTTCCTGCTTTTCTGCTATTTTTCCGTTTATTCTTTAAAAATTCACAACTCTAGTTCTACTGTTTGGATTTTTGTCATTTTTGGTCTTGTTTTATTTATTAAATGTTTCTCTATTTTCGTAATCTGGTGTGGGATATTTCTCCATGGTGTTTTTACTGGCAGGATGGGGGGCAGAGCTGAGCACAGCTCCAATTCCACCTAAATAGCCTGTGCTATACCTTCACACAAAAGGCCTAACAACACTGCACTGTAACTTCAGCCAGCTTGGAGCCAGGGCAGGGGAGGCAGGACATTCTATGCACTTTATAGCCACTATCTAGAAGGTTCTCCCATCTTCCAGAACCACAACACCAGGGATAACCTCACAACCTACTGGCCAATCATTGACGTTAAGTCCCTAAGATCCACCTCCATCTTATGTAGGCTCAACTCCATCCTAGTCCATGAAAGTCACCATCTTCCTCAACTTAGACAATGAACACTGCCATATTCCTTGATTTATGCAGAATCATTGTCATGCCTACCTTTAAATGCAGATGTTGCCAGACCTTCTTTTTCTTGGAACTGTGACATGGTGAAGATCTTCGATTAATGACATAGATATAACATCTAATGCGACATTCGTCTGGGTCAAATGTCTACTCCTCATTACATCAAGGTTAAATAAGAACACATACAGACATTTAATAAAAAATAATGCAGTCTGAATTGATGTCTCTTTGCCTTATATGTGTATAAGGAAATGTCTGGAACGCCTATCTTGATGCGCATAATCTATGTCAGACATTCCTAAACTTATGTCTGAAATTCCAATTTCTGATAAGATTTTGAATATAAGGACTGTCACTTGGCCACTTGTCAGGAGAGGTTATTTGTTCGCATTATCGTTCATAATTCTGCTAGAGATGGTCAGACCTGCTGCCAGCACACTTCGCACATGTTACATCTTACCGGAAGACTGAAGCTGATAACGCCAATTCCTGGTGGAAGACCGACTGACTGTTACTGCAGTGGGTGTTTGACCTTCGGGGGCAACACTGTCTTCACGCCTCACTGATAAAGACAGCCTTTGCAGGGCATCTTTTCTCCTTAAGAAACTCTAGACTGCAAGTTGCTCTGCCTATCATGCTCTCATAGTATAGTAAATTCTCTTGACCGCATATGATGAAGACGACCCTTGCCTTATGATTCTGCTACACATCTCAGCTTTCGTTGACAGTGTTGACAAGTCTACCCTCATCTACACCATTAAGTCCTGATTCAGATCCACTGGCAACATCCTTCAATGGTTCTCTTCCCACCTTTCCAACAGGCACCACTTCTTTCACGCTTGTATCCTATGGTCCAAGAAAATCCCTATCACCTCTGGAGTTCCCCAGGGTTCCATCCAGCCCTATCATCTTCAACCTCTACATAGAGCTCCTTGAAGCTCTATTCACCAATAACAGCATCACGTTCACCAATGTCCTGAAGAAACTCTACAAGCAAACCTCCTCCACTCCAAACAACTGGTGCGTCGAACACAGCTTGCACCTTATCCAGACCTGGATGTCCAGCACCTACTAGAAGCTCAACCACACAGCGACAGATTTCCAGTTATTTGCCAAGAATAACAAACAAGAAATTGTGCAAATCTGACTCAATTATATGAACCTTGATGGCTTCGAGCCCCAACTTTCAAGCTATTCCGAATCACTTGGATTCAACAGTCTGGAACCAGCTCTCACTACTGAAGAAAGTGAAAGAAAGGCAACCCACTCCTCCCAGAAAGGCTTCAGAACTGCTGCTCAAGGTCTCTGTACTCTGACATCTAGATGGGGCAACCCAAACATAAAAAAGAAAAAAAAACAAAGCAACTGGCCTTTTCTGTCCACGCACATAGGATCTAGAACAACATCTTTCTATCCATCAGGACTGCCAGTGCTTAATTACAGCCGGTGGCTGCTGGTGAGGGTGACTGGCTCTCATTTTTGGGCCCTTATTTTCTGCATCAGACATTTACCAGAGCAAGAGAGGGAAAAACAAACACATCAGAAAGACGAAGAAAGAGCAAGGCAGAAAAAACACATGATGAAGGGAAAAAGCAGGAGCCTGCAAGAGTGAGATAAAAGGGCAGGGGGTGTCTGTTACTGGATTAAAGAGGCATGAGGAGGATTCAAGACTAAACATCCTCAGTATTTAATCTCACTGGCCATGGTCTTCTGAGCAGAACATTGGGCACCAACACTTATTCTTTTTAGACATTAAACATTGTGGATTGCCCTACCCCTGCTATAGCTCATCAAGTTGAAGGTGCAGTTACTTTGCAAAGGTTCCTGGTATTCCTTCTATTTAGCCCATGTAAAGTATGCAAAGTGTTTCTGCTGCAGCCACATAGGTCATTACAAAAGGCTTAATTTCCATAAGGGTAAAATTCCACCAACTCTGTCCGAGTTGTGAACTTTTACATTGACCTTCATGAAAGTTTCACAAAGAAGTCTGCAGACCCTGGTTTTTGGGTAGGGTTTTGTGTGTTGTGGGACATGACTATTTAAGGCAAAGTCTCCAACTTTTTTGCCTTCTGCTATCCAACACAAATATCCAAGTTCTCTTTCTGCCTCTTATCTTCTCCGCAGCAGCACACCTGGGAAATTTTGATATGGGCACATGGATTTGGCATGCTGTTGAAAACATCAGTTGGCAGAGACACATCCATACTAACAGGGTAGGAATTGTTCGTGCACAGTTAGACTAAGGGCCTGAGTTACAGAGGTAAAGTGAAACGAAAGTCTAACTTTATAACTTTTGGTATTCACAAAGGACATTTATGAGTAGTAAAGTTAGACGTTTGCCTCAGTTTAACTTAAGTTTTGGTCTTAAGTCTAACTGAGACTTTACTACTCGCAAATGCCCTTTGTGAATACCGAAAGTCGTAAAGTTTGACTTTCGTCTCAGTTTACCCTTGTGAGTTGTGCCCTATGTTTAGGCCTCTCCAATGCAGGAATCCTAATACTTTTGCTAAAGGCTAAAACTCTTTAAAAAGATGTAGAAAAGCTAAGATTTCTGTTTGGCCAGAAATCCTGTGGCCTCTCTTGGGGGGCTGCCCAGGCAACCCAGTGCGAGGCAGCTGTCTGCTGACAGTCTGGGTCCGCCATTCTCGGCAACCAAACTGCTGCAGCTTGGCGGCTAGCCAGCTTGTAAAGGTTGCCAATATCACATACGTTTCTACGTACATATCCCTTGCCTAGACCACAAGAACCTTTCTTATCCAAAACACGTGTTCTGCATCTTCCATTCATAATGAAACAGTCAGTTTAGAGACTACCTCCACAATAGCCTTGTGCTGTACTTCTCTTTGTTTTGACATTCTGGTGGACAGACCCAGAATCTCGACTCCCCTGGCTGGTGTCGTAGATGAATTTGTGGTTGTTTCCCAATGGAGTACCATACTGTGTAAGACTGCCGCTGTCCAACCAAAGTGGACCTACTTTTAACAGGGCTCATATCCAGGCCATGACACGGCTATCAGTTCATGCTAGCTGATCCATAGTCATGCGGTGGAGACTTCAATTATCTCCTTCTAAATTTGGTGAGATTGCCTACTTGTTGTCCCTGGTACATCGATACAGTGTATCGTGGCTGGCCTCCTCATTTCATGTGAGTGTGAGGAGTGCTTGTGTACCTCAGGTGTGGAGAAATCAAGTATGGTGTCACCATTTTTGCATATAGTGCTAGGTCTTTAGAAAGCTGAGTAGGGAATACTGTAGTTCATACAGCTAGCTGTCTCCCCTTTACAATATGTTGGCCTGCAAAACCCCATTCTTTCCGCCTTCTCCTCCAGCCCCACAGAAAAAATTGAAAACAACTTGTTATGTACCTTTTTATGAATTCAGAAATCCTAAACAAAGCAGGAAGATTTCTTTGTGTTCGCCCTTATGTTCTACGTGGCCTTGGAAGGTCGTCCTGTGCCCTGAGAGAAAGATCACCTGAGCAAAGACCTGTTGCCATGGCAGAGCCGCAATCCAATACCTCAACAAAGAAGATGCACCACCTGTCCATATGTGAATCCAGTGTCCAGCACTTGTAAGAAGCACTGAGATTGGCAACAGTTAAGAAATGATGCAGGAGTACCTGTGACAGAAATTAAAATGAGAAGTTGGTAGACTGCATTGTATGCTTGGGTTGCTACCTTATTCAACTCCAGATCTAGAGGCCCAGCTGCTCTGAGAACTGCCTTGACAACCTGCTGGAGACCACAGAGAGTGCTTGAGTTTGGAGTATGAATGCCACTGCTCAGCCACACTATGAAGAACAGAGTGTATCAGAAATCACACCATCATCCATATGAGAGAGACAGACCCCATTGTAATGTGGTGTCGATGTGGTAAGGAGGAAAGATCTTGAGAATACATTTGGGTGTGTCCGCTACTGTTAGATCTGGCCCTTTCAAGGGTCATCCCCCAGATAGTTGCCTTCTGTTGCTGAACTTTTCTTGGTATTTGGACTATGTGCATGTTTTCCGTACTAACCGGTTGTAACATGCTTGTGCTCTCGATCTAAAACGTTGTAAATTGGCCTACATCTAATTGACACATTACATTTACTTGTAAGTCCTAGTTAAGGTACTACTTGTACCCAGGGCCCATAATTTAAATGCTACTGGTAAGCCTGCAGCACTAATAGTGCTACCCACTAAAGTAGCAATATAAAAACATGTCTCAGGCCTGTCACCGCAGCCTGTAGTGCAGTTGTAAACTGCCCTTTCAGCAAAATAACCATTTGTCAAGGCTAAACCTTCCTTTTTAATACTTATAAGTCATCTCTAAGGTAGTCCCTAATGGCTCATAGGGCGGGGCATTGGATTTAAAAAGTAGGACAAGTGTCTATGTCATTTCATGTCCTGACAATGAAAAACTTCTAAAGTCGTTTTTTCACTGTTGTAGGCCTAACTTTCCTCCCAATGACTAACACTGGCTTACCTTATTATATTTAATAAGCGCTACCTTTAAATTGGGCCAAATATAGTGAATCAAAACACCATATAGACAAGACTGCTTGTTCTGTCTGAATTAAATCTTTTTTATATAAACATTTTATGAAAACAAACACATTTTACATTTTTTGTTAGCACCTTGGCACATAGGACACAAATTACAACTTAATTTTTACATCACATGTATAATACACCACTTTAATTATCAACACTCGTCATTCCCAATCATACCATCCAAACTCGCATTCACCCACTAACAAATACACTCTGTACTAGTTATTTACACAATATACATTTCACAACTGATATCACAGTGTTAATAAGTCAAAATCAAAAAACGACCTTGGAATAAATTTCACTTGATTCTATTCATTTGATGTTTTAGAACAACCTAAGGTCGCACTAACAGGTCTACGCGTTTCGAACACCCTTAATGAGGGGTGTTCTCGTCAGGACCACATATCTGAAAGATATAAGGAGGTGTTTTAGAATCACTAATAGCGGCACCTTCCTGAATTTGCATGGATAGCCTCAACTCAAGTCTTACCTCTGCCTTGTAGTGGCGCGGGGGGAGAGAATGAGTTTTTTTCTGCAAGTAATCAAATGGGATTGTTCAGTGTCATACATTAGACCGATAATAGCCAAAAGACAAGACTGTCGCTTTTAATCAACTTCACATATATACTTACATTCACTGTTTCTATGTACTGCCTTGATGAAAATGGAATTTAACTGGTTTGAATTCTGTGGGGTAAAGGTTTAGGAAGATGCATTAATTGCTGCTGGTTCTCGTGCTGTCAACACAGCCGTACGGATGTATGTTTCAAGACTTACTTATGTGCTGTACTCCGGCGTTTTTACGTCTAGCGGCCGGATTGTCGTGCAGTCTAAAACAAAGCGGAAATTACGTGTATTTTTTAGAATTTGTGTTCCTGTATAGCCATGCTTGATATCTAAGCGTGCTCAAACATTGGGTTCTTACCGTTTGGCAGACACCGTCTCACAGTCGACTTTCTCCGTGGCTCACGTCCGTTTGCTTCTCAGCTGTTGTCACGTGACTTGGAGTGATTGACGCGCTGTTTGCGTTAAGTCGTGCTTGATACTCCACGGGATTGTGGGAGTTGTATTCTCTTGTTTTTGCGCGTTAGTAAAAGAGTGTTTCACGCTGTATGGACACTTGAATCAAAAACCTGGAATGGACAATCAGTGTGTTTCATAAAGCCGGGATCGGTCCAGGTTTATAGAATTGCAGTGGTGTTGACGTTAAGTCGTGGCCTATGTCCAGCAGGTTTATGGGAATTGTATGCCCTGTAGTAGGCGCTTTAGTGAAATGTCATAGAATTAATATACAAGTGTGATTGTTTCAAGATAAACAAAATGACTGAACGGAACCTTAGTAATTGTAAAAGTTTTTTTGAGATTGGTCCAAACTTGTATAATTAGTGGTTGTTTGTCCACATTTTATTTTCCTCGTAGGATCCATTATTGGCGATGTAAGTAATTGTAAGCGATCTTGTTGGTTTTATCTTGTCACATGGCTGGTATATAAAATATGTAGATTTGACGGACTCTGTAGTGGGCATGTCCAAGAGCGGTTATGACAGTTTGTAAATTTCTGAAATTTCATTGAGGCCATCAATCGCTGTATTAAATTTTATAATAAGCATGGCTTCTCTTCTGGAAAGTTTTTCATCCAAGTCACCTCCCCTTGCATCTGTCGCAATTTGTGATAGAACTGTCCATTTGATGTCAGATTCACAGTGATTATGTGTCTTCCAATGATTTACTAAAGGCGCTGTCTGCACATTATTTCTAATTCTGGATTTATGTTGGGTAATTCTACTCCTTATCTCCTGGTTAGTTTTCCCAATATAGAGCATGTCACAAGGACAGCGTATTCCATAAATTACATAACGCGATTTACAATTAGTAAATGTGTCATGTTTCCAGAACGTTTGCTTGTGTTTAAAAAGCGTTCCTTCTTCTGTAGTGGGACAGCAAACACAGGTACCGCACTTATGGTGGCCTTGTACTGGAGGTAAACTCAACATTGCTCTTATGCATGGTTGTTTCTTTTGAGGTAGAGTTGCACGTACCAAATAATTGGCAATGTTCTGATCTTTTTTGAAGGCAAACAAAGGTTTTTCTTTGAGTGACACTTCTAGGTTTTTAACTAGATGCCAATTTTGATTTATCACTTTTTTTAGATGGTTTGAGTTTGAACAAAAAGTAGATACACATACAATCCTTTCCATTGGCTTCTTTTCTTTTTTTCTTAGCAGTTCTTCTCTTGGTGTCCACCAAGCTCTCTTCATAGAACGCCTCAAGAGTTTTTTAGGATAACCTTGTTCCAGCAAATTTTGTGTCAGATGGTTGGCATGGAGCTCATAATCATCTTTAAAATGACAGTTTCTTTTAATTCGTAAGTACTGGCCGAAAGGTAGATTTTCTTTTAGGTTTCTTGGATGGTTGCTCTCGAAGTGTAACGCTTTATTTCGATCAGTCGGCTTTTTATATAATGTAGTTACCAATTTCTTGTCTGATGGATAGACTTCTACATCTAAAAAAGCCAGTTTGGTTTGGGAGTAATTTAGACTGAATTTTATTTCATGGGTCCGGTTGTTCAGCCATTCATTAAATTTTTTGAGTTCATCTTCGCCACCTGTCCAGACGGCAAATACGTCGTCTATAAAACGACTCCAATGTGAGATGTATTGAAAAAAAGGATTGTCTTTATAGATGAATTTTTCTTCAAATTTGGACATAAAAAGGATAGCCAGTTCAGGAGCAAAGGGGCAGCCCATCGCTACTCCCCCTGTTTGAAAATAAAATTCGCCATTAAAGTTAAAATAATTTTTCTTTAAAGCGAATGAAGCCAATTCTAGAATAAATTCAGTTGGAATTCTGACTGGTTTCTCTCTGGTCTCCAAAAATGAAGCAATGACTTCCAGGCCTTCAATTTGAGGTATCTGTGTATATAAAGATGTCACATCTAGTGTGACCAAAAAATCCGAGCCTTCATTAAATTCAATGGATTCCAGTTTGTTTATGAAATCTGAAGTATCACGTAGATACGATTTTACTTGAGGTAGAAATGGTTTGAAGAAATGGTCTACAAATTTTGAGATGGGTTCCAATAAAGAATCACATGCCGAGACTATCGGTCTCCCCGGTGGAGCTGCTTGATCCTTATGAATTTTCGGAAGGATGTAAAATTGAGGGATCCTTGGAAATTTGCATTGATGGAATTCAAATTCCTTTTTTCCTAGTAGTCCATCGGTGTGCCCCTTTTCCAAAATTACCCGTAATTGATTATTTAGTTCCGTCGTTGGGTCTCTTGAGACTTTTTTGTAACAGGCTTGATCATTTAATTGCCTCATGACTTCAGTGATGTATTTTTCTTTTTCCCAGATGACTATTGATCCTCCCTTGTCAGCCTGCTTGATTACCACAGATGTATCATTTTTTAGAGTTTCTAGAGCGGTTTTTTCCAATTTCGAGATGTTATATTTTATCCATTGCTTCTTCTTTTCCATGTTGTTAATTGCGGAGAGTATCGTTTTTTCAAAGGTCATCACTTCTTTTGGAATTTTATTAGAGGGAGGACAGAACGAAGATTTCTTCCTTAGACCTGTTGTTTCTTGATGTTGATCCATTGGGGTATTAGCAAAAAAAGTTTTTAGTTTTATCTTGCGGCAAAATTCAATAGCTTCCGTCTTGAGTTTTACAAAATTGGTATGTTTGGTTGGAACAAAAGTAAGACCCTTTTCGAGGATGCTCCTTTCACCATTTGTTAAAATTTTATTTGAAAGGTTGTGGATAGGTGATGTTAGAACTTTATTTGGAAGGTTATGGATAGGTGATGTTACCAATTCTTGTAATTCTGTCGACGTGTCGACATCTCCCATGGTTGCTGATTGTACCTGGGACGCCCTCTTGTTTGTGGTTGGCCTCTCCCTAAAAAAGGCTGTTGTTGTGGTTGTTGTTGAAAATTGCCTCTTTAATTACCGTTTCTACGTTTATCGTTACTGTCACTTTCCCCGCTGCTTGATGAAGAAGTGTCCGAAAAAGTGATAAAATTTCTTGATGATCGAGCTTGGAACTCTCGTAAATTGCGTCTGGATTCTGGTCTTGAGTAATAGTCCTGCTGAAGGAACGGATACACTTTCTCCAATGAAAAGTTTCGTTTATCTTTCTCAAATTGGTTGCTTTTTTGATTTATTGTAAGATCTTTAAACTCCAATATTTCCTTCTCAACTTTTTCAAGGAGTGTTTTTGCGTCTGTGATAAATTGATTTGTTTTTATTTCGGATTCAAGGGTCTCAATTTCCTTCAATTGGTGAGCTGAGAGTCTCTGAGCCGTCTCTATTGTTAGGACCATAAGGTCCCTACTACATTTAGTCTCGATGAAACTATACCCCTTCTTATAAATTGGATCCTCCGTGAAGATCACTGGAACGTTTTTGATTTGTAATCCTCCCGGGATTGTTCCTGCTCGTAAATGTTGTAAAAGAAATGCCCATGTAGGTCCGTTCTAATCTGCTTTTTCTTTAATCTCAGAAGTTTATCCGTTTCATTTTGATTTTTTGCTGTAATACTTAAGGAAGCTGATGCAAAAACAGGGGGTGCCTCCAGTAGTTTTTTGATATGATCCTCGCTGTACGCAAATGTTTGATCTTCTGACATTATATGTATATGTTTTGGCGTGTTTATTCTGTGTCCTCAACCACACAGCGTGGTCTAACCACGCCTCACTCAATCAGAAATTAACTCACAAAAGACAATCTAATCACCTCAAACCGGGCGCTAGACAACCTCGCAGATCGTTATCTGCTAGTAAGCGTGAAACCAAGAAAGGGTTCGGGCTCTGTGCAGTAAGGTCAAGCCTCACTTAACTGAATAACAAAATAACAATACCAGTACTGCAACACTAATCTCATAAATTGCACCAAATATAGTGAATCAAAACAACATATAGACAAGACTGCTTGTTCTGTCTGAATTAAATCTTTTTTTATATAAAAATTTTATGAAAACAAACACATTTTACATTTTTTGTTAGCACCTTGGCATATAGGACACAAATTACAACTTAATTTTTACATCACATGTATAATACACCACTTTAATTATCAACACTCGTCATTCCCAATCATACCATCCAAACTCGCATTCACCCTCTAACAAATACACTCTGTACTAGTTATTTACACAATATACATTTCACAACTGATATCACAGTGTTAATAAGTCAAAATCAAAAAACGACCTTGGAATAAATTTCACTTGATTCTATTCATTTGATGTTTTAGAACAACCTAAGGTCGCACTAACAGGTCTACGCGTTTCGAACACCCTTAATGAGGGGTGTTCTCGTCAGGACCACATATCTGAAAGATATAAGGAGGTGTTTTAGAATCACTAATAGCGGCACCTTCCTTGTGACATGCTCTATATTGGGAAAACTAACCAGGAGATCAGGAGTAGAATTACCCAACATAAATCCAGAATTAGAAATAATGTGCAGACAGCGCCTTTAGTAAATCATTGGAAGACACATAATCACTGTGAATCTGACATCAAATGGACAGTTCTATCAAAAATTGCGACAGATCCAAGGGGAGGTGACTTGGATGAAAAACTTTCCAGAGGTGAAGCCATGCTTATTATAAAATTTAATACAGCGATTGATGGCCTCAATGAAATTTCAGAAATGTACAAACTGTCATAACCGCTCTTGGACATGCCCACTACAGAGTCCGTCAAATCTACATATTTTATATACCAGCCATGTGACAAGATAAAACCAACAAGATCGCTTACAATTACTTACATCGCCAATAATGGATCCTACGAGGAAAATAAAATGTGGACAAACAACCACTAATTATACAAGTTTAGACCAATCTCAAAAAAACTTTTACAATTACTAAGGTTCCGTTCAGTCATTTTGTTTATCTTGAAACAATCACACTTGTATATTAATTCTATGACATTTCACTAAAGCGCCTACTACAGGGCATACAATTCCCATAAGCCTGCTGGACATTGGCCACGACTTAACGTCAACACCACGGCAATTCTATAAACCTGGACCGATCCCGGCTTTATGAAACACACTGATTGTACATTCCAGGTTTTGTATTCAAGTGTCCATACAGCGTGAAACACTCTTTTACTAACGCGCAAAAACAAGAGAATACAACTCCCACAAGCCCGTGGAGTATCAAGCACGACTTAACGCAAACAGCGCGTCAATCACTCCAAGTCACGTGACAACAGCTGAGAAGCAAACGGACGTGAGCCACGGAGAAAGTCGACTGTGAGACGGTGTCTGCCAAACGGTAAGAACCCAATGTTTGAGCACGCTTAGATATCAAGCATGGCTATACAGGCACCCAAATTCTAAAAAATACACGTAATTTCCTCTTTGTTATAGACTGCACGACAATCCGGCCGCTAGACGTAAAAACGCCGGAGTACAGCACATAAGTAAGTCTTGAAACATACATCCGTACGGCTGTGTTGACAGCACGAGAACCAGCAGCAATTAATGCATCTTCCTAAACCTTTACCCCACAGAATTCAAACCAGTTAAATTCCATTTTCATCAAGGCAGTACATACAAACACTGAATGTAAGTATATATGTGAAGTTGATTAAGAGCGACGGTCTTGTCTTTTGGCTATTATCGGTCTAATGTATGACACTGAACAATCCCATTTGATTACTTGCAGAAAAAAACTCTTTTCTCTCACCCCGTGCCACTACAAGGCAGAGGTAAGACTTGAGTTGAGGCTATCCATGCAAATTCAGGAAGGTGCCGCTATTAGTGATTCTAAAACACCTCCTTATATCTTTCAGATATGTGGTCCTGATGAGAACACCCCTCATTAAGGGTGTTCGAAACGCGTAGACCTGTTAGTGCGACCTTAGGTTGTTCTAAAACATCAAATGAATAGAATCAAGTGAAATTTATTCCAAGGTCGTTTTTTGATTTTGACTTATTAACACTGTGATATCAGTTGTGAAATGTATATTGTGTAAATAACTAGTACAGAGTGTATTTGTTAGTGGGTGAATGCGAGTTTGGATGGTATGATTGGGAATGACGAGTGTTGATAATTAAAGTGGTGTATTATACATGTGATGTAAAAATTAAGTTGTAATTTGTGTCCTATGTGCCAAGGTGCTAACAAAAAATGTAAAATGTGTTTGTTTTCATAAAATGTTTATATAAAAAAAGATTTAATTCAGACAGAACAAGCAGTCTTGTCTATATGGTGTTTTGATTCACTATATTTGGTGCAATTTATGAGATTAGTGTTGCAGTACTGGTATTGTTATTTTGTTATTCAGTTAAGTGAGGCTTGACCTTACTGCACAGAGCCCGAACCCTTTCTTGGTTTCACGCTTACTAGCAGATAACTATCTGCGAGGTTGTCTAGCGCCCGGTTTGAGGTGATTAGATTGTTTTTTGTGAGTTAATTTCTGATTGAGTGAGGCGTGGTTAGACCACGCTGTGTGGTTGAGGACACAGATTAAACACGCCAAAACATATACATATAATGTCAGAAGATCAAACATTTGCGTACAGCGAGGATTATATCAAAAAACTACTGGAGGCACCCCCTGTTTTTGCATCAGCTTCCTTAAGTATTACAGCAAAAAATCAAAATGAAACGGATAAACTTCTGAGATTAAAGAAAAAGCAGATTAGAACGGACCTACATGGGCATTTCCTTTTACAACATTTACGAGCAGGAACAATCCCGGGAGGATTACAAATCAAAAACGTTCCAGTGATCTTCACGGAGGATCCAATTTATAAGAAGGGGTATAGTTTCATCGAGACTAAATGTAGTAGGGACCTTATGGTCCTAACAATAGAGACGGCTCAGAGACTCTCAGCTGACCAATTGAAGGAAATTGAGACCCTTGAATCCGAAATAAAAACAAATCAATTTATCACAGACGCAAAAACACTCCTTGAAAAAGTTGAGAAGGAAATATTGGAGTTTAAAGATCTTACAATAAATAAAAAAAGCAACCAATTTGAGAAAGATAAACAAAACTTTTCATTGGAGAAAGTGTATCCGTTCCTTCAGCAGGACTATTACTCAAGACCAGAATCCAGACGCAATTTAGGAGAGTTCCAAGCTCGATCATCAAGAAATTTTATCACTTTTTCGGACACTTCTTCATCAAGCAGCGGGGAAAGTGACAGTAACGATAAACGTAGAAACGGTAATCAAAGAGGCAATTTTCAACAACAACCACAACAACAGCCTTTTTTAGGGAGAGGCCAACCACAAACAAGAGGGCGTCCCAGGTACAATCAGCAACCATGGGAGATGTCGACACGTCGACAGAATTACAAGAATTGGTAACATCACCTATCCATAACCTTCCAAATAAAGTTCTAACATCACCTATCCACAACCTTTCAAATAAAATTTTAACAAATGGTGAAAGGGGAATCCTCGAAAAGGGTCTTACTTTTGTTCCAACCAAACATACCAATTTTGTAAAACTCAAGACGGAAGCTATTGAATTTTGCCGCAAGATAAAACTAAAAACTTTTTTTGCTAATACCCCAATGGATCAACATCAAGAAACAACAGGTCTAAGAAAGAAATCTTCGTTCTGTCCTCCCTCTAATAAAATTCCAAAAGAAGTGATGACCTTTGAAAAAACGATACTCTCCGCAATTAACAACATGGAAAAGAAGAAGCAATGGATAAAATATAACATCTCGAAATTGGAAAAAAACGCTCTAGAAACTCTAAAAAATGATACATCTGTGGTAATCAAGCAGGCTGACAAGGGAGGGTCAATAGTCATCTGGGAAAAAGAAAAATACATCACTGAAGTCATGAGGCAATTAAATGATCAAGCCTGTTACAAAAAAGTCTCAAGAGACCCAACGACGGAACTAAATAATCAATTACGGGTAATTTTGGAAAAGGGGCACACCGATGGACTACTAGGAAAAAAGGAATTTGAATTCCTTCAATGCAAATTTCCAAGGATCCCTCAATTTTACATCCTTCCGAAAATTCATAAGGATCAAGCAGCTCCACCGGGGAGACCGATAGTCTCGGCATGTGATTCTTTATTGGAACCCATCTCAAAATTTGTAGACCATTTCCTCAAACCATTTCTAACTCAAGTAAAATCGTATCTACGTGATACTTCAGATTTCATAAACAAACTGGAATCCATTGAATTTAATGAAGGCTCGGATTTTTTGGTCACACTAGATGTGACATCTTTATATACACAGATACCTCAAATTGAAGGCCTGGAAGTCATTGCTTCATTTTTGGAGACCAGAGAGAAACCAGTCAGAATTCCAACTGAATTTATTCTAGAATTGGCTTCATTCGCTTTAAAGAAAAATTATTTTAACTTTAATGGCGAATTTTATTTTCAAACAGGGGGAGTAGCGATGGGCTGCCCCTTTGCTCCTGAACTGGCTATCCTTTTTATGTCCAAATTTGAAGAAAAATTCATCTATAAAGACAATCCTTTTTTTCAATACATCTCACATTGGAGTCGTTTTATAGACGACGTATTTGCCGTCTGGACAGGTGGCGAAGATGAACTCAAAAAATTTCATGAATGGCTGAACAACCGGACCCATGAAATAAAATTCAGTCTAAATTACTCCCAAACCAAACTGGCTTTTTTAGATGTAGAAGTCTATCCATCAGACAAGAAATTGGTAACTACATTATATAAAAAGCCGACTGATCGAAATAAAGCGTTACACTTCGAGAGCAACCATCCAAGAAACCTAAAAGAAAATCTACCTTTCGGCCAGTACTTACGAATTAAAAGAAACTGTCATTTTAAAGATGAATATGAGCTCCATGCCAACCATCTGACACAAAATTTGCTCGAACGAGGTTATCCTAAAAAACTCTTGAGGCGTTCTATGAAGAGAGCTTGGTGGACACCAAGAGAAGAACTGCTAAGAAAAAAAAGAAAAGAAGCCAATGTAAAGGATTGTATGTGTATCTACTTTTTGTCCAAACTCAAACCATCTAAAAAAAGTGATAAATCAAAATTGCCATCTAGTTGAAAACCTAGAAGTGTCACTCAAAGAAAAACCTTTGTTTGCCTTCAAAAAAGATCAGAACATTGCCAATTATTTGGTACGTGCAACTCTACCTCAAATGAAACAACCATGCATAAGAGCAATGTTGAGTTTACCTCCAGTACAAGGCCACCACAAGTGCGGTACCTGTGTTTTCTGTCCCACTACAGAAGAAGGAACGCTTTTTAAACACAAGCAAACGTTCTGGAAACATGACACATTTACTAATTGTAAATCGCGTTATGTAATTTATGGAATACGCTGTCCTTGTGACATGCTCTATATTGGGAAAACTAACCAGGAGATCAGGAGTAGAATTACCCAACATAAATCCAGAATTAGAAATAATGTGCAGACAGCGCCTTTAGTAAATCATTGGAAGACACATAATCACTGTGAATCTGACATCAAATGGACAGTTCTATCAAAAATTGCGACAGATCCAAGGGGAGGTGACTTGGATGAAAAACTTTCCAGAAGAGAAGCCATGCTTATTATAAAATTTAATACAGCGATTGATGGCCTCAATGAAATTTCAGAAATTAACAAACTGTCATAACCGCTCTTGGACATGCCTACTACAGAGTCCGTCAAATCTACATATTTTATATACCAGCCATGTGACAAGATAAAACCAACAAGATCGCTTACAATTACTTACATCGCCAATAATGGATCATACGAGGAAAATAAAATGTGGACAAACAACCACTAATTATACAAGTTTGGACCAATCTCAAAAAAACTTTTACAATTACTAAGGTTCCGTTCAGTCATTTTGTTTATCTTGAAACAATCACACTTGTATATTAATTCTATGACATTTCACTAAAGCGCCTACTACAGGGCATACAATTCCCATAAGCCTGCTGGACATTGGCCACGACTTAACGTCAACACCACGGCAATTCTATAAACCTGGACCGATCCCGGCTTTATGAAACACACTGATTGTCCATTCCAGGTTTTTGATTCAAGTGTCCATACAGCGTGAAACACTCTTTTACTAACGCGCAAAAACAAGAGAATACAACTCCCACAAGCCCGTGGAGTATCAAGCACGACTTAATGCAAACAGCGCGTCAATCACTCCAAGTCACGTGACAACAGCTGAGAAGCAAACGGACGTGAGCCACGGAGAAAGTCGACTGTGAGACGGTGTCTGCCAAACGGTAAGAACCCAATGTTTGAGCACGCTTAGATATCAAGCATGGCTATACAGGCACCCAAATTCTAAAAAATACACGTAATTTCCGCTTTGTTTTAGACTGCACGACAATCCGGCCGCTAGACGTAAAAACGCCGGAGTACAGCACATAAGTAAGTCTTGAAACATACATCCGTACGACTGTGTTGACAGCACGAGAACCAGCAGCAATTAATGCATCTTCCTAAACCTTTACCCCACAGAATTCAAACCAGTTAAATTCCATTTTCATCAAGGCAGTACATACAAACACTGAATGTAAGTATATATGTGAAGTTGATTAAAAGCGACGGTCTTGTCTTTTGGCTATTATCGGTCTAATGTATGACACTGAACAATCCCATTTGATTACTTGCAGAAAAAAACTCTTTTCTCTCACCCCGCGCCACTACAAGGCAGAGGTAAGACTTGAGTTGAGGCTATCCATGCAAATTCAGGAAGGTGCCGCTATTAGTGATTCTAAAACACCTCCTTATATCTTTCAGATATGTGGTCCTGACGAGAACACCCCTCATTAAGGGTGTTCGAAACGCGAAGACCTGTTAGTGCGACCTTAGGTTGTTCTAAAACATCAAATGAATAGAATCAAGTGAAATTTATTCCAAGGTCGTTTTTTGATTTTGACTTATTAACACTGTGATATCAGTTGTAAAATGTATATTGTGTAAATAACTAGTACAGAGTGTATTTGTTAGTGGGTGAATGCGAGTTTGGATGGTATGATTGGGAATGACGAGTGTTGATAATTAAAGTGGTGTATTATACATGTGATGTAAAAATTAAGTTGTAATTTGTGTCCTATGTGCCAAGGTGCTAACAAAAAATGTAAAATGTTTTTGTTTTCATAAAATGTTTATATAAAAAAAGATTTAATTCAGACAGAACAAGCAGTCTTGTCTATATGGTGTTTTGATTCACTATATTTGGTGCAATTTATGAGATTAGTGTTGCAGTACTGGTATTGTTATTTTGTTATTCAGTTAAGTGAGGCTTGACCTTACTGCACAGAGCCCGAACCCTTTCTTGGTTTCACCTTTAAATTGGGAGCAGATAGAGATATGCCGTTTACACTCAAATTAATTGAAATTTAAAATCCTCTTTAACGGATTTTAAGTTACAATTCTGAAACGGACACTTTTAGAAGGATTGGCATTTTCTTGTCCCAACCATCTATGCCTTCTGCCAGTGTGCTGGGTCACATGACTGTGAATGGCTCTGCTGTTGGGGGTTGTGTATTGCTTCCAGACAGTAATACAAAGGGGGATTAGGTGTGGACAGGATTGACCTTCTAGGAGGAAGACAGGGGATAGGCTGTACACAGACCCACTTACACTTCGGAGTACCACACCAGGCCTGCCCTGCCTTTTGTCACCCCCAAACAGTTTGAGGCCTTGACTAGGGAAAATGAAAACTTTCCAGACCCAGTTGGGGGGTAGGACAGGAAGTCCCCCCACATAAAGGCTGGCACCAAGTATAAATATTGGACCTCCAGAGCCACTCTTCCAAACACTACTGGACCTGTGTAAGTTACAGAAGAAGGACTGTCTTGCTGCCAGAGGACTGCCCTGCGGCCTGAGGGATTGCCTTGATATTGAAGAAAGAAGAATGGACCTACTTGCCCTCATCTCAGGCTACCGATAATTACTCGAATTTTTCAGTTGGTTCACCTCCTATGTGAGATACAGGGACACAACAAGCTTCAAAGGCCTCCCTGCAACTGCCCAGCTGACCTGCTGCAACTGGGCCTGCAACTTGATCTGCATGAGTCCTGCTGTTGGTCTCTTCTGGAGTGAGCCCTGATCCCCAAGAGATGCCCCCAGGTTCTGGACCCATAGCTGGCATCAAGGAGAGCTCCTCCAAAGACAAGAAAGGTGAAAATCCTGAAGTTGGGTACCTCGCAACTAAGAATGGGCCAATTCGCGTCAAGACTCCACCACCCGCGATGACGTGTCGACATTGACCACTAGCAGCGACCGCCAATGGGAAAGCTCCACTTCATGCTATAGCAATGCCATCCAGAGACGGCTGCAAATATAAATCTACAGCAATGACTGTCCACTACACTGGAATGGCTCTGCGCGCTACAGTGACAACCATTTGCAAAGCCTGACCTGCTCTTCACACTACAGCAACAACCAACAGAGGCTCAGTCTCATTGCGCCCTCCTACAATATGAATGCAACTGTTTACGCCAGACATAGAAAGTAACTTTTCAGCTGGAATAACCTGGTCCCTGTATCTAACCTGTGCTCCATCGTGTTGGGCCTCAACTTGTGACTTTCCCCGGTCTAGTACGACCAGACAACCGCGAGTAGCGCTTGTGCTTTTAGGTTCTAATTTCACTAAAAACGTTAACATTTAATCTCTAGTTTCACTAATTGAATTGTTGTCGTTCTGCTATCATTTTATTTATATCTATTTACTATATCTTTCTAAAGGTGATTGGGATTTTTCTTTTGTTGTGTTTTCACTTTTTGAAATAATTTATTTGATTTGAGTTTTAAATCGATATACGCTATCATATAACAGTACAACAAACAAAGAAACACTTAAAAAAATCATGGAGATATTGGTCACGTTTCCCCCATTGTTTCTCCACATTCCCTCTCATACTCTGTACTCTTCAGCAATAGCTGCAATTCAACGTATTCCCCTCCCACATATGATCAGTCCTTGAGCCGGGTTCCATCGTGCATCTTTGGGCACTTAATTGAGCGGGTGGGTGGTTCTCCATTGAACCCCGTGAAATGGTGTTCATCTTCAATTTCCCCTAGATCCCAGTGGTCCACGCTTCCATACCACATCAAATGTATGGGGGCAGCCCCTATCCATGTATATAATTTTACCCTCACTCTAAAGACATCCATGGCCATTGTCGAAGTTCAAGGCTGAGTGCAGTGGTCCATTTCCTGGCAATTTCCTTTTATGCAACGAGGAAGCCTAGATTGATGAGTATTCTTTCACAGGAGGTGGCATCAGATTCTAGCCATATTCCTAGTATGACAAATGCGGGTTGCATTTCGATAGTCCCTCCAATGAACTATTCCAGTTTGCTCATCATTCTTTCCCAAAATGGGTGAAGATTGGGGCATTCCCACAATGTGCGAATAAAGGTTCCTCTCAGTCCACACTGTCTTAGGTATATGTCATCCCTGATTCTGCCTATTTTACATAATAATGTTCTGGTGTAGCACATTCTGTGCAATACTTTGAGCAATATGAGGTGGAACATTACTTTTATGGCACCTTTCTTGGGGACTTGCAAGGGCTCACTCCAGTCCTCATTGTCCAGTTCTCCCATGTCCATGTCCATTTCCCAATGAGCTCGTAGTTAACCTGCATATTTGCCATTAGTGTAGCATAGGTAACGGATGTGGTTTTTCCTTTCACATAATGTCTAGGAGCCTTCACACCAGGAAGTCCTCCTGGGGTTTCTCTTCTTGTGGAATTGTTGCCTGCAGAGCATGTCACATTTGGAGGTACCTGAAAGTTTCTGTCGTTGCCATTCTGTATTCAGTTTGCAGGTGCTCAAAAAGCACCGCACCATTTGCATCCCATATGTCTCACAGCATCGATAGCCCAATTTTGTCCCATATTTGAAAATCTGGTAGTTCAGTTACTGTGCCCAGTCGTGTTCCCAGCCACAAGGGGGCTTTGGTGGTCAGTCTCTTTTCCCATCCCATTTACCCGCGAGTTTACGCCATATAGATATTACCGTAACCGTTGCGGGTGGGGAGGGGAGGTGTTCGTCATTTCATGCCCATCAGGGTATGTAGACACCCCTTCAGTCCAAGGTGGATTCTGTCCATTTTGAACAGCGGGTCGTCTAGCGGTGTGTATGTCCATTCATTCACTAAACTGACTTGCCCTGCCATAGGAATGTTCGGAGCATTCTATCCACTCCACGGAAGAATGCGCCTGGGATTGCGTATGGGCTATTTTGCTGAATGCAAGTAAACCTAGGAAGACTGACCATTCTAAATATTGCTTCTCTCGAGGACGGAGAGTGGCAGAACCCCTCAGTGCTTAACTTCCTTTTCCAGCCTACAAAGTAGTGGGCCAAGATTGTCATCCTAATGCGTTTTGAGATCCAGAGACACGTATATTTTATGCGGTGGGTGGCAATGTTCAAGGGTAGCTCAGCCTCAGTCATCCAGGTGCCCATAGTCATGCCATACTAAACCACCTGTGACTGCATGGCCATGCACAGACCAGTGATATCACCCTAAAACACCACAGCTTAAAGTAATGCTTGGAAAACACAAAGTTTCTAAAAGTGAACCAAACACTCATGGAATGGGCCATGCCAACCTGTGCTACTGAACTTAATAGATTAAAAGGCCTATGTCTTTATAAGGCAATGGAGCTGACAGAACAATCTATTTATTGGTATTGGTTGTGTGCCCTGTATCTAAGATTCTATTCCGGGCCACCATGGGGTACTGTGATTGCGCTACCCCATGAAAGTCGTGTGCACAGAGATCCTTGATGACTGAGTGAGCTTAAAGTAGCATCTGCTTTCTGTGGTCCCAGTCACAACATGTAATTTCAGTTACAAGGATGGCTCATTACCCCTGACTTTCCTAAGCCACGGAGAATTGACTTGACATATGCCCAGTGCGGTGCCCAGAATCTGGACATTCAAAGATGGAAGGTTCTCCTCAGCTAAGTCACCTGTGCACCCAGTGAGGTCCCCAGAATCTGGACATGCAAAGATAGAAGGTTCCTCTCGGATAAGCCACCTGTGCACCTAATGAGGTCCCCAGAATTTGGACATTCAAAGATGGAAGGTTCTTTTCTTTTAGGTCACCTGTGCACCTAATGAGGTCCCCAGAACCTGGACATTCAAAGATGGAAGGTTATTTTTGCTAAGTCACCTGTGCACCCAATGAGGTCCCCAGAATCTGGACATTCAAAGATGGAAGGTTCTTTTCTGCTAAGTCACCTGTGCACCCAATGAGGTCCCCAGAATCTGGACATTCAAAGATGGAAGGTTCTTTTCTGCAAAGTCACCTGTGCACCCAATGAAGTCCCCAGAATCTGGACATTCAAAGATGGAAGGTTCTTTCTTTTCTGCTAAGTCACCTGTGCACCCAATGAGGTCTCCAGAATCTGGACATTCAAAGATGGAAGGTTCTTCTCTTCTAAGTCATCTGTACACCAAATGAGGTCTCTAAAATCTGGAAATTCAAAGATGGAAGGTTCTTCTCTTCTAAGTCACCTGTGCACCCAATGAGGTCTCTAGAATCTGGAAATTCAAAGATGGACGGTTCTTCTCTTCTAAGTCATCTGTGCACTCAGTGAGGTCCCCAGAATCTGGACATTTAAAGATGGAAGGTTCTTTTTTGCTAAGTCATCTATGCACCTAATGAGGTCTCCAGAATCTGGACATTCAAAGATTGAAGGTTCTTTTCTGCTAAGTCACCTGTGCACCTAATGAGGTCTCCAGAATCTGGACATTCAAAGATGGAAGGTTCTTTTCTGCTAAGTCATCTGTGCATCTGCTTTCTGTGGTCCCAGTCACAACATGTAATTTCAGTTACAAGGATGGCTCTTTACCCCTGACTTTCCTAAGCCACGGAGAATTGACTTGACATATGCCTAGTGAGGTGCCCAGAATGTGGACATTCAAAGATGGAAGGTTCTCCTCTGCTAAGTCACCTGTGCACCCAGTGAGGTCCCCAGAATCTGGACATGCAAAGATGGAAGGTTCCTCTCGGATAAGTCACCTGTGCACCTAATGAGGTCCCCAGAATTTGGACATTCAAAGATGGAAGGTTCTTTTCTGCTAAGTCACCTGTGCACCTAATGAGGTCCCCAGAATCTGGACATTCAAAGATGGAAGGTTCTTTTTGCTAAGTCACCTGTGCACCCAATGAGATCCCCAGAATCTGGACCTTCAAAGATGAAAGGTTCTTCTCTGCTAAGTCATCTGTGCTCAGAACTACGGTCCTCGCGGCTTTCAAGGAAATTGAAGGTCACATGAAACGTGTTAGTCACTGGAAAACTGGTTGTTCAAAAATAGATCTGGACTCAAGCGGTTTCCCTGTTGACTCTAGTATTGTGGTATTCGGCATACCAAGGTCATCTCAACGTCATATGTTGTCCTATTTAAAACCCACTTCTAAACTACTGTTTCTATTTACTTTAACGAGTGGTAACTTACGTTGCTGTTCAAAAAGTATCTGGGAAGTGTATAAGTATTATAATAGGAAAATGACAGGGAGGACTTTCAAAAGTAAATTAACCAATTAATGCAGTTACAACGTAATTATGTATAATGTGTGTACATCATTTTCAACCAAACCCATACCATGGAAAACACTTAGCAGGGGGTGTCCACCCTAAGCACTAAAAACATCCAATCACATCAAAGAAAATGAAGAGTCAGCAACGCAAATTGACATACCCATCACCTGAGACAACAGTATAGCCAAGGCGTGCAGTTAATATTGTGTTTCTTGAATACTAGCCATTACAGGATATCTTACCCTGCAGTACTCTTTGATCACAACACGTTTCTGTCACCTATGGTCTCTTTACCCACTTCTCCCCAAATGTAGTCCAGGACCCCAGGACCTTGTTGTCCATTGAAAATGAAAGGTCAGTAGATCACCACTCGCACAAAATAGAGCCTGTGCCCTGGATCGAGCCACTGCCACGCTTCAGCTGTGGCAACGGACTGCTTCTCGCTTTAGAACACTTTGCGCAGAGGGACAACACCATCTCAAAACAGCTCTTTGGCTACTTGTAAGACGTTTAATGGATGAGTAGGCGAGGGAGAAATTGAAAAGCAGGGCAAAGATGTTTACATACATTTTATTTGAGCATCGTCTAAGGTGCAATAACGAGAACGATGAACACGTGTAACTGAGCTACTAAGTTGCCTTGGGTCACAATTTGGTTAAGGAGGAAAAAGATGTTCCATACAGTTCAGAATAGTTAAGAGATCCAGGGACAGATTTACAAGCCCCTTGCAACACTATTGTAAATACGGCGCATCCATGGTGGTGCAACGGTTTCTCAGGGAAATCAACGCATCTCTATAGATGAGTCACTTTCTTGTAAATCTTCCCCTAAGAATCCAATGCCAAACTAATAAAGCAACAGAAACACAAATAATGGATGAAATGTGAAACAAATCAAACCTTCAACCCAAGTCAAGAAACCTGGATTAAATCCATTGTTCTTCTGCTCACTATGCCAACCCAGTTTAGACGCAATCATATGCAAATCAATCTTGACCCTGCTCCTCAAGTGAATAATAAAGTACAGCAAAAGCATGCCAGTATTTGCTTGAGATTCCAGTGGTAGCAGTGGGTACGTTGTGAAGGAGGAAGTTGGGGGTCTGGTTTAAAAGAGAGCATGTCAAACTGAATGTATTGTGCTAGAAAAGGAGCAATACGTTCCTCAGGTATTGCTGTGAAAATGAAAAAATCACTAATAAACCTAACATTATTAAAGATCAGATAAATCCGATTTTTGCAACAGACTTCAGTCCTTCTTACCATTACAGTGGCCGGGGTGCGACCTCTAGCACAACCCATCACAGGATCACATACTACACAATTCAAGTCTTATGGGGCAGCTTTTTGAGAAAGTTGCAAAGTTTGGAACGTTGGAGCATTGTGCGTCCGCAGGATTACCAAATATTTTACTAATAGATTAGTATTCATGAATGGGTACAAAATCTGACTAGGTGCCAGCCTAGAATAGTAAAACAGCCTGGTAGGGTTGAAAACTATCTCAGAAGGTTTGGCTCCTCCTTCTGAAAGTGAAGCGATAGCCCATGAGAGTTCACCAACGGGGTCTTCATTAGGGGGTGGGAGAGCAAACCCTTCTTTAATGTCTTTTGGTACCCAAGGAAACTCAATTAGTGCTTCATAATAATTTGAGTAGACTTTGGAGACAAAAGGAGACGGCAACTCTGATTTGGCGATGGTCAATAGCTTTTAAGGTGCCCATGGGTCTTGGTATTTTCGCCAACTGGTACATCGGAGCTGCTTTGATATGGTTTAAATTTTCCACGCTCACAGGATCGTGGTCAAAATGTCTTTCATTGTTGGGTCTATCTTGGTTCAAGGCACCAATGCACATTGGTCTTGGAGATAGCAACAGGAGCTGGGGAAATTCTCAACTTCAATGCCGACTCATAATTTCGACAAGGACTATCCATAATTGGATTGGAACCTTCAAAGCCTTGCCTACTGGAGGTTTATAGGGAGACCCTAGTGTCTCTGACACCAACACAGCTCACCCATAAGATAAAAGTCATATGCCACCAGTCCAGCAATTTCGGAGGTAGTTAGAGGCTATGGAAGGTGAAAGAGGTTTTCCAGGGGAGTAAACAGAGGGGCATATTTACAAAAAATGTTGGAGCGCGGTGCTATGCCAAATTTAGCAACGCCGCGCTACTTCATTTTTTAAAAGCAGGGAATCTCTGTATTCACAAGAATATGGCGCAACCCTGTGTGTTTCCCCTAGCGATGGCACAACAAAATGCTGTCTAACACCAGTGCACGTACCCTGCCACCATGTGGCAAGGGTGCCTGTGCTGCAGGGGCGATTGTTTATGCGCAGGAAGGGACACCTTCCTGCACATAAAAAATCAATTATGGCGATTTTCTATTTCTATGTGTGCTGCATTTTGCTGTACACACAGACAGTGCAAAAAACGAGGAGAAATTAGTAATTTCGCCTTGTATCACCATTCTAAGACCAGGTATTACCTGGCGTTCTTTTTTAGAGCTGCTGTAGTGACCTGACAGATGGGCGACTGGGCGACTGGACAGGAGGGGACACTAGGACCCTGTGGGTCATGAGGGAGGTGACCAGGTCACCGGACACCACATCCGGTTAGGGGACAGGAAGGGGACACACACACAAGGAGGACTGAGCAAGGGGACGGATGTGCTGAGGCTTGCTGCTGCAAACACAATAAATAATATTGCATACACTCACCTGAGTCCCGTGTGTGGTGTATCGGCAGTCCGGGTACAAGGACATGACAACTGGCGACGAAGGGAAACGAGCCGACGCGCAGATCGACGTGTAGATTGACGCGTGGATCGACGTTCGCATGCTGACCTTGCCATCAGGAGTAATGTAAATGTAAATGTAGTTGAGCTTATATAGCGCACAGCTACCCGCAGTGGGTTTCCCGGCGCTTGCTTAGGGAACCCTTCCTGGTATTCCCCTGTGAGATAGCAGGGTATCCACAAGGTGAAAGTCAGGCATCCCGCCGCGAGGGGCCGTTGTGGAGATTAAGCAAGCTATTGCCCAGAGTCACAGAGTGTGAACCCGTGAGTCGAGGAGGAGTCGGGGCGAGAATTATCGAGTCCGTGGAATTTTTAGCCCAAGACCCGCCGAGGCGGGGAATTGAACCCTGGTCCAGGACCAATCTCAGCTTCCGGGTCTGCCGCCTCTAACCCCTGAGCCACACTTCTCCACCAGAGTGCCCACCCTGGATAAGCTGGTAAGAGAAGAAACGAGGAGAGGAGCGATATCGGAGCCCACCCGACCGCCTCTGAAGCAAGCAAAGAAAATACGCGGTAAGCGCGAAGCTTCGAAATCAGACGCGCGAGCTCTCGCGAGAGGCTGAGAGTCTCGGCGGCCATTTTAGATCCAGGCGGCTGGACCAATAGGAGGCGAGAGCGTGGTGGGCGGCCATTTTAGAGTCAGGCGAGAGCGAGATTTCGAGCGCGAGAAGAGCGGCGGCCATTTTAAAGAGGACATTAAAAGAAAAGGACATTGGAAACAACAGAGCAGCCATAACAGAGTGAGGCAAAAGAAGAAAAAGAAGGAAAGGTGGTAAAAGACTGGAATAAAAGCAAGAGAAGCTAAAGAAAGGTTCAGAGAAAGGAGAGAAAAGCAAAAAAAAGTGCCGACCTAAGCAGCAATGGAGCAATAAAGCACAGGCAAATGCAATAAAAGAAAAAATAAAGGAAAAAGGAGAAACAACAAAGAGAAAAGGTCAAAAGAAACAGGAAACGCAGGAAAGAACAGAAGAGTGCCAGGAAGAGCACCTAGAATAGAAGAGTGCCAGGAAGAGCACAAGAAACAACAAAAGAGTGCCAGGAAGAGCACAGAGAATAGAAGAGTGCCGGAAGAGCACGGAGAATAGAAGAGTGCCAGGAGGAGCACCGGAAACAACAAAAGAGTGCCAGGAAGAGCACAGAGAATAGAAGAGTGCCGGAGGAGCACGGAGAATAGAAGAGTGCCAGGAGGAGCACCGGAAACAACAAAAGAGTGCCAGAAAGAGCACAGAAAAGAAGAGATGGCAGAGACTAAACCAGAAAGACAAAGTGCACAATACAGAAGACCGCCACCCTTCAAGCCACAGTAGGAAGTAGAGAACTAACGCCACTAGAGAATATCCCGTCGCTAGCAAGAGCGGAGGCAAGAACGACAGCACACGCTAAGGAGATGGAGCGAGGAAAAGACAAACGAGCGGAGCAAGATCGCGCGGGCAGCTGGAAAAAGGACAGGAATGAACAGGCCACGAGGAAACACCATGGAGGAACATGCTACAAGTGTGGACTTAAATTTCCACATCGAGGCCCATGCCTAACATTTGGCCAGATGTGCAAGAAATGGAATGGGAGAAATGACTATGCCAGCGCATGCCAAGGAGTACAGTCCAGGAACGACAGAGGAAGACTATGGAGATCGCAAGGGTCAACAAGTAGACATGTTGAAACAGGAAAAAGGAGCTCATCACTAGAATCAGGCGAAGAAGAAGAAGAAGAGGAAGAAGAAGAAGAAAGGACTGAACGACTCTATCTTATGACGGATGTTACCACAGAGTCAACGGATGAAGATAAAAAAGGAAAAAGAAGGTGCCTGGTGGGCAAAAGCGAAATGAAAAAGGCAGAGTACATGACGATAGGGGTAGGATCACACAAAACAAAGATTGTCTTGGACAGCGGTGCAACACGTAACATCATGTGTGTATCGGAATGCGAAAAGATGAAGAGAAAGCAAACGTCGAGACTGTCCCGAGTTGAGGTTTTCACTTGGGGGTCACAGAAACAAGTGACAAACATGGGGAAATTTACAGAAGAGCCGACACACGAAGACCAAAGGATCAAAGAGGACATTCATGTGCTGAAGGGCGACATCCCGGCGCCATGTTTGCTGAGCATCATCACAGCTCAGACAATGGGTCTCATGGCCATGACATACAACATGCCAGGAAAAAGAAGCATCCTAAAAGAATACCCCAAGCAGCGCACTGAACTGACTGTAAATGCCAGCCCAGTGGGACTGGGAGCAATATTGGCACAACACAAAGCAGGAAAAGATTCCCCAAGACACATGGTGGCATATGGGAGCAAAAGTCTATCAAACGTAGAAGAAGGATACTCCCAGCCGGGATACTCCCAGCCGGAAAAAGAGAGCTTGGCGGCAATGTGGCCGTGTGAACGCTACCACATGGTCATCCACAGAAAGCTGTTCAAAATCATAACAGATCACCAAGCACTGGTAACAACATGCAGATACCGAAAAGGAACGAGACTGCTCAGGATAGAGAAGTGGGGGACAATGCTGATGGATCATAATTTCAAAAGGATACACAAGCCGGGGAAGGAACACAATACAGCAGACAATATATCAAAGCAAACCCTACCACAAGTGTCCCAAGCGACAACCATGGCGGAGGAACATCTAAACTTTGCACTGAAGCGTAACACACCGGCAACGATAACAATGAAAGAACTAGAACAAGAGACAAAACAAGACATCACCATGCAGACCATAATGAAGGTGACCACACAGCAAAGGTGCTAAAAATTTATTGAAGGAAGAGCTGTTGGCGTTCAAAAAGATTAGCGACGAACTATCAGAAAGCGAGAACGGAATAGTGACGAAAGGCACCAGGATAATAATACCACGGACGCTGAGAAGGACAGCAGAATTGGCACATGAGTCACATAGAGGGACTGTGGCAACAAAAAAAATGGTGCGAGAAAAAGTATGGTTCCCGAGAGTTGACAACATGGGAGAAGAAAGTGTGATGCACTGTCACATCTGCCAAATAACGGGGCCCACATCAAAGCAGGAGCCACTGCAAGTGTCCGCATTTCCAAAAGCAGCATGGACAGAGCTGGCAGCTGATTTCTACGGGCATTTGAAAGCAGGAAATTACATACTGGTAGTAATAGATGAATTATCCAGATTCCTCATAGGGAGACAAGTGGAATCAACATCAGCAAACGCAACTTTGCCAGCTCTGGATGACATATTGGCAGCATGGGTGTCACCGCAGACACAACAAACAGACAATGGACCACCATTCTTTAGTAACGAATGCAAAGGGTTCATGGAGTACCTTGGGAGCAACGATCGACGAATAGCGTCTCTGTGGCCGATAGAGTCAATTGGGCAAGCACTATGTCAGGTGCTGAGAGACTGTCGAAACACCCCTCACAGCCCTACAGGAAGATGCTCTGCGGAGCTGGTGTTGGGGCGATCAAGTAGAACGAGGTTGCCCCAAGTGAAAGAAGTGGAAAGGGTGGAACAAAAAGACATAGCTGAAACAGACAAAGAAGCGGAAACAAGAATGAAGGCGTATGTTGATTGGCAGAGACATGTAACAGATGCAAAAGCGAAAAAAGGAGACACTGCGCTAGCTCGACAAAGACAACTACGGAAGTCAGACAGCACTTTCGCAAAAGACCCACTGACGGTAATGGAAGTGGAAGGGCAAATGAAAACGGCGTCAGCAGGACAATACCACATCACCAGGAATGAGTCGTACTCTAGAGAATTGAAGACAAAAGAAGAGGAGCGGCCGAAACATGGGCCGAAGAAAGACGCCCAAGGGAAAGCAGCACAAGAGGATTTAATAGAACAAAGACCAAAAAGAGAAGGCAAGAAGCCCAAGAGACTGATTGAGGACATACAAAGAAACGGAGACCTGTGGACACGCTTTTTTCCGTATATCAATGTCTATATCTCTCTCTCTCTCTCTCTCTCTCTCTCTCTCTCTCTCTCTCTCTCTCTGTTTGTATGTACCAAAGATTTGTTTGCGACAAGGGGGGAGGTGTAGTGACCTGACAGATGGGCGACTGGGCGACTGGACAGGAGGGGACACTAGGACCCTGTGGGTCATGAGGGAGGTGACCAGGTCACCGGATACCACATCCGGTTAGGGGACAGGAAGGGGACACACACACAAGGAGGACTGAGCAAGGGGACCGATGTGCTAAGGCTTGCTGCTGCAAACACAATAAAGAATATTGCATACACTCACCTGAGTCCCGTGTGTGGTGTATCGGCAGTCCGGCTACAAGGACATGACAGCTGCCTCAGCCTTGTAAATCTGGGGCAGCATCAAAAAGCAATGGGTGTTTCGGTGGAACGCCCACTGCAACACCCATTGCACGCCCCCAACGGAAAGGGGCATATTTACAAGCCATGTTAAGTGGCTTAGAACCGCCTCGTACATATTGAATATGGTGCTACATCACCAGTGTGTAAAAAAAATTTGACTCTCCGGTGGTGAAAGGGGCATATAAATATGCCCCAGAGTTCTTAAATGTATACCTGAGAGCAAGCTTGGCTGGCGCATCCACTACTGTAGAGCCGCTTACCAGTACGCTGGTGATTATTGTTGAGTTCTCTTTGGAATAGTTGATCTGCTTCAAGGTGCTCACTTAATATTTACTCCGGCAGCGTCCACGGACTCTGGTACGCTGAAGGCAGGCAGTACTGGACCCGTTACTCTCTCATCGAGCTCAGATGTTTCTATTCTTTCAGGCATCACCTCCTTGGATGGACATGAAGGACATCCAGTTCCATAGACCAGAGGTCCCCAACCTTTTGTAAGCAATGAGCAACATCTGTGATGGGCAACATCTGACCCGTAATGGTGGTGTTGGTAAAATGATTGAAGCATAAAGCTGTTCTCATGTGAACAAAATATACAAAATGAGTACATATAAACTAGAATTACTTAATAGTATTTGGTGGGAAATTTAAAGAAGAGACAAGTTGTGTATTTCAGAGCCCAATACAGGCCACTGGCTGCAACCAAAGTGCAATTAAATTTAAAGACCGAGGTTCTTCTCAAGGAATTGTTTTAAAAATAATGGCAATTGATGAATTTTACAATTGATCCATAAAAAACACTCTAACAATCTTGCCAGAATTCAAGTTGCAAGTTATCACTATATTGGAAATCAGCATGTTTAACCATTGATGGAACCCTACTGTTTAGTGATGGAAACAGGAGTGATTGCAAGACATTTTTATTTTTATTGGTTTACAGATTGTAACTTTTTCTACATAAAGACTTGAAATATATTGGAATTTTTAAAGTCCATTCTTCAAAGCTCTCCCCTTGGACAATTGTGACAAATTGTACATTTTGAAGTACATTACTATAAACTTGTTAAGAGTCTTATATCAAAAGGTATTTTATATCGAGCTTTGGATGCTCTCCCTCAGGGAACTAGAGGGACATTTAGTGGCAAATGGTATATTTAAAACACTCTATGCAGCAATATCAGTCAAACTTTGGTAGGATTGAAAGATGACTGAACATGGTTTGGGAGGGGTGATTCTTTAGGAAAATTAGGTAAATGTAAAGAATATGGTGAATTATAGGTGTTTCATTTTGTAACATTTGTCAAATTATAGCAATATAGAAAGACTACTCTAGATGGAGTTGAGATTGTTTTCAACATATTTTTGGGTGCTTCCACATTAGGGAATTGTGTAGAATTATAGGAAAGTAACATTAAATATTGGTAGGGCACTTTAAACCCTTAGCACACTTAACTATTTTCCATAGTCACCAAGTTATCACATTTTAGACGTTTGCATTGTACATCTGTTGACAAATTGTGCCCTGCAAGTTTTCACAATTCCCCAAATGTGCAAACTTTGCAAATTCGATAAAAGCTCCATAGGGAAATCCAACATTCTGTCAGCCAAATTTAGATTTTTTTTTGTTCACTTGTGGTTTCTGTATTATGGCTATCAGGGGTCAGGGCAGTTTTGAAATATGCAGGACATTGTCTTTGAATTGCTTCACAAAATGTGCTCAACATTTCCACAACGTGACTAGATCCAGCTGGCAGTGTGGGCTGAACTTTGGCTAGTTTTCAAGGTTATTATTCCTTAGTGTTAGCCTCAGACCCTGCCAGGCAGCCTGTGCTACAGTAGCACGATTTGGCCTGGGAGAATAAAGTCATGCCATCTTTAAAAACAGTGCTTATGGTTGCAGCTCTGTCCAGGTCAGAAGTCACAATTCCAAATTACAAAAAGAAAAATAAACAGGGGAGAAACACAGTGTGCATGAACTTTTCGATTGTCACCATTAAAATTTAGATTTTCCTATTAAATCTCAATCAGCAGATATATATTTCTGTTTTCTCCATCAACACTTCAGTTTTTTGTAATAGCCTGGTAGCACACTTTGCCACTTTCCAAAATGCCCGACCAATCATTTTGAATCTTCCCTCAATTTTCCAGTTCATTTTTCACCCTTCTACAATGCTAACAATGTACACAGACAATTCCATAATGCTTATTTAGCTCAATTTAGCATACACCAATCACACAGCAAGCACACTTTATACGTTTTCAAAATCTCATACTGTTGCAGACTTCACTAGGGCTCCATCAAACACACTATGTCGTTTTCCAATAAAGCTTTTAGTATGCACACTTTTGGATCTTAAAAATGCTTTGGTAATCACCACCAGCATTGCATTTTCGTTACTCTGGACAGAATGGCCCAGGGTTCACGGGGTAAAGGGACTTTACCTTTGTCAATTTCTTTTTGGTGTCGTTGGAGTCTCATTTGGGCCATCAATTCAACTGATTGATGTCGTGGCAGAGGAAGAGGCACCAGCATTGTAAGTACAGGCACAGTTTCAGGTCCAACGCCAGGAGCCAGAAGGACAGAGCAGAGGCATTTGTGTCGCCATTGATGTTATCGAATCTTTTGTCTTCACGATAATCTCTTATGTGGACGATACACCGTTGATCATCACCTTTTGTCGAAATACCAGAATCACAATGTCCCCGCTGAAGCTCTGTCTCCAGGAAGTGGGAAAGTGGATAGATGACAACTGCTTAAAACTTTTCGAGGATAAGACACGGGTGTTGATTCTCGGCAACCAGACCAAGATCTGGTCCTCTGCATTGTGGCCGGCCCATTGGGCTCTCTCCCCATCCCCCCCACCCCCCAAGCAAAAAGTGAAAAATCTTGGCACTTAGCTAAACCACAAGCTCTGGTTCGATGACCAAGTGAACTCTCTAGCTAGAAAATGTTTAGGATGTTAAGAGTTCTCAAATAGATCCTGGCTTTCTTACCTTCTTCAACCCAGAAAACTGTAATCCAGGCCTTAGCCACCTCCTGTCTACACTACTTGTCAGTTCCAGACATGGAGGTCTGCTGAGTCCAGCAGACCACCATCCTTGGGAGGACCAGCCATTCCCAATGGGGTCGCATATTGCGAGTGGCTCATTAATATTCATGAGCATCGCATTTTGCGAGCCCATTGGGAATCTCTAACAGTGTCTCTGACACTGTTGTACATTGGCTTTTGCGACTCGCAAAGTGCGACTCGCAATTCTTTGCAATTTGCGAGTTGCAAAAGCCAATGGTCGTACATCTGGCCCTAAGTTTTAACTTAAGCACTTGTATCAATACCTGCAAAGGTAAGCAACACATTCACTGCCTGTGGTCAGCTATAGGGTTCTCAGGATGGTGTATCAGAACATTACACATATCTCTACTGAAAGAAAGACATGTAATGCAACAGCAGACTGCTGGACCCCAGTTCTATCAGCCAAAGACTAATTTATACAAGAATGGGTTCCAAGCCAACTCTAGCCAAGCGCTAGTCTCGTAACTTGCTTTGAACGTATTACACCTACAGACAGGGTCCCCTCTCAAGGACCATTGACCAAAATCATCACGAACTTCCCGCTCATATTTTGGAGGTGCAGTGAAGCTGCTGTGCCTCAAGTAACCCAAGACAACCCATTAAAAAGACACATTGCACTAGTCCTGACAGCTTTGTGGCAGAATGAACTCAAGCAGTTCAGCTTACAGAGACTGAGCCTGTCTGATGGGACCTCAGGATTGATACCGATTTCAAGTCCTTTCAAGGACCTTCCAAGGGGTCCTGTGCGTTTCTTTTTGTTCAGATTGGAAATATGATATCTCACAGCCGACCAGTAAAGATGGGAGTTCCGCAGGGCTCTATTTTAAGCCCTCTGCTCTTTACTTTTTATGTGGCACCACTGGCTAAGGTGGTCAGAATGTATGGTTTTGATGTAGTGTCATATGCAGATGACACTCAGCCTCGGAGCACCCTAGGACCCGACGCAAATGATACTAAGCGCCATTTCAAAAACTGCATGATCCACATAGTTGACTGGATGAGCGCTAATCATCTAAATGGGAGCAAGACCGAGATCATTCTTTTTGGTAGGGCACAGGAAGTTTGGTTAGAGGACCTGTGGCCTCTCAAACTTGGAGCCTGTCCATTACCAAAAACAGTAGTGTGAAATTTGGGTGCGTTGATTGATAGCCAACTATCAATGAAAAATCATGTAGATCACCTAATAGGCACTTGCTATCGAATCATGCGTAGGTTAAGAAAAAACTTCCAGTGGATCCCAATTGATTCAAGGAAGCCACTGATCCAAGGCTTGATCATAGGTCATATTGATTATGGCAATGCCTTCTTGGCCTCAATCAATAAAGAACTCTTTTCCAGGCTACAACTCCTGCAGAACACTGCGACCAGACTGGTATTGAACCTCCCTTCCAGTGCTCCATCAGCCCCTAGCCTGAAACACCTCCATTGGCTTCCCATAAGGAAACCTACTTGTTTTAAAATCCTCTGTCTATTACATAAAACTATGCATGGAAGAGGACCCAGCTATCTGACAAAAAAACTTAGCTGGTACAGGCCCACGAAGACACTCAGATCTAGCACTAAATCCTTACTTACCTCATTTAGAGTGTGCACCGCAAAAAATGGCGGGAGATCGTTTTCCTTCCTTACCCCCACTTTCTGGAACAAACTCCCATCCCATCTGCTCTCTATCACAGAGCACAACCAATTTTGCAGAGAATTAAAAACATGGTTGTTTGATAATTAGTACCTTTTCATCCCTTTCTCAGCAGGACCTGGAGGTGTGTGCTAGCGCCATGAGTCTCTCAGGTGATATGTGCGCTCAATAAATAAACCTGACTTGACTTGACTATTAGCAAAACAACATCTTGTGATCGATACAGCTTCTTTGTGAATAGCAGCTTCTGCTGTGAATTGGGGATTGAAATAATTCTTGCTCATTTAAAAGAGGGCGTTCCTCCTAGGAAACCACTAATGGCAACAACTTTTCAGACAAATGACATTGCACAGCCAATGATGAGATATGTACAACTTTTTGCACACACAGAGAAAGTTCAATCTTTGATGAGTGGAAGAAGAAGCAATTTGTGTTTGTTTACTGAGGTATAATTTATCAAAATGATGGTTTTTGTATCAGTAATTTTAGGGATCACCAAATTCCTAAGTAGCATTATAGTTCTGGCACATTTTTATCCATGATGACAATAGAATGTATCCGGGGCAAAGGTAGCAAGCCCTGCAGTCAATTGAACAGAAAAAGCTTCCCGAAACAGTTGACAAAAGTGTGTTTTGGAGTAAATATACGGGACGGTGGAGGACGGTGGACACGGTTTACTTTACTGAAACATTCTATCACAACAACCACCAAATATTGTACACCAAGTATTGTACATTTTTGCCTTCCTCCCTTTGTTCAAAATGGCTGGGGCCATAAAGCTGTACTAATAAATCTCCCTCCTTTACCTTCGACGCCCACAAGGCTCCCCAGCTTGACTCCTCCACACAAGACAAGACCACCAAAACAGAGATAAGACTCCCTCCTAACAAGTGAGAGCTGGGCTTGCACAAATAGAAACTGAAATAGCCCTTCCTTGGTCCTAAAGCAATAACAACTGACAGAGGACTATCAGATATATCCCCCCCTATTTGGCGGCCATATTTGACTATTATTTCACCTTCTTCGGCGGCCATCATGGACTAGTCACTCTCACTGCCCAGTGCACAGGTCATAAGAACTGACTATCTACATAGCTCTGCATCTAAGCACTGTAATTAAGTTCCTGCCTTGTATTGCAGTATTGGATCTTTTATTTTATTTTAGTTTATCTCTCTATTTTGTTTTCTACTCTAGTATACACATTTGTTGTACTTATACTTGTTATATTTACTTGTGGCAAGCTGCACATATCTCACCTCTATCCCCATCACCCACTGTCCGCTGCGGCAAGCTGCACTTATCTCACCTCTACCCCCTTCACTCTCTGTCCGCTACCGCATTTATTTATTTGTTGGGTTTTCGATGTAAGCTACCTCACGATATTGCACTGACTATTACTACCTCATACACCTCGCTCTGTCATGTAAACTGCACCCAGCCACTTTCTACGCCTAGACTACACTGCTGTTACATCGTAAATGCTAATATGTAACTTGGCTTCCACCTAATCGGTCCTACCTCTCATAGTTGGCTACACGGTGTAAACTGACTGCTTCCTCGTACATAGGATACATTTGGTAAGCTGCACCTACGCACTGTCTGTTCGGGGATCACACTGACTTCTACCTCTTATACTTCTGATCACTCACTGGTGTCCCCCACGGCCCTGTAACTAGCGGACGACAGCTTGTACTACCGTCCCATTTCCTACACCTATCGCCACAGCCTCTCTAAAATGGAGCTCAGCGGCAAGCACACTTTTAGAATTAACTACCCCCCCACTCCTCTCTCCAAAAATGCCACTAAGCGTTTTAAACACAACTTCTTGAGGTCGCACCCTGAAACACCCTTTGCCGACACCTACTTCTCACCGAGCAATGGAGCCCTGAATACCGATATCATCTTCCACACCGCACGCAGAGCCCAATGGAGAAAAACTTTCCTATCCCTACTCACAGTCTCCACCACCAGGAAAACACCTCATGGCCTAATTCTCACCATCACACCTTCCCACCTCTTCCCTGGCAGGTCTACCATTACTATCTACAATAACGGGATTGTCCTAATCCAATCCGCAGACAAGCACCTGGAATTACTAGACAACCTGCTCCCCAAGTTCAAAGAGCACCTCTCCAAGCTGCTGACCCCCACCCAGAACTCCGTCAGCACTATCTCCCCTGACGTCGCAGCCACCACCTACCACACCTCTACCCCCAGCACCCTAGTAAATGGCCCACCTGCTGTTAACGCCCCCCACTCCCCAAAGACAGTCACAATTATCTCCACTGCACATACTAGCAGCCCCTCTAACATGACCCTGCTTATCCCCACCCATACCCCCTCCATCCCTCTCCCCCCGGACAGAGCATCCCCCACCCACAACACACCACCATCTGAACAAGCCACCGCCCAATGTTTATCCTCCCAACCCCCCACCCACAACACACCACCATCTGAACAAGCCACCGCCCAAAGTTTATCCACCCCCCCATCCCAGCCCCCTCATGACAGACACCTCTCCCTCCCCATCTCCCTCCCCACTCCCAACCACGAATCTCTCACACCTGACACAACAACTCCCACCCACAACACGCCTACATCTGCACACACCATCACTCGGAGTTTATCCACCTATCCCCCCCATCCCCCCCACGGCAGACACCTCTCCCGTCCCTGCTCCCTCCCCACTCCCACTCACAACGCTACCCCCCTCCCAACAAACGATACAGAACATACCTCCTCCCTCACCTTAGCTTCCCCCTCTCTCCCACCTCCTATTCTCAGCCCTCACTACCCTCCTGTCTCCCCCACCGTCTTCAGCCTCCACTCACTCTTCTACTCACCGGCACCGTCTTCCACTGAAGTCACTACCTATGCTCCCCACCCACCGCCTGTCTCACCTACATCACCCACACCCCTCGCCCACAAACACGTTCACACTTTGAATACCATCCCACCCTTTAGCACCGCTAAACCCCTCAACAACGCCAGTATACCCCCCCCCCCCCGATACCCTGCCTGCCCCCCAGATCACCACTCAATCACTCACCAACGGCCCTCTCCACCAACACCTTCCCCAATGACCCCCCTGACCTGACTTTATCCACCCTCCAACAAGTCAAAGAGGAAATCTTACAAATCAAAAAAGAAGTCCACGCTATCAAAGACCTCCTCTCCTCACAGCCCAGTCTACCTCGCACCATCCCACTACCCTACAAACGACGCACCCTCCCTACATACCCTCGCCCCCGACGACACAAGCAATGGCCTACTATCCCCGTTCGCAATAACTCCCACCGCCCCCGTCGTGTTCTCAACCCCTTGTCGGACCGCGACCTATGCTCTCTCCTTCACTCTTATGGCCCAGGTCCGGTAAAAGACTTTTCCAACTCACACATCACCATACCCACAATTCTTACAAACACTCGGAGGCTCCCAACACTCAACAACAGAGGCTCCGTCCCTAACAACCTCAGAAAAGTTCACCTCACATTAGATAGCTCGACCACCCTACTCTCTCCCAAACTCAAATGCATCCTACTAAACTGCAGATCGGCCCAGAGACATTCCTCCGACATCGCGGATCTCGTCTCAGAAAGGGATCTGGACCTAGCCATTCTAACGGAAACGTGGCTCACTGAAGCCTCTACCCCGATTATGGACATACTAGTCCCCCCCAATTATCACATCATTAGGCTGGACAGGTCCCCTGGCAAGACGGGCGGGGGAATTGCATGCATCTTTAGGAGCAACCTCTCCGTTACTCAAGTCACCTCCCCTTCCCTTTCCTCCTGTGAACTCCTCTGCCTCGACATCACCAGTGAGGGCAAACAAGTCTGTGCTTTACATCTCATCTATCACCCGCCTGGTGACAATCTCATATTCTCCCAACAACTCATGGACATGATCACTTCCAATGCCGGTCGGCAGACCACTCAAGTCTACCTGGGGGACTTCAATCTCCACTGGAACGATCAGAAAGACACCGTGGTGAATAGTCTCAAATCGTTCCTCAATGCGCTTGACCTCAGCCAATTATGCGATAAACCAACACACGACAAAGGCGCGATTCTCGATCTCATCATTGCCAAAGAGAACGCTATTCAACTGGAGGCGATTCTACCCTGTGATTGGTCAGATCACCACATTATCACCTTCTTTATCAACGAAAAAGTTAAACCTAACCCTACTCAACCAATCAAATCCAAAATATGGAAAAGGGATCTGAAGAATCTTAACCCCTCAACCCTACCACCCCACATCGGCAACCTCCTCCTTCCCCCTTCAGGTGCCTCAGATGTTCAATCACTAACTGACCACTACCTTGACTCTATGAATACAATAGTCAATGAAGTCGCCCCTTTGCAACTGAAGAGAGTCTCCACCAAAATCTCTAACCCCTGGTATGATGACAGACTCAATGATGAGAGGCGTAATATGCGAATGGCAGAGCGCACCTGGAGATCGGACCCTTCAGCACTGCATCTCAAAAAGCTTAAGAACAAGAGAAATGTCTACTTTAGGAATATAAAGCGCACAAAGTCGGACTTCTTCAGCCGCCAGTTGGACCAAGCGAAGAACAGGCCAAGAAAACTGTTCGAGCTAATCCAGACCCAAACAAAGGCACAACCCACACAATCAAACAGCACAACAAATGGCACCCCACACTGTGAAGCCTTCTCTGCTTTCTTTAAACTAAAGACTGACAACATAAGATATGACCTCATCATGGATGTAAGCCGATACCCCAACCACACCAGAATGGCAGACACTCAACCTAAAAACAAGGCATCCTGGCAGTACTTCGATACCTATTCGGAAGAAGCAATACACAAACTGCTCTGCACCTTGAAGCCCTCTAATCACCTCACAGACCCTCTACCTGCTAATGCTGTAAAAGACTTTACCCCCTTGCTCCTCCCTCTCTGGACCAAGATCATCAACAGCTCTTTGCAGCAAGGCCACATTCCAGACTCCCTTAAGGTGGGGCAAGTCACGCCTATACTCAAGAAACCTACTGCTGATCCGTCTGACCTAAACAACTATCGGCCCATCACCAATATCCCCACCCTGGCCAAACTGCTGGAGAAATGTGTCCAACTCCAACTAACAAAACACATTGATCAATTTGACCTCCTCAACCCTCATCAATCAGGTTTCAGAGCGAAACATAGCACGGAAACAGCTATGACACACATAATTGATGACGCCCTCCAAATTCTGGATCGCAATGAGTCCTGCCTCCTCATCCTTCTTGACCTCTCGTCAGCATTTGACACGGTCAAACATGAGAACTTGCTGGAGCTGCTAAATACTCGAATGGGGCTATCGGGAACTGTTCTCAAGTGGTTTTCGTCCTTCCTTCACAATCGGTCTCAGAGGTTCAAGATCGACAATGTGCTATCTACACCTATGCCTGCAGATCTAGGTGTTCCACAAGGATCCACCCTCTCCCCTACACTGTTCAACCTCGTTATGGAACCGCTCGCCACCTTGCTTCAAGCATCCAATGTTCAATTCCATATGTACGCCGATGACACACAACTCTATCTAAAGTTACAATCCCCGGAAGATATCAAACATCTGAATTCCACGCTTATTAACAGCCAATCTTGGCTGGCCAATAATCACCTCAAACTAAACGCGCTGAAAACTGAGTTCCTACTCATCTCACCCCCGGCGAAAACGTCCTCCACCCAAACCTGGCTCAACAACCTAACAGCACTCAATGTCCAACCTACCATCGTGGACTCGGCGAAATCCCTAGGCATCACACTCGACGCCAAGCTCAACATGCAGCAGCACGTCAGCAAAGCCACTAAAGCAGCTAATTTCCAAATTAACACACTGAGGAAAATTAAACCCTTCCTCCCGGCCAAAGACTTCCAAACTGCTGTACAAGCTTTAGTCATCCCTCGAATTGACTACGGAATTGCGGCCCTCAGCGGTCTCCCGCTATCCACAACAGCACCCTTAAGAGCCTCCCTGAACGCTGCCGCGAGACTCATTACTGGCTCTAGAAAGCATTCGCACATATCCCCAGACTTAAAGTCTCTAAAATGGCTGCCTTTTGAAGCCAGAATACAGCTAAAAATTGCAGTTATGACACACGCGGCCGTGCACCACAAGGCACCCAACTACCTCGCTCAAAAGCTGTCTATATCAGGAGGCTCGAGAACCAATAGGAGCACAAAAAATCTACTCCTGAAACCTCGTAGATTCCGGAAAGCGAAAACTTACAAGCGCTCCTTCTCAGGAATGGCACCCAGGATCTGGAATGCGCTCCCGCCTGAAACCAGGCTGATCTCCTCCACGGCACTCTTCAAGAAAGAGGTGAAAACCATCCTTCTGGCCAATATCTCCTGATCGCCATAGATGTTGGTTCAGAGACTCCGCATTGTATCACTGCTCACCCTATCCCTTGGCACTACACTTTACCTGTAGAGTGGCACTACTACGCTACTCTCTTACTATCGACCAAGATATGATACACGTTGGTTTACTGATCCACCTGAACACCTCTGTATTGGGATCAATGACTTGTACTGTCCTATATTACTTCCCTACCTGATTGTATATGGATTGGTTTTATGTATGCTTTTTATTATCCATGTTATTACCATCTTATTGTTATTGTCACCGTGTTATTGTTGCTTTAACCATGTTATCACCATGTTATTGACTTTTATACTGTTCCCAGTATCTCTGTTGACTCCTACTGCCCCTACACTGTCTTTGTGAAGCGCTCTGATATCTGTAAGGATCCTGTTCGCGCTATATAAAACTTTGAATAAATAAATAAATAAATAAATACTGGGGTAGATTTTCAAACATTTTGCGCTGGGTTAGTGTCACAAAAGCTAGGCTAACCAGCACAATATTTATTTTTACCAATTTACTTCCCGGCCCAAAACTTGTTTTGCATTGGAAAGTACCCTACAGGTAACTCAAAGCAGCAGAAAGCATTGCTTTACATTACTTAGTGGAATTGCATAAATTTGTGTTAGCCAAAGAGATTGATTTACAGAAGTGGGTGAGAAAACGCAGAACGTCTCAGATGTGTGGAGGAACAGTGTGGAATAAATGACTCTCCTCTGAGTCAGAGCCACTCTTTTGGCCGAAGGAGAACAACATTTACTCAACAACCCATCATTTTAAATAATTAAATCCATGTACATTTCATTTTCACCTACTCTGGTTTAACAATGCAAAATGTGAGTCAAACCTGTCATTAATCTTTTCATTAGGGCAAAGAGTCATCCAGATGTGTTTCAGAATAGCATTTAAGTGTTCTTGTGTCATTCTTTGGCACCACTCCCTTTCCCTTGATTTCTGGGCAATGGCATCCTCACCCTTTTGTCTCTCCATTGGTGACACCATGGGACCGAGCTTTGCAGTGATGGTTTAGAGGGATCTGTTGTCTTTTTCCCTCTTGTCTTTGCATCTGTGTATGTATGTGGAATCTGTAAAGTGCAAACCTAGCCGAAGAGCAATGGAGCACTCTAAGGGATATTTCTTTTCATGGGATCACCAGCCCTCAATATTGGTGATGCAAGACTCAGCCAGCCAAACTCTCCCTGGAATCAAAAAAGCCTCATTTCTTGGCTTGTGATGTCCTGATCCTTAAATCAGTCACATCTCGACAAAATTAATAAAATGAACCTCTCTTATTAAAAATACCCAGAACATGAGGCAGATTTTGGGATACCTACATTATATATGGTACTTGGGATTCAATACCATAGGCCAATTTACAGAGGTTTCCACACTTTGATCTCCTCTGCTTCAGTAAAGAGAGGTTGTCAACTACTCTTGGTCCAGTAGCCTCCCAAAATCAGCTGTAAATTCCAGGGTGGCCTCTGCAAAAGTGTATCTGCTCACACTCCAGGTTGAGAGTCTAGTGAGGTCGTACTGATCTTGGGCCGATGCAGGCAGTTTAATTGTTCCCTGATATTTGACCCATGTAAGTGGAGGTGCTAGGGTCATTCTTCTGGGGTATTGTACCAGAACACTGTAACTGAAATATCATATTGTGTGACAGGAATAGTGTGTCCTACCTGTCATTTACAAAAACATCACACCACTGGAATTCATAATGGAAGAACTACACCCAAAGGTACAATATTGAAGTAAACAAAACTTAGGACACAATATTCGGTGAAACCACATTTTTGGTCATGATATTCTGACATACAACCATTTTGTGATTATGAAGATAGCTGTACCTGGGGGTATTGGGATTCTTTGGCCTGGGAGGTACCTACCATCTTGAGTCGTGTTTACTTTTTTACAATTTTGGCAATTAAAGAACAAAGCCCAAACTCAAGAAAGCAGCTGGTAAGTCAGAGCATATTACCCAAATTCAGGAAGCCCAGTATAAGAATTGGCTTGGTAGTTTGGTTTGCCCTGTTCCCATCATGCACTGGGACAGGAACAGACTAATTTGCATATAGCCAGGTTCTGAGCTGGGATGGTGCAGTGAGCTAAAAAACGGTGATGAATTTAAACCATGATCTATTGACTTGGTAAGAGTATTCTGCATCATTCAGAAACTCTGTCCATCACCACCCTCCTTTTCCAAAATCCAAATTCAGGAAGCGCCATTCGCCAACACTTCAAAGTGGTGATGGGGCGGATGGCAAGAGGCCAAAGATCCCACCACGATTCATCTCACAACATATTGAGCTGGCTAGTCTGAGCTCTTCCTTTCACACCCAGATCTTTCTTCAGCTGTGTTTTTAACAGTGCTCCTGCCTGAAGCTTCCCCTTTAAATCACCCATAACTGGTGTCTGTACATGAAGTGAGTGTATCACTGCATGCTGCTCCCCCTACAAAATGTAATCAGAGGCCCCTGCGACTGATATATGTCTCATATAGATCTAAGCTTTAGGGCCATGCCACGCCTCACTCCCACACCATCGGACAAGCGGGCGGGCAGCATGGTGGTCACACAGCGCTGCAGTTTAAAGGCTCATGATGAGACTTATAACTGCACCGCCGCAGAACTGCCAATGGAGGCTCCTGCACGGCATGGACTGACCAGTCTGTGGTGTGCAGGAACAGGAGTTCATCCACACAGGTGGGCACAACATGTGCCCCTCTGCATGCACCCCCATGCACAGGGGAAACAGGGCCCCTTTGTTTCCCTACCGCCAGCCTTTTCATGGCGGGCTCATTTGCACGAAAAGGTTGACGGTGGGGAAACTTGTAATATGCATTCTGTGCCTCAGCGGCACCACCATGCACATTGCTTCCCCATGCCGCCGCGCCACCGCCTGGCGGTTGCGGCAGTCCCAAAGTGCTCAGACCGCCCTACTCAGAATACGGTGGTCGCACCACTAGTGCGGCACTCCCTGACTGTCACCGCACCTCCACCATGAGTTCGGCACTCTGATGGACCACCAAACTGGTAATCAGGCCCTAAGTCTGAAAGAGCCCACAGGTGCTGCACGGCCTTACGGGTTGCCACTGTGTGCAGCCTAGTCAGTTGACTGCTCACCTAAGGCACACAATAGCACCCCTGTGCAATTTGGTCACAATGATGGAAAACATGCAGTATGAAAATGTGTGTATCATATTGCCGCCAACTGAACTCTTAAAAAAAATATATGCTACATTTTCCCTGGGGAAATATGGACGTGTAAAAAAAATTCAAAAGTGCCCTAACTTTTCACATTGTGTGTTTAGTTTGAAATTACTGAGCCACTCGTTTGCAATATTTTTGGAAAATGCACAGCGCTTGGACAAGCACCAGGAAATTGCCTCAATATCTTAAAAATGTTTAAGCCTACGAGATGTTTAAAGATAATCTTGCACAACGTCCTACCCAGCCACTCAGTCAAGACGCTAGTTTCCCCCAGGGCTGATATTCTGTTGCTGTAACACTGCATCCGGAAAACAAGGTCACCACCACCCTGTCTCAGATTCGGCACATCGGATTAAAGGATAATGTGGTAATATTGTCAGTTTCCCTCACTCAGAGGTTCGGATATCAGAATACTGCAATTTTGCCAGGTACAAAAGCTGTCCAAAAATGATCGTTGAAAATCTATTGGGAATTAGTAATTCCAGTACATTTGAAAATTATAATTCAGCCAAACTCCTTTACTCTTGGTTTTCATCATGATTTGGTCTCGTAGAACTTGTTCATAGTTGATAGTGTCAAAAGCACATGAACCCGCTAAAGCACGTAATGCCGAGACGTAGTTTTCAATAGACTCATCATCTTTCTGAGCTCGAGAGTAAAACTTGAATCTTTCCATTACTGTATTAATTTTCTTGCCAAAGCGTAAAGACAGTTGTTTTACAGCAATTTCAAATACATCAGTCTCTTCTGATCCTTCAATTGGAGGCAAGTTGGTAAATTCTTTTATTCCCTGTCCACCTAAACAATGCCTCAAAAGATCTAGGGCCCGATGTAGGTCGGTCGGTAACGGCCGAAAATCGGTATTTTCGGCCGTTACCGATCGGAATAGAGACAACGGGATGTAGGAGGCTGAAATCCGGCGAAATCGGCGATTTTACCGAATCGGAAAGTCACCGAGTCGGTAGAATCCCGAATCGGAAAAAAGTAGGAATCTGAAAAATCTCCGATTCGGTAGAATACCTAATCGGAGATTTTTCAGATTCCTACTTTTTTCCGAATCGGAATTCTACCGACTCGGTGATTTTCAGAATGGTGAACGCACCGATTCGGTATAAATACCGAATCGGTGATAATCCGAATCGTTGCGAAAAGCTGAAGAATGAGATGTAGGTAAGCACTGAAATACCGAATTTGCTTCAAATTCGGTATTTCAGAGTCGGAAATTACCATGGATTGGAATCAGGTGGTAACCAGGTGCAACCTATAAAAAAGGACCCAAAATGCAGTTCTACTTGCAACATGGCAGCTTTCTATGTCATTTCTATGACAGCAGGAAGGAGAGAGGGAATGGCTGAGACAGGAGCAGGTGTATAGACAGCGGATCACCCTGTGCATGCTGACAGATGCAGAGATCCAACAGAGGTACAGGCTGGACCCAGAGACCATCAGAGACCTCATTAGGGACCTCCAACCCCTGTTGCAGCACCCCACCCCAAGGGCACACGCAATCCCTGTGCAGGTGCAGGTGCTATGCTGCCTACACCTGCTGGCGTCTGGCAGCTATCAAAGTGTAGTTGCTGTGGCAGGAGGGGTGACCCAGAGCAGCCTGTCAAGGTTCTTCCACAAGTTCCTTGATGCCATGATTCAGAGGATGGACCACTACATTTCCTTCCCTTCCACCCATGCAGAACTGGCACAGACAAAAGCTGAATTCTATCAGATGGCAAGATTCCCCCACATCATTGGCTGCATAGATGGCACACACATTCCGATTTGCCCCCCTGCTGACACGGAATACGTATACCGCAATCGGAAGTCACGGCACACCATAAATGTGCAGGTGATATGCAATGCTAAGTGTGTCATCACTGACCTGGTTGCAAAGTTTCCGGGGAGTACCCACGACTCCTATATCTTCCAGAGTAGCGGAATTTATGCACGGCTGATGGCAGGGGATTTTGGTGAAGGATACCTCCTAGGTAAGACACAGTGTCAGACCCCCATAACCAAAATTGCAGTGTGAAGTACATGTATGCATGTGAGTAATGTTACCCCTTTTCCTTCTAGGCGACAGTGCATATGCCCTACGCTCGTTCATTCTCACCCCCTACCTCAATCCCTCAACACCCAGCCAAAGGAGGTACAACCGTGCCCACAAAAGCACGAGGAATGTAGTGGAAAGGACCTTTGGCATCTGGAAGAGCAGGTTCAGATGTCTGCACAAGAGCGGAGGTGCAAGGCAATATACCCCCATCACCTGCTGCAAGATTATTGCTGTCTGTGCAATGTTGCACAACCTTGCAGTCAGGAAAGGCACTGAGGTTGAGTTGTCCGACTACGAGGACCCTGATGATGACAATGCTGTGCCACTACCACAACCTGCTGGAGTCTCTGCACCAACTGACGGCAGATACAGGCGTCAGGAGATAACAGACAACTATTTCTGAGTGAGTACAGATGCACAAACAGGTCAATGTATGTTTTCAGAAATGAAATTTAATAATGTTGCATCAACGTTACTGCACTGATGTGCAACAAAAGAAAAGGTAAACAAGAAGTGGTGAAATGTCCATTGTCCGGGTTGCCTCACCCGCACTGCCAGTCTTATTTTTTGCTGCGCTTAGCAGCCCCACTAGGATGAGCCTCACCCCCTTCTGTATGCCCAGCAGCCTCAGCTGAGCGCCTGCTGCTCCGGCGCGGCTCTGACACTGCGCTGGCTGGGCTGCTGCGGCTGCTGCTGTCCCCAGCCTCGCCCAGGACGGGATTCACGACAGTGTTGGAGATCAGTAGTGTCTCCATGGCGGTGGTAATACGGCCCATGCCCCTAGTGACCTCTGACATGTTCTGTGTGAGGCTGGCCTCCATGTTTGCCCCACGTTGGCATAGCTGGGCGGTCGCAGCTGCAAGGCGGTTGAGTGACCTATTCTGTATACGTGCATCCCTGCGACGACATTGCTCATGGTCATCCATTCTGTTGCAGAGCTGGGTGATGGCAGTGGTCATTCGCCCAATAGATGTTGCAATCTCCTTGTTGCTATCTACAAATGTCTTGAAGCCCTGTGCCATTTCCCCCATCTGCAGGTTGTGCAGGCGCAACTGGCGATGGCAGGCCATGATGGATTTTGCCTGCATTCTCTGAATCGTCACCATACTGGTCTCCAGCCCTGCGAAGACGCTGCCTCCCTGTGCTTGTATTGGACTGCTGGTTGCACGTGGCCTCCGTGGATTTCTGATGCCCTGCTGTGTGTGCTGGGGTGACGCTGGTGTCACAGGGTCTTGTGCAGGAGCCTGACCCGCTGCTCCCTCCATGATGATTAATGGAGCAACAATTCTCCTCCTGGCAGGGGATGTGGCAGGTGCAGGGTGGCTCTGTGGTGGTGTGTTCTCCGGGGAGAATTGCAATGTGGGCGACTGAGACAGAGACAGTCGGGGGGAGTGTGGATGTGTGAGGGAATGTCCAGTGTCTTCCTCATTGGCCAGGGCACTGCTGTTGTCCCCCACCTGTGCTGCTACACTGGTGCTTGCCACCGCCACCGCACTGGCTGTTGGTGCTGGAGCTGGTGCTTGAGTTGGTGCTGCTCCCCCGCCTGATGGTGCCCCTAGGTATAAAGAAGCATTTGTCAACTGAGTGCTAATGTGTTCCAGTCACTACTATTAAAGCATTGCACATCTCATTACAAAAACGTAGATGCAGTATTACTGTTATTTTTCTTATGCTTCTGCAGTGGCATTTTTGGGTACTTTTGCTGACAACATTTAGCAAGATGCATTGCTCATGTCTGTTGCTAGCAGTACTGGCCTGGGGTTTGGCTGTGCATTGGGTCTATAGGGGAGGTGTCTGGTATGGTGTGTCAAGTTGCGCATGCTTCTTACCTGTAGCTGTAGCTCGGAATGAGCTATCCAGGTCCCCAATTCCCACGACACTCGCCCTCTCAATGGTGGTCGCCACTAGTTCCTCCAGCTCAGTGAGGGGTGGCGCCCGGTTTGTGCCTCCTCCGGTAAGTCCAGCCTGCTTGTGCAGGTCAGCCAGTTTTCTCTTTGTCACGCCACGGATATCGTAAAACCTCTTCTTGAGGTCGTCTTGGCTCCTGTGGGTGACACCAACAGCGTTGACTTTTTCCCCGATGTCTATCCACAGCTTCCTCTTGGTGCTCTCCGGAACAGTGAGGGACAGCCTTCCATAAAGCTGCCTGTGCACCCTCACCACCTCCTCCACCAACGTTTGCAGCTCCATGGTGCTGAATTTGGTCTTCCTCTTGCGCTCTGCCTTCTGGCTCTCAGTGCTGTTTGCCATGTCTCACAGGGATCCTGCTAACACTGCTGCTCACTGTGTTTGCTCAGCTCAGGCAGCTTTCCAGAAAGTTCTGATGAGTTGCACCTGCCTGGGTTGCCACTCCCTGTGGGGGAGGGTGCTTCCAGCTCATTGGCTGATGTCTTCAGTGTCAGTTAACCTGCTCGACGAATCGGCATTCTCCGAATCGGCATTCTCCGATTCGGTATTTTCCGATTCGGAATATACCGAATATGTTCGGTAAATACCGAATCGGTATGTATTATGCGTTCCTATTGGCCTTTTGGCCCATGGGGCGTATTGCTATTTCCGATTCGGCGATTACCGATTTTTATTTACCGATTCGGACGTGTCCGATCCGGGCTATACCGATTCGGTACTTGGCGAATCGGTACGTATCGACTCACGATATCGATTGCTACCGAATCGGTAATGTTCCGAATAATTTTAACTACATATCATTTTCCGATTTTGAAATACCGATTCGGTACGGATCGGTATTTTAAAATCGGTAAATGCGTTTTACCTACATCGGGCCCCTAGTTTCCTCTTTTGAGAACAACCATCTTCCTCCAATACCTCCACATATGCTAAAAACATTGGGTACCATAACTCCCATTCAATTTTTGGTTCACCTGCAACCGGTAAGAAATGTGGAGGGGCTAAAGTAGAGGACATTTTAAATAAATTGTATAATGTTGAGTAACAGGAATAAATGACTTAGAATAATCTTTTTTTTTTTATTTATAATTTCCTCAATAAGTTTTGTAAAAACAATAAATGTCTCGAATAAATTAATTTAAAAACAAGAAAAATTTCTTTTGAGATGAAAGTGTGCGAATCACTGAAGTTCGCAATAAAATATAAAGAAAGATGTGTGTGAAATGCTTTATAATGCTGAAAACGCCGATAAATCAACCCAAGATGGCCGCCTTGCGTGCGTGATGACGTCAATACCCCAGAAACCTCAGTGCGATCCAAAATGCATTGCGCGACAACATCAACAATAGCGCAACGTCAGCTTTGTATGACGAATAGAGTGCACAGGTCTCGTTCTGAAGAATCCAACGCTTGAGGAGAAATGACGGTTAGCTTTAATTAATATTTCCTTTAGTTTCTGTAATATAAATGTCAATAGGAGGAAATGCCTCACAGTAAAGCCACAATAACAGAGTTAATTTGACAGCGGAGTTAAGATGAAGCTGGGTATATGAAAAAAATGTTAAAAAAATTTATCTAGACGTATTCAGCCGCCGGTGCGATCACAACACAATGTAAGAATCAGCCGCGGGTGCAATCAGAAGCACAGTACATGAAAACGGCCTATGGTGCTTTCCCGCACAAAGATAGATTAAAAAAATACCTTGAAGCCAAGTGAACGCTGTCTTCTTTTTCTGTGATTTTAGAATTATCCCATCTTGTCGCCACATATTCATGAAGTAACTCGAAATAGAAGCGTGAGATGTTTCTTTAGGTTTATTCCAAGTACAGAAGAAAGACACCATGCTACAGTATCTTCACACCACTGGGTCCCAACCGCCCATCCATAGAATCCCCAACAAGAATGTGGAACATAGAATTCAAGCCCAACATAAACAAGTGAAAAAGAAACCCAATGAATACAACAGTAGGATTGCAACTGAACTCAGAAAAAGTGTCAATAAGGCCTTGCATTGTGATGCTCTGACCCTAAACTGAACTGTAGCGTAAGCTAACAAAGGGCCTGCACAGGACAAATCAATCAATCAATCAATCAGGGAATTGCCAAGCGCGCTACTCACGCGTGAAGGTCTCTTGGTACTGTGGAGGGGTGGGGTAAGCCGCTCCGTTCAGTCGAAGAGCCAGGTCTTTAGGGTCTTCCTGAAGATGTTCAGAGAGGAGGCGCACCTGATGTCGATCGTGAGCTGGTTCCAGGTCTTGGCCGCGATGTGGGAGAAGGCTCTTTCACCAGTTCTGGCTTTGCGGATGTGTGGCGTTTCGGCGGGGGTGAGGTCGGTGGATCAGCGGTTTCTCTTGGGTATTTGTTAGGAGATTCTCTTGATGGGGTATTGAGGTCAGATGTTGTGGAGGCATTTGTAGGCGTGGGTGAGCATCTTGAAGGTTGCCCTCTTCTCGACAGGGAAGCAGTGGAGGTCTCGCAGGCATTGGGTGATGTGTTCATGTCAAGGGATGTCGAGGACGAGGCTGGCTGCTGTGTTCTGTATGGTCTGGATATTGCGGAGCAGAGATTTGTTGATTCCGGCGTAGAGAGCGTTTCCGTAGTCCAGTCTGCTGGTTATGAGTGTGTGGGTGAGGATCTTTCTTGATTCGGGGGGGGCATTTGAAGGTCTTGCGAAGGATGCAGAGGGTGTTGAAGCAGGTGGAGTCAATGGCGTTGATCTGTCGGGTCATGGAGAGGGAGGAGTCGAGCACGATACTGAGGTGCGTGGTCCGTGGAGGTGGGGGCCCCTTCCGAGGACGGTGGGCCACCATGTGTTGTCCTTTGTGGTGGGAGAGGGTCCGAGGACGTGGACCTCTGTCTTCTCCAAGTTGAGCTTCAGGCAGCTGCTGCTCATCCAAGATAAGACATCCTTTATTCCTTCCTGGAAGCTGAGTCTGGTGGGGACGGGATCCTTGGTGAAGAAGAGGATGAGCTGGGTATCGACGGCATAGGAGAATATGTTGAGTCCGTGCTGTCTGACGATGGTGGCGAGGGGGGCCATGTAAATGTTGAAGAGTGTTGTGCTGAGTGCTGATCCTTGGGGTACTCCGCAGTTGATCTCTGTGGATTCGGAGAGGAAGGGTGGCAGTCTGATTCTTTGGGTTCTGCGGGTGAGGAAGGAGCAGAGCCATTTGAGGGCGGTGTCCTGTATTCCGGTATCGTGGAGTATGGCGATGAGTGTGCAGTGGGAGATGGCGACGAAGGCTGCGGAGAGGTCGAGTAGGATCAGGGCCACGGTGTGGCCTTGATCGAGGAGGGTGTGGGTGTCATCTGTGGTGGCAAGTAGAGCGGGCTCGTGTTGTGGTTGCTACAGAATCAGGATCTGCCATTTCCAAGACAGTCAAGACTTTTCCACCCCTCCTTCAATACAGCCCCTTTCCATTCTCCCTTAAGAGCAAACATAGAGCCAGGCCCCAGCATGTTCTGTTGCTAAAACAATCTGGACGGGCAACCTTTAAAATATTTTCAGCTGGTTCAGGGCAAACTGGGCCCCTCCCACCTCTGCGCCCCGGTGCCACTGCACTCATAGCTGTGCCAGAAGGGTGCAGAAGTGAAGGGTCTTTGCATTGCTTAATTTACACCAGCTGTGGCAGGTGGGTGGGGGGAAGGGGGTAGCACTCCACTCCATTTTGGGAACCAGGGCTTTTTTTCATCATCAGACTTTGAGACATATTAAGAGACATCGGTAGAATGGAGCACGAGGTGTAAGATAGGAAAATAGACAACGGGAGAAAGAAGAAGTGATATAGAACCCACTTGAGTGGCAAGAGATGCAGGGTGACGGAAAAAGAGATCTGAGATGGGCTCATAGCCAGGCAGGCTTGATAACCCTATTATCCAGCTGCGCTGGCCGCAAGATCCTAAGAAATCCATGAGGCCCCGGCAGCTATTTTGTTTCCAAGATAGCACTGCGATTTTTGGCCCTTGAACATGTTAGAGAACCCTGGATGCCATGACTGCATAGCCCGCGGTAGCCTGGGACATCTTAAGGATTTTGGAGGCCCTGGACTAAAGGTATTTTGGGGGCTCCTGCTCGGAACAGGTTTGAATTTATGAGCCAGTTTCCGCTCTTTCACGCCCACTTTGGCCAGGTAACTGACAGTGCAAAGGCGCACTAATCCAAATTCTAAATGTGTTTACATCCAATATTCAGGGATAGTGATGCGTGTTTTCAATACCGTAACACAGCAGCAGCTCAATAATATTACTGCAAATAATCTCTGTGGCACCCTCCCATTTCTCATATGTGAGGCCCTGTTTTGATTTAAAATAAACTTTTTTATGGCTGTTGCATGAAACTGCAAAATGTCTATAATAAACTCTCACACATCACCCACATTGAAAATAAATTAAAGGAAAATGGTATTTAAAACAAACAGTTTAAGAATTATTCAAGGTCATCAGATCAGGACTCACTGCAGAACAGAGCTGGCTCTATCAGGTGGCCCCCTGAAATGCAGGGGCCCTGGGCCAGAGCCCACTTAGCCCAGGCCTTAAGATGTCTCTGACGGTAACAGTGGATTCCACTCGCCTGCCTTTCATCTCTTTGGGTATTCCCACTTTTATAACCCAGGTTTTGATAGCTAATGTTGTGCACAACTGCAAGGGCCATGCTGTGTAACGCAGGGAGCAGCACACCATGGGGGTTTTCAGTAGGGGTGGGCGTAGTTCGCGAAGTAGCGCTACACATAGCTACGCGAAGTGCGCGTAGCACTACGCGAACTGCGTACGAGCATGTTCGCACTGTGCAAGGTGTCGTTTTCAATGATTGCACAGTGCGGACAAGCATCCGGCACTGTGAAATCATTGAAAACAGCATCTTGCATAGTGCGAGCTGTACTTTTCTGCCGCTTGAGTCGCCAACTTGACATTGAGGACCGCGAGCAAGCAAAAAATGACCGCTGCACTACGCTATGCATGTTCGCACTGTGCTACGTGCAGTTCGCATAGTGCGAAGTTGCGCAAACTTCGCAAACTACGCGAGCATAACGTAGTGCTTTGCCCAGGGTTAGTTATTAGTGGCATAACCAAACTTGGGACCCCCTCTACCCCCCCTACAAAGTACATGAAACAGACGCAGTCACGAGCTCTCAGGCCAGGGGTCGTAGAGGGCACCCGGAGACCTCGGGCTGTGGGGGATATTGTTACGCCGCCGAGGTTTATCTAACAAAGGTCGAGTGGTCGCTTGTGTGATGCATTGCTGCCCAACTTTGTGCTGCGCTTCCTGGCTTTTACAACGCGAAGTAAATCAGAATGAATCTTCACCTTGCTTTGAACCGTGCGAGTGCCCTCAAAAAACCTTAGTAATTCCCAAAATGTTTATTTTGAATGTAGATGCAACCTCAGATAATTAATGTCTTGAAAGATAATACGACGGATTAAGCCTTTTGACTGGCTCCACTGAACGTCCTTGGAGACAGTGCTTGGTGCAAACACCTTTTACACCTGTATAAGGAAGTAGCATAACTTGTGCTTTTGTAAAGCACACACTCCCTTCAAGCTTGAGCCACTTAGCACTGAAATACCAGAAGTGCATTGTTATCCGACTCAATGGTACTCATTAATCTAGAGTGGAATGATCAAGCTGGGATTCAAACCTGTGACCATGAGGTCAAACACTTATCCATTGAAGGATCAAATTAGTTTCTGAGCCATGTACCCAGACCTCCCAAGTGCTTGAAACCTCCTGTTAGGTGCAGGTGGTGCCACCGTTTAGCATCGCCGGCTATGACAAACCAGGCGGTGGCGGCCTGCAGAACTGGTCTGGGTTGGGCTACATCACTGCATCATCTAACACAGGGTGTCTCCTCCAAGCATTCTGGAGCATGGAGCTCCTATAAAAAAGCATCCTTTCCTGGTCAAACGCCATCCCTGGGGTATACCTTTTCTGCTGCTCTTCTGGTGCACTGGGTAAGCCTTCGCTCTTATTTTAGTTTTAATTTATTTATCATTTATTCCATTGACATTTTATATGGCTGTCGGTCAGCCCAGCTATTGATTCAAATTGTGTAAAAGTGTGATGTTCTTGGAAGGAGAAAGAAGGGTAAACAGCTGTGACACCATCAAAGTGACACAAGGAAGATGGAGTTTGGGTAGCAAAAGAGGAGTAAGTGAAGAAACTGTCAGAACAGGAACGTGGTCAATCTTTCAAAAGAAATGTTAGCACTTGACACTTTCAGAATGAGGACTGGGAAGCCTTCAGGGGCTGAACTAAATGTCCTACATACAAGGTGCACAGGAGTATCTGATCCAGCATTACTGTGTAAGGCAATTACAACTTTTCAGGCCAAAAATAGGGTATAACGTGTGGGTCTAAGAATAACTGGGCCCTGTTCTGCATGTTTACCAGAATTTCGGACTTAGTGAAAAGCATGAATAATTACAGAATGTGAGTTTATACCAGTAGAAAAACTTGTTTGTAGAATACCACTCTAGGCAACTTGCAATATGTCTCTAAATTTCAGCGTCATACAGAGCGGTTCGCATTCTGGCCAGAGTTTGTAGATTAGCCGGGAATATGTTTCTTCCTTGCATAGGAAGGCAGTTTTTCACTTTTCAGATTGAACAGTTGAATGTATTGAATTAGGGTGCAACATTTTAGTTTAGGAGGGCAAAGTCCATGCCAGATTTTCAAGTCATTCATGTTGAGTCAGCCATATTATCAACAATGACAAAAATATTTTAGAAAATTGCTTAATGATTTTTTGAAGATCTTTTGAAGAGCTGTAAATGAGAGGTAATAGTATTCCCTAATGAAAAAAGATACTCAATTCAATCCCCTCACCTCGGAAGCATGGGCATCTGAGTCTGTCTTTTGTAAATTCAAATTAATGACCTCCAGAAGACCCATTTTGGTCACTGTGCCATCCTCACAGGTACATAGGATTCATGTATCTTTAATAAATTTAAATGCAACAGATTTCCATAGTCAAGGGGGACTCTAACATAGATCCCATTCTTCGGGGCTTACAATGAACATATCTGGGCTCAATAGTTTTAAGACAAGGATGCAGAAACGTTCAACTTTAGACTGGCATGGCTCAGGTCATTTAACAGAGAGCACTGGCAACAACAGAAGAAGAGAGGTGAGGCATTAATAATGTCCCATCAATTCCTTCAGATAAAGAACTTGGTTGGCATTTCCTCTTTACCTAGCAATGGCAGTACCACTCACTGTCCCATTGGTGCCATTTGCTTCCCATTATATGGCTGGAGGTAGTGAATGGTTTGCCAGTTTGTACTAAAAAGCACCTCTAGCAATGATAAGCTGAATTGCTCTTCATGAAATGTCACGAAAATTGCATGGATTTATTTGAAATGTTTTGAAATTCACTTACCAGCCTCTTACTTGAAAACTGAACTCGAGTACACAGGACATTGTAGGCCTAAGAAAATCTTGTAAAAGTTGCATAATCTGGAATAACTAAGGGGCATATTATCAACAACTAGCGATATTTATCGCTAAATAAGCTTAGCGAACATTTTTCAATCACCGTGCATCGCCGGATTTATCGCAGAGATAACATGCTATTAGCAACGTTTATCTCAAATGCGATAAAATATCCGGCGATAGTGGCTTAATGCGTGAATATCGCTGAAAATCCAGCGATATTCAGGCAGTAACGCCAATAAGGTCTTAATCTGAATATCCACCTCCCATTGGATATACAGGTTAAGAAGTGGTCTGAGCAGGCGTTAGTTTTCAGCGATATTCGCGCTTAGTGTGAATTTTTTCATCGATACGCCTGCGTTGATAATAGGCGATAGTGATGTTAGCGACTGCTTTCAGTCGCTAACAGGTTGGGTACGCCCACTTTGCATGTCATTAGCGATAAATATCGCTGACATGCAAAGCGAGCCCCAAACCGCTCGCTATCACCTAAAAGCTGCCGCTAACTGATGTTAGCGACAGCTTGCTAATAGGGCGATGAAAGTATTGCCACTTTGCAGCCGAAAACGGCCGCAAAAGCGGCGATAATTTCATATCGTCTGCCTTGCTAATATGCCCCTTATTGCACAAGATTTAGTGGGTGTAATAAAACAAATTTGCATACAGATATGCTCAACTCACTTTCAAACAGACACAGCATCATTTAATTGGACTGATAAAGGCATGACGGGTCACATTCACAAATATTTTCTCAGGAGCAAAGTAGGATATGCCAATTAGCAGAATATAAAAAAGTTCTTAGTATGGTGTGATCAATTCTTTGCATGAATGTGTCAGAGTGCTTTACAGTGCTTCAGTTTCTACATGAAATGAGGCGGGTGGCGATTATGGCAACCTATATCAGAGCATCGGAAGAAAGGCTACAATTGCAGGTTGATGATAACATTTAGGAAAAGATGGACAGTCATGTAGCCACCATTACAATTTCTAGATATGTTATGTGAAGAGCCTCAAATTCAAGTACTTTTACAGAGTACATAAATCAGTGCTTGTAGATGATGAGAATGAGTGGGTTATGGAATTACATGACCATAGGGGCAGCGTGGAAGAAATACAACAGGCATTTGCATCTGTTGGGTGTTTGTAGGAGGAATTATGGCTCATGTGGGTTCTTTTAAGGATCAAGCTTGTTATCCTTTTGAATTTCCTTGAGAGAGGCTTGAGATTGTCAGATCTTTTATTCTTGATGTCTAACAGGGAGTTGTCAAGCATACTCCTTGAAGGAAATTCCTTTCTTCAGAAGAACATCGGGCAGTGGTGCCACAACAATGTACAGGAATTTATAAAGCGCAAATCACCAAGCGGTTTCTAAGTGCTTGCTTAGGGAACCCGTCCTGGTATTCCCCTGTGAGATAACCCCGGCAGGGTATCCGCAAGGTGAAATCCAGGCATCCCGCCGCAAGGGGCCGTTGTGGAGATTAAGCAAGCTATTGCCCAGAGTCGCAGAGTGTGAACCCGTGAATCGAGTAGGCTCCGTAGCGAGAATTATCGAGTCCGTGGACATTGAGCCCAAGACCCCGCCGAGCCGGGAATTGAACCCTGGTCCCGGGCTGACCTCTGCTTCCAGGTCTGCCTCCTCTAACCAGTGAGCCACACTTCTCCACTATGGAGGGAACATGATGGAGTCTTTAGAGATTACAAGAATGTATTTGGTAGGGTTGGGGAGAGAGTTACAATTGAACACATTGTGGCCTATTTGCCAAATAGTACCGAACAAGTAAAAAACTGCATCACCAGTACTTATTTTTCCTCCTGAGGACAATGTCATGATCTCCAGTGTCCAAGGCCTCTGATAGGAGGAGGCAGGAACTGTCTTTGTCGAAGATGCCCAGGGCGATCGTTTTAAGGAGAGAGTTTCACTGCTGCATTCAAAGTGGAAACCATATTGTGAGGTTGCTAGGACATGGTTTTACTCAGGGCTTTAAGTGTGCCGGGTCTTGCAAAGCCGGTGCCGAAACGAGTCTCTATCAGGCTCAACATTTTTGTCCTCACCCTCGGGGTGAAAACAAGATCTTAACTCTGCAGCAGCACCACCCTTCACTGCCTTTGATGTGACTTCAAAGAAACTCGTTATAGTTCTTTCACAGTCTCACCATTTCAGAATGGAAGCATTTTCAATATTCTATACAACAAAGCCATAGTTGTTGCTCATGTATCTTATGCAACTAACAGCCATTGACAAAGCCAATAGCCCTAGCTTGTTGTAGGAAATCTTACTTATTGTATTATATTTCTGGATTCAATCACAGAAGCAGCAAATACCAGTCAGGCAGCGCACTGTGCTAAGCACAGATTTGTAGCATATGCGTTTAAGCCACGCCCTTAACTCCATCGCCCCTATGAGAGACCCCCCCAATTTTTTTCATCCCACTTGAAGCCCTGGTTTTACTAATGTACAGGGCTAGTTCTTCCATGCATCTCTCGAGAGTTTTAGGAGTGGACATATGCCTAGAGAGACAGGACAGAGCCTGACTTCAGGGAGGAGATAATGGAAGGGAGGGAACATTAGCAGGCGCCTTCCACCATATTCAACTTCATTTGCAGCGGAGTAAACATGTTAATGCCAGGAGCTTCTTTGAAATGCACATCTGCAGGTGAGATGCAGTATGAGATATTTTGGGGGGTACATGATGGGTCTTGCAGTGCTGCTGCCTGCGATGCAATTTTATTGTGTGCTGCACATCCTGCACTATTGTTTCTTACTGTCTTCAATGATGATGAGGAGACATTCAAGGATGTGGTCTTAACATTTTTTAAATGTAGGGAGGCTTTCAAGAAAGCTGTGATGTACCATTTTCGTTTACAGTGAATCTGTACTGCTGCTGTCTAGCTGTACCAGTGCTTAATTTGAGCCGGTGCTCAGCACCAGCAGTTAATTGTCAACACCGTCACTTATAACAGACTGCCACATGGTGGCACTGTTTGAAGCGCACAACAATAGTTCTTTATTAAATCATTACACTTTAAAAATGACTAATACCTGAAAGGCCAAGCCATTATTATAGCTTTGGGGGCTCTGAATAGTCTGAACCGTCACACTTAGAGGAATGTGATGCTTGGTAGTTGTGTTGGTACTGTCATTGACAGCCCTGGCAGGGGCATTGGGTGTTGCGATCTGGCACTTATTTTGTTTACAAATTAAGCATTGCACTGTACCTGTTGGCAGTGCGACTCCTGCTTTGTATATTATCAATCTTATGCCACTGCTCCTGCTGTCCACACCCACTGCCTAGCTGTTGTTTCTGCCATCTATTGCCCTGGCCTCTTTCCATCTCACAGGGGTTACACTCCTTGTCATCAGATATTGACCCACAGAATTTGAAAACAATCCTGGCATCTGAAATATCTGCTGGGTGTGCCGCTCTCCATGCATGGGAGTTCCCTCCTGGTGTGGCAACACATGCAACCATTGCCAAGTTCTTATTGCTCACTAATGGAGGAAGGGGTGGAGTCCAACTTTAGACTCTTCAAGAAATCCGGGATTACCAGCAGTGGCGGCCAGGGCTACCCTACTCTCAGCTGCAGTGGACCTCTGTGTAGGAACAAGACCCTGCTGCGCGAAGGGCTCACATTAAGCATACATGTTGTCTCAACTGAGATTTCTATTTCACAAAGCACTCTTCAATGGGGAAACGTCCATGATGTGCATGAAAGGCCCCAAAGTATAACTTTAAGGCTCTCATTACGAGTGTCCCATAATCATTTCTGTTCTTTCTCCACTTCAAAAGTACAAATACTGGGGTCCAGATAATTCCAGAGGCAGGAATATGTCAGGATTTATGAGATTTTTGGTGAATAATATGCAGTAATCGGATTTACCAGGCTGAATTCTACACTCTTTTGTCAGCTGTGGTTGCAAAATGAATAAACATAACTCCAACAGGGCCGTAAACCCACTAGGAATTATAAAGCCACTCGCAGCGAGGACCCGCAGTGGTGTGAGAAGCTGCAATGGTATTCCATCCAAGGTGTAAATTATTTTTTATAAATTCTCAATCTTCAGAAATAAAAAGGAAGGATGCAATGTTTAGTAACAAAACATGTGCTGGAATAAAAATCCTTTAATTAAAGATTTTTTGCAGAATCTCCTTCACTCAATCTAATATGCATAGAAATTCTTTAAATCAAACTTTTTTGCAAGGATCGTAATATGCAGGTAGAGTTTACAACAGTGACATACTTTGCAACATCAGAGGTGCAAAGTTTCTCACCTTTGCAAAACTCTGCAAAACTGGATAAGGCAAATTATAATCTTTGACATCAGAAAGTATAGACGGATGGCAGGAGCAAACTCAATCTTGAAAATTCACTAGCTATAGTTTTTTGCAGAAATGTAAAAGTTGCACGTGAATTATTGTGATCATATTTGTCTATTATTGTTCAGAATACAAAATGATGGATGGAAAGGTAAAGAAAATCCCACACGCTGGTCAGGAACCGGCAAATGTTTATAGAAATTTTAAAATAAACTATATCATTTGTATTTCATTGACAATTTGAGTACTGGAAAAATCTACTAGATGAAAGTGGATCTTGGAGGAGCAAACTAATGTTATTTTAATAATGCATCAAGTGTTGATCAAGTTCTACTCAAAAGAAAATCTGAAAATCTCTCATTATTTTTTAAGAAATAAAATTAAAATAATAAAGTAGCTGGATTCTCTGGGAAACAAGATGTTGTAGAAAGACAGTCCTGTGTGTGTGGGTGCGGGTTCAGTTCAGAAAGAATGACAGTGCCAGTTTGTGAAGGCAATGATGGGTTGTAATGAGTTATCGTGGAGTTATTAGCATAAAGTTTAGATGTTTTAACATATCGACTTTACATTAATTAATAAAAGTGAGTCTTGGGAATATAAGATATTTTGAACTGGAACCTGTGGTTTATATTTCCAGACTTAAAGGTCCTTTAAATCAGCTCAGATTCATCAATTCAGGCTCAGGTCTGGATACAGTACACTGAGTTTAAGACTCAGAAAGAACCCAGTATGTTTGTCGGTCACCTAATGACTTCAGCGGGTCGGCCACACCGCACACCCTTGACAGCCTCCTCTGAGGCGAAGGACACAAATTGGAAACAAATCAAAGTAAAGATGGATTTTAGTAGCCATTTTACTTTCTGTTCTTGGCTGCCTTCATGCTCTAGCCCCATGGGATCTAATCGCAGCTCCCAAGGGGTCCAATCTACAGAATCGAAGGTGTCGTAGAGGATGCAATGGAGCCATTAAATAGAAGGTACCCCAGCAGAGGGAATGTGGGTGGAAACTGATGTCACATTTAAGTGTTTGTGGCAAACAAGCAACTCCGCCCGTGTTGGCAAAGTAGCTAAGTAGGGGCTAAGGCAGGCCAGTGGCACCCGCAGCCACCAGAGATAATGCTAATTCACACCCATTGCTTGGGTGCACTCAGATGGAACATGTGAACCATTCCAAGATAGAATCAAGCACCCTAGGACAAAGGTCCAGTTAGAATACTAATTCTGATTTTTTTTTTTGCCTTCAGACCAATTGGTTCTTGTCGGCAAGCCCCATCAACTAACATTGTGTCCTCGAATTGTTTCACGTCCCTCTGTCCCGGAATGTCCTCTTACTTCTGTTTTATTATCATTCTCTTGGCCATTCATTGATGTTTTTAATTGCTGTATTTCTTTGCAAGGTAATCGTTTTATCGCGGTCAGCTGAATGGCTTACATCCACCATCTTTGAAATCGATTCATTGAGGTAGTCAGATTTGGTGCTCAGTGAGGCAGCAGCGTACGCCTTCCTCAGGGGTCGATTAAGAATGTAAGCTTTTGAGATGGTGAATGCTTTCCAGGACATCCTCAGCTGGTCATCATGTCTTCTGTTGCTATTCTCATTTGGAAAATGGAGGCATTGTGAATAGTTTCTGATTATAACAATTTCTGTAAGTATATGCTGCGCCAAATCAGTTTCAAACTCCCTCTGAACACAAAAAAAGACACTCAGTATTGCCAATCATGAGCTGGTAAAATGTTATCTATATCATTTTAAGGAAAATATAAGCACCTTCTGAGACATCTCTGCAGTTGCCCCTCACTGTCCCTGTTTGTCAGGAAGAAAACGGGTGTGTTAGCATACAGGCCAATTTTATATTGACTGGAGCTGCTACTGATCATCATGATCCACCAGTGGCCCTCCTTGTTCAGATGCTACCATGGTCTCGGGACCCACCTTCCTTTAAGACACTGATCATACACTCAGTCTCCTCTGAGTGTGCGCTGTTTGTACTAAGTTCCCATAGGCAGTCTCTTGTAACTTTATCTACACATGTTGCTTGTTTGCAGCACATGGGTTGCTTGTTTGCAGCAATCGCTCACTTATATGTGACGTCAGCTTGACTCCATCTTCACTCTGGATTGCACACATCTGAGCTTTTCCATCCACTTCCCTTCTCCTTGGTAACCTTCCATTTAATTGCTCCCTTGGATCCTCTACAACGCCTCCGAAGCCGAAGATGACCTGTGAAACAAGGAGAAAAGGTGCAATGCCAAAGCTGTATCTTTTCTGTATGCGAAGATGCGTGCATTGAGCCGAGAGGGGATCTGCATGCCTGAGCTGTCTCTGTTCTTTGTCTAGGGAGCGCCTGCATTGGTGCTGCTTCTGCTGCAAGTATTTTGTGGTAGAAAAGCACCAACGACACTGAATGCGATGCATCTAAGTGGGCGCTTGCACTGCTTCCGGTGTTAGTAGCAAGTTAGCAAGTTTGTAGACTTATATATCACAGCTTATCACCCACGAGGGTGTTCATGTGCAGTCCATGGGCACGGGAAGATTAAGTGATTTGCCCAGTGTGTCGATGCTTGAATTGCTGTCGCAGTAAATGCACTCCGCATCAGGGAAGAAGCTTGCACTGTTGCTGGTGTGTGTTTGCACTGTGTGTGTGGATTTCTTGAATTGCTGGTGCAGTAGATACACTGCCCATCGATGAAGAAGCTTGCACTGCTGCTGGTGAGTGTATGTTTGCACTGAACATGTGGATGCTTGAATTGCTTGTGCCATAGGAGCACTGTGCATCAAGGAAGAAGCTTGCACTGTTGCTGGTGTGTGTTTGCACTGTGTGTGTGGATGTCTTGAATTGCTGGTGCAGTAGATACACTGCCCATCGATGAAGAAGCTTGCACTGCTGCTGGTGAGTGTATGTTTGCACTGAACATGTGGATGCTTGAATTGCTTGTGCCATAGAAGCACTGTGCATCAGGGAAGAAGCTTGCACTGTTGCTGGTGTGTGTTTGCACTGTGTGTGTGGATTTCTTGAATTGCTGGTGCAGTAGATACACTGCCCATCGATGAAGAAGCTTGCACTGCTGCTGGTGAGTGTATGTTTGCACTGAACATGTGGATGCTTGAATTGCTTGTGCCATAGAAGCACTGTGCATCAAGGAAGAAGCTTGCACTGCTGTTTTGTGTGTGGTTGGACTGTGTGTGTGTGGATGCTTGAATTGCAGTGGCAGTAAATGCACCGCGCTTCAAGGAAGAAGCTTGCACTGCTGCTGGTGTGTGTGGGTAGTTGTACTGTGTGTGTGTGGTTGGACTGTGTGTGGATGCTTGAATTGCTTCGGCAGTAGAAGCACTGCGTGTGTGTGTGGATGCTTTAATTGCGGTTGCAGTAAATGCACTGTGCATCAAGGAAGAAGCTTGCACTGCTGCTGTTGTGTGTGTCATTGGACTGTGTGCGTGTGGATGCTTGAATTACGGTTGCAGTAAATGCACCGCCCATTAAGGAAGAAGCCTGCACTGCTGCTGGTGTGTGTGTGTTTGCCACAGTGTGTGGATGCTTGAATTGCGGGTACAGTAAATGCACTGCGCATCAAGGAAGAAGCTCACATTTCTGCCGGTGTGTGTGTGTTTGCACTGTGTGTGTGTGTGTATGTTTGAATTGCTGATTCAGTAGATGCATTGCACATCAAGAAAGAAGCATGCACTTCTGCTGGTGTGTATGTGGTTAGACTGTGTGTGTGTGTGGATGCTTGAATTGTGGTTGCAGTAAATGCACTGCGCATGAAGGAAGAAGTTTGCATGGATGCTGGTGTGTGTGTGTTTGCCCTGTGTGTGGATGCTTGAATTGCTGGTGCAGTAGAGGATTGAATTGTGGTTGCAGTAAATGCACTGCGCATCAAGAAAGAGGCTTTCATGGCTACCGGTGTGTGGTTTTGCACTGTGTGTGTGTATACTTGAATTGTGGTTGCAGTAAATGCACTGCGCATCAAGGCAGAAGCTTGCACTGCTGCTGGTGTGTGTGTGCGGTTGGACTGTGTGTGTGTGGATGCTTGAATTGCAGTTGCAGTAAATGCACCGCACATGAAGGAAGAAGCTTGCACTGCTGCTGGTGTGTGTGTGTGGTTGGACTGTGTGTGTGTGGTTGGACTGTGCGTGTGGATGCTTGAAATGCTGGTGCAGTAGATGCTTGAATTGTGGTTGCAGTAAATGCACTGCGCATCAAGGAAGAAGCTTGCACTGCTGCTGTTGTGTGGTTTTGCACTGTGTGTGTGTATACTTGAATTGTGGTTGCAGTAAATGCACTGCGCATCAAGGCAGAAGCTTGCACTGCTGCTGGTGTGTGTGTGCGGTTGGACTGTGTGTGTGTGATTGGACTGTGTGTGGATGCTTGAATTGCAGTTGCAGTAAATGCAGTTTTTGCATATTCTGGGTTTCAGGGAACTTTTCTCTACCGTGTTGGTGCTTTCCATCTATTCCCCTTGCAAAGCCTGAAGCAATTTCTGGGACCATTTACATAGAGCGTCATCCACCTGTTAATGTTGTGAAGCACACCGATTTCTCGATTTCCACTAGGAGGTGAACAAACACTGAATCCAACAGGAGGTGAACAAACACTGAATCGATACAAATACCGACGTGCAGCTTGTTTCAAGCAGAGTCCGAATAGTGCACCAATCAGATATGAGGGGCGGCGCCTGGGGCAGGGCCCAGTAGAAGCAGCATGAAAGGGGAGAAACAGGGGCGTAGCTTGGTCAGTAAGATTGGAGGGGTCTGAGCTTCAGTTTTTCCGACAATCAAGCTGGAATGTAATGTTTAAATACATTATAGGACAAGCGGGGTACATAAGAGTGGCCTAAGGGGCAGTTGAAAGTGAGAGGAATGCTAATTGGTAGGAGTACTAAGTGAGAAAACACAATATTTTCTAAAATAGCCAATATTTTTGAGGAGTTTCAAACAGAGAGGTAGAGAGTGTGTGTTTTTCTGTGTATATGTAAACATTTCTGCTGAAATCCAACAGACATCTGACAATACCAGACTGAAAGCACAGGTACCCAACTATTTATCAGAAAATGCATTTATGAGGGGGGTGTAACATCCCCAACACTCCACCGGAAGCTATACCCCTGGGGAAAAAAGCAACTTCTCAAGTAATCTCTGTGAGGAGGGGCTTCTGCAAGTCGGAACAGAATTAATTTTCAAGCACTACCACTTAATTAATTTGAATTCATGACTGGATCGATTTTGCAGTAGATAGTAGTACATTTTGAATAAAATAATTTCCGCTGCTGACCAGCATGTATAATTTAAGAAACACATATAATTTAAAAAAAAATGTATTGACACTGCTACCATGAAAAGTGGACAGTGACTGCCTCACCACCACAAGGGAGAGCCACTGGCTCACCTGACATTTCTGATTTTGACCAGGATAAACCAGAGGATCATTAATATTACCCTTATGTCCCCCTTACGAACCATTCAGCAATGTAGGACCAGCTGGCCGGGCTGTCGTTCAAATTTTTCAGATTTGGATTTAGATTCCGAAGTCCTGTTAAATAAGAGTGCTAAATTTGCATCACAGCAGGCAAGTAACATATCTAGTCGGGTAGAGAGGTGGAAATTCATGTTATTTACTTTTGCCTAAATGAAATGTTTGGAAAATTAAGCAAAATGTAACAAAATGGCTATCCAGCAGTTCTTGTTGTTTATTTGTGCCAAAGGCATCGTCGTGTCCATTTTGGATGCAAAAATGCTTTTGGCGCCCAAAAATAGTACAAAAACACAAATGCGATTAACCGGAACCAGTCAAATTCTGTTTGTTCGCTTCGTTCCCGTACTCTTGTAGAAGGATTCTTACCCCAATGTTTTTTAACTAAGCAATCAGGATTAATGGCATAATTACAGGAGTTTTGAGTATCAAACCTAACAAGAAAGGAAGGAAATTAAACGCGATTACAATGGTGTAACAACATTTTTACCTGGGTCCAGCTTTTTATTGTATTCCAAAACTTGCGATCTAGTTTCCATTATAAATGCTGGGCTACAATTACTAGAACGCAAAGATAAAACAACAATGAACAAGCTACGCAAATTTGAAGTCAAACAACTCCAGGTTAGCCAAACTCTGCATAAATGTTCCGTGTAGTGGATGCAGTGGTATTTTCATACTGCTGAATGCATCTTTAGGAAACTATAAGAACTATGTAAAGGCAAGGGCTGAATGACGGGGGCAGAACTGGCAGTTGCAATTGGGAGAACTGGCAGTGGGTGGTGCAGCAGCCAGCACCCTGGCACTGCCACTCAAGTGGGGCACTCTCCTCACAGGAGGGTTCTACCCGCGAGAGGAAGAGTTCACTTTGTGGCTAAAGAGAATAGTTTTTCATAAGTAAAAAACACTTAGACTATGTATCGATTTTCGGGTTTCAAGCATGACTTTGCACTGAATGGGGGTTTCATTCCTTTTCACAGTACCAATCAAACTGAGACAAGATGCCGTCGCTGATCCACTCCGTCAATGAAATGATCATGGTCTTCCTCAAATACTCGGAGAAGGCATGTGACAAAGACAAGCTCAGCAAGGACGAGCTCAGTTCCCTCATACAGAATGAATTTGCTGATGTCATTAAGGTAACTTGGAGTAGTAAATCTGAAAATGTAATTGTTGTTGTTTTCGCTTTTACGCATTCTCATATTTAGAGATGAGGACCTGAAGCACAGGGTGTTCAAGTGAGGTGTTAAGGATCACACAACCAAGGGAATGCCAGGACAAGAGTTTTTTGGGCTCTACAGTGAGCATCTTACTCTCTCTCCCAGTGTTTGGCTCCTGTCCATAGGCGTGTGTTGCAATGAAGGCTGTCCATGCAAACATTACTCTAATCTTAGATGGTGTCTCATGCAAAACCCTCAGGAGCTCTAGATGCTATGAGGTCAGCCTTCTAATGAGGCACCACAACCGACACCACGTGGACACCACAAGCACGGAACATCACCAACACCAGAATTCCAAATAATTCTCACACAGATAGGAGGCACTCTCACAACTCAAAGAGACTTACGATAGTAAGTCAAAGCACGCTGTCTAAATTGTAAAGCATTTTTACCAGAAACATACATCAGCAGGGTAAAACAACATCAATTGAGATTAAAAAAAAAACAATTGCAAGATTAAAGTCCAAGATCATATCCATGCATGTTAGTCAACTTAATCTATTAGTTATTTTTCAAAGCTTCTAAAACTATTTTCAATTGAATACTTTTCCTAACATTTGTTAAGTCTTCTATGTTACTGCAGACTGTATATTTTTCTTTAACCATAGTATCCATCAAAAGTTTCACTACTCATTTGTCCCTGCTCATCCACAGGATTCCACCACTTCCTGTCGACAATGCTTTTGAGGCCTTCATCCAAAGATCTTCTAGCTATGGTTTCTTCCATTCAGTATTTAAACTTTTCCCTGACTCTTAGATGCTGATAAGTGTACAGTCAGTCTATAGTCTCTTAGTCCTCTGTGTATCTGCCATCCCTGCCCTGTCTCTCTACCATCCTGAGGTCATTCAATCATAGCCTCTTCTACAAATTCGGCTTCCAAAGCCTCCCATATTTTATCAGTATTTTCATCCCCACCTAAGTATTTTCTCCCTCCTTAAGTCTCACATCTTTCTAGTGTGATTCCACCCTCCCTAAATCGGTTTTCTTTCCTCAGGTTGCCTGCCTTCTCTAAGTCTTGTATCTCTTCCCCGTCTCTGAACCCTCCATTCATATTCTATCTGTACTCAGCTCTTCTCCTTCCCTAAGAGTCACATCTCTCCAAGTCTATATTCTTTACTAAAGTCTCCTGTCTCTCAACCCCCCCAAATCTCACATTTCTCCCAAGTGTCCCTTAAGTGTACCATTAACCAGCACACTCCCTACACTCTTGAAGACTTCAATCCTTCTTCAATCTATTCACCATCCTTTGGTCTCCCAATCTTCCTCTGTCTGATGTCCTCCCCCATTGTTTTCTTCTCTCTATTTTGTTAACCATGCTAGGTATTCCTCACTCCACAAGCCGCTTGTCCATGTTCAGTCTATCACTCACCTACTTGATCCTTGATCCTTTGCTTTTTATGGGTGCTCTAGTAGAGATGTGTGGGTCGTCATAGAGTATCTTGTGGCAGTAGCAGACATTTCCCCATTCTGAGCTGAAAAAGCTAGACAATTGCATTTTTTTCTTGCACAAATTTGACAAGGGGTTGGGTAGGGAAAAAGATCAATATTTTGTACTAGTTGTCTCTCTGAACACAGAAAACATTATTCTGGGTTTGTAGCTCAGCTTTTACCTGGTGAAATGTGTGCAGCGACAAACAACAGCTCCAGTGAAATGTCGAGGGTCCCACCAAATGAGAAATCAAGTTTCCTGCTAAGTCAAAAACAGATAACCTTGATGACGACCCTAACAATAAATAATTCAATCAGGGCCTGCAATGGTCGGATGCCCTCCGATATCCTGTCAAAGTGTACCTTCAACAAGTGGGGCCAAGAATCACGATTGGATTACATTATGGTGGAGACACGCCTCTGGCCGAAGGTTGTCGACTTTGAGGTAATATCCAGGGCTGATAGCGACCATAACGCATTGAGTCTGAGGATGGACTTCCCATGCCCAAAGGTAAACGCCCCAGACATGGTTGATGGATTGATAATAACTAACAATAGACGTAGGGTAAAGTGGTAAAGTGGGGGAAATTAGTGGCATCTCGAGATGCACTACCTAAATTATATAGTGTAATTCTACCCCTCCTTACGAAGGTCAGTGATTTAATGGCCCAGCCCCTCGCATTAGATTTTAATGGCAATATCCAGAGTGTGCATCTGGAGTTAGTAGACTGTTTAGCAGAATTTTTTAATCCGCCTAGCTCCAGCAGGAAGGGTAGGGTGCTTGTATCTTCCTTGTACAATGCCTCCTGCAGGAGGCCAAAAACGGAGCTCATTGGGGCTATAAAAGATGGGAGAGACAAACCAAAAATCCACTCTTTAAGATTGCTATACAAAGAAACAATGAACGATGCCAAGAAAGAGTGGGACATGGAAAGATGGTCTAATCTCTCATCCTCCCTAGAGTCAAAAGATGTGCGTAGATTCTGGGCAATAGTCAGTACAGGGTCTGGTGAGCCTGGATCTGCGATTGAACCTAATATTGAGGAGGGGGTCTGGGAACTCCACTTCAAGACCTTATAAACAGCAGTTCCAGGCCTAGAAAGCATACAGGTACATACATCATCTAGCTACTGAGCTAGATGAGCTGGAATTCACACTAGAGGAGGTTTATAATGCCATAGGGAAACTGGCTAAGGGAAAGGCTCCCGGTTTAGACAAACTCCACGGCGACCTATTTAAGGACCAACCGAGGATTTGGGCCCCTTACCTGTATGCCCTTTTTAATGCAGTCTTGGGAGGCATGGAGGTGCCGGGTACATGGCTGGGAGCAGAGATTGTCCCAATCTTTAAGAAGGGCTCTCCTCTGCTCCCAGCCAACTACAGGTCCATCAGCCTCATTGATGTCCCCTAAAAAATCTTCTCACGACTAATTTTAGATCGTTTGCAGGAGTGGATGGAGGAGCATGACATCCTCAGTCCCTATCAGGCCGGATTTAGGAGGAACACATCCACCATGGATCAGATCTTCCGTCTTATTCTGTTATACTGGAAGACGGTAACAGTAGAGGGTGGCAGCCTTTACATGGTGTTTGTGGCCCTCCGGTCCGCGTTTGATCTGGTACCTAGGGGGAAACTGTGGGCGGTGCTACGGGACATGGAAGTTCCACATGCAATACTGGGGGTCTTGATGAGGTTGCATGCTCGGAACTTCGCACAGGTTAGATGCGGGAGGAATGGGGTGTTGTCATCCAGATTTCCAGTTTGCCGGAGGGTCAGGCAGGGGTGTGTTTTGGCACCAACCCTGTTCTGCCTCTACGTGAATGGCATCATACCGCACCTGGATGCGGTCCCTAACAATGACACACCCAGATTGGCAGGTAGGAGGGTGCCGGCGATAATGTTTGCCGATGACACCCTCCTGCTTTCCAAGTCCCCTATAGGGATCCAACGCGTACTGTAAGGCTTTACGGATTTTTGCCGATGCCGAGGTCTGGAAATCAACGCGGATAAAACAAAATTTATGATTTTTAATCCCCCGGCATCCACCCGCCCAACACCCATTTTGGGTGCGGTTAGACTGGAGAGGGTACAGACCTTTCAATATCTAGGGGTTACGATAAATGAAAATCTTTCTTGGGGCCCCCAACAGGTCAAGTCCCAACTCAAAATGTCTCAATTAGTGGTTGGCATCCTAAAGATGTCACATACATCGACATTTAAGCCAGTGAGCCCCGCACTTGAGATTTATAAAGTCAAAGTGAGGGCATCGGCTCTCTATGGTGGGGAACTTTGGGGGCACTCCTGTAGGCCCGAAATCCCTAACTTGGAGAACAAATTTATGCGGCAGTTATTGGCGCTTCCCTAAAGCACACCACTCCTACCATTAAGGTTAGATCTAGGATTGAGCCCTATCCAGGATGAGCTAGCCCTGAAACCTCTCAGGTTCTGGCGCAGGCTCTGGATAACCCCAGAACTTCTAAATTACAGGCTTGAACTGAAGGATGTATTGAGCCACAGTAAAGCAGCAAAAATCCCTTGGCTTGTATTTGTGAAACAGGAATTTGCGGAATATGGGACTACTGACCCTGTGGTATGAACCAGAATGGGCGTGTAAGGAGGTTTCAGGTAAATCCCTCACAAAGTCCTTTATGGATCACAAACGTAACATATGGCTGCATGACTCTCGAGCTGGTTCTCTGACAAAACTGTTTTTAACTATCAAGACTTCATATGTCTTTGAGGAATTCCTGAAAGTCATTTATCCAGTAGGAGCAAGGAAGCTCTATATCCAATGGAGGCATGGAACACTACCACTAAGGGCTTTCACAAGCAAATGGCCTTCCCCTACGAATAAATCTTGCCCGGGGTGCAGTGCCAGTCAAGAGGATGAACTTCACATACTTTTTTTCTGCCCTGCTTACAGTAAAGCTAGGTACTGGTTAGTTCCCCTGTGCAAGAACATGGGCTTTGACGAATGCTCGGTTGCAGTGAGAATCCTCAAGACTGATACCTCAGGTCATATTGTCTTTGCACTATCAAAGTTTTTGATAGCCATGTGGTCCAAGAGATGCTTTTTAACTGCAAACAGTAGCTAGGGGTGATTGTATATTCCTGATTTTATGAAATCTCTATTGTATATTATGAATTGACTTTTATACTATGTGTTGAAATATATGTTTTAATTGTAATCTTTTATGGCTGAAAAAACGTCGAAATAAAGATCAAATGATGTTGATAACCTTGATTGAAGCCATGGTAGCTATGGAGCAAACCGCAGCATTGTATGCAGAGAAATGTGCACTATTTTATTAAACAGCAGCAAAACAATATTAGAGTCAAGAAACCAGTAAAACTCTTACAGGAATAAAGTAAAATGTAAGAGGGTAATAAGTGATATGATGCAAAGTGGTCAAAATCAGGTTAAGAGAACTAGAGATACGGATTTGTAAAGTTTTAAGTAAAAAATTGTCAAACAAACAAAAAGCCCCAATGTAAGTCAATGGTTACTGTTGACCAGGGTTTAGAGGCAGTTTCAGGACAACAACAATGAACTGTTTTTACAAAGCCTACCAGAAGGCAACTGTCAAAAGATTTACCATTGGAGCTCAGATGTTTTTATGGAATCCAACATGTCTAGTGGATCAAGGCAAGATTCTTAAGCAGGTAGAGGCCCCTTGAGGTCGCATAAGTCCTTCAGTCAATCCTCCCATTAAAGCCTTCAGTTTTGTAACCAAAATCTCCAAGCCGAACCTTAGCTGCTGAAGCACTTTGCCACTGAAATTAGTTTGCGTTCTCTCCCAGTTCCACGTTCTAACTTCTGGCTCATTCAGTTTTTTCAATCTAAAAATTCTTTAGTGCAGCAAAGTTGCATGGTGTGGTCAGACAAGGCTCCTTCAACCAAGCTCAAACACTCTCTCCAGCACAGGATCTAACAAAGGTCAGTTCAATCCACTGCTAACTTCTAAGCTGGTCCTTTCCAAAGAGGTCCCTCTCTTTTCACCCTTTTCTGAGAAGAGAAGCTGGAATGAGAGGGTCAAGCCCTTGAGAGCACTGCCACTGTACATGAGGGAGCAGGTTTCCCTTAGTCCTTCTAGATTCCGGCAATCAGCCAGCAGCAGAGGCCCTTTTCTGGTTGTTCTGCCAAAAGCTAATTTGCTGCCAAAAGCTAATTTTAGAAGTAGGACTTTTTTGCTAACTTGATGGCTGCATGGTATCTTTTCCTAATTTTTTTAAAGATAAGACGATTAGATTCCTCATAGCCCTTTCTCCATCTGCGTTCCAACTGCTTGGATTGCAGGTGAAGCTCTTCTAGTTCTTTCGAGAACCAGGGGTCCCTATGGGGTTTCCTTTTACTCAGTCCGACTGGACGACCAGATAGGAGCAGCTCCTCCCCCAGCGATGACATCCAATCGTGGAATCTCCTAGTATCCTCACCAGGAGCCCCTGTGAGAGTAGGAACCTTGTCTTGTGCCACTGTTTGCAGTGCGTTGTTTGTGAGCAGACGCTGCCACTCTTTCCTAGGGGGCCCTACCACTGTCTTCCCTTCTCTATGCCCCTTAACCGGGATTGGAATATATAATGGAATAAAACTGTGGTCAGACCAGATCTGTGGGGATGGCTTTTCAATCTGCAGTGTGCTAAGGTTAGTACAGATCACATCAAGAGTATGCCCTGCCCTACGGGTGGGCCCCTGAACCATTTGCTCCATATCCAGCAGCTGCATCGTCTCCACAAAGGGAGAAACCCCTGGGCTGTCACTACATTCTAAGTGAAAATTGACATCACCGAGGAGCGTAAAGTTGGCATATCTGAGCATAGCCTCACTAAGCGCATCGCCAAGGGAGTCCAAGAAAGCCTTGCTGTTACCTGGGGGGACGATATACCAATACCCCTGAGAAGGAGAAGGTATTAGTAATGGTACAGCAGAAACCCATATGTTCTGTTCCGCTGAGACCTGGAAGCGAGAAAACTTTCCAGGGTAGGGTCTTCTTATGTAAGATGGCTACCCCTCCCCCTCTCCCACTTTTCCTATCCACCCTGCATATTGTAAAGTCTGGTGGCAGAGCAACTGCAATATCTGGGTTTGAATCCTCTTTTAACCAGGATTCAGTTATACCTAAGAAGTCCAGGTCATTGTCCATGATCAGCTCCCTGGCCTCTAGGCCATGTAGGACCAATGAACGTGCGTTTATCAAACCTCCCTTGATGAACCTCCGATGGCCATCTCCCTTAACTTCATCAGCTCTCTTCTCCTTAGCCCAAAAGAGTATCTGGGTCTTACATTTATAGCATGACAATGGGCCCAGGATTCTATCCGCATCCAGGAGATGTTCACACTCGTTTTTAAGATTTAGATCTAATAAGTGACTAACTGAATACCTCCTAACTGATTCTAAACGGGCAGGGTGGCTGGCGCTGGTCGTGTCTCAGGCGCGGACGGGCGCAGACGGGCTTGCCTTTGGCGCGCCTGCTTCGCGCGCCTGCTTCGCGCGTCCGCTGCGCTTCCGCGTCCATCCCTCCATTTATAGCGAATGTAGCTAGAGACTAGACCATCTCAAACTCCAAAATGGCGTCTGAGACTGTCCCACCGGAAGTGGGCGAAATATAGCGCCGTGCTCCCTCCACCCAATCAGCAAACGCTGTGGTGGACCGCGGAGCATACGCTGGAGGCCCTAAAACGTTCCGTCAAGACCCGAAAATACTGGTCTCCAATTACAGCCCCTTGTGCCTAACAGAGAAAGCAGGTATGGCACAGAGTACAATCGTAAATTAAGAACACCCCAAATCAGCCCCAAACAGTTTTCAAATACAGCCGCAATACAATGAGTGAGATAAAATAAACAGGTGCGTTTTAAACATTTTGAAAAGGTGGTTAGCTTGTGCTCGTAGCCGACCTTGACGCTAAACACACGTCCGCTCAGACTCCGCCTTTATATCAGAGACTAGACCGTCTCAAACTCCAAAATGGCGTCCGAGACTGTCCCACCGGAAGTGGGCACAATATAGCGTCGCGCTCCCTCCACTCAATCAGCAAACGCTGTGGTGGACCAGGGAGCATACTCTGGAGGCCCTAAAACGTTCCGTCATGACCGAAAAATACTGGGCTCCAATTACAGCCCCTTGTGCCTAACAGAGAAAGCAGGTATGACACAGAGTACAATCGTAAATTAAGAGCCCCCCAAATCAGCCCCAAACAGTTTTAAAATACAGCCGCAATACAATGAGTGAGATAAAATAAACAGGTGTGTTTTAAAATTTTTGAAAAGGTGGTTAGCTTGTGCTGGTAGCCAACCTTGTTGCTCATTGCTGACATAGGAACCAGTGATGCAGACAATTTGTGTAGTCAACTTTTCAGTGGGTGAGTTGTTAGTCGAACTTTTTGTGGAAATCTGAGATGGGGAAAAATGTGATATAGTGTCTTCATACTGTAGAATGTTGACTTTGTTAGTTTGCTCGCTGGTGCGTTCATTGAGAAAGCAGTGTTCATGACAATTTTAAGCTTCCAAACTTCTTATGGTAATTTTGGCAGGTTTGCTTGCTGGTGCTTTTATTGAGAAAGCAGAATTCATGAAAATCTCAATCTTTCAAATCTCTCATGGTATTTTTGGCAGTGGTCCTAGATAAGCTGGCCAGGGTTAATGGATGATAACTTTCCAATTTCAAGAAGTGAGTATTTCAGTTTTTGATGGATTTAGTTCAAAATAGTCACACATCATGCATTGTTCTACGTCTTTGTGGCAGTTTTAGAGTTTAGAGTTTTGTAGGTCTTTTGGCTTTTCCAGTTTAGTATTATTTGTGTGTTGTTTGCATACTTGCAGCAAACAAGGTGAAAATAGTGGACTAGCTCTGGTAATGGTTTCTTGTATACTTTGAAGAAGAAAGAAGAAATGATAGAACCTTGAGGCACTCTTATTTTTATTTTGTAAAGTGACAAGGAGATGAGGTGCATATATATCATGTTTGTCCTGTCATGATGGTAGGAGGGGATCTAAGCTAGAGTTATCCATCAATATTGATTTCTTTGAGACTGAGATGTAAGATTGGATGGTGAGATGTGCTAAAAGACACAGAGAAATCCAGGAGAAGATGTGTAGCTACACTTGCTTTTAAATTTCATATAATGATTAGAGCAGATGTTGTGTCTCTTCCTGGGTGGAATCCTGTTTGGTAGTCTAAGAGTAAGTGGTTGTTTTCTAGACATTGAGAGTTCTCTTGAAATGCTGCTCTTTATACATAGTCCAGTAGAAATTGGTCTCTTATTAAGACGGCCTTCTCAGTTCAGTTTATTCTTCTTGATCAATGGTTGTGTGTATTTTCTCTTTAACCGCATCGGTGCACGCATTTTCCCGCTGTGCGCTGAAGATTTCAAAAACCCGCGGTTCATGACGAGCTCAGCTCCTCATGAGCGTACGAGAGGTGTACCTCATGACGAGCTGAGTTCGTCATGAGCGTCGAAGGGGTTAAGTCTTGTGGAAAGATTCCTGTCTGTAGAGAATTGTTGATTGCATTCAATGCTGGCATAGCCACTGATGATGATAGTAGAATTTCATTGAATATTTGTGGTGGGCATGGGTCCGAAGGGCCACTCCCTTATACATGATCTGGAAATCGTGTCATTGTTATTTCTCAGAAAACTATAGCAAACCATCCATTTTCGCTGGAGTGCTTCTCCAAAGTGGTATCTCCACCTGAGAGGTGTTTCCAGATAATAGTCTTAGGTTCTATTTTGGAGGAATAGTGCATCACCAGTTTGTTGCAGACGCCTTGTGAATGAGGAATACTTTTTCAAGTGCTTTCACTGTTTTGTAATTTTGGTAGTATTTTATGGAGTTCCTTGACAGGGCATTAGGCGTTGTATATACTGCTTAAATAGTGAATTATCTCCACTTTTTTATGTATGAATTATATGTTGTTATCCTTATGAAAATACATTTGTCAAGAAGGTTCTATGATTTTTACTAGGTGTTCTAAAGTGTTGAGATGTATCTTTGTATCTTTTTTAGGTCGTCATTTATCAAAGGGATTTCTTTTTTGGAACTCTTTCATGTTTTTACGATGATTGTTTTGTCAACGGCTACCCCGTTATACAACGTCTTTACCCAGTTTATTGCCTCCAGTTGTGTGCGAGTGACTAGATGAATATCTAAAAAATCCATATTCAGCTTATTCCAGATTTTGATATTGAATGGGGTGAAGAAGTTGAGAGCCTTAAAGGGATCTTAAGTGAGAAGGAGATGAGGTGAAGATTAGCCCAGCCTGAGTTTTTCACTGTGTTTGGATTCAGGGAATGTCAATGTCAATGTCAATGTATTTATAAAGCGCAAACAATCATCCCCAATGGGATATCACGGCGCTGTCATGACCGTAGTGAGTAGTTAACAGATAACAGAGTGAAGATTAAGATTAATCAGATTTTGGAAAAATAAATGTTTTTAATTGCTTCCTGAAGGACAAATAACAGTCTGTTAGTCTGAGTTCCTGCAGTAGCTTGTTCCAGTTGTTTGGCGCCAGGTGGGAGAACGCCCGTCCACCCATCCTAGCTGTTTTCACACGAGTGTTACTTGCTCTAGCAGCCGTACGAGAACGCAGATCCCTCATAGGAGCATAGAACCTGATTTTATTTTTTAGGATACGAGGGCCCGTGTTGTGCAATGCTCTATGCGTTATGCACATTAGCTTTAAGATAGCTCTCTGTCTCATTGGTAGCCAGTGAAGCTCATGCAGGCAGCTTTTGGCTGGGTCGTACTTTCTTTTATTGCAAATTGCCTTTGCTGCAGCGTTCTGTACGACTTGTAGTTTCGCGAACAGATAGTCTGCCATTCCCACAAACAGGGAATTTCCGTAATTCAGCCTACTCATTAATAAGGACTGGACCAGTATTTTCCTACACTCAGTGGGAATCCATGGAAAAACTCGCCGGAGCATCTTGAGTAGTGCAAAGCCTTTGCCACAAATTGTAGATACATGGGTTTTCATGCTCAAGGAGTTGTCTAGAATCACACCTAAATTCTTAACCATTGATGCTGGGATAGGAGCGGTGCCCAGAGTGGTGGGCCACCAACTGCTGTCCCATAGGTGTGTATGTCTACCAAACAACAAAATCTCAGACTTGTCTGCATTTAGTTTGAGACAGTGATTGTGCATCCAATTGGCTAGTTCAGTCAGACAGTTCAGCAGCCTGTCCTTAGGGTCATCTTCTTCATCTAATGAAATCATTAGTTGGGTGTCGTCTGCGTAAGAGCAGATCCCGACACCCCACTTTCTCCCTATTTCGGCTAATGATGAAACAAACACGTTAAATAGGGTTGGACTCAATGAGGCCTCTTGTGGGACCCCATACTTGATGTTCCGGGGAGGGGAAACAAAATCACCCATCCGTACTGACTGTGTTCTGTCTTGCATGAAAGACTGCAGCCACCCTAATGCCTTTTCCCGGATACCCTTGGCTGCAAGGATTTCCAGGAGTCGGTGGTGTGGGACGGTATCAAATGCCGCCGAAAGGTCTAATAAAATCAAGGCGACTGTCTTTCCCTGATCTACCTTAGTTCTGATATTGTCCGACACTGCCAAGAGTGTAGTCTCGGTACAGTTGTTGGCCCGGAACCCTGTTTGGGAACTATCTAATAGGTTATTGGTCTCTAAGAAATTGGAAAGCTGCCTGTTGACCAATTTCTCCATCACCTTAGACAAATAGGGAAGTTGGGAAATAGGCCGATAGTTTGCCGGGTTGTGAATATCAGACCCTACTTTTTTTAGTAAGGGAGTAACTATGGTGCTTTTCCAATGCTTTGGGAATTCAGCAGAATTCAATGAATGATTAAAGACTTTGGTTACAGCTGGGCAAATTATTGGTGTTAGCCGTGAGAAGATATGATGCGGGCATGGGTCTAGTGGGGAGCCTGATTTTACTTCCAGCATAGCTTTGCCCACTTCTCTCTGTTATCCTCCGTGAGAAATAGTCTTTCTTTGTTTTCCTGCTAGCTTTATTATAAAGCGCAAGTTCCCTTTTGTATATGGCTCTCGTTTCTAGGGTTTTATTGAGCCTCCAATTGTGTTCGCAAGATGTACATTTCCTTTTTAAAGATTTTAATTCAAGTCCATACCACTTCTCTGAGACTGTGCCTCTCCGTTTATTTTTAGAGAGGGAAGCTGAGCAGTGTTCCAGCGCACTCTTGATATTGTTCTGGAGCTCTTCTATTTCATCATTAATATTGATGTTTCCTATGGAAACATGTGTAAAATGATTCTGAAATTTTTCCACAGAAATATTTTTCCAGCTCCTAGCTGATGCTGTTGCTGGGGGCATGGATTTAGAGTGTTTGATAGGTACTTTAATAGTGAACACAATCATAGAGTGGTCAGTCCATATCAATGGTTTAATCGCATTGATGTCAATGGCTCCTATATTGTAAAAGATGAGATCTAAAATGTGTCCAGCCCTGTGTGTTGGCTGATTAATTATTTGTGTCAGCTGAAGAATATTCATGTCCTCCACTAGCTGTTTAGTTAGTGGGTTGTTAGTGCTATCAAAGTGTACGTTGAAATCCCCTATTACTAAAATATTCTTGTTCTTAAGACAGACCGGCATAATTTGGGTAAAAAGTTGGGCACTAAAGTCTAATGTGCTGGCAGGGGGGTTATAAACTATCACTCCCCCAAATAAAATGTTGGAGTTTATGGATACTGAGAATGCCATTGCTTCATGGCTGTTGGACTGTGTGATCAGTTCTTGTCTACAGGTGAGGGATTCCCTAAATAGCAGGACTACCCCTCCGCCTCTTTTCTTCACTCTATTCAGATTGAGTATTTTATATTCCGCTGGAAGGGCTGTCGCGATATCTGGGGTGCTATGGGTGTCAAGCCAGGTCTCAGTTATAAAAACCAAATCTGGTTTAGTTTCGGTCAAGGGGTCCCACAGCTCAGTCGCATGCTTGGGTAGGGATCTGGCATTGAGGTAAATGCATTTAAGGGCCAGAGTTGGGGTGTTTGTTAGGCGGACTTCTGTCCCAGTATCACTTCCCCATTGACAGCTCCGACAACAGAAAGGGCCCATAGTATCATGTGGTCCCAGTCGGGCACAATGTGTGGTCTTTCTTACCCCTGTGTTGTTCAGACTCCTAAGTTCCGTGCTGGAGTACGAGATAGTGTGGTTGGTATCGTCTGTGGGTAATTGGACATGGGGTGGGGCTGCGCCCGTCCGCTGCGCCTCCTGTATAAGGGTGCGCCTCCTGTATAAGGGTGCCATTTTATCTTGTAAAGGGTGGGAGGGCGGGAGGGGCTTAGCGCTAGTATGCTAGCTCTTCCACCCTTTCCTCACCCAAAATCCCGATCAGCCCCTACTCGGCTGCAATCAGGTGGAAACAAAGTGCAAGTGACTTTAAAACCTAGGATTCAGTTTTAAAATTTGCAAGCAATGTTTAAATACAGGTCCCGGCTTTCCGCCTCAGGACGCTGTATAATTATCTAAAAAAGACGATTTTACCGAGTACAATCCAGTTCTGTGCAAATGACAATTTTAAAACTTATGGCAAGTATAAGGGCGGATTTCACGTCTTCAGGCTCTCAGTTCACCATAACACACACACTAGCAGGGAACATTCAAACAACCAGCAGGGATAGAAACAGGAAGACATGTCAATGGAAATTCAAGGGAATGGGAACACAAGACTTCTAACTCACTCACTTCAAGGGGTTAATGTCACTTCCGGTTAAATGATGGCAGAGCCCTATTTGAGTCTAGCCACCGCTTATAGTCTTTGTCTAGCAAGGTCTCGCTGGGTGCACTTGCTCTTCATATACATACCAGTTCGCAATCATGTCAAATCTTCACCCTTATTGTTTTCTTCTTACTCAGTTGCCAAAGTTCCCTGTTTGCTTTTCTCTGGGTCCTATTTGCCTTGGCTCATTTAGCTGGTGTGCGTTGCCTCCTGTTTGTTCTCTTGTTCTGTCCGGTGTTGTTGGCGGGAGAATGCTGGGCACAATACTAGTTTCCAGGTCAGCCCGTGGCTAATTACAACAGCTAATGCTGCTGAAGCTGGGAAGCCTTGTTAACCTTTTTTTATGTCATATGGAACATTTCCAATTCAACTGAACACATATACCAATTATTCTTCTCTGTTTTCTGTCAGAATCCTTTTAATCTATCACCATATTGAGGCAGTATGTGCCATTCCTCTACTAAAAAGATTCTGCAACAGGCAGAAAACTCCAGTCCGGTGCTTCCGTTTTACTCCCTTTCCCTTTTCCCCCCAAATTCAAGTCACTCGCAGCAAGTATACACTTACTTGCTGGTGTAGATATTCTGCATTGGCGGGGGCTTTCAGCAAGACCTACCGTCAGCTTGCCAGGCCCAAAATAGACAAGTCTGAAATCCCCATTCCAGCTATGGCACAGGGCATAACAAAAATTTACCTGTCTTAATTTCTTCACACCAGGATTTTCTAACCCTATTGACCCTTCACAGCAAACGTATAACACCTCAACAAATAATAATAATGCACTAGAAGGTAGTAGTGGAAGTACGGCTATTGAAAGAAGAGTTTAGACGCAGAACACTTTGGTTTTAGCATCACCAGAGAAATTGTATGCGATCCACACAACCTTCAGGTTTTAATGGTGCAATGCCATTGGTATTTCTTGGCAAAATTAAGAGCTTGTTAGATATATGAATAAATGACAATAACTGGCAGCTGAAGCCACATGGACACATAGATCTGCTGCCACCGCCTGCGTCAGGGACTACAAGAATTGTTGCAATACACTTTGGGCATGATTTAGAGTTTGGCGGATATAGTGGACTCTGCAGCATTAACTGACTTAACGTTTCAGACAGAAGTCCAGCAGAAGACCACCATCGCCACCTCCCAGGGACCCACCACAGTTCACGCTATAGTAAAAGCAGGTGCCTACGCATGCTTCAAGCATAGTAAGGTCTACGCTGAGGTCTAAATTCCAACTCAAGAGAAACGGAGTGCTTTGTAAAGGCCTGCGTTGTAAAAGATTTTGCAGAGTAAAAACTGCGGGGTAAAAGCATGCAGGGTAAATGCATGCCGGGTAATGTCATACAACCCAAAATACCCCATAGGTGCTTGACAGATCCACTAGTAATGTCAACAGCCTCTTTTATAATATAGAGGAAAGTGAAAATTCACCAGTTTCCGGAGGATACTCTTAATACATAGTAGAATCCACCGGCTGAATTTTCTCCCCCATAGGGATAGTACAGTGTCAAAAGTTTAGCCGACACAAGCTAGTCCGCATTAAGAGTTTCTTAAAAAAAAGGGGGTATTTTCAGTGTCTTCCAAACTCTTTATGAGGCCCCAACTTCTAGAATTTGAGTTGTTGCGTTACTGGAATGCCCTTCATGAACAACACCAATATCCCTTACTTTCGATCTTAAAAGAAATGTAGTAAACATAATGGTTCTCTGTGTATTGTCTTGCAGAATCCCGAAGACCCTGAGACTACTGCAGCAATGCTGAAAATTCTGGATGAAAACAATGATGGACAAGTCGATTTCAATGAGTTTATGGATCTAATCAGCACAGTTTCTAAAGCCTATTACAAGACATTCCACCCATCAGATGAAACTTGCAGTTCACAACCTGGGCAAATGCAACAACCACATCAGCAAGAGAAAGGCAAACAAGAAAAGTATCATCAAGATAAGGGTAATCAAAAGTCCCGTCATGAAGATAGACAAGACCAATCTCAACGAAAACAGGACAAGAAAGTTGGTTCATCTGAAGTTCAAGGCACGGCATTTGGTTCGCAGCAAAATCAGGACAAGAACTCTCCTGGAGATCAGGATAAGAAAGGTGGCTCCTTCGAAGATCAGGATACAAAATACAGTTCTAAGCAAGACCAGGGTCAGAAATATGGCTCACAGCAAACTCAGGGTAAGAGAGTTGGCGCCTTTGAAGATCGAGACAAGAAATACAGCACCCAGCAAGACCAGGGTCAGAAATATGGCTCACAGCAAGATCAGGATCAGACAAATGGCTCACAGCAAGACCAGGGCCAGAAATATGGCTCACAGCAAGATCAGGGTAGGAAAGCTGGCTCCGACAAGGATCAGGACAAGAAATATGGTTCTCAGCAAGACCAGGATACAAGATATGGCTCGCAGCAGGATCAGGTTATGCAAGGTGGCTCGGTCAAAGATCAGGACAAGAAATATGGTTCTCAACAAAGCCAGGATACAAGCTATGGCTCAAAGCAAAATCAGAGTAAGAAAGTTGGTGCCTATGAGGATCAGGACATGACATACAGCACTCAGCAAGACCAGAGTCAGAAATATGGCTCACAACAAGATCAGGGAAGGAAAGGTAGCTCCGACAATGATCAGGACAAGAATTATGGTTCTCAGCAAGACCAGGATACGAGATATGGCTCACAGCAAGATCAGGATAGGAAAGGTGGCGCCGTCAAAGATCAGGAGAAGAAATATGGTGCTCAACAAAGCAAAGATACAGGATATGGCTCACAGCAAAATCAGGGTAAGAAAGTTGAGGCCTATGATGATCAGGACAAAGAAAACAGCACTCAGCAAGACCAGAATCAGAAATATGGCTCACAACAAGATCAGGGTAAGAAAGGCAGCGCTGACAAAGATCAGGGTAAGAAATATGTTTCTCAGCAAGACCAGGATACAAGTTATGGCTCACAGCAAGAGCAGGGTAAGAAAGTTGGTGCCTATGAAGATCAGGACATGAAATCCAGTGCTCAGCAAGACCAGAATCAGAAATATGGCTCACAACAAGATCAGGGTAAGAAAGACGGCTCTGACAAAGATCAGGATAAGAAATATGGTTCTCAGCAAGAACAGGGTACAAGATATGGTTCACAGCAAGATCAGGGTAATAAAGTTGGTGCCCATGAAGATCAGGACATGAAATCCATTGTTCAGCAAGACCAGAGTCAAAAATATGGCTCACGTCAAGCTCAGGATAAGAAAATAGCCTCTGACACAGATCAGGATAAGAAAGGTGGTCCCTACCAAGATCAGGACAAGAAATATAGCTATCAGCAAGACCCGCAGACAAGATATGGCTCACAGCAAGATCAGGGTAAGAAAGGTGTCTCTGACAATGATCAGGACAAGAAATATAGTTCTCAGCAAGACCAGGATACAAAATATGGCTCACAGCAAGATCAGAGTAGGAAAGGTGGATCCATCAAAGATCAAGACAAGAAATATGGTTCTCAACAAAACCAAGATACAGGATATGGTTCCCAGCAAAAAACGCTTAAGAAAGTTGGGGCCTATGAAGATCTAGACAAAGAATACAGCACTCAGCAAGACCAGGGTCAGACATATGGATTACAACAAGATCAGAGTAAGAAAAGTAGGTCTGACAATGATCAGGACAGGAAGTATGGTTCTCAGCAAGACCAGGAAACGAGATATGGCTCACAGCAAGTTCAGGGTAAGAAAGTTGGTGCCTATGAAGATCAGGACATGAAATCCAGTTCTCAGCAAGACCAGAGTCAGAGACAGGGCTCACAAGATCAGGGTGAGAAAGGGGGCTCTGACAAAGACCAGGATAAGAAATATGCTTCACAGCAAGACCAGGATTACTCTAAGGGTCAAGATTATGCCATGCAGGACAAGAACAAGCAAAACCAATCATATCAAGCTCAGGGACAACAAGGTCAGAATGTATGTAAGCCACCTGCACAATATCAAGAAAAGCAAGTTTCATCACCCTATGACCAGTCCAGCCTTAAGCCATCTTACCAATATCAGAATGTAGACATCCCTCCTTCACAAAATAAGAACAAGCAAGAGCAGTCTACTCAATACCAGGAAAAATACCTCCCCGCTCCGCAAGAGCAGGATAAGCAAGAGCCATCTTCACCATACCAGGATAAACAAGCACCTCCGCTACAAGATCAAGCCAAGCAACAGCAATCTGCACAATATCAGGGGAAGACAGATCCCCCACAGAAAGAGCAAGGCAAGCAAGAGCCATCTCCACAATATCAGTCTAAACCAGACCCATCTGTGCAATGCAGTGCGACGCAAGAAGCAGAGTCAGAACAACAGCAGCAAGAAAGCTCACCACCTGAACAGCAGCAACCAATGCAACCACAACGTCCACAACATCAAGCTCCGTACCGTCAATACCAATATAACTACCAGTACCAATGGTCACCAAATCAGCGCAGATTTCCAGGGCCACAGTGAAATCCAAACACAATGTTTTCCTTAAAAAAATAATCACAGAAATTAAAATTTCGATTTGGGTGCTTATGTTCCAAACTGTGTCTTTCAACTATTAAAGCAATGATAAAAATAATACTGTGTCTGCTGCTTTTGTGTCTATTGTCAAAAACCACATCCCAGAGCACAGGATCTGCCATTATAAAGCACCCTCCCTGAACAGTTGTTATTAACTTCTTTTTGTATTTTAATATTATTAAATGTATACAAAGTTACATCAACACTCATGCACCATAGTCCAAATTTGTAATTGGCGAACACATTTCTCACAGTGGTTTAAACACAGAAATCATGCTTCATAATAGCTGATTATTTCATCTCTATGCTTCGATCTATAGCTTGTTCAGGCCATATGGGGTATCAATTGGAATCAAAGCTATTTAGATCAAAAGAACAAAATATACAAACATAACAATCAAAACAATAAGTACACAGTAAATCCAGGAATTATAAAACAAGGTGACCAAGTGCAGTTTGTAGCTGTTTTGCAAACATGAGAAAGGATTTGGTCGGAGGGTGAAGGGTGAACGCGCTCCAAATAGTTCACTATTAATGGATGAAAGATTGACTTTGAGATTTAGGGGCATATTTACAAGCCCCTTGCGCCACCGGTGCGTCACATTTTATGACGCACCAGTGTCTCATTTTCCGGTACTTGTAAATGTGGCCCCTAGGCACGCAGCACTTTGCGTGAATGGGGCGTTCCATGGGTGTTGCTGTGGGTGTTCCCACGCAACAACCATGGAATCATACTTAATTCCAGATTTATGAGAAATTGTTAATCTGGAAATGCGACTGAATGCTACGCTTCCTCAGGGAAGGCGTAGGGAGGTGCAACGAGGAGGAATGTATTCATTTCTCCTCGTTGTTTTCCTCTTTCTATGCGTGCTGCATTCTGCAACACACATAGAAAGAGTAAATAACCTCTGCTGATTGTTTAAGATCAGGAAGGGAACCCTTCCTGCACATAAACAATCTCCCCACGTTACAGGCATCCTTGCGCCATGGTGCAAGAGTGCCTGCACCAGTGCATGGAAGCAGTTTGTGCGCCAGAGCAGGGGGAAGCACAGAGATGGACATATTGTTGTGAATATGTTGCATCCCTGTGCTTTAAAATTGACTCATTGCTGTGCAGCCAAATGGCTTGCGGCACGCAATGAGTCACTTTCCTTGTAAATCTGCCTCTTAGTCCTCTTTAATGGTGAAGTTCCAAGCATACCATGGGTTTGATCTGGGTGATAAAAAAAATAAACATTTGTGGAAATGCAAAATCTGGTGGAGAATTCAAGAACAAAATTTAAAGTCACAATAGGGATAATTCCGTGGAGGAAATCCAATGAGGTGATTCGACTGTGGATTCAGTACTATCTCTACTCTGTTTTCATCCAACCACAAATTGGGCTCTAAGTATTTCATTACTCTGCGAAAAAGTTTTTATGCTCAGAAGTTGACACAGTTTCTTCAAAATTCTGCAGAGAACGACAATGTTCAACTTTAAAATCAAGATATGTGGTCTACAACAAAAGCATTGTTTCCATCGCTAACCAAAGGCGGTTCATGAAAGTGTTTGTGGACTCTAGGATTCCACATCATAATATCGCACCCATCATTACTTCAACAAATACAGATATGTTATGCGCTGTAGTGACTATGTACTCTTTACTGCTGAGACCCTTCAGTGGGTATCCAATATCACTGGACCAACCCGAAGCAGATGCACAGGAAAAGGAGATCTGCACATCTCTCATACGCCTACTGTGCCTCGTTGGGTCAGGCTCTTTTCTTTGCATAATTGTATACAATTTTAAATCCCTTCTGGGAATGGGAGAGTTGATTGATGGGTCCTACTTCCAGGGCTTTAACCAACGACACGAGGTCATTCGGTTACAGTTCCTGACCGATGTAAGACGGACTCCCGTTTGTCCGACATCAAAATCGGCCCCTATGATGTACAGTATGGGAAGATGCAGCAGGAGGTCCATCAACAGGTTAACCAAAATAATACTTGGGCAAGATCTGACCAAAATGGGCCTCACTCCTGGACATGAGCTTTCACAGTAATAGAAAGTGTTATTGTCACCGCTGTAGAAGGTCCTCATGGACCAGAATGTCCTACAAGCGCTTCTCTAATGGATCTGTGGATCTGAGTGCAACTAGGGTCATTCTTTAGGGGATCTTAAGAATAACCTGCTAATAAGATTTTGAATGGGGAATAAAGAAGCATAGTTCTAGAGTTACCCCAAGAGAAAATTTGCCTTTTGCTCCCCAGGATGCATGTATGGGACATTTGGTTCCCAGTGTTTTAGAGATGACTATGGCTGTGTGACTCAAAGATAGTCACTAACAAGAGGAGTGAGTCCAGTGTGTGGGATTAAAAGACTGACTGCTGATTTTGTCCAGAGTTGGATTAAAAGGCAGCCTGCTGAATTTGTGCAGAGTGGGATTAAAAGGCTGTCTGCTGAATTTGTTCAGAGTGGGATTAAAAGGCTGTCTGCTGAATTTCTCCAGGCTGGTATTGAAAAACTGTCTGCTGAATTTATCCAGAGTGGGATTAAAAAGCTGTCTGCTGAATTTGTCGTGAGTGGTATTAAAAGGCTGTCTGACGACTTTGTCCAGAGTTGTATTTAAAGGCTGCCTGCAGAAATTGTCCAGAGTGAGATTAAAAGGTTGTCTGCTGAATTTGTCCAGAGTGGAATTACAAGGCTGTCTGATGAATTTGTCCAGAATGGGATTTAAAGGCTGTGTGAGGAATTTGTCTAAAGATGCCTTTCTCCGATCACACAATGCACCAAACTACATCCCTCAGGGCCATCTCCTACATATTTGTCTACTTGTTTGTTGATGTAACATATAGCTATGATCCAGTCAGAGAATATTAGGTCTAACAATGGATAACAAGGCCTTTAGAACGTGGTGCATGGCTTTGAGCTTGGAATGAGGGTGAAGGTGTTGTGCTTTCCTTAAAGAGGAGAGGTCACGTACATCCTGGGATTGGAAGTAATCTCATTGTACTCAAATAATCTTACATTTTTGGTAGGCAAAATGAGGCGTCTGTTAGTTTTGTTATGCTTGTCTTCTAAGTCAGAGCCTTTTATAGACTAAGGCAGGGTTCTCCAAAGTCGGTCCCGGAGGGCTAGATCCATGCCAGATTTTTTAGATAACTAAATTTATCTAAAAGGGGATATACAAACAATCTGGAGTGATCCGGCTCTCTAGGATACATTTTGGAGAACCCTTGACTAAGGAATACAAAGCCTGAATATTGGAACATCTTTTACTTTATCTCAGTGATTGGACAGGTAAAGTTGTGTGTGTGCTTCCTGTGCAATTTAGCTAAATGGAACCACTGCTGTACGAGATGCTACTGGGTTCAACAGCGCCTGGAACCACCATACTGGTTGATTACGTGTGCTGTAAGCAAGCGAGAAGGTTTTTCAAAGATGGACAAGATATCAACAATTTCACTTTGGGGATTGTCGTCCATTACATGGAAGACTCTAAAAAACTAGCTAAAAATGACATGATGACATGATGTAATTTGTCTCAACGATTCTGTTACTGACGCTAATCCTTGGTATCTAAGTTTTACTTAGAGCTAGCTCAACTCCCTGAAGACAGAATTTGTGATAAACGCAAGTGACACCCACCAGGAATGTCTGCAGTAACGGCTCTCGGTGACGAACCGCAACAGCTTAATTCCACACCTTGTCAACTATAGCAAATCAGTAGGTGTCAACATCAACACTACACCACTTCACAGCACACATCTAAAAAAAGTCAGAAATCAGCATGGCAACAACTCATTATGATGAGCAAAGTGAATTTTTTTTTTTGCTGAAGCAGGTTTCACAACATCCCTGCTGCTATCTCCAGCCAGACAGAGGTCATGCCTCGCTCAACAGTGTTCCACCACCACTGAAGAGTGTTGAGAGTTCTTTGATGCTTGTACCTAATTTAGCATGGGACTTAGGATGCCTAAAGAGATACACTAATTCCCTTGATCAGCCTCCATCAACTTTAAAGTAATCTCCACCATCTACGAAGCAGTACATTCAAGCATTTAGTCAACTCTGGCAAGCAAGATGAAGATCTCTGATTGGATAAGTGACACTTTAACCAGCAGCCTCATAAGGTTTGAGGCAAAATATTCAGGTAGTATAAGGTGATATTGCTAAATCAATCTTGCAACATTCACAGAATGTGAAACCATCTCCCACCTATATCAGTCAAGTTCTCTCACTCTTGGTCTTCAAGAAGGAACTGAAGCTTCTCCTCTACAAGCCACACTTCACTGACATGTAACCATTGGGAGGAGGTATTCAAGCTAGTAATCCTTACGTCACTCATTCACATTCCCCATTCATTCCCATTCCTCTGTTCTCCTTCCTTCTAATTCCCACTTCAGCCAGTGCTCTCTTGCTTTGTAGCTAAGCTGGAGTTTTATAAATCCCCAGAGATATATACTGCTCCTATCAAATAGAAGTATGGAGTTAGCATCAGTGAATTGTTTGTATTCATTAACGAGCTAATTTCGACAATGATTTTTATTACTGGTGGTGATGTGGAACTGAGACTTTTTTGGTGAAGATGTCATGATGTCCCCTATACAATCTCTATAGACTACCTGAAAAATGCAAAGCAAAGAAAAAAAATTCACTTAATTCTCCTATAAGCAAAGGATGGACACTGTAACACCATTCACGAAGGTTGTGCATTGTACAAGCGTTTAGGAAGGTACCCATTAATCAATGAAAGCTGGAACTTTATTCTAGGTGCCTCAAGAACACCATTTCCACAAATGGGAAACCTGATGCACCATGTTTAGCTTCACTACCTCTAAGGCCTCTGCCCTCAACAGAACCATTCCACTCTGGAGATCTCTCTGCTCCCTAGGACCCATTCTTTCCTAGCAGAGGCTCACCTACAAATGCCCATCCCACAAATTCTAATGACCTTACAGATCCTTGTAAAACTGGATAGTTTCAAGCTGCCTTGCATGTGCATGCGTTCATACTCCTTCCAGTCCAGAAACAGAGGTCTGCTGCTCATTAGTTCCCACCACTCAACTCAAGCTTGGGGACCAGACTCTGGAATCCAGTGGAGTAGAGTCATCAGAGAGAGATTACAAATGAGACATCATTAGGAAAACAATACTCTTTAGAATACGGTGTCCCACAGGGCTTTACCTTGTCCCCACTCTGTATTAACCAATAGCGGCTGCTACCGGATCCAGGTGGTGCGGCGGGGCGAAAAAAGAAGAAAAAAACACACTTACCTCGCTATGGCCAGCCGGCCGCCACCTCTCCTCCGTCCTCTTCTTCCTGTCTCCGGTCCCATCAGCAGGAAGCACCCGGGCTCCCAGGCTCCCCTGAGCCCATCACAAAACTGCAATGAAGCGCTGTGATTGGTCTGAGCGCTGTGGTTCAGTGCTCAGACGGGGAATGGGAGCCTGAGCATGTTCCTCACCAGGCTCTGCAATACAGCCTGGAGAGTAAGATGCAAAGTGCACATGACTGTTTGGCCAGGCCCAAGAGGGTCAACCAAGCAGTCTTTCGCACTGTGGTTTTGAAAATTCTGAATTCATATAATCGTTCTGAACTCGACAATTAAAACTTCATCGAAGTTTTACGAATTTGGTATCAAAAGACCGAGAATGACGAGCACAACATGTACATGTATTTTCAGCACATTTGGATGACGATTTCGCCTCGAAATCGTCATTTGCGTTCTGAACCCTTGGCTTCCATTTATGTGTTGCCCTTTACATAGGCCTTAATCCAGCTGAATTCGATTCCACAAGGACACATACTCCTTAATTGACTTTTCTTTGACCTATACAAGTTAGAACCATTGCCCCAAGCCAAACTCGTTAGGTCAGTCCCCTCCCAGTGGCCGAACAAGATATCATCAGGGCTCAACAAGCCATAAAACCATTCCAGCGCGCACACCTGCCGTATCTCGCTCACATCTTTCTCTGCTCCTTTGCTTCACTTACTTTATGATGGGGAGGTGCCTGTTTTTATTGGGGGTCCAGCGATATCTGATGAAATGTTGGGCCTTGCGAATGATTTGTTATGGGCAGCACGACGTAAAATATGTACATGTCATCATGACTCTGCTTTTCTTTTGTAACCAAAACCTGTAAATGATATATTGCAAATTCGAAGAATGTTTGCCTGAAGCCGAATATTCTGTATAAAGAGAGAAGCCTGACTTTGTAAGAGGCGGCAGTCTCCTGAGAATATACTTCCCGTGTGTTGTACTTCTAGGACACTTGTTACCTTGGTTGCAGCCAATAAATCGATCTTTGACTTCACCTAGAAGACTCTGAGTTTCTGTAGGTCTGAATCAGGAAGAACTCGAGGTCTCCAGGTGTGTCCCCTGGCACCGCTGGGTTACCGGTTCTTTACCGGTTCTTAAGAAAACCCAGTACCTCAGCACTTCGGGAGTGCAAATCTCTCCTTCACCTGCTCTGGCCAGTCCCGCCCTGAGAGCCACTGACTGCAATAGGAAAACTAAAATGATAATAACGTCACGTTATTATCATTTTAGTTTTCCTCTTGAGCAGTGGGGTGGTGCTCCTCCACCTTAGCGGAGGAGCCGCCACTGGCATTTTCCTATATATTGTACACCTGGCTCATATGGTAGAAGAGAGATGTTTGCTTATGAAACCCTACTGCTAGACGATGTGTAGAGTAGTTCCAATGAAATACTGAGAGTGCAAGATTGCCTGTTGGATGAAAATGAATGGGCTGTGCTTTCACAGAAATAAAACAGGTTGTAATGATGTATTAAAGGAAAGAACACCCATGCAGCGATTAGGACTGCCACAGCTTCAGCTGGATTAGAGCACAATTTTGGTGTCACCCTTGATTCAGAGCTATCTTTCAATGAACACAAGTAGAATGCTTCTAAATATGCCAACTTCGGGCTGTTTGTGTTGTCTAAACTCTTTCCACTGTTTTCAGCTGATAACCAAAATTGGCTAATTCAAACAGTAGTAATGCCCAAATGCAATACTTCCTGCTACTAATAGTTGAGGGAAACTGGACAGAGGACATGGGAGTAACCTCCCCTCTGTCTTGATCCTTCCATAGGAGGGTCTCCTGAATCTGTCCAACCCTTTCCTGTGGGTACAAAAGGGCTTACCTGGCTGTAAGACTTTAGATTTTATGTTGACAAGATTCTGCAACAAGAAAACACTGACCTTCGACCGTCTGGACACTCTGGACTTCACTGGACTTCGAATGGGCCAGACTTTGTCTCCCTCTCTGTCCAGAGTTTTGTCTGTGCCCTTGCTCCATACAGGCTCTGTGCAGGAACTGGGGTGCACTAAGGACAACTGAAGAATCTCCCTTGGGGTGAAGGGTCACTCCCCTGCATTCGCAGGCACCGTAATGCAAATGACCGGTCTGCTGTTCCGGAGCTCCTGCAGACTCTGAAGGTTCCAGCAACACAGGAAGTGGGTTCCGAAGTTCCTTGAGGTTGAGCTGCCCTCTCACCAAGGTTGAGGCCAGTATCCTTCGTGAAGACCACATAACCAGAACCCCTGTACACCGTGTACTTTTGCAAGTGCATATGATTGTTGGCAATTCCCAAGCTTGTGCATTGGACTCAGTGTATTCCTGACCCTGCGCACTATTTCCACCAAAGAACTCCAGCCTCCTTGCACCGAGTGCTCCGTGGGCTGGTACTTAGTGATCTTGTTTAAGGTTCCCTCATGACTCCTGATCACTCTGCCTGTGGGTCCTCTTGAGGGTTGTCTTGAATTCTGTTGGGCTTTCCTCGTTGCTCCAGCTGTGCCATGTCTCCCCATTGCTTGGTGAGTCCCCTGGACCTTGCTGGTTCACAGTATAACATGCTTGACCTTCCTGCATGGGTTGCTTTTCCCAAGGCTTGCTGGTGCTCTAGTCGGACACTGACCTCTCAGCACTCGACATCCTTTGTGGGACAGCTCGCATCTGGCTCCTGGTTGTCATCAATGTTTCTAAATCCTCATGGCTGCAGAGTCAAGCATCTCTTCTTTGCACCTGAAGCATCCGACATCGGTGGATATTCATTCACTGAGCCCCTGGTCACCCTTAAGTGACCCAGACTCTGTCCCCTCTGCTTTCAGGTTCCTTCCTTCACGAATCCACCCTTGGATTCCAACGGACACTTTCTTCCTTCCCGGCAGCAGCTCTGCTTTGCAACCCTCCCTTGAAAACAACAGCGTTTTCTGACACCACTCCCGACCTATGCATCCTGCTCCCCTGGGATAGGTAACGCGGGCACTTTGGTATCCACGGGTGGGGTGGCTCTCCAACCTTTTAAGTTCCAAAGGGTTTCCTCGAAGTCCACTGAGAAGGGTCTGTAAACTTTAAAACTGTAACTGTGACTTCCCCATAGAATTGTATGGAGCCCACGGCCGTGTTAGCACACTGCACTTGTCCTCTGTGGGGTCTCTTTCTACTCACCTGGGGTGGTTCCTTGGGGTATCAGCGATTCTACGGGCTCTAGACCCTGTCTCAACTCCAGTTGTGTTTCTTATACCACTATTTTAGTATATGGTCTGGTCTCCCCCTGGAGCCCTATGTGTATTGAACTACTTACAACTGTTTCTTTGCTAAAGTATTGTGTGATTTGTGTTGTATTCTCGTGTAGGGGATACTAGAAGTTGTTATATAAATAAATATATGTTTTTATAACTATTGTGTGGTTCTCCTTTCATTTAGTTAATACTAAAGGTGATAATCTCATAAAACAAGCTGCTTTACATTCCTTCAAGATTACACCTGAAGGCTGTTCTCCACAGCTACCACTAGGATAGTTTTCTAAAGGTTATCTTTGACCTCATACATCATAAAGGTCGTTGGGACTGGTGCAAGGTGCCCACTTTAATTAGTGGATAGTATATACCTGGCTAGCTTCTCACAGGGGGGGACTTATTAATATTTAAAAGAAAGGTTTTTAATTGTCAAAAGGGTTTATTTGATAAGTTGATTTGTAGTTTTAACACTGCTACACTCAGGCTGCAGAGGTAGGCCTAAAGCCATATTTGCATTGCCACTGTAGCAGATGGAACAGTGGCTGGTACAGTCCATGATGGACATTTAACTTACTTGCCCTGGGCACACTTTTTACCATATACTAGGGATAAGTAAGCTAAATATGACAATTAGAGGTATACCAATGTCATTATGTTGGAAGGAGCACAGTCACGCTACAACTGGTTCTACAGTCAGCAAAAACAGGTAAGGAAAAATTCTGGGGGTACACCACAAAAATGTAGTTCCTTCCCTATACTCCAGCTTTACATTTGATTCATTACTTATATCCTTTAATTTAACAAAGTGTTTAAATGTGCATTCCATCATCTACACTTACATAGGGGTAATGCCTCTGCTCACTTCTTCAAAGCAAATTGTATTTTTCATAGGGGTACTTTTATACAGACTGAATTAACACACGGTCATAAATACTGGTTTACAAGTAAAAACAAGCAACAACCTCCTAATGGTCACAGTCACAGAGCATACCTTGCCTCATTCAGACTGAATCAACCAGGTGACACGGCACCTCCATATACTAGCTACAAGTAAAAAATGAGAGTCAAATATCTGTATGTTATTTCAAGGGCTTACGAGGAAGGACTACAACCAACCAAACCAGGGGGCATATTATCAACAAGTAGCGATATTTATCGCTAAAGAAGCATAGGGAAATTTTTTTTATCGCCAAGCATCGCCGGATTTTATCGCAGAGATAACGTGCTATTAGCAACGTTTATCTCCAATGCGATAAAATATCCGGCGATAGCGGCTAAATGCTTGAATATCGCCGGAAAACCAGCTATATTCAGGCATTAACGCCAATAGGGTTTTAACCTGAATATCCACCTCCCATTGGATATACAGGTTAAGAACTGGTCTGAGCAGGCGTTAGTTTTTAGAGATATTCGCACTTAGCGAAAAAAAAATTATTGCTACGCCTGCCTTGCTAATAGGCGATAGCGGCGTTAGCGACTGCTTTCAGTCGCTAACTGGTTGGGTACACCCACTTTGCATGTCATTAGCGATAAATATCGCTGACATGCAAAGTCGGCCCCAAACCGCTCGCTATCACCTAAAAGCTGTCGCTAAATGATGCTAGTGACAGCTTGCTAATAGGGCAATGAAATTATCGCCGCTTTGTGGCCGAAAACGGCTGCAAAAGCAGCGATAATTTCATTTCGTCTGCCTTGATAATAAGCCCCCTGGATCTTAAGAAGTACCAGCTGACTAGGTCCAGGCGTTTCTCAAAACATTCTGAATTTCACAAAATTTCATGAGATTTCCCTGGTGGGAAATGTTTGACTGTGGTAGACTGATTTCAACAAACAAATGTATTATGGGAACAGTGAAACTGCAACCGAGATAAATTTTCATTCTGAACAGGTATCCCGCACATATCACACATGACTGACGAACACACAGAGGCAGATTTACAAGCCCCTTGCGTCATTTTTGCACCGCTGTTGCCTTACTTTTTGTGATGCTTTGGCTACGTAAAAATGCGTTCCATTTACAATGTGACACATCTAGGTAGATGCATCACGTTGTCAAGCCCTGCGTCACATTATACCTGTGACAGGTATAATGTATGCAGGGTGGGCGTTCCCACGCAGCAAAGCCTCGTAGAAGTGATGCAGTGAAATCTACAAGATTTCAATGCACCACTTCTAGGACTCCACTGCGTCAAAACCATACGCCTGCTTGGAGCAGGCATAAGGAGTGACGCAGCACAATGAGGATAGGCCTAATCATGCATTGCTAGAGTTGCGTTGTGCTTGCGTCATGACTCTTGGGCCAAAAGATGTATCAGAATTTCTGACGCATCTGCCAATCCTTGCACCAGGGTGCGCCGTATTGTAAATACGGTGCACCCATGGTGGCGCAAGGGTTTCTCAGGGTGGCACAGGGAAAGTTGCTCATCTTTACAGATGTGTCACTTTCTTGTAAATCTGCCTCACAGTTTTCACTCTCATTCAGTTATCATGCAAGATAACTTCAGGGTAATTTCTCAAAATGTAACGTAATTTTCAGTATTTTTTCTAAAACTCTATATGTGGCACTCTATATTTATGTGGCAAAAGGTGTAGCTCTGACTATGTATGGGGTTAGTTTATGAGGGAATACCAAAATAAAAACCCTGAAGACAGAAACAAGTATCTTTTTACAATGGATTTTTGGTTTGACCCCGTAGGCTGCTGCTTTTTTAATTCACCAGCTTGAGGGTTTGGATGTATTATATGGCATTGCTGTGGGACCTTACCATGGAAAGCACTTGCAAAAACTTTCTTGGGTCAGGTTAGGCTCATTTGAACAACCTTAGGCTCGAACCTAGGTAGCTACGGCTTTTGAGCAGCAAGGCTTGAACAAAGGAAATTTGTGTAAAGCATTTAACAGTAACAAACAACGAAATAAGAAAGCAACACATCACAAAAGAAACACAGCACCAATTTATAAAAATAGATTATATTTGTCTGAGCTTTAATAGTCCTTGAGGAGCAAAATCCACCGGAGGGTTCTGGAGATACAGATTTTAAAGATTTTGGCTCTTTTGATTTCAACCGGTAAATAGCATTGGTCAACAAAAAGTTTGGAAACTTTTGAAAAGTTTGTAAAAGTTAGTTTCGCTACTCCAACTTTGTCTAGGTGACAAGACCAATAGGAATGTGGTCGGGGGGGGGGGCACTAGAGTCGAGTTGGACTATTACCTGGCTACAGGGACGTTTCTTAGTCCAAACTTCATGGCATTCCCGCAATAGACTTTAATGGAGTGGTCCAAATGCTGAGGATACAGGAGGAAAAGATGTTCAAAGATGCTCTGGTTATGGTGCGAATGGCGGGGGTGCCTTCATGGTGATTCCTCAGTCCACAGGTTGTATGGGGCGACTTTGGCACAGAAGTTGGGGTCCCTCAAAGTCCTCTTTGAGACCCTGGAAGGCCAGCTGTGGATGGGCTACTGGTCTTCATACACCGCGGTTAGAGCGAAATCCTTTAGTGGAAGCCAGTGACCCTTTGGGCAACCAATCTGGGCTCTGACGATACTTCCAGGTCCAGTGGACTTGGGTGCAACTTTTGGCCAATGAGGATCATTGTCTAGGGGCGCCCAGTGAGCGGTGAGTTCACTAAAGTGCCTACCAACTCTCCGGTTTGGGCTTTTTCAGCTTTAATGTCTGTGGTGGTGTTCCAGGGGGGCAGCCAACTGACACTGACCCTTGGAGTCACTGCTTCAGCCTGAGTAGTGACTTTTCCCTGAGCCAGAAGCCACAGGCTCAGTCCTAACTTCCCTAGCCCAAATGTGAAGCAGGTGCAGTCCAGCAGACTGTGCAGCCTATCTTTGTGCAGTCCAGAAGCTGCAGGGCAGTCCTTCTTGATCCAGCTCCGAAGAGATCTGAGGGTCAGGGGTGACTTATTTAACCTGGGAAAGTGTCCAAGGGGACATGCGGTCACTAGCCAATGGGATGCCAGGTCCCCTTCTCCTTGGTTTATGATTTTCTAGCAATGTGTGGCATCTGCAATCCCAGAGTGCACTATTCTGGCCACTCTGAAGATGGTTGAACCCCTCCTTGGCTATTTTGAGCTTGGAAGCCCATCCTAGATTTGTGGATACCTGTGGGCTACACGCCCCATGAGAAAACCAGTTTGGGCACTGGTCTTCCCCTTCTAGCCCTGTCTCCAGCTTACGTACCACAACAAAGGTTAGCCCCTCTGGAGTGTTATCACCGTATGCCCACTAAAGGTGGCTTCGCCTTTCAAGCTCGTCTTTTGAACTAACACCCGAATGGCTTCGTGCGAGGGGGAGGTGACAGTAGGCTTCTACTGTTTCATGCCTGGGAGTCATTCACATGACCCCCCAGACGGGCACAATGCCATCTGTGGGCCAGTGCCTGTGTGAGGCTATTGGACCAGCTCGGTCACCGAGTGGCTACTTTCTAAAACTTGCTTGGCTTTTATAGGGGCATTAATTCGACCTGGGCATCAGGTCGCATTCAATGCCACCATTAATTTGATACCCTACAGTACCCACTTAGGTAGACCCATTCAGAAGTTAGCCAGGCTAAGGTGCCAGTCTGTTATCCTGAAGTAGCCAATGGGGCTACTAACTCTTCCACAGCAAAATGACAATTTGAGGAGTTTTGCTTCAAGGAATTATATAAACATATATGCCCCACTAAAAAATATACTGCTCCCTGACTTAGGGCACCGTTGGCCTTTCTTAGGGGGGACTTACATATATTGCTAAGAGAAAGGGTGGGTTTGCTATTAATGGTAGTTGCAAAGTCGACCTGGCAGGTTGATAACTGCCCTTCCAATTTACAGTGGCAGACTGGAAGCCATTTTGTACTTTGTCACACACAGGGTGGCACAATCTGTGTTGGAGCCTTGGATTGACACTCTGCCTTACATGCCCTTGGTACCCTGGTTACCATATACTAGGGATTTATAAGTAAGGCAGTACTTGCCATTTGGGGATAGTCAACTCAACATGTATTTTATAAGGAGTTAGAACACTGTCACGTCAAACGTCAAAAAACCAGCAGCTAGTAGTCCAAAAGGGGCAAAAAGTGGGTAGAAACCTGCAAAAAGCCCATTTCCTTCCAACCAGGCCCTTGATATAGTGTAGACTGAGGTAAAATTAGATGTAGCCCACTATCACTCTGGGCCAGATGAACTAACACATTTTCATGTTGCAAACCCTGTGATTTGCTAAATCGCAAGGGTTGAGACAAGAACATATTTTTTTTTCTTATGTACTAAGCCCATTTGGTGATTCAGTAACATGTTACCAAATCGCTAAATGGCTTTTAAGAAATCTAAAGAATTGCTATTTGGAAGGTTTATGTTGAGGACGTCCTTTTCAAATAGCAATTCATCATGGTAAGTGTCATTGTTTTTGTGACTGAAATGTGGGACTCCTTCACCTTTGTGAGTAGCTAGAAAAAGTATTTTTAGGTGTAGGCAGTGGTCCTTAAGACCACTGACTACTCTTAAAATTGGTTTTTACAAACGTTCAGTTTTTTTTGTTTGCAAATGCATTTTCCTTTAAAGAACATGGATTGCATTAAAAAAATGTTTTAATTAAAATCAGTCACAAATATTGTGGTCTGCTGACCCCAGCAGGCCACCATCCTAGTGTTGGCAACACACCATAGAGGGCTGCAATTTGCAACCTATCTCATTAATATTTATGAGGTAGGTTGAATTGTGATCCACTGAGATTTGCCATTTTGTGAGCCACCTGATGAATAGATAGGCCAGTTTACACAATACCACTGGATTTGATGAAAGTTAGTGCGCAAATTGCAACCACTTTTAGTTAATCCAATGTACATTAATCTGGCCCTCAGTGTTGTTTAATAAATTAGATGAGCTAACAAGATCAGTTCTGCGATATAAACTCGCAATGGACACGCCTAATGCAATTTCTTGGTTGGCTTATATTCAGGTAATGATAGAAAATATAGGGTGTGGAGATATGACAAGATGTTGCCATTGTAAAACGAGAAAGTTGCCACATTGTTCCGCCCAATAGCATTGCAAAAACAAGAGATAGCTGATCTATATAAAACAACTTGGAAAGCCGTGTATCTCTTAGGACTTGCCCTGGCATGGAGCTAAATGTTGGTTGGGTTCCTGATTCTTGATAAAGAAGTCTCTTAGCAGGCTAATTGTTTGTTCTTCTTCCAGAGTTACTAAGTATCCAAGAGCATCGAGTTGTGTTTAAAATATGTATATCATGGCATTGTAATGATATTTCTTTTCAATCGTGCATGTATTGTTGTTCCTTAGGAGGTAAGTCCTTGTTAATAAGGACCTGCTTTTGAGTTTGGCAGCGGGTTATTCCTGTTACTTACTGATGGATAGCCCATTCGACTTTATAGCGCCACATGATCTTATACACTTATAATACAGTAGATGGGACATCAGTCACATTTGTGATGTGGTATCCTGACCACCAAACTCTAAATTAGGCCCAAAGTTTTTAAAACCTTTATTGTTTACACAGGGACACCACAGCAGTAGTGTAGACAATCTTTTCTAAAAGTATTGCTGATGACGTCTCACTTGACTGGTTTTGCAGTCTCCGAATTTATTACATAGGCACTCAAGATTAGAATGAACACCTGAAAGAAACAAGCATTTGCAATGCAATCGGTCTCGCCTTTGGGACTGTATATGTATTTAGCTATGCAGCACATTAGCCTGGGTGCTGAAATATCTACTGTTCTTTAACATGGAGGGAAAGAAAGTACCAAACTGCGGGACGCGCCAGGTATGGGAACACATGGAGAGAAATATTGCCTTTCAGTTGGAAATGGTGCAGTCCAGGGCTCTGTTTTTAATATAAAATGAGGGCCTTTGGTGGTCATATCACTGAAAATACAAGATTTGGAAAAAATATTATAGTCTACGGGAGCTCGTGGAAGACAAGTTCTGTGGACTGGAATCTAGAGAATGCTAAAGTGAAAATTTTAAAAAGAAAGTCCTTCAGCAGAAAGCAATTCTGGTATTTTACTGACCTCTGCTGGTCGTTTTCTATCAAGACAGTTAAATAGAGGCAGTTGAACAGAAAAAAAGGTCCCTAAGCAGACAAGTCCTAGAGCTGATCTCAAGAGCCCGCAAGGAATATACACATATAAAAAGTATATACTAACATATATATATATATATATATATATATATATATATATATATATATATATATATATATATATATATTCACTGAAAAAACCATAGGTTATAGACCATATATAGTTAGGAATCTGCATTTACAAAACCTTGAAAATTCAATGAAAAAACCATAGGTTATAGACCATATATAGTTAGGAATTAGCATTTAAAAAACCTTATTTTACTCACACAAAACCATTGAAATTCCATATATAGTTAGTTGTACTAACTATATATCGCGCACCCGCAATCCACTGCTGATCATGTCACATATTACATCATTCATGACATGGTCAGTGACATCACTGATGACATCACTGATGACATCTCAAATGACATCACTGATGACATCACTGATGACATCTCAAATGACATCACTGATGACATCACTGATAACATCTCAAATGACATCACTGATGACATCTCATTTGACATTACTGATCACATCACTGATGACATCATTCATGTGTTAATACGATTAACCTCTTCAGACTCTAATATAACCTTAGATACACTCAGTGTAAACAGACACTCACAGACTGTCACTCATCCATGGAGTTACTCACACACCTAGTCAGTCATGCAAAAATCAATCATACCTCCATTTCCTCAACTATACAGTTATACACACCTTACTTATTCAAACATATACTAAAACATATTTACTCTCTTATACAATCCCTGATACAAGTTCACAATGATCCATACAGCCACTCACACATTCACTGGCTCTTATGCACAGTTATTTATATATGTCAACTCTCACATGTACTGTGTTTTACATATGTACTTACTTTGACATGTAACACTGAGATATCCATTCACTCACCAATACACTCATGCACACAGTCAACCGCCCATACAGCTGTTTCCACATGCACTTTTGAACCCATACATCTAGTGAATCAACTGCTCACACATCTATGCACAGAGTCATACACCTCCCAGCCACCCACACACACACTCAGTCGCCCATACAAATACTTGGGCAACCAATCAATAACCCATATAGTTACTCATATAGCTACTGATCAACACATGCAGCAGTTTACAGAACAACAGACATAATGATGCACAAATTAAGACAGTTTAGTCGCTAACCCATGCACTCAGTGAGACACATTTAATCACTCACTCATACAGTCAGTCATGCACCTACTAAATCCTTCATCCAGACACTTATACATCCACTCAAGACATATTTTAACTTTACAGAAAAATACAGTCACTGGATGTTGTCATCAGTGATGTCATCAGTGATGTCATTTGAGATGTCATCAGTGATGTCATCAGTGATGTCATTTGAGATGTCATCAGTGATGTCACTGACCATGTCATGAATGATGTAATATGTGACATGATCAGCAGTGGATTGCGGGTGCGCGATATATAGTTAGTACAACTAACTATATATGGAATTTCAATGGTTTTGTGTGAGTAAAATAAGGTTTTTTAAATGCTAATTCCTAACTATATATGGTCTATAACCTATGGTTTTTTCATTGAATTTTCAAGGTTTTGTAAATGCAAATTCCTAACTATATATGGTCTATAACCTATGGTTTTTTCAGTGAATTTCATTGGTTTTTTAAAAGCTAATATCTGTAGCTGTAAAATGTATTCTTCTTTAAATCCAAAAATATATTTTATATGTTTATTAATAATTTATTTTTTAAATATTTTTTTTTCTTCGCTCCCGGTTCGCGAACCGGGAAGCTTCCCGTTAGCTCACCTTGATGCCGCGACCCAGTCCGCGAACCGGTAAACGTTCCGTTTGCGGAACTGCCGCGTTAGAAATGAACATCGTGACGCGTCGCGGAAGCGCGACATATCACGTTGTCGCGTAATGCGTCTTATGACGCGCCGCGTTAGCGCACCCGGAAGTGCTCCGGTACGCGAACTGAGACGCGAAGCGCAGCTCCCCGGAAGCGATCCGGGGCGCGTCGCGAAAGCGCGACGTATCGCGTTGCCGCGTAATGCGTCTTATGACGCGCCGCGTTAGCGCACCCGGAAGTGCTCCGGAGCGCGAACCGAGGCGCGAAGCGCAGCGACCCGGAAGCGATCCGGGGCGCGTTCCGCAGCGCATAACATAAGCGTGAGAGGTCATGTGACTTGTTAATAAAACTTTTCATTGGTTCATTTCACTTTTGGTTTCATAATGATGTAAGGTTAGGTCAGGTGACCTAAAAATAACACTTTTCATTGGTTTAGAACTATTGTTTTTCCCAAATGATGAAAACCCCTCCTTCTTTCCTCACTCTGACTTTCATCTTTGTGAGAGGAAGACCTTATTTCATACTTGAGCAATGGCTTCAGTAGTTGCTTCAGCTGGTGCACCCCCACCCCCACCTCCACCTCCTCATGGGAAGAGAGGACCACCTCCCCAGGTCATCACCAACACAGAGGAGGAAGAGGAAGAACTAGAGGAAGAGGAGACAGAAGGACCACAGTTCTTGGAAGAGGTGCCCCGGGTTTCCCATAGGAAAGCCAGTTTCATTTGGCAATTTTTTTCACTCCCTCCAGGGCAGAAAAAAGTAAATGCGAGGTATGTCACCTGCCTCATTTGCAAAGACAAATTATCAAGAGGGACTGATAAAAAGTATAGCTATGGGAACTATACCATGCATCGGCACATGAGCAGGTGGCATCCATTGAATTACAGCCGGGCAGAGATACGTGACATGCAGGAGAACCCAACAACAACTCCTGTGGCCAGGTCAACTTCTCAAATATCGTTGTCAGGAGCAGAGGCACAAGAAACCGTGCCAAACATTCAAGAGAACTTTGCACACTTCAAGCTCACCTGTTTGTATTGTGGAGCATTGATTTCCTGTGGAAACATGAGCATAACATTAATAAATGTAGCTTATGAAAATCATAATTGCCCTAAACGCCCCAAAAAATAAATTTTTTTTTGCTCCTGTTGAGCCCTTTTCAATGCCTGTTTTTTGTTGTTTCCCCCCCAAAAAAACCCAAAAAAATATAAAATTGTTCAAAAAAAAAAAAAAAAAAAATGTTCAAAAAATAAAATAAAATATATAAAACAACAAAAACCTAAAAAAAAAAGTCTCTCTCAAGGACGCCTGCACTCCAGCCGCTGACCTCGGACTTTGGACCTTTGTGCCCACAGCTAGCGGAACCCGCTCCGCGGGTCCCGCGTCGCAGAAGGGGGTGAACGGAGGCTGTGCTTCGCTGGGCGGTGAGTGTGTGACAGGGCTGCGAGCAGCAACCCGGACTCAATCTCCCAGGAGTCCCGGGTTGCACAGGCCGTTCCAGCTGGCCCGCTCTCCCTGACCGCCCCGCCCAGCTCCACCTGCCTCATATTCCGCCCTGATTGCACCTTCCATCGGGACTCTCTCAAGGACGCCTGCACTCCAGCCGCTGACCTCGGACTTTGGACCTTTGTGCCCACAGCTAGCGGAACCCGCTCCGCGGGTCCCGCGTCGCTCTCCCTGACCGCCCCGCCCAGCTCCACCTGCCTCTTAATACATCTATAAGAACGAGATCTACACGCTGCGCGGGAGCGCGCGGGTTAAGCCCGGGACAAGGGCGGGACCGTCTGTGGCCGTCCGGGGCCGAAGGAGGCCGGGCTGGGCCCACTCTCTTTCGCCTTCACCCCCCGAACCCAGCCGAATTGTGCTACAGGACCCCGCTATGTCTATAACGGCCCAAGGAGGAACTCCATCAAGGGCAGGGGGTAGCATTAATGGGCCCCTGGATAATTTCTTCAAACCAGCGAAGGGGGAAGGGGGAAAAGAAAGCTCCCTAGAGAAGCGTAGGGGCGAGCGCCGTCGCTCCATCGAGTCTATGAAAAATCGACCTATTAGTGAAATAATCCCCTACCCTATCTCCCAAGAGGAAAGTCCCCGTCAGGGCACACCGCTTATATCAAACCAAGAGGACGTTCCTTTACTCCTACGGGATTCTGTTCCTAATTCTGCCACACTTTTTGATCAGTCCATGGAAGTTACCCCTCCATCAACCGACAGTAATACAACGGTTGATCTGATTATTTTAACATCCCCGGTAGCTAAAATTAAGAAAACCAAGCCTAAGCAGTCCGTGGTGGCAGAGATACACGGCCCTCCACCCAACAAGCGTAGAAGAAAGACAAGGGGTGGGCAGGGGAAAATCAAAACTCCTCACTCTGATTTTGGGAAAAATCATAAACCAGTGCACTCCCCTGATAGGCCCAAAGCGAAGGTACAAGTAGCCGCTCCCCCCAAGAGTAACAATACATCTACTGCCGTTGCTAACAGTGACGTAGGGAACACCCAATCTAATACATCATCTCCTGCTGTAACTCTCGGGAGCATAGAATTTTTACTAAAATCACTTTTGACGCCTATCAGCGAGAGCCTAAAAAAATTAGATACCAGGCTTACTACCCTAGAAGCTACCCTAGTGAGTCTGAATGCTGCGACTAGCAAACAGAATAAAGCGGCAGGGCAAAATCCCTCTGCAAGGTTCCCTCCCCGTTCACCACCATCCAACCCCAATGTGGGCCCTATGCAGGGCTCCCCCGTAGTCGCTCCCTTGCCACCACTTATGTCTATTCAACTACCACCCCCATTGAGCAGCCCTAATACTGCCCCTCCTGAGCTAGCAGTAGCAGCCACACATGGACCATCCCTTGGCACAACCCATAGAGCCCAACCCAATGCCAGCTCTCCCCCCCCTCAGGAAGGGAGGCTTGCACCTAGAACTCGGAGACCGGATTTGCCCCCGGAAGCCAATAGCTTTATGGTAGTACTGGCGGGTGCCCCTTCCCTGGAAAGTGGTGAAAAAGAAAATTTTATAACACTGAAGAGGAAAGTCATCAAGTGGCTTAACTGGAATAGGCCCTTACCTCCTCATTTTAATAATGAGATCACCATGGTTAGAAGGGTACCTTGGCTGGGGAGGACGAGGAAAACAATCATGGGGGATTGTATTATGGTCTCCTTCCGTGACCCAGGCACAGTTCTACACATTTGTGCAGGGACGAATAGATCACTGGACTCCACTATTCAGTCCCTGCCAGTCTCCTTTTTCTTCCCCCCCACCCGTATGTACCATGAGCCAGAACAAGGCAACTGGACAAGGGTAGAGCGGAGACCTAGATATCGGGAACATGCCATACGTCCAGTTAACCAACTGCCGGATACCCCCTTCTTCCATTATAATCGGTTTAACTGTTTGGGGGGGTTGGAAGGGGTTGATTGACTGTTTACAAATAAAGCCCCGGAAACTATGATCACGGAAAATGGCTTTAGTGATTCTCCCGAGCCAGTTGGAGCCACTACAGAAATTGTACCCGTTGTAACCAACTATGATCAAACTGAGCCGGCTCAATCCAATATTCCCCTTCCCGTGACGCCTGATACAGAGCATCTGAGACTTATCTGCTGGAATGTGGCTGGAATTGTCAACAAGCTGTCTACCCCAGACTGGGTTGCATACATTGAGACAGGGGATGTGTGCATGTTCCAGGAGACCTGGGCCAGGGAGGAACATACCCATCAGGGATACCAGTCCTTTTCTATCCCGGCCAGGTGGGAGGGCAAAGGCCGTCCTTCTGGTGGATTAACAACATGGGTAGCTTCCCACCTAGGCTGTGAGGCTTCATGCTTAGTGGTACCATCTGACGATATCCTTGTGGTCTTACTATCCTGGCCGAATCAAGTAAAACTTGCCTTTATTAATGTCTACTCTAGGCCAGTGGGAGTAGCCAGGGAGTCACCTACGATAGATGAGCTTGCAACCTACCTAGCTGAAATACCCGGGGATTTACCCTATATAGTAGGGGGGGACCTAAATTCCCAATTTGAGCCGCTGCCTGGCCTCTTAGAAGGCTTCCAGATGGAGGAAGAGGCCAGGTGGTCAGTACCATCGGTAGAAGCTCCTCCCCCGAAGGCTTGGACACCCTTGGCGTTGCAGATCACAGCCCTAACCCTAAAGTTTGGAATTAGAGCCTGTAATGGGCGAATTAAATCAGATGTACCTAGTAGAACAACTTTTAACAGAGCGGGAAGAAAATCCCGCTTGGACTATGTTCTGGTACAGATAACCAACTGGCCTACCATTAGGGATTTTAGGGTTACCGAACGGCTGGAAAGTGATCACAACGCATTAGAACTGGATCTCACACATCCTGGCCTCCAACAACCCATATTAGCGAGTGAGGGAAACCTACCTGAACTGCTTTTGGCCAACAACAAAAAAAGGATCAGGTGGGAAAAAATAGTTGCAAGCCAGGAGAAACTCCCGAAGCTTTATGCGGGGCTAATCCCCATCCTAGAGAGTGTAGGAGGGCTGGACATTGAGAGGGGCAATACGGAAACACTTGGTAAATTATACCAGGCCCATGAAGATCTTATAAAGGGTATGAGTCCTTTCCTGTATAGCAACGCACATAATGCAAGTAGGGGGCAAGCGCCAAAAACCATGTGGTATAATGCGGCCTGTAAAAAAGCAAAACAAGAACTTCTAAGAAATATTAAGGAGGGCTCAGGTGGGGAGATGCTAAGAGAAAGCAGACGGGCATATAAAAAAGTACTTGCCCATGCTAAAATTGAATGGGAGGAGAGCCAATGGGAGGAGCTCAACAAATCCCTTGTAATGGGAGACCACAGAATGTTCTGGAGAATAGTGAATGGGGGGTCGGGGAACCTCCTTTCAGCTATTGAGCCCAACATCGCAGCTGGGGTCTGGCAGGCTCATTTTCAAACCCTTTATAGCTCGATGGGGGGAGATAGCATGGGTGATACTTGCAGTCCTCAGGGGGCATATGAGGGGGAACTAGTAACAGTGGGAGAGGTTAGGGCAGCAATAGCTGGTTTGGCCTCGGGCAAGGCGCCAGGTCTTGACGGCCTGCCTGGAGATCTTTTTAAGCAGGAACCAGATGTGTGGGCCCCATATCTAGCCGTTTTGTTTAATGGAGTCTTATGCGGCATGGAAGTCCCAAGTACTTGGCTGGGGGCGGAGGTGGTTCCCATATTTAAGAAGGGCTCGCCCCTGCTTCCAGCCAATTACAGACCAATTAGTCTGATTGATGTGCCCCAGAAGCTCCTTGGGAGGGTACTGCTCAATTGGCTCCAGGACTGGGCAGAAGAAACGGAAGTCCTTAGTCCTTACCAGGCTGGATTTAGGAAGGGAGTATCAACGGTGGACCAGGTCTTCCGATTGAACATCATTTACTGGAGGACAGTGGTTTTCGATGGTGGCAGCTTATACACAATATTTGTGGATTTAAGAGCCGCCTTTGATCTGGTGCCCAGAGGCAAACTTTGGAGGGTCCTGGCCGAGATGGGCGTACCTGCGGACATTCTAATAATCTTGCAGAGGTTACACCACAACAACTATGCCAGGGTGCGGTGTGGAAAGTCGGGGGAGTTGACGGACAGATTCCCCGTTGACAGGGGGGTTAGGCAGGGCTGTGTGCTCGCACCGACCCTGTTCTGCCTCTTTGTCAACGGGGTAATCGCCCATTTGAATGGCATTGAACACACTGATGCTCCGAAATTGAACGGCAGCAGGGTGCCTGCAATTATGTTTGCAGATGACACCCTGCTGCTGTCCAAAACCCCAATGGGGATCCAGCGGATCCTTGATTCTTTCGTGGCCTTTTGTATGGATAGGGGCCTAGAAATTAATGCTGGAAAAACAAAATTCATGGTCCTGAATCCAAGTAAACAATTGCGCCCGAATCCACTGCTGGGAGAGGCACGGTTGGAAAGAGTCTCCACCTTCGATTACTTAGGTGTAACCTTGAATGAGTCCATGTCGTGGGGGGCACACCGGACCAGGGCCAACCTTAAACTGGTACAGACCACTGGGGGCATTACACGGATGTTGAAAAATTCGACTTATCGGCCTCTGGGTCCGCTCATCCAGATCTACAAAGCGCAGGCCAGGGGCGCCACAATGTATGGGGCGGAACTGTGGGGACATACACCAACTCGCAGTCTGTCGGTAACTGAGAATAATTTTATCAGGCAGATAACTGCACTCCCGCCAAGTACCCCGCTCCTCCCCCTGAGGTTGGATCTGGGATTGAGACCAATAGCCGATGAAATAGGACTGAGACCCATAGTCTTCTGGCGAAGACTGTGGAGCAGTGAAGCACTTTTAGCCTACAGGGCTGAACTAGGGGAGCTGATATCCCACCCAAAAGCGTTACAGATCCCTTGGCTAAAATATATTCAGAATCTATGTACGTCACTGGGGTTTCCTGATCTTTGGTCCGATCCTGCTGAGGCCTCATTAAGCATCTCACGCAGAAATTTGGTCGATGCCTATCACGCTCATAAACTATCCTCGGCTATGGAAAATCAGCGAGAGGGATCACTGACCTCTGTATTTATGCTAGGCAAAGATACATACAGGATGGAAAGGGTACTGGACGCTATGTCCCCCGTGCTGGCCAGGAAGCTGTTTCTGCAATGGAGATACGGCATCCTGCCCTTACGGGCTTTTACGAGCTCTTGGACAAACCCGCCCTCCCCTAAGCAGTGTCCAACATGCTCTTATGCTGAGGAAAGTGATTTGCATGTAGTTCTGTTTTGCCCCACGTACTCGAAAGCGAGGAGATACTGGCTTCTCCCACTTATTAGAAACCTTGGTGGCAGAGAGTATCTCCCAATGTATAGAATTTTAAAAACTGATCTTTCGAGTCCAACTGTGTTTGCATTGGCTAAATTTCTTACCAATGTCTGGCATATTCGCACCAGTTTGCTGAAGTCACGGTCATTGAGTTAGCTCCAGTCTCCTATATGTAAACCCTTATAGTTTTAACCTACAGATATGAACAATTTTATAATGTACAAGTATGTCTTATTGCATTTTATGGTGTATATGTTTTATCTTGTTGTGTATCTTTGATGGCCGTATGGCCGAAATAAAGATTTAATAAATATGAAAAAAAAAAGTTCTTTTCAGAACTACCTCCCCTTTCAAAAAAAATTGCTAGAATGTTTAGCACTCTGGCAAGCTCTATTTCTTTTAGTTCACTTCCCAGTTCGCTTCCCGGTTCGCGAACCGGGAGCGAACCAAAAAAATAAAAAAAATTTAAAAAAATTATATGTAATATTAAAAAATTATTTGAGTCTTTAATCATTTTTATATGTAATTCATAAACTAGTGAAATGTTAGAAATGTTATTAAATTTTGAAACACAATTACAATAATAAATAATTGCTTAAAAAATAAAAAAATTCAAAAATAATCAACAAAACCAACAATCAATTAACATACAGTATTTGAAAAGTCTATCATTCTTTTTTCCTTATAGTACGCTGCCCAGAACGCTTCCCGGTTCGCGAACCGGGCGCTACCCACGCAAAAAAACAAAATTTTTTTTTTTCTTTTTTTGCCCCACGGGGCCCTTTTAAAGCCTCCACATTAAACCTAGGGGGTCAGGGAGGATCTACTATGCCCCCTTATGGTCATTTCCCCCTTTGTTTTGGCCTCCTCTTGTCTCTCAATCCTACCGAGAGACAAGATGGCGGCCGCTACGGACTGTTTAGAATGTTGACAGACACCGGAGAGCCAATCAGCTTCGCTACGCGAAGTTCCGTTACGCGTAAAGTCCGCGAACCGGAGCGCTGCCCGGTCCGCTGTTACAGATATATATCTTTTTTTGAACGTTAATTTCTCAAAATCCACTGAAGCACATATATTGAGACCTAGCAAAGGCACATCGGGCTACCAGTCCCTACAATTTTGCCAAGTTTCGTGGAAATCCATTCAGCCGTTCGGGCTAAAAGTGAGGCCAACCGCCCTATGGAAAACTCAATGTTAAAAACACGTTTTGGGACCCCCCTTTTTTCTCGGCCCCCCCTTGACGAACCCCCCCAAATTTCCAGGGGCTGCTCAGAAACAAAATGTTCAATTTTCCAGAAAATTTCAGCCAATTCCGTCCACAAACGCCAAAGTTATTAGACATAGAATTTTCAAAAATCCCATAGGGAAAAAATCCTAACTATATATACCTACTGGCGACTGCCAGTAGGTAATATATATATATATATATATATATATATATATATATATAAGAGGTCTTGAATGCTAAAAATTTGGATGTGCTGCAATTCTCCACTAGGTGGCGCTTGGAATTCATAAAAAGAGCACAAGTGCTGCACATGACATTACATAAGATGTATTAACCCGTTTCATAATACGGTCTTAAATTACAAATGTCAGCTAAAAGAAGAAAAAATATCCACATACACGACACAAACCAACATTGTTTTTGTATGGAAAACAACATTGTGCAGCAGGATTTTTAAAACAAACTGTTAGCACTAACCCTACAAGGTTCTCCTGAAAACGTACAGTGACCTAAACAAGCAAAAATATATATAATGTTGTTCAGAAAGATCTGATAACAAGGTATAACACGCAACAATGGGCGCCCAGCACTTTGTATAGGGGACAGTCTCAAAAGCAAACAAGTAAATGGTGCTCCAAGGAAAGGATTGGTTACCATTCACGATCCTACAGACCCTCCTTATGAAGGACAAGAAAATGTAAAATATATAAATGAGTGCTGAAAAAATATCGCAATGATAGTCCTTTTTAATCCAGATTCTTCAGCTCAGGCCCAATACTGTTCCAAATCTTCATAATGCTTGTATGGTAGTTGACATCATCTCAAGTGTTCAATAAGCATCAATCCAATCAAATTATTCACACAAAAAAAAGAAGGCTGTTGGGTAAGCAGCACAGAGAAAACAAGCGAACACGTGTTTCGTCGATATGTCACTATGACCACGACTTCTTCAGGGCTGCTCAAAACGTAGTATGAGGAACTATCTTTTCTATCATTATGGTATTACTGTATTTTGGTGAAATTTGAGTGCTCGGATTTATAGATTATATATAATATTGTACTGTCTCCAGAGATAGAGGATATGGCTGAGCTGTCAGAGCTTCTGACTCAGGGGCTGGTGAACAGTGTTCGAGCCTCTGCATCGGCTGAACATCAAATCATTAATGTATCTACTAATGTAAAACAAAAATTAAACAGCATGGTCAAGTGGGGGTTGAGGGAAGAGAAATGAAAAGAAAAAATTCGGAGAGGTGGTTGTGGCAGCGAGAGGTGAGAAGGGAGGGCGCTGTAGCCAAGAAGCGAGAGAGCAGCAGTTGTTGCAGGAAAGCATGTCATGCCTGCAGTAGGAGAAACTCATTAAAGGAAATAGTGCTTACAGACTAAATAAGACATACCCTGTAACTACAGAAGTAAAAGGGACAGTCCTCGTGGGGGGTTACAAATGAAGCCAAGGTGGCACTAAGGAGGGACCCACAAGCATACTAGCCAATCAGAAGTCAGCGTTTACGAAGAATAATGGCACAAGCCAATGAAATATATGGGCGTAGAGTGACCGGGGCTTCAAGTCCATACTCAGTATAGCTCGGCGAGCAGCACATGCACTGCCCAGGCTCAACCTAAAAACAAGTTCCAGGAGAACATGACAGCATTCTTGCAAGAGGAGTTCCACCTGAAGTGTTGAACCATAAAAATGTGTCCTCGGATATAAATCTCAAAATATAACCAAAAATTAACTTTACCAGTATGCTCTGAATGTTTTATTTAAAACCCTGTAGTCAATTGCATCAAAAGTTCATCGTCCTGCTTTTCAAACTGGGAAATGCAGTATAACAAAAAAAAACGTTGTCATACAAATAAAGCCGCCTATTTTTATTTATAATCTGTATTGGGCATGTACTTTTCATCACTGCTTAGGACTACAAGGCCTTACTGTATAAAGAAGACAGAAGTACATGGGTGAAGGGGAATGTAGAGGAATCGTCGAGCCTTACACAGTGGTATCAATCTTGATTAGCATTTTTAAGGCACAAGACGCTGGTGGTAATAACGTTTAAAAACAATAGACTTTCCAATTATTCAAATTATATTTTTTTTAAAAAAATTACATTTGAAAAAACATTCCCAGATGGGTAAAACTATAATTAATCAGTAGCCATTGTAAGGGCTCTCAGTGTCCTTCTTGTGATGAACCAGGCTCCCATAATGTGACTGGACATAGGTTTGTAGGTGGTTGGTAGTTATGATCTGGCGCAAAGTGTAAGAGTTTCTCTGCAGGATAAGATCGAGAATTGTTTGAACAATGGGATAAGCCATTCAGTATGGAAGTACTAAATCTTGGTGCTAAATAGCATAAAGTGCATTATTGACTCCATACCTTCCACTTTGCATCACAGAGCTCATAGTTGATGCAACTGTTAAGAGAATTTAGCAGCATTTATTTTAATGGGCAAAGTGCCTAGGCGGAATATAGGTATAAAGTGGGCCGTGCATCGGGGCTAATGTCATTCAAGTATTGCTCCACGCCTAGGGTGTGCTTTATGTGCAGGTAGTTGCAGGTTATGATGGACGAGCCAATACAAAACTGGAGTTTAGTGTGCAAGAATGCTTAATTAACTATGGCAGCTGTGGTGCTGGCAATGTTAGCTGACTTTGACAACAGACGCTCGAGACAAAGGTTTTGGAGGCAATTGATCACGGGTTATGACAAATTTTCCCTACATGGGACACTTTGAGCAGAACTCTCAGAGACGACTCTTTGTGGTGTTTGCAGTTTAAACCCAACCAGTACTAAACCAGGGCAAGAGCTATGAGCGCGGAAATAGGAACCAAGCTGATTTCCCAATAGAAAGGAAGAAGCAGTATGGCAGGGCTCAGATGCAGCAGCGATCTCAAGAAAACATTGTCCACCTTTACCTTTAGACGCTGTATACTGTTGCTGTACCCCCATAGTTCCGCACAGTAGCTTGCTGCTGCCCTGCTTTTTGCTTGTATATTTGAAGAATGACGCTCAATGGACCGCAGCCGATCTTATTTTTTAGCCTAAGGATTCCATTGGCAGACCACTGTAAAGTGGAAGCTGCCCAACCTCCTGTGCAGCTCGTTTTGTGTACAAGATAATATTACCGAGTTGCCCGCAAACAGGATAACTACTATTTTGTTACCCGGCTTTGGCGCATCTGTGTCCCCTCAAGTAACAAGCAAACAAATCCCCCCGGTCCTCACTTACCTACCTCCGGCCACAGAAACGCTGGAACACGCTGTGACGCACACCGCAAGTCGGCCTGGAGCGCGCCTCGGCAGAGACGCGGGAGGACAGGAGCGTGACGCGCGTGAACGTGCACGTTGACGTTCCCGCGCGTTCACGGACCTGAGTCGGCTCGTGCACAGGTTTGGAGCTGCTCGCTCACTGCTCTGACTCCCTTGGCAGGGAGCAAGGCGGCTATAAGTCTCGTTGGCGGCAGGGCTTCGCCCTGCAACGCCAGCGAGACCTAAAAATGCATATGGATTATTTGATGGGATTTTTAGCTTTTTTATGTGACTGCATTTTTTTTTTTTAGTTCCTAATGTTACAATGTACTCAGTAAATTGCATGTTTTTAATTATATACTATGATTTGTGTTTAGAATGTTAACCAAAATATTATTGACTGACAGGCTGTAAATACAAAAAAAAGATCTGAGAAAAAAAGGATTAGAACAAACCTGGGTAATCAATCTCTCTCAGGTCAATCAATACATGTTACACTGGCTAATCAGTCAACATGGGGTTGCCTGAATAAACCAGAATGGGTGCTAGAGATAGGGTGAAGGTACGATATCATGCTCACCACTACTTTCCCTTGTATGGTGTAATGCACTGATCTGTACTGTGAGAAGCTTTCACACATTTCATGTGTGTAATTAATAAGGATGGCCCATAAGAGCACGGTTGTGTGCCACAAAACCGTGGACTAAATATTGTGCGACAAAAATGCTGAAGCAAATATATCAACACCAAAATGTTGACAAGATAAGTATATATAGGTAAGTATACATTTGCTTTTCTTAACTCCACTTGTATCTACCTTGAAGATATATATCATTAATACTCAAATAGTAAACCTATATTTCCATATGCACACTTCACTTGATTATTTTGTGGTTGGCGAACATTTTGCCGCAATAGTATGTAGCACGGTACTTATTGACAGGTTACGAGTTTGGCACGCAGGGTACTCCACCACAAACATGGCGGAGTACCCTGTCTATCAAACCAACAGTTTGCCGGTGTTGTTTCTATTCTATTCTGGGTTGGGTGGACCGTAATCTTTCTGATGGCGGTGCCCTGATCCCTCTGCACATTGGAAACCTTACTCTGACGGGTCAATGCAGTATGGCTTTTGGAGTAAAGATATCAGAGCGCCTTACCTATTTAGAGGTGCAGTCTGATGTATTTTTTTCCTGTCTGCCACCATAGGGAAATATCAGAACAAATGGCCCTACACCTTTGCAGAATATTCTCAAGATGTGGAAAGCATTAGTTTTGTTTTTTTTCCACAACAAGCTCCCTCTTTGAGAGGTTTTTTGAAGCGCACGCATGACGGGTGCGGGGTCCCCTGAAAGTGAGCGGCCACGCACCCAGCTTGCACTATTTTGAAAGGAATCGCATTGATGGCTGTTACTCTGAAGGCACAGAGATCACTGCTGAGCCGGCGCGATCACTAAATATGGTGGCCAGTCAGGCTGCCCGATAAACTCTCAATGGGTCCTTTAGCAGGACTTTAAGTGGGCCGGGTCTCACCGGGTCTGAGCACCAGCAGGTTTTTAAAGGGGGCCTCGAAACGGGTCTCTATCGGGCTCTGTTTTGTGCCCTGGCACAGGCGGTCCGGTTTTTTCCAGACTGCAGTAACAGCAGGCACATCGATGTGCGCAGCTCACACTGCTCACTTCTCACTAGTGGAGAAGTTACGGCATGACGTCATGCCAGGGGAGAGTTGTAGGGAAGAGAAATCCTTTAAAGAGAGACATTTTCTCTCTGGATTTCACTTCTCTTTTTGAAACTCAGGAGCAGCAACATTGTCGTGGTGTCAACAGGGCTTTAAGTGGAAGCTTTTTCAATCTATTCTATACTACTATTATAAAGAGAGAACTGTGTCCTTTGAGCCAGGTAAACTCGAAAAGTACACCACCAATCACAACACCCAATACAGCGTTGGAAAGGGGAGGTCCAGGAGATGGACATAGGCTATACATTTGGGCAACATATACATTACAAAGTGAAAACAATATTCGGGGTAAAGTAGTTCCTTGTGGGCGTTCTTCTGCTGTTAGGGAGTAGCATAGGCGTGTCAAACTAAACCTGTGGGCGGCAACATTGGCAGAGGGGCATGGCCCATACAACGTCACTCGCTTCCAGGGGCTGCGAGCTTTAGGCACACAGAGCGCAGCAGGCACACACAAAACACCGCGAGTTCAGTAACACAGAAACTCGCTGCATGAAGACAGAAACTCGCTGCAACATTGAAGCATCTATAGAAGTAAGCGATAGTGACGGTGGGCACATAAAGAGCGTGGGCGGGTGTAACTTACTGAGGGAGGTGACATAAACAGCGTGGGCGGGGGTTTGAGGGACGTCGCCATGTGTAAGTAAACGGAAAAAACATTCACATATGCCATGAATGTAGAGGTTAATGTGTATTCACTTCAGGCAGACACACTCGGCGCATCAGTTCTGTAACTACGCCTTATAAGGGGCGTGGCTTCCATCAACGGCGCGGCGTCCATCAACAAGACGCGTTCCGTAGGAACGCTACATTCATGTCCCGCCTATTGCTATTACATACGTCACAGCCTTCACGACGCCACGCAAAGGGTTCCCTAAGGAAAACAGACACAGACTCGATGCTCCTGCTGCTCCCGCTGCTGGCCACTCTGCTGAGCATCTCCTGCAGCGGTGCTGCCCCCAGCCCCCTTCTGCCCCGGACAACGTCGGGACGGGCTGCTAGTATTCTATACAAGCCATAGTTGTTGCTTATTTATCTTAAGCAACTAACAACCATTGACAAAGCCAATAGTCCTAGCGTGTAGTAGGTATGATGTTACTTGTATCATATATCTGGATGCAATGACATAAATAGTAAAATACAAGTCAGGCGGCACACTATGCTAAGCACAGATTTTTAGCTGGTGTTTTGAGCCACGCCCATAATTACTTTAGCCACGCCCCTTTGAGAGCCCCCTAGTTTTTTTATCCCAATTAAAGCCCTGCCCCTTAGGTCTCAATATTCTGATTCCATACCACAAATAACTGTTATACAATGCACATTCATCCTTCCTCTACAATACCTGAGTGTACATGTAAAGTTTGCCTTTTTCCAGACGTTGATACAACATATATCACACACTTTGGAATGCATACTACAAACACATGCAAACAAATGTTGAATATGATTCAGACAGAATATAATTGTAAGGTCTGATCTGTTCTTTCTTCATGCAGTTAAAGCAGCAATACAAGTAGGTGGTATACTGGGTTTTCATTTACCCTAGAACTGTCTTCCTCGTTACTAGCTGCTTTTTGGATCATAAACCTAGCAGCAGACCTTAATAAGTTTAGGAGCCTGGCACCACCAAACCTTCTAACGTGCCTGGTCATGGCAGTAGAAAGTGAACAGGAGGCAGAGCAGTGTGAATGCCACAGTGGGACAAGGGGCATTGTATATGGATAGGGCGATCATTGAGAAGTTGCCGTATATGGAACAAAAGGTAGGATGGGTGGACATTATCACAGAGACAATATGGGAATCAAAGGAAGAGAGAGTGTCCATTGCCATAATGGTACAGAGGGAGAAGAAGGCAGAGAGGTCGGGCAGTACCATAGTGGCATAGAGGACAGTGAGGCTGAACAGTGACAAGGTGGTGCAGTTGGAAAAGGAGGCAGAGCTGTTGGGCACTACCATGGTGGCACTGAGGAAACAGTCCTTAGGTGAACAAGGACATGGTTACATAGAGTACAGCAGATAAAAGCAAAGTGGCACATAGTGGACAAGGATAAGAAGACAGGCAGGTGCATGGATGGAGTAGAGTGTAGACAGGGCTGGTGGGGCATGATGCCGGAGGGGCACATTGGGTCACAGAGAAAATGCACAGGAACATGATGGCATAAACAACAAGAATTGACAAAGCCAGTAGGTCTCACGTATGCAACATCTACTGGCTTTGCCAATGTGTTTTTGCCAAGTTGTACATCAGTGTGGTTACTGTTCAGCATGGCTAAAGGTTTCTGGCGTAGAGGAGAGTGGAGTGGAGTAGAATGGAGTGTCGTAGAGTGGAGTTGCGTAGAGTGGAGTAGAGTGTTGCAGAGTGGAATGGCATAAAGTGGTGTGGAGTGGCATAGAGTGGATGTTTGTCGAGGGTTGAGAAGTGGCTTAGAGTGGAGAGGAGTGTCGTAGAGGAGAGTGTTGTAGAGTGGAAAAAAGTGGAGTGTCATGGAGCAGAGTGGAGTGTCGTGGAGTGGAGTGTTGTGGAGTAGAGTGGAGTGGTGCGGAGCAGACTAGAGTGGTGTAGAGTAGAGTGTCATACAATTTTACTGATAAAACTATACACCGCACAAATGAGTGTGTGGAAATGGCATCAGCTACTCTATTGATTTGTTTTGATTGTATTAAAATATTTGTTTCCAACATGCTTCAGAATTTCAGATAAATCCTCTCACTTTGAAGTCAGCAAAAGAGAAGTAAACGTCAAGCTCCCTCGGAAGGCAGAAGCTGACATTTGACTTCTGTCATTGAATGAACAGCAAATGTGACAAGATAAGAATAACATTTAGTGGCCGGTTCACAGAAATTGAGCATGCATGGAGGAATACAGTAAATAGGTTATACTCCATGAGAGGGACAAAGCAATGCTGGACAGCCTAAAACAAATAAAACCAGCAAGTAGAAAGCAAGCAAATCTGAGTTGCAAAGCCAATAGTAAGCAAGGGGCTGAATGTTTTCTTAGGTCAACTTTCAGAATGTCTGCTTCGACCTATAAAGGGTTGTTGGTATTTGCGGTATGGAGTTATGATAGAGGTAATAGTGGGCAGTGAAAAAGCTGATACAAGAGTGAAGAAAAGGAACCATGATATATTATTTCTCTATTTAAAATCAAATTGTCAAAAACATGGCACCAAAGAGTACTAAGAGCTAAGTTAAACGTCTCCACACTTCAGAGGAATATAGCGACACACCTAACATGTGTTAGAATAGACTTGATTTAATCAAAAATCTTTTGCTGCCATCTCCTGGATATTTGTATGTGTGTTTACTTGTCAAAGTGAGTTGAACTGATTTTGTAAGTCACAGCCTACAATGCCCAGTGAGGGGCTGCGCTACTTGTCAATACAATATAAATGTCAATAAATCTGGCTGATGCGAATGCACTGTGGATTCTTAAGTTAACCAGAGCTCTACATCATTCAGGCCTACACATAATTATGAACCATCGAGGCACAACACATGATATGCCTCCAGCCTATCTTTCTCCACTCAATGCAAGAATTGATCATTTCACAAATTGCCTTTTTTCTGAGATGAAGCAAGTTTTGGTATTTTGCCTGAAAGTAGGAGACATGTTTGTTAATAGTTAAATAATCAATGACTACCTTTTTTGGTTTCTTGGTCCTACCCTCAAGCACATTCTTCTTCTAACAACCCACAGATTGGTAACAACTAAACCAGCAAACAGCATTTGATATTCAGGGAAATTTAGACGGGCTGACTTATTGTTCAATTGGGCATTATATAGTTATGTTATTTCATTTTTAACATTTACAGCCCACAAGCATACTAAGACCATAATACTCAGTGGTCGGCAGCCAATTGTAACTAATACCTCTTACATAGGATAGATCTGCTGCACAGGTTGTACATCATAAGTATTGTACATCTAAAAAGCAGACATCAAATGAACAGGCATGGAATAACAGAAGAGATCTGTTACACATTGCTGGGCAATTCAGAGGACTTTAATCTAGTCTACCACTGCAGGACCCAAATATCTAGAAGCAACAACTGGCTTCCATCTAACAATGACACTCAGATATATGATAATAGTAAAAATGTCGAATGCCAGCAGATCTTGGCACTTTTGTCTTTCTCCAACCATGCCAGCTCACGGCTTCAACTCTACACAAAATCTTACACTGGACAACCCAGTTCAGAAAAACCATCTAGGCAGACTGAAATAATAAGAAATACCATCAAGGGACCTGCAGAACTTTTCATAGCTGCCAGCGCACTGAAAACCATATAACTGTACATCTGTCTCTCACGCATCATCATTCGCAACACTACTACGTGCTGCATCTACAACATGATACCCACACCTCGGTGGTCCTTACTCTCGACATGGGAACACTTCCCCCATAGGATCACAAAACAATGACAACACCCTCCACCCCACACTCTAGATGGTGTAGCTTACAGTACATAAGGGTAATATCTTCAGTGCCCCACAAAGGAGTAGTGAGCACTATCTAAATGATGCAATACAATACTAGATTTAGGTTTAAGATGTACATTTTCCATGAAACTGCAATCAAAGTCGGCCAATGAAGGCGCCAATTAAAGCCTCCAAGCACACATTTTTACTTTGGTATACCTTATATCCCACCAGAAGGGTTATGTTCTTTAAGGTGATGGACATATCAATTAGTAAATCAAATAATATGTCTACTATATCTGGTGATTTAACTTGTGAAACTAACCCCTCTCACTAGACGGAATTGGAATAGAATATTACTATATATGTATCTGAAAATTGCTTAAGAAAAACACTCCTTTAGACTTAGAGTCAGTGCTTGTCAAATCATTGGTGAGGTTAAGTTAACCAAGGCTTATGAACAGACTTTTTTTGCTTTTTACCTCTAGGCCTTTTCCGTTTTTCTAAGCTCTTCATTTCTGGTATTGAGCGCCATCTGAGGCTCCAGTCTTCAAAACAAAAGAGTGTCATTCGAGCAAGCAAAAATAGCTTTGGGAATGCACTGGGTTAGTTGGGTGGGTCATTATTATTCTCCCTGGAGATGTCCACAACAAGCTCTTCTAGCCCCTCTTACTTGTGCTTTATCAACTAGGCCATCATTGTATTTGCTGGAAAGCTCAAAGTACTTAATGGTAGTCAGAGGTATCCATGTTCTCTCACTCATCCATCATTAAGGCTCCTTACATAACATTTATTGTTCCTTGTAGGCAAGTGGAATATTTTGTGGTACCTAAGTGGCCTTACGATGTATTATTATCACAATATCCCAAAGATGGTCCTTGGATTCACACTATCAATCAATCAATTGATAAAACACTAATACATTTTTAGCTCAGTCCTGGAAGACTGGCAATGAGCAGTCAGGCTTTACTAGAAGAACATGTGCTAAGCTCAGAGTACCAACATGGACGATAAGTAATAGACACGACTCAAGAGAAATCCAACACCAATTTATAAGAATAAAGTGTATTTTTATCTTAATTTAGACACTAAAATGAACAGGATATCATACATATACCCGAAGTTAAAGAATTTTGAAGCAACATTAAATCAGTGCAGTAAAATACATAAGCAAAATAGCATTGTGGTCAATGGCAAAATCCACTAGTGACAATCGGTCACTTGCAGGTCCAGGTACTTTGAACCCTTACAGGGATAAGGTCATGCAGGCCCCAAGACCTGGCCACAACAGTCAGATCAATGTTTCCTAGCCCATGGAGTCCAGGTGCAGGGCTGTTCTGGCTGTCCTTGGTGCTGAATGGGAGACATGGGTGGTGTTGTTTTTACTGCTTACACTGTGAGTGCAAGAAGCAAAATGCAAACACACAATAGGTATACAGTTGCAGACGTTGTGGTTATCCAAACCAAATAACCAAGAAAGCAGAAAAAAAGAGCACGTAACCAAAATCGTGAAGGACTGTTAGAGCCTAAAACACCTATTGAGACAACAGTTCCCTTAACTTGTGTGACAACATATAACCCTGTGTCTATCCAGGTAGCAAAGATAGTACAAAAACATTGGGCCATATTGAACACTGGCAATTTTGAATGGGAGAAGCCTCTATTTTCATACAGAAGAGGGAGGAGAATGAAGGACAGTCTGGTACATACAAGACCCCAACAACCACAAAACCAAGAAGAAAACACAATCAATAATGCCTAGGGATTTCCAAAGATAACAGGACATCACCCATGCGGCGATTGCAGCGTATGTCAGTTAATGCAATCCACCAAAACCCTCAGCCTAGAGGCAGTGAAAACCTGGGCGATACGCCGGCATACAAACTGTAATTCCATAAACGTCATATACTTCATAACTTGCCCATGTAGCTTAAGATATGTTGGTATGACAAGCCGCAAAGTCAAAACAAGAATCTGTGAAGACAGGAACAACATCCGTTGCAAGCGCAACATATCACGCATGACCAACAACTACCTTGAACAAAGTCACACTCCCAATGATATGCAGTAGGTAGTGATCGAGCAACTGGACCGGAATGTCAACAATATCCAACAAGAGTTCTTGGATAAAGAACAAAGATGGATATATTGAATGTCTACTAACATCCTGGGGCTTAATGAAAATATACCCTGGAACAGCCTTAACTGATGAACAAGAGGCTTCTCTGTCTCCATCATGAGTCCAGACATTGCAGATTGTACATATGAGACACAGTGACAAGATCTACTGCTTGTGTCATTTTCTCCTATTGGTTTTGCCTATAGGAAATCCTGAATCAAACATTGACCTTTAATATCTGACTTTGACAATAACCACAGCATGTGTCTTTATCTCCTATTGCTTTGCATTCTTGTTTACCTCTTTAGTCACCCCTGAATCAATGAGATTGTTTGATTCAATTAAACTTAGACCTTCTTTATGCAACCTTTGTTATGCAAGCGGTCAGTTTGCGCGTAAGAAACAGTATTACCCCGAGTATATCCCCACACTAACGCATGACTTCTGCAAAAGTTAAGCACAGTGTGAGGCAATAAGTAAGTCATAAGTCATAAGTCAAAAGCTTTTGTATAGCGTGCAGTTCACCAAAAGGTTTCAAGGCGCAGTTTATTATCTGCATCAAACGCATGTTTAGCACAATATATTTACCACCACTACTGGCGATATTCATGGAATGAGCAAAATGAGCATAATGCACCACATATCAACCACCAGTACTAGCGATATTTATGGAATGAGCAAAATGCCTTCCTAACTATTGTATTGTATTATGTTGTGTTCCTTTACAGGTACTCTACATTTTGAGAGGACCCACACACGGTCAGTCCTCCACGCATATATAACACTCCTTAGCGCAAGTGTTAAAAATGCTTTTCACGTGGTAGCTATGTTTACCACTCACTTTTTCACATCACCCACCTTGTTTTGTTTTGAGAGGTCCTGAAGAAAGCCCTATTATTTTTTCCAAAGGGCTGAAACATGTCGACCACCTGAGGATAATAAACAGCTACACATAGCATTTGTAGTCCATTATCCACTATCCTGTCTTTTAGCCATACCCCAGATCACCAGGAATAAAGTAACGGGTAGAAATCTGGAGGAATTTCTACATTTTTTCACCCACTTCATCACATTCCCTTACACCTCAAACCTGCTCCACTGTAAACAGGTGTCATAGCACAGCTGGGTAGCATTCAGCTACCCAGCTGGGACCCGATGATGAAGCATGACACCAACCAGGTTGGTGTGTGAGGGTTTTCTTACCAAACCTTTGAGGTGCCAGACACTCTAGTGTCAGACAGTCATTTACCTTGGCCGTCTTCTTTGGTTACAAAATACTTACAGGGACAAGGACGGCCGTCCTACAGTCCTAGCTCTCTACTTTTTGGTTTTGAAAAATCCACTAGTGACAATTGGTCACTTGCAGGTCCAGGTACTTGGAACCCTTACAGGGATAAGGTCATGGAGGCCCCAAAACCTGGCCACAACAGTCGGATCAATGTTTCCTAGCCCATGGAGTCCGGGTGCAGGGTTGTTCTAGCTGTCCTTGGTGCTGAATGGGAGACATGGGTGGTGCTGTTTTTACTGCTTAAACTGTGAGTGCAAGAAGCAAAATGCAAACACACAACAGGTACACAGTTGCAGACATTGGATGATGGTTGCCCAGTATTCTCTGTAGTTGGAACTTCAAGTGCGTTTGTCGGTTACTGGACTGGTGACCAACAAGCCTTGGCAGCGGTAAGCACAACGAAAAGCTATGGGAACTTCACTGTGTCCGGGGTAGTAACAAAACAGCTTGAGACTTCCGGGCAGGCGAGACTACAACTCCCACAATACACACAACCACCTGGACTTGGGCGATTCCTAAGAGGGTGAGTATTTTTCCTGCCACAAGGGGAGACTGAGAGTGCTTCTTGCTCCACAAGGGCCCCTCATTTTGGGGGTGTCAAGTTTTGGGCAAGGGCAAAGGTCGTTCACTCAGTTCCAAGTCTGTTCCCTCAGGGAGAAAGTATCCCTTTTTTGATTTATGCTGGCGGTCAAAGTCCTAATGTTGGCGACACAGGTCTCCATTTGGTCCTTCTTTGAAGGAAGTTGTTCAGATCTGATGCTGTTCAGATCTGAGGTTGTGGTGTAAAGAGCATCCCTTAAATCTTAGATTTAAGGGTACGGGAGCTAGTAGGCAATGGGCAGCTAGTCCCAGCAGATAGTTCGCCCCTGAAGTGACCAAATCCGGTGGTGTAGGTCACCTTTTCTATCCATAATACACTATTTCTACCCTCCTAAAGATGGCAGAATTTAATTGTAGGTGTACAGACCAGGCTGTCCACTCTGGAGATGTAGCCAGCCTTCCTAAATATGTACACCTCCTGCATAACTACTTTCCCGCTTTGCATGGGTGCTAGCCCACCTGGGGAAAGGGGAGGGCTGTTTCTTCCTCGAGGGAATAGCACAGATGCATATTAGAGGTGGTGTAGCCATTGAAGATCACCGCTCTGATGTGCCAATTCGCTAGCAATCTGGGGAGGAGGGAGGTGTGAACTCCTTCCTGCCAAGCCTTTGTCTCTGACTCCTAGAAGTGATCATACTGCCTGGCAAGAGTCAGAATCCTATCTTGGAGGCAGCAAGCATGTGAAAGAGCAAGCTGGCCAGCAAGAGCACAGTAAAGCTGGGGGTAACATCTAAGGAGCCCTCCGGGTGCATGCAATGTCACCCAGGGCATGAGAATTATGTCAGGGTGAGAAGGCAAGTAGTTTGACACCAAACATGACTTATTTAGTGGTACCATAATGGAGCTTCCAATCTCGAGGGTGCCCGGATCGAAAACACATACAGTAGTTTTGAATGAGGAACACCACTATAGGGACACACTTTAATATGATGCACCCTTCCTCCTGGGCTGAGCAGGCCTCAATTACGGGTATGTTACATACATTAAAGGGTGTGTAGGTGACTGTGCCGCACATGGTGAGGGCACAGTCAAGTTCGAGCAGTTTGCACTGCTCCTGCAGTCTGCAAAGGCAGGCCTGCTGCCAGTAGATTGTATGGGTCGTCCAGGGTGGCCCAAACTTGTTCTGCATCCCTGGCGGCCCTTTTACCACCAATGGCCTGGGTACCCCTGGTATCATATATGAAGGACTTATAAGGGGGTTAAGCTTTTGCCAATTTGGAATTACCAAGTCGAATGTAACAGTTTTAGGAGAGAGCATGTGCAGTTGGGTCGGGGAAGCACACTCCAGTACACTATCAGAGTCATAACTTTCAGCATTTGGAGTAAAAGGTGGGGGGTGACCACTTAAAAAGGAGGACTTCCCTGCAGTGCTTTTATGCAAGACTGTGTGTTACCAGAACAAAAATAATTACTCGCAATACGATGTGCACCTTCTGAAGAATGCGTTTTTGCACCGGTTTTTAAATGGTTGTTATGGAATTCGTGGGCTCCGTTTAGAAACTTGTTGCATGCGTTTTTTACATGTCTTGCACTTGTGGCTAATGTTTTATTGAAATTGTTTTATTCTGAATATTAAGTTTTGCATTTTTAATTTGTTGTAATGTCATTGTACTTTAGTGGATATGGCTCTATCCGAATAAAGTAATTTTGAATTTGAATTGAATTGAAAAATAATTACAGAAACATACTATATGCGACATTGGCAATCCTCAAATGCTGTATCAATGGAAAACCAAATTATGCAGCAAGATTGAGTAAATTATAGTCGTAATATGTTTCCATTATATCATGCATTTTTTTCTGTAAATACTCTGAATTTTTTTATCAGGAGATAATTAAAATCAGTTCTTAAACTATATGAATTTTATCAGAATAAGCAGACTCTATATTTTTGTCAGAATGCTTCTGTTAAAAATTGGGTCTCAAGTTGGCAGTGGTTTGCACCCTGTCCAAGTAGGGACCCTCACTCTAGTCAGAATAAGGGAGTCACATCGCTAAGATAACCGCAGTTCACCAACTTGGTAGCTTGGCATGAGCAGTCAGGCTTATCTCTGAGGCAATCTGTTGAGCATTGATACATAAATACACAGTAACACAGTCAAAACACTCTAAAATTAGTCCACGCCAGTTTAGAAAAATAGTCACTCTTTGTCTGAATAAAACAAGACCAAAACGACAAAAATTCAAATTACATAAGTCACGACATCACTTTTCAAAGGTTAAAAATGTTCAGACCATAGAAATCAATAGATGCATTTCTTTTAGCACAAAGTACCTTGGATGCTTCAACATTCAATGACGAAACAGACGCAGGGGAGGTAAAGTGTCAGAAAAGCAAAGCAATGCGTCAGTTCCTTACTCCTAAGGGCAGTGATGCGTCGGTTCCTTACTACCAGGGGAGGTAATGTGTCATTTCCTTACTGCTAGGCAGGGGAGGTGATGCGTTGGCTCCTTACTGTTCAGGGAGGTGATGAGTCGGTTCCTTACTGGAAGAGGAGGTGATGTGTTGATTTCCAGACACGCGGCCTCTGTTCCTTACTGCGGGCCGACACCGATAAAGAGACGGCATCAAGGAACGATTCGTCAAAAATCCAGATGCGCTGCGTTGATGCAATGTGGGCGATGCAGGCTCTGCATCGATTTCAAAGTTGCGGAGCAGGCGAAGCGTCAATTCTTCAGGCGGGAAGCAGGGGCTGTGTTGAGTCAGAGCGGGTGCCACGAACGTCGGTGACATAGTGATCGGGACTCAGGCTGTAGTGATTCTTTAGCTGCACAGTGGTGCTGCATCAAGAAAATGGGCGCTAAGAATCGATGCATGGATTTTCTCACCCGGTTACACTTCCAAGGGCCCAGAACTGGATTTGGCACCACTTGGCAAGTCAGGGCTCTACGCAGAAGAGCCCAGGCACTGGTAGGTGAAGTCTTTGATGGCCATGAGACTTCTTAACAGGAGGCAAGCACACACAAGCCCTTGGAGAATCTTGGAAGAAGGATACAAAGAGCAAAGTTCAGTGCTTTCACTCCCAGGACAGAAGCAGAAATCAGCATGCCAGCACAAACAAAAGCAACAGGCAGAGAAGCAGTCCCTCCTGCAGCATCCAGCTCCTGGCAGAATGTCCTTAGTCCAGAATTATTCTGATTTTGAGGTATCAGATGTCCAATACTTATACCCCTTACTGCCTTTGAAGTAGGCAAACTTCAAAGGAAAGTCTTTGTAGTACACAAGACCCCGCCTTTCCCTGACCTGGATCCAGACACACTACAGGTAGGTGGAGACAGCTTTGTGTGATGACAGCCACAGTAATATTCAGGTGTCAGTGACAAATCCTCCCACCACTCTTGCTCAGGGAGGCCCATCAGCCTGGTGATGGCTGATCACGATATACAAGGTACACCTCAGCTCCCTTTATGCGACTATCTAGAGTGAATGCAAAAGAGCCCAACTGTCAGCCAACCCAGACATGGATTCTACTGAGAGGCAGAGGCACAGAATGGTTAAGCAAGAAAATGCCCACTTTCTAAAAGTGGCATTTTCAAACACGCTATTTAAAAAACAACTTCACAATAATATGCATTTTTAAATTGTGAGTTCAGAGACCCCAAACTCCAAATCTCTCTATCTGCTACCAATGGGAAATTGAACTTAAATTGCACTTAAAAGATATTTCAAGGCAATCCCTTTGTCACCCTATTGGAGAGATAGTCCTTGAAACCGTGAGAACAACATTTGCAGTATTTCACTATTAGGACATGTAAAACAGGACAGTATAAGTCCTACCTTGCAAATACACTGCACTATGTCCATGAAGCTACCTTGGCCTACCTTAAGGGTAACTTACATGCAGTATAAGGGACAGTGGCGTAGCTAGCCACTTTGCCGCCCGTGACGGTCCCTGCCTTTGCCGCCCGTGGAGGCCGTAAGAGTAAGGGTCACTGCCCCCAAAACTTGTGCCGCCTGGGAGACATGTTTGCAAAGCTACTCTTGTGGGTGGCACATTCAGTATTGCATGCCCTCTAGTAGCATTTGATTTACAGACCCTGGGCACACCTGCTGCACTTTACTGGGCACTTACTAGTACATAAAATATGCCAATCATGGTTAAACCAATCACCGATACAATTTACGCAGGGAGCACTTGCACTTTAGCACTGGTCAGCAGTGGTAAAGTGCCCAGAACCCTAAAATCAGCAAAAACGAAGTCAGAAAAATACAAGAGGCAGCAAAAAGGTTTGGGGATAACCCTGCAAAAATGGCTAGGTCCAACAGCTTCCAAATAAACTTGTATGTTATCATGTTGGAAATGTTTTGGAATTGGCCTTAAATAAACAAAACTTGATAAATATCTGAATCTCCTTCTTATTGTTTAGCTGTATTAATATATTTTATTTTTATAATTATATTCATTGTGACTGAAGCTTTTATGATTGCTTTTAATCATTGAATAAAGCTTATGATGATGATGAATTGTACTATATTTTGAATTTCAAATTGCAATTTTCATTTTAATATTATTATTCATAATAGTAAGTTAAATTTTAGTAGTGGGTTGTTGGGTGTGTAGGGGTATAGGATTGAAGTTAATTAACTTATAAATATTTACAAGAATTGTAACTAGTTTTAATTGTTAATTATTTAATTGACGGTTGATTGTTCAAATAATTTATAATGATTTCTTTAAGTTGTAATTTAGTTGCAGGTTGCTGGTTTTGTTGGGGAATAGGATGGGAAGTTTAATAAAATAAAATCCATTTTATTTTAATTTAACATATTAGGAATTGTGTGATTGTTGTACTGTTGTATTTCTTTTATTATCTTAGATTTTGTTTATATGATCATTAAACATATATTTTTTATTCTGCTTTTAGGTGAGAAGGTTGGGAAGAAAATATATAAGGTTTTTTATTTGAATTTGTATGTGATTTATTAATTGGTAATTAATTATGCAGAATGTTTTTAGATTTGTGTATTTGATCAAGAGAGGCTAGGTAATTGGATAGATCAATATGACACCATTGTCAGCATTTTTCTGTTATTATCTAGAGTGCCAATATTAGTTTATGTCAACAACAGTTGCCAATATTCAAGATTTATCAAAAAGCATTTGATAATGCTTCTTTTCATAGTTAGTTTGGAGTTCACTAACTCAGGCAGCGCACCCACTGAAGAGTCACCAACTATGATTGTCCTATTACTTACCGGTAATCTTCATTACTCCTGATTCTGTTGTCCTCGTCCCCTTCATTCTAACCAGTGAGACAATCCTATCTCACCAACAGAAAAAAAGAAAAAAGGAATACTGTTACTACCCCTCCTCCTCCCCCTGGGAGTACATAACCGTACCAATCCCAGGATTCCACCTGAACTGCCAAGCCTGAGATGAAGGTCGGCAAGCCCGGGATCGAGGGGAGGATGTAATGAAGGGGATGAGGACAACAGGACCAGGAGTAATGAAGATTACTGGTAATTAATAGGACATTACCCCCACATCCCTCCAGTCCTCATCCCCTTCATTCTAACAGGTGAGATTACCCAAGTAGCAACCAGCCATCATCCAGCAACAAACCACCAGGACACAGGACAAACAGCAAAACCCAGTGATTTATTGAAACACGTAACAAAAGGTAGATCAGAAGCACACAGCCTGAAGAACCCCCAAACCAAAATTAGCATCATCCCCAGAACATTCTGAATGCAATAATGCCTCACAAAGGTATTTGAAGATGCCCAGGTGGCTGCCCTACATATCTTAGATAGGGAAACCCCACAGACCTCAGGCCAAGAGGCAGCCATCTCACGAGTAGAGCGCCCCTGCACATCAGCCGGATGAGGGGAGCCAGAAAGGGAGTAGGTCAACATGATGACTTGCTACATCCAGCTACCAAAGGAAGAAGAAGAAGCCCGCCCCCTACGAGAGGAAACCCCAAAAGACACAAACAGGGAGTCAGACTTCCAAAAAGGATGTGTGTGATCCAAATAGATCCGCAAGGCCCGGCAAACATCCAGCAAAGCCCAAGGAAGATCATCATCCGCCACCTGATCCGAGCATAAAACAGGCAGTACCAACTCCTGGGAGACTGACCTTTGGGAACAAAGGAAGAATCTAACCAAAAGACCACCCCATCAGCAGAAAAAGACAAAAGGTTCACAAGCCATCAAAGCCCGCAGCACACCAAGGCGCCTGGCCGAAGTAATGGCCACCAAAAAGACCACTTTGAAAGTAACAAATTCCATATCAACCTGTGACAAAGGCTCAAAAGGAGAAGCCACCAAAGCTAGTAACACCAAAGGGAGGTCCCAAAGAGGAAAAGAAGGCCACACCACAGGATGGGACAAGAAAAAACTATGCAGCAACCGAGAAACCAAGTTGTCCACATCAGACAAATTCCCTCAAGGTGAACGCAATGCCCTGATAGCGTCCCACTGAGCACGCAAAGTGGAGACAGGCAACCCCTTCTCAAACCCCTCCCAGAAGAACTGCAGGATATCAGGCAGGGGGTTAATCAGATGGACAATGCCAGATCCTGACACCAACGCTGGAAATGATCCCAATGTCCACCATAGGACTTTAGAGTAGAAGGCTTCCTGGACTGCTGAATAGCCAAAGCTAAATGCTCAGGGAGACCCTGGCTCCTCTACCCCTGCCTCGCAACCTCCAGACCGACAGCCGAAGCCGCTGGAGGGACAACATCGGGGACGGCCACTGGGGAGATGGAAAGAACGGGAACAACCAAGGACACTGAACTGCCAACAATGAAGAGTGGGAAACCAAGATCGCTGGGTCCAAAAGGGCACCACCACCTCCCGATCCTCCATTACAAGGCGAGACAGAAATCTGGGGATCAGAGCAAGGAGTGGAAAGGCATACAACATGGGAGAAGGCCAAGGGATGGTTAGAGCATCCACCCCCCAAGCCCCCACCTGATGGACCTGGGAGCAGAAACAAGGAAGCTGACCATTGCGCTGGGAAGCAAAGAGGTTGAGAAAGGGAAAACCAAACCTCTCGCACACCAGACGAAAAGCCACTGGAGTCAGAGACAACTCTTGGGAGGCAGGGAAATAACGACTGAGGACGTCAGCCACCCCATCGTTCACCCCCCCCCCAGATATGCACAGAGACAACAGGGTACCCTCCTCCCAACAAAATAACGGGAACACCACTGCATTCAGGGACTTGGACCGTATACCCCCTGGCGATTCAGGTAGGCCACCATCTCCATGTTGTCCAAACAAGCCATCACATTGTGATTTAACCACTGATCCTGCAACCCCATGACAGCCACTGGGTCAGGACCACAGCAAAATCGAAATTGCCATGCCGCCATATGCCAGGCAACCCGTGAGGTGCAGCGCAGACCCCTCAATTAGGAACTTCTTCCAAAGACGATGACCCTTACCATGAGGCGCCAGCATGACGCCCTCAAACTAGGCAGGGAGGGAGTCAGGAAAATCAGCAATGTTCCCGCCGCCCAGCAGCAGAAACAGTAAGAATGCAGGAGCCTCCTTGGCTCCGGCTCGTCCTAAATTGTTGGTAGACAAAAAAAAGAACAGGAGGAATGCTGGTATTCGTACATTTATGTACTCCCAGGGAGAGAAGGGGGGGGGGTAGTACCAGTATTCCTTCGTTCTTTTTTCTGTTGGCGAGATAGGATTATCTCACTTGTAAGAATGAAAGGGACGAGGACAGGAGAGACCTGGGGGTAATGAGATGCTCACTTGCTAGTTGATGACTGAGAGCAGGAGAGTGTTTAAGAGGTAGTCAGTAAATGAGGGCTACCGTACTATTCACCCACCTCACTCAATCACAGTAGTCATCTATCGTGTCTAAAAGGGATCAGTCCTCCTCTGAAGCATGATTGCACAAACTTGCTTGGAATTCTAAAATTTAAAATACCTTTTTTGGGGGTGGTCTGGTGGTTAAATAGTGGGAAGAAACACCCAACCTTAGCCTGGGGGTGGGGGAAATGATTATGTACCCGAGGAACACAGTGATGATGGACAGCTGTGTAGGCTTTGATGGGCACATACTAGATAACTGAATTCATATTGTCTACATAATGACTGTACTGTCACCCAATTCCACTATATCTGAAATAAAGAGAAACTACAAGTTGGATTTGGGACCGCTGTGCACTGTAACTGCTGTGTGTTTGTTTTAATATTTCTGATTTATACTTGCTTTCTTCCTTTGACTGGCATCTGGGAATATTATGTTATGCTACCAGGGCTGCTAATGTGTTCCTTGTCGTGGAAAAAGCTCACTGTAAATAAATAAAAATCAATAAAATAAAACACTTACCCTGGCAAAATAAATACCTTCTTTTTTATACTAGAATGTTTAGCTTTTTACATGACTCAGCTGCAGGGCTAACATAGAAAAAAAGCCACAATTCTGGAAATTGGAAAAGATTTCAATAGAGGGCAAATACCTAAGGTATCTTAGAGATAGGAATGTTTTTAATTGATAGATTGCCATTGGCCAATTTAGGTTCCCCAAATTCATGTGTGAATTTGGCGTTTTAATGTATACTCAATGCCACTGGAGTTATGTGGCAGGGGAGGACCTAATTATGTGGCAGGGTTCAAGAAATTTTGCAGCAAGAAAATGCAAATTATGCAGTGTAAAGTGGAACATTTAGTGATTGTATTACTTCAGTAATTTGTATTTTTTTTTCCATGTGGTAACACTGTCTGGACAAAGACTTCACCTTCAGTACTAGTTTTACAAGCAAATTCTGCAATAGGCAACTCAATGATCAGCAGTAAATCGTTGTGAAGGGTCTTTCACTGCACGGGAACTCAAGTCGCCATATTTTTAGCAACTTTTTATCTGTCTGGGCAACAAACTTTTTTTGTGTGAAAATCTTCAGGTTATCGAATAGATGACGGATGCTGTGGCAAAGGCGGAAAATATATAATTATGTGGATAATGCAGTAGCATCACATAATTCCAGTGGCCCTGGGTATACTGCAAAAGCAGTGACTATTTTGAGACTGTAAAATCTGCAGGCCTCCATGGGCTTTTTACATAGCCTAGAGGATGGAAATGTTGAGGAGGTGGGGTCCATCAGCCCTACATTACCCATACCACCTGGAGGATGACGCTTCACCCCTGCACAAAGTGACCTATCAAACTCCACCACTAGCTGACCTATCCCAGGGGACATAATGCTGTGTTTACAAAGAGACCCTGCTTAATTATAACAGAGGGGTGCCATGTTGGGAGTGGGATTTAGGGCAGGGTGAGAGGTTGCCTCCGTCCAGGTCGGATACAAGGCACTAGTGATATCTGCACACCGAAGGGAAGATTGAGGTTACTTCTCCATAGAGTGCAGTGAACATAAAGGTACTGCAAACAGGAGTGAACATGTGGGAGGGGTGGCGCAACACACAGGCCAGATGTTTCCACTAGGCCAACTAGGTGTACGCCCAAAGAAGCAGAGTTTTGGAGATTGTGGTGCTGCTGCATGAACAGTTAGTGTGAGTGTTAGACCTGGCATCTTTCGGCGTTTTTTCTCCTGTCTTTTTGCTTTCTGACCTCCTGGTTTTGACTGTTTTTGCTGGTTTAGTGTCTCTGTGCACTTTCTCACTGCTGTTTAGTGTTAAAGTGCACGTGTCATAGTGTAAAGTTGTATTATGGATTGGTGTTTCCATGATTGGCATATTTGATTTACTGGTAAGTCCCTAATAAAGTGCATTGAGAGTGCCAGGGCATGTTAATCAAATGCTGCTAGTGGGACTGAAGCACTGGTTGTGCCACCCGCACGAGCAGCATTTCAAAGGGTTCTCAGACCTCCCACTGCAGTGTCTGCACGCAGTTTTTACTGCCCATGTCGACTTGGCAAGTGCACCCTCTTGCCAAGCACTAACCTTCCCCTTTAGTACATGAGAGTCACCCCTAAGTTAGGCACAAGGTAACCCTATGGGCAGGGTGCAGTGTATTTGAGAGGTAAGACATGTACTGGTGTGTGTGGCATGTCCTGACAGTGAAATCCAGTATATTATGTTTTTCACTGTTAAAAGGCTATCTGTCCCCTAGAATAGAATGGGGAATACTTGGTAACATTTTACGAGTATATCTTCCCATTGGCACAAGATTGAGAAATGGAGTTTAGTATGCCTTAACTCAGAAAGTAGAAATGCAACTTTTAGTGAAGATGATTTTTATGTTCTGTGTTTGAAAATACCACTTTTAGAAAGTAGGTATTTTCTTGCTTGTCACCCTGTGTGCCTCTGCTGGGTTGTGGATTGACTGTCTGGCTTTGGAGGGACAGGAGCTGGGGATGTTGATTCTCCTCAGACAACCACTGGGAGGGTCAAGATTTGTCCTGACTTTCCTGGACTAGTCAGGGCTGGGCTGAATAGACCTGGGCTGCATTTAGAGTAGTGGGAGGAGATTTCCTTGCACCTGAATGGACCTGGTCGGCCTTGGACAATGCTGTCTCCACCTCCTGCCGGGAAATTGGGCCAGAGAGGACCAAATGGGTTTAGAATGAGCACAGACACTCCCTGCCCAAGAGAAAAAAATAAACTGAGTATAAATATTGGGGCCCAGACCCCAGAACTTTAGAACTCGCATAGATCAAGGAACCTGCCAAGAAGAAGAGCTGGAAGAACTGCCAGGAGGAATTCTGCCCCTTTGCCATGTTGTTGTTTTGCTGGGTTGGCCTGCAGTAGCTGCTTCTGCATTGGGCACTGAAAGGACTGGGCTGAACTTTCTTCACTTGTTGCTGAGTATCTCCAAGGGTTGGAAATAGAACTTGCCTCCTGTTCACAAAGTCTCAGGGACAGCAAAGACTTCACTTACCTCTGTTTACCCCCTCTGGAATAGTGGGTTTCAGTTGCCACAGAGGGGGTAAGCAGCCAACATCATCACCGACACCTCTGCTGGCTCCTTGTCTTGAGGGCACCACAGAAGGCACCGCAGCATTTCGCGCTGAAACCGTGGTCTCACTGACAATGACAACTGCCACCGCCACCGAGGCGCTGCTTGCACTGCGACCTGTGGGCACCCCACTCTGCACCTCCTCACTTCACTCCGCCGCCCTGATCTCACCAACAAGGTCAATGCACGCTGACTTCTACACCTGTGACTGCACCGTGGTTTGGGGGCACCGCTCGTAAACAATAACAAGGGGAGCTTAGAGGGAAAGACGGGTACCTAAAGGAAAGCCCTCCACTCAATGAAATTCAAACACAAGAAATCCCTGTACCCAGGACTTTAGTTAGTGATCATCTAGCGGGCATGAGAACATCCTGTCCTAGAATCTTCTATCGTCAAATTCTAGATCTACCCCCTCTATGATTGGGTATCTATTGTCTCTAATGCCCTACCGTCCATGCCTAAACAATGTTTGCAACTATTAATAGGGGGTTCCTGTGTGTATTCAACTCGACACAACCTATAATGTCAGCCCTACTGGGGCAGTACACACAACCACACACACAATTGAAACCGAAAAAATGTGTGGCGGAGAGGAAGGCACCTCACGGGCGAACACCCTCGGAGAAATTGGTCAGATGTTTACCAATACTTTGCCCCTTTCTCATCATTGGTTGCAATTCCTTTTCCAAATGAACAAACGTGTCACAACACAAAAAAATTAAGTGAGACAGATAATGAAAGTGAAGGTGCAGAAAAAAGGAGCTCAGAGCATAGCTCCCTGACGTGACAAACAATACAGAGTGTAGGTAAAATCAGCAGTCATACCAACTGTACCTCTTTATTACCGAATAAGGTATGCACTACTGAATTAAAAAGGCTGGTAGCTTATTGTCGCATACCACTACCTGTAACCGTAACCAACATGTTTCACTTTCACAGTAATTTTATGGCAGATTCATCAGGGTTAGCACTCTGTTGCTGCACCAGCGTTGGACATCTTTAAAACAGGAAACCTGAACCAGACATGTTCACTCGTACCAGCCGGTCAGGCAGTTCTCCGCCTTACTGTTGAATGTAGTATCAATCGTACAGATATCGTAACGGGACCATAAATCATCCCAGGAACCAACTCGTAAGTCACACAATGCACTGCCCCATCCCGCACCGCAGCCTAGGCCAACCGATGCCATCTCCCATCGACCGCCACTGTCCCTTGCACCATGACCTGTCAGCACCACAACAAACACGCCTTACTCTGCACTGCAGACATGGTCTCACCAACGCTGCTGGACAACCGTAACTGAGCCGCTGCCTGCTTCGGGACTTGAAGCACCACACCGTTATGCTTCACATCACAACCGCGACGGTTGCCCCGAACGGCCTGCACTGACATGGTCAGCTGGAACCAAAGGTACTTTTAGCGAGTCTGCTGACATTAACGCCAGTCCACACCAACGTGGTTGGTCAGAACTGTTGGGTTCTGTTGTTTTCAGCACCGCTGCAACCCCAGACAGGGCTACCGGCTTCAAGGAACCGTATTTTTAAATTATTCTTGCAAAGTGCATATTTTTTATTACTGTATGTTGGTCTTATATCATTTTGGTCTTGTTTGCACAGATAGATATTGGTTATGTTTCTAAAACTGGTGTAGTGTCCTTTTGTAGTGTTTATCACTGTATTACTGTTGGCTATGTGCAAATGCTTTACACACTGCCTTTGAGGTAAGCCGGACTGCTCATGCCAAGCTACCAAGGGGGTGAGCAGGGGTTATTTCAGTAGTGTATCCCAATTATCCTGACCAGAAGGAAGGGTCCCTATTTGGACAAAGGTGCAAACCATTGTCCGCTAGAGACCCCCTTTTCTAACAGTGAGCCATTCTTGTTGCTGTGCCGTACTGTCACCTTGGCTGTGTGTGTGAGTTGGGGGGTGGGTAGAAAGAGGAAGGACATGGGGGTAGAAAGAGGAAGGAGGATCCAGTGCAGAATTTAGCAACTTCTTCCCACTAGATGCATGACCCAACACCACAGAGGTTACATTATTCGACAACTACATCAGAGTATGTCCTCACTGGGTATATCCTCTGCAAATTACACACACAGAAAGGAGCTGGCAGCTATATGTACTCAGTGCTGCAGAGAGGGTGTCCACTCACAATGGGTATGAGACTTAACCAGCCTAAGTGAGGAAGGCCGGCATCTGAAGATGTGTGATATTCAAATGCCCATTATAAAGAGTGGTGGTGCCAGTGAAGACATCTTTTGGGGCTCTGGAGGTCACTGTTCAATAAGTGAAAGTGAATGGGAATTAATGTGGCTGAGCATTTATTTTTTTTACAGTTTTACACAGCGCAAACTCGGCCCGAAGGTATTGAGGCGCTTTACATGAGCACCAGTTACATTACACAAGGGCACATTCATTTTTGGTAAGCGCCATAAGTGATTTTCCCAGAATCACAGGCTGCTTAGCGGATGCCGAAACTCGAACCTGGTTCCCTAGCTCCAAAGTCGACAGTGCTGGCCGTTATGCCACATCCTCTCCCTAGTTCATATCAGCCCGTCAGGAAGCCGAGGATCTGTGAGAGCCAGGAAGTTACAGGGAGTCTTAGGGCACCTTACATGCCTCTAAGGTGCTCTGGCTGATGGAATGTATTAACTAACTGCAAGGGTGTGAGGGCTCAAACTAAGGGACTGAGGACCAGTAAAGAGGCTTCTTAACATCTCTGTGGGGTGGGTAAAGCTCAGCCAATTATATTGATTATATTGCTTAAAGAAGGGCTTTTGGGCTTGGGTGAGTGTTTTGAGAGGCATTAGATGGAGGCTGAGGGGCGGTTAAGAAGATATATTCACTGGCAGTGGTCCACTGGTCCTGTATAAGACACAGAGGCCAGCCTGAGAGGTGAGTGAGTGGTAGCTGAGCGACGTCATCGGTATTTGATGCCAGGTGAGTCTAAGGTGCTTTGAGAATGTATGACGTGCTGGGCAGCCAGAGGCCTGGCTCCCAGAGAGTTGCAAAAAACATAGTTGATGGACAAAATGTAGAACAATGTCATACATTCACCCCAGTACAAGGATCTGGGCCTAAATCCATCGTTTTTTTGCACTCCACACCACCCTGGGTTAGACACTGGCTATATGCAAATCAGCTCTGACCCTGTGCCTCATGGGAACAGTCCAGTCCGAACTACCAAGCCATGTCTTTCCCAGACCGGAATCAAGCATCCAAGGACCGGTTTCTGGCTATCAGCCTTCATCAGCCTGGATAGCTTGACTCCAGTGGTGTGGAGAGCCTGGGACTCACGCCTGAGTATACCCAGCCCACTCGGGGTGAAAATTGCAAAAAACACAGTTGATGGACAGAATGTAGAACAATGTCATACATTTACCCCAGTACAAGGATATGGGCATAAATCCATCGTTTTTTGCACTCCACACCACCCTGGGTTTGACACTGGCTATATGCAAATCAGCTCTGACCCTGTGCCTCATGGGAACAGTCCAGTCCGAACTACCAAGCCATGTCTTTCCCAGACCGGAATCAAGCATCCAAGGACCGGTTTCTGGCTATCAGCCTGGATAGCTTGACTCCAGTGGTGTGGAGAGCCTGGGACTCACGTCTGAGCATACCCAGCCCACTCGGGGTGAAAATTGCAAAAAACACAGTTGATGGACAGAATGTAGAACAATGTCATACATTCACCCCAGTACAAGGATCTGGGCCTAAATCCATCGTTTTTTTGCACTCCACACCACCCTGGGTTAGACACTGGCTATATGCAAATCAGCTCTGACCCTGTGCCTCATGGGAACAGTCCAGTCCAAACTACCAAGCCATGTCTTTCCCAGACCGGAATCAAGCATCCAAGGACCGGTTTCTGGCTATCAGCCTTCATCAGCCTGGATAGCTTGACTCCAGTGGTGTGGAGAGCCTGGGACTCACGTCTGAGCATACCCAGACCACTCGGGGTGAAAATTGCAAAAAACACAGTTGATGGACAGAATGTAGAACAATGTCATACATTCACCCCAGTACAAGGATCTGGGCCTAAATCCATCGTTTTTTTGCACTCCACACCACCCTGGGTTAGACACTGGTTATATGCAAATCAGCTCTGACCCTGTGCCTCATGGGAACACTCCAGTCCGAACTACCAAGCCATGTCTTTCTCAGACCGGAATCAAGCATCCAAGGACCGGTTTCTGGCTATCAGCCTTCATCAGCCTGGATAGCTTAACTCCAGTGGTGTGGAGAGCCTGGAACTCACGCCTGAGCATACCCAGCCCACTCGGGGTGAAAATTGCAAAAAACACAGTTGATGGACAGAATGTAGAACAATGTCATACATTCACCCAGTACAAGGATCTGGGCCTAAATCCATCGTTTTTTTGCACTCCACACCACTCTGGGTTAGACACTGGCTATATGCAAATCAGCTCTGACCCTGTGCCTCATGGGAACAGTCCAGTCCGAACTACCAAGCCATGTCTTTCCCAGACCGGAATCAAGCATCCATGGACCGGTTTCTGGCTATCAGCCTTCATCAGCCTGGATAGCTTGACTCCAGTGGTGTGGAGAGCCTGGGACTCACGTCTGAGCATACCCAGCCCACTCGGGGTGAAAATTGCAAAAAACACAGTTGATGGACAGAATGTAGAACAATGTCATACATTCACCCCAGTACAAGGATCTGGGCCTAAATCCATGTTTTTTTTGCACTCCACACCACCCTGGGTTAGACACTGGCTATATGCAAATCAGCTCTGACCCTGTGCCTCATGGGAACAGTCCAGTCCGAACTACCAAGCCATGTCTTTCCCAGACCGGAATCAAGCATCCAAGGACCGGTTTCTGGCTATCAGCCTTCATCAGCCTGGATAGCTTGACTCCAGTGGTGTGGAGAGCCTGGGACTCACGTCTGAGCATACCCAGCCCACTCGCGGTGAAAATTGCAAAAAACACAGTTGATGGACAGAATGTAGAACAATGTCATACATTCACCCCAGTACAAGGATCTGGGCCTAAATCCATCGTTTTTTGCACTCCACACCACCCTGGGTTAGACACTGGCTATATGCAAATCAGCTCTGACCCTGTGCCTCATGGGAACAGTCCAGTCCGAACTACCAAGCCATGTCTTTCCCAGACCGGAATCAAGCATCCAAGGACCGGTTTCTGGCTATCAGCCTTCATCAGCCTGGATAGCTTGACTCCAGTGGTGTGGAGAGCCTGGGACTCACGTCTGAGCATACCCAGCCCACTCGGGGTGAAAATTGCAAAAAACACAGTTGATGGACAGAATGTAGAACAATGTCATACATTCACCCCAGTACAAGGATCTGGGCCTAAATCCATCGTTTTTATGCACTCCAAACCACCCTGGGTTAGACACTGGCTATATGCAAATCAGCTCTGCCCTGTGCCTCATGGGAACAGTCCAGTCCGAACTACCAAGCCATGTCTTTCCCAGACCGGAATCAAGCATCCAAGGACCGGTTTCTGGCTATCAGCCTACACCAGCCTGGATAGCTTGACTCCAGTGGTGTGGAGAGCCTGGGACTCACGTCTGAGCATACCCAGCCCACTCGGGGTGAACATTGCAAAAACACAGTTGATGGACAGAATATAGAACAATGTCATACATTCACCCCAGTACGTGGAAAAGTAAATTTTGCCATGTTCTGTGTCCCTACGCCTCATCCATCATATGTTATGTGTGCATGACCAATATGCATATGTTATTCCCCATGTCCGATTAATGACGCAATTCCAGTTGTGTCCACCTCTAGTATGTTAGTTTCCAGTCCTCGTGAATACTACGAATATCAGGCCTATGTAAAGTAATGTTGCCACGTTTCCCAGTGTGCACGTTATTCCATTATAAAGTCCCCGTTTCCAGGCCTCAAAAGGGCCCGGACCACAGATTCAGCTCCTGTCTCCTGAAAGCCTCGCTGAGGAGCGATACAGCCCCCACCTGTATCCTCGACCCTTCACTTACTTCCTGCCTCGCAGTGCCCGGTGCAGCTTGGTTCTGCCTCTAAGTCTGCCAAAAGTATGTTATGATTCCAGTTATCAGTTCAGTCCTCCTCTTCTGCATTCCTAAACTACTGAACTGCATCAATAGTTTCCGTCATTGTCTAGCCTATTCGGCTCCACGTAGAGAAATACTGTATTAATGGTCATTTAATATTCTTCATCACGCACCACATGTAGAATAATGCATGGTCCAGTCTTAGAGTCAAGTTAGCTTTTCCCTTCATGACTTCTAGTTTATATCAACATGTTCCCTAATTATAAGATACCAGATAGGGTTTAGGTACATGTCGCTCCGACCCTCCAGACTCTAGTCTCTGCTCCTAGCACAGAGTTCGTAGCCCCCAGCTTCTCCTAGTAACACGTCATTGCCAGTTTTCGCGCACCATTAGGTTAGAGGTCCCGGCTCCTTAGGTAGCCCCCTCCAATGTTTCCGCCCCATTCATGACATATTCTGTTACGTTTGCACCACATGTCTATGTATACGCCCAGTTACACCTCTTTTTACTGTTATCTTTCGCGACTGCTACGCGTCATGCCTTTCTGCTCCACCCACTGCTACGCCTACTGCAATGTAATGCTATGTGTTCGCGCTATGTATATATGCCTGTGTTTTGTTATTGAATGTTAGCGCGCTCATCCCAGACCTAGCCCCAGCAGCTGCTGGGCCTCTTTTCCCACGCGTCGGTGAAGCCACGCCGACCCCCTGACCCTCTGCAGTCGTGACGGAACCATACCGTGCACTGGCAGATATTTCTGCTCCAAGTATCCCTCAGGCCCACGGAGGAGACGGAGGAGGCGGTCCAGCATCCGAACGAGACGGTGGAGGAACGCGGCGAGTCCCGACCAGAGCCCAAGCCGAGAGTCCAAGGTCCGAGGTATCCGGAGGCCCACCTGTAACTGAAGTCCGAAGTTCGTCGTCCGTCGTCCAGTCCCGTCCGAGGCTTTCCGTTCCGTGCTGCCCGGTGAGTACCATTGCTGGGGTAGTATCTAGACAGGACCAATCTAAATTGACTCCTGGTCCGTGGGTTGGTGGTGCCCAGACTCACAAACGAAGTGTTCACCTAGGTGGATACGGGTCTTGATGCGTTCCTTTATGGGACCGGTATGTTCCGTACTGTTACAGCAGTGCATCCAGTAATTCTAGTCTGTTCCGTTCTCGAGAAAATCTGTTCTATTTCTGTTCTCAGTATTCCAGGTAATATTCTGTTCGAACTGTTATTTATAATGTTCTTCATGTAATTTACTGTTGTGGTATGAGTGCGATGTGATTTCGTGTTTTTATTGTGTATTGTATTGTGTCCAGATTACAGTTCAGTCATGCCTATATTTTCCAAGTTACGTCAGTTAAAAACTAGAAAAGGTTTATTAGAGGAAGCAGTTCCTGTCCCGCCTAGGGACAGTCCAGGTCATTTTATGTATCAGAAACATGGCATAAGCGCCATATTGTATCTAGATTTATGGGTAGAGTATACCAAACAGTTAGAAGAAAAGTATAGATGGCCCGTATCGGGTACATGGGATGCCGAATGTATCATGAGAGTAGAAGAAGCATTATGGAAAAAGAAAGCCAGACAGTCACAGAAAGATGCCATCGAGTTATGGCGTAAAGAAGCGCATAAAAGAACGGAAAAGGAAGTCAGAAAGTCAGAGTTAAGTAGAGAATCCCAAGAACGAGCCCAAGAAAGAGAATTAATCGAGATAGGTGAACAAGTCAAAACCGAACAGTCAGACAGACAGAGGCATGCCCTTATTAAGGGTATGTATCCTCTTCTTGCCGAGGGCTTGCCAAAAGCGACCCCAGAGGCATCCAGTAATTTCCCGCCACCATTAGTTCCGACCAAGCTACGTCACAAACCGACCGCAGCTGATATTTTTATTTCGTCCTATCTGGACGACACAGTCCCAGAATATGCAAATCCTGTTCGCGCTCCGCCAGTCCCTGTAAATCAGGCACTTCCCGCTCCTCCAGACACCGGAGTACCTGTTACGGTACCCCCGGTCCAGCCTACAGTTCCATTTCCCACTCTGCCAGGACGTAGAGCCTCAGTAGACGACTCCAGTTTAGGGGCCGCAGGAGGAGCTACTCCTCAAACCCCGCCGCCACACAAACGTTTATCGGCACTCGAATTACATGCTCAAGCATCACAGCGTACTCCTAAAAGTAATAAGTCTGTTACAGAAATCAGGCAAGCCCTTAACGAATGTGTCTATGATCCAGTTCCAGGCGAATATACTATGGTTTTATATTCCTTACGTGTAAGGAGAGTGACCGAGTATCTAGTCACCTTGCCGAATATGAAAGAAGATCTAGACAGAATATATCGTTTCATCCGTACAGGGGATGATCCAGAAAGTATTGGCGAGATTATGTCCCAAAGGAAAGCCGAGATCCAGCTCATGATATTAAAGTTCCTGATCAATTGTCTAATAAGAGAACAAGATTACCCGTCTAAAGATCCCGCCGAAATGAGAATCCTGACAAGGTGGAGTGATAATATAGCCGAGGGTAAGCACAAGACCGTCGGTGCCATGGAGAGTATGTACAAGAAAATTCGTAAAGAAATAATAAGGTTACACGACCAGCGTAAAGCAGCACAAGTAAGCGAGAAAGAAAGTATCTCTGATCCCGAAGAAGAGGAAGACGAGAATCCCGCCAGAATAGCGTATGTAGGAAAATCCAGATTTCCAGATCGCCATTTACGCCTAGAACACAAGCCTATTTTTCATCTAGCACCAGAACAAGGTTCTCTAGAACAAGTATTTCAAGCTACCGATCACATTCTGAAATCACGAGTCGGTTACAGTGAATTAAGTACCATGCATGAACAAGAACTAGTCCGATCAGCAGTCCGATGGATTACTGATTCTACCACTTTTCCAGACGAAATAGTGGCACAAATGTTTCTGAAACTGCCCCCAGCCGAGCAACGACTGGTGGGTATGTATATGATCCAGTACCTCATTACTCTGTATGAGGGTCAACATTCTGATCCAGGTCCGTTGCATGATATCCTGAACGAGTTACTCCAGTATAGATGGAGAGGTCTAGGTACCGATTTAATTAGTGTCATTCTAGAACAGCGTCACAAATATAGAACGTTTCTGAACCCGCATTTTGTTCATGTCTCACCCCCAGAAAGTAAATCATTCTACATAGACAGACAGAATCCGTTACGAGAAGTCCACCCAGTCCAAGGGGCGGGTGGCGAAATGCAACGAGTGTTTGTATACACTCCGATTTCAAAGATGGAACTTCTTGAAATGAAGAAATTAATTCCCTGTCATGACAAAGATCCAGCAGGGTTCCATAGAGAATTAAAAGACATGCTCCGTATGGGAGAATACACTTACCCAGACATCATTAAAATGTTAAAGGTCCTGTTGCCCGCAGGGGTGTATGAAAAGTTAAAGGAAAAAGAATGGGAGGTGGGAGAGAAAAAGATCGATTGGACAGCTCTAGAAGCTGAAGACAAGGCACGAGTACCAGGTACCGGTCTTGGAGATAAATGTAAAGAATTACCAGAATTACTGATTCAAGTTTTACCCAGATTATTGACAACTAGGAAAGAAGACTGGGATGCAATCTCAGCCTGTAAACAGAAACAAGACGAAGATATTAGTGATTTTTATTCTAGATTTGAGAAATGTTTCAGTATCAACAGTGGTCTCAAGACAAGTAGTGAGTCATACCCTCATCTTTTCGTTACCAAATTAGTCGAGAATTCAAGTCCACAAATTAAAAATCGAGTTTTGAAAGTCGAAAGCACCTGGCAAGCAAATACTCCGTCCCAGATGCTCCAGATGCTCCAGTATCACCAGAATAGAATCAGAGAAGAGCAAGAACACGAGAGAAAACGTATGAAAGACACAAAAATGAAAGTGCTAGTTGCACAATCTGTTCCTCAAGACAGTCAGAAGAGGGGTCCGAATCAAGCCAGTCATCCTGCAGCTCCCGTTAAAGGGAACTGCAATTATTGTAAACAGCCAGGTCATTTTATAAACGAGTGTGCAGTTCTGAAACACAACATAGCTACTGGTAAGACTAAAGAAAGACCACGTCCGCCTAGACAAGAACAAGTTTCACAGACTCTTCAGTCACAGAATGCACTACAGACAGTTACAGCACCGCAGCCTATTGCTGCAACACAGCATGTCACATCACAGATGTACCAGTATGCACAGTCCGAGTATCCAGAATACCAGCCATATTCATGAAACAGCCTAGAGAGGGAGGTAGGCTTGCCTCTCATCGAGATACCTGTAGATCAAGAAGGTCCCTATGTTCACAGTCAAGTATTAGGGAAAGACAGAAAGTTTTTGATCGATACAGGGGCAAGTAGGACCACAATTAGTCACGCCGAAGTTCCAGGGGCTCCGCTCTCAGGCTCAAGAAATGTTTCCCTTGGATTTTCAGGAAAGCCAATAGTTAATGAGATATCTAAGCCAGTTACTCTAGAAGTAGGTCCATTGTCCCGTACTACTGATCTGTTACTTACTAAGTCATGTCCAGAAAACCTATTAGGTATTAAGACACTGAAAGAATTAGGTGCAGTTATTTGCTGTTCCCCAGAGGGAATACGTCTGTTCCTACGTGACTTTAAGGGTCACTATGTATTACGAGATTTTGATTCGAGATTGTCTAATGTTCCACAGCATTTATGGGCGCAAGGTCCAACTGATGTAGGTTATATGCAAATCACACCCCATCGTGTGACTCTCAAGACAGGTGTAGTGTTACCCCGAATCAGACAGTACAGATTGCCACCTGAGGCTGTAGCAGCCTTATCCAAAATTATTGACGAGCTCATGGCTCAAGGAGTAGTTGTAGAAACTGACTCCAATGTATGTAATTCTCCGATCATTCCAGTCATGAAACGTACTGATCCAAATGCACCCCCAGTATATCGATTAGTGATTGATTTACGAGAGCTTAACAAATGTATTATTCCTCAGTACCCAGTTGTCCCAGATATTTCTTCCCTGTTAACAGCCATTGATTCCGAAGCCATGTTCTTCACTGTCATAGACCTCAAGAATGCATTTTTTAGTGTCCCAATTCATCCAGACAGCCAGTTTCTTTTCGGATTTTGTTTAAATGGAAGGAGCTATATGTTCACACGCGCTCCTCAAGGTTTCACAGAAAGTCCTAGTATTTACAGTCAAGCACTCAAGAGACAACTAGACAATATTCACATGCCAACTGACACTGCCCTGCTCCAGTATGTCGATGATCTACTGATCACAGCCCGTTCTGAACGTGCTTGCGAGCGAGCATCCCTTACAGTTCTGTATTTTCTAGCCGAGATGGGGCACAAGGTGTCACCTTCGAAGCTTCAATTCTGTGTCCAGCAAGTGATCTACTTAGGCCACTTGCTGTCCAAGAGGGGTAGGCAGTTGACACCAGACCGTATCCAGTTAATAGCGAGTCTTCCCCAGCCCAGAACCCAGAAGGAGGTACGTGCCTTTATCGGCCTTACTTCTTATTGTAGACAATGGATTCCCCAGTATGCATTTCTAGCCAGGCCACTGATACAGTTAACGACACAGGAGGCAGCCGTATCGACTGTCCTCCCTTGGACATCTGACCATACACTTAGTTTCAACGAGTTAAAGAAAGCCCTATGTCAAGCTCCAGTTCTAGCTACACCGAACTACAGTAAGCCTTTTACACTTTTCGTTACTGAACGCGAAGGTACAGCATTATCTGTTCTCACACAAGATCAAGCAGGACAATACAAGCCCTGTGCTTATTTTTCGAGCACATTAGATCCAGTCGCCCAGGCGTTGCCTGCGTGCCTCAAGTCAGTTGCAGCCACAGCACTAGCTATCAGACAAAGTGATTCCATAGTTTTAGGACATTCCCTGACAGTACAAGTCCCACATTCCGTGGAAGTTCTTTTAAACCGAACACAAACACAGCACTTGACCATTGCACGTTTAACAGGTTATGAATTGACACTGTTCCAGCCACACATAGAAATCAGACGCTGCAACGTTCTGAATCCTGCTACACTGTTACCATCAGTTAGTTCAAATCCTGACCCACATGACTGTGTGGAAGTAGTCAACATTACGACAAAGCCAAGACAAGACCTGACAGACATTCCGTTACCAGATCCCGACCTGACACTTTATGTGGATGGTTCATGTATGAGAACTAGTACAGGAGAACTAGTCGCCGCGTATGCAGTGACTACCGACACCGAAGTTATTGAAACACACCGTATTGACACCCTGTCTGCTCAAGCAGCAGAGCTAGTCGCTCTGACACAAGCCTGTATACATGCCAAGAACCTGAAAGTTAATGTTTACACAGATTCACGTTACGCATTCGGAGTTGTACACGACTTCGGAGTGCTCTGGCAGGAGAGAGGTTTCATGACTTCTCATGGAACCAAGATTCAGCATGGTCTCCTTATTCAAGCCCTGTTAGATGCCATACATTTACCGACATCTATTGCTATCATGAAATGCAAAGCACATACGAAAGTCACTGACATTATTTCCCAGGGTAATGATCTAGCAGACCGCACAGCCAAGCTTACAGCACAGACTCCAGACATTCCAGTTAACATGACACATACTTCAGATCCGATTATATGCATGACAGTTAAGGACCCTACACAAGATGTCATAGATATACAGTTACATGCTACTCCCGATGAAATCAAGAAATGGTCTGAACAAGGAGGGGTCCAGACAGATCAAGGATGGTTAACGAAGGGTAGAGCCACATGGTTTCTCCCTGATTCTATGGTTCAAGTCATTATCAATACCGCACATAGTCCAGCACATTTAGGAGAAAAAGCTATGTTAGATAGTATCCAGAACATTTGGTTCAATAAGCATTTACGAGCTGCAGCCAAGCAGAAAGTCCGTACCTGTATGATATGTTGTCAGTTTAACCCAGGTAAAAGTGTCCCGGTGGAACAAGGTGGTTTCCAGCCCCCTGACCACCCTTTTGAGGTCCTCCAGATGGATTATATTCAGATGGAGCGATGTCGAGGTTTCAAGTATGTCCTTGTAGTTGTATGCGCTTTGTCCAGATGGACAGAAGCATATCCAGTCCCAGATTACACAGCCGCGACCACTGCCAAGCAGTTGGTTCGTGAATTTTTCCCTAGATACGGACTCCCTAGAGTCGTATATTCTGATAATGGTCAGCCATTCTCATCTGAACTCATGAAACACGTTTCCCTTTTGTTAGGGTACCAGTGGAAGTTCCATTGTGTACGCCATCCTGAAGCAGCCGGTCTGGTCGAGAGACATAATCAGACCCTGAAAATCCGTATTGCCAAAGTCAGTAAAGAAAAAGGTGTGGACTGGCTAGTAGCTCTGCCAGTCGCTTTGTTTTATATGCGCATGGTCGCACATTCCAGATCAGGTCTGTCCCCGTATGAGGTCGTATTCGGCCGCCCCCCTAACATGTGGGGTACTCCTAGACCCCGAAGTATTACCGATGTTTCATGTAATATGCTGACAGATTACCTAGCTTCCTTGATGTCTGCCCTCAACTCATGTCGTTCACAGGTTGCTGCCGCCTTTCCAGACAATACCGAGGTGGCACCACACGAGATCGTTCCAGGCTCCCTAGTGATGATCAGAAATTTCGACAGATCAAGTCCGCTGGAACCACGTTGGAAGGAGCCACGTCAGGTCCTCTTGACCACCCGTACTGCCGTCAAGTTGGAAGGCAGGAAAGGATGGGTCCATCTTTCTCATGTAAAACTTTTCAAAGGATTGAAACCAATTTCTAAAAACATTTCCAAGGATTTCCAGGATTCGAAAGATTGCCAGAACATTGTTTTAAAGGACTGTCCCGCACAAGACATTATTACAACCCCTCCCTTGTTAGAGAAAACTCCGCAACAGGAGTATAAGTTAAAGCTCAGGTCTAGTAAAATAAGTCAGTCAGTTTGATTGTATAAGTCCTCCCCTAGGTGAAACGGTTAGACTGTTTCTGACATGTATAAAATAGACCCCCAGAGTGAGAGAGTCAGTCGAAGTTCACTTCAATGTATCGTTTTTCTGAGTTTCATATTATTTCTCAGCATAATGATTTCCTGCACTAGTTACGCACTTTTCCTGTGTTTTCCAGTTCCTCATGTAAATATGTCTGTTAATGCTACAGTAGAACACACGTTTAGTGATCTGCCTCCTCACGAATATTCTTACCGCCTTGCTATGCGTAACAACACATTTATCCGTATGTTACATTATTCACACCAGACCAGCAATGCCACTAATTGTTGGGTGTGTGGTCGACTCCCCCCTTTCCAGACATCAAAGGGAGTTCTGCCACTCTTTCCTTATCCATTCTCACACAATGGTTCATGTGGAGCATGGTCCACGTTAACGTCATCCTCAACAGATATGTCTTTTCTTAACAGTACATGTTTTCCAGACAAGCAAGGTTTCCCCCACAGAACAGGTTTAGATCTAGAAAATGAAGTATATAATTTAGGTAATTATTCGTCGAATTTCATGGTCCTGAATGTTCAGTCTGATACTACTCCAGACTTACCTGCTATTTCAGTACTACCTGTCAAAGGCGAATTATGTGTCCGTAATTATGGTTCTGTACATATAGGTCATAGTGAATGTACTACTGTTATCAAGTATAGTGACAGTGGGAAATCTGTTTTCAAAGCTTCACGTCATTCTTATTTTATTTGTGGTCAAACTGCATATGTCCGTCTGCCCCTCGATTGGGAGGGAACCTGTTACATTGCTTTCCTACTGCCACCTGTTTTTCTAGCCCCATCTGATTATCACAGAAACACACATCTAGTACACATTAGACATAGAAGGGAGTCCCCAATTGTCGATTATACTGAAACTACTCTAGAACAGTATACAGATTTCAATAAGGGTTTCTTCTTCTTTGTAGGACCTGTCCAGAATAGTAAACTGATCCGTAGGTTAACAAGAACCCTTGAAGCTGTAGTAAATGAGACTGCCTCTGCTCTAGGTAACTTAACCGAAGAACAATCTGCTATGAGATTTGTCGTTTTGCAAAATCGTCTCGTCCTTGACGTCATACTGGCCGATAGGGGCGGGGCCTGTAGAGTCATCGGATCTAGTTGCTGCATTTTCATTCCAAATAACGCGCCGTCTGTTTATTCAGCTATAACCAGACTCCATAAAATTGCCCATCTGTTACACCAAGATCCAGGCACCTGGACATGGTCCGGTTGGTTCTGGAATATAATTTCCGCATGGGGATGGAAAGTCCTGTCCTTTCTAAGTATAGCAGTAGCGATCATATTTAGCTGCTGCCTCTGTATACAATGTGGCCCTGCGATTTGCAGCATGTGTGCTACCTCTTGTATTCCTAGTCCCAAGCCCCGTTCTAAATCCCGTTCCAAGACAATTCGAGACGAGCAAATGGTACTGTATGAAATGATAGATGGTATCATGAAAATTGATGTTTCCTGATGGAAACGTAGTGACAAGGAGGGAATGTGGAAAAGTAAATTTTGCCATGTTCTGTGTCCCTACGCCTCATCCATCATATGTTATGTGTGCATGACCAATATGCATATGTTATTCCCCATGTCCGATTAATGACGCAATTCCAGTTGTGTCCACCTCTAGTATGTTAGTTTCCAGTCCTCGTGAATACTACGAATATCAGGCCTATGTAAAGTAATGTTGCCACGTTTCCCAGTGTGCACGTTATTCCATTATAAAGTCCCCGTTTCCAGGCCTCAAAAGGGCCCGGACCACAGATTCAGCTCCTGTCTCCTGAAAGCCTCGCTGAGGAGCGATACAGCCCCCACCTGTATCCTCGACCCTTCACTTACTTCCTGCCTCGCAGTGCCCGGTGCAGCTTGGTTCTGCCTCTAAGTCTGCCAAAAGTATGTTATGATTCCATTTATCAGTTCAGTCCTCCTCTTCTGCATTCCTAAACTACTGAACTGCATCAATAGTTTCCGTCATTGTCTAGCCTATTCGGCTCCACGTAGAGAAATACTGTATTAATGGTCATTTAATATTCTTCATCACGCACCACATGTAGAATAATGCATGGTCCAGTCTTAGAGTCAAGTTAGCTTTTCCCTTCATGACTTCTAGTTTATATCAACATGTTCCCTAAACATAAGATACCAGATAGGGTTTAGGTACATGTCGCTCCGACCCTCCAGACTCTAGTCTCTGCTCCTAGCACAGAGTTCGTAGCCCCCAGCTTCTCCTAGTAACACGTCATTGCCAGTTTTCGCGCACCATTAGGTTAGAGGTCCCGGCTCCTTAGGTAGCCCCCTCCAATGTTTCCGCCCCATTCATGACATATTCTGTTACGTTTGCACCACATGTCTATGTATACGCCCAGTTACACCTCTTTTTACTGTTATCTTTCGCGACTGCTACGCGTCATGCCTTTCTGCTCCACCCACTGCTACGCCTACTGCAATGTAATGCTATGTGTTCGCGCTATGTATATATGCCTGTGTTTTGTTATTGAATGTTAGCGCGCTCATCCCAGACCTAGCCCCAGCAGCTGCTGGGCCTCTTTTCCCCTGCTGGGCCCCAGTTGTCCTGCTGGGCCCTGTTACCCCTGTTCTATGCAGGTTGTCCTGATCCTGTCCTTATGCTGTAATAAACCTGCAGAAACTCCTACTACCTCGAATCTTGACTCTTATTTTATTGAGCTATCTGTTATTCATTCATTCATTCAAAAATAGATCCGGTATTATTTATTTATATACCACATAATGGCGCCCGAACAGGGACTTGCCCTTTCCCCACGCGTCGGTGAAGCCACGCCGACCCCCTGACCCTCTGCAGTCGTGACGGAACCATACCGTGCACTGGCAGATATTTCTGCTCCAAGTATCCCTCAGGCCCACGGAGGAGACGGAGGAGGCGGTCCAGCATCCGAACGAGACGGTGGAGGAACGCGGCGAGTCCCGACCAGAGCCCAAGCCGAGAGTCCAAGGTCCGAGGTATCCGGAGGCCCACCTGTAACTGAAGTCCGAAGTTCGTCGTCCGTCGTCCAGTCCCGTCCGAGGCTTTCCGTTCCGTGCTGCCCGGTGAGTACCATTGCTGGGGTAGTATCTAGACAGGACCAATCTAAATTGACTCCTGGTCCGTGGGTTGGTGGTGCCCAGACTCACAAACGAAGTGTTCACCTAGGTGGATACGGGTCTTGATGCGTTCCTTTATGGGACCGGTATGTTCCGTACTGTTACAGCAGTGCATCCAGTAATTCTAGTCTGTTCCGTTCTCGAGAAAATCTGTTCTATTTCTGTTCTCAGTATTCCAGGTAATATTCTGTTCGAACTGTTATTTATAATGTTCTTCATGTAATTTACTGTTGTGGTATGAGTGCGATGTGATTTCGTGTTTTTATTGTGTATTGTATTGTGTCCAGATTACAGTTCAGTCATGCCTATATTTTCCAAGTTACGTCAGTTAAAAACTAGAAAAGGTTTATTAGAGGAAGCAGTTCCTGTCCCGCCTAGGGACAGTCCAGGTCATTTTATGTATCAGAAACATGGCATAAGCGCCATATTGTATCTAGATTTATGGGTAGAGTATACCAAACAGTTAGAAGAAAAGTATAGATGGCCCGTATCGGGTACATGGGATGCCGAATGTATCATGAGAGTAGAAGAAGCATTATGGAAAAAGAAAGCCAGACAGTCACAGAAAGATGCCATCGAGTTATGGCGTAAAGAAGCGCATAAAAGAACGGAAAAGGAAGTCAGAAAGTCAGAGTTAAGTAGAGAATCCCAAGAACGAGCCCAAGAAAGAGAATTAATCGAGATAGGTGAACAAGTCAAAACCGAACAGTCAGACAGACAGAGGCATGCCCTTATTAAGGGTATGTATCCTCTTCTTGCCGAGGGCTTGCCAAAAGCGACCCCAGAGGCATCCAGTAATTTCCCGCCACCATTAGTTCCGACCAAGCTACGTCACAAACCGACCGCAGCTGATATTTTTATTTCGTCCTATCTGGACGACACAGTCCCAGAATATGCAAATCCTGTTCGCGCTCCGCCAGTCCCTGTAAATCAGGCACTTCCCGCTCCTCCAGACACCGGAGTACCTGTTACGGTACCCCCGGTCCAGCCTACAGTTCCATTTCCCACTCTGCCAGGACGTAGAGCCTCAGTAGACGACTCCAGTTTAGGGGCCGCAGGAGGAGCTACTCCTCAAACCCCGCCGCCACACAAACGTTTATCGGCACTCGAATTACATGCTCAAGCATCACAGCGTACTCCTAAAAGTAATAAGTCTGTTACAGAAATCAGGCAAGCCCTTAACGAATGTGTCTATGATCCAGTTCCAGGCGAATATACTATGGTTTTATATTCCTTACGTGTAAGGAGAGTGACCGAGTATCTAGTCACCTTGCCGAATATGAAAGAAGATCTAGACAGAATATATCGTTTCATCCGTACAGGGGATGATCCAGAAAGTATTGGCGAGATTATGTCCCAAAGGAAAGCCGAGATCCAGCTCATGATATTAAAGTTCCTGATCAATTGTCTAATAAGAGAACAAGATTACCCGTCTAAAGATCCCGCCGAAATGAGAATCCTGACAAGGTGGAGTGATAATATAGCCGAGGGTAAGCACAAGACCGTCGGTGCCATGGAGAGTATGTACAAGAAAATTCGTAAAGAAATAATAAGGTTACACGACCAGCGTAAAGCAGCACAAGTAAGCGAGAAAGAAAGTATCTCTGATCCCGAAGAAGAGGAAGACGAGAATCCCGCCAGAATAGCGTATGTAGGAAAATCCAGATTTCCAGATCGCCATTTACGCCTAGAACACAAGCCTATTTTTCATCTAGCACCAGAACAAGGTTCTCTAGAACAAGTATTTCAAGCTACCGATCACATTCTGAAATCACGAGTCGGTTACAGTGAATTAAGTACCATGCATGAACAAGAACTAGTCCGATCAGCAGTCCGATGGATTACTGATTCTACCACTTTTCCAGACGAAATAGTGGCACAAATGTTTCTGAAACTGCCCCCAGCCGAGCAACGACTGGTGGGTATGTATATGATCCAGTACCTCATTACTCTGTATGAGGGTCAACATTCTGATCCAGGTCCGTTGCATGATATCCTGAACGAGTTACTCCAGTATAGATGGAGAGGTCTAGGTACCGATTTAATTAGTGTCATTCTAGAACAGCGTCACAAATATAGAACGTTTCTGAACCCGCATTTTGTTCATGTCTCACCCCCAGAAAGTAAATCATTCTACATAGACAGACAGAATCCGTTACGAGAAGTCCACCCAGTCCAAGGGGCGGGTGGCGAAATGCAACGAGTGTTTGTATACACTCCGATTTCAAAGATGGAACTTCTTGAAATGAAGAAATTAATTCCCTGTCATGACAAAGATCCAGCAGGGTTCCATAGAGAATTAAAAGACATGCTCCGTATGGGAGAATACACTTACCCAGACATCATTAAAATGTTAAAGGTCCTGTTGCCCGCAGGGGTGTATGAAAAGTTAAAGGAAAAAGAATGGGAGGTGGGAGAGAAAAAGATCGATTGGACAGCTCTAGAAGCTGAAGACAAGGCACGAGTACCAGGTACCGGTCTTGGAGATAAATGTAAAGAATTACCAGAATTACTGATTCAAGTTTTACCCAGATTATTGACAACTAGGAAAGAAGACTGGGATGCAATCTCAGCCTGTAAACAGAAACAAGACGAAGATATTAGTGATTTTTATTCTAGATTTGAGAAATGTTTCAGTATCAACAGTGGTCTCAAGACAAGTAGTGAGTCATACCCTCATCTTTTCGTTACCAAATTAGTCGAGAATTCAAGTCCACAAATTAAAAATCGAGTTTTGAAAGTCGAAAGCACCTGGCAAGCAAATACTCCGTCCCAGATGCTCCAGATGCTCCAGTATCACCAGAATAGAATCAGAGAAGAGCAAGAACACGAGAGAAAACGTATGAAAGACACAAAAATGAAAGTGCTAGTTGCACAATCTGTTCCTCAAGACAGTCAGAAGAGGGGTCCGAATCAAGCCAGTCATCCTGCAGCTCCCGTTAAAGGGAACTGCAATTATTGTAAACAGCCAGGTCATTTTATAAACGAGTGTGCAGTTCTGAAACACAACATAGCTACTGGTAAGACTAAAGAAAGACCACGTCCGCCTAGACAAGAACAAGTTTCACAGACTCTTCAGTCACAGAATGCACTACAGACAGTTACAGCACCGCAGCCTATTGCTGCAACACAGCATGTCACATCACAGATGTACCAGTATGCACAGTCCGAGTATCCAGAATACCAGCCATATTCATGAAACAGCCTAGAGAGGGAGGTAGGCTTGCCTCTCATCGAGATACCTGTAGATCAAGAAGGTCCCTATGTTCACAGTCAAGTATTAGGGAAAGACAGAAAGTTTTTGATCGATACAGGGGCAAGTAGGACCACAATTAGTCACGCCGAAGTTCCAGGGGCTCCGCTCTCAGGCTCAAGAAATGTTTCCCTTGGATTTTCAGGAAAGCCAATAGTTAATGAGATATCTAAGCCAGTTACTCTAGAAGTAGGTCCATTGTCCCGTACTACTGATCTGTTACTTACTAAGTCATGTCCAGAAAACCTATTAGGTATTAAGACACTGAAAGAATTAGGTGCAGTTATTTGCTGTTCCCCAGAGGGAATACGTCTGTTCCTACGTGACTTTAAGGGTCACTATGTATTACGAGATTTTGATTCGAGATTGTCTAATGTTCCACAGCATTTATGGGCGCAAGGTCCAACTGATGTAGGTTATATGCAAATCACACCCCATCGTGTGACTCTCAAGCCAGGTGTAGTGTTACCCCGAATCAGACAGTACAGATTGCCACCTGAGGCTGTAGCAGCCTTATCCAAAATTATTGACGAGCTCATGGCTCAAGGAGTAGTTGTAGAAACTGACTCCAATGTATGTAATTCTCCGATCATTCCAGTCATGAAACGTACTGATCCAAATGCACCCCCAGTATATCGATTAGTGATTGATTTACGAGAGCTTAACAAATGTATTATTCCTCAGTACCCAGTTGTCCCAGATATTTCTTCCCTGTTAACAGCCATTGATTCCGAAGCCATGTTCTTCACTGTCATAGACCTCAAGAATGCATTTTTTAGTGTCCCAATTCATCCAGACAGCCAGTTTCTTTTCGGATTTTGTTTAAATGGAAGGAGCTATATGTTCACACGCGCTCCTCAAGGTTTCACAGAAAGTCCTAGTATTTACAGTCAAGCACTCAAGAGACAACTAGACAATATTCACATGCCAACTGACACTGCCCTGCTCCAGTATGTCGATGATCTACTGATCACAGCCCGTTCTGAACGTGCTTGCGAGCGAGCATCCCTTACAGTTCTGTATTTTCTAGCCGAGATGGGGCACAAGGTGTCACCTTCGAAGCTTCAATTCTGTGTCCAGCAAGTGATCTACTTAGGCCACTTGCTGTCCAAGAGGGGTAGGCAGTTGACACCAGACCGTATCCAGTTAATAGCGAGTCTTCCCCAGCCCAGAACCCAGAAGGAGGTACGTGCCTTTATCGGCCTTACTTCTTATTGTAGACAATGGATTCCCCAGTATGCATTTCTAGCCAGGCCACTGATACAGTTAACGACACAGGAGGCAGCCGTATCGACTGTCCTCCCTTGGACATCTGACCATACACTTAGTTTCAACGAGTTAAAGAAAGCCCTATGTCAAGCTCCAGTTCTAGCTACACCGAACTACAGTAAGCCTTTTACACTTTTCGTTACTGAACGCGAAGGTACAGCATTATCTGTTCTCACACAAGATCAAGCAGGACAATACAAGCCCTGTGCTTATTTTTCGAGCACATTAGATCCAGTCGCCCAGGCGTTGCCTGCGTGCCTCAAGTCAGTTGCAGCCACAGCACTAGCTATCAGACAAAGTGATTCCATAGTTTTAGGACATTCCCTGACAGTACAAGTCCCACATTCCGTGGAAGTTCTTTTAAACCGAACACAAACACAGCACTTGACCATTGCACGTTTAACAGGTTATGAATTGACACTGTTCCAGCCACACATAGAAATCAGACGCTGCAACGTTCTGAATCCTGCTACACTGTTACCATCAGTTAGTTCAAATCCTGACCCACATGACTGTGTGGAAGTAGTCAACATTACGACAAAGCCAAGACAAGACCTGACAGACATTCCGTTACCAGATCCCGACCTGACACTTTATGTGGATGGTTCATGTATGAGAACTAGTACAGGAGAACTAGTCGCCGCGTATGCAGTGACTACCGACACCGAAGTTATTGAAACACACCGTATTGACACCCTGTCTGCTCAAGCAGCAGAGCTAGTCGCTCTGACACAAGCCTGTATACATGCCAAGAACCTGAAAGTTAATGTTTACACAGATTCACGTTACGCATTCGGAGTTGTACACGACTTCGGAGTGCTCTGGCAGGAGAGAGGTTTCATGACTTCTCATGGAACCAAGATTCAGCATGGTCTCCTTATTCAAGCCCTGTTAGATGCCATACATTTACCGACATCTATTGCTATCATGAAATGCAAAGCACATACGAAAGTCACTGACATTATTTCCCAGGGTAATGATCTAGCAGACCGCACAGCCAAGCTTACAGCACAGACTCCAGACATTCCAGTTAACATGACACATACTTCAGATCCGATTATATGCATGACAGTTAAGGACCCTACACAAGATGTCATAGATATACAGTTACATGCTACTCCCGATGAAATCAAGAAATGGTCTGAACAAGGAGGGGTCCAGACAGATCAAGGATGGTTAACGAAGGGTAGAGCCACATGGTTTCTCCCTGATTCTATGGTTCAAGTCATTATCAATACCGCACATAGTCCAGCACATTTAGGAGAAAAAGCTATGTTAGATAGTATCCAGAACATTTGGTTCAATAAGCATTTACGAGCTGCAGCCAAGCAGAAAGTCCGTACCTGTATGATATGTTGTCAGTTTAACCCAGGTAAAAGTGTCCCGGTGGAACAAGGTGGTTTCCAGCCCCCTGACCACCCTTTTGAGGTCCTCCAGATGGATTATATTCAGATGGAGCGATGTCGAGGTTTCAAGTATGTCCTTGTAGTTGTATGCGCTTTGTCCAGATGGACAGAAGCATATCCAGTCCCAGATTACACAGCCGCGACCACTGCCAAGCAGTTGGTTCGTGAATTTTTCCCTAGATACGGACTCCCTAGAGTCGTATATTCTGATAATGGTCAGCCATTCTCATCTGAACTCATGAAACACGTTTCCCTTTTGTTAGGGTACCAGTGGAAGTTCCATTGTGTACGCCATCCTGAAGCAGCCGGTCTGGTCGAGAGACATAATCAGACCCTGAAAATCCGTATTGCCAAAGTCAGTAAAGAAAAAGGTGTGGACTGGCTAGTAGCTCTGCCAGTCGCTTTGTTTTATATGCGCATGGTCGCACATTCCAGATCAGGTCTGTCCCCGTATGAGGTCGTATTCGGCCGCCCCCCTAACATGTGGGGTACTCCTAGACCCCGAAGTATTACCGATGTTTCATGTAATATGCTGACAGATTACCTAGCTTCCTTGATGTCTGCCCTCAACTCATGTCGTTCACAGGTTGCTGCCGCCTTTCCAGACAATACCGAGGTGGCACCACACGAGATCGTTCCAGGCTCCCTAGTGATGATCAGAAATTTCGACAGATCAAGTCCGCTGGAACCACGTTGGAAGGAGCCACGTCAGGTCCTCTTGACCACCCGTACTGCCGTCAAGTTGGAAGGCAGGAAAGGATGGGTCCATCTTTCTCATGTAAAACTTTTCAAAGGATTGAAACCAATTTCTAAAAACATTTCCAAGGATTTCCAGGATTCGAAAGATTGCCAGAACATTGTTTTAAAGGACTGTCCCGCACAAGACATTATTACAACCCCTCCCTTGTTAGAGAAAACTCCGCAACAGGAGTATAAGTTAAAGCTCAGGTCTAGTAAAATAAGTCAGTCAGTTTGATTGTATAAGTCCTCCCCTAGGTGAAACGGTTAGACTGTTTCTGACATGTATAAAATAGACCCCCAGAGTGAGAGAGTCAGTCGAAGTTCACTTCAATGTATCGTTTTTCTGAGTTTCATATTATTTCTCAGCATAATGATTTCCTGCACTAGTTACGCACTTTTCCTGTGTTTTCCAGTTCCTCATGTAAATATGTCTGTTAATGCTACAGTAGAACACACGTTTAGTGATCTGCCTCCTCACGAATATTCTTACCGCCTTGCTATGCGTAACAACACATTTATCCGTATGTTACATTATTCACACCAGACCAGCAATGCCACTAATTGTTGGGTGTGTGGTCGACTCCCCCCTTTCCAGACATCAAAGGGAGTTCTGCCACTCTTTCCTTATCCATTCTCACACAATGGTTCATGTGGAGCATGGTCCACGTTAACGTCATCCTCAACAGATATGTCTTTTCTTAACAGTACATGTTTTCCAGACAAGCAAGGTTTCCCCCACAGAACAGGTTTAGATCTAGAAAATGAAGTATATAATTTAGGTAATTATTCGTCGAATTTCATGGTCCTGAATGTTCAGTCTGATACTACTCCAGACTTACCTGCTATTTCAGTACTACCTGTCAAAGGCGAATTATGTGTCCGTAATTATGGTTCTGTACATATAGGTCATAGTGAATGTACTACTGTTATCAAGTATAGTGACAGTGGGAAATCTGTTTTCAAAGCTTCACGTCATTCTTATTTTATTTGTGGTCAAACTGCATATGTCCGTCTGCCCCTCGATTGGGAGGGAACCTGTTACATTGCTTTCCTACTGCCACCTGTTTTTCTAGCCCCATCTGATTATCACAGAAACACACATCTAGTACACATTAGACATAGAAGGGAGTCCCCAATTGTCGATTATACTGAAACTACTCTAGAACAGTATACAGATTTCAATAAGGGTTTCTTCTTCTTTGTAGGACCTGTCCAGAATAGTAAACTGATCCGTAGGTTAACAAGAACCCTTGAAGCTGTAGTAAATGAGACTGCCTCTGCTCTAGGTAACTTAACCGAAGAACAATCTGCTATGAGATTTGTCGTTTTGCAAAATCGTCTCGTCCTTGACGTCATACTGGCCGATAGGGGCGGGGCCTGTAGAGTCATCGGATCTAGTTGCTGCATTTTCATTCCAAATAACGCGCCGTCTGTTTATTCAGCTATAACCAGACTCCATAAAATTGCCCATCTGTTACACCAAGATCCAGGCACCTGGACATGGTCCGGTTGGTTCTGGAATATAATTTCCGCATGGGGATGGAAAGTCCTGTCCTTTCTAAGTATAGCAGTAGCGATCATATTTAGCTGCTGCCTCTGTATACAATGTGGCCCTGCGATTTGCAGCATGTGTGCTACCTCTTGTATTCCTAGTCCCAAGCCCCGTTCTAAATCCCGTTCCAAGACAATTCGAGACGAGCAAATGGTACTGTATGAAATGATAGATGGTATCATGAAAATTGATGTTTCCTGATGGAAACGTAGTGACAAGGAGGGAATGTGGAAAAGTAAATTTTGCCATGTTCTGTGTCCCTACGCCTCATCCATCATATGTTATGTGTGCATGACCAATATGCATATGTTATTCCCCATGTCCGATTAATGACGCAATTCCAGTTGTGTCCACCTCTAGTATGTTAGTTTCGAGTCCTCGTGAATACTACGAATATCAGGCCTATGTAAAGTAATGTTGCCACGTTTCCCAGTGTGCACGTTATTCCATTATAAAGTCCCCGTTTCCAGGCCTCAAAAGGGCCCGGACCACAGATTCAGCTCCTGTCTCCTGAAAGCCTCGCTGAGGAGCGATACAGCCCCCACCTGTATCCTCGACCCTTCACTTACTTCCTGCCTCGCAGTGCCCGGTGCAGCTTGGTTCTGCCTCTAAGTCTGCCAAAAGTATGTTATGATTCCAGTTATCAGTTCAGTCCTCCTCTTCTGCATTCCTAAACTACTGAACTGCATCAATAGTTTCCGTCATTGTCTAGCCTATTCGGCTCCACGTAGAGAAATACTGTATTAATGGTCATTTAATATTCTTCATCACGCACCACATGTAGAATAATGCATGGTCCAGTCTTAGAGTCAAGTTAGCTTTTCCCTTCATGACTTCTAGTTTATATCAACATGTTCCCTAAACATAAGATACCAGATAGGGTTTAGGTACATGTCGCTCCGACCCTCCAGACTCTAGTCTCTGCTCCTAGCACAGAGTTCGTAGCCCCCAGCTTCTCCTAGTAACACGTCATTGCCAGTTTTCGCGCACCATTAGGTTAGAGGTCCCGGCTCCTTAGGTAGCCCCCTCCAATGTTTCCGCCCCATTCATGACATATTCTGTTACGTTTGCACCACATGTCTATGTATACGCCCAGTTACACCTCTTTTTACTGTTATCTTTCGCGACTGCTACGCGTCATGCCTTTCTGCTCCACCCACTGCTACGCCTACTGCAATGTAATGCTATGTGTTCGCGCTATGTATATATGCCTGTGTTTTGTTATTGAATGTTAGCGCGCTCATCCCAGACCTAGCCCCAGCAGCTGCTGGGCCTCTTTTCCCCTGCTGGGCCCCAGTTGTCCTGCTGGGCCCTGTTACCCCTGTTCTATGCAGGTTGTCCTGATCCTGTCCTTATGCTGTAATAAACCTGCAGAAACTCCTACTACCTCGAATCTTGACTCTTATTTTATTGAGCTATCTGTTATTCATTCATTCATTCAAAAATAGATCCGGTATTATTTATTTATATACCACAGTTAGACACTGGCTATATGCAAATCAGCTCTGACCCTGTGCCTCATGGGAACAGTCCAGTCCGAACTACCAAGCCATGTCTTTCCCAGACCGGAATCAAGCATCCAAGGACCGGTTTCTGGCTATCAGCCTTCATCAGCCTGGATAGCTTGACTCCAGTGGTGTGGAGAGCCTGGGACTCACGTCTGAGCATACCCAGCCCACTCGGGGTGAAAATTGCAAAAAACACAGTTGATGGACAGAATGTAGAACAATGTCATACATTCACCCCAGTACAAGGATCTGGGCCTAAATCCATCGTTTTTATGCACTCCAAACCACCCTGGGTTAGACACTGGCTATATGCAAATCAGCTCTGCCCTGTGCCTCATGGGAACAGTCCAGTCCGAACTACCAAGCCATGTCTTTCCCAGACCGGAATCAAGCATCCAAGGACCGGTTTCTGGCTATCAGCCTACACCAGCCTGGATAGCTTGACTCCAGTGGTGTGGAGAGCCTGGGACTCACGTCTGAGCATACCCAGCCCACTCGGGGTGAACATTGCAAAAACACAGTTGATGGACAGAATATAGAACAATGTCATACATTCACCCCAGTACAAGGATCTGTGCCTAAATCCATCGTTTTTTTGCACTCCACACAACCCTGGGTTAGACACTGGCTATATGCAAATCAGCTCTGACCCTGTGCCTCATGGGAACAGTCCAGTCCGAACTACCAAGCCATGTCTTTCCCAGACCGGAATCAAGCATCCAAGGACCGGTTTCTGGCTATCAGCCTTCATCAGCCTGGATAGCTTGACTCCAGTGGTGTGGAGAGCCTGGGACTCACGTCTGAGCATACCCAGCCCACTCGGGGTGAAAATTGCAAAAAACACAGTTGATGGACAGAATGTAGAACAATGTCATACATTCACCCCAGTACAAGGATCTGGGCCTAAATCCATCGTTTTTTTGCACTCCACACCACCCTGGGTTAGACACTGGCTATATGCAAATCAGCTGTGACCCTGTGCCTCATGGGAACAGTCCAGTCCGAACTACCAAGCCATGTCTTTCCCAGACCGGAATCAAGCATCCAAGGACCGGTTTCTGGCTATCAGCCTTCATCAGCCTGGATAGCTTGACTCCAGTGGTGTGGAGAGCCTGGGACTCACGTCTGAGCATACCCAGCCCACTCGGGGTGAAAATTGCAAAAAACACAGTTGATGGACAGAATGTAGAACAATGTCATACATTCACCCCAGTACAAGGATCTGGGCCTAAATCCATCGTTTTTTTGCACTCCACACCACCCTGGGTTAGACACTGGCTATATGCAAATCCCAGAGAGATCAGTGCGCCTTCAACTGTGAGGAGATGTGATCTCAGAGAAACCAGAAGGGGGCTCAAGACAGTGCTTAATTTGTGCCAGTATGTGCCACCAGTACTCATTTTTGGGGACCGGCACGTATTTTCCCTAGTCAGACATTTCCCAGAGGAGAAGGGAGTGAAAAACAGAGGGGAAAAAGGAGGAGGGGAAAGACGAAAATAACGTCAAAACGGGAGAAAGCAGGAACCCACAAACGTGGGATAAAGGGGCAAGGAGTGCCTGGCAGCCGATTAACAAGGCCTGGGGTGGATTCAAAACGATGCATACTTGATATTCAGCGTGCTGGGACTTAATGGGGCCGGCCCGGTTTTCTGAGCAGGGATTTGGGTATCGCACTCGTCGTTTTGTAAACGAAACTCTGTTCAGGGCCCCCTAAAACTCAAAATAGTAGCTGAGGGCTTGCAGACCTGTTTCAATGGTGTCTGTTTGCTGGCTGAACAGTGGCGCAGTGGATTTAGGGCCCGCCGTACCTTTTGTTAGGGCACTGTAAGGACATTACCAAGAGATTCAGACTGTATGCAAATATGTTGGAAACGTCCAGTGGAAACATTGTCACTGCACGTTTTTCCATATGATTTTCTTTTAGATTTCACTAACCCCAGGGTAGTGAAAACAAGTAATTGCTTCTCCGTGGTCCTAGGCATAATACTGCATCACTAATGAGCAGTGCTCTCTTAATTTAAAGCTACAGAATGGTAAAACGAGTGCCACTCAAGTTAACGTTTTTACCTCAACACTCCGCAGGAAGCCACCAGGGGTTTTGCACAAAGCAGTGCACAGCTGTAGGTGCAGCAGTGTGCACGTGACGCCTCTGCACTCTTAAGTGCACATCTGGGGGCCTTCATATCGAATATCTTGCTATGTTGTTTACACAACCCACTAAACAATCTTCAGGTAAAGGATTCGAAGCCCGAAAATGTTGCTTCATCCTTTCATACTTCTGGGGCAGATACGAGTACCACTGAGCTGAGCAATATTCACACATATTAATCAGTTTGTGCTGTGTGCCAAGTGAGCAGCCATCATTACTTTGCAGGGTGTTGCATGTATGGGGTGTATCTTTGCTCAGATAGTTCACTAGTTAATGTATGGAGGCAGATTGAGAAGAAAGATATGCATTATTTTGAAACGTTTGTTGGCGTTGTTACCACAGCCCGATGTAGAAATGATTGTATTTCCAGATGTCAGATTTGGAGAAATAGTCGTTATTTTGTGAGAGCTGTTCTGTTTTTTCGATGCTGTACTAGCAAGAGTGCACGTCATTTATGATTCAACAGTCAATTTTATTTCCAAGCTTAGGGGCAGTGGCACTGGGGCCCAGGCATATGAGTTATCTAGTACGCGCCTGAAATGGCTGTCTTGTTACCTTGAATTCGGATGTGGATGAAGGAGCATTTTTTAGGTCGAGCATTCGAGACCTCTTGTATATACTTTACTATATACTTATATGTGTATGTACTTTTGGGCTCTGGAGATCAGCTCTAGGACTTGTCTGCTTCCGCTCAGGGACTTGTTTTTTCTTCACCTGTCTCTATTTAACTGTCTTGATAGAAAATGACCAGTAGAGGTCAGTAAAATACCAGAATTGCTTTCTGCTCAGGGACTTTCTTTTTTTTAACTTTTCTGGCAACTGCCTCGATTTAACTTTCTTGATAGAAGATGACCAGCAGAGGTCAGTAACATACCAGAATCCCTTTAGCATTGCAGTCCATAGAAATTGTCTTCCACGAGCACCCGTAGACAATAATATTTTTTTCAAATCTTGTATTTTCAGTGAAATGACCACCAAAGGCCCTGATTTTATATTAAAAACAGAGCTTTCGACTATACTATTTCCAGCTGAAAGGCAATATTTCTCTCCATGTGTTCCCATACCTGGCGTGTCACGCAGTTTGGTGCTTACTTTCCCTCCATGTTGAAGAACAGTAGATGTTTTAGAACCCAGGGTAATGTGCTGCATAGCTAAATACATATAAGGTCCCAAAGGTGAGACTGATTGCATTGCAAATGCTTGTTTTAATCTGCAATAGGGCCTAAGCTACCGCTGCTATACCACTGGCTGTCTGAACTTGTGCTAATTGTTCAATTGTCATGTCCTTGCTTTCATTGTGATTCAGCTAGGCAGTACAACTTTATTATCCACTCAGAAAAGATTCCAGATTTTGAATCACAACAATTATCTCTGACTTCAGTTACATCTTATTACTTTTAGCATCTAACAACTTTAGAATACTTTCAGGGCTATTTTTAAGAAAATAGCTACCATTAAGTGAGAAGTAGTTAATGTTATGTTGGTATGTTAACTGCCTCTTAAATGCACTCTAAATGCACCAGTTTCTGCAGACACATGCTTAGTCACTCTTACTCCATCCCTTCTCCCTTCTGTCCCTACAAAAAGGTAAGACAAATAACAAGGTAATAGTATCACGCAATGTGCCACATTACGCCGTTCACGCTGATTTTACAGAGTGGGATAAGCTTCTGGCACTAAAAATCAGCACGAGCAGCGCGATGTACTGATCTCCGCGGCTCGCGGAACTCTGCAGAATCTTGGAGAGTTTTTAGGTAACTCAGCAGAATTTCGCAGAGTGAAAGTCAGTGAATTCTGCCCACCTTAAATTATACCATATGATCATATTACACAAGTTGTGCGCTCTGTATTTAGTTTTTTTACATTACATATTTATTTAATGGTACATAACTTGAAAAATCTTTTTTCTTCTAAGTAAAGCTAACAATGGGCACTGACTGGAATTAAAACGTTTAGCTTTTACCTTTTCATGTATAAATTGTTGCAAAAACAATACACTGTGCAGAGGGCAAGCAGATATATGTGAATCTGTGGCCTCAGCACTGATATTTACCCGATAATTTTTGATTCAGTCCATTTGCCACATAATTGCTATAGTTTGCAGATTTGACAAATAAGCTGTTTCTACCTCAAATGGATAACAATATTACTGCCAAAAATGTACATAATTTGCATGTTTGGCAATATTACTTAGAAAATCTAGCAATATAATTTGGTCCTTCATGCCTCATAACCCTGGTAGCCCTAACAATAGTAAGGTTCCTCAAAGAGGTTTGGGCATTGCATTATGATAACGAAATCCGCATTTAATTGATGGCTCCATGTCAAATATGGAATTTATATCACTGCATTTTGTGTAATGAAAGCACCTAAAGAACAAGTTACTTACCTTTATCAACACCGTATCTTATAGAGACATGATCTAGCTGCAGATTCCTTACCTTTGATTTTCCCAGGTGTCAGACTGAATCCAGAAGATTTTTCTTTGAGCAATACCTCTGAGCAACGGTAGGTGGTGTCAGTTGCTCTGCACGGCATCATCAGCGTTGTCCTTGACGGAAGTAACGTCTGCATTACCTACATAGGCGCCACCTTGGCCGCCGACATCAGTTACTTTTTCATGACTTGCCATGCCAGAAGCGCCGAGCAATGAAGTGTACTGACATTGGTGAGTTTGAAAACTAGGGCCCTGAAAGGGATCAGCCCTGACCCTAGAAACCTGACCTCAGTGGGGGAGGATGGTGGATCGGTAAGGATCTGTGGCTAGATAATGTCCCTGCCAGCTAAGGTGTTCCCGAAGGTAAGTGACTTGTTCATCTGATAGAGACACCGAGCCACAGATTCCTTACCTTTGAAAAGTACCCAAGCAATACCATCCCCGGAGGAGGGACTGTGGGCAAGTTAGATTAGGAAATCCTGTAGAATTTAGTGGCCAGAATGGATGTCCCTTTGAACTTGACTGTCTAGGCAGTAATGCTTGGTAAACATGTGCAGGGACGCCCACAATGCCACTTGACAGATGTCCAGGACTAGGACGCCACATTGCAACACAGTGATAGCAGCCTTAGCTCTGGTGGAATGAGCCCTAAGCCTTCAGGAGGCTGCCTCTTTGCCTGAACGTAACAAATCTTGATGCAGAGGACAACTCATCGTGAGAGGGTTCTCTTTTGCATCATCGACTCTTATTCACTCCAATGTATCCCACAAACAGTTGGTCGTCCACCCGGAACTCTTTTGTGCAATCAAACTAGAATGACAACGCTTCTTTTTGGTCCAGACAGTGGAGTTGCTCCTCTTCTTTAGATGGATGGGGAGGAGCGTAGAATGTGGGCAAGGTGACAGATTGTCCCCCATAGAATGGTGTTCCCACTTTTTATGAGGAAAGAGGCCCTAGAGCAAAGCACCAACTAGTCAGGGAATGTCGTCAAAAAGGGAGGCTTAGACTATAAAATGTGCAGCTCATTCACCCTCCCAGCAGATATTATTGCCACTAAGAAGGCAGTTTTTATTGTGAGCAACCGAAGGTGGTAATAATGCAGGGGCTCCAAAGAAGCGCACATTAGGAACGTAAGAACCAAATTAAGGTCCCACTGAAGCATAATGAAAGGGGCAGGTGTACAATGGGTGATTTCAATAAGGAGTGTTGGTCTGGCAGCTTCAGGAAGGCAGACAAGGCAGAAAGATACCCTTTCAGGGTGCCCAGAGCAGATTCCTGCTGGGCAAGGGTCAAAATAAAAAGCAATACATCAGAAACAGATAGAAGCAGCAAGAGGGTCAATAGTCTTTTCTGTACAATATATTAAAAATGTCTTCCATTGGCAGGCGTAGACAGTCTTGTTGGAGGGATTCCTGGCTGCCAGATAACATTACAAATATTGGGGGGGAAGGTCAAAATCTATCAACTGCCATCTCACAATAGAAGAGGGCATAGATTTGACAGATTCAGGTGGAGGACCCTCCCCTGCTGCTGCAACAGAAGACCCACCCGAAGGGGCGTCCTGATGGGAAGATCGATGCTCATTTGAAAAAGCTCAGGATACCAGACTCTCCGTGCCCAATACGGAGCCACAAGGATGACTTGGGCTCGGTCATTTCTGATCTTTTTGAGAACTCTTGGTAGGGAAAGGATGTGGCCTAATGGCTAGAGCAGGCGACCCCGAAGCTGCGGAGCCGTGTCCGAGTCTCGGTAGGGACTCTCAACATCCTGTGATTCTGGGTAAATCTTTTCATCACCCCATGCCAAACAAAAAATAATGTGTCCATCTGTAGCACATTGTTTCTTTCTCCTAAAGATTCTGCGCAAAATTCTTCCATTTATTTCCAAAGACCTTAAGAAAACTGTGGTGGTTGCACTGATTCTGTCAAGAATCGACTATTGCAATGTGCTTTTTCTTGGAACCAACAAATGCCAAGTACTAAAACTCCAGTCTCTGCAGAATGCTGCAGCAAGAGTGTTACTCAGTGTCTCAAAATACCATTAAATTTCTAACAGAATTAGGGAGCTTCACTGGCTTCAAATCCAGCAACAAATAGAATTTTAAGCTCTGTGTCTGGTGCACAAAGCGCTATATGGTGGTGGTTATCGTACATACAGAAACTTTTTCAATGGTACATTCCGAGGTGAGATCTTAGATCAGCCAATAGAAGATTAGCTCAGGTCCCAAAAATTCGAAGAGCTAGATGGGAGGGTGGGGACGGGGAGCCTCTCCTATCGGGCAACTAAACTCTGGAACTCGCTCCCGGTTGTAATTAGGCTACAAGCAAACAGACTCCTGTTCAGGAGAATGCTTAAGACCTGGTTGTTTCCAACCATGCAAATCTAATCCTCTTGTTCTCCAACAATTCCATGACTCGTTACATTTCAGCACCAAGATGCCTCAGCATTTGTGCGCTCTATAAATGCATTACTTAATTACTGTAACACATCTGGTGCTCATATAAAGCACTCTGATACCTTCAGGTCGAGTTTGCGCTATATAAAACTCCCCCCATAAAAGGAGTGGTATGGGCGGAAAGGCATGCAGGAGGCCTAAGTTTCACTTGAGATAAAAAGCGTCTCCGAGCAAGATCCACCTTGGAAACTCCAGTGAGCAAAACTACTGACATTGCACGTTCTTGGTGGAGGCGAACAGATCCAACCAAGGCTCTCCCACTGCTGAAAGAGATCTTGTGCCACCTCTGGGTGGAAACGCCATTCGTGATATGCTAGGCATCTGGAGCTTAGTTTGTACGCCCTGGCGTTCAGGGATCCTGCCAGGTGTTGCGCTACCAGAGATATACCCTGCTGTTCCAGCCATGTCCAGAGTCGCAGCGTCTCTTCACAAATGGTCTACAACCCCACCCGCCCTGTTTGGTACAGTTCCACATGGTGGTGGTGTTGTCCGTGAACACCTCCACTAGCATTCCATTGATGAAGTGTAGAAAGGCTTTCAATGGCAGCCAGAATGCTCTGAGATCCAGCATTTTGATGTGGAGTTTGGATTCTGTCAAAGACAAGAGTTATGTTAGGTTATGTTAAAATCGGTTTTATATAGCGCTCAGCTACTCCGAGGAGTGTCCCGGCGCTTCAAGAAACCCGATGCAGAAGTCAGGAGCAAATGAAACAGAGCAGAACAACTATTGAACAAACAGCCAGGACTTCAGCTCCTTCCTGAAAGCTAGCAGATTAAAGTTTTTTCTCAGAGGGACTGGCAAGGAGTTCCAAAGTTGAGGTGCCAGGTAACGAAAGGAGCGACCTCCAATCCGGGCTAGTCTGATTGGCGGAACAGATGCCAAGCCAAGGAGGCAGACCTCAGCACCCTTGATGGCAAGTAGAAAGTCAGTTGTTGCCTGATATATTTCGCACCTGAGTCATGGAGTGCTTTCAAAGCAAGCGTAAGCACCTTAAAAGCAATCCGTTTTTTAATAGGGAGCCAATGCAATTTTTTTAATAGATCCGTGGCACTGGATCTCCGGTGGAGGCCGTAAATGGCTCTGGCAGCAGAATTCTGCACTACCTGCAGGCGGGATAGGAGATATTCCGGCAGGCCCAGGTAGAGCATGTTTGCGTAATCCAAACGGGAGCCTATCAGGCCTTGTACGGTAACTCTCCTGTGGTCATGAGATAGCAACGGAAGGAATTTTCTAAGCATTTTCAGAATGCCAAAACACTTCCCAACAAGGCCAAGAATCTGTAGCTTCAAGGTGAGACCATCGTCGATCTGCACTCCCAGATTCTTGGCCTTGGAGGATGCGGCCGCAGGAGGAAACATGGCTGGGGGCCACCACGATCGCCACCTAGGATCGGGTGGACAGCCGAAAAACAGCAGCTCCGATTTATCGGAGTTGCATTTGAGGCTGTTAAGTTCAAACCACTCGAACACCGCCCCCAAACAGCCTCTGATCTGCACTCCATCGAAGTCAGAGCCCTTCTTGCTGGTGAAGGGGAGCTGGGTGTCATCAGCGTAAGAAACGATCTGGGTGCCAAAAGACCCTGCCAGTGCCGCCAGAGGTGCCATATAGATGTTAAAGAGAGTAGGGCTCAAAATAGAGACCTGAGGCACCCCTACCTCCAAAAGCGGCACTTCGGCAGAGAACGGAGGGGCCCAGATCGTTTGACGATGGCCCGACAGGAAGGACTCAATCCATCTGAACACCGCTCCCTGTAGCCCGATCTCTCTGAGTCTTACAAGGAGACCGCCATGGGGAACAGTGTCAAAGGCCGCCGACAGGTCCAACATTACCAGCATAGCCTTACCACCCGCATCTAGCACCTCTCTTATGGCATCGGTGACTTCTAACAGTGCGGTCTCCGTGCTCATGTTGGCACGGAAGCCTGACTGAGAGTCGTGTAAGATGTTATTATTTTCGAGGAAAGTGGAGAGAGAGAGAGGTGGACATGCTTCTCCACCACCTTAGCCAGTGCCGGAAGGAGGGAGATGGGCCTGTAGTTGGCATGAACCAGAGGGTCCAGATTCGGCTTCTTCAAAAGCGGCAGGATCAGGGCGTGCTTCCAGGCCCAGAGGACTACCGTACTGAGAGAGAGATTGAGCACCGGGTTAACCAAGGAATTGATCACTGGGGCCATTCTTCCAAGACATTTAGCTGGGCAAGGATCCTGAGGGGAGCCAGATTTTAATTTAATAAGAAGGGCAAGTGAGGAAGAAGAAGAGAGAGGAGGAAAAGTAGAAAAAATAGGACCATCATGGGGCTGGGACATGGACAGACGGCCACTAGTGTCTGACCAAGTCATCGAGCTAATAGTGGGGAAAGAGTCTTGAATAGACTTAATTTTGGTAGCAAAAAAATTTGCGAGTTGCAAGACCCAAGGTTCAGAGTGAGAATGTGTGGGCAGAACTGCACTCGGTCAGGTAAATTCCTTGACAATGAGGAAAATTTCTTTGCTGGTATCTACGGCAGCCTCAATTCTTTTAGCAAAGTAAGCTTTCTTCTCTGACAGGATGTTACTATGGTATAGCTTGATGGATTCCCTATACACATTTTTGTTCGAAATATCGTAGTGACGGCGCCAGGCCCTTTCAGCTTTCTTACACATTCTCCGCATCTCGGATAGGGAGGCAGAGAACCATGGGGCAGAGGCCCGATTACTGGCTTTACGGGAGACAGTCTGTGGAGCTAACTCGTCGAATCTTTCAACCAGCCAAGTATTCGGGAGGTCAAGATCGGCCTCTAAGCTGCCTGACAGCTGGCAAGGGTGGGAGGAAAATGCATGCGCCAGCATGTCAGCGGACACTCGGTGGAAAGCACGTGAAGCCTGTCGAGAGCATTCTAAAGGCCTGGGTAATATTTTATCCATCAGAGGAATCTGAAAGTTTACTAGGTAGTGGTCGGACCATAAAACAGGTTCCGGGGGGGACATTCTGATTGGGATGGTCGAGAACACTTGGTCAAGGGTATGGCCTTTATTATGCGTGGGAGCAGTAATAAAAGGAGACAGACCTAGAGGGGATGTAATATCCAGAATCTTAATGGCATCAGCATCGATGCTTGAATCCATATGTATGTTAAAGTCCCCCAACAACAAACAATGTTCTGTTTTCAGGCATAGTGCTGAGATCGCATCCTGGAGCTCTTCATGAAAAGAGCCTGTGGGTCCAGGGGGTCTGTATATTAAGAGCCCAGCACATACTTGGTGAGCAGACAAGGATAGGGTGAACCCAAGGGACTCACAGCCCAGAATGTCATCAGTTGGAGTAATGGCACAGGGAAAGCTGTGCCAAAGAGTGCTATAAAATCCACATCTCCCACATGCCCCCCATCCCAAGAATGATGCATCTGTTTGGGAAAGGGAGAGGGGTCTGCCTCTATCCCAATCACGATTCATTAGCCACCACTGCAGATCTCGTGCAGTTCCCTCCGAGATCTAGACCTTGTCAGAGAGATTCCCTTGATACTGGTTCCATTGGAACTTCAGGTCCCACTGCAGAGCCCGCATATGCAATCTGGCATGTGTAACTAGCAGCATCCATGAGGCCCTGAGGCCCAACAGCCCTGGAGTCATTCTCACTGAAATCCAGGATAGAGACTGAAACATCTGTATCATAACCTGAATTTCCTGGACTCGCCACTCGGAAGGATAGGCCCGAAACTGCACTGTGTCCAGAACTGCTCCAATGAAAGGGAGCATCTGAGAGGGAGTCAGATGTGACTTAGGCACTTTGATAGTGAACCCCAGTGAATTCAAGGGGTTTGCCGTAGTCTGGAGGTGGAAGACGGCAGCCTATGGCGAGCCCGCCTTCTGCAGTTAGTTGCCGAGATAGGGAAAGACCGATACCCCCGATCTGAGCAGATGAGCTGCGACCACCACCATCACCTCGGTGAACACTGAAGGTGCACTGGTAACACTAAGGGGAGCATGGTGAACTGAAGGTGCTTGCGGCCTCCCATAAACCTCAAGTGGCATCGCTGGGCAAGCAAGATGGGGATATGAAAATAAGCGTCCTGCAAGTCCAACACCACCGTCTAGTCTCACTGGTGTAGGGCAGATAGGACATGAGCTAATGTGAGCATCTTGAATTTCTCCTTTTTGAGGAAGTAGTTGAGGGCTCGAAGGTCTAGGATAGGACAAAAGCCCTTGTCCTCTTTCGGGACCAGAAAGTAGTGGGAATAGCAACAAAAACCTTCTTCTGGTGCCGGAACCTTCTCTATGGCTCGCTTTGTGCAAGGGAGTGATGGTTTTCTCCTGAAGCAAAATTAAATGATGCTCTGTGAGCCGGTCATAGGAAGGAGGCATGGAGGGTAGTGTGGTATCAAAGGGGAGGGAGTAGCCCCTAGGGATGATCTGGAGGACCCACCTGTCCAATGTGATATTATGACAGCGGTGGAGGTAATGGCTGATCCTGCCGCCAACTGGATGCCCATGATCTGGAAGTGCAAGACTAGGAAGGCTTGGATGCTGAAGCTTCCGGGGGTGGTGGTGATTTGATCGAACTTCTGGCTACCCAACCTTTGTGGTCAGAATGAACTACACCCTCATCCAAGCAGGGATTCTGGAACTTGTGCAGCTTGATGGCTGGGATAGGGTTGGTGCAGTTGAAAACCTCTTCTGCAGCCATGAAGAGATCGAAAGGCAGACTGGGCACGGGGGCAGCCGAGAGGCCCAAGGACTTGGCCTTAGCCCGCGAGTTCTTAAAGTGCTCCAGCACCATGTCTGGTTTGTCTCCGAAGAGATGAGGGCCGCCAAAGTTCATGTCATGAGTGAGGCAAGACGTTCTCAGTCAGGTGTGCTGTGTAACAATAACCATCGTGGAAATCACTATGCCCAGCGAGTCGGTCCTGTCTAAACTGTCAACTAGACAACAGGGATTTTGGGAGAGTGGCCCCTTTGACTAGGGCTTCTGCTCCCCCCAGCACCCAAAAATGTCAGTCTATCTGCCTCCTATCGGGGGTGCTGGTATGATTATCACCAATGTTCTATCCAGGGGGAGGGTCAGGCAGAAAGCCCACTAGACACCAGGGAGATTTTATGGAAAATAGCATTAGGTTGGAGGCTGCCCACCATGGCATGGCCAAGCCCCTACTCCGTCTTTCTGCTGGGAGTGATTACCCAATTATGCCCTCATTTTGGAGGAAAGTAAACTGGACACCAGAGAAAAATTGTCTGCAAAAAATATAGGGTTGGGTGCTCTCCCCACTCAAAAAAGTGCAGACAGTCTTTATGCTACCCTGGTGGGCAAACAGGGCAATTACACCCACTCTGCCCCCTTGGGTAGCAGAAAGGCCCCTAGACACCAGGGACTGCCTTCATACATTATCTTTTTGTGGGGGAAGCAGCCCCTCCGGGAATGGGTCTGTGTTCCCCCTCAGGGCCCAATAGACTTTATGTCCCCACCGGGAGTGGATAAGTGTGTTTTTGGCCCCAATCTGCCCCATGGGGTGGGGGCAAATGTCCACTAGACACCAAGGATTTTGCAGTTGGAGCAAAAGAAAGGGATGCGGGCAGAACACTCTGACATTCAGTCCTAGGGACAAACCAGTATTTTGACCTTCCTGGGGTGCAGAGAGTGAGCTTGTCCCCAGTTTGCCACCGAGTGGGGGATGCAGAGAGCCAACTGGATGGCATGACTATTTTTTCTTTTAAATAATGTGGTGGGTCTAGCCCATCCTGACATCAGGCCCATCCTCACCCCAAAATCCTCACCAGTCTATCTGCTCCCCTGCAGACTGAAACATCCTATACCAAATGTCAAGTGGGAGGACAATCGATTCTTTCTGAGAGCCTGGAGTAAATTGGGGGATATGTCGGTGTTGGAGCTGACAAAAATGGCCATAACCCCCTGGTACTTAAAATGAAGCAGTCGATGGCCATGCCCCCTCCCCATAATGCGGGTGGCCAACAGAACTCCCTGAAAGTCACAAACAATAGGAGGACTGTTACATGCGAGACAATAAATTCATCCCCTAAAGCAGTTATGGATTTACACCTAATACTTGCTACACATATGAAGATATGTTAGCAAATTGGGGGAGAGCAAAGCAATTTTATTAGAGCGCAACACGGTATTCTCAAAACTAGGCAAACTTTTTACGAAGGAGGTCTCGGGGTGCCCAAAATCGACCGCCCCAATTGGGTGGTTCAATAGATCATGCAAAATTGCAAAGGGTCGGTTGCTGGATGCGGAAAAAAGAGGGTGACACTTGTAATATTAGGGAAAGGAGGGCCATGTTTTGTGCTACCATAAAGGAAGCTAAAGCAACCTGACAAAATTATATTTGGGCTGAACCTTTGGTAGCTATGATCTCCAATAACCAGAAGAATTTCTAATCCTTCCTTTGCCCTGGTAGTGGGAAATTGAGCAAACCTACCAATGATCTTGCCCTGCGACTAGGTTTTGGGAGTCTATATTCAGACCATATCCAGATGTTAGAACCGCTGCTCCTAGGGATGCCACTTATTCGCTAAAGTCTAATCTGCCCCCAGTCGTTTTTTCTTTGGAGGAAACTGTGCATAAGAAAGAGCCCCCCCATGCTCTATTTTAGTTTAGTCTCCGAATGGTTAAAATGTTGACGCAATTATGTCAAAAGCAACCTATAGCTCCTTTGCTCACCCAAATAATTCACAAATGCGCTCATTTTTTTCTGATTGGTGGCAGGATCCTTATTGCATGGTTTACATATTTTGCCATTGACCTGGAATATATGGGCATTTCAGCATTTGGTTAGGTCTGTGATGCTTCTGAACTGTGTTCAATGACGTTTTAACAGAAATAAACCTTAAATGGATTAATTGATTGAAATTTGATCCTGGCATCCATTGAAGAAAACGAAGGGTTTTCAGGGCTGTTTAGACATATATGATGTCAATATCTTATTAATACGCATTTTAATGCATTGTTTTCAAACATTTTGCAGGCATGAACTTTGTTTAAAAAATAAGCAAATTGGCATAGCACTTTGTCTGCTGAATTTCTAATAGAAAGGCGGCCCAAGTAATTTTCCCTCAAACTTTAGTTCATCTTCACATTGTAAAGGTGAAGTAATACTTTTATCTTCACCTTGGTATGTAAGGAGCAAAAATAGGGCATCTTTAGGTTGCACCATTTTTGTTGGGTGAAAAAATCTTTATTTATTATTAACTGGCGAGAACCCTGTTCATACCTTTCCCTAGAGGACCGCAATGTGTGAGTTCAGTGGTGGAGGGTACCTGTTGAACCCTATTGTTTTTGATCAGCATGTCACGGGTGACACATTTTGAGACTCCTTGCATTTAATGAGGTATGACTATCAGTCTCATAGTTTAATCACTCTTCCGTGATCAGACATATAATTAATTCCTCAACATCATACCCTATGTGCTTATTACAACAGAAATATAACAGCATATATCTGAAAATGCGGCAATAATCACAATAAAAGGAAATGAATCCCATATTTTGAAACTATTTTACACACTGAAAAAACAATCAAAATACGTATGCGTATTCTAATGAATAGTAATTGATACAGTTAGGACCCCCCAGCTTTTACACCTGACAGCAGCACATATAATAGCCAATTTTACCTTTAAATTCTCTCTGTTGCTAAAATACGAAAATATTTGAAAGCTATTTGGTGCCACGGCATGGCGCTCAGTGCTGGTACAGTCCATGGGCTAGGTTAGCACTCTAGCAGCTTAATGGAACTCTGATGATTTAATCTGATGCTCCAGTGTCCTAGGTTTTATTAGTTCAGAATCCAAACCAACCAAATGATATGCCCCTGATTACTTCTCTTACACCCAACTTGTCAATGAAGGCAAGGTAACCAATCTGCCCAGGTTTCTGGGTCTTGAAGCAATATGTACAACTGCTAGAATTCTTTTGACAAACTCCAATGAGTAAAAGCACAGCCAGGGTCTGTTGTATATTAGGCAATCAGTGAAACCTGGATCAATGATGCATTACAGTGAGGGAGCCGCATGGGGAGTGACCGAATGAGCGGCAGGATCCCCCCCCCTTCCCTTTCTCTCTCTCCTCCTCACTTGGCGCCCCTCTGTGTCCCCCCCCCCCCATTTTTGGGGAGACTTTTTGAGGAGCCCTCATTGGGGATGCGTGTGCTTATCCTTTATGTGAACATTGTCCCTGACTAAGACACAGAGGGCCTCATTTATGAAAAGTGACGCATCACTGCGTGAAAACAACTCTGCATCACTTTACATTGCGCCCTCCTTGCAACATGCTGGGTGCGTCATATTTACAATATGACGCATCATGTCGCAAGGAGTTACAGATACGTCAGTATTCCTGACGTATCTGTAGGCACAAAAATGACGCATTGCTGGAGTGTGTCACAAAAGTGACGCAACTCCAGCAATGGGTTATTACACTTGGGCAAGTCCCATTTCAATGTGCCTGCGTCAGTCTTACACCTGCTGTGAGACAGGCGTAAGACATTGACGCATTTGCGTCCTAGAAGTGACGCAGTGAAATCTCATAGATTTCACTGCGTCACTTCTACGAGGCTTACTTGCGTCAAAACGCCCACCCTGCATACCTGTTAATGTTAATGTTAATGTTAGTATGTATTTGTAAGCGCTCGTACGCCCGAGGGCTTCATGGCGCTGTAGAAAGGAACGAGCGCATAGGTCAGGGGTTCATAAAGTGACGCATCTACCTAGATGCGTTAATTTGTAAATATGATGCAACATGGCACATTTTTTACCCTGTCGGTGCGTCACAAAAAGTGACGCACCGGTGGGGCTAACGTGACGCAAGGGCTTATAAATAAGCCCCAGAGTGGGGAAGACCCCTAGTCCACGCTTGTTGACCAGTTTCCCAGAGTTTGGGACACAATGTTGAATTACTACTTGTTTGATATGTCAATTGGGCGAGAAGAAACATGTGTCTCCCTAGAGCACACATTGATGAGGAGAGTAAGGAGGGATTACTGGACAAGAGATAATCAACGATTATACTTTGGTGTATCTGCTTACCTCAATTGATGTGTTTGATCGTGACACCCTTGAAGGTGCCTCTGAAGAGTTGTGGAGTTAATGTCTACTTGATGCAATTACTTCTCTTATTCCGCTGTAATGATTTGCAGCCGCGGTCGGCAGTAGGAGTTCCTGCAGGGTGGTGACGTGGGGAGGGGCATGGTGGAGGGTAGTAATGTATGGATTACGGAGTTATTTACTTATATGTTTACTTACCTGTTAAACTCCGTAATCCATACATTACTACCCCCCACCCTGCCCCTCCCCCTCCCCACGTCACCGCCCTACAGGAACTCCTACTGCGGCGGCTGATGATTTGTGATTTTTAGAAAACGTATAAAGACATATTAAAAAAAACTATGCAGTAATGTGGACATGTACGTAACATGTGTAAACATTATGGCATTCAGGATTTTTCCCTTATGTAAAAAAAACTTTTAGAAACTTGAATAAGAGTCAGTTGTTAATTTTATGCTACAATCCTAGCAAAAAAATACCAAGGTGGATCACACACCCTGTAGAAGGAGACTGTGAGCTGTGGACAAATCAGCATTGCTGAGTGAAAGATATTCACACAGGTAGAAATGTATCCCTGTTAGGGTGCCCGCTCTCACAATGGCCACTGATGCGACATGTGACAAGAATGAATTCGATGCAGATTGGTCGAGACATACAATTAACCCTAAGCATGGATGCTTATCTTCATGAACATGGTTCACAATTACAAATACATATAGATATGTTTACCAGGGCTACAGTTTCCGGCACAACATCCAATTTACAAATTCAAATTCAGAATAGCTTCATTTCGACAATACTTATCATAAAAAGCGTTGTTACTTAGAATACAATATAAAAAAGTTAAAAATATCTTAAACACATATACAATATTCATAAAATATCAGTTAAGAATTAAATCATATAGTGAAAACGCCTGCGAACAACAATTATGGATGGCAAGTACATAACAATGAAAATGGAATTTCGTTATAAAACATTAAAAAGATCATTAAAAATCACTGGATATCATTGTACAGTAACAAGCAGCAAAGTTAAGGTGGTATGCAAATTACAGTGGGTGAGCAGGACCAAAGCTCAAGAGGGGCAAACTAGTAGCATTCCAACCGAGCGGCAGTGATGCAGAGATTAATGATTTCCAGTTTAAGCCATTATCTTTTCATACTGGTTTTATCTCGTCTACAACTAATTTTGATCTTATACACCACATCCACCTTAAAGATCTAGCTAGGAGGATTGCATAACACGATGAAGGGTCAGTAAGCAAAATTCTTAGTGCAACACTATTTTGTCTGGTACCCAGATTCTTGCAAGCCTGTGCTAGCCAGACCTTGCAGGGGTCTGCATAGGCAGGACAGACAAACAAAATATGAAGGTAGGTTTTTGTATGCTCTATGCAGATGGGACACTTGTTATCTCCCAATGGACACCATTTAGCTGTAAAGGTTTTTAACGTTACAGTGCCCACTCTAAATTGGAAATAGAGTTTACGGTCAAGGGGTTTTGATATTATACCCAATAATGCTCAAATCGGGGGCAGGTTTTTAATGTTAGAAATCTACCTGACAATGTGGAACTAAGGCTTGTTCGTATGATGTTTTGTCCCACCGATTTCCAATATCTTTCTTTTATAGCTTCTTTAGATAAGAGATGGGTACTAGATGGTGTTTCCCACAGATTAGATAGTCCCATGCCAACTATGCTTAATATCACTTAGCCAACTAATTTTGTGAAAGTGGTGAACCTCAATAACATCCATTTCCGAAAAGTACTCAGTTCTGGGGTGCTCCATATTCTACCCCAGTATAAAATTGGACAGAGCCTAGCTATATCTACCAGCTGATTCCTACCGAGATCCCTGAGCAATGGAAGGATAGGGATGCGATTTACAATGAAACCTTCCGAACAAGAAAACTGACTTAGTAAGCTTTTATCATTCTTTAGGACAGGCTTAAAACTTTTTCAACCCAGATAAGACAGCATTAAGACTGTCCTAAATCAGGAATGATGGGCCTGTTTCACTAATGGCTTACCTGTCCTAATTCAGGTAAGAAGGCTTTAGGACGACCTTAAACATCAAAGACTCAGACTACCCTTTTGCAGCTTGAGGCAGCCTTCAGACTGTATAAGGTCTGCAAATATTAATGAATGAGGCTCAAAATGCTGCATTTTCTGATGGATTACTTATTAATGATGCAATATAATCAATCAATCAGGGGATGTTAAGCCGAGCTACTCACCCGTGAGGGTCTCAAGGCGCTAGGGGGGGGGCTCCGTTGGGTGATGGGGTCATCTGAAGAGCCAGGTCTTCAGGTCCTTCCTGAACTGGAGCAGTGTGGGTCTTAGCCAGAGGTGGAGGGGGAGGTCGTTCCAGGTCTTGGCTGCGAGGTAGGAGAAGGATTTTCCACCCGTTCCGGTCTTGTAGATGCGTGGATGGTGGCCAGAGAGAGGTCGGCTGATTGGAGGTTTCTCTTGGGTGCGTGGAAGGAGAGGCGGTTGGCTAGGTATGCTGGTCCGATGTTGTGGAGGGCCTTGTGTACGAGCATGGGGAGCTTAAAGTTATGCTTCTTTCGACGGGGAGCCAGTGGAGAATCCGGAGGTGTTGGGTGATGTGGTTGTGATGAGGAATATCTAGGATCAGTCTGGCGGTGTTCTGGATGATCTGGAGCTGGCGGAGGAGTTTTCTTGTTGATTCCAGCGTAGAGGGTGTTGCTGTAGTTCAGTCTGCTAGTGATGAGGGCATGCGGGACCATTCTTCTGGTTTGGGAGGGGATCCATCTGAACATTTTTCGGAGTATGCAGAGGATGTTGAAGCAGGCCGAGGATATGGGGTTGATCTGGCAGTTCATAGTGAGTGATGAGTCCAGTATGATGCCGAGGTTTTGTGCATGGTCTGTCGCTTTGGGGGCATTTCCAAGGGCGGGGGCAAACAATAAGCACAGAAATGAATACATGATCAAACAGCTTCTCTAGGAAGGAAGAGTCCAACCGCTACTACCCAGAGGCTACAAAACATTCTCCCAATTTTTGCGCCAGACTTAGAATTTGTTTAGAAATGCACACCAATTACACTGATAATAACACTGGTGTATGACACTGTAAACAACAAACACAAACAGGGAGCTTTAGTTGTAGGGGCGTGCATACATTTTATTATACAAGCAGAGTATCATGTAGTGTGAAGAGCTTGTGGATTGCTTCATGAACAACATTAAATTAATCCACTGCAAGTTTCCTAACCAGAGCATGCTCGGTAGTCACCCCAGGGAAAGGGTTGTCTACCAGCCTGATGTTGATGGGTTTTGAGCCTATCTCTCCGGAGGATTCAGCTATGATCCTGGCTAACTGCAAGTCTGGCTCACCTCAAGACTGCTGCCCTTCTGAGATTTTGTCAGTCCTGTCTACTATCAATCCAATCCTCAATAACATCTTGAAAACCTCCTTGGAGTCTTCTATTGTGTTGAAGAGGTGGAAACAGGCCCTCCTTCTTTTGCTGTTGAGAAAACCAAAAACATATCCAAAATTACTCAGTAACTTTAGACCAATCTCCCTCCTCCTGCAGCAGTCAAGATGCTGGAGAAGGCAGTTAATAACCAGATTTGCCTGTTTCTGGAATTGAACGCCCTCCTTCACGATACACAGTCTGGCTTTAAGCCAGGCTACAGTACTGAGTACGCCTTTCTAGAGGTTGCTGAACTTATCAAGCTCAACCTACCCAGAGTGCATAAGCTATGGTCGTTCTTTTAGACCTGTCATCAGTGTTTCACACAGCCTTGCACCCGAGCCTGATGAATAAACTAGGTAGGATTGGAATTCAAGGGAAGGCGCTGGCCTGGAATAAATCGTATTTGGAGTAGAAGTCTAAGGCGGTATATCTTTTTTACTTTCTCTCAGACCCCAGACCTCTCAAGTACATGGTTCCTCAGGGCTCTGTTCTGAGCCCTATCCTATCCAATGTCTACCTTGAGCACCTGGCTAAGCTGGTTGAAGAGCGGGGTCTGAAGGTAATTTCATACGCTGATGCTTCTTTACCTTTAAATCCTTTAAGGACTGCCTCAAAGCAGTATGCGACTGGATGGGCAAAAGTTGCCTCAAACTAAATGCTGATAAAACCGAAATCCTCTTTTTTGGCATCAGCCCAATACATGACCCTTTGAGTTGGTCGCCGTTGGAGGCTTCCTGCAACCCATCACCCGGCAATAGGAATTTGGTTGTTAAATTTGATTCAGCTCCATCTTTTGAACCGCAGGTCAAAGCGGTCTCAGCTAGCTGCTTTGCTATGCTAAAGTCTCTTATAAGGATGCTCCACTTGGCGCCTGTCGCTTCCTGTAAGACTATTGTGCATGCCCTTGTCACCACTAAATTGGCCTTGGCCTACAGTCTTTAATTAGGTTTGCCGGCATACCTTCTGTCACAGCTGAAGATTACTAAGAATGCCACCGCTCACCTCACTGTCCGGATTCGGTAACCGGTGACTGCAAATCTTTGCTAGCTTCACTGACTCCCCGTGATCAGTCGCATCAAATTCAAGGTACTAAATTTTGCTTATAGAGCCTTGGAAAAAAAGGACCACTGTACTTGAGATGCAGACTCGAGGCCTACCACCAGAGCAGATCCCTCAGGTCAAATTCCCAGAGGCTCCTGCATATCTTGTGGTATCCACAGGGTTAGACTCAGCGGGGGATCCTTCATCTTCTTGACTGATAAGCTTTGGAATACGCTTCGATACAGCCTTTGCCTTGCTGCCTCTGAATGAATCTTCAGGAAAGGCTTAAAGACCCACCTGTATAATGTCTAGCTATGTTTCCATTCTTTAGGGTAGTCCTGCTGGGAGCAGCCGCACCCTCTACAACTGTGTGTGTATTATAGTTTAGGCTATCCAGATTAGATGTGGTTTCCTGTTACACCTATGCAGAACGTGTAACCCTCTCTCAGATTACTTGCTTTGGGGCAGAAATTCCTCAAAAGTCTGAAACTAGGTGTGTGCAAGGTTATTTTCTCTTGCATGAGTCTATTCAGATCATTGCAAGCATTTTCTACACTGGCACATACTTCATTTTTATTTTTTAATTTTTTTATTTTTATAAAGACCTTTATTGTTCCAGACAATCCGTGTTACATTCACACAGCATGTAGCCTACAACCCACAGGGGCCGGCTGCGTTGGTTGGTAAACAGGGAGTATTGGGCAAGATGACACAGCCATCCAGCCTACAACCCGGGGGTCCGGCGGCGTAGGTTAAGTAGAGCACACAGACGTAATACATCATCTAGCACGAGTACTAAGCAGGTCCATAGATTTTCCCATTTTCTACAATCAGTAATGTAGGCTAGTCAGCGCGTCCACGACATTTGTATTATCTGGGTGACAGCCTATATCCACAATAAGTGTGTAGTGACATAAGTAAATGCGAGGTTTGGTGTGGATAGGTTACAGAGGGATTGAAGACGCTGTGCGTGTGAGGACGCTATGAAATGAACGCATGTATATGAGTACAGCTCACTAATGCAAGGAAGTGTGCTCCTGTCACCGGTGACGGCAGTGCATGTCCATTACAATTGAGATAGAGATATTCGACAACCTAGCACTCATGGCGTCCCTGAGTGTTAACCATATGGGCATATATAGCAGAGGCGGGTGGTTGCTCTCTCGCTGGGTCTCTCAGCGGCAGGGAGAGGGATCCATCCTCGCCGCAGGTCATAGTGTGCATGTGCAGGGGATGACCAGATGGTGTCGCTTCGGGGCTGGATCATGTCGTCAGGCGTGTGTTAACCCGTAGCAGCATCACTGCGTGTTGGGTGTCGTCGTCTGCAGCAATACAGGGGTCGTTCGGGGGACTTGACCGATGCGTAAACAAAGGGAGATATAAACGCAACAGTGGAGAAACATCGGGGCGGGAGTGGGAAAGCGGCAGTGTTGTCAGCGTGGTATGCGATGAGAGGTCTGTGTCTAGAGGCCTCGGGGGGGGGCGGGGGCAGCGAGCCTTCATTGGCAGTGGGGCATGTGGTGAGAGTGAACAGTAGGGTGTGGGGGGGGGGGCGAAGCACATGGTTGTGTGTGTAATGCAAGTCGGACGTGGCCATGGCAGGGGAGCAAAAAGCGAAAGCGCTAGTAATGGCATGGGTGCGGCTGCAGCCAGATGGGGTGTGGGGGGGAGGGGGAAGAGTCGAGGGTCGTGGCAGTCTGTAATGCCGTGTGTCAGTGCGGCAATAGCTAGTCACAGCATCTCAAGTCGCCTCACGTTCCCGGCAAGCCTGCTGAAAGGAATTGAGGAAAGTGTCCCAGGTCTGGGCAATAGGGAACTTCCGTAGGCCCGCCGTTTCCTCCCGGCGGAGCACTGCACTCTCCGCTCGTGCCCAGTTGATGAAGGATGCGTGTCAGTGTCGGGCGTGTGGGGGGGGTAGTGGCTTTCCAATGTTTAGTAAGTAAGCGCTTGGCCGTGATGAGACCCATGTCCCAGAACCGTGTCGGTACCTTATTCAGCTTTGTGCGTTTGTAAAGTCCCAGTATGCAGGCTTCCCATGTGTGCGGCACATGCACGTCAGTGCATTGTGTGAGCTTAGTTGTGACCTCTGCCCAGTACGATTGAATTCGGGCACATACTTCATGTACCCATTATCTCACAACCTGACCGTGGGTACCCAGTGAAGTATTCTAGTCTCCATACCTTTTGCAAAATGTACAGGTACTGCACAATGGAAACACTAGAAGACTTTGCACATTCATACTCAGATAAGACTTCTGTTTATCACCTTAAATGTACTCTAAAGAACACAAAGAATAAGAGTGCTGCAATCATAAACCCACTCCCAACGATGACCAACACATTGTATCAATGACTACTTCCTGGAACAAGATCAATATGTTTGGTTGACTTATACATCTAATAAAGAGCATTGTTCATAGAATTCAATTCTTGGCAGTGGTTATCTCATGACCTCACTTTGGATTGTTGTTCAGCATTTCTTTACTTCCATGAATTCCACACAATTTGTGTGAGTCATAACAGGTTAGGAAGGCATGCCAGGTACAGGACAATTTAGAGGTACACCTGCAAAGGAGCCCCACCTTGAATATGACAGGTCACACAGGCTTTGAAATGGGCTCGACTCACTTCACAATGCCATTACACATTTCCTTTAATTGGTATCCATTTCATTTCAGGTTCTGTTAAATACCATTCTATGTGAATCTGACTATTTGCGGAAAGCAATGTCGTAGTAATCATCTTTCAATAATAGAGGAAGCACCTACGTGTCAGCACTCTCAAGAAAAATCTTTAGCACATTACCTGACTTTGTCTTGTTTAAAATGCACTCGTAACAAGTGCACCTTCATCTGTGCACTCTGAAGGTGCTTATTTACAACGAAGTGGCGGAGCACGGCGTTAGCCTTCCTGGCTTAGTGCCGCACTCCGCCACTTCTGAAACGCAGGGCTGCACCATATTTACAACAATATGGTGCAGCCCTGCGTTTCTCCCCGCACTGGCGCTAGATTTAGCTGCCTAGCGCCAATGCAGGCACCCTTGAACTACAGTGCAAGGGTGCCTGTGTTGAGGGGAAGATTGTTTATGTGCAGGAAGATCCCCCTTCCTGCACATAAACAATCTTTAAATGACATTCTGTAACGTCTATGTGTGCTGCTTAATGCAGCACACATAGATATTGCAAAACATCATTTTTTTAAATTTTTGTTTATGATAAGAAGAGCACATATGGGTGCACGTTCATTTAGATATCTGACAGCAAAGAGTTGGAACGAGCTCCACACTTCTCTGCGAGCAGAACAAGCACATACAATTTTCCGCAAGAAATTAAAAACATGGCTGTTCACACAGTTAGACTGAAGGCTACATTAATCGCATACAAATGGCTCCTGAAGATACTCAGTTGGAATGGACATAGCACGGGGACACACCAGCTGGTGTAACCAAGCGCTTCATAAACCCTATCTAATCTAATCTAATCTAATCTAATCTAATCTATGTGCAGGAAGGGACACTAGCCTGCACATAAACAACCATGGCATTTTGCTGTTTCCATGTGTGCAGCACAACACAGCGCAGGTGGAAAAAGCAAAAACAAGGAGAAATTAAATGTTTCTCCTCGTTTCACCTTGGTAAAACCAGGTTTTCCCTGGTCTTAATTTTGGAGCTGCATCCTTTTTACGCCACCTTTGTAAGTAGGGGACAACACCCTTTGCCCACCCTTTCACGCTGAGTATAGCACGAAAGGGTGCCTTATTTACAAGGCAGCGTTAAGCCACATTAAGTGGCTTAATGCTGCCTTGTAAACAGGGTGCAGCCCCTATTGCCACCACAACGTCCTGAAAAGTGACATTTTGGAGGCGAAGGGGCTTGTAAATATGCCCCTTAATGAATTTGGAAGGACATTCATGTCACAAAAATAAACATTTGCGAATCATGCTCGAAATCTTGTGAAAAGTGAGCCAAATATCCCCAAATCCTGGTCACTGAAAATATAGAGAGCACTGACTTGTGGTTGCAAATTTCCGAGTCTGAATTTTACATTAAGGACACGTGTGAAAATGAATGGTGGTTCACGATTCTCGTTCGGCCAAGGAGATTCATTTATACAAATTTTTCTTACACAGACAACAGAGTTATATATACGCCAAGGATTTCTTTCTTGCTAGGATGAGGCATAACACAAGCATTAAAAACTAGTAAAGAGCACCAAAATGGCCAAAAAGTGGTATTTCTTTAAGCTTTATCAACAAGTGTGTTTGGTGTAAGCGCAAACATATGTTTAACTCCCAACTTTGAATTCAGTTCATTTAGAAGAGTTGGTGGTAGAGCCAAAGGATTCAGGCCCATATGTACGAAAATGTGTGTTTGCGATTTCCTAATAGTACATTTAAGTGATTCGCTATTATGAAATTGCAGACTGCGATGCACAACAGTGTGTTTTATACTGTTAGTGAATCGCAGTGGCTCACAAATTGACCTCCCTCTTTAATATTCATGAGGCAGGATGCAATTTGCGACCCATTGTGAATGGCTACAGGGATGATGGCCTGTTGGGGGTCAGCAGACCACCATGTCTGCGATTGCTTTTTAAATAAAGCAATATTTTTTTTGTAATGCAGCCCGTTTTCCTTAAAGGAAAATGGGATGCATTTCAAAAGTAAAAATAAAAAGCAACGTTTTAGTTTTTTAAGAGTAGGCATTAACAATGGGGAAGGGGCCCCTTGGGGACTCCTTTCCGTTTGTGAATGAGTTACCACCAACTTGAAGTTGGTGGTAACTGTGAATGTTTTGCGACCCCATTCCCGGCCGCAAAACATTCATACATACCAGTGCAATTCAGTATTAGGAATGGACAACCTAAACACGCCCCTTCCTAATACCAAATCGCTAAAGCAAAATGTGATTTGGCAACAAGTTACAGAGTTGCATTGTGACTTCTGTACATGGAAAAATGCAGCTAACCGGTCGCAAATGGCCCGATGGGCTGTTTGCGACCTGTAAAACGCTTTGTACATCTGGCCCTATAGGCAGTAAGTTCTGCTCTGCTGGCAGTCTCTGCAGAGCGTGGGGCTTGTGTTGCATACTGCTCAGGATGTCCTTGTGGCTGCAGATCTCCGCCGCAAAATATCTGCTTATGTGAAAACATTTCTAGCTGTATCAAAGCTAGTTCTACAGAAGGTGGCCAGACTTTCAGACGCAAAAACCCGGACAGACGTGCAAATAGGACTAATTATTGGCCCAACTAATGGTTACTGAATGGCTAACTTGTAGCACACATATCTATCTATCTATCTATCTATCTATCTATCTATCTATCTATCTATCTATCTATCTATCTATCTATCTATCTATCTATCTATCTATCTATCTATCTATCTATCTTTCGATTAATCTATCTATCTATCTATCTATCTATCTATCTATCTATCTATCTATCTATCTATCTATCTTTCGATCAATCAATCTATCTATCTATCTATCTATCTATCTATCTATCTATCTATCTATCTATCTATCTATCTATCTATCTATCTATCTATCTTTCGATCTATCTATCTATCTATCTATCTATCTATCTATCTATCTATCTATCTATCTATCTATCTATCTATCTATCTATCTATCTATCTATCTTTCGATCAATCTATCTATCTATCTATCTATCTATCTATCTATCTATCTATCTATCTATCTATCTATCTATCTATCTATCTATCTATCTATCTATCTATACACACACACACGCATATATATATATTTATATAAATCTAAAGGTTAAAGTGACATTATATTTAGGAGAAAAAATTAGATATAATGTAAAACAACACTGAAATTCACCAGTTATCGGTAAATAAAGTAACTATAACCTTGACGACTGCCATGCCCAGTGATATCATTAATGATGTCATCTCAGATTTCATCAGAGATGTTATCAATGATATCATAGAACATTTCATGAATGATGTACTGCATGAGGTCATCTGAGCAGTCTTAAGCAATGCATGACGAGTGCGCAAGGTATAGTTACTTCATTCAACTATAACTGGTGAATTTTTGTGTTTCATTTAGTTTAAAATGTTGTGTTTTAACCTACATTTTCAACTAACTATAACTCCAAAGTAGCCTTTGGATTGGTTAAGACAGGTCCAGTGTCCAACTCCCATTGGAGAAGTGTGGCTCACTGGTTAGAGGCGGCAGACCCGTAAGCAGAGAACGGCCCGGGACCAGGGTTCGATTCCAGACGCGGCAGGGTCGTGGACCAGGGTCAGCGGACGCGATAATTCTCGCCTCTGTGCCTACTCTAGTCAGAAACCACACTCGGCAACTCTGGGCATCAGCTTGCCTCATCTTCACAACGGCCCCCCAGACCGCCGGGGATGCTTGGTCGCACCTTAGAGATACCCATCAGGGACCATCTCTCAGGGTGAGACAGGACGGGTTCCCCAGCGGTCGAAGCGTGGAGATACTCCTCCGGGAGTCGATTCCTAGCGCTATATAAACCCGCAATGATTGGATAACCAACTACCCAACGTGCGTAGCATGGGGTTTGCCGCAGGGCCTGGACTGCACCAAGGGACAACAACAAAATGTGTTTTTATACAATTAATTATGATCCCAGGGGACTCTTGTAGCAGTCAGGTGGGGCCGCTCTGGCTCCCCCGAGAGTCCTACAGGATTGCGTACTCACAATGTTTTCACTCATTTAGCCCCAGGCAGCGTCCATGTTGCCCGTGCATCCACACTGGTAATAAATCACGGGTGTAGGGGCAAGAGTGTTCCCTTATTTGCAAGAGAGATGTCGAGGGTGGAAAATGTGCACCTGTGCAATACTTGTTTCAGAAGGCCCAATACACAGCTGCCCCTATAATATAGAAGGGTCCCAAGGTTACAAAAAATGAATTTTGAAATGCCTAATGTTCCCTTGGGGCACTTGGGTAACACATACAGCAGTTTTATGAGGAGCTTGGTCACATAGGCAGTCAATTGAGGAAGTTGGGTTAACTGGGCAGAGAGAGAGAGAGAAACTTGGAAATCAAGGCTGAACAGTAAGAGAAACTTAGTACATATTGAAAGAGTCATCATCAGCAGCTTTGTTCGGTTTTTTTTCAACCATAAAAGCACAAAAACAAATGCATAACATACGGAATAAATATGTAAACTACCACAAAAACATACAAGTTAATATAAAATCCACTAGATTAAAAACTTTTACAAAAACATTATTAAAGATTGTGATAAAAACACGGTGATGGAAAAATCAAGACAGATAAGATAAGAACACTTTATCCAGTAAGAAAATCTCACAGTTTGTATTCAGAATAGTCAAAACTATTACAAATAAGGCATTTGTTAGAGAATAAGAGCATAGGGACAGGCTTAGGACTCGCTATCCCCTTGTGCCATGTCAGAGGTGGCCATGATCTTAGCTCTTATGGCCCAGCTCCATTTAAGATATTTAGCATTAGCACAGACTACCACGTCTCTTGTTTTTGAGGGATGTATGACTTTACAACGCAGGCTATTACAACGCCTGCCTTTACAACGCGGTTTTTACATCGCATACCATTACAATGCATAGCGCTTTTGGGTGTTGGATAGTGAATAGTTTAATTTACTATTCCAACTCCAGTCCCCGTGGACACTAGGGAAGGTTATTGGATAGTAAATTAACCTATTCCCTATCCTAGAGCGCCCCCCAGCGCAATGCGTTGTAATAGTTTGCGTTGTAATGACCGGGTTGTAATGGTAGTGCGTTGTAAAAGTTTCGTTGTAAGTGATGTTTCCCGTTTTTGAGCACAGTAAGAGAAACTTAGTACATATGGAAAGAGTCATCATCATCAGCTTTGTTCGGTTTTTTTCAACCATAAAAGCACAAAAACAACGTATAACATACGGAATAAATATGTAAACTACCACAAAAACATACACGTTAATATAAAATCCACTAGATTAAAAACTTTTACAAAAACATTACTAAATATTGTGATAAAAACACGATGATGGAAAAATCAAGAGAGATAAGATAAGAACACTTTATCCAGTAAGAACATCTCACAGTTTGTATTCAGAATAGTCAAAACTATTACAAATAAGGCATTTGTTAGAGAATAAGAGCATAGGGACAGGCTTAGGACTCGCTATCCCCTTGTGCCATGTGAGAGGTGGCCATGATCTTAGGTCTTATGGCCCAGCTCCATTTAAGATATTTAGCATTAGCACAGACTACCACGTCTCTTGTTTTTGAGAAAAGTAAGAGAATCTTAGTACATATGGAAAGAGTCATCATCATCAGCTTTATTTGGTTTTTTTTCAACCATAAAAGCACAAAAACAACGTATACCATACGGAATAAATATGTTAACTACCACAAAAACATACAAGTTAATATAAAATCCACCAGATTAAAACCTTTTACAAAAACATTACTAAATATTGTGATACAAACACGATGATGGAAAAATCAAGACAGATAAGAACACTTTATCCAGTAAGAACATCTCACAGTTTGTATTCAGAATAGTCCAAACTATTACAAATAAGGCATTTTTTAGAGAATAAGAGCATAGGGACTGGCTTAGGACTCGCTATACACTTGTGCCATGTGAGAGGTGGCCATGATCTTAGCTCTTATGGCCCAGCTCCATTAAAGATATTTAGCAATAGCACAGACTACCACGTCTCTTGTTTTTGGGAACAGAAGCCTGAGCACCTGAAGATAATGACCACCCCCTAACTGTGTACATAACGGAATAATCCAACAATACCTAGGCCTAGCATATCTAAGAGAGAAAAATATCAAATGTGGAACAGTCTCTTCTGCCTGATGGCAGACCGGGCAGATGGAACTTCTAGCAGCGTTGCATTTCCAATTGGCAGAAAAAGCAAGAAAAGGCAAAGTGCCATATCTTGGCTCCAAGAATAACTTTCTGACAGCTGAATCAATTGAGTGATCAAGAAAAAGCTCAAATTATTTGTCTCTCCTGTTAATGTGTCTCATATATTTGATTTAACGTGTAATTGTTATCATTGTTGTAACATTGTTGACCTTATGCAAAGCGCTCTGATACCTACGGGTCAAGTCAGCGCTATATAAAACTAAATAAATAAAATGTCAATAAAATTGCAAGAGAGAGAGAGAGACATTGTTATAATTTCTATTATCCTGTTCCCAATTTGCCCCATCATTGTTTCTTTAAGAACGTCCTTTGTAAAATGAGTTGGTAGGCCTTCGATAGACCAAAAATGCCCAAGACCTAACTCATGGAGTGAATTTCTTATATAACCTATCCACCTGATCTTGTGGAGAGATCCAGTTTCACAATCTCAACGAAAGCTTTATGGTAGCTGGTGAGGGCCGGTCTCTTGTTTGGTCATAGCCAGTACAGCACTAGTCTTAACTGTACCTTGGAGGCTACAGGCAAAACACCTAGATTGTGTTGTAAGAGTAGCAAGGGTGTACTCTTTGGGAGATCTACCAGGGCTCTAATAAAATTATGATATGCTATGCTCAACTTGGCTAAATATGAATGGCACCAAAGATCCGCCCCTAAGAGTGCGGCCTAGGCTCTATATATTTTTAAGGCATATGTAAAGAGAATGTTAGTATCTCCTTATACATTTACAGAGGGACAACGTCTGGGCTTATACATAGGTATAATGAAAAGCACAGGGCAAAGATACTATGTGAGGGACTTGAAGTCTCGCAGCGAGCATCAGTCTTGAGCAGTCTCAATCTGCCAGCTAACCCCTTTACATGCACCTATGGTTGGTTCAGCTCGCAGTGTATGCTAGTTGAAGAGTATATTATGGTGTATTAGAACATTGGAATGTTGGGAGCTCCATTGAAAACAATGGAGTGCTCTGGTCTTATAATGGCTGGTATAAGCCTGGAGCTCCAACATTCCAATGTTTCTTTGTTCACAGCTCTGGCTGTGAACAATGGCTTCAGGGAACCTGAGGGGATTCCAATCCCCTCACTCTCCCAAAAGGCTATAGTTTTTTTGTTAGAACATTCTGTCCTCTAGTGACAGAATGTTCTAATAGCCTTATAGCCCTTCGTAGATGGGCTATACCGCTATTAAAGTCCCTCTCCCTTGTTAAAGGCCCTCGCCTTCGGCTCGGGGTCTTTAACGCTGGAGAGGACCTTTAATAGCCGGTATAGCCCTCTACGGCGGGCTATAAGGCTATAATGTTAGCTCTTAAAGGAATTAAGCAGTTTTTAACCTGTATCTTTACTAAAAGAATTGATATCCTATTGCTACAGAGAGGTTCTACACCTTTGGCATGATTCACACTATATATAAGAAGCTTAAATTGCATTTTAAAAGTTAAAAAAAGAATCCTCATCCACCATCTCATTTCCATTCAACACTCTGTCACCTTCCTGCATTCAGTACTGCAAAATCACCTTCTTCGAATTGAAGTCAGTCACAAGTAACAGATCATCATAGATTGCTTCCTGTCATTGTCCAAATTCGATTGCAATTTATGCAAAGGTGACTCATAACAGCAGCATTCTTTTTTTAACCCAAGAGGCCCTAATTGAAGGTGAATTAAATGTCAATTAGAGATCAACCTTGATGAGTCTACTCAAACTTACATTTCAACCTAGAAATATCCTGACAACAATGGGATTAACTAAGACGTGCTCACACAGGTGGCCTAAGGAGCTAAAGGGTTGACCTGGTGTAGGGCACAAGAGTTCATTTGAAGTGCATATGAAGGGTGCACAAGCCAGCTGGAAGCTGGAAGGTGGTCCAAACTGGATGGGATGGAAGAGGACTTGGCAGCAAGAGATGCTTGGATCTAAGCATCCAGAAGGGGCAGGAAGGTGGCAAGGGCACAAGAAATGCACCAGAGCCTTCAGCCCACTAACTTTAAACAAGTCAATCAGGGCAATAACTGGCCAAATTAAGGACAGAATCCAAGAGGCCTGGAGAGGGCAACTTTTTTTTTTTATTTCAAAGCATTTTATTCCATAAAGAAGTGACAAAGAATAAAAGTACATAATATGATAAAAATGATACAATTGAGGCAAGATAAACAAGCCGTCAGAGGCTAAAATTGAAGTGGAAGCATAGTGAATGCATTCTGAAGTAAAATTAGCCTATTATAAATAAAGGAACTAATTAGGAAAGGCTAACAACAAAGCAATAAACAAATGTATCACTATCAGTTGTTATAATCGGGGAACAAGGAAGGATATAGAATGAAAGAAAGAAGAAAGAAAGCGAGTGCGAGAGAAAAGATGGAAGGGGACAGAAAACAGGAAAGAAAAAGAAGAAGAAGAAAAAAGAAGGATTCCCACCGGACAAACCCAACACGCACAACCCAAGACGCCAATCAAACAGACACCTCAAAAGGAAACTGAGCGACCAACCCCTTTGATGACTAATCCATATACTCATCTAAAGCTCTCCAAACCCCACTAGAGATAGATGGAGAAAGGTGAGCTCGATCAACCGAGGTGTGAGCACTGCGCAAAAAAGAGACCCAAGCCCACCATGTATGATAGGAAACCGAGGAAAAGGATTTCCATTCCATAAGAATGACTTTCACCGCAACAGTCAAAAGGAGATCTATCAACTGCAATTCCATTGGGTCTAAGGGGAGAGGAGCAGGGGCAGCCAATGGACCCGTTAAAATTAAGGGAAAAGAGAGTTGGAACTCAATACCAAAGATGAGAGAGAGATGTTTATGAACGAGGTTCCAAAAAGGCTGAAGAAGGGAACATTCAAAAAACATATGCTGAAAGTCGCCCTTCAATAATCCACAGCTCCCGCATAAATTGTCATTTTTGAGATTGAGCGAATGTAGACGAACAGGCGTCCAATGAAGGAGGGTGACCGAGAAAAACTTAGATTGCATTAATGATGGGGCGATTTTATTGCGAAGAGAAAGTTTACCAAGCAATTGCCAAGTATTTGAGGAAATATGATCCGTAACTCCATGGTTAAAATGGTGTAACCATTTTTGTTGAGCAACCGTATGTGTGGGTAGCGAAACAGATGACAAAATATGATACATTTTGGAAGCTACGTGACCAGATTTAGTCCAGATATGGAAAAGAGAAATGGTAGAAGAGGTAGGATGAAGACGTAGCTTAGCAAGTGCCACTTTAATTTTAAGAAAAGTATAAAAGTCTAGGTTAGTTAAGGAGTGCTTGTGAGCCAAGGTGGAAAAGGGTAAAGGCTCATCATTAGCACCATAAAGATGTTTAACAAGGGAAATCCCTTTAGTCCCCCAATAGGACATGAGGGTGGAAGTAATATTGAGTTTGATTTTAGAATTTCGCCAGATAGACGACCACCTTGTTTTATGTAATGGGAGTGCCACTTTCTTGTCTATTCTCCGGACCGCAGCAATTGTATCAAGAATTATAGAACGAGAAAACAGGATATGTAAAGTAGATGTGGTGCAAAAAGATGCAATCGGCAAAGGAGATGCTAATTCCTGTTCTATTAATAACCAAGATGGGACATGAATAGGTGGAGGAGAGAACCATAAAGCACATTGAGAAGCCAAAAAAGCAGTTTGGTACTTTTCCCAATCAGGAAAATTGCAGCCTCCCATATCACAAGACCGTCGCAAAAATTTGTAGGCAATTCTAGCACGTTTGTCATTCCACAAAAATTTAGAGGTCAAAACGTCAAGTTCGTTAAAAAAGGAATCTGATAACTTATCCGGAAGCATGGATGAAACGAAATTAATAATGGGTGTGATCATCATTTTAAGAGTCTGGAGGCGGCCCCACCAGGAAATATGTTTCGGGGACCAAGTATCCAAAAGACGACGCACTTTAAGAATAGTCTGAGATTCGTTATAGGCAGCAGTGGCATGTAAGGTAGAACAGAAATAAATACCTAAGTATTTTAAATGTGTAGACTGCCATTTAAAACCCGCAGAGCCCATATGAGAAGGGAAACAGTAAACATTCAAAGGGAACAATTCCGTCTTATCTTTATTTAAGGTATAACCTGAAACCTTTGAGAAGAGGGAGATGATATTGGAAATAGCAGGAATTGCCAAGGCGATATCGTCTGAAAAAATAAGAACATCATCTGCGTAGGCAGCGGTTTTAATACAGTGAGGCCCAAAAGAAAAACCTTTAATGTCTGGGTGTAACTCAATCAGTCTGAGAAGAGGATCAATAGATAACAAGAACAAAAGCGGAGATAAAGGGCAACCTTGTCTAGTGCCCCAACGAAGATTAAAAAATGACGACGTAGCACCATTAACTCTAATGTTAGCTCTAGGTTGAGAATATAAGGACATTACCATATTAATGAAGGAGTCGCCAAGGTTGTGTGAATACAAGACAGCATGAAGGAAAGGCCAAGAGACCTTGTCAAAGGCCTTCTCAGCATCAAGGGCCAAGGCCGCGGCCGAGAGTTGAGACCGTTTAGCTGAACCAAGAATATGACAAAAAGTGCGTATATTATCGCGCGCAAGACGACCTTTCACAAAACCAGTTTGAGAGGGATGAACAAGATGAGGAATAAAGGATTCCAATCTTTTGGCTTGGATTTTAGCAAAAATCTTAGCTTCCATGTTGAGAAGAGAAATAGGACGGAAGTTTTTGGGATCCGAATGATCCTTTCCTTCTTTGGGGATCACTACAATAGTAGCGTCAGCCGCAGTACCAGAGACAGAGCCATTCTTAACAAAAGAATCAAAGACAGATTGCAATTTAGGAACAAGTGCAGAAAGAAAAGTTTTATAAAATAAAATAGGGTACCCATCAGGACCCGGGGCTTTACCAGAACGAGTAGCTTTAATTGCGGTAACAATTTCCTCAGGGGAAATCGGCCTATTTAAAAAATCACGATCAACCTCAGAAACCGATTGCACCGGAACCGATTTGAAAAAGTCTTGACACTGTTCAAAAGAGGATTGGTTAGAAGGAGTATATAATTTATTATAAAAATCACGAAAAACTTCAAGAATTTCCCCAGTTTGGAATTTTTTAGATCCCGAGTGATCAGTAATAGAAGAAATTTGAGAGGACTGAAATGAGAAATCTTGAAATTTTAATGTAGCTGCAAGAATCTTCCCAGCTCGATTTTTTAACAGTAATTTTTTGGATTTCTGCGCTTGTACTCCAATATGGGCTCTTTTGGTAACGATAGTATTATATTTGTATTTTAGTTGTTTTATTAACTGTAAACAGGAGGAATCTTTAGATTGCCTAAAGGTGGCTTCCAGAGATTTAATTTCAGTTGATAAAGCTGTAAGCTCTTGTTTAATAGCAGAATTCCGTTTGGACATACATTTAATAACCTGACCACGAAAAGTGCACTTAAACGAATCCCAGAGGACGATTGGGGAAGAGACTGAACCTTCATTCTCATGAAAAAAAAATTCTATATCCTTCGAGAATGCAGACACCTGAGTAGTATCATGCAAAACTTCTTTATTTAATCTCCAGGAGCGAGTACGTGACTTAGGAGCAAAGGATGACAAAGTAAAAGTAACCGCAGCATGATCAGAAATCAAAATAGGATGAATAAGCGGAGAAGAGGAGGACGAAACAAGAGAAAAATGAACAAGGAGATAATCAATACGAGAAAAGGAAGAGTGAGGTGAAGAAAAGAAAGAAAAGTCACTACCAGCGGGGTTGTGAAGACGCCATATATCTTGAAGCTGAGTGAAGGAACACATGTGAAGTATTTGTTTGTGGGATCTTGGAGGACGAAACTGAAAAGCCGAATTCCTATCCAAAATGGGATCCATCGGTAAATTAAAATCTCCACCAACAATAAGATTCCCAGAATGCGGGGTATCATTCAATTTTTTAGTAATCGACTTCCAAAAGGACGGATCATCAGTGTTAGGGGCATAGATATTCATCACATAAAGATCATTATGTCCATCAGACAATTTAGTTAACAACCAACGACCTTCAGAATCATGATCAGAAGAAATTATAGATAAACCTGAATTCTTCGAAATTAATGTAATGACCCCATTCCGTTTGCCAGAGGCATCCGAGCAGCAAACATCAGAAACCCATTCCTTTTTCAAAAACAACGCCTCTCTGGTGGAGACCTTGGTCTCTTGAAAAAGGACCAGGTCCGAAGAAAGCGATTTACAATAATCCAAGATTTTTGACCGCTTCACCGGATGATTTAAACCCTTAACATTAAGGGATAATACATTCAAACCCGGCATGGAAATTCATAAAAGAGAGAAAAAAAAAGACACCATGAATGACAAATAAACAACCAATCTGACAAAGACAAGGAGCCAACCAGCAAACATAAGGAACGAAGAGGGAGAATCCATGTGGGGAATCCGAAATAGAAAAAAAGACAGAAAAGAAGAAAAGAGAAGAGAGAGAAGAGAGGGAAGAACCAGTAGGGGGGGTCTGAAAAAGACCAAATTCATACTAGGGAGAACGTGGAAAGGCGAGTAGGGGACCCGTACAAGGAGGAATAATAATTGATATCAACATCAATAGCCCCAATAAATTACCTAACTGATGGCATTAAAATAGTAAATGGGAACAATCGAAATAGAAACGAATATCAGCATAGTATTATAAAGAAGAACAATGCAACAAGTAAATCCGTACAATTACACTAACTTAATAAATCAATAGCAAGAGTCATACCTATACTATGTATTAATACCCGGCAGTCTGATATTAAAACAAAAACAATGTGGTAAAGTATGAAACAAAGACAAATCCATGAAGATAAGTATGTGTATCCTAAAAAGAAACATCCAAGTAATGAACAATTTTAACTGCATAAAGTTAACGATATGTAATTGAAATTGAAAGTGCAGAAACATAGAAAAAAATAGGAAAAGAAAGGAAGAAAAAGAATAGGAGGATAGAAAACGAAAAAGAAAGAGAAGAAATGCGACATATCAGAAAGTAGGCAATTATTATAATAGACAATCATCAAACAGTGAAAAACTGCACTGAGATAAATAGTAACATGGAAAATAGACCACTAGAGCTGAAGACCAGAGAATGAAGCTGAAAGAATGACCGACTAAAAACCAGCAATAGAGACAGATTAGAAGAGTACAAAGAGGAGAAAATGAATAGATAGGTAGAGTAAACTACATGACTCTGAAAGAAGAAAAGAATATAGAAAGAAGAAATGCTAAAGAGAGAAGTGAAATAGAAGACAGAGAGAACAATAGAAAAATAAGCAGCAACAATAGTAAAAAGAAAAGCAGACAAGAAATGTAAGAGGAGAAACCTAATGAAAGGGGAAAACAGAGAGAAGACAGTGTAGACATGAAGCAGAACGGAAAAACTCCAGCAACGGAGTTAGAGATCAGTAACGTAATTTAGGATCAGCAGGAGAAAAATGAGAAAACATAGGAATACAGAAAACCACCATCAAGGAGACATAAGGAAACAGTTCAAGTGCCCGAGGCACCAGGATCCTGCGATGTCGCTCTTTGAATCTCCATCTGTATCTCCATCTGGTTGTCCAGGAATGTAGCTAAATCCGCCGACTCATCGAAAATTCTGGAACGACCCTTGTAAGTAATGCCGAATTTCGATGGACCAGAAAAGGAAAAGGGAATGTTCATCTCAGAAAGACGTTTCCGAAGATTAAGGAAGCCCTTCCTCCTTATGACTGTATCCCTGGCAAAGTCTTGAGAGATTGAAATTCGGTGACCTTCCCAGACGACATTTTTAGCTTTCCGCATATGAGAAAGAATTTGTTCTGTATGTTGATGCCGCAATGGCTTAAAAATTATTGCTCTTGGCTGGGTTGCCGACTTAGAACGAAACGTTGGAACACGATGTGCTCTTTCTATCTCATATTCTCTCTGGAATGAGATTTGTAAGGTGTCAGGAAGCCAATGATATAAGAAATCAATCATAGACGAGGATGATTTCTCTGCATCCTCCGGTAGACCAAAAATGCGCAGATTGGATCTACGATTACGGTCCTCCTGCTCAGTGAGATCTTTGCGCAATGCCGCCATTGAGCGCTCCAAGTGGCTGAGGGACCTGGATTGTTTCTACATACTATCCTCTGCACAAATGATTCGTGACTCCGTGGCCGACACACGAAGAGAAAGGGCTTTGAAATCATTCCTAATAGCAGACACCTCCACTTGTAGTAAATCTGTTTTAGTCTTTGTTGACTGTGCAATATCGTGTACTTCATTAAGGCGCGTTAATATTGCGTCAAGAGTGGAGTTAGTGTCTGACTCAGCAGACTCAGGCGTAGGGGACACAGGCTTAAGTCTTTTGAGCGAAGTGCCAACATCCTTTGAGTCTTTGTTATTTGAGGAACGACCCATAGTTGCTGCCATGAAGTAACAGTTAGCAAGAAAAAATACACAGCCACTTGAGGAAAAAAGGAGAACAGAAACTGCGTAGTCTGCACCAAAAAAGTGAAACACAGCACACTGAGCTTAAGGAGCGCTAAATAAAGGACAATGGCGGCCTAATATAAAGGATAGGCCCAAAAGTGTATAGCAGAGCATCATATATAGCAAGGGCTGACAGCCAAGATATCGTGAGGAAACCAAAGAACACCAGTAACAGAGACCTGCACTGAGAAAAGCAGAGCGTGGGCAACAAAATATCCAGCCAAGCAGCACAAATGGTAAAAAAAGAAAGAAATGTTACCAACTGCAGACACCGTTGGGAAAATGTCCTGGAAAACACCACAGCCGGTAATAATGTATCAACCGCAGCACCTCTGAGGAGAAATGCCGGCTCCGTCAGAAGTGGGAAGATGGCGGCCGTCCGTGAGGGAATCGAGCGTCACAGCAGCTTGATAGAAAAAGACATGCAGCCGCCTGCAGAAATCGCCGAAACTGCCTTCAGGCAACTCCCTCCATGCTCCGATATAAAGAAATGCCGTTTCTTCGAGAAGGGGCATTCAGGAAACGGAGGATAAACTCCGACGGGACACTCTCGCCTCTGAGCTCAAGCGCGACCCGCCATGCTACAGCGGCGCGCAAGCCACGCCCCTGGAGAGGGCAACTTTACTTCAGAATGTTTCTCTGATTCATCACTGGCTAACATTGGTATATATTGTGTTTCTCAACCCCAATACAATGAGTTGTGAAGCCGCATTATGTCTCCAGTCCATATATATTTATTAATATTATAAGACAACAAGTCTGAGTCAAGTGTAACTCTGTACATGCTTTTCCTATTCACCAGCATGTCCAGCAGAAACCCTGGAAAGCTGCACTAGCCACAACTTGTGTGAATGTCATTGGACATATTTTGGTGAGGCTGTCTTCCCAAGAGCAAATCGCTGTCCATTTCCAGAGCAGGAGAGGTATGGAGAGGATGATGTGAAAGCCAACATACTTACAAGTGTGTGGTTGCTAACAAAGGGCCATATGTATCAAGGCAAAATGGGTTCGCAAACGCCGAAATTCGCAGAATTCCGGCGTTTGCGAACCCATTTTCGTTAAATGGTATGTATGAAACATTTTTGCTGCAAAATAAGGAATCGCTAAATTTGCCATTCCTTATTTTGCGATTGCATTTAAGGAATTGCAAATTTTGCGATTCCTTCAATGCAATGTATCAAGGAAAAAAACATTCCAAAATGCCATTAAGGAATCGCAAATTACCACCAACGTCTAGTCGATGGTAAGTTGCGAATTCTTTAAAAAAAGCATTTTTCTACAAATCAAAAGGTGCCATGTGACGCTCATACATGCCCTTAGGGCATATATGTGCGCCATATGCGCACACATGTCATTTTCAGGGGTGCAGCAGGGTGTTCTTGAGACACCCCTGCAGCCTTGAAAATATTCACAATTTGCGATTAGCAAATTGCGATTCGCAAATTTCCCCTTCATTCCTATGGGCCTCCTGGCCTATAGAAATGAATGGGAAATTATTCCTTAATTGCGATTAGCAATTTTCTAATCGCAATTAAGGAATTTTAAGGAATAGCTAAAAAGAAGCGATTTCCTACATACATACCATTTTGCGATTTCTAAATAGCGATTCCTTAAAAATCGCTATTTAGGAATCGCAAAACGGAATGTTGAGACATATGGCCCAAACTCACAAGGGAAACACGCCTGATCCTCGACTTCCCGCCCCTTCGGTAGGACTTACTGATTTGCAATTTTACACAGTCATTGTGTATAATTATGCAGGAGTAATGTATTTACGATTGGTGGGTCCCCTTTTACAAGTCTTTAGCAGCCGTAAATCCTGCCATTTGTGCCTGTAAACCTGATTTACAAGGGCAAATGGCTTTCTGAATGGAGCCAAATGTTCTGTGCTTCAGAAGCACAAACATTATCAAGGTGAACAGTAATTAATCAGAATATTTATACCATTGTCGTGAGGATAATTGAAGACTTGGATTTGATGGGGCTTCTCTAATTTAGATTGAGCTCTCTTTACAAAGTTATTTGCGATCGTAAACATGATTTAAAAGCTCAAATGGTTCTCTAAATGGGCCCAAAAAGTGGGACAGCCGAAAACCAAGGCCCGAAGAGGATGATCTGAGTCAAAGGGCAGAGAAGAAAGGCAGGGAGGATTACACTTAGAAAAGAAAACTCCAAAGATAAGCCAGACTGAGAGTAATACTAATGATAATAAATGTTTATTGTTTAGTTAATTAAAACCTTAACAATTTTTGCGCATGTGTAAAAGTAAGAAATAAAATGTGTTTGTCTTTGAAAAAAACACAAAAATACATTATAGGCTTTACATTCTCAATTGTTATAATGAATGATGCTCATATGTCCATAATGAGGTTCATGGCATGCAATTCAAACCATACTGAATCATAAAATGTCCCCATTCTGCCGCTTAGTTAAGTCAGTTCGTAGTTTTCTCTTTCTACTTTGTAGTTAGCGTTTCATTTTCAGCGCCTGACCGTGAAGTTTCAGAAATCTTATCAATTGGCAGTTCATTTGAGGATCTGCAGGGTTTAGCCCTGTTATATGGCAGCTCTACATGTCCTTATTCTTCTGATATGTAGAGCTGTTCTTAGTAAAGTGACTCGTGCTGTGTAAAGTTTAGGGCATGTTCACATTAGATGAATAAAGTCCTCTTTGTTGGTGCCGTAGAGTCGGCATAGTGTTGGCCCTTGATGGACCCAGGCTGGCTGGTCTGCAATCGATGGTAGTTTTCCGAAGCGAAGAGCCATCGGTTGTCCTTTTCTATAAATCGAAAATGTAATACTTAACCCCTCCCATGCTCGTGACGGAACGGTTCCGTCACAAGCCTCGGGTGGACTGTGCTGGTGACGGAACGGTTCCGTCACAAGCACAGCTCACCCGCGGGCCGTGACGGAGCGGTTCGGTCATGAGTACGGGAGCGCCGCGTGGCCCCGCCTCCCCCGTAGCGCTGCGCCGGAATAGCCGCCGCAGCGAAGGGGTTAAATAAGGTGCGGGTGCAAGGATCTTATAATTTTTTATCACCATCCAGGCTTGCGATCTCAACATAAAGATATTGTTGTCCACTAACAAGGAGTGCAATTTTGCTGTTTTGTTTATTACTTGCTTAAAGGTTGAATAGGGCAAGTTGTTGTTCCATAGCTCACCTGTGCAAGCAGTTGCCAGACGGAGAGTAGGCGTCTAGATAAGACCACACAAGACTTAGAAAGAGCATAAAAACACAGTAAGCAAAAGGCAGAGTAATTGGAAAAGGATATCAGGAGCTTTGCCCTGTTTGGTGCAAGCACAGTAGTGAGTTGTCAATCTTTTGGGATATTCTGACTCATAAAAGAAAGAACATCTCAAGCAGAGGCTTCCAGAGTTTTATCAAGAGGAGGCTTCTGAGGTATCTCAGTCACTGTACACTTGGTTCCTTGTGCACGTCAACGCAGAGTCACACCTCTATAGGGCATGCAGAGTATATGTTTGCAGATGCCCACTGGTTCGCTCGGATGCCATTACCCACCAGTTTATTACGGTCACTGGAATACTCATACATAATCAGGGACATCTTAAGGACTTTGGGGGCCCTGGGCCGAGGGTATTTTGGGGCCCCTGCCTTGAACAGCTTTGAATTTATGATCCAGTTTCAGCTATTTCATGCCCTCTTTGGCCAGTTTTACTGACAGTGAAAAGGCACACTGGTCAAAATATTAAATGTGCTTATATCTAATATTTAGGGATAGTGACGTGTGTTTTCAATACCGTAACACAGCAGCAGCTCAATAATATTACTGCAAATAATCTCTGTCACACCCACCCATTTCTCATATGTGAGGCCCTGTTTTGACCTAAAAGAAACCTTTTTTATGGATGTTGCATGAAAAAAACACATTTCTCTCACACATCACCCACATTAACCATAATTGAAAGGAAAACATTCTGTTTAAGAATTATTCAAGATCATCAGGACAAGACTATGTGCAGAACAGAGCTCCCTAAATTAGGGGGCCCCTGTACATCTGGGGCCCCGGCCCATCACTCACTTTGGCCATACCTTAAAATGTCTCCATGCCCGTGTCTGGACTTCCATCATCTTTGCTGTCTTCGGCATTTGGGATCCCCCACAAACCTGATCACTGGCTGCAATGCAAACAGCGTAGGCCCATGGACAGGAATCAAATGTCTCAGGCTGCCACACATGCACGCGGGAAGAGTCCATGTACAGTCACCTACATACATGCCATCAGTGACTGGCCATGTACTTTGTGAATATTCCAGCAGACGCTGCTCTCATTGCTTGGCATCTCTTCAAAACAAATGCAAATCACTCATTTTTACACTGTTTACAAGTAGTTCCTGTTTTAACCTATCCACGAGCAGGGGCAAGGTTAAGTGCCAGTCCATCTTACCCAACATTCTACTCAGGACTGCAAAAAACAAGAAGACGATGGACAACACTCAATGCTGCCTCGCGTCAGCCATGACATAAGTGAAGCTGTTAGGGGGAGGAGCAGCGAACCTGCAAGACTCCGCCCTCTGGAACTCTTCCATAGCGCCTCCTCCAGGGAACCACTTCCTTATCATTCCAGTTGCATATCAGCACCTACCTCTTCTGATAAGCCGTTGCATCATAAGTCCATCATTAACTAGGCATCATGATCAACATTCCTGTACATCCAGCACTAGTCACGTGAGTCCACAACAACAATTAGAATAAATAACTCAAAAATACTTCTGGGTGGGGGTCTAAAGAAAGATCAGAAGAGGTAGAGAGTGAGTGTAGTAGTAGTAGCTCAAGGTCATGGAGTATTACAGGATTGAGGCACATGGTGCAACATGAACAGCACTTATAGCGCCCACAGGTTTCGTGAAATATTCACAGCACACCAAACAGTATAAAAAATGGGCAGCCATGGACATCAAGGCATCAAATGTAGGGGGTAACCCGATGGGCCACTGGGAGGCAGTGCAGATTGCGCAATTGCTGCCAAACACTAGATCTCTGCGAGATGTTAAATAGGAGTCTAGCCACGGCGTTCTGTATGATCTGGAGACGCCTGACCAGATAAGCCGGGATGCCAATGAACAAAGCATTGGCATAGTCAAGGCGAGAGAGGATGAGGGCACGCGCTACCATTTCTTTGGTCTCCCTCGGGAGCAGAGGAAAAAACCTTCGGAGAGCCTTGAGGGTGCCAAAGCATACTCCGGTTAGTTTTTTAATATGTTCCACAAACTTAAGTTTTCCCCAAACCAAACCCCTAAATGTTTTGCCGGATCTCCCTCGGAGTTGGGACGAGGCACATTGGGGGGCCACAGCGATTCTCTAAAGTTGGCAGGGAACTGGCCATAAAGGAGTATTTCCCCTCATTGCACTTAAGTTGGGCAAGTGCGAGCCAGCGGAAGACCGATGAGAGCAGGGCCACTGATACCGATGGATGACAGCCGGGCAAGAAGAAGTTGATGGGGCACCGTATCAAAGGTGGCAGAGAGGTCCAACAAAATCAGGTCCGCCCTGCCGCCTCCATCAAGGCACTCCCTGATAGTCTCAGACATTTCAACCAGTGCCGCCTCAGTGCTGTATGAAGCACGAAACCCAGATTGAGCAGGGTGCAAAGCATTTGATGCTTACACAAAGGCCTCCAACTGGCAAAATACCACACTCTCACACACTTTTGCCAACACTGGCAGGAGAGAGATGGGAGGATAGTTAGATGGAACCAGTGGATCGAGCCCCGATTTTTTGAGAAGGGGTAGCAGTTTGGCCTGCTTCCAGCACGTAGGAACAGTGGCCGTCTGAAGGGAGAGAGTGATGATCTCAGTAACCTCTGAGCTAACCACCTCTGCCACCCCACCTAAAACACGAGCCGGACAGGGGTCAGTAGGGGACCCGGACTTCAGGGAATTCACAACAGCTAGAATATCAGACTCAGCTGGCGGTGAAAAATGCCTAAATTGGTTGGCAGGGGGCTAAGGACCGGAGGGGATGCCAAGGAAGCGCTCCTTTGATTGAAAAGAGCACCGTGCAGGCTATGCTGAATCCCAACTATTTTGTCAACAAAAAAGGAAGGCAGGTCCTCACACCACTGATAAGAGGAACGTAGTGTTGATTGCTCGGCACAGGGGGAGAGAAAGCTCTTAACAATAGCAAAACTGTCCTTGCTGTTGTTATTGGCCTTAGTGATCCTACCAGCATAAGAATTACTTTTAGCTATCCTGATAGCAGAATAGTATTCCCTCTGGGCAGCACGAAGAGCCGCCTTGCCTAAGGGGCAATATTCGCGCCTCCAGCTGCGCTCCAGTTTTTTACAGCCCTGTTTCAGTTCTTTCAGAGCGTTCGAAAACCAGGGCTTTGAGGGAGGAGAGCGCTTTTTGATGCTTGCAGCAGGTTTGACAGAAGAACTAACCCCACGACCAATCCAGGAGTTAAAGCTATGCACTGCCCCTGTCAAATCAGAGCCCAATGTTGGGCGGGCCTGAAGTAAAGCATCAGTATTTAACTCAGAAAGCATAACTTCCACAAAAGGTTTATGCAATTTTATACAATTTCATTACAAAATTACATATTTTCACTCACCTCTAAACAGTCGCATCATATACACCCTTTACCAATGACATTACATAGTTGACGTCACTCCCACCCTTAGCCCCTACAAAGCGTTCCAATTTCTGCTAGAAGGACTAAAGGAGTGACAAAAACTGGAAACTGCACGTGGTAAACAAGACTCTTAAACCTCTTTACTCTTTCTATTATTGCCCCTGCCATCCGACAGCCTGAGACTTGGGGTAGCATGGTCTGTGCCAGGGCTATCACAGTGAAAGGAAGGGGCGGCAGCTGCTCCAATGGTTGCATGTCAGAATATCAAGCACTAAATATCATCTTACAAAAATAACGTAGCCAAAATATCGACACCTGTGTATATTTTAGTTAGTACCAATTTATGATACTTAACTCCACAGTTGGTACTGATTTATTATACTTAACTCCTCAGTTGGTACAGATTTATTATACCTAACCCTACAGTTGGTACCGATTTATGATGCTTACATTCACAGTTGGTACAGATTTATTATACTTAACCCCATAGTTGGTATCGATTTATGATGGTTAAATCCGCAGTTGGTACCAATTTATTATACTTAACTCCACAGTTGGTACACATTTATTGTACTTAACCCCACAGTTGGTACCGATTTATGACTCTTAACTTCACAGTTAATACAAATTTATTATACTTAACCCCATAGTTGGTATCGATTTATGATGGTTAAATCCACAGTTGGTACCAATTTATTATACTTAACTCCACAGTTGGTACAAATTTATTATACTTAACCCAACAGTTGGTACCGATTTATGACTCTTAACTTCACAGTTAATACAGATTTATTATACTTAACCCCATAGTTGATATTGATTAATAATGGTTAAATTCACAGTTGGTACCCATTTATTATACTTAACTCCACAGTTGGTACAGATTTATTATACTTACCCCACAGTTGGTACCGATTTATGATACTTAACTCCACAGTTGGTACCAATTCATGATACTCAGCTCCATAGTTGGTACTAATTTATTATACTTAACTCCATAGTTGACACTGATTTATTATACTTAATCCCACAGTTGGTACAGATTTATGATACTTAACTTGACAGTTGGTACTGCTTTATGATACTTAACCCCACAGTTGGTACTGATTCATTACACTTAACCCCACAGTTGGTACCGATTTATGATACTTAACTCCACAGTTGGTACGATTTATGATACTTAACTCCACAGTTGGTACAGATTTATTATACTTAACTCCACAGTTAGTACGGATTTATGATACTCAACTTCACAGTTGGTACCGATTTATTATACTCAACTCCACAGTTGGTACTGATTTTTTATTCTTAACTCCACAGTTGGTACAGATTTATTAAACTTAACTTCACAGTTGGTACCAATTTTTGATACTTAACTTCACAGTTGGGATCGATTTATTATACTCAACTCCACAGTTGGTACTGATTTATGATACTTAACTCCACAGTTGGTACAGATTTATTATACTTAACCCCACAGTTGGTACTGATTTATGATACTCAACTTCACAGTTGGCACCGATTTATTATATTGAACCCCACAGTTGGTACCGATTTATGATACTTAACTCCACAGTTGGTACCGATTTATGATTCTTAACTTCACAGTTAATACAGATTTATTATACTTAACCCCATAGTTGGTATCGATTTATGATGGTTAAAGCCACAGTAGGTACCAATTTATTATACTTAGCTCCACAGTTGGTACAGATTTATTATACTTAACGCCACAGTTGGTACCGATTTATGATACTTAACTACACAGTTGGTACCAATTTATGATACTTAGCTCCATAGTTGGTACTAATTTATTACACTAAACTCTTTAGTTGGCACTGATTCATTATACTTAACACCACAGTTGGTACAGATTTATTATACTTAACTTGACACTTGGTACTGATTTATGATACTTAACTCCACAGTTAGTACTGATTTATTATACTTAACCCCACAGTTGGTACCGATTTATGATACTTAACTCCACAGTTGGTACGATTTATGATACTTAAATCCACAGTTGGTACAGATTTATTATACTTAACCCCACCGTTGGTACCAATTTATGATACTTAACTTCACAGTTGGCACTGATTTATGATACTTAACCCCACAGTTGGTACCGATTCATGATACTTAACTCCACAGTTGGTACAGATTTATTATACTTAACTCCACAGTTGGTACTGATTTATTACCCCACAGTTGGTACAGATTTATTATACTTAACTAGACAGTTGGTACTGATTTATGATACTTAACCCCACAGTTGGTACTGGTTCATTATACTTAACCCCACAGTTGGTACCGATTTATTATACGTAACCCGACAGTTGGAACCGATTTATGATACTTAACCCTACAGTTGGTACCAATTTATGATACTTAACTTCACAGTTAATACTGATTTATTATTCATAACCCCACAGTTGGTACCAATTTATGATACTTAACTCAACAGTTGGTACATATTTATTATACTTAACCCCACAGTTGGTACCGATTTCTGATCCGTAACTTCACTTCACTGATTTATTATACTTAACCCCACAGTTGGTCCCATTTATGATACTTAACTCCACAGTTGGTACCAATTTATGATACTTAGCTCCACAGTTGGTACTGATTTATTATACGTAACTCCACAGTTGGCACTGATTTATTATACTGAACCTCACAGCTGGTAACAATTTATGATACTTAACTCCACAGTTGTTACAGATTTATTATACTTAACCCCACAGTTGGTACCGATTTATGATCCTTAACTTCACAGTTGGCACTGATTTATTATACTTAACCCCACAGTTGGTACCAATTTATGATACTTAACCCCACAGTTGGTACCGATTTATGATACTCAACTCCACAGTTGGTACCAATTTATGATACTTAGCTCCACAGTTGGTACTGATTTATTATACTTAACTCCACAGTTGGCACTGATTTCTTATACTTAACCCCACAGTTAGTACAGATTTATTATACTTAACTTGACAGTTGGTACTGATTTATAATACTTAACCCCACAGTTGGTACTAATTTATCATACTTAACCTCACAGCTGGTACCGATTTATGATACTTAACTCCACAGTTGGTATGATTTATGATACTTAACTCCACAGTTGGTACAGATTTATTATACTTAACCCCACAGTTGGTATCGATTTATGACCCTTAACTTCACAGTTGGCACTTATTTATTATACTTAACCCCACAGTTGGTACCGATTTGTGATACTTAACTCCTCAGTTGGTACTAATTTATGATACTTAACCTCACAGTTGGTACAGATTTATTATACTTAACTTGACAGTTGGTACAGATTTATTATACTTAACCCCACCGTTGGTACCAATTTATTATACTTAACTTCATAGTTGGCACTGATTTATTATACTTAACCCCACAGTTGGTACCAAATCATGATACTTAACTCCACAGTTGGTACTGATTTATTATACTTCACTCCACAGTTGGTACTGATTTATTACCCCGCAGTTGGTACAGATTTATTATACTTAACTAGACAGTTGGTACTGGTTTATGATACTTAACCCCACAGTTGGTACTGATTTATGATACTTAACTTGACAGTTGGTACAGATTTATTATACTTAACCCCACAGTTGGTATCGATTTATGACCCTTAACTTCACAGTTGGCACTTATTTATTATACTTAACCCCACAGTTGGTACCGATTTGTGATACTTAACTCCTCAGTTGGTACTAATTTATTGTAGTTAACCCCACTGCTGGTACTGATACTTAACTCCACAGTTGACACCGATTTATGATACTTAACTTGACAGTTGGTACCGATTTATTATACGTAACCCGACAGTTGGTACCGATTTATGATACTTAACCCTACAGTTGGTACCAATTTATGATACTTAACTTCACAGTTAATACAGATTTATTATACATAACCCCATAGTTGGTATCAATTTATGATAGTTAAATCCACAGTTAGTACCAATTTATTATACTTAACTCCACAGTTGGTGCTGATTTATGATACTTAACTTCACAGTTGGTACCGATTTATTATACTCAACTCCACAGTTGGTACTGATCTATTATTCCTAACTCCACAGTTGGTACAGATTTATTAAACTTAACTTCACAGTTCGTACCGATTTTTGATACTTAACTTCACAGTTGGTACCGATTTATTATACTCAACTCCACAGTTGCTACCGATTTAGGATCCTTAACTTCACAGTTGGCACTGATATATTATACTTAACCCCACAGTTGGTACCGATTTATGATACTTAAATTCACAATTGGCACAGATTTGTTATACTTAACCCCACAGTTGGTACCGATTTATGATACTTAACTCAACAGTTGGTACAGATTTATTATACTTAACCCCACAGTTCGTACAGATTTATGATCCTTAACTTCACAGTTGGCAATGATTTATTATACTTAACCCCACAGTTGTTATCGATTTATGATACTTAACTCCAAGGTTGGTACCAATTTATGATACTTAGCTCCACAGTTGGTACTGATTTATTATACTTAACTCCACAGTTGGCACTGATTTATTATACTTAACCTCACAGCTGGTAACGATTTATGATACTTAACCCCACAGTTGGTACCTATTTATGATACTTAACTCCACGGTTGGTACCAATTTATGATACTTAGCTCCACAGTTGGTACTGATTTATTATACTTAACCCCACAGTTGGTACAGATTTATTATACTTAACTTGACAGTTGGTAGTGATTTATGATACTTAACCCAACAGTTGGTACTGATTTATTATACTTAACCCCACAGCTGGTACCGATTTATGATACTTAACTCCACAGTTGGTATGATTTATGATACTTAACTCCACAGTTGGTACAGATTTATTATACTTAACCCCACAGTTGGTACCGATTTATGATCCTTAATTTCACAGTTGGCACTGATTTAATATACTTAACCCCACAGTTGGTACCGATTTGTTATACTTAACTCCTCAGTTGGTACCAATTTATGATACTTAGCTCCACAGTTGGTACTGATTTATTATACTTAACTCCACAGTTGGCACTGATTTATTATACTTAACCTCACAGTTGGTACAGATTTATTATACTTAACTTGACAGTTGGTACTGATTTATGACACTTAACCCCACAGTTGGTACTGATTTATTATACTTAACCCCACAGCTGGTACCGATTTATGATACTTAACTCCACAGTTGGTACGATTTATGCTACTTAACTCCACAGTTGGTACAGATTTATTATACTTAACCCCATAGTTGGTACCGATTTATGATCCTTAACTTCACAGTTGGCACTGATTTATTATACTTAACCCCACAGTTGGTACCGATTTATGATACTTAACTCCTCAGTTGTTACCGATTTATGATACTTAACTCCACAGTTGGTACTGATTTATTACCCCATAGTAGGTTCTGATTTATTATACTTAACTTGACAGTTGGTACTGATTTATGATACTTATCCCCATAGTTGGTACGGCTTTATTATACATAACCCCACAGTTGGTACCGATTTATGACACTTAACTCCACAGTTGGTACAATTTATGATACTTAACTCCACAGGTGGCACAGATTTATTATACGTAACCCGACAGTTGGTACCGATTAATGAGACTTCATTTCACAGTTGGTACCGATTTATTATACTTAACTCCACAGTTGGTACAGACGTATTATACTTAACCCCAGAGTTGGTACCAATTTATGATACTTAACTTCACAGTTGGTACTGATATATTATACTTAACCCCACAGTTGGTACCAATTTATGATACTTTTTTTTAACTCTTTATTAGCGACTGCAAAGAAGACATGCTCTTATACAAATAAATGCAATCATCACAGTCTGTTTTAAATTTTCTCCGCTACATTACATATGTTGAGTATCTGCATCTCGTACATTTTGCCAGTAAACATAGTGAAAGTCAAAGTCAGGGCCGGACTGGGAACCAAAACCGGCCCTGGCAAACTGCTCGGCTGCCCCCCCCCCCCGCTGGGGCGCTGGGGGGCGTTGGGGGCGCTGCGAGCTCTTTGCCAGTGCCGGTTTCGTCCGATTTTGTTACAGGGCCGATTTTGCAGCTATGCTGCAAAAACGTCCGTGTAACAAAATCGGCCCCCAGAGGCCAAAACCCGGCACCCACCCTTGCGGCTCACCGGGGGATTGCCTGGTGCCCGCTACGGCCAGTCCGGGCCTGGACAAAGTAATCGTCCCTATCGTCCGATGCATGTTCTATACATAAGCAATTCAACTTAGGTCACCTATATGTAAACATTTATCTTTGCAGAACTTAATAACGCCCACCCCAACACTCCCTCCACCCTTTCCCACCCTCCAATTTATGATACTTAACTTCAGAGTTGGTGCCGATGTATTTTAACTACATATATTGGTCCAGCACTCCTAAAAATCGTTATGGCACAAATAACAAAAATAATTTCTGACATTTACACAATATATTCAATAAGAATTCAGTGGAGTTGTTCGTTGTGTATTCTCTATTTATTCCATGAAATTTTCTTCCAATAACACAGATCGTAGCCAACGCGTTTCGTCCTTCTCGGACTTCTTCAGGGCGTAAGATATAGTTTGCAGTGTTCTTTGACAAATTTATTTAGAGTCCTCTTAGTTGGATCCAATTTGATACCAGGCTATCTTTATTATTCTTTTATATTTCTTATTTGTCAGTCACAAAGAAGCTTGTGCATTGGCGTAACAGTCCCGATAAACTGTCCTTATTCCTCAATATGTTCAATATGCTCCAATGCATGGCGTCCAGCGCGAAGTTGGTACTGATGTATTATATTTAACTCACCAGTTGGTACTGATTCATTATACTCAACTCCACAGTTGGTACAGATTTATTATACTTAACTCCACAGTTGGTAAAGATGTATTACTTAACCCCACAGTTGGTACAGATCTATTATACTTAACCCCACAGTTGGTGCAGATTTATTATACTTAACTCCACAGTTGGTATGGATTTATGATACTTAACCCCACTTAACCCCACAGTTAGTACAGATGTATTATACTTAACCCCACAGTTGGTGCAGATATATAATACTTAACTCCACAGCTAGTACAGATTTATTATACTTAACCCCACAGTTGGTGCAAATTTATTTCCTATTTGTTGATACAACTTCGCCGACCTGCTCGAGGAAAAAGCAGATTTAATTTGAAAATGTTCACATTCATTAAAGGATTCATTAAGTATCAATTAGGAAATAATTAACCGGTTCAGCAAGTTGCTCAAAATATTGCCTTTCCATGAATCAGCTGCACGTCTCCCTACCTTTCAAGGAAGGGCAGGTGGCTTGGTCGATGACGGAATAGAATACGTCTCTCCTGATACATAGCAAAGAATAAAGTCACGTCCAGGAGGAAGGGCGTCATCATCACGCAAGAGGGAGGAGCCTCAAGGTGGCCTGTATAAAATACCATAGGATTCCAAGGCTCCACAAACTCTCCAGGTCTCCTCGGTCATTACCCACTGCTGCCTCAGGTGAGTGACGTGGCCTTCTCGGCACTGGCTGAAGTATATTCTGGGGCTTTGGGGTCAGGTGATGCTGTTCTGGGAGGCAGATTTCTGCATTTGCATGTGTGGGGGCCTAGTTTACCCCAGGTTTAGTAGAGCACGTGCAGGCTACGTCATTGCATATTTTCATTCTGTAAAATGTGTGTGATGAAGAGCCAGGCGCTCTGTTTCTGTTGTCTCTGTAAAATGTGTTTGCAAACCTGACCTGTTTCTTAGCAAGTCAGGACACAGTTTCTGATTTTTCTATTAGTTTTTGCATTTCTGTGCATTTGTTGTTATTTAAAGTGCGAAAAGGCAGCTCTTTGCTACTCTAAAGACATTTTTTTAGGTAACTAATTAAGATTTCGGCCAGGATTTACCAACGCTATGCACTAGTGCAAAGTAACAAAAAATGATGCGAAGTGCTGAGTTGGGATTTACTTTTACTCTAAGTAGAGTACAGTTCTGTTCTACTTTGTATCAAAGGGCTGTCACGTGGCGGGTGCGTTTACACACTAACACCCATGGTTTCTGATGCAAAGTCCTGTTTATTAACATCTGTAGATAAAGCTTTTGATTAACAAATGTAGCCTCCCTGAGGCAGGCACAACAAACGATTTCCTACTTTGTATGTGTGCACAAGCAAAGTGGGAACGTTTACAATTAAGTGTAAGCCTAGTATTTTGTGCAGGAAGGGTTCCCTTCCATTACAAAACCCATGCCAGACTCACACAAGTATATTTGCACTATTGTGCAAAGGTGAGTGTGCGGTGCCAGGCAGCCAGAAAGTGTGCAGCACTTGCGAAGAGGGAGGCAGTGTCATATCTTTGTATTAGTGGTGCTGTCATGCTGTCTCGCTTTCACACAACCTAGAGCAGCAACTTGGGTTGCCACACTGTGTTTCTTTGCTTGAAAAAAAGAAAACATTGCCCCTAATTTTGATGTCTCATGCCATCTTGACTAGGCTAGTGTTTACAGACAGAGTTCCTTGACTCATACTGGACTAAATAGATTGATATATTGTTTCGATTATGCAAAATTCAGAAAAACTGTTTCCAAAATGTCTGAGATATGTACATTCATTAGAGACTAAGCAGATACACTGTATGCTTGCAATCTTCTTGTAACTCCCCCTGATGCTTGGCCGCCCCTGAAGAGACCACCCACCTGTAAGGTCCTCTCTGTTCTGTATCCTACATAAAACCCTTTACTTCCCCTCCCCTAGATACCCTTACTGGAGATAACCCGCAAATCCTTTGTAGCTAAACCAATGCTCAATAAATTCCCTCACCTACCTAAACTAAAAGTCTGAGTATGGCCCTAATGTGTAGTTTTTCTCTCCATCACTACCACTGGGGCGAGGCAAAGCAATGAATATAGAGTCTTTGTGATAATTGTTTTATAGCACTAAAGCCTTCTGCTCCACCATGTCTTTTTCCAATAATAATACTCCCCACTTGCATCTCAGTGGATGTCACTGCCAGATTCTTGGCTCTTACCTGCACTCAGTCCCTTACCCATTTTGATAGCTGACCATGGAATAATCTTTTAATTTCTCGGTTGAAGAAACCCTTAAAAACAGATATTACTTTCCAAGGGAGGTCTCACCAATGTTTCTTCAATAGACTTCCTGGGATTCCAGGTTATGCCTTGTTTCTTTTATGGGGTATTTAGCCAGTCATGGCTTTCCCAATCACACAGCTTTTCATTCTGGCATGTATACATTTATTGAATGAAAAATGATGTGACCTAAAAAGCCAAGAGTGTTAGCCTTCTCATATCTAACAATGGACAATTGGAGCTCTCTGTACCACTTAATTTTCTGTTGGTTACCCAAATGCTACTGAACACACCAGTGTCATGTCCTGGGCTTTCCTCTAACAATCCAATGCACGATGAGGGCTTACTTCTCTGTCCACATTACTTAGAAGATCACAGGGTTTCAGTGAAACGGAAACCCAGACCAGAGACATTGGAGGATAAGTACAATAGAAGTGGCGGAGAGAGGCGTTAGCCTCCTGGGCTTAACAACATGCTCTGCCACTTCGGAAACGCAAGGCTGCACTATATGCATCCTATGTACGCCACCCTTGTACATAGGGGGACAGCGTCAAATACAATGGGTGTTGCGGTGGAACGACCACCACAATTCCCACTGCACGCCCCTTTCATACTAAAAATTGCGTGAAAGGGTGCCTTATGTACAAGGCAGAGTTAAGCCACATTAAGTGGCTTAACACTGCCTTGTACATAAGGCAATTCCCCTATCGCCACGGGAACGTCACAAAAAGTGACGTTCCAGTGGCGATAGGGGCTTGTACATATGCCCCATTGTACGCTAGCCTCCATGGAGCCATTGGCTAATCCTAAAGTGCCTCAGGAATATTTTTTTAGCAAAGTCTCCTTTCTCTTTGCATACTAGGTCGCCTCTACATCGTGCAAAGATGTGCAGTCTCACCGAAGTGATCAGCTGTATTCATGAGCTATTCAAGAAGTATGGCGAAAAGGAATCAGGCCGTAACAAGCTGAACAAGGCAGAGCTCACCAAGCTGATCAAAGAGGAGCTCCCGCAATCACTTCAGGTAAAACAGCACAACATTGTCAGAAGGATCCTGTCTCTGTACATATTCTTCTTGTCAGCATGCAACGCATTACTTTTAGTTTACTTTAGGAAGCAAGAAAGAGGCTGCTGGAATACCCTTTCAAGTTAGCTTTCTGAGTGAGAAGGCAGTGTTGACTGGGCTTGTTCTAAAAAAGTGATGCTCATTTGAAAACTTTTAACCCCTTCGCCGCGGGCGAATTCCACGCGGTGCAGGGGTTGGGCGTGGCGCTGCGGTGCTCATGACGGCTCCCGGACGTCATAAATCACGGTGGGCGGGTGCTCATGATGGCCGGGAGCCGTCCGAACTCCCCCCACTAATTAAATCTCCCGCACAGCGGGCAATTAACACCGCGTGGGAGGAGCTGACAACGTTGGGACGGCTTCTGGTCGTCATGAGCACACGCCTATTGTGACTCATGATGGCCGGGAGCTGTCATGAGCACCGAAGGTGTTAAAATCACTCTTGACGGGGGCCATAAACATCCATGACCCTGGGACACCATGTTCCAAACTTATACTTTCCATTAACCACATTTATTAAAGGAGTTTTATAAAGCGCAGACGTGACCCATCGGGCATCAGTTCACTGAACGAATAGTAGACAGGTTATACAAACAGAGTAAATGGCAAATATAGTTATAAGGGAGAGCAGTAAGATGTGCAGAGCATACACTTAGTATGTTGAATCACGAGCAAATATTTTCAACATAAGATTCATCCTGAGTTCAGTAAAGTTGTTAATAGAGATATTTGTTCATCAGAAATTTTTTCATTTCTATTTTGAAGGCAGTAATCGAGGGATTGGTTTTGATAGTGGATGGCAGTGAGTTTCAAATTCTAGGGGCTTGGTCAGACAATGAGCGGTTTGTATGTTGTCTTCTTAAGCTTCTGCGGTTTCAGCAATAGGGAATTGTCACTTCTCAAGGAGCAACTGCCGCCTGACCTCTCAAGTTTATTGACTAGGTAAATGGGAGTGCTGTGGTGTAGAGCCTTATGAGTCATGCAGGCTATTTTCAGCTAGATCCTTGTATCAATCGGGAGCCAGTTTAAAAGTTTTAGGTCTGGACTGATTTGATCAAACTTCCTGGATCCCGAGACTAGTCTAGCTGATGAGTTCAGCACAGCTCTTAATGGTGCTAACCTTGATTAAGGCAGGCCTGCGAGAGTAGCAATCCTGTAGTCTAATCTGAATATGACAAAGGATTGTACTGCCATGCGAAGGTCGTCAAGGGGCAAGAAACGTTTGATTTGCTTTAGGATGCTCAGCTTATAGAGGGCTCCCCTCATTGTTGCTCTAATATAATCTTGCATATTCAGATGTTTGTCCAGGGGTATTCCAAGCAATCTCGTGGAGTCAATGATAGTTGGGACACAGTTGAGAGCTGTAAAATATCTGAGCCATACATGTATTGGGACAGAGCAGTTGTGGGGGTGATCAGGAGAAAATTCAGTTTTGACGGGCGTTGAGCATGAGGTTGTTGTGGGTTAGCCAATGCTAGGTTTGCAGCAGGGTGTGGTTAAGTTTCTTGACGTCTTCGGGGTGAGATTTTCAAGTACAATTGAGTGTCATCAGCATATATATGATAAAGAATATTTGAGCGCTTTAGAATTTCCGTGGGGGGTTCCATAAACAGATTAAATGGCGTAGGAGGAAGTATGGATCCTTAAGGTACTCCAATATAGACCGTAGTGCAGTTGGGGAGGGTATGCTTGATTTTTATTCTTTGAGATCTGTTGGGTAGGAATGACGCAAACCAGCTTGCAACGAGTCCGGATAGCCCCATCATTGCCTTCAGAAAGCTGATCATTCTGTCATGTTTGACTGTGTCAAATGCGGAGAATAGATCCAGTAGAATAAGTAGGCATGATTCATTCAGATCAAGCAGTCTCAGGGCATCATCAACAATATGTGTTAAGGCTGTTTCGGTGCTATGACCTTTTCTGAGGAAGGATTGGCAATCATCCAGAAGATGGAGCTTATCCATATGGTCACAGAGTTGTAAGTGCACATATTTTTCTATGGACCTTTGCTAGTGTGGGGAGGTTGGTAATGGAACGAACGTTATTGAGATCAGACTGATCTGCATTTGGCTTTTTGAGCATAGGACTGACCTGTCCTATTTTTAGACAGTCGGCATCAGGCCCTGAGATAGGGATGCATTAATAATCCTGGTCCAGAGTGGTAGAAGGGAGGATTTTAGTTCTTTGGTAAGTTTAGCGGGCACAGGATCAGAGAAATGGTTGGAGGGTTTAGCGATGTTATTATTTTGAGTATACCGACTTCGCCTGGAATTTGGAGAGCATTCCAGCTAGCATTGTTTTTTAGGAGCAAATTATTTGGGGGATATTCCCCCATTGTTGAATGGGAAGGAGATTGGGAAGGGAATGGTTTTGTGGATGTTGGGAGGCGATATGTAGTTCTGGTTTGATCTTCTTGGTCTTTTCTATGAAATGGGAGAAGAAGTCATTTCCACAGAGCAATGATACTTTATCTCCTGGGTAGGATTTAGGGTTGTGGGTTGCTTGTTGCTTGATAAGTTAAAATAGTTTTTTGGGTCTGTGTTTGGCTACATCTAGTTGTATCTTAAAGTGTTCAGTTTTAGATCTTCTAATGTGTCTATTATAGGCACTTCTCATCAAGCTCAGATGCTTGAGGTGAGAGAGGGAGGGAGAGATTCTCCAGGTTCTTTCAGCATGTCTTAACTTCTGTCTTTCTTCATTAAGGTTGCAGTTGAACCAGGGTTTGGGTGGTTTGCAGGGGAGTCTTTTTAGCTGTTTCGGTGCAGCTGCGTCGAGAATATCTGACATAGATTGGAAATAGTGATCTGTGAAATCATTAACATTCACCATGTTTGTAGGAGGTTGTAAGATTCTGTTGCTGCTAGAAGATAGCTCAGAAAGGTTAATATTTCTCAGGTCTCTGGTCAATTGTTTGGTTTTACGTGGTTGCCCCTATCGCACTAGCAAGTTTCCCAAGATAAGGAAGGGAACAAGGTAGTGATCAGACCAGTCACAAGGACATATGGATTCCATTTGTATGTCATTGTCTTTGGATATGATAAGGTCAGGGGTTGTGCTCTATTATGAGTAGGGCCATTACATGATTTGGTGAGACTGAGGTCCAAGAGGAAGGCTTTGAAGGTGTCCAGTTGATGGCCATTAGTGTCATTCCAGTGGATGTTGAATTCCCTGAGGAAGATCTGGTTGTTGTTTTGGTCTGATTTAGATACAATGGTCTCCATTAGCTGTTCAATGAAAGGAAGATTGTTGCCAAGGGGGTGGTATAGAGTGTGTAGAGTGCATACTATCTTGTTTTTGTTCCATATACAATACCTAGATATTCACAAGAGGGCGTTGGTGCAGTGTGAGCTTGTTCCTGGGTGAGCGAGGAGTGGAAAATGCATGCTACGCCTTCTCCTGTTTTTCTTGCTCTATCTAATTGATGATGTCAAAGTTGGGTGGAACTAAAATCTTCATAATGGGTGAGGAAGTATCATTGAGCCAGGCTTCTGTTAAGATTAGGAGGTCATGGTCTTGAGCAAGGATGGGATCCGCGATGTCGGCAGCATGTGTAACCACTGATCTGCAGTTGAGAAGCGTGGACTTGATATGAGATTTGGTTGTTAGTCGTTAGTGTCTCATGATGAGTTCTAAACTCTGAGACCGTGGGCTTCACTACCTTAGATTTTAAATGTTCACACAAATGTCTAAAAGAAAAGCTTAGGGCTGGAAATACCGGGCCATAGCGACCTGCATATAATATGTCAACACTTCTGGCCTGCAAATCTGCATCACCATTATGTGCCCGGAGCAGATGATACAAGCAGTCACTATGATAAGCTGGTAGTCCAACATACATGCAGGAGGTTGAATTGAGTCATGATATTCAGGGTGGCAGCTGGCTATATAAAGGAGATCCTTTCAGATTCACTGAATGCAGATTTACCTTATGAGGATGTTCTCATCATCCAATATGGATCTAGACCTATTAGAACTACATTTTCCACCCCAATGACCGCCAAAATCAGCAAATTAAAAACAGCAGCAAGATCCATACATTTAGAAATTCCCAATGTGAGACATACGGCACATTTAAAAATAGGCCTGATTTACAATGCAGAAGAGGCAAACTGATATCTAATTTTACCTGTTCACACAAACATGAATGGTGGAGCATTATCGCCATACAGTCAGAGCTGCAATACTCTTGTGGACTATAACAATCAGGGCTTCATTTCGACACCGTTGCTGATACAAGTCCGACCGACCTCCGGTCAACGGTCCCGACCACGAATTTTGATGTGACTGCACATGGTGCAGTGTCAAGCTCCCATACAGAAAACAGAGTTTGAGTTCATTCCTGCACTGTGTGGCAGGCACCTCATAGCTGCCCCCTAGCCCCCCAACCAGACTGGCTAAAGGAGGCCCTGCTTTGGGCCTCCAAATTCACTTTCCAACAGTGTTATCATGTAGGAAAGCCCGACATAGAACCCTGCTGGAAATCTACATCGCAATCCGGACGGCGTAAAATGCCGTCCATAGGGATTACGTGCCGGGTTCAAATAGCACACAGGGTCCTTAAGCCTGTCAGAAACCAGCCGGAATGTATGGCCAGTTTCAAAACCGACAGCCTCCATTGTTACTGCATAATGAGGTCCTGACTGTTATTCTGCATGTACTGAGAGCCATACCTCATGGTCAGCAGTCTTAATCTGCGGTCCCAGGGACCCTGTGGGGCCTACAATGCCTACCCAGGGGCTCTGCAACTGTTTAAATATTCAATAATATTTGCAGATTAATAAAGCATATACCCACAATACTGTCAATTAAAACTTTTAAAGTACTCTGTAAATGTAGAGAAACTTGAAATTGGAATCTGAAAATAAAGCTGGTATCCATATCTTGATTCGTGGGAGCAGTGACTCTATAGTGGTATAGATGACTGGTGACCTCAACTGAAGCACTAGCATGCACTGGGAAAAAAGCATTAGTAGCGAAAAAGACAAGTGAAATGCTGCAGTCAAGCATATCACTTTTCTTTTATAATTACAAATACATTTTGAAAAGATTAAACTTCCCATTAAAAATGCAACTTTGATTTTTGTCTATTTTTTATTGTTAAATAATGAAAATATTTCCTAATGTGTGCATTTGTTCGATTTCGATAGTTTAGTGTACTTATTGGAGGTTAAAATCGTAGAAAAATTGCTAAGGCTGTTGCTCCGTGCTTTCAATACTGTTTCAGAGGGAGTCTACAGAAGGCAAAAGATTCAAAACTACTGCCTTAGATATTTAAAAGCTAGACTTATAATCCTGAAAGGATGCTTCAGCATTCGTGAGTACTGAACAAACAACTCAAAGAAACTGAGCCATTTCTAAAATTGCTTTAAGCCAGCCATCAGATGTCCAGCTAGCATCTTAAACATGCAGTAGTCACCTGATTTGAAATTATGAAAAAGAGCTTGCATGGTCAAAGCCAACATTCATCAAATGGCTTCTACTTCATGTCGCTTCCTTTGCGATAAAAGGAACCACTTTCCTAAAATTGAGCCAATTATGGCTTGATTAACAGAGAAATTCCCAAGAAATTTTGGGATTTCATAGGCAATCTTAAAGCACAATTAGGGCCCTCATCCAGCAATGGCACAGATATTAGATGCATATATATTTTTTCTCCGCCGAACGACACACGCTGGAGGTGCTTCATCGTGCCTAGTCGTTGCCGATGGTTGGCACTGGCAAAATTCCGGACAGTGCCAATTTTGTAAGAGAGGAAAGAGTGAGGGGTGTTAACTTTGAGTCTTCCACATGGTTGTGCGGTTTGTGCTATGCATAGTCTGGCGACTGCGTTTCCATTTCTGCTCCACCAGGTGGTGCCACGGGCAGGGCGAGTTGCAATTAGATCCCCGACTAAACTCCCCCATACCTTTCCAGACTAGCCTTTGGCTCGCAGATCCTACTAACGGGTTTCAGCACGACATGGGAGATATATGCTCTTGAGGAAGTAATCTATTGGTGTTTTGAGCACCACGCGTATTTACTTCTGAACAAAAAAAATTGTTTCATTAAACATGGTTAACCTTTGTTTGGGAGGAGTTGAGTCAAATAAAAAAAATGCATTTGTGTATTTTCACAAACTGACAAATTAGGTGTTTTGAGACAAATGAATTGAATTTTCACATATACATCTAAAGCACATACTTGAGTGGTAATTACTGGCGCTCTCAGGAAATTAATATTTAGGATTACTTTAATCCATCTCCTTCTGTGAGCTTGTAAGAGGGCCCAGAGCCGACACACAGCAGCGATGTACAAAATATTTCTAGAAATGCTGATTTGCCAGAGTATGGAAGGTAGAATGCGACTTAGAACACATTTGGAAGGGGCATGGGAGAGAAAAGTAGAATTGTGGTTGCATGCTAAATAATAAACAATGTGAAATTGCATTTTCAGAACCGTCTGTTTTTCCGATGGCTTTAATATTTTTAGGTAAATTGTATTGAAAAGTGCACAATTTTCTCAATATTATGGTTGGGTGTGTGAATCAGCAACTTTTCTAGAGATCGCCAGGTTTGCTTGACACACTGTTAAAATCCTGGAATATATTTTGAGTGTCTTGTCATGGCCTAAAACGTTTCAACACGTTTGTGTGATAACTGTGGTGTGAAATACACTATTTAATACCATTATATTAAAATGTTTTGCTGCTAAACCGCAAACACCTTTTTAGGAAGACGGAACACTTCAAGAAATAAACACTTTCAGAAATCACCAGAAGTTAATGATCATGCGCACTAGTTTGTGCTCGGTACTTGGCCGGGACTGAACTGGAATGGCACGGGGAGCAAAAAAACGATGGATTTAGGCCTAGATCTCTGTACTGGGGTGAATGCATGACATTGTTCTGCATTCTGTCCATCAATTGTTCTTTTTGCATTTGTCGCCCCGAGTGGGACAGGTATGCCCAGACGTGGGTCGCGTGCTCTCCATGCCACTGGAGTCAAGCTAGCCTGGCTGATGAGGGCTGAAACCCAGAAACCGGTCCTAGGATACTTGTTTCTAGTCCAGGGAGGACCTAGGTTGGCAGTTCGGGACTGTTCTCATGGGAAACAGGTTCAAGACTGATTTGCATATGGCAAGGTCTCAACTGGAATGGCATAGAGAGCAAAAAAGGATGGATTTAGGCCCAGATCTTAGTACTAGGGTGAATGTTTGACATTGTGCAGCATTCTGTTAATCATTTATACTTTTTGCAGTTACTTGACTGGGCATGTTTGAAAACCTATGGTTTGTGCTTGTCAAATCCTTCAGGGGTTAACCCATTGCTTGGACAAGCGCTACAACATTTAAGAGAGCAAGCTAAACATGAAAGCACTCTTTTACATCCATGTTGTTTCTCCTGTCAAGCCAAACAATCCTCTGAAGGTGCAGGGAGAGAACCAATGGCTGTGGGCATTGTCCATGGAGGCAGAGGGTGGTTCAAAAGGTATATATATAACATAAAGAAGGGTACTTCCTGCTACTACCCTGCAATTCAATTCGTCCTCCTCTGAAGAAGAAGGCAGCCGCCTTCGAAACGCGTCAGGATACAAGACGAAGCAGGATAATTATCATGAACCTTGTTCCCGGTTTTCTAGCTATTTAGCGATCTGCCGTGAATAAAGCCTTGCCTGGAAGCCCCGTGAGTGTGGTTGGTGTTTTACACTTGAGCTCTCATATATATATATATATATATATATATATATATGTATGAGCAATTGTCCCAATAATGAGAGGAGCTCTGTAGCTGGTGCCGGCGGCGAGGTTCAGGACACCCTCGCAAAATACCTCTCAGCAAAACTCGTTTCAATCAAGAAACACGCCGCACACTACTCCATAGGTTCAATTCTTAAGTTTATTTTCTGTAGGATCCCCACCTACGCGTTTCGGACAACAATCTGTCCCTGATCACGGTACTAATATTATATATATTTGATGTGATCAAGGCTGCCTGTGTGTAGCCGAAACGCGTCATGCTGACGAACGCCATAATGGAATAAAGATTCATGCACTGATTCACTGTTTGGAGCTCGTTTGTGGTCTGTACCTGTTTCAGGCGTCTTAGGATTCCCAGGATTCAGGACTTGTTTTGGTATATATATATATATATATATATATATATATATATATATATATATATATATATATATATATATTCGTGAAAAAGAAGGCTAGCCCTTCGAAACGCGTTGAGTGGAACGAAACTTGAATTAAACACGTTTATCCTGAAACTGGTGGCCTGGACAATCCTTTCTTTTACCTGCGTAAGGCGAAGCTTTGGAATGTATGTACTCCAAATGCCTCATGGTGTTTGTAGTTGTAGCAGGGCAGCTCAAGCACGGAATGCAGTGCATCTACCCACTGGGGGTGAACATTTGTATTTTATTATGTGTGACTGAGCATCGCATCCACTTGGATATAAAATGAACTACAAACACCATGAGGCATTTGGAGTGCCACGCCCACACGGGCAGGTGTTATTAATTTGGAAGCTGAACGCGACGCCTTCACTACAATCCCTGCCACTGATGAAAGGAATGTATTTCCTGAAACGCGTCTGGCAAGCATTTTACACGGAGAAGCCTGTTACCTGTGTTTGGACTGCTGGCAAGTTTTCGAATGCAAAATAAATGAACTTTTTATTTAAGCTTCCAGAGGCCTTTCTCAAATGTGCTTTCCTGTTTGTGTTGATTTATGGGGCCTGGCATGCCTAACGAGGAAGGCTCACTGTTCTCATGCAGGTCTGTTCAAGCTGGCTTCACGAGCTTGAAATCATCGGAAGGAAGCATTGTAGGCTGCAATTCAGGACTGGAGCCTGCAGAGAGTTCGCACTTGAAAACTACAAAGCAGGGCAGCTCAAGCACGGAATGCAGTGCATCTACCCACTGGGGGTGAACATTTGTATTTTATTATGTGTGACTGAGCATCGCATCCACTTGGATATAAAATGAACTACAAACACCATGAGGCATTTGGAGTGCCACGCCCACACGGGCAGGTGTTATTAATTTGGAAGCTGAACGCGACGCCTTCACTACAATCCCTGCCACTGATGAAAGGAATGTATTTCCTGAAACGCGTCTGGCAAGCATTTTACACGGAGAAGCCTGTTACCTGTGTTTGGACTGCTGGCAAGTTTTCGAATGCTAAATAAATGAACTTTTTATTTAAGCTTCCAGAGGCCTTTCTCAAATGTGCTTTCCTGTTTGTGTGTTGATATATATATATATATATATATATATATATATATATATATATATATATATATATATATATATATATATATATATATATATATGTGTGTGTGTGTGTGTGTGGGTGTGTGTGGGTGGTGCCAGTGGCAGAAGAGAGAACAGTATCCTAAGAAAACACTTGGGAAAATCAACAGGACCTTGGTATGGCAGCCAATCCTACACTGGCATTTACCGTCTTCCCTTGAGTGAGGGCAGTGGTAAGTTAGCGGGAGTAGAGTCTCTGCAATCAAAGACAGCAACTGCGGCATGTAGAGCAGATGCTGGCCAAATGCTGACACCTAGATATTTCATCCAGATGTCATTTAGTTTCTTGATTAAGCAACGTTTTGCTCTTGCTGCATGAGTACATGTTTATAATTTTCTTGTATTATTCTAGAAATCTGATGAAAAGGAATCAATCAACTCACTGATGAAAATTTTGGATGAAAATCAAGATGGGGAGATTGATTTTACCGAGTTCTTGGTCCTAGTATCTGCGCTTGGAATGTCGTATGAGCAGTATGTGAGTGAGGAGCAAGAAAACGAGTCTTATGGAATATCACAGCCCAATTACGCTCAGAAGAAACCTGTGCCAGTAGCAGAAAAGAAAACCAAGCCAGTGCCAGCTCCAGAAACAAAGAAAGCACCAGTGCCTGAAACAAAGCCAGCACCAGTTCCAGAAGCAAAGAAAGCACCAGTGCCTGAAACAAAGCCAGTACCAGAAACAAAGTCAGTGTCAGAAACAAAGCCAGCACCAGTGCCAGAAGTAAAGAAAGCACCAGTGCCTGAAACAAAGCTAGCACCAGTTCCAGAAGCAAAGAAAGCACCAGTGCCTGAAACAAAGCCAGTACCAGAAACAAAGTCAGTGTCAGAAACAAAGCCAGCATCAGTACCAGAAGTAAAGAAAGCACCAGTGCCTGAAACAAAGCCAGCACCAGTTCCTGAAGCAAAGAAAGCACCAGTGCCTGAAACAAAGCCAGTGCCAGAAACAAAGTCAGTGTCAGAAACAAAGTCAGTGTCAGAAACAAAGCCAGCACCAGTGCCAGAAGTAAAGAAAGCACCAGTGCCTGAAACAAAGCTAGCACCAGTTCCAGAAGCAAAGAAAGCACCAGTGCCTGAAACAAAGCCAGTACCAGAAACAAAGTCAGTGTCAGAAACAAAGCCAGCATCAGTACCAGAAGTAAAGAAAGCACCAGTGCCTGAAACAAAGCCAGCACCAGTTCCTGAAGCAAAGAAAGCACCAGTGCCTGAAACAAAGCCAGTGCCAGAAACAAAGTCAGTGTCAGAAACAAAGTCAGTGTCAGAAACAAAGCCAGCCTCAGTGCCAGAAGTAAAGAAAGCACCAGTGCCTGAAACAAAGCCAGCACCAGTTCCAGAAGCAAAGAAAGCACCAGTGCCTGAAACTAAGCCAGTGCCTGAAACAAAGCCAGTGCCAGAAACAAAGTCAGCATCAGTGCCAGAAGTAAAGAAAGCACCAGTGCCTGAAACAAAGCCAGCACCAGTTCCAGAAGCAAAGAAAGCACCAGTGCCTGAAACAAAACCAGTGCCAGAAACAAAGTCAGTGTCAGAAACAAAGTCAGTGTCAGAAACAAAGCCAGTATCAGTGTCAGAAGCAAAGAAAGCACCAGTGTTTGAAACAAAGCCAGCACCCTTGCCAGAAGCAAAGAAAGCACCAGTGCCTGAAACAAAGCAAGCACCAGTTCCAGAAGCAAAGAAAGCACCAGTGCCGGAAACAAAGCCAGTGCCAGATCCAAAGTCAGTGTCAGAAACAAAGCCAGCATCAGTGCCAGAAGTAAAGAAAGCACAAATGCCTGAAACAAAGCCAACACCAGTTCCAGAAGCAAAGAAAGCACCAGTGCCTGAAACAAAGCCAGTGCCAGAAACAAAATCAGTGTCAGAAACAAAGTCAATGTCAGAAACAAAGCCAGTATCAGTGTCAGAAGCAAAGAAAGCACCAGTGTTTGAAACAAAGCCAGCACCAGTTCCAGAAGCAAAGAAAGCACCAGTGCCAGAAACAAAGTCAGTGTCAGAAACAAAGCCAGCATCAGTGCCAGAAGCAAAGAAAGCACCAGTGTTTGAAACAAAGCCAGCACCAGTGCCGGAAGCAAAGAAAGCACCAGTGTTTGAAGCAAAGCCGGCGCCAGTGCAAGAAACAAAGTCAGTTTCAGAAACAAAGCAAGCACCAGTGCCAGAAGCAAAGAAAGCACCAGTGTTTGAAACAAAGCCAGCACCAGTGCTGCTAGCAAAGAAAGCACCAGTGTTTGAAACAAAGCCGGCACCAGCACCAGTGCCAGAAACAAAGTCAGTGTCAGAAACAAAGCCAGCATCAGTGCCAGAAGCAAAGAAATCCCCAGTGTTTGAAACAAAGCCAGCACCAGTACCAGAAGCAAAGAAAGCACCAGTGTGTGAAACAAAGCCAGCACCAGTTCCAGAAGCAAAGAAAGCAACAGTGCCTGAAACAAAGCCAGTGCCAGTGCCAGAAACAAAATCAGTGTCAGAAACAAAGCCATCATCAGTTCCAGAAGCAAAGAAAGCACCAGTGTTCGAAACAAAGCCAGCACCAGTGCCTGAAACAAAGCCAGTGCCAGAAACAAAGTCAGTGTCAGATATAAAGCCAGCATCAGTGCCAGAAGCAAAGAAAGCACCAGTGTTTGAAACAAAGCCAGCACCAGCGTCTGAATCAAAGCCAGCACCAGAGCCAGAAGCAAAGAAAGCATCAGTGCCTGAATCAAAGCCAACACCAGAAACAAAGTCAGCAACAGTGAAAAATTCAGCCACAGTAACAAAAGGCGAGCTAGTTTTAGTGACAAAGTCAACGCCATTACCAGAAAAAAAGCCAGCTACCGTTCATGACACAAAGTCAACACCACAACATGAATCTATGTGCAAGGCACCCACACACACAAAATCAGACTAGACAGGACCAGAGCTTGAAACAAAACCTTCATCACTGCCTGAAATAATCTCGGTTCTCGCTCCCAAAACTAAGTCCATACCAGTCCCTGGAAAAAAGCCTGCATTGGTGCCAGAAAAAAACCTAAAGCGCTAGGGCTAAAAAACTGATTTTTTCTCAAAGCATCATCAGGCATAAGGTAAAAATAATAGACATCCAATCCAAACTTCAGAGCCTTTTGCGAAGTTACTATCAGAATCAAACCTAGAACAATTTAAGAACAAAACCCATCTATTACAGCCGCCCCAGACACAACTATTACACCACCCCCAGACACATATATTACACCACCCCCAGAAACATCTATTACACCACCCCCAGACGCATCTATCACAGCACCCCGAGAAAAATCTATTACACCACCCCGAGATACATCTATTACCCCACCCCCGGGAAACATCTATTACACCACCCTCAGACACATCTATCACAGCACCCCCAATAAACATCTATCACACCACCCTCAGATACATCTATTACACCATCCCAGAAACAACTGTTACACCAACCCCAGACACATCTATTACACCAACCCAGAAACATCTATTACAGGACCCCAAGATACATCTATTACCCCACCCCAGAAACATCTATTACACCACCCCCAGACACATCTATTACCCCACCCCAAGAAACACCTATCACCCCACTCTCAGATACATCTATTACACCACCCCAGAAACAATTGTTACACCACCCCCAGACACATCTATTAAACCACCCCAGAAACATCTATTACACCACCCCAAGATACATCTATTACCCCACCCCCAGATACATCTATTACACCACCCTCAGATACATCTATTACACAACTGAACAACTGTTACACCACCCCCCAGAAACTTCTATCACACCACCCCCAGAAACAATTATCACAGCACCCCCAGACACATCTATCACACCAGCCCCAGACACATCTATCACACCAGCCCCAGACACATCTATCACAGCACCCCGAGAAACATCTATTACATCACCCCAAGATACATCTCTTACCCCACCTCCAGAAACATCTATTACACCACCCTCAGATACATATATTACACTACCCCAGGAACACCTGTTACACCTACCCCCCCCCAGAAACATATCTCACACCACCCCCAGAAACATCTATCACAGCACCCCCAGACACATCTATTACACCACCCCCAGACACATCTATTACACCACCCCCAGAAACATCTATCACAGCACCCCCAAGAAACATCTATTATACCCCCCAGACTCATCTATTGCACCACCCCCAGAAACATCTATTACCCAAACCCCCAGAAACATCTATTACACCACCCTTAGACACATCTATTTCACCGCCCCAGAAATATCTATTACACCACCCTCAGATACATCTATTACACCACCCCAGAAACAACTGTTACACCACCCCAGAAACATCTCTCACACCACCTCCAGAAATATCTATTACACCGCCCCAGATACATCTATTCCACTGCTCCCAGAAACAACTGTTACACCACCACCAGAAACATCTATTACACCACCCTCAGATACATCTATTCCACTGCTCCCAGAAACAACTGTTACACCACCACCAGAAACTTCTATTACACCACCCTCAGATACATCTATTCCACTGCTCCCAGAAACAACTGTTACACCACCCCAGAAACATCTCTCACACCACCTCTAGAAACATCTATCACAGCACCCCAGACACATCTATCACAGCCCCCCCCCCTACAGAAACATCTATTACACCACCCCTAGAAAGCTCTAGCACACCACCCTCAAGAAGATCTATCACACCACCCCAGGCACATTTATCACAGCCCCCCAGAAACATCTATTACACGACCCCTAGAAACATCTATTACACCACCCCCAGATACATATATCACTGCACCCCCAAGAAACATCTATTATAACACACCCAGACAAATCTATTACACCAACCCCAGAAACATCTATCATCCCAACCCCCAGAAACATCTATTACACCACCCCAGAAACAACTGTTACACCACCCCAGACACATCTATCACAGCACCCCCAAGAAACATCTACTATACCACCCCCAGAAACATCTATCACAGCACCCCTAGAAACATCTATTACACCACTCCCAGACACATCTATCACAGCACCCCCAAGAAACATCTACTATAGCACCCTGAGAAACATCTATTACACCACCCCAGATACATCTATTTCACCGCCCCCAGAAACAACTGTTACACCACCGTCAGAAACATCTATTACACCACCCCCAGAAACATCTATCACACCACATCCAGAAACATCCATTACACCACCCCCAGACACATCTATTACACCACCCCAGACAAATCTATCACAGCACCCCAGACATATCTATTTCACCGCCCCAGATACATCTATTCCACTGCTCCCAGAAACAACTGTTACACCACCACCAGAAACATCTATTACACCACCCTCAGATACATCTATTCCACTGCTCCCAGAAACAACTGTTACACCACCGCCAGAAACATCTATTACACCACCCCCAGAAACATCTATTACACCACCCAAAAAAATGACTGTTACACCACCCCCAGACACATCTATCACAGCACCTACAGGCACATCTATCACACCAACTCCAGACACATCTATCACAGCACCCCCAGACACATCTATTACACCACCCCAGACACATCTATCGCGGCACCCCCAAGAAGCATCTATCGCGGCACCCCAAGAAGCATCTATCACAGCACCCCCAGACACATCTATTACACCACCCCAGAAACATCTATCACAGCACCCCCAAGAAACATCTATCACAGCACCCCAGATACATCTATTACATCACTGTAGACACCTCTATCACAGCACCCCCAGACACATCTATTACCCCACCCCCAGACACATCTATTACCCCACCCCCAGAAACATCTATTACACCACCCCTAGAAACATCTATCACAGCCCCCCAGAAACATCTATTACACCACCCCTAGATACATCTACTTCGCCACCCCCAGACGAGCTGCAGAAGTGGAATGAACACAAGCTTTACTGACATCAAGCTAATCTAAAAATGTGTCATTTAGTTTCCCTAGAGAGGAAATACGTCTCTCCCCTTTGCAATATCCTCCAATGTACTCAAATGTTTATTTCATCACGTGGCCTGAATTTATGTTCCTTCAATGACATATGTACAACATAAATCAATAAAAAATGGTATTTCAATACACTTCATGAAACGATGCTTCAGTTATGTAATGATTTCCTCACATATGATTTGTTAAAGTAAATTCTATTTTAAAGATATGTTGACTGAAAAAGTCAGAGTTTTTACAAAAATGAGAAGTGTACTAGATTACACGCAGCACATAATAGAGGAGATTAAACACACACACCATATAGTACACAGATATGTGAACATTGTGATTAAATGCGTAACTAATAGTTTGAAAACTATTTGGCACTTAACGATTCAGCAGCATTTCATACTATATTGTTCTTGCAGAAGATTTTTCCAGATCTAAATTTACCATAAGCTGAAACCTAGACAGCTACTTAACACACACAAAAACAAGTGCCCTGTTGCAGACACCACGTGGATTTTGTCTCAGGTGTAGCATCGCACGCCAATCTAGTCTGGTGTGGTCCACAACACTGCCATCTCCAGCCAACCAGCACTTACGCGGGCCTGGATCTGTGGTTAACTAGGAAGGGAGGGCTGGATTTGGGTTAATGTGAAGGGTTAACTTCTTGCTGCCATCTTCAAACATCATTACGCTAGTTGTACAACGCCAGATCCACAGTGAACCCGCTTTTCTATAAGCAAGTTGTTCATCTCAACCGCATTTTTGAAAATTTGGTCTAATACAAAATACATACCGAACTGAATGATTACAGATTCATAATTGAATTTAACATATGATCTGCTCAGTAGTTATTATTTGAGTTTCAGGCATGATAATCATTTGATTGAATAATTAATTTGTCAGTATTTGGTAAATGTTCTTATCTGCCCAGTTGGGATCAAGGGAAAACATGCTTTTTGTCTGATTGAAATCAATTATTTTAAAAAGGCACAGATGCAAACACTTTGATCTACAGTAGAAAGATGCACACGTTCAACTTACTTTGAGAAAATGTGCCCCCAGATAAAAAGGCTTTATACAACACTAGCAGTTTTTAAAAAATAATTTGGATTACACAGTAAATTGTAAATCTTTTACACTGATTCGAGTGTGACACTTACCTTTTTTGTTGGCATAAACAATTGTGGTAAGATTGTTATTTCACTGGTTAGTAAATGACATGCAGCAGATGATCACAGAGTTTGAATCCATAACAAACAAGGGAAAGACCAATTTAAATTGAACAAAAGAAATTATCGAATAGGTTATTGTTTCTTAAGGGTCAACTGAAAACCATTGTCAGTAGGAAGAAGCAGATACATAGTAAAAACAGTAGGGTCGATAAGAGATAGGCCGGAAGGAGGCGTGCATCAAAAATTGGTTGACGTTCCATCCGCCCAACTTTTGGTTTTATCATCTTATTTAGAAACTGAGATCTGCTTGATGTTCAACGGCTAGTCCTCAACTGGCTCTGTGGTGAAAGAGATCTTTCAGCAGCACATCTGCCACAGGTCATCCGACACTATACCATCGGAGATGGTGCTCTGGTTAGGTCACAGCTTCGGACACTCTTTTCTCCTGCACAGGATTGCCATAAAGTCACCAGGTCTTAAAGGATAATGAAATAAAGTTCCCCACACGATGGTAGAAAACCTCCACTGCATCAGGGACATTTGTTTTTTGTTTAAAAAAGGAACACCCTCTTATTTTATTTTGAGGCATCAGGCTTGGAGTCAAAGTAGAAACCACCACATTGATTCCTCTATTAATTTTAGTTTTTGCATGCCGCCCTGCTTCACAGATATTACCTCCAAGGTCTTAGCCATGGAGTTATAGACTACCACAGAACAGGCACAACATCCATGGAAAAGTCTCGCAAATGTGTGACGCTACAATCCAGCCAGTGAGGTATCATCAAATCTACCTTCATATTCTCTTCACAAAATCCTTTAACTAAATCAATAATTCAAGCACAGTGCAAGAACTCATGTAACACAAGGGCTTCAACAGAGCCAGGTGCTTTCTGAAATATTTCCTTCTCCCCAACTAGAAACACTGCACTTGCCATGAGCTTGCATGCAATGCTTCATTAAAGTGTGAAACATATGACAATGTCAAACAGCTAAAGAACAGTCTGAGATATGGTAAAAATAGACCAAAAAGAACAACTAATGCTTTTGAGAAGGTCGTCCAGGGATTTGAGTAAGTCACAGCCGCTTGGCAATAAGTGGTGAAAATTCAGATTAAACTACCAAGAGAATACAACAGGCAGACATTTCAATCTGGGCACTATGCTTACCACCAGCCACATCCCTCGACTACAACAAAGACTCTTTATACACCATGGAGGAGGAGAACTCCCTTCTCCCAAGCTATTGCTTAAATGATTATATGCAGAGACATTAATGCAGGAACAGGTGTAGAAATTAACTACATAAAGAAACTCTAGAGAACAGCAGTTGTAACTAAACACTACCAATCAACCAACAAACAGTCTACAGAAAAGACAACCATTGAAAAAAGTTGCTGCACAGATGCTAAGCCTAGGTAGGGGCTGTAGATTCTCAATGGAAGAACAAAAATACAGTCAACGAGACAATTCACGCCCCGTTCAAAACTAGAGTGATATACTATTGAATCCCTGCCATACCAACAAACATCATTAACGCTTTCACAGCAAACACACAAACACACCTCTTCGAGCGCAATCCAACCATCCTAAGTACTATGCCAGAGACAACTGGGTACAAACCTTTAAAGATGTGGAGACAGAGGCAGCTGGCCTCATTTTAGGGTGCCATTACGAGACATGGGGAGTTGTATTCTGGAAGGTGGGGTGAGATGCCGCTCCATCTGATTACATGTCTCGGTGTTCCTGCCTCCTGGAAAAAAGGCTGCAGGAGCACCAGGTCCAATTTTACTAGGTGCAGACCTGCACCAGGTGAATTAGCTAGTGGTGAGGCCGGGATGCAGATATTGGCACAGTCCGGCCCCCCCCATTCAAGCGCCTCAAACACCAAGAGGAGAGCATGCCATGTTCGGTCGCACAGGGACCTACCTTGCCCTCAGACACCATCTTCCACCGGCTTCCACCCCCCACACCCCCACCCCCCAACTCCACAAAGCTCCGCTCAAATTTACCACCTGCTTAGAGCAGTCATCTCAACTAATTTAAGACATTTGCTGGCCTTATCTTCAAAAAACTGTTAATTGCTTTCAACCCTAGTTCATGATAAATATAAGTGTAAAGCGTCTGTCCATCAAATAACCATCCTCCCAAAGTATATCATAAATTCTATTTAAGAAGTCATTTGTCTGTTTTATGTATAATGGTAACATATAAAAAAAATAGGTTGAAAAGATGTTCCATAAGAGAAATAACACCTCTGAGCAGGTCTTCTGAGTGGAGGAAAGGCATTCTGCTGAACCTTTAGGTAAATATAAATTACCCGCTTAAAGTAAGTGGTAAATCTCAGCGAATTTACCATAGAAACCGGGCCTAACCATCTGTAACAGGAACCAGTATTCATGGGTGCACATGCCTAGTCCCCATTCCAGGGACAAATACCCTGAATGGCTGGCTGAAAATCTAGTTATATTGCCAGAATATGTTATTCCGGCTTAGGTAACACCCCCAAAATAAATCCAGCCATCTCGAAACGGGGTCCAAGATAAAGACATTCAGGCGGAATGCAGACACGAGTAAGAAAGCTCGACAGATGTCATAAATAATCTTAAGAAAGCTTCTAGCTCGGAGCTAAAGGCAAAGCAACCACCCAGAGGAGAAGGTATACATCTTTTTTCTGGCTATGTAAACATCTCAACACAGAACTACAGAAGCTGAATAATTAAAAACACAGACAAACAGTAAATGCAACCACAAGAACTGAATATCCCAACACCTTAAATAGATCCGAGCAATTCAGGAGAAAGAAAAAAAGACTCACTAGGACGAAGCAAACCTCTCGATGAAAGCCTTTTGGGATACATGATAACGTGAAAACGACATAAAATCTCTAAGAACTCAACAAAAAAGAACAACTTAGCTCAGACAAAAAGGACTTCGTGGATACTTTTTATGAACCTGAAAAGTCAGTTAAAAACAACTTTCAAGTTCATCCAGCCACTTCACGTCAATTAATAATTCCAACAACTGATTAGGACTGGGCGGTGAACTCCGCTCGGTTCACGGAGTTTGCGGAGTTATTCCCCACCCCTAACTCCGTGCAGCGCACGGAGTTCAAAAAAACTCCACTCCGCAAAGCGAAGTGAAGTTTTTCCCTCGCTCGCGCTCGCCAAAGTTAAGGTGGTAAGCGTGAGCAAGGTAACTCTTACTCTAGACCACCTCCCGGCAAGATTTCTCAACACGGGCGGTCGCGGAGGTTCGCTCCGCTCACTTTGAGAAATGTTCTTTTCGCTTTGAGGAAGCTGCTGCTGCTTGCGTAGAACATCTACTCGAGCAGCAGAAAGAAGTCACCCTCTTGCACCTGCACATGATGCCGTTAATGCTGATTTTACAGCACAGGACAAAAACCAGGAGGTAAAAATCAGCGAGACCTAGCGAACTCCTCCGCTTGCGGAACTCGGCATTGTGCGGCAGTTTTTTTTGTTACTTTGCGAGTTCCGTATAGCGGAACTCCGTGAACTCTGCCCAGGCCTACAACTGATAGCATTCACCTAGACAAATCACCCAGAACAGAGACCGATACAGATATAAGCGGTAAAATACAGCATCCCCACCCTGTAATCAGCAACAGCAAAATCATTCAATATGGCATTGGACTCATGTCAATGTTATGGAGCCTGCACTTTTATCAAACTAATGTGTGATATGGTGACTTCTAGTCCCTAATACAGGGGCATCTGTATAATTAGTGACTGGGGGAACATGTGTGGAGAAGTGTGGCTCACTGGTTAGAAGCGGCAGACCCTGAAGCAGAGGTCGGCCCGGGACCAGGGTTCAATTCCCGCCTTGGGGGTGCCCTCTCACAGGGAAAGCCAGGACGGGTTCCCCAGCGGTATACAGCGCCAGGACGCCACGTAACGAAGTAACAGTGCGCTTTACAAGTATACATACATTACATTACATTTACATTACATGTGCTGTGCCATATTCAATGAAATGATCCGGCAGTGCATCATTGACAAAAATCAAATGCGATTGCACAAAACAAGAGACAGGCAGTGCATCCAGCACAACTCTATTAAAAATGTATACAAATTACCTGGGTTGGACTGGCCTCTAAGGCAATCAGGCATTGCCCGGTGGGATGATCTGACCGGCCAGTGTGTATCTGTCGGTTTCTAGCTGTTTGTGGGCCTGCTTTATGGTCTTCTGAGCTAGTTTTTACTGTTGATTTCCCTGCTATTGAAACAAGCATTGCCTGCAGCAAGCTCAAATCCATGCCGTCTCCCATACTTCACAAAACACTTATACAGCGTGATTTTACAAGTTCAAAGCGGCCCCAATTTCCAAACATGAACCAATTCTTTAACTTTCTTATTCACTCAAAAGGACCACTTTTTGTGCCGCCGCCTATTTTCTGCCCCAGTCCGACCCTGTAAATTACTTGGAGTCACCCTAAAAGGAATTCACCTTCAAGTATCACTCTAGAAGAATCCACAATGGCCAAATACTACTGGGAGCGTCAATGATGCGTGCCTTCTATCTTCAACAGGTATTTTACATGGATTACATTTACTTCTTGTCTCACATACTAGACAGAGATTTCACCATGTGTTCCTTCCTATGCAGATGGTGTGTGCACTTAGCTTCTTGTTAGTGCTGCCAGACAGAGTTTCACCAAAGTGTTGGAGATCTTGGAAATTGTGGCTGAATGCCTAGGTGTCAAGGGCTTCAAACTGAAAGCTTCAAAGACTGAGGTCTTATTTGTTGGTCTCTGTCATCTAAAGAAAATAAAACTGCCTCCATGGCAAATCTGCCTAGATGGTTCAGCACTGGCCTTGCAAACTACCAACTGACACATTTACCTGCTGTTCAGAATTCAGCCTTCCATATGGTTTTTAGCCTTTCCCATCATAACCCTATTTCCAGCATTTGATAGTGTTTCCTTTGGCTTCATCTGCAGCACACAACAATGTAGTAACTTAGTACAGACTGGTAGTAGTATTTCAGGTGGATTTATTAAGGTTGGTTACAGCTTGGTAGTACAGTTGTCCACTGGCACAGCATAAATCATAACAACCCAGGTTACTACAAACAACATTCAAAATCTTCAGTTTGAATTACAAGAGGGTCAATGGATTTGCACTTGTGTATCTTGCAAACATATTTTGTGTTATATTACCACTATAGCACTATGCTCCAAGAAACATCCTCTTTTTATTCAGTCATAACGTAAGTTGTGTCGTGACAGAAATTTTGCCCATTCGGATGGCTATTTCTACCTACAAATTCCTCACCGCTTGAATATCCTTCTCCTGTAGCTCACCCCCGATGGTAGGGGATGCCGGCTGCATAGCACCATTGGAAGTGATGCTGCATAATGTCACAGGATCCATAAAGCACCAACACCGGGATGACATCAGTTTCTTTTTATGCACCTTCGACGCAGTCCGGAACCGTTCAGAGGGTTTTCGCTCAAGAAACAATTCCCAGTGCCACACAGTAATGTCCCCCCAAACAAATGGTCAGGAGTCAAGCTGTGTAAAGACTGTGGGGGTCAAATGTTGGTCAACCACCCCATGAAGATTGCCTCTGGTGTATAGATCGGGTCATAATTCTCAGGCCTGTGAGTTATGTCAAAGTATGCACATAGAAAAGCCATTAAGGAAAGGGAAGCCAAACTTGTTATGGCACGGGTAATGTATTACAAGCAGGGCAGGGACAAGTCACAACCTCTATCTAGATCTAGGTTGCGGCCACTAGGGTCATCGACTTTGAAGTCCTACCGCCACAAGAAAAAGACTCAGTAGTGGGAAGATAAAGACATACAAGTCTTCAAGAGGTTCTCCTCTCCCCTCAGGCTCCTCTTCAGAGCCTGAGCTGTTCGAAATTCAGGCTCCTTCAGGGCTGGCACCATTGGTGCAAGCCGAGTTCCCTGTGCAACGGCAACCTCCAGCAACTAGTGGATAATCCCACCCCAACTTTCTGATGCGTGGTTCAAATCTAGCACCAAACCTAAATGGCAGATTTGAATTATTAAGGGCAGCTATCATCCCCTCTGGAGCTCCTCTGTGCCCAAGGGGTCCTTTCCGGTTTCCCTGAGGACCCTCGCTGGCTGTTCTTCTCATGGGGCCATCGCAACCTTCATAGCAACCTTCATGCTTCTAGTCAGCAACGACAGAGGTGCTGCAGCCTAATTCCCATTCTGCAGAATCTCTAATTTTCAACGAAGCTCTACCGGAGCATGTTCTTGCCACCCGAGACAAACATTTGTCCACTCTATTAGTTAACATAGTTTCTTTCAGAGCACCTTTCCCAGAAAGGTTAATCGATAAAGAGTCTTCAAGATCGGCGGGAGGTTGGGTGTCTTCTTTTCCACAGACCTGGAAGGCCACAACTTGGACAATTGAATCCTACAGATTATGGGAAAGGGGAACTCGCTACCCTTCCAGCAAAAGAAGGATGGCAGCCTTCTTCAGATTCTAGACCTCGGGGTCTTGAACCTTTTCATTCGAAAGGGGAAGTTCAACATGCTGCTCCTAGGTCAGTTAATTGTGATGCTGGAACTGGGACACTGGACGGTTCACTCACAGGACACATATATCCACATAAGAATTGTGAAGTCCCACAGGAAGTAGTAGCGATTTGTGGTGGGCACAAAGCACTATCAATTTAGCTTTTCCCGTTAGCCTGATGTTGGCACCATGGTTTTTTACAAAGGTGATGGCAGTGGTGGTTGCCTATCTCAGGAGGTTGTGAATTCCAGTTTCCCTTACCTGGAAGCCTAGCTCCTGAAAGCCAGGACTCCAGAGATGATGAGGTTGCATATGCATAGGCAGCTTCCCTGCTGTACGACCTGAACTTTTCCATCAATGTGCCCAAATCTCACCTGGAGCCCTCCCAGTGCCTCCTGTTTATAGGGGCAGTTATGAACACCACCTTGATGAGAAAATGTCCACCTACACAGAGGATACAATACCTCCATGCTATGTTCCTACACTTTCAGGAAGGTGATTTTGCTTCAGTCCTGTGTATTCTACTCCTGTCAGTTTTCTGGCATCTTGTATCTTCCTGGTGAAACCTGTCCACTGGCACATGTGTGCCCCCAGGGGTGCTTCCTCAGGCAGTGGTTCCAACCCAAGAGAGATCTGAAGGACTCCTTAGTGGTCTTCAGGGACACTGCAGTAGAGATTTCTGGGTATGGTATGGAGGAGAACCTGTCCAGTGGGAAAGTCCTTCCACCCTCCTCCAGCAATGACCACCGTACTGACTGATTCCTCCACTGTTGGGTGAGAAGCTAATCTGAGTAAAAGAAGATCTGAAGCCTCCGGTTTCCAGCAGAGCAGAACTTACACATCAATCTGCTCAAATAGAGTGTGATTCGCCGAGTGCTCAAGGCATTCCTCGCTTCCTTTCATGGTTAGTCAGTCCAGAGGTGGAAAGGCAATATCACAGTGATGTGGTATATCAACAATCAAGGGTAGTGGGGTCTCAACTTATGTCATGAGGCACTGAGGGTCTGATCATGGGTGCACCAACAAGGAATCTGGATGGTGGCAAATCATCTAGACGGCTCTATGAACACCAGGGCTGATGATCTGAATAGGCGTCATCTTGCTAACCATGAGGAGTGGCATATCCACCTGGAGGTTGTGTAGAGCATCTTCAATCAGTTTGAAGTGCCCCATGGGGATCTCTTTGCCACTGGCTTCAAATCTCATTGCCCAAAGGTCAGTGCCCTTCAGTATCTGACACAAGGAGCTTTGGGGATGCCTTTCAGTTGAAGTGGAACTTTTCTTTTCGTTGAGCATTCAGTCCCATACATTTGATTTCTAGAGTCCTGAGGAAGACCAGCCAAGAACAGGGCCAAATTATTTTAGTAGCTCTATATTGACTCAGAAGGGGCTGGTATGTGCAAACCATAGACTCCAAATTGGTTGAGAAGGATGTGGTAGGTGCAGACCTTCTGCACTTCTCCCTTTGTCCCCCGCTCCGTCTGCCTCTGAGGGTAGACTTACTTTCCCAATCGGAGGTTCAGGTCCTCCATCAGAATAACTAGAGTCTTCATCTGTAGAGATTCAGTGGGGACATTTAACAGTTTTTCATCTGCCTGAATAAGTGGTAGATGTCATCTTATCTGCCCTTAGATCTTCTAATAAATCTGTCTACTTCTGGAGCTGGTGTACATTTGTCACTTGGTATGCAGACCACGAGACCGACCTCTTAAAAGAGTGATCATCTGGCATCTCAAAGTCTCTCATTGGCCCAAGAAGTGTCTGCCATGGGTACAGCAAAGGGATTATCGGATGGCCTGGTCGACCTTCCTCTGCCTCCCAGACCAGTTGTCCTTTTTCAGATCAAAGATGTGTTTGAGGTTCCCTCCCACTTCTTTTGTTATGCTTCTGTGGGACCTAAACTTGTAATAATTAGTTTAATGGTAACTCTGTTTGAGCCCTTAGATAGTTGTTCCTTACCTCTCTTGATTCTTAAGACTGCTTTTCCTGTTGTAATTAGATCTGCCTGACAAGTTATTGAGTTACATGCACTGAGCACTCTTTTACTTTTTTTTCCCTACAAGCTTGTGCTCAGAACTAGAGCTGCTCTCCTTTCTAAGGTGGTGGCCACCTTCTGTCTGAATCAACTGCTCACACTCCCTTCCTTTCCCCCCCACCTTATACTAGAAAAGAGGAGAAGAGGCTTCATAGGCGGTCAGTTTTTACATCTTCACAAAGTAATTCCCTGTGGATGAGCAACTCTTGATTGGGTGTGCTGGCAACAGAAAGGAGAAAGTGGTGCAGTAAAAGACCTTGTCTAGATGGGTCCTCCTTGTATTAAGACATGGCATGCAATGGCCCAGAAGGAGCGCCGGAGGATATTACGGCTCACTCCAAGAAGCAGAGGCCTCAAAATCTGCCTTGGATATGGGAATCCTTATAGCTGACATCTGCAGATCGTTCACATGGATATCGCTTCACACCTTTGCCAGGCCCTACTGCCTGGACTCAGAGGTGAAGATGGGCATTTTGAGGATCTGTGCTATAGGGCTTCCTAGTATAGCCACCAATCAGGCCTTTTATTCTTGTGCTGATATTGATTGGGAAGCTATTCAAGAGGGGTCTAATCTGCAGGTAGAAGTATCCATCAAAAGGGAAGATTGCCTACCTTCGGAAATAATAATGATTATTCTATCTGCAGATTCCTCACCCATCCAGCCCACTCCTCTATTTTCTGCAGGATGGTTATAGGACACTGTAATAAAATTCCAATTATTATGTTGCTGCACTAGGTTCTCCAATCTGATGTCACATTCGTTCTGCTGCTTTGGCGGCATGGAATAAATAAATGGGAAACCAGCATTGTCTCGATGGTGGGAACAGGGGTGGGTGAGCCCTTTATAGCTCCGGTAACATCACATGGCATCACTTCCTGCATTAGTATGAAGCCGGCGCCCACTACCATCAGGGGCGAGCTTCTGCCACTATCCGATTGTACATTTATTTGCCCTTATTCTTTCCCTTAAAGCTAGCACCTGAATGTGATGTGGTGTATTACAGCCTGACACATGTTGTGCTCAAATTCACCAAACAGAAATCAAATAATGTCTAAAGCAAACCCTTCTAACTATTGAAACCAATATGGTCTCAAAGTATAGACCAAAATCATGACCATGCAGAAAAATCTAAAATTAAAAACAACCATAAATAGTTTTGGACAAAAACAGACACATAACCAAGCAGACCAAGAAAGACTTAACATTCTGCTCCTTTAGAAAGTTCACCCAAGAAATGGAAGGCCTCCAAGAAAAAACCTATACATCCTTCTGCATCATGAAGACAAACCAACACTGCTTTTCAACTGAGTTATCAGACCGGTTCTTCTCTATGATTGAACATGCTGGGGCCATTCACTATACCAAGACCCTACAGGGTGGGACACAAACCCATAGGAAAACCTACTTCTGCGTTTCTGTAAGCAAGTGCTAGGCTGACCAATTCCTCATAACCTAACAAAAATCAGTAACTAGCACGTTTAGTTAAAAGCCCTACACATTTTACAATTTATAATACAGCAAACATAAATGAAGAACATGACCTTACACCAGAAGCCCAGATACACACTTCTCAAAGAAATAAGAGAAACCCAGAATCTTTATGAACTTGCAAGCAAACAAGCAAGTACACACATCGCCTGGGAAAAAATAGAGACACAAGCAAAATTAAATTCTTAACATGTTTGGCAACACTGTATTGTATTTTACCGATTTGTATTGATCTGCAATGCTGTAAGTAAACTCTACAACTCACTTCAATTCAAATACAGGTTATCAGCAGGTCACTGGGTTGTCCTGATCGATAACTGATATATCATATACGTTCGAGACCTGTACAATATTACTTGCCACAAAGACTCAAGTGAAAGTAGGGATGCTTGTATTTCACGTGAAGCCTGGTAAGAATTTGCGATATATCACGTACCTATTTCTGTTGTCTCTTTGTATTCACCTAAAATGATATTTAGTTGACTTTTACTTCTTCTAGTGAATCTTCTCAAAGTCCATCTCAAAGAAAATCTGGAAGTGTGTGTTTTCTAATATTTCTCCATTCGCTTTATTGGTTGCCCCGTTCTATAATACCTTTGGGGGCACATGCATCAAAGGAAAAACCGGTCACAAACGGGGAGATTCTCAGAATCTGCCCCTTTGCGACAGGTATTTGTGCATTTGGGATGCATCATCCCAAATGCAAAAATAGCAAATTGCGATTGCATTTAAGGTATCTCAAATTGCAATGCCTTGAATGCAATGGAAGATGGCATTTAAAATAGCGATTTCGCTATTAGCGTCCGCTAAATACCGAAAAATTAAACCTGATGGTATTTAGCGAAAACTTTAAAAAATTCACTAAAGTGCACTTTTCAAAATTCCAAGTTACACACAGACATGCCCTTGGGGCATGTGTGTGCGCATCATGGGTGCACATAACAATTTCAGGGGTGCAACAGGATGTCCTTTTGACACCCTTGCACCCTTGAAATTGCATGCACAATTTGCGAGCACCTAATGGGTACTCGCAAATTGTGCATGCAATTCCCATTCATTCCTATGGGCCTGCAGGCCCACAGGATGAATGGGAAGGCCTTCCTTAATTGCGACTCGCAATTTGCAAATCGCAATTAAGGAATTTCTAGGAATTGCTATTTTTCTAGCAATTCCTACATGCATAGGCTTTTGGAATTCCTTAATAGCAGAGCCTTATTTTTCGCTAATAAGGAATCTTAAATGCCATTTTTGATGCATGTGCCAGTTGGATCCTTTAATTATGTTCACTTTCTCAAATAGCCTTCTCACAACACACCTTCATCTTAATCTATTTAGCATGTGGGATTGGGATTATAGAGGATTAGTAGCCACCTTCACTGTCACACCTGTCTACAAACTTGTGAGTGTTTGGTTTTGAACTTACACGTTTACCAGCCAAGAACAGAACACAGCCTAATCAATATCCAACAATTTTACAATGTTTATTTTACAATAATAAGCAATTATTAATTGTGTTTTTTTGTAAAATCCTATATGCTGCTTTCGAGCGTTTTAGAAACGGAAACTAATGAAAGAAAGAAGAGCAGTCAATCAGTTAGGATGTATCTGATCGCATTCTAGAGTTATGTTATGGTATGTTGATTTGTATAGCACACTAATCCCCCATGATTATATTGAGGCACTTGGCCAGGAGTTTAGGTGTGTGAGCAGGAGTGTAGGGGTGTGCCCCCCACTGAATTATTCAAACATCCAGGTCTTCAGCTCCTTGCAAAACTCAGTTGGTGAGGAAGAGGCTCTGATGTTATGAGCGAGGCTGTTCCATGTTTTGGGTGCTATGTAGGAGAATGAACACACTCCTGTTATGCAGTTGTGAATGCAGGGGTCTGTGTGTGTGTGTGAGTACAAGGCTGTCATAGGTGTCTTAATGTGTTGCAAAAATGTATGTGACTTTTGAGTTATGCGGGTCCCGTGTTGTGTAGGGCTTTGTAGGTGTGTGTGAGGAGTTTGAATTGGCTGTGTTTGTGAATGTGGAGTCAGTGGAGCTCCCGGAGGTGAGGTGAGATGTGGGTGCAGTCTGTTTAGGAGCTGTATAAAGATTCTGGCATACAGTGCGTTTCCATAGTTGAGTTAGTGTGTTACTAGTATTTGTGAGCCAGTTTGTCTGGTGTTCAGCAGGAGCCAAATGAACATTTTTGATAGCATTCGTAGGATGTGGAAGCAAGCAGAGCTTACTGCGTTGACAGCTTGTCATCTAGGATGATCTCCAGATTTCTGGCGTAGTTAGTGGGTGCTGGGGTGGGTCTGAGTTCTGTTGGCCATCAATTGTCACCCACCGGGTGTTCTTGTTTACAAAGACCAGTACTTCCGTCTTGTTAGAGTTCAGTTTTAAGTAGTTGGTTCTCATCCATCCGCCACAAGGGTCATGCAGTTGGTGAAGTTGGTTCTGATAGTGGGTGTCTTGTCCATCACGATGAGCAGGATATCATGGATATCACCTGCCTAAGAGAGGATGTCTTAAGATTTGATGATGTCAGCAAGTGGAGCCATGTAGATGCTGAACAGGGTAGTCCTGAGGCAAAAACCCTGGGGGATGCCAAATACCAGTCAATTGGCCTTGGATGTGAAAGGGGGCAGTTTGACTCTTTGGGTTCTCCCTGTGAGGAAGGAGCAGATCCAGTTGAGTTCTGGTCTTTGGATACCACACTTGTAGAGTTTTCTGATGAATGTGTTGAGGGAGACTATGTCAAACGCTGCGGAGAGGTTCAGCAAGATGAGGGCGGCTGTCTCTCCTCTGTCAAGGATGGTCCTGATATCACCAGTGGCTGCGATGAGTGAGGTTTCTGTGCTGTGGTTCTTAATCCTGATTGGGTGTTGTCCAATACGTGATGGAGCTCTAGGTGGCTAGTGAGATGTTTGTTGACGGCCTTTTTGATTACTTTTGCTTGGTAGGGAAGCAGGGAGATAGACCTGTAGTTGGCCAGTTGGCTTGGGTTGGCTAAAGGCTTCTTGACTGCTGCATACTTCTAAGCTTCCAGGAAGGTGGTGGAGGTGTTCAGGATGTGGATGAGTGTTGTGCTGATTGGTGATATGCCGAGGTTGAGGAAGGGGTAGAGGCATAGGCCTGATGGTGGCCAGAGTGAATGGTCCACATAACTGAGGCTGGTTCTTTGCATGTGAGGGTGTTCCATCTGGTCAGGTGGAAGTCCTGATTGGGCGGGCAGGTCCGGGAGGAGTTCACTGGGATCTGTTTAGTGTGCAAAGTTGGTCTAGATGTTCGGGATTTGGGTATGGAAGAAATTGGATAGCTTATCGCAAGGTTCTTGTGAGGGGGTGATGCTGATGCTTTTGTTGGCGGCCACGGGTGTGGTGAAATCTTTGATGATCTAGAAGATTTCTTTGCTGCTGTTGGGGCTCCCTTCAATGCGTTCCACAGGTGGTGTTTTTCTTGGTTTCTTTTAGCTGCTGGTGGTATTGCCTAAAAGCAGTTTTGAAGGTGGTTCTGTCAAACAAGTTACTTACTTTCAGCAACACCTGATCTAGTAGAGAGACTCTATTTAGCTGCAGATTACTTACCTTTTGAATTATCTCTAGGTATCAGACTGGATCTAGAATTTCTCAACCAGTATCTCTGCACGCCGGTAGGTGGCATTTGGCTCCAAGTGGATTTTTCAGCATGTTCTGAGCTGAAAGTGTTGTGTGCAGTGCCTATATAGGCACCACCCCAGCGAGCTGACATCAGTTTCTTTTTGTGCTTTCCAACCCCGGAATACAGAGCCACAAAGAACACTGGAAAACTTGGGCCCTGAAAGAGGAACAGGCCTGTCCCTAGAAATCAGTTTGCAGACCGGGAGGATGGGTGGGTGGGTAAAGAACCTGAGGCTAGATAGAGTCTCTACCAGATAAGGCAATACCGAAGGTAAGTAACTTGTTCATCTGTCAGAGCCTTCTAGCTACAGATTCCCGGAGGTGGATCTTCAGATCAATTTCATATGAGGAGGTTCTGCAGACACGAACAGGCAAAATGCCTGTTGCAACAGACCTGACTGTCCAGGCAGTAATGTTTTGTGAACATGCTCAAGGAAGCCCAACGCTGCTGCTTGTGAGACATTCAGGACCGGAACTCCGCAACCTAACGCAGTGGTGGCAGCTCTAGCTCTGGTGGAATGAGCTGGCAAGTCCTCAAGGGGTTGTTTTTTGGCCAATGCATAGCAGATCTTGATACAGAGTTGGATCCATCGCAAGATGTTCTATCCCTGCACGACCCATCCTTTCTTTGCTCCAACATACCCCACGAATAGTTGGTTGGCCACCCAGAACTCTCATGTGCAGTCAAGTTAGAATGGCAATGTACTTTTTGGGTCGAGAAGGGGAAAACACTCCTCTTACTTGGAAGGATATGGACGTATAAAAAAAAGGCAGAGTGATGGATTGGCCTATGTGAAAGGGAGTGACCACTATCGGTAGAAAGGAAGGTCTTACACAAAGCACCAGTTAGTCTAGTTAGATGTCCAAGTATGGCGGGTTGGATGACAAAGCCTGAAGTTAGCTGACTCTCTGGTTAGATGTTAAAGCCTCGAGAAAAGCAGTCTTGATGGTGAGGAGCCTAAGAGGATGTGAGCCGGCGTCCCGCCAACCCCGACCTGAACCCTGCCCTACCGCACCCTTACCTCTCCCGCTACCCCCGGGACTGTCTCCCCGACCTCAGAACGCCAGCATGGGGACCCGACTCGGCACGCCAACGGAAGCCCAGAGAGTCACGCCCTTCTTTTCCCCACAGGGACCAACCAGAACATCGGGCCGGACAACCTTAAATCTCCCGGACCCCGGAAGCCCCGCCCCTATGGCAGCGACAGCACAGGATAAAAGAGGGAACCAGGAAGTGGAAATGGTCGGAGATTTGTGGCAGGAACCTCGGACTGGCGGACGTGAAGGAGAAGGAGCAGGAGACGGAGAGCAGCTGGCTGAAGCAGACGAGTGGAGCGAAGAGTGGTGGAGTCCACAGGAGGTGGCTGTAGAGCGGCCGTAACTCAACGGGAGAGTTACGGCGGACCGCGTGAGTGCCTTTAACCTCACTATTTCCCCACTCGTTAGGAGCCCCTGTATAGTCCTTGTAAAGTATTCCCTTCTCTTTAGTATCACGTCCCCTGCACTGTGTAATAATTGTATAGCACGGCACTGTGTAATAATTGTATAGCACTGCACTGTGTGCCCCGCCGTTTCCCTCACGCCCCGACCAACCACTCTTTCTTCTCCTCGCCCCGTACTCCCTCCTCCCGGTACCTTCCTTTCCTCACTGTCTCTTTTCCGCTCCTTCCCCCACACGCCCCGGGTGACGGTGACGGTTGCTGAGATCCTGAACTAGGATAGGACTAACGGTCCCTTGTTTTCTCTTTTGCTCCCTGCCCTCCGTGGATACACCATGTCACCGGAACCGCCGTTGGAGCCGCGGAAGACCACAAGCTGCACCCCAGACCCGGCGTGGATCCAGTACCCTGACGCCCTCCTTGTTTTTCCTGTGTTCTACCTCTGTGACTTTGAAATAAACCCCTACTATAGCACACTATATACGGCCTCCTCGCTTGCTTTTCCGGCCCGCTGCACACCCCCTCCCACAGAGGACAATTGTGCAAAGGCTGAAAAGGAGCACCAAAGGAAAGTGAGGATAAGATTTAGTTCCATTGACGCATAAAAAAAGGGGAAGGTGGAAACAATTTGTGGCATAAGCCCCGGTGTTGGGTGCGAGAATTCCAATATGGCCACCGGGATTAGACAGCAATAAACAGTAAGTGATGCACCAATCTTCTTCTCTGGTAGAGGAATCAACCTGGTTCAGTTGTTGAGGCAGGGTGGAGCTGCACTGTGGATAAAAACGCTGCAGGAGCGCATAAAGGGATTCTCGGTTGGAAAGAACAACTCTGGAGCTGAAACAGATTGGAGGACAGCATTGAGGTGAAGTTACTGACGCAGAGACTGGGAGACCAGGAGAGGACGTAGACGGCACAGGAGAGCAAATGAGGACGGAGTGGGGACTGGAGAGGCAGCGTGCAGAAGCAAGACTCCTGTGGAGACAAACGTTGATGACTAGGTTGCCATGGCTCATCCAGTGAGCCATGGCATAAGTCAAGCCTTGGGTATGACAATATGGGTACATCTGAAGGGGTTGGTGACAGGTGGGAAGCATTGGTAGAGTGGGAGGCATTCTCTGGCGTTTACAGCACACCTACTATTCCCCTTCACTACTCCCCACTACTATATCTGCTGAGTCACTGGAGTGTGTGTGATACACTCCTGACCTGGATGGTGTGGATTGGAGAAAGCTTTTCAAAGGGGGAAGATACCCTCAAAATACACTGGAGCCTATTGTGTTTAAAAAAGAGAGTGACTATAAGAGGAAGAAAATGTATATAAGCAAACAATAAATGCCTTTAAAACCTCTCCTCATATCTAGTCGTTCCCGGCCTACCCTTAAACAAATGTTGCAAACCTTTCAAAAATCTATTTAAAATGGCAGGTTTGAAGAGGAATGGCTTCTCATGCAACCACAGAAATGCTGAAATAACAGAAAGATAGACCATGAGAGTGCCCAGAGCAGAACCCTGCTGGACAATGGAAAGAATAAAGAGAAGAACTTGAGAAAGGCGGCCAGAAAAAGGATAGATCTTTCTGTACACCATGCCACAAGTTTCCCCCAACGGGAGACATATACCATCTTGGAGGAGGGAAACCTGGCTGCCAAGATAACAACTGTGGCCATTTAATCTCCACGCAAGAAGGCAAAGAGTGGGCAGGTTTGGATGGAGGACCCTCCCTTGCTGCTATGACAGTAGATCGTCCGGAAGGGGCAGCCTGATCAATCAATCAATCAGGGGTTAGTAAAGCATCCTACTCACCCGTGAGGGTCTCAAGGTGCTGGGGGGGGGGGGGGTCAGCTCCGAATCAGTCGAAGAGCCAGGTCTTGAGGTCTTTCCTGAACATGTGAAGGGTCGGGCATGCCTGATGTTCTTGTGGAGCTCATTCCAGGTCTTGGCAGCGATGTAGGAGAAGGCTTTCCCGCCTGTTCTGTTTCTGTGTTCCTAGGACGAGTCTGGCTGCGGCAGTCTGGAGGGTTTGGAATTTGTGAAGTACAGCTCTGTTGATTCCGGGGTATAGGGCATTGCCGTAGTCCAGTCTGCTGGTTATGAGCTCGTGGGTGATGGTCTTTCTGCAGTCTGGGGGATCCATTTGAAGGTCTTGCGTAGGATGCGCAGTCAATTGAAACTGGTGGACGAGACGGCGTTGGTCTGGCGGTTCATGGAGAGGGAGGTGTCGAGGATGATGCCGAGGTTTTGTGTGTTGTCACTTGGAGTGGGTGGATTCCCGAGGGGGAGGGCCACCAGGTATTGTCCCAGGTGGAGGTTCAGGGTCCGAGGATGAGGGCCTCGGTCTTCTCTGAGTTGAGCTTCAGGCACATGTCTTTCATCCAGGCTGCCACGTTCTTCATTCCTTCAGGGAAGCAGAGTCTGTTGTCTTCTGGATTTTTAGTGAGTGAGAGGATGAGCTGGGTGTCGTCGGCGTAGGATACAATGCTGAGCCCATGATGTCTGACCATGGCGGTGAGGGGGGCCGTGTAGATGTTAAAGAGCGTGGGGCTGAGCAAGGATCCTTGGGGTATGCCGCAGTCGATCTCGGTGGGTTAGGAGAGGAAGGGAGGCAGTCTGATCCTCTGGGTTCTGTCGGAAAGAAAGGATTGGATCCAGTCGAGGGCAGTTCCCTGTATCCCTGCGTCTTGAAGTCTGGCTGCGAGCGTGCGGTGAGTTACAGTGTCGAAGGCTGTGGAGAGGTCTAGAAGGATCGGAGGACAGGAGGCTCTGCTCAATCACACGGGATACCAGACTCTCCCTGTCCAGTCCGGAGCCAAAAGGATGACTGGTCATACCTGATCTTCTTGAGAACTCTGGGTAGCAGGGGTATGGACAGAAAGATGTACAGGAGGCCTGAGATTCATTCAAAATGAAAAGCGTCCCCAAGCGAGAGCCACCTTGGAAACTCCAGCACACATATCTGCTAAAATTGTAAATTCTCGTTGGTGGTGAATAGAACTAACCAAGGCTCTCCCCACTGCTGAAAGAGACTTTGCATCACCTCCGGATGGAGATACCATTCCTGATCCGCTAAGCATCTTTAGCTGAGTTTGTCCACCCTGGCGTTGAACCACAATGGATATGCCTTGACGTTCCAGCCTTGTCCAGAGATGCAGGGTCTGCTGGAGACAGGAATATGGACCATGGTCTGTTAGACCCCCACTGAGTGAGGAGCCATTGATAGAGCAAGATTTCGCATCGCGACTTGCTCGATTCATGAACCTCGAAACCGTTGTAACCTCGTAACGAATTGTATGTTTTACTAATATCTTTTATTTCCGATATATATGTATGATAGAAAAGCTTGCCTATGTGTTTTACTAATACGATTAATCCGTGTTTCTAAAATGGCCGCTGCTTGACTTTCCTCTTCTGCGCATGCGTCAGTCACACTCACGTGACTTCGTGTAGAGATAGTTTTGGAGGGAAAGGGTGCGCATGCGTAATAAGCAATAAGATGGCTATAACGTTCTTTTCTCATTTGCTTTCAACAGTAACGTGTATGTCTGGAACAGGGTCCCCCAGGGGTACACAGAAAGCCCCTCTATCTTTAATCAGATCTTGAAAAAATGCCTTGAAACTTTAGTCTTACCTGGAAAATCTGTTTTGGTACAGTACATTGACGACCTATTGGTGGCGTCTAAAAGCCATAGGGATTGCGTGGTTGACACCATTGCCCTACTGAATCATCTGAGTGAAAAGGGACATAAAGTGGCACCTGAAAAATTACAGTTCTGTTCGAAATCAGTGAAATATCTGGGACACCAAATAGAAAAAGGTATCAGAAAAGTCACCTCAGAGAGAGTCAGAATAATTCAAAATATGCAGTTACCCCGTACTCAGAAAGAAATCAGAATGTTCCTCGGAGTTGTAGGTTATTGCAGGCAATGGATTGTGGGATTTGCAGTTCTTGCAAAACCGTTGATACAAATGACAAAGAAAGGAGCAAAGGACCCAGTTGAATGGAATGACGAGAGCCTAACAGCTTTCACACAGTTGCGAAATTGCCTGTGTACAGCCCCTGCTCTGGGAATGCCTGACTACTCCAAGGAGTTTGGCTTATTCTGTGACACTCGTGACAATTGTGCATTGTCAGTCCTGACTCAGGAGCATGGGTTGACCAGAAGGCCTGTGGCATATTTTTCTGCCACTTTGGATCCAGTGGCTGTTGGATTACCTGGATGTCTGAAAGCAGTAGCTGCAACTTGCACCAGTTTAGAACAAAGTGAGTCTATCATTATGGGACATCCTGTAACTGTATATGTTCCACATGCGGTTGTGATCCTATTGACTCGTACAAAAACTCAGTATCTCACCCCTAGTCGGCTGACTAAATATGAGAGGATTCTCATGGGTGCTGCAAATATCGTTATTACCCGATGTAACATTTTAAACCCTGCCACTCTACTCCCTGACTCAATGGTAATGGAAGAGAAGGGAGATAATGAGCATGACTGCATTAACCTGACAGAGTTCAGTACCAAACCTCGCCCAGACATTAAAGAAACTCCTTTGCCTGTGCATGATGTGGAATGGTTCATGGATGGTTCCTGCCTAAGACATGAACTAGGAGGCCTAAGTGCTGCCTACGCTGTGGTCACGTTAAGCAAAATTGAAGAAGCATCTTATCTATTTGGAGTAAAGTCTGCACAAGTAGCCGAATTGATCGCCCTGATAAGAGCTTGCAAATTGGGAAAAGACAAAAAAGTAACAGTGTATACTGATAGTCAGTACTGTTACGGGGTTGTGCATGACTTTGGCCAATTATGGCTACAAAGAGAATTCCTGACTTCCTCAGGTACCCCCATTCGGAATGGAAAAGTTGTCCAAGACCTTTTAGAGGCAATCCAAATACCAAAAGAATTGGCAGTGGTCAAATGTGTTGATCATAAGAAGGGCCTTGACCCTGTATCTTTGGGAAATGATTTCGCTGATCGGGTGGCAAAACAATGTGCTATGGATCGACTGAGAATAAATCCCAATCGGGTGGGGTTGGAAACAGCTGCCAACTTAGAATGTTTGAAGAAGTGCCTACTTGGGATGAAGTGAGAGAATGGCAGCATGTGACGCCCTGGGAAGAGAAAGAGAAATGGAAAGAACAAGGTTGTAAACCGAGACGTGAGGATGGGGTCATGGTGGGCCCAAATGGTATGCCTGTGTTACCAAGACACCTGCTTGCCCCAATGGCTCGATTGATACATGAGGGATCACACATTGGGAGGGACGCCATGGTTCTGGTATTTCAACAGACTTGGTACAACAAGAAATTCAGGAAGGTAGCAGAGTCCCTTTGCCAGAGGTGCTTGACATGTCAGCACTCAGCAGTTCAATGCTGGCAAGAAAACAGAAGTTGAACTGATGAAAATTGGGAGATCAGGGGGTCCCTTTGTGAGAATACAAATTGATTTCATTACCATGCCACGATGTGAGGGAAAAAGATATGTCCTTGTCATTGTCTGCTTATTTTCAAAATGGGTGGAAGCTTACCCTGCCACACAGAATGACGCCATAACAGTAGCTAAGCTCCTACTAAAAGAGTTGATACCTAGATTCGGGGTTCCAGTCTATATTGACTCAGATAGAGGCGGACATTTTCAGAATGAAATTTTGGCCCAGCTTTGTAAAGCATTTGGGATCACACAAAAGCTGCACTGTGCATATCATCCAGAGGCTTCTGGAGTGGTAGAACAGATAAACGGTACTATAAAAAATAGATTGGCAAAAATATGTGATTCTACTGGCTTGAACTGGATAAATGCCCTGCCTCTTGTTCTGATGGGACTCAGAAGCATTCCAGATCGAAGAACAGGCCTGACCCCCCATGAAATATTGATGGGAAGAGTGATGAGACAAGCATGGGTACCAGGATACAAACTGTTAAGCATTTCTGATGATTTGGTACTTGAATACTGCAAACAACTGGGTGACCAAGTGCGTTCTATCTCTCGCCAGATTGGGGCAGACGCCGTCGCCAACCCGACAACTCCAGTTCACAAATTGGTTCCTGGTGACTGGGTTAAGATAAAAAAGCATACTCGTTCAAGTTGCCTTGCGCCAAGGTGGGGGAAAAAGCGCCAAGTAATCCTGGTAACGACGACAGCAGTGAAGTGTGCAGACGTTCCCAAGTGGGTCCATGCCAGCCATACCCAGAAGGTGATACCAGACGAGGAGCCTGGAGCTGAAGGTCGTCCCGCTGAGGGGTCTACAGACGTTGGTCCTGAAGTAGCTGATATCAGACGGCCGAGCACCAGTCCCGTTGAGGGTCCTTTAGGCGTTGGTCCAGAAGTAGCCAATGACATGTGGCCAAGCACCAGTACTGCCGAGGAGCCCACAGACGTTGGTCCGAAAGTAGCTGATGACGAGCTGCAGAGGATTTGGCCAGAGGATTGGATACCCATAATCGATCTTACTGGAGATCCACTGAGAACAAGAGAGCGAATAAGAGAAGATAGAGAGTGGAATAGAGAGGTCGAGCAAGGCACAGGCGAAGACCCTCAGATCATTGAGATTCACATCAAAACTGAGGACGAAGAAGAAGGTCAGACAGGGACAGAACAAGTGATCGATACTCCTCCACAGACTCCTGATATTGAAAAGGGACAGACTAGACATAGTGTAATAGTTCGAGCAGAAGAAAATCAAGGGATCGAAGTGCTCGAGCAGGATCAGACAGAACTAGGAGAACATGTTCAGGACATAGAAACAGAGACAGTTGAAAGCGAAACACAAAAAATACCTGAACCAGGCCAGCTTAGCAACCAGGCAGAAGAAATAGATACAAGACCTGGGACTAGCCAGACAGAAAGGGAGAAGGCAGAAATTGAAGTGCCACAAACAAGTGAAAATAAAAGAACATTAGAGGAAAGCCAAATAACAGTGCCAGCTAAAAGACTCAAGAAAAAGAAGCACATTGAGCCAAGGTATATTAAAAGACTAAGATTAAGAATAAAAACAGTCCAAGAGAAACTTGCAGACATAAGAAGAAGTTCCCGAATCGCAGAAATACCTGAAGATAACACCCAGAGAAGGAGTGAAAGAATAAAAAGACAAAACGAAAAATACAAGGATCCAGAGTGGACCTACTTGATCTTGGAAAACTTTGAGGATCTTGATATTACTGACGAAAGCGACGGAGAACAAATTCCTGATTACTCTGCAGAGGAAGAGGAAGACCCTCCGTGAAATTGGTCAGCAATAAAATTACCTGGGAAAAGCTGCAAAGAGGGGTTAAAATTTCCTTCTGAGCCAAAATGTCTGATACAAACGTGAGTGGTAGACCTAGCCGCAGTTGTTGCAAAACATGCTGCAAAGTGTGTATATGTAGTATAGTTATAGTAATATTAATTTGGATAGGATTAACAGTTTTCATTCCCTTTATGGTTAGCAAAAATACTAATATTGACCCTACTCAGATTACCAACACTGAAGAACTGACAACACGAAGTGTAGAAAGACGTGAGAAAGCACTCAGACAGACAAAACGTGACTTAGAAGCATCAGATGAGGAAGGACTACATTACCACGGAGTTAGAAACAAGACACATTTAAATGTTTTCGCAAATTTGTTAGTGCATTATGTAGAAACTATGGAAATAGAAGATTGCTATGTCTGCATGAAGCTACCTACTTCTGTGGCTGAAGGCGTGACATATCATCACCTACCTCTGACCTATGGAATTTCCTGTAGTATTTTAGCAAGCTTATTTTACAAAAGAGGACCGTTACAGTACTATTACTCTAACAATGACGTGATCTTTTCTGAACTTCCCATTCGTGGAAATCTGAATCCTGTACATACCAAAAGTGACGTAATACGATATATGGGAGACTATTTTCTGACTATAGGCAATATAGACATAGCTGAAGCACACAGAGATAACTTGACCTGTACATTACATGAACAAGAAAAGATATTTTTAAACATGGCAGAGAAAAGAAGGGAGAGTTTCCAAAGAAAGGCTAATGACAAGAAACAGAAAACACCTAAATGGGCTGAAAACATGGAAAGCACCTCAAATGGCGGGGCAGGGCCTGCTTTGTTGCTGGATTTCGAGAAGAAAGGGAAACTCTGTCTTTATCGCGAGAAGACTAGTTATCATAATAACATTTTCATTGGTTCCAGTCAATGTGAACATAATTACAAGGTAATTGGAGGTTGGGGATTCAAAAATGGGTCAGAGCCTGTGTTTCCTGGAATTTATTATATATGTGGAGACAAGGCTTATTTCAAATTGCCGGATCACTGGTATGGAAGCTGCTATTTTGGCATTGTTTTCCCGAGAATATACCATGTGAATGAAATTTCTGGAAGCAATGAAAATACTAATGGCTTAGTGCGTAGTAAAAGAGAAAGCGTAGGTGAAATAATGGGTAGTATTTTTAGTGCACTGATACCTGGAGTGGGAGTGGTTCTAAACACTCACAGAATTTGCAAATTGTCCACTATAGTGGATGTGTTGTCTATTGACACAGCTCATGGATTCCTGCTGGTCAATACTGAAATGGTTGCGATCAGATCAATGGTTTTGCAGAACAGACTTGCTCTTGACACCTTATTAGCAAAAGAGGGCGGAGTCTGCTGGATGTTGAAGGCGCAACATTGTTGCACTTACATTCCGGACAAGAGCGTACAGCTCAAAAGATATGTGAAAAACATTACTAATTTGGAAAAGGAACTCAAATCACTGGAGGTTGACAGTGCCTGGAAGAGACTGGTTGATGGTCTCTCCAATGTAGGTCATTGGTTTGCTAGTTTAGGTAAAAGCTTATTGTTAAAGGTACTGATGCCAATTGGAGTGATAGGTCTTATCCTATTTCTCATATTTGTCTGTTGCAAATGTCGCAAACACCGAAAGAAATACCAAGTGAATGCGAGAGGAGTGAGACGAAGTGCGGATGAGCTTGAATTAGAAGAAATGAATAATAAGATTTATAAAAAGGTGAAAAATTCCTACTTTAAATGAGAAAGAAAAATTGAATCGCCTGTTGGAAGAGATAGAAATGTACAAGGTGTGAAAGAAAGTTGGCATCTGGTTCCATTTTTTGTGACGATAGTAAATATCATCAAAGAGGGGATTGATAGAGCAAGATTTCGCATCGCGACTTGCTCGATTCATGAACCTCGAAAACCGTTGTAACCTCGTAACGAATTGTATGTTTTACTAATATCTTTTATTTCCGATATATATGTATGATAGAGAAGCTTGCCTATGTGTTTTACTAATACGATTAATCCGTGTTTCTAAAATGGCCGCTGCTTGACTTTCCTCTTCTGCGCATGCGTCAGTCACACTCACGTGACTTCGTGTAGAGATAGTTTTCGAGGGAAAGGGTGCGCATGCGTAATAAGCAATAAGATGGCTATAACGTGGTGAAGCTTTGTGCTGCTGCTCTTGTGAAATTGTTTGTTGCACTTACCAATAATGCATAGTATATTTTTATAATGATGAACCTAAAATGTGAAATCATGACATGTAATAGATTCATTTATTTTTATGTACTAATTTGTTTTCGCTTACTTTTCATGTATCACGGAAAATGGGGGTCCGAATGGGTCGTGAGCCATTTTGAAGGTCCTTTCTGCGCATGCTCAAAATGCGAGGCCAAAGACAACCTTGGACCGTGGAACTCAGCCAGCTGGCAGCCACAGTCAAGATGCTCCTGGGAGAATTACCTCTGACCCAGGAGGATGGAGCAAATGTCCCTATATTGTAACAAATGTATAAGTTTTCATTGTATTCCGTGCAACTTCTCGTGGGAACCCAAATCTTGCTAGGCGGCACCTTAGGATGCAAATTAGGCCTTAGAATAGTCTGTTCTGATTGGTGTGTTAACCAAAGCCTACCTTAGGACCAATCCAAATTGGGGATTCTGACACTTTGCAACATTTGGGGGGTGGTACTCTGTCCCAAAACAGTATAACTAGCCTAGGTTTAGCTAGAGAATTTGTCCGACTTGTCTGAATAGCTGACCTGTCACTGACCCAACGCACTCAATAGGTGACTTGATACAGAGGTGCTGCGGAGCTCTCTGTCCAAAATCTGACCATAGACTCTGAAGGTTTTACTGAACCTTAAGTGCTGGCGGAGCACTTTTTCTGGGAATTCGCTGACCCAATCGGGGTCCTGATCGATAGCTGCAGAGAGGGTGGAGCGCAGGCGTTGCTTCCAAACTGCGGGTGCTGGTCGTATCCTGGTGGTCCTGTCCTGATCCGAATCTGGGTTTCCTGTCCTGTCCTGGGGTGTCCATTCTGCACCTGCTGTCCCACTGAGGGTTATCCTTCCTTGAGGGTTTTCCTGTCCTTAACTGACCCGTGGCCAGGGTTGGTTTTCACACCAGTCTAGGTAAATATTGCTCTGAAATTTTTAAAACTGCACCTTTCTATTTTTCTGTCTTTGCTTCAATAAAGACATACCTTTGCACGTGAATAATTTTCCATGCTTTCTCCTGCAACCATTGCATTTCATAAAGTCATTTGCATTTGATTTCATAGAGTGTTCCTATGTTACCCTACCTTTTAGAGATCATTTTCTGTATTGCAGTTTGCAACTTCCTGATATGGTCTTGGTTTTTCTCTCGAAAACTGACTAAGTAACTCAGATTTATAGCGTGTTCATCTTGCCCCTTATCTTAGTTTTCCTCTCACTTAGCGGGTTCCCTGTCGCACTAGTATTCTATTGATAAAGCTGTATGACTGCCCTTTATTTGAATTTAAGATAAACTTTTCAAAACTTCCAGTTGTCCGTGGTCATTTTATAAAAAGTAAAGTCATATTTTGAATGGTGTATTTTGCTGCCTTTCCTTTTACAGCTAGCTCCCTGACTCATCGTGGTCATAGGTACCCATAACGGTGGATGGTAAGTTGGGTACACTGAAAAAAATCGAAAAGGAACTCACAATTATTGGTAGTAGATTGTGTGGTCATCTGATCAATGTATATGATAAAGTAAAGTATATGGGCCCGAAGCCAGAAGTGGCGAAGTTATTGCTCGGGTGACCCGCGATCTCTAGCACCATCACCCAAGAAGTCAAGACCACTTGTCCTGAGCCTTGAGCACAAGCGTTCTGACTGCCTGCCAAAACCAGTTGAGGCGAGCGCTCGGAGGGAGTGAGACCCAGCAGGGATCCTGCTGAGTAAGGCTCATTCAGCAATGTATGAGATGCCTGGTCTAGTCGGGACTGCAACACAGACCAAGTTGGTGATCCCTATGAATTAGAAGAAGGCACTGTAAATTAAAAGCCATTGACTTAGTACAGAGGCGGCAACCCCAGTAAGCCTATTGGGGGTCACAGAGAAGTAAGGTCATTGCACTTGTTTTGAACCAGTTGGCAACCACTGTTTGCCAGGAGTGAGCCAACATGAAGAAAGGGCTGTTGCGCTTGTGCATAACTAGTCAGAGGCACACCCATATGCCAGCTAGGAGCCACAGTGAAGTAAGGGATGACCCCTTAAATTGCGGAAATCAGCACCCTCGTGTGCCAGTCAGCACCATCAAGGCTGGGCCATTGCCAGACCATACAGAACGCCGCAGTCATACTCATCTTCGGACTTCCCCAACGAATTTACTTCACACCCCAAGTCAGGAAACTCCAATGGCTCCCTGTACAGAAATTACTCCAATTTAAGCTCTGATCCACGCACGCAATGCTCTACACAACCAAGGCCCGCCTACATTAACCACTGTATGAACTTCCACCAACCTCGAGAAGCCTATGCTCCACCACCCTTGCGCTTGCCCATACTCCCTTTATCTGACGAAGCAGAAGTGGAGGACGCTCCTTCTCCCATATTGCAGCAGAGACCTAGAACAGCCTCCCCATGTACCTCCGACTATCACCTCATTTCTGGAATTCCGAATGGCCCTCAAGACCTGGCTGTTCGATAAACCTCTGGGACCTGCAAGCGCCTGGTTACCATATTGGGTGATTAGCCTCACTTTGTAAATCTTAATTGATTGATTGTCTTGGATCATCGTGCCCGGGCTGCTGTTAGGAACACTTACTGATTGCGAGGCGCAATAGAGTAGGAAGTCCAACAATGACATGGCCAATCTGAAGACAGAAGGAGGCCTGACGCACCATCGAGGAAAAACTGTGAGACGTAACAGACCCTCAGCACCAGGAGACTGGTGCCTGCAGAGATGCGCTCCAGTCATCCTGCACTTGCAATTGCCATTGGGTCAGATAAGACTGTTCACGGGCGGCAGGCCTGTTGGTAACTTGCATAAACTAAGCGCACAGTGCTGATGAAGTTGACTCTTCAGGCCTAACATATGCTTTGTTGTGTGAGGACTAGAGTGGGCCACATCTGAAAGTCGCCTGCAGTATCAAATGGGGAATAACTAGCCTCACAAGAAAGGGCAGGAGTTATTTGGGAATACCGCTAAAAATAGCACTAGCAGCAAACCTTAAGAGACTGCGGATATTATTTAGTATGTTTCTTCTATGTTTTCTGTGCTTATATTAGAATTTATTTATTTTATTTATTTATTTTTTAGATTTATAAAGCTCTCAAATACCCAAGGGTGTCTCGGCGCTGCGGACAACGCCATATGCTGGTGAGAGGAGTTATTGGTTGAATAACCAGATTTTGGACATGTTTCTGAAGGTTAGCAAAGACTGGCATGATCTGGCATGATCTGATGTATAGCAGTAGTGAATTCCAAAGCTTTTGCAGATTTGCAGTGGAGACGATAAAACACGTATCGCCCCATGTAGCAGTCTTGACGCGAGGAACTACCTGACCTTTGGTCACTGTTTGTACCTTGAAACTTACACCTTTGTATGCTTCACACCTACCTCCCAATTGAAGAGCCTTGGAGTGCTCAACCCGCACTACCACTGAGCGTCAAGTAAAATAGGGTGCTTTAAGTGTAAATGCAGATGCACTGATACTCCCAATCCAGAGTACCTGTTTGCTTCAGTGCTGAGAAGTGCAGGTACTCTTTCTTTCAAATTAGGGAAGTGCAGGTACTCAGTACCTGATAGCACCTGCCCATTTAAAGCACTGATGAAATATGTAGGGGCAGATTTACGTTTCCTGGCGCATCCCTGAAAATCAGCAGGGATGCGCCAAGAAACATGCGACACGCAATACCATTGTTGTCGCAGTGCTGGAGTTGTGTCGCGGGCGTGACGCAACTCAAGCACTGTGCCAACCCGGCCTATCTTCCACATGGTGTGTCACACCTAACGCCTGCTTCAAGCAGGCGCAAGGTTTAGATGCAGCGAGGTCGGAAAAGTGACTGAGTGAAATCTTGTAGATTTCACTCAGGCACTTTTCCGAGACGTTCCTGCGCCGGAACGCCCACATGAAACCTGATGCAGGTTTCATATGGCGCAGGGCTTTACAACGTGATGCATCTCCCTAGATGCGTCACGCTGTAAATCCCCCGCAGCATGGTGCTAGCTTTACGCCGCCGCTGCGTCACAGAAGTGACGAAACGACAGTGCAAAAATGGCGCTCGGAGCTTTTAAATCTGCCCCGTAGTATCTTAATTTCCGTTCAGTGTTATGTTAATTAATAGGATGGAAGCTATTGTTTGAAGATCGTAAATGTAGTGTCTGCAGCTTTTAACCTTTCGTAATACATATTTATATCATGTATTATATTGCACGGTTTTTACATTTTATGGGCATGGATAAATATATTTACTTCGACTTGAAACTACGCATTCTGCTTGAGTGAAGTTTTTCCATCGCAAAAGCCTACTATTAAATAAATAAAATTGACAAAGGTCCCCTGTCACTAGGAAGAATATCTTCCTTGAGGCAAAACTACTGATGTCTAAAAATGTAATGCTTTGATTTCTCTGCAGTGATATATCACTATAGGGTTTTCCGGGGACCTGGCTCTTACAATACATACAGATAATGTATTGCTTGTCCCCTTTTAACATGGCCTCCTTTCAGGATTCAAAAGGCTGGGCTCTAAAGCGCACGGTTGTGCAGAGTATATCAAATAACGCTGTCACATGACGGCCGCTTTGAAGATTGACAGCCGCATTGTTGACTCTTGCTTGATAAATGGGCGAATAAAAGAGGTAATAGTGCAAAGAGGAGCAGGTTCAGGGCCCAGTGACTCTGCAGTCACAGGCTCCCGGATGTTGCAGCCTGTGTCCTTTATGGCTCACACTGACACGGCAAACAAACATTGCCTCGGCCTCGTCATTAAAAACATAATGGAACAGCTGGGATCAAGTCATTCACATTTTTTTTTATGCAAGTATGGGATAGTTTGGCACAGATAAAGTCACTGTCACAGGACTCCTCCTTTCATCTTCAAATGAGGTCAAAGGCGATCCGAACTGGTTAGCTGTTGAAGACTGCACAGCCCTGTAGGTAATCAATTTCGAAAGGCACTGGAATTATGCAACAGTGGAGTGCCAAATTATGTGGCTAGATTGGCTAACGTTTTTGACAAAAAAGGGACAATTATGCGGAATAATGCGGTACGTTCTGAGGCAGTATTATTTCAATTCTTTTCAAAATGATCACCTTATTAACACCCGTTTAACACCTAAATGTAATAAAAAGCAACTTAAACATGACCAGTTAACTTTTGTAAAAGGCTCCACCACTTCATCGTGTTTTTTAATAACTTTTGATGGGTTTGAGCTAAAAACATTTTTTGCTGAAATCTGAAAATTATTCGGCAATGGTGGATTATGTGGTAGCTTCTGCTAATCCGTTTTTTTGTTGTAGAAACTCTATGGTTGTAGAACCGCATATCTATCGTGGCTATGTCAATGCCCGATTTTTACACTTCAGAATTGTATTGTGTCACTTAAATAACCATCGAGATGACCATGACGCACAAGAATGCTAGTTAGTAATAGTGAGAGACCTCATGCAGCATTTGCCACACATCTAGTCATAGACTTAGCATCTGGTTCGAGCCCCAACCCCCTTTAAGTTGCTGCTGATAGGTTAGTAGAATGGCAGAGTGCCCGACCCTTGTATTATTTCCCAGTATGGCAGAAATAATAACTTACAATAAATATAGCACATGTACTGGTAATGCATAATGGCAGCGGGCTGCTATAAACAAAGGTTGGTGGGGCGGGTGGGGTCCGCGGGATGAGTTGCGGGGGGGTTAGAAATACAATATTTTTAAAAACATACCTTTTGCTGCTGGCTGCTTTAAGTGTCGCGTCTCGTTGCCCTAGCTCTCCTCTTCCTGCCTGGTCACAGCAGCCCCTGGGACAGACTCCCTGTCCAGTCCCAAGCTGCAAAGCAGCGCGGGGATTGGTCTGAATGGGCAAGAAGAGGCCCTCCTCAGAACAGGGAGTCTGTGGGGTTTCTCCAGACCGGCTGCTCAGTGCATCTGGGCTGGATAAAACCTAAGTGCGCATGTGTGTTTTGGTCGGCCTGAGACGTCCGGCAAAACATACCTGAGCATTTAGGGAATGGAGTGCACGTAGCACTCCTCTTCCCCACTCCCATGCCTAGGCCACGCCCCTCCCTACAGCGCTGGCTAATGTAAAATAATACGATGGAAGAATTTCATTTTATTTTACATTTGCTGGCTCTGAGCCAGGCAGTGGGGTGACACTCCTCCGCCATTGAGGAGGAGCCGATACTGCATAATGGGTTGAAAGTGTATGAAAGTGCCTTTTGTGGGATTGGTGGCTTCGGCCACTCAATCTTATGTGCACTCTGTCGCTCACCTTTGCCCGCATGAATCCCTTCCTTCATCCATCCGCAGGCTCATTCTTGCATTCACCCTCTGAAATAACAGCAATAAAACACACAGAAACTCAACAGCATCTGCCAGATAAATTAAAAAAAATACATGTAGAAAAAGAAAGCATGCTGCCTGTTTAAACCCAGGGACATATGGTATTGAGGCATTGTAAATAGTCTATTGGTGTGTTAAGTTGCATCATGGCTGTCACATTTAGAACCAACGTTTTGGCTGTCTTGGAATGGTAAAATAATGATGCACAATGAACAACAGCATTCCACAATGGTCTTCTGGTTTAGAGGAAATGGCCATGTGTTTTGCAACACATGTCAGAGGAAATGTTTGGCAAGCAAGTGACCCGATGGCACTGCCTGGAGAGCCATAGTATCCATTTAAGAAATATTGAAATAAAAAGAGGAGAAGCATATAAATGAATTGAAAACTAAATGATTGGCCTTTCAGCCCTGGTACTGATGCATAGTATTTTTTAGGTGGATGTACACGTGATGTACACATGATCAGAAAATCCTATAATTTACAGAGCAAGAGAGACGATTGCTGATGTCAAAATTACAAATATGTAGAAAAAAAGTTTGCAAAACAATACACAACCCATCTCAAAAGAGCCTTACAAAAACCATTTCAGTGAAAATCCACAGGGTTTTTCAGGGTGGCCAACACCAAAACCCTTGCCTACTATGATAATCTGTGAGATTACATGTAACAAAATACCTGTTTATAGCCTGTAACACTATGTAATAACAATCAACTCTCAAAGGCTTACTGGATTTAACAAGTGTTTTTCCCAATTAATAAGAAAGACCTACTGCCTTTGTCACAACATTTCAAAATAAACTCGGCATATCAAGAATTATTGTAGTGCACATCTTCTATTTCCATGGTTTGTTCAGTTAGATTGCAAACACCAAAATCCTTGCCATAACCAACTGAGGCCTTCAGTTGTTTTAGTAAGCTTTTCGACAGGGCAACCATCATAAACACAGTCGTAAATTTAGAAAGGCGTACAAATTCACAGCTGGCTAAGCAAACAACTATATTGCCAAAAAAGGTCTAAGACGGATTCTCGTAGAGTAAACCTTCTATATCCATGGCTTGTCACCCAGGACTTGCAAAAAACACAGTTGATGGACAGAATGTAGAACAATGTCATACATTCACCCCAGTACAAGGATCTGGGCCTATATCCATCGTTTTTTTGCACTCCACACCACCCTGGGTTAGACAATGGCTATATGCAAATCAGCTCTGACCCTGTGCCTCATGGGAACAGTCCAGTCCGAACTACCAAGCCATGTCTTTCCCAGACCGGAATCAAGCATCCAAGGACCGGTTTCTGGCTATCAGCCTTCATCAGCCTGAATAGCTTGACTCCAGTGGTGTGGAGAGCTTGGGACTCACTTCCGAGCATACCCAGCCCACTCGGGGTGAAAATTGCAAAAAACACAGTTGATGGACAGAATGTAGAACAATGTCATACATTCACCCCAGTACAAGGATCTGGGCCTAAATCCATCGTTTTTTTGCACTCCACACCACCCTGAGTTAGACACTGGCTATATGCAAATCAGCTCTGACCCTGTGCCTCATGGGAACAGTCCAGTCCGAACTACCAAGCCATGTCTTTCCCAGACCGGAATCAAGCATCCAAGGACCGGTTTCTGGCTATCAGCCTTCATCAGCCTGAATAGCTTGACTCCAGTGGTGTGGAGAGCCTGGGACTCACGTCTGAGCATACCCAGCCCACTCGGGGTGAAAATTGCAAAAAACACAGTTGATGGACAGAATGGAGAACAATGTCATACATTCACCCCAGTACAAGGATCTGGGCCTAAATCCATCGTTTTTTTGCACTCCACACCACCCTGGGTTAGACACTGGCTATGTGCAAATCAGCTCTGACCCTGTGCCTCATGGGAACAGTCCAGTCCGAACTACCAAGCCATGTCTTTCCCAGACCGGAATTAAGCATCCAAGGACCGGTTTCTGGCTATCAGCCATCATCAGCCTGAATAGCTTGACTCCAGTGGTGTGGAGAGCCTGGGACTCACGTCTGAGCATACCCAGCCCACTCGGGGTGAAAATTGCAAAAAACACAGTTGATGGACAGAATGTAGAACAATATCATACATTCACCCCAGTACAAGGATCTGGGCCTACATCCATCGTTTTTTTGCACTCCACACCACCCTGGGTTAGACACTGGCTATATGCAAATCAGCTCTGACCCTGTGCCTCATGGGAACAGTCCAGTCCGAACTACCAAGCCATGTCTTTCCCAGACCGGAATCAAGCATCCAAGGACCGGTTTCTGGCTATCAGCCTTCATCAGCCTGAATAGCTTGACTCCAGTGGTGTGGAGAGCCTGGGACTCACGTCTGAGCATACCCAGCCCACTCGGGGTGAAAATTGCAAAAAACACAGTTGATGGACAGAATGTAGAACAATGTCATACATTCACCCCAGTACAAGGATCTGGGCCTAAATCCATCGTTTTATGCACTCCACACCACCCTGGGTTAGACACTGGCTATATGCAAATCAGCTCTGACCCTGTGCCTCATGGGAACAGTCCAGTCCGAACTACCAAGCCATGTCTTTCCCAGTGGCTAACCCAGGGTGGTGTGGAGTGCAAAAAAACGATGGATTTAGGCCCAGATCCTTGTACTGGGGTGAATGTATGACATTGTTTTACATTCTGTCCATCAACTGTGTTTTTTGCAATTTCACCCCGAGTGGGCTGGGGATGCTCAGACGTGAGTCCCAGGCTCTCCACACCACTGGAGTCAAGCTATTCAGGCTGATGAAGGCTGATAGCCAGAAACCGGTCCTTGGATGCTTGATTCCGGTCTGGGAAAGACATGGCTTGGTAGTTCGGACTGGACTGTTCCCATGAGGCACAGAGTCAGAGCTGATTTGCATATAGCCAGTGTCTAACCCAGGCTGGTGTGGAGTGCAAAAAAACGATGGATTTAGTCCCAGATCCTTGTACTGGGGTGAATGTATGACATTGTTCTACAGTCTGTCCATCAACTGTGTTTTTTGCAATTGTCACCCAGGACAGCAAACACCCAATTCACTGCCTACTATCGTAATATGTGAGAGTCTATTTAACAAAATAGGTATCTGCAGACTGTCATATAGAGTAATAACCATCCATACAAATACCTATTGACTTTAACATATAAATACATGTTCACAATAAATACACCAGGCCTAGTGTCTTTATCATACCATGTCATAATAAACAGATCAGGCCAATAGCCATGATCATAGGCTTACCATCATAACCCACTCGGCCCTGCTGTGTTGAGTAAAAGCTTTGGCAGAAGTCAAAAGGTGCAATATATATATATATGTGGCTTTTTTAGTGGAGCCACACAAATTCAAACCAATCCACACCTGTATTCAGGTGAACAAACATGGGATGAAGCCTAAGCCCTTCTCTCAGTAACACTCTAAAAGGTATTTTGTGTTGATCACATAACGGAAAGCAACAGTCCCAGTGTCTAGCCAGGCTTAAAACTTCACGTTGATTAGTGTAGCTATGGGATCCCATACTGTGCTCAAACAAAAAATTGCATTAATGTCTAAAGTTAAGCATGGATTGGGTGGATGCTGGGATTGTAATACATTCCTCATGACTGCCCTCCTACCATGCTTCTGTCAGAGACAAAAACATGTGGTAAAGTGATCTAAGACACTTTAACAGCATTACAATGTCATGTGTGTGCCCCTGAAAGCTCAAGCTCAGGCAGCCATACTGCTGCTAGCTCAGGCAGCCGGATAAATAAACAAAAAATCACATCTGCATGGAGGGGGCACTTTTTTTCTGTGGAAGCACTTAACTTCTGCCCGATCAGAAAATGTACTCTTAGCTACCAACATGTGGGCTGAGGCAATGCCCCTCTTTTAGTACTCCTGAAAGTCCTTTTTTTAAATTGATCGCTTTACGTCTGGAGACAGCTGTGCTTCAGACCTAAAAAGAGACGGACTCACAGAAGCAGAACATTTCTCACCAGCTTGTCCCTGTGAAGATTCAGTATTTCTAGGGCAAGCTCTGTCACATCAGGTGCCTGACATGTTATTTCTACCCCTGGTTTTTGAGAGGCTGTCCGGAACAGCAAACATTTCTCTCTAGACTATTCCGCCTCTGGACAGTGAAAGGGGCAGTGACAATTATGACATTTACAAGGGAAGAAATAAAATTTTCAAAGATTCCTTCCTTCCAACCAGCACTTTAGGATTACAGGCTTCAGAGCATCTCTCTCTGTCCAACCTGCCTCATCTATCAAGATTGGACCATGGATCACTGATCTGCTGCAGGAAGGGGGGGGGCCGGGGTGAGGGTTGACTCCTGGATCTGTGTAACAAATCAAAGAATGGTGTAAAGCATTGAGGCCTGCTAAGGAAGAGCTTTGTCAAAGTTCATCTGTCTAAAGGAACCAGGGGCGTAGCTTGGTCAGTAAGATTGAGGGGGGGTGAGCTACCGATTTTCCAACAATCAAGCTGGCATGTAATGTTTCAAAAGATTATACAACAAGCAGGGCTAATGAGAGTGGCCTAGGGGGCAGTGGAAATGGAGAGGAATGCGGATTGGTAGGAGTACTAATAGGGAATGGTGCAAGGGTGCCTGCATTGCGGGGATGATTGTTTTTGTTGAGGGAAACCTTCCTGCACAAAAACAATCCCAAGAGGCTTTTTCCTTTTTCTATGTGTGCGGCAGAAGGCAGCACACATAGAACAAGGAAAACAAGGAGAAATAAAGATATTTCTTCTAGTTGTGTCTCCCTTACGCCTCCCCTGGGGAGGTGTAAATCTTTAGCGCTGCCTCAGATTAACGATTTCTCATAAATCTGGGGCAGTGTCAAAATGCCATGAGTGTTGCTGGAAACGCCCCTAGCAACACCGGTGGAACGCCCCTTTCACGCAGAAAACTGCATTAAAGGGGACAATATTTACGGGGCAGCATTAAGCCAAAAAAAGGCTTAGTGCTGCCTTGTAAATATGGAGCAGACTTCTGCGCCACGGAACGTCACAAAAAGTGACGTTCCGACAGCGAAAGGGGCCTCATACCCACAACATTTTGTAACATAACCAATAATTGTGTGGACTATCCAAACAGAGTGAGAGAGGGTGTGTGTGCGGTTTGTCTGTGTGTATGTAAAAATTCCTGCTGAAATCTGTTGTGATGATAAAAAGAGATACACAGGGTAAATCTTCAAGCTGGTTTAATCCTGAGAGAAAGATCCTAAACAGCTTCTTGCCAGACACAGTTGAACCAACTGATATCCATGTCACAGGGGCGACATCACATTAGAATCTCTGGGACATCATAGAGATGTTCCATTCTAAGCAGTAAAGCATGTGTACAATAGAAACAGCATAACCTGGAAATATAACACATCTCCCCCCTTTACAGTAAAACAAGAAAAAAAAAATGAACACTAAGATAATAGTGATGGAGCAAGGATTCGCACGTACAGCGACTTGCTTGAACTCATGAACCTCAAATAACCCTAATAGTATTAATCAACTTGTTTGTCTTATTGATTTTCCTTTTATTCTGACATCGGGGTGTCCCAGTGAAGCTTGCCTATGTGTTTTCTAATCGTAATACGCTTGCTACTAAGATGGCTGCTGCTACGCGGGAATATCTTCTGCGCATGCGTCGGTCATACTCATGTGATGTGACGTATTCGCAGTTCTGGTGGGAAACCTTTTGCACTTGCGCAGCAGAGCAAAAATGGCTGCTTTATGTTCTCACATGCCTGAAGCTTGCATTGCTGCTTTTGGAAAGCTGTTCGTTCTGCATTAATCCTAATGCTATAGTTATTATAAAGTAATGGGAGTAATGAAGGGATTCCTGGTATACAGTGCATTCTTTTTTTTCTGTGTTTTAAAACTGTTTCTATTTACTTTTCATGTATCGTAATCCTTGGGCATGAGGGACGAGAATACTCCATGTTGAAAATCCCTTCTGCGCATGACCATCCACAGCCAGAGGATGAACTCTGTGACATTGAAACCGAGCCAACACAGAAGTCCAAGCCAAAATGCGCCTGGGAAGAGGCACCTTCACCTAGTAGAAGAATCTGAATTGTACTAAATGTATTACAATGTATAAAATGTTAAATTCACCATTGTTATGTGTAAAGAACATGTCATGGGAACCTGAAATTCAAGGGGCGGTCTTGAAAATGCAAATATTGGGCTTGAGAAAGTCAAATCCTAGGAAGTGTGATGACCTGTCCTTTCTTTTGGCCAATCGTAATTGGGGATCCTTACACTTGCAACATTTGGGGGGTGGATCACTGACCCGAAAACAGTATAACTAGCCTAGGTTTAGCTAGAGAAGCTGTCCGACTTGTCCGAATAGCTGACCTGTCACTGACCCAACACACTCAATAGCTGATCGAGAAACAGAGGTGCTGCGGAGCACTCTGTCAGACAGACTCACAGACCCATTCGGGCTTTTGAGAACCTTAAGTACTGGCGAAGCACTTTGGCTGGGGAATTCGAGAACCCAATCGGGGTTTTGACTGATAGCTGCAGAGACTTTGTGGTCCTGTCCTGATCCTAATCTGGTTTCCTGTCCTGGGTTTCCATTCTGCAGCTGTTGGCCTACTGACGACTGCATTCCTTGGGGTTTCTCCTGTCCTTAACTGACCCATGGCCAGGGTTGGTCTCCACACCGTTCTAGGTAAATATAAATCTATGAGGGAAACACACTTGCGTCCTTTCTCCCTTATCCTTTCCTGAAATCTTGTTAAAAGTTATAAGCTCATATGTTCCTTTTTTCCCCTTCCCTTATGACAAAATACTGAAGTCGTGAAAGTGCCTTTATTAGCATGTTCCATTTTTCCCCTACCTTATAGGTTGGATACTAAAGTACTGTCTCTGAATAAATAGATGTTCCTTCTCTTTACCCTCCTTTATTGTTCTAAAGTAGTTATTTTGAATTATTAGCGTGTTCCAATTTCTTACCCACCTTATAGTTACATGGTGAACTCAAATTGTCGTCATTATTGTTTTATGTTCCCATTTTCTTACCCATCCTGTAGGAAAAAATAAACTGTGACATTCTAGCATGCCCCTTATTTTCCTGTCCTTTAGAACCACCTTTCTAAATAAAGATTTTGCGAGTTCATTATAGTATGTTCCCTGTTCTTACCTTCCCTTTAGACTTCTAAATGGTTGGCTTTATTTTCTTCTTACATGGGTATACGCTTTTCATGATTCTGGTTATCGATAGTTTACTTGCTGTAAATCTTTTACTTTCATCAATTGAAGAAGATTAGATAAAGGTTTTCAAAACTTCCCGAGTCTGTGGTTATTATAAAGAGTGCAAATATAATAAATGTTATAGTATTTGGGTGACTGCTTATCTTTTACAGCTAGCTCCCTGATCCATTGTGATCATAGGTACCTGTGACGAGGATTGGTAAGTCAGGTACATTGGAAGTAAATAGGAATGAACTGACTGGGTTACTGGTAGTAGAGTGTAGGTTACCCAATTAATGAATATGATAATTTGAATTTATGGGCCCAAATGTACATATGGTAAAAATTATAGTTGGGTGACCTCCGCGCTCTAACAGTAATAGCGAGAATAAAACTAAAACCCGTAAACAAAGAAATCAAGAAACATAATCACTCAGATACGCAGGTAACCTTCTTTCACTTGCACACCTCAAAACACGTGAAACATCCGACCCATCTCCCTCCCTTGCAGGCATATGTTGTTCATCAGATCTCATTATTTCTCCAATTGAGGAAGAATCAACCTCCCGTTCATTACCAAACTCAACATCCTTCATCAACATCCATGGAGAACATTGCTCCCTATCATGACTACTCTCCAAACCCTCTGCATGTCCGCAATCTCCCCTTTGATAGAATGCAACCCGCCTAAAATTCCAAACCTGACCATTCGCTAATCTCACCCAATTGCTTCCCACAGTTTTCACCTTAAAAGGTCCCCTGAACTTGTTTACAAAATTGCTATGTCCACCAGGCTTCACTTTCACCCAATCTCCAACCCTAATATACCGTTTGTCTTTCACACATAGACTTTCAGACTGAGAATCATCCCCTTTTGGTTTTTGCCGCATCCATGAAGGAAGTAACTTTGTGCCACCTTCTCTTCCCCGCATCATACCAAACGGACTTTTCCCTAAGTCAGTATTCACTGTTGTGCAATACGCCCACAGCATCTCGCTCACCGATTCAAGTACAGGCAGACCAGAAGCATGAGCTAATTGCATGGTACCCTTAACCATACGGTTAATGCGCTCCACAAGTCTGTTTCCTTGTGGGTTATATAAGGAACAACAAGCATGTCTTATGCCGACAGAATCCAGGAAACACTTCATTTCTGTTGAGGTCAATTGTGTGCCATTGTCAGTCAACAAAACCTCCGGAAACCCTTCCCTTTTAAAAATATTCAACAAGATGGCAATTGTAGCTTTGGTTGTGATACTACTCATAAAAGCAACCTCCACCCATTTTGATTTGGCATCCACCAAAACAACAGCAAACCTCTCACTTTCCTTCAAAAATGAAAACGGTCCAACAAAGTCCAGACAAACCTTTTCCCAAACCTTGTCAGCGACAGAAACATGCTGAGACTCATTATTCGACCCAATGCCAACCCTTAACATCTTCTCGGACTCCTTGCACGCCACACACTTTTCTACCCACTCTTTCACCTGCTGATCCTTGAGCGGGCCACCAATAATACTCTTTCAACCTCCTTAAGGTCATGGTTTGACCCAAATGGCCTTGATGCGCTAACCCAATTAATCTAGCACGCAAACCCTGCAGCGGTACAAACTTATCATGACGCATCAACACCCCCTCACCGGTAACAGACAATTGATCCGCAATCTTCAAATAAGGTTGTACACCAAGTGGAATAACACTCTCTCTCCTGATGACACCCTTCATCATCTTGCAAACACCAGTCAAAGTTGCATCAACCTCCATCTCCTCAATCCAAGTCTTCCTCTGAATAGCACCATCCAAGCCCTCTATTGCATCATCAATACTAGCCACAACTTCCTCCATTGATAGATCCACAACCACAGCTTCCTTATCCGGGAGCCTTGACAAGCAGTCAGCGACCTTGTTGCACCAACCTGGGACATACTCCACTCTACAATCAAATTCCTGCAACTTCACAGCTAGTCTTGCCAACCTACCCGAACAATTGCTTATGCCCCCTGGACCCAAAAACTTCAACAATGGTTTATGGTCTGTGCGCAAGCAAAAATGACTGCCCCACACAAATATCCTAAAATGACTTGTAGCCCAGGCCGCCGCCAAAGCCTCTCTCTCTATAACAGAGTAGTTGCGTTCAGACTCAGACAAGAAGCGAGAAGCAAATGCCACTGTCCTTTCCACACCGCCACGCACTTGTGCCAAAACAGCACCTATACCCACGGCACTGGCATCTACAGTAAGAATGTTATCCAGCCCACTCTGGAAAGGAGTCAACACACCTGTATGAACTATCTCCTTTTTTATTAAATCAAACGCAGACTGTTGCACTTTTCCCCAACTAAACTTCTTACCCTTTCTCAAAAGCTCCCTCAAGGCTTCTGTCTTATGTGAAAAATTCAGCACAAACTTTGAATAATATTCAACTAAACCCATGAAGGACCTCAAAGAGTCCCTATCATGAGGCACACTTGCGTTTGCAATGGCACTGACCAGGTTCTCTTTTGGTCTTATCCCCTCTTCCGTGACAAGATGTCCCAAATATTCTACCTCCTGTGTTTTGAATTTACATTTTTCTCTCTTCAAAGTGAGACCAGCCCTTTCAATTCTATCTGACACCTTTGCAAGGGCTTGATTGTGTTCATTTTCATCTCTCCCAAACACAAGTATGTCGTCTTGAAACACAACCGCCTTATCAATACCTGCCAAAATTGAATTCATCAAACGCTGGAAAACACTCGCAGCGGAACACAAACCAAACGGGAGTTTACAAAACTGGAAAGTACCCTCCACTGTAATAAAAGATGTCAGAGATTTAGATTCGGCACTGAGTTCTACCTGATGGCAAGCACTTCGCATATCCAGTTTACTGAAAACTTTTGCACCATGAAGCAACAAGATTAATTCATTCATATTAGGCAGAGGAAACCTGTCAGAAATTACGTTCTCATTCAAACTCCTCAAATCCACACAGAATCTGAGTGAGCCATCCTGTTTGGCCGTGATAACAACCGGACTTAACCACTCGACAGCTTCCACAGGCTCAATGATCTTATCATCCAATAACTGTTGAATACTCTCCTTCACCTTTGTCCTAGCTGCTATTGGAATCCTCCTAGCTGTATGTTTGATCGGAATAGAATTCTTTTTCAATTTGATGACATGCTGATAATTCTTAAATTTTCCCAATTTAGGCTCAAATACCCTATTGTATTTGTCCAATAAATCATTCAGATTATCCACATTGCATGCATTCACACTCATGACAGGTACATCAGCTGTTGGATTCACTTTAATCCCCAAATCATATTGGTGTGGCCAACCCAGAATTGGTGGTCCTTCCTCAGCCACATACATTTTCCCATGGGTTTGTCTCCCCTCAAACACTATCTTAGCATCCACATACCCTACCACCATGATTTCATTCCCCTGGTATGATTTCAAAGCAACATCAGATCTAGACAATGAATCACCATGCCATGTTTTATCGTACATAGCTTGTGGTATGATAGTGTACAGTGATCCTGTGTCGACCATCAAAGATAAAACCTTCCCATTTATTTCAAAATCAGCCTTTGGTCTTGTTCTTCTCTTTTCCAAACCCTCCACCTCTGTCACCTCACAGGACCTCTTCCTTTTCGCAAACAGTTCTGCTGAATATTTTCAAACACTGCTCTTTCTGTTGCTAATCACGAGTGTGAATAATGACGCTTTATCTTCAAAATAACTTTAGTCCTTAAAGCTGTAAACCTTTCACGCTTTCTATTTCTGCTCCTGTTTTAATTCAATTACTTGCTGACAGCATGACTTGACAAATCACTTAAAAGTCAAGGGTGAATAAATTAATAAGAAGTCTCTTTCTAAGCAGCGTTTTTCCAGGGCAAAATAAGAGTCTTTATGAGCAGTTGTTTATCGTAATAAGGAAAATGAAGTTGATGTCTCTTACCAGTTGGCAGATTACCTTAGAAGACAAGTGAAGAGAATCTTTTGTAATCTTTTAGTTCAAATAATATTTCTTCTTGTCAAATTCAACTCCATTACAGCAGAAAGGTCATCCTGTTCAACGAGTTGGGTTCTTGTTCCTCTTTAGTTTAGGATAATCTAGCTTCCTCCAACCAGTGTATTCCTCCTCTTGTCTGGTCAAGAAGTAAGCGTCGCCAAATTTGTTGTGATGATAAAAAGAGATACACAGGGTAAATCTTCAAGCTGGTTTATTCCTGAGAGAAAGATCCTAAACAGCTTCTTGCCAGACACAGCTGGACCAACTGATATCCATGCCACAGGGGTGACATCACATTAGAATCTCTGGGGCATCATAGAGATGTACCATTCTAAGCAGTAAAGCATATGTACAATAGAAACAGCATAACCTGGAAATATAACAAAATCCGACTGACATCTCACCATACCCAACTGAAAACACCTGGAGCCAATTTTTTGTGGGAAAATACATTTATTAGGGGAGTGTAATGCCCCAACCCCCTCCCCAAGCTATACCCCTGAATGCGACCTTTCATGCTGTGCTTTTCCATACAGCCAAATTGCAAGAAGGGATAGAAGAGCAAGCAGGATGCAGCCCTACTTATACCTTCCTGTTTTTTACTTCTCTCTTTGCATCCCTGTGTTTCACAGGGCATGACACAACAGGCACCGGTTCAACTCGCTGCAATCTGGCACACACAACGCCTGCACCGGTTTCAATCCCCCTCCCTCGTCTCAGTATCACACTTCTAATTACTCAGCTTCACGCTATGTTCTGATGCAAGCAGTGTCTCCTGAAAGGAACTTTAAATGGGGACACAATGTGTGCCACAGACACAACTGGTGGGGCCATCGACAATATAACATTTAAATGTTTGTAGGCTTGATTAGAATGTTCACATTTTACTTCAAATGTATATATCAATAGATGTATATTTATATAAATGCACACATACTTACAAAGTCAAATTTAAACATTTTATGCAAACAACACTGCTTTGCAATGAAAGGTGGTTGGACATGTTTCTTCTCTGTCGCCTCCTGGCACATTGAGCAGCTGGCTGTGGGGCTCAAGGGGAGGCCAGGGCAAACAGAGCGTGTACCCATCCAGCCCCTCCTCCACCCCGCAGATGCCAGTGTAATCTAGTGACTGCCTTAGACTGGTCCGTGAACATCTCCAGTTCATGAAAACATTGCATGTCCATGTGTGATATTAGATGCCAGATCATCAGGAAATAACAGCAAATTTCCATATGGGCTAAAAAATATAGAGTGCATTAGCACTTATTTTCTAAAATAAGCAATTGTAGGGAGACAAAGTGCTGCTAAAGAGAACCCAGTGGGTGCTGTAAAATGCCACTTTGCGAGATAAGGTTGTTTTGTTGTGATTTCACCTCGATCCTCGTTCTCCCACCACCCTATGCTTCATGTCTTGTTATCTTACTCCTGGGATTTCCTTTTCACCCTTGATTTATTTTCTCTGTCGCTGTTTCCTTAAAGTTCTCCTCTTATTCTTTCTCCCTTTTCCTGCTTTCGTTCTCCAGCTCTGGGATAAAGTCAGATGATGAAAAATAAACCCATAAAAGAATGCTGGTGCTGACTACCTGCAAGCACTGGCACAAGTAAAGCAGTGAAATATAAGATGTCTCTGTCGAATAGTCTAAGTGCCCTAACCCTAATAACAAAGGATCATGCTTCCAATCCCCCACCTATTCAGGTAGAAGCTTCTTCTTTACTGAAATGGGATCTTTTTTCCTATACAACTGGTGTCTGTTTCTAAACACACTCAGTATCATCAGTGTCAGCAGTGACCGCAGGTGGGCTGGTTGGGGTGAGGGGGTGTTGTGGATGGGAGGGTGCAGGGAGGGCCAAGGGGGGCACTCTATGTCCCCTCATTCCTGCTGCATGCGGTGTGGGGCCAGCCAATGCTGCTGCTGCCTGCAGCCCCTGCAAAACCTGAAACACTGTGGTGTTTCAGTCTAAAAAATGATCAAATCCGGAGTTTGAAGGCCTCATAATTCTGGGCCTGGAGACATTCATACCTGTGATTTGCGTAATTTCATCCAGATTGTCCGTCAGAGGTGGAACAGCACAATTCGTAATGAGAGTGTTCGCGATTTGAGCAATTTCGTCAGATTGAGTGCGATTTTTAACTCGGGATTACCATTAATCTGCATGTAACACTTAATTTCCTGTACACCCTCCTCAGATGTACATGAGATCCTCTCCTATCACCCTGTCCTTATATAGTAGTGTACAATTGTGAAACACTCCCTTGAATCGAAGCCCTTTGCACTGCCCAGCACAATACCCGGCTGCGCTCCCTGAAGGCCTTCAAAAAGTAACTCATGGCTCCTCCTCCTTCTGCTTTCAGGCTGTGCACCCTTCCTGCAGGGATCCAACAACAAAATACCAGACCAACAGAGAAGTGACCTGTAGATGCTCATCTGCCACCTGGACAGAGCAACCAGAGGTAAAGAGATGCTTTGGTACCTGGTGACTGGTGCTCTTTGTGGTGGGAGTGTAAAAAGAACAATTGATGGACAGATGATTGAGGTTGAATGTTTGATTTGTTCCGCATTCTGTCCATCATTTGTGTATCTTTGCTTTCTCACCCTTAGGGGTCCATTAGGATGGCGGGCGGACTTTGCCCGCCTGCCATCCCCGTGCAAAACGGGACCACCCGCCATAGGAGCAGCGGTCCTGCCTTGCCATTAGGATGCGCTGGCGGGCGCATCCTGTATTTTACCATTGCGGCGGGCGGTGCTGAAAGCGCCGCCCGCCGCAATGGTAAAAATGCACATTGTGCATTTCAAAGCACAACATGACAGGCACCGTGCGGTGCCTGCCATGTTGTACTTCGAAATGCGGGGGGTACCATAGGTACCCCCCATGTGCACCCCCTGGAGTCCTAGGGGGCCCGAAACGGGCCCCCGCAGGGAGTCTCTGCATGCCTTTCCGTGGTGGCATTGCCGCCACGGACAGAAATGTCTGCAAGCCCATCATAATATGGCTGGCGGTGTCTAATAGACACCGCCACCATATTAAACATTTTCCGCCCCGGCCGCAAGGCGACCAGGGAGGAAAAGCGGCGGACGGTGTTTACGTCCGTCACGGTGCCCCCCGCCATAGTAATATGGCGGGGGGGAATGGATGGCGGCCGGGCATTAATGTCGGGCGGATCGCCACCGCCCCCATGGCGGTGGCGATCCGCCCGACATCGTAATGGGCCCCAAAGTGTGCTGGGTCACATTTGCATGGTGAGCAAAAGAACAATGGATTCAACCCAGATCTCTTTACTGGGTGAGAATGTCTGATTTTTTCTGCATTCCGTCCATCATTTGTGTGTCTTTTGCTTTGTGGGTGAAGGGTATTTCTTGAAAGCAATGTGCCTGGCTAGCTTTCCCATTACACATTTTTTACAGAATGCATGTTTACAATTTGAAGTATAGGACATTGTAGTGATTTGCCTAAAACCACACTGCTTTTGGTCAGATCCCAAAACCGGATTTATATAGCAGACCTCCTGGTTGTAAGATCGAAAAATGAGTACATTTGAAATTGGTGGTAATGCACATTTTTTGTTTCTAGAATTGGAAGTCTTTGGCAAACTGCCAAAGCTATTTTGCCAAATTGTTACATAATCAAGTGAATGTATCATTTTCTCAGGGTAGGGTGGATAAGAAGCTCAGGTTTAATTGAGAAGGGTTTTCATACCGCAGATTTTTCTGATCTATAACCAGGTCTCAAAATGTGTTGATTATCCCATTATAATCCCATGTCCTGTGGCACGTGGGTTAGGAAAGCTGTGTTGTTCTAAGTCAGACAACTCTTAAAAGATGCAGTTCAGTTGGGCTTCATCAGTTGCTTCAATCCATTGAAAACCAACAGACACTGACACATCTGACATGGATCCCCTGCATCCGACATACAACCTGAGGATACATTAATTGGGCGTGTTGAACCATCCAAAAGACAGTCCCTGCCCGTGGACCATGTGTCAAGCCACAGTGAATGCCAGCGAGAGCGGCCTAGGCCTTTTTAACACTTCTGCTGTCACTCACCACTCTCAGAACCATGGAGCCACCCTAGGGTGCAGGCATCTCACAGCTTAGTCAAGCCAATGGTAAACAACATGACTTGTGAAAGATAACACATAAGAGCAGTGATGAGCTGGGACTCCAACAAGGTTACTCTGCTGTCACACTGAAAGTTCCGGATTACCAAATAGTCAAAGTAGACACCGACCTATGGGCCCCTCTCCATTTAGGGGGCCCGCGACAACTGATCAAAATAATATGGATTTTAACTTGAAAGAAGATTACAATCAAGCTTTCTAAAATATTGTTTCCAAAAGATAGAAAAAAGCAAATACTCAAAGAACAAAATAATAAAACTCAAAGAAACGAAAACTATACATTAATGACACTAAAGAGAAGTACTGTATTCATGTAATGTACCCATTAACAAATTAAAGTACATACACCAGAGACAGCAGATCTACATTACAGTGTGTCTCTTAAAAGCTCGTCTCTGGCAGCTGTCAATTTGTAATAAAAAAATCGGTGCCCTCGGAATTAGGAGATAATTTGCGAGGGCCCAGAAATGTCAACTGTCTAGTGGGCCTCCACAGGGTTTAATCAGGCACTGTACACTGAGGGCCAGATGTAGGAAGCCAAATAGCGACTGCAAACGCCGAAATTCGCAGCATTTCAGCCTTTGCGATCGCAATTTGACTCTGAGCAATGTAGGTAAGATTAAACCTACTCGCAAAGTAAGGAATCGCAAAAATTGCGATTCCTTATTTTGCAATTGCATTTAAGGCATCGCAAATTTCGATTCCTTAAATGCAATGTAAGTAGCACAAAAGAAAGTGCACTTTAGCCTTATGGAATCACTAATTACCACCAACTTCAAGTTGGTGGTAATTAGCGATTTCCTTCAAAAAAGCACTTTTTTTGCTTTTTTAAAAGTGCCATGTGGCACACATTCATGCCCTTAGGGCATGTTTGTGCGCCACATGTGCACACACGCACATTTCAGGGGTGCAACAGGGTGTCCTTTTGGAACCCTTGCACCCTTGAAATTGCGCCCAGAATTTACGAGTGCCTCCTGGTGACTCGCAAATTGCGGGCGGAAATCCTATTCATTCCTACGGGCCTCTCGGCCCTTAGGAATGAATGGGATGGTATGCCTTGATTGCGAATCTCAATTTGCGATCTGCAATTAAGGAATATTAAGGAATCGCACATTTTTGGGCGATTCCTACCTACATTCCATTTAGCGAGTCCTTAATAGCGATGCGGTGAAAATCGCTATTAAGGACTCGCTAAATTGAATTTACCTACATCTGGCCCGGCCCTGAGTGTTTTAACTAGGACCTGAAATTCCCTCCATGCTCGGTTGATCTCTGGCAGAAATCTGCGAGGCGGTGTTGTCTTTCTAAAAACTTTCCACTAAGTTCGTTCCCTAAAGAGACTTGCGCGCCAGCGAAGTGCTTGGCACTGTCCCGGAGTTTGGCTGCATCCGCAGATATTTAACCGCTGGATGAAACAGCTGGTTGCTAAGCAGGAGTGGGGGGGAGCCGAGCAGGGCTCAACCGAACTATTTAAAGTCATGCAAGCACGGGCCGATGACTCAGCTCTCCACATTCCAGCCGTGTGACCTGCACTGCCAAAAAAAATCATCTAATGGTTAACAAAAAATAATAACTTTGCTGTGAACAGTAGAGTTCCCCGTCGCTCCCCTTCCGTCTCTCTCTCTCGGGGGCCAAGCTCAGACACGCGCAGTCCGATCTCTTTCTGCCCATTCCTGCCTCCATTTTGAAAAGTTTACTGCCAAAGTTCTTCCTGCAACCCAACACAGCATACGTCGCTTTTGATATTTCTCGTCCAGATGTCTGGAGCCGCGATAAGTGTTTTTCCATTTTGTCTTAGACCGCCATTTTGACACAATTTCCTGCAAATGTAGCCTGGTTCCTTTAAAAACCAATCATTGCTTCAGCTCTTGTACAGACAAAGGGGTTTCAAATGATTCGGTAAGATATAGAGAACAGCATAAGCCAAGCAAGCTTCAATTGCATACACAGAACTACTACCACTTAGATTAAACATACACATAGAGAACGGGAGTCACATGAACATCAGGTGTGCAGACAACTCTCCCTCACAGACTTGGCCTGGCAGTGTAATTACCCAACCACACAGAATAGGCATTATGCGATTGTGAAACCCCGGCAATTTTAGCATAATAATACAAATGCCGCATTTGACACATAATCCATCATCTGGTGCATAATACGCAGATTTTAACAAAAATGTTTCAGTTTCTAGCTCAAATGGTTTAAAAGGTACTAAAAATGCAGCAGCACTTGTTACAGCATAGTGAAAGGCCCTTTGCAAAGCTGGACTTGTCACCTTTTTGTTGCTTCTTGCTATATATTTGGGTATTAAAATGTTACTAATGAGGTGCAACCAATGCTCAGACAGTGTTATCAAGTTTAAAGATGATGAACTAATCAAGTGATACTATTAAAAAATGTGCCGCATTATGCTGCATAATTTGCCTTTTCGTGCTGCATAGTTTACTTAACCCTGCCGCATAACTTGGTCCTCTCTTGCCGCATAATTCCAGTGACCCTGAGAATAGGTAAAGTACGGCAGCTAGCAGTGGAAACTTCCCTCCCTTCTGAGAAGATGCTCAGTTCGATAGCACCCGAGCAGGATTCCCTGCCACACAGATCTAGGAGAGGCTACACACGTCTCGCCTGTCTTAGCGTAAAAGTACGGTGGTGGCTCCTCCGCTATGGTGGAGGAGCATCGCCCCATTGCCATTTCAGCAGTGCATAAAATAAAAATAGAATGATAATAACCGGATGTTATCATCCTTTTAATTTTCTATGCGGGACTCAGAGTCAGTTCGGGGCAGGCCTGGGCTCTGTGACACCAGAGCAGAACTCTAAGTGTGCATGACAGTTTGGCAGGACAAACCATCATGCGCACTTGGCATGTTCTCCACCGGGCTGTGTTGCACAGCTCCTTGGAGAACATGCCCAGGCTCACAGGCACTGCCTGAGCGGCCAAACAGGCCGTTAAGACCAATCACGACCCTGCTCATGCAGCGTTGTGATTGGCTGGAAGAGTACAGGAGTCTGGGTGCTACAAGCAGATGAAAACAACAGAGGAGAGGCTTGCGGCGACTAAGGTTATGTTAAGTTACATTTTTAAATGTTTTGATCCATTCCTAGGCCCCTCTGCACCACCACCCCTGTTCGGAGGCAGCCGCCACTGTAACTGCATCCTGCTGCTGCCATGTTTTCTTGCTCATACTAACCAAAGCTACTTTTGCCTGATTGCGTCCCAGCAGGCGAGATGAAGATGTTGAAAAGTAGCTTGCTCAGCCAAAATGTTTTCTGTTTATGTTACTCGTGTATGCCATTTACTAATTCTCAGGAGGGCAGCGAGCCTCCTCTGTGTTCTCTTGGTGGGAAGTTTCTCGTATCGCACAGAATCTCTTTGCTGCTGAGGAGCCGTAGTTCATTGTTAGAAGACAAGCCACTGAAGGCCAGACAGTGGAACAAGGAGCAGCTTCACTAACACCCATAATCACCAAGGAAGACCAGAGCTATGAGCGGGATAAAAAAACTGGGGGTCTATCAAAGGGGCGTGGCCAATGTAATCAAGGGCGTGGGTTAAACTCGTAAAATAAAACTCTGATCTTAGCATAGTGTGCCCCCGGACTGGTATTTTGCTGCTTCTGTCATTGCATCCAGATATATGATACAACAAGTAACATTACACCTACAACAAGCCAGGACTATTGGCTTTGTCTATGGTTGTTAGTTGCGTAATATAAATAAGCTCCAACTATGGCTTCATTGTATAGAATATTGAAAATGCTTCCGTTCTGAATGATGAGGATGTGAAAGGACTATAACGAGTCTCTTTGAAGTTACATCAAAGGCAGTGAAGGGTGGCACTGCTGCAGAGTTGAGATTTATTTATTCATCCTGAGGGTGAAGATAAAAATGGAGAGCCCGATAGGGACCCATCTCAGCACCTGCTTTTTAGAACTGCTGGTGCTGAGCTCCGTCAGGACTAGGCCCACTTAAAGCCCAGAGGAATCCACATATAACTCCATCAATCTAGACATCGCCAGTCAGCAGCAGAGGAGCAGGGCACGGAGGAGACCCAGCACCATCTTGAACGCGTTGGAAGGGGCTGTTTTATTGAAGGTAAACCAAATGCAGGTGTGGCAGTGTGCAGGGTTGGATTGGAATTAAAAATCGGCCCGGGCAGGCTAAAAAATAATGGCCCACATTTCCATATTGCCTTTCTGCAAAACACGGCTTTGGCGAAGTTTTATAAAAAAGAAGCGGGGGGGGGTCTCTGACAGAGGCATGTTTCCTTAACTTTACTTAGATAAAAGATAAATGCACAGATTGGTTCACACTAGTGAAACACAACGGAAAACAAGTGAGGCCACTTCTGCTCAGGCCCCCTGGCCTCGCTCAGTATTCATATAGTAATGGGCCGGCCCAGCGAGAGAAAGGGAGTGACACCTCTGCCCATTCATAAAAGGGAGGTAATGGACGCCCATCTGCCTCCAGAAAGAACACTCAGGCACCCACTGGGCCGCTGGCGGTATCCGAACAGCACAGATACTGCCCAAATCGCCCCCCTCCCAAGGATGCCCAAAAACCTGCCCACAGCTGGAATTCGGATACCGGCCACTCAGCCATTGCCCGAGTGCCCGCCTTATCAATCCGATCCTGGCAGTGTGCTCACCATGAGCGTAGCAGCCGGTGCTGTGCCACGCCGTGCTACCTTCTATTAAGTGTGGATTTGCCTGTAGCATGAGCCGCACACCTTAAATCAATCAATCAATCAATCAGGGTTTCTAAAACACAGCTACTCACCTGTCAGGGTCTCAAGGCGCTGGGCAGTGAAGGTCACAACAGGAAATGCAGCACTCTTTCAGCAAAGAAAGTGCATGTGATGCTTGCAATTTCTTGCTGTGAAGATCAATTTTAAATGGCTTCAATGGTTTCCATTGGAGCCACTGAGCGAAAATGATCATGACATTGTAAAAGAATAAGAGAGGGCCTGTGGAGCCAAAGAATGGATGTACCAAAATGAATCTGTCTTTCATGTAGGGAAAGGTAAAGGTATTAGAAACACATATTGGGGCCCATCTCTTGATAAAAACATAGACAACTTCAACAGTTGTCCCCTTGAAGTTTGTTTCTATCAAGCATCTGTGATGGGGTCACAGAAGCTTGATGGAAACTGCTACCCTGATGATAACAGACAGGAGGTGCCCTATGGGAGGCCAGGCCTATTCGTGAACTGGACAATCATAAACTCACTTGCCCGGCTTGTTCATACTCTTTCTGGAGATCTGTGAAGTGGCAGTTGCCAAGTGGCTTTATGCCATGTGTTCAGAATAGGGGGTTGCCATGTGCACACCTGTTTTATCCAATGTCTTAATTTCATAATATTAAACCTTGTTTGTCCTTAAGCGTGCAGCCTCGGTCACGTGGCCTGCCTGAATGCCTCGTGTAAAACATTACAACAAAAACAAAAGAAGCGTTCCACTTCATCCGGACGCACAGCGTTCTGTGTGAAAAATTTCACAATGTATTCCACAATTTATCAATGCTTCATCATCTTTATTCCGTTAATTCCAAACAGTTTATCCACATTTTTAACTTCTTTTCACTTTTAACTCCTGCCACATGTGAGGCGGTGTCTGTATACTGAAACTTCATCTGAATCAGATATGCCCATCCAGGCCTATTTCCGAAACATGTTGTATACAAAAATCATCAATGATAGTGGATGCCATAGACCCAATGCATTTCAGGCTATAGGTAGCCTTTCTTCAGGGGTTCACTAAAAACAGTAAAATATTCACTTTAGTATGATTTACACGTTAATGCAATTACAAATCAGTATCTCATGCCTACATTTCAAAACTCAACAATTCCATATTCTGTTATTACTTGAAACTAACGTTTTCCCTCTAAGCGCTCTGTTTGCGCAAAACTCGTGCACTGATACACCTCCCACAACAATGTTAATCCTCCCTTTATACCACTTTTCGTAACCCTTCCCTCTACCATCTTTCAATATTGCCTGTTAATCCAATATCTTCCCTATGATGGAGTACTCCGTACCTTAATCAAAGCTGCCTCATTTACTCCTCATTGGCGTCTCTGCTTCTCACACGCGCCATTAACAAATCCTTTTCGCGCTACTGCTCCTGTCCCATAAGTACACGGCTGACTCCTCCCATCTATTCCCGCCGATTTCCTAACCGATTTACCTAAGTGACATACTAGCCTACAAATCCCATCAACCACTTTACGAGAGACTCATTCGATCCCTCTCTTCCCTGCTTCGCAGTGCTACAGTCTACTATGCCCCGCCCACCCTGTGTTGTTGCCTCTACGTTAGTTTCACTGAATGTTTATGACATTCTCCCTGCTAAGCTTTGAAACATACAGTACACGTGATGCATTTTAAAAGCACTTATTCGGCGTAAATCCATTGCCGCTTTTAATAACCTTGTGAACATCTCCGTTTTAAAAAATGATTCAATGTTCTTATCGTCGCACATGTGGCTGTCTCCAGTTTCGTCTCTGTTTTTCTATGTAAATGTAATCCACGGGTGCTACATGGCTGTAAGGCAGTCAATGCAATGTTCAGAATAGGGGGTTGCCATGTGCACACCTGTTTTATCCAATGTCTTAATTTCATAATATTAAACCTTGTTTGTCCTTAAGCGTGCAGCCTCGGTCACGTGGCCTGCCTGAATGCCTCGTGTAAAACATTACAACAAAAACAAAAGAAGCGTTCCACTTCATCCGGACGCACAGCGTTCTGTGTGAAAAATTTCACAATGTATTCCACAATTTATCAATGCTTCATCATCTTTATTCCGTTAATTCCAAACAGTTTATCCACATTTTTAACTTCTTTTCACTTTTAACTCCTGCCACATGTGAGGCGGTGTCTGTATACTGAAACTTCATCTGAATCAGATATGCCCATCCAGGCCTTTTTCCGAAACATGTTGTATACACAAATCATCAATGATAGTGGATGCCATAGACCCAATGCATTTCAGGCTATAGGTAGCCTTTCTTCAGGGGTGAGATACTGATTTGTAATTGCATTAACGTGTAAATCATACTAAAGTGAATATTTTACTGTTTTTAGTGAACCCCTGAAGAAAGGCTACCTATAGCCTGAAATGCATTGGGTCTATGGCATCCACTATCATTGATGATTTTTGTATACAACATGTTTCGGAAAAAGGCCTGGATGGGCATATCTGATTCAGATGAAGTTTCAGTATACAGACACCGCCTCACATGTGGCAGGAGTTAAAAGTGAAAAGAAGTTAAAAATGTGGATAAACTGTTTGGAATTAACGGAATAAAGATGATGAAGTATTGATAAATTGTGGAATACATTGTGAAATTTTTCACACAGAACGCTGTGCGTCCGGATGAAGTGGAACGCTTCTTTTGTTTTTGTTTTATGCCATGTGTGACACCTTAAAATAACACTTTACATCCTGGGGTTTATGAGCCAGTGCATAAATGTCATAAGCAAACCTACAAGTCCCAGGATGAACATGTAAATACTGCATGAGGCTCATAGAATCAGGACACACGAGCTGCCCAATTAGGGGCACAAATATGGTTGACAATGAACAATCACAAAAGAATGGGAAGCAGGCCCAAGGGCTACCAAGCAAATTTCCCTTGTAGCTTTTCACTGACGTCCGGCAACATTGCTTCTCTGCTCCTTACCTAGATATATCAATATAGTTGCTCATCCCTCCCACTCATCTTCTAGAGACTGTGTCCATTCAGAAAACCATTGGTCACCACAGCCTCCCAATCACACCACCCAGTATAGCATGGCTTTTACCTCCATGACTGTCACTTCTTACCCACCAATTCTGCCTCTTTCAGAAACTAGAAGCGACCTGCACACTGAGGGTGAAAAATAGGATTTACTAGCCTCTCCCTTGGCCTGTGAAGGCAAGATTATTGTTGAAGTGCTTGCTTTTAAAGGTCAACATTAAAAACGTTTTGAAAGAAATGTAGCAAGTTTTTAGCGTTGTAATAGAAAACAAGCACTGGCAAAGCCAACAGGTCTCATTTATGGAAGAGCTATTGCCGTTAACAATTTCTTTTAGCCAATGCGCGCAACGAAATTCGTTTTATTTATTTATATGTTTACTTACCTGTTAAGGTCCGTAATCCATACATTACTACCCCCCACCCTGCCCCTCCCCCTCCCCACGTCACCGCCCGGCAGGTACTCCCACTACCGGCCACGGCTGGAAAGCAACAATGCAGGAGGAGAGGGAGAGGAGGGAGGAAGTAGTGCAAGTAAAAGGGGAAAAAGTACATTTGAAAGCAGCAAGCAGGTAAAAAACACTGGGCATGGGAGGCAATACGTGGGCAATTCTCCAGGGTGGAGATAAACATACAAATGAATGAGCAAGCTCTTGGCCCCCTGTATGTAAACAAAATGTCTTGCAAGCAAAAGCACATGTGCTGTGTCAGGGGTGCCCTAAAATATAGGATTTGGGAAGTGGGATGGTGGAAGGGAGGGGGCAAACTCTCAAAGAGGCGAAGGTTTCTGCAAAACATACTGAAGTACATAGAATATGCAGCACTGCCCTCAAAACATTTAGTGGTGCTTTGGTGAGAGCAGGTGAGTGTTTAAGGATGAGGCGGGATGTGTCCTGTCTGAGGGGAAAAAGTCTTAATCACATACAGCTAGATTCATGAAAGACCCGTTTTGCGAGTCTATAATAGCGATTCATAAGGAATCGCTATTACAGACTCGCAAAACGGGATTCATGTAGGAATCGCAATATTTATTGCGATTCCCACTGATTCCTTATTTGCGATTAGCTAATTGCTAATCGCAAATAAGGAATAACTCCCCATTAATTCCTATGGGCCTAAAGACCCATAGGAATGCATGGGGAGTTATTCCTTATTTGCGATTAGCAATTAGCTAATCGCAAATAATATTGCGATTTCAAGGGTGCCAGGGTGTCCAAAGGACACCCTGTTGCACCCCTGAAATGTAAATTTACACAGGTGTTGCGCACACACATGTCCAAAGGACATGTGTTTGTGTAACATGCAATTGTGAAAAATGCACTATAGTGCTTTTTTCTATTTTTTCGCTATTTACCACGAAGCCAGACTTCGTGGTAAATAGCGACCAAAAATTGCGAATTCGCAATGTAGAAATGGTTAATGAATTGCATTTAAGGAATCTCAAATAGAGATTCCTAAAATGCATTTCCTCGCAAATGTGCGAATTCTTTATTAGCGAATTTTGCATTTGGGATGATGAATCCCAAATGCAAAAATTGCACTCGCAAAGGGCCAGATTCTCAGAATCTGGCCCTTTGCGAGTGCAATTGAGCTTGATGAATCTAGCTGATAGACTTTATCATGCAGGACATTTACCACAATGGTAAGTTCCACGCAGGTAAGTATTTATACCTTTAGCATTCAGCACTTCACCACACAGATAAGCACTTTTTATGAATAATATACTTTTTATGCTATTTAAAAAAAAGTCGTTTTAGGGATGTGTAGATGTAATGGGAGGCAAGGGTGACTTTATGGACCAGATATGGGTAGAGGTAAAGGGTTGTGAGAGTGACTTAAGGACTCAGGAGTGGGTAGAGGTTAAGTGAGGTGAGGGTGACTTGAGGGCTCATTGGTGGGTTGAAGTAAAGGAAAGGGAGGTAAGGGTGATTTTAGGGTTTGGGGTGGCTAGATGTAAAGGGAGGTGAGGATGAATTTAGTGTTCAGTGGTGAGTAGAGATAAAGAGAGGTATGGGTGAATGTAGGGTTCGGTGGGTAGTACTAAAAGGAGGCAAAGGAGATTTTAGGGGTTAGGCTAGGTAAAGGTGAAACATAAACCTTTTTAAAATTACTCCAAGTTTGATGATGAATAAAACATCCTCTAAATTATAAAACAGGTAACAAACAAATAAGTAAATGTGACAAGCTGCTAAAGTTAATTCAGAAACAACTCATTCTGTATGGCAACAGTCTTAAATGAAAGGAGTATGTTTACACTTTTATCAACAACAAAAGCAACAGGCGGACAAAATGTATGTTTCGAAAATAGGTCACATGCCACAAGGTTTTGTTATTTCTAGTTGTTTGCGTTCAGCTCTTGGAAATACTGGGCGGCACAAGCTTCAACACTGATGGATTCAAGTTGTCTTGAAAGCAAAAGGAAATCAAACAAGCATTTACAATGCAATGGTTTTGCCTTTGTTAAAGTTAGAGCTATTGGCATTGCAAATAACAATGACTCTTATTTTTGTTTTTAAAACATAAATAAAAGGCATTGTCATTTACAATGCCAATAGCTTAAACTTGTGTAAATGCGAGACCTATTGCATTGCAAATGCTTGTTTTTCGAAGTCACCGCTCCCAATTGATCCTCATTTTAATGTCTGACCCTGTACAAAGATGGGAAAATCACCTAAAGCCAGTATTTTTCCCCTTTATAGTTACATACTAAAACACTCGTTTTTAAAAAAGGAGCACTTTAAAGGTGTTGTAGAGGTTCTCTAAGGACCCCTGACTGAAAATTAAAGTAAACAAACTGAGAAAAAAAAAATCTCTTTCGGCCATCGACATGGAGAAAGCAATTCGAGGAGCGTTGTCCATGGCCTCTTCTGCTTGACTGGGAGGGCCAAAGTCATGTTTTTTTTTTAGGGAGGGGGGGGGGGCTGCCTCTCCCTCTCCCCCTCCCAATCCAGTTTCTGAATCTACCTAAACTGAGGGAGAAGGCAGCGAGAAAAAGTCTGTACAGCAACGTATAGAAGGCGAGAGGAAGAGACAGGGAGAGTGAAAAAGAATAACAGAGAGAAACTTTAACAGACAGACGAGTCTTCAATATATTAAGAAAGAACTCACTAGAGTAGATAGGTTGGCAAGGAGCTGAGACACCCCTCCCTTCGCGGCTGCAAGTCCGGGGCTGATTCATGGAAAAGGGCACTCACCCACGAGTCTCTGTTCCGCATTTTACATGTCTCCATCTCATGTGAGGGAAAGGGGTGTGAGGAAATATGGGAACCCCCTCCTCCCACCACCTGTGTGCCCTGCACTCGGACACTAGCTGAGGCCTAGAGGGCATAGCCCCAAGGCACACTAAAGATGGACAGCAGCTGTACAGACACATTCCACTGAAGGCACCCAGCTCCCCAGGGTGCCCTGCAGTCAGACATCAGCAGAGGCCCCTTGCCAGGACGTGTCCCTCAGTCAGACATCAGCTGAGTCCCTACAATAGCGCCTGTCTCCCCAGGGTGTCCTCCAGTGAAGACATCAGTCGAGAGAGCAGTCTGGCTACGTGGAGCTACCCTGCAGCCAGACATCTGCTCGGTCCATAAGGAAGCGCCTCCCACTGTGAACTGCAGCCCGACTTCAGCAGAGCTCCGGCGGGAGAGTCCTGCGGTCAGACTCTGGCGCGCCCCCAAGAGACGACCCTCGCCCCGTCTAACAGAGAGGGGTTCCTACCTGAAGGCTGTCTCTTCCGGCTCAGCCTGCTGACAGCTCGAGTGAACATGGTGGGGGCCGGGCTCGGTCCTCCGAGGTGTCCGACGGGCAGAGGTCAGAGGTGTGCCCGAGCCATAGCAGCTGGCTCCGATGAGGTGCGGGCAGTGGAGGGAGCGCTCGCGTGGGTGTGCCCTGTGCGCCCTGCCGCGCGTGCCAGGCTTCCTGCAGCCCTCGCTCCTCCTCACGAGCACCCACCCGAGGCGGCCTCAGCAGAGTCTCACTCAGACTGCACCTCCGCTCTGAGGCACCCACTGACTTCCTGTGGTGAGCGGAATGCACGAGGCTGATGTTTGCAGTGAATCACAGGAGGAGCTACAGTCAGCATGGAGCAGACTCGCACAAGCTGAGCCATGCAGAGGCATTCACAGAGATGGGGACCGCACACAACCGCAAGGCACGCACAGAGACACTTTAACACACTGGCATTCATAAAGCACACAGAAAGAAACAATGCCTCACAGAAGCAGGCACAGAGAAAAGAACTACCAAGTCAAAGAAACAAGGGAAAAGGCGAAAGAAAATGAAACAAACATGAAAACAGAAAGAACAAGCGGGAGGGGGCGGGAAAGGGGGGTGGAGAGACGCAGAAGTGCCGGCAATGCCGGACCAGATTCGGGGGCGTTCCCGGCTTTCGGCTGACGTCGCGTGACGTCGGCAAAAGCCAAAGAATCTCGGGAACGCCCCCGAATCTGGTCCGGCATTGACGGACAGGCCCCTCGTCCAATGGCTAGGCTCCATTTATGGAGCCAGCCAATGAATGACGAGGGCCGACCCAAAGCCACACTACAGTTCTCATCAGGTTTTCGCCTGTGCGAAAAAGATGCGCAGAGCGCATCTTTTCGCCAGGCAAAACCTAAAAAGTACCAAAATCTAAGCGCAAGCAGCGCTGAAGAACACTAATCGAAGAAATCAATCAATAGTTGGTCCATGCGCTAGAGACAAAAACTAAAACACACTGAAACAAAGTGAATTTGACAGGCGTTGAGACCAATTAAAGGGAAGAAAATAATATTGACAACGAAGCCAACCAATGGTAAGTAATAGGTGGGCAAAAAACACATTTTTAAAGGGTTCTAAAAAAAACTATTTTTGGAAACGATAGATTGTCGCAAGTGATAGCGCATGCACTGGCTCAGGCGAGACTTAAGAATCATTGGCCATGAAAATGTGTCAGTCTTGCTAGAAATACTTGCAGTAAGCACCTGGTGGCGCCACTATTCCATACATCTAAAATTGGGAGCAGAAAATATAGCTACTTTACATACGATAATGTGGTAAACTACACAAAGTAAACATCCGTGTTATACCATAAGTTGGTAACATTTAACGCATTAGCTAGCTTTCCAACAGACACTAGACAAAGCACTGCTTTTTTTTTTTTTTTACATCGAGGGCGCCATTTTCTGAGTCTTGAGCAGATTGTGTTACCGCCAACAGGGAATTTTACCACACTTATTTTTGAGTGTAACATAATCTATTATGATCCCCTGCATCTTCGTTACAGTTGCAACAATGTGTCTCATGCATTTTGTGTTTTAAATATTTTTTTAATGCATATGTGGAATGGGGGGTTCAATGTTGAAAAGGGGCATTGTATAGAAACCCAAGAAGGATCAGAAACTGACAATGGAAGTATCAAAGACAACTTTGAAAGAAGAAACTTAGAAATGGTAATAAAGCCTACTGATAAAGGTACATACATTGTCAGAAGGTTCAAGGAAAATCCTAACATTGAAGATGGCATGCCCAGCCATGCTTGGCTAACCTGACCACTCTGGGTCAGCATGCAAGAAGTTGGTATACCAAGGCTTCGGAAGAATCCTGATCTCATTTTATGCTGATGCAATTGCAAAGAAGAGAGCTGGGCATCCATTTTTGAAGTGCAGAGCATTCAATACATTTGTATCTCATTGAGGTAGTGCATGGTGTGCCCATAACATAGATCAGATATACACAGTTCTAGTCACTGCTCCATGTTTGAAGCCTGACATTTACAGAGTGTATGCACTAACACACAGTTACTTAGTAAAGACATACATCAACAGCAAACAAACCTGCCAGACAGTTCTCTTCTGCACATACAGATTAGTGCAGACAATTATTGTGTAATGGCATAATGTATTCAGATAGGATTGGCTGCACCTGACACCCACAAGACAGCACAATAAATTCAAAGTCACCACTGTGGTCCATGACAGTGGGACACTCAACGCACCTGTTTGCTATATGTTCTTCCAGCAAACTCCATGTTTAACATTGGGTCAACTACCTTCTTCGGCATCGCCAGTGCTACAAGTGCAGCCAGGGGAGGTGCATCTTACTCCAATGAACCAGTGACAACTGCTTCTCCAACCAATTACAAGGGTTTCCACAACAATCTTAAGTGTCTGCAACATCTCAAACCTGTCAGACCCTAATGGTGTACCTCATCTAATATCTAATTTCCAGAGGTGTCCCTCTACACTAATTACAAAACACTTAGCTGTAGTTGAACTAAAGTCCCAGTGCATCAAAAGGTAACACTTGCCGCTCTCGTGTCCTAGGAGTGGCTGGTGTCCACAAAAAGTATGGACATTTCCTTAAGTGGGCTTCAAAGTCATTAAGCATAGGGACCAGTGATTTCATTCAAAGGAAGAGTAAATAAATGAAAGAATGCATGCATGTAGGAATAAATGAACACATGAATGGATTCATGTGTCTTAGCTTAGGAAACCTGGTCTTCTGAAGGTGGCAATGGAACATCCTAATGATTCAGAAAAGAGAACGCTTTCTACAGACAGGGCAGGTAGTTTGGTCCTCATGAGATGAAAAGGGTCCACACTGTCCCATTTCTTGTCCTACCAAAGACAATGACATAGTGCAGAGGCCCACTCATTAGCCATACGTTTGGGGGGCAGTGAAGATCTTGATGAGAGTGGTCTTACAGAGAGGTTGCAGAATTCATATTCCTCTTTACAATAATAATACTGTACTTGTTAAATGTGTAGTATTTCACTTCAAACATTTTTCAGAAACTACTGACTTTAGTTACTGGGATTAAAGTTTTTTTTTTAACCAACACTTATCCAGAACCCTAAAGCTATTCTGGTTTAAATAGATACCATAAACCCAATAAAAACCAGACTCTTATTTATCTAAAACACAAGCAGGAGTCTGTCAATGCAAATAATGTAAATGACAATCCTTCCGAATGGTAGCTACCTGAAATTAACTGTGGCTATACAACACACCAACCTGAACACTAACCACTGCAATACACATACAATGACATATATACAGGAAACCTATTGACCATGAATCCCCACTACCCTCAACTCATACAACTGGAAGACAGACTATAATGGAACATTCAAGACCAGGGCATGTAGGTACTATTAAAAAAAATATACATATTTTTACATTTTGGCATGCCAGCAAGTGACAAGTGTACTTTAGCTCTAACAGTGCAGCACAGTCATAATAATGGGAATATGGAGTTATATACTACATTGTGACTTAATATACCATGTACACCGAGTGATTGAGTGCAGGGGTGTTGTGAACCCCCCCCCCCCCCTTGGCACCTACAGCGGGCGGGGCTCTTTATGGTCCTCTTCTGTCTGTAACTTAGCAGACACAATCTCATAATTAACTCTACGAAGGAATACAGAGTCAATATAAGAGCAAGGGGGAACAGGGGAGAACAAAAAATGGGCAAACATTACAGGGAAAGAAGGAAGGAATATTAAATATAAGGAAAGGCGAAAGGGAAGAGGGAAGGATGGAGGGATGGAGGTATGAGCAAGTGGATGAATGAGTGGGTGGGTGAATGGGTAAAATAATGAATGGGTCAAAGAATGAGTGAATGGATAGATGAAAGGATGGCAGAGCAAAGGGATGGTTGGATGGGTGGGTGAATGGATAGGTGGTGGGCAGGTGAAAGGATGGCATAGTAAATGGATGGATGGATATGTGGATGGACAGCTGAAAGGATGGCAGAAGAAAGGGATGGATAGATGGATAGACAGGTGAAAGGATGGCAGGGGAAAGGGATGGATAGATGGATAGACAGGTGAAAGGATGGCAGGGGAAAGGGATGGATAGATGGATAGACAGGTGAAAGGATGGCAGGGGAAAGGGATGGATAGATGGATAGACAGGTGAAAGGATGGCAGGGGAAAGGGATGGATAGCTGGATAGACAGGTGAAAGGATGGTATAGTGAAGGGATGGATGGATGGCAGAGTGTGTGGATTGATGAAATAGGAAAAGATTGAATCATTAATGAAAACATTAATGGATGTAAGACTGTTAAAGTGTTTAATTGAGCATTGTTTTAGCAGTGAGCACAGCTTCAGCTACCCAGTCACACTGTACCTCTGAGTAAATTTCGACCAGAAAACATGAACATGAGTTCACTGACACAGACAGTGTGCAACTGGAACCATCAGGCAAAATGCTTCAAAGCACCCAACTCTTGCTTGGGCCCATAATATCCTCGCAAAACTGACTTTCATGCATAAAATGTGAGTCTTTCATATTGTCTTTGTTAGAAAGTGGGTTACAGGTTGAGGGGGCAAAACCCTGTTCAAGCTGGAACCACAATCCTTATCAGGGTGAGGCACAAGCAAAACCCATATTAACCTGTGTTCAACCCTATGGTAGCTTGGCACAGAGCAGCAAGGCTTAACTTAGCGGCAATTTGTAAAGTATCTATGCATCACTTCAAACAGTAATAAAGTGAAAGCAACAAAAGAAAGATCCCACACCATTTTAGAAAAATAGAGTACATTTTAATAAATAAAACAAGAACAAAACAACACAAAATTAAACCAGTAGAACTGGAGTTATACAATTTTAAAGATGTAAAGGAAAATAGTGCCAAAAAGCACAAAGGGCCAACTGTGGATATCTGGTAGAGCTAGATCGGGACAAAGTCACAAGTTCAGGTAGACTACGATGGAGTGGTGGCTGGCTACTGGGACCCAATTAGTCGTGCTAAACAAGAATACCTTAAATCCTGGTTGAGGGGCATTCCACAGTCCTGCATTAAGGATGTATTGCACAGTGGCGATTCCTAGGAGAGACAAAGCTGTGATGCGAGGTCCTGCATTATCGTCGAGGATGGCGTCAACGAGGGGTTTGTGATGAGCAGTCCTGCATCTAGATGTGTCGCGCATCAGCTGGTTGTAATGAAGCTGCGGGGCTTGCGATGCAGAGCCCTGTGTTGCCGTCAAGGATCTAGTCAACAAGCAGCATGTGATGAGAAGGGCTGCATTGAGCGAACATCATGCAGCAGTGGTTCCTGAGATGATGCAGGCGGTAATGCGAAGACCTTGCATCAAGGGAATACACGCAGCCGAGGTGATGCATCGTTGCTGCTCAAGGTTGCGCCAGGCAGCCATATAGATGCGTCCGTTTTGCTGAAACCACAGATGGGCTGGCAGATCACCTTGAGGCACATGTCCATGGGTCCAGGACTGGGGTGGTACCACTTGGCATGGTAGGCCTCACAGATGGCAGAGTCCAGGTGCTCGGTTCAAGGTTGTTGGAGCCTTCTGTCCCTAAGGCTTTAGTCAGGAGGCCAGCCAACTAGCCCTTGGAGTTACTCTGGGGTACAACAGATGCAGGTCCAATCCTTCTCACCCAGGCAAGAGGGCAGCAGGTCGCCACTGCAGGGTATCAGTCCTTCAGAGCAGCAGTCCAGCAGAGTGGCAGTCCTTTCAGCAACACAGCAGTCCTTCTTCCTAGCGGAGCCCACAGGTCAGTAATTGTGCTAAAGAGTTGGGGTCTGAGTTACAACATTTTTACCTGGTGCCCACTTTGAAGTGGAGAAGGCTTCTAGAAGTTTCCACTAGCCTGAGGTGTTTGGCATCCCCTACCTCCCTGTCCTGGCCCGAGCTTGTCTGGGGTCACAACAGACTAGTGTCAAACCCTTTGTGACGTGTTCAGTCAGAGCCTTTGTGATGTGCAAGTGTTGTAGGTGATAGCTCCTCCCCTTCGTTAACTCAGAGCAGCCCATGCACCAACACCTATCTTCCCTTGGTCTCACTGTCTGGGAGCAATACACAAAGACCAACTGTCAGCTACGAATAATCATGCTACCCAGGATCAGGCTGCAGGCACCAAATGGTTAGGACAAGAAAATGCCAACTTTCTAAAAGTGGCATTTTCAGAACTGTGATTAAAAAGCCGACTTTACACTTAAAGAGTGTTTTTCATTACAATTCTCTAGATACCAAACACAACTTGTCTTCCCACCTCCCAATTGGAAGTTACAGTGTATTAAATGGAATAAGGTAACCGAAATGTTATCCTATGGGAGAGGTATGCTTTAGAGTAGTAGAAAACAACTTTAGGAGTGTTTTGCTACCAGGAAATGTAAAACTTAAAAGTAGTCCTACTTTTTAAATACACTGCACCCTGCCCTCTGGGCTATTCAGGGGCAACCTTAGGGGGGACATAAATGTATTAAAAAGAAATTGTTGGGCCTGGCAAAAGGTTTATTTAGTCAGGTCCATATGGCAGTTTAAAACTTCACATACCTGTTGCAATGGCCGGCCTGAGACTTGTTTAAAGGTTTACTTAAGTGGGTGGCACCATCAGTGTTGCAGGTCCACTAGTAGCATTTACTTTATAGGCCCTGGGTACCAGCAGTACCACTTTACTAGGGACTTACAGGTAAATTAAATATGCTAATTGGGTATAAGCCAATTCTACCATGTTTTAAGGAGAGAGCACTTTAGCAGCGGTTAGCGGTGCTAAAGGGTAAAGAGTCCGAAGGCCATCAAAAAGTAAGTTAGCAAAAGAGGAGGACTGAAGACACAAAGTTAGAGGAGAACCACGGCAAGGTTGCCAGGTCTAGCAGTCTGCCAGAATGTGAGCTCCTACGAAAACCAGAAAAACAGGACTTCTGACTTTCAGAGGACGTTATGATACCCAACTATTACTGTTGTTCGTTACTTGGGGGTCAGGTTTCAATCACGCCCCTATAAGCAGGCCCTAACTATCATTTAAATACATTAACTGCTTTTAGGGGAGAGGAAGCTAAGGAAAAATGCTGTGACCATGAACAGAAAGTTTGATCTTTTCTTCAAACGGAAACAAAAATAGATCTTGTGAAAAATGAAGTGTGTGCTTTATCTGATAGAGCACAATCCGGCTTTGGACTAGGGCCAAACAGGAAAATGAGGGCGGATGCAGTGCACCACAGTGATGCTGCTGCTGCATACTCTGCTCATAGCTCAGAACAGAACGTGCTTGTTTAGCCCTGGATCATAGTAAGCATAGGGTGGCCAGATGTCCCGGTTTTCCCTGGACGGTCCGGTTTCGTGAAGTGTCCCGGTGCCCCGACACTTTGCTCCAAATGGAATAAATGTTCTGGTTTTTGGATAGTGGCAGGGATGAGCACAGAAATGTCCCGGTTTTTGAGTAGTGGCCGAGTATGCACTGGTGTTAAAAAGATGTGTGCATGCTCACTTCTCACTACTGGAGATTTTACGGCGTGACCTCACTCCAGATGAGGCTGTGGTGGGAAGGAAAAACCTTTAAAGAGAGACATTTTCTCGCAGGATTTCCCTTCTCTTTCTACAACACAGCAAGAATGTAATTATGCCAGCCATCGTGGCAACAGCGTGTCTGAACCGCCAACATGACCTTGCTCACTGGAGTCAGAGGTCACAGTCTGCACCAAGATCCAGCCAGCCAGCCACAAGTGTAAACTGTAGTTCTGCTTCTATGTTTATAACCTGTCCTGTATTTTGGGGGGGGGAATATGGTCACCCTAAGTAAGCACCCACCTTCATTAGTAAAAGATTAAAGTACTGGAATGTTTTATATGTGAGCTCTGTTTTTTTTAGCAAGTGTGTGGGGACATGGTTAAGAAGAGACAGAGCCTGCCGTGAGGGAACGGCCACCACTTACCTACACTTGCTCCATCCCGCTTTGTTTCCATCTCTCTGGGGCCAGTGAGAACTTCTGCCGCGCCGCCAGAACAGCCGTGAGGTGAATGGCTCGGCTCCTGCCTACATTGCCCAGGAGGCCCTGCGAGGCGCAGGCTTGTGACATCGCTGGAGGGCACCAGAGGCCCTCTTAAACAGCCCGGGCCCTCCTGCAGCACGGGACTCACGCGGGCGTGAGGGATAATCTTGTAGAAGAGTGTAAGGCAATTTTAACCACTGAAAATAACACACATGTAGTTGGGGCTACAGCTCAACAGAACATAGGTGGGTTGGGGTTGGAATGTGAGGGTATTGTCTCCCCCGCTATTCCCGCTATGTTTCTCCCAAAGCAGAAAGGCCTACATGGAAGTGATTCTATGATTAGGGGGACCCAACTTCAAACAAAAGAGAGTATTACATCCCCTGCTAGTTAATGGCAGTCAGTCTTTAACATGCGTGCCAATAGTTCCTTGCACCAATAGATTTTCTGTTTTAGCGATTGTGCATAGTGAAAGCTCCATGCCACAAACATCGCAACCAATTGGTACAGCAATGGATGCCGCTTTAAATCATGCACCAAGTTATGGCCCAGATTTCCAAACTCAATCTAGTGGTAAGAGCAGAAACGACCCACAAGATATCCAAGATCTAATGAATTTAGTATCTCTTCTGAGGGACGAGATAAAGTCTACGAAGACTCTGAATATAAATGTATCTGCTATGGTGGGACCTGTACCTAACGGTGGGGCGCGTACTCTGCTAAACTCTAGTATAAATGACACCAACCCTTTTCCTTTGAAATCTGGTAGTAGTATGGCTAACCCGTTGGTTATCGGAAAGCCAGTGGGTGGTGGGTGTAAAGTCCCCTCCTCCTATAGTGAGGTGGCTATGACAAGAAAACCCACGTCTCCCCCAAATGCCCAAAACAAACCATTAATATCCACCATAAACAGTCTAGCCAATCAATCAAAGGCAGGTGAGAGGGAGCGTTTGTCAGTTGACACTAGGGGGGTACCTCCTCAAAGGCCAGTTACAAAGATAAACTTCCAATTAGAAGGGAGGGTGTGAAAACAAGTGGATTATATAGAGATAATAACATCTATATGACTAATGTTCCTAAGTTAGCTGTAGCAAGAAATAAGGAGAGTGCTGACTCTCTGACTAATAAAGCTATCCACTGGCTACGTTATGTCAGAGGATGCCGATCGGTAATTTGGGACGACATTACTAAGGCGCGTAGGTTAATTTTGCCCTCTGAGCAATATGATTGTATTGAATTGATATTACGGTCAGAGACAATGGCCGAAAATGTATTTGCTCTTGAGTTTAGAACCAGCCCCCCAGCGCATTCGTGTATTCAGCTAAGGAAGACCCCACCTCCCCTTCAGGTTCATTCCCTCTCTGGGCAGAGGCCAAGGGGTAGTATTGGAAGTCCGGGGTTGGAAAGCATTGATTGACTCCCTGGTGTACATGCCTAAAGTCTTGCCAGTGTTAGTGTTGGGAATTTTGGTGGGGGAGACACTACCAGTTATATTCCCGACAAAAGTCTTCTGTCTAGTGATAGTGCAGAGGACCAAACTGGTAATGTTGCTATTGCCAGCAATTCCCCAGAAATGAAACACCTGCAAGGGTCAGGAATTTATCTGGTTGATTGCTTGCCTACTAGTGCTGATAGCTCGCAGGCAGATAACAGTATTATCTCTAGTGATTCCACTCAGGGGAGGTCTCTTAATGTAAATCAATCAAATGATCTCTCTAATCCTGGACTAAAGAACCAGCCCAGGAAAAAATTTCTAAGTGAAGGAAATAACTTACTGCACATAGGCCATGACCTTATGGGGGCTCACTTATTTCATGGAATGTAGCAGGTCTGGGTGCAAAAACACTATCACCGGAATGGCTGACATTCATTAGTGAATTTAATGTCTGACTTTTCCAAGAGACTTAGTTGCCTGAACCACACTTTTGCTTGGGTTATTTAAATTTTTTTGTACCTGCAATTAAAGGCGCCAAAGGACGCCCAATGGGTGGCCGAACCATATGGGTGCGCCAAGCACTGGCTTTGACCATTAAAGAATTGTCCTCTAAGAGTAATGACATCCAGGCTATAAGACTGGATCTGGGCTCTTTAGGTCTTCTGGACATTTATAATGTCTATGTGAGGGGTGTTCGGGGGGTAAGTCTCAAGTTATAGCGGCTTTGAATTCCCTTTTCGGGCTTCATGCAATAGACAGTAGTGTGATTGTTGCGGGTGATTTAAATTCAGCCTTTGAGCCACTGGCAACTCACGATTGGCATCTTACTGATGAGGATAGCCTATGGGGTACCAAAACTGGAACTCAACCCCGTTAAAAAATGGACAGAGGTCGTTATCCAGATCAATACTATCTGCTACGAAAGGGGACTTAGGGCTCTCAATGGCAGGACATTGCAATATAGGCTTGGGTTAATACATTTAACAATGGGCGCAGTAAAAGTAGGATTGATTATATTCTTTGTTGTTTGAAGCTCTGGCACACGATAATTGATATGATGGTCAAGGATCGTATGGAAAGCGACCATAACCCCCTGTGTGTTGCTCATGAATGGAACCTAGTATTGGCGGGGGTCCCCGAATTAAATTCTCCTACTTTCGAATCCACCAATTCACTGAAAAATAAAGTCATCAACTGGCTCTCGGTAAATAGACCACTTCCGAGAGGAACAACCAGTGATATTTCCATGGCTAGGAGGGTAACGTGGGTGGGCCATACTAGCAAATCTATCAGGGGAGACTGCATATTGGTCACTTTTAGAGACCCAAATACAGCCGCGTATATTTGCACCTGGGCTTCCGATGAGGATTTTGGCAGCACTATTCAACCACTCCCCCTCTCATTTTTTTATCCCTCAAATTTGTACGACTCAGAGGACTACAGATGGGGGCACCACCAAGAGTTGCTGGAGGGTTGGGGAAACTGCCATAGGGAGAGAACTGCCCACCCACAACATAGGGGCAGACAAGCAGAGCAGTTCCCCTTATATGGGGATGAGGCCAGTTGGGAAACTGTCACAAGAAGGAGGGGGGGGATGGCAGATATAGGAGAGGATTTCCTGGCCCCCACAGAACACACTATCCTGCCTACCCATCTACCTTCAACAGATATAGTAGTCTAGAAATGGTAGACTGACTGGTGGCTGTAGAGGGGAGTGCCCCAGAAGCATTTCCCACAAATGAGACTATTATACCCATAGCCCCGGACATTGACCCCAAGGCACTTAGCATAGCCGAACCCAGTCAATCCCCAAGCAGGACGCATTCTATTCCATCCCCCGCCAATAAACCCATGGGCCCGAACTTCCCACCCATATGCCAACCGGTGCCTCTCGAGCCAACCCCCAGTATCTCTGTTGCTCCAGGACTATCACTTATCACCGTGATCTCCTGGAATGTGGCAGGTCTCTCCAGCAAATTAGCTTGTACAGAGTGGGGTTCTTACATCAGCTCCAAAAACATACTACTCTTCCAAGAGACTTGGGCACGTGAGGAAATACCCTATCCGGGCTTTTCTTCTTTTTTCAAAGCCGCCAAATGGGGGGGCAAGGGCAGGCCGTCAGGGGGACTCACGACATGGATAGCCACGGATTTAGGATGTCAAGCCTCCTATTTTGAGACTGCCTCCGACGACATCCTGGCCGTCCTACTTGAGTGGCCAGATTCCACAAAGTTGCTAGTTATTAATATCTATTCTAGGCCAGTACCAAACCACAAAGAATCAGGGACCATAGGTGAGTTATCAGTACTCTTGGAAGGAACTCCCACCGATTTAGCATGTGTGGTGGGAGGTGACTTTAATTGTCACTATGAACCACTCCTCGGATTACGTGATGGTCCTTCACACGAGGAAGACCTTTGCTGGTTTATCCCCGAGACAGTGGCACCACCTCCTAGGGCTTGGACCCCACTGGCCCTGCAGATAACTGCCCTCACCCTTAACCTAGGTATAAGGGCGTGCAATGGCCGCTGTAAATCAGATATTCCCAGTAGCCATACTTACAACAAAGCAGGTAATGAGTCTAGACTGGACTACATTATGGTCAAACTGTTTATGTGGCCAGCAATAGTTGACTTTAAAGTCACTGAAAGAACGGACAGTGACCACAATGCTCTGGAACTGACCTACACCTTGTATGTGGGGGAGGTCAACTCCCATGGATCGGATAATGGCAAGGCGGGTCTCCAACTCGAAAATAATCGGAGAAAAGTTAAGTGGGAGAAATTGGTTAATAACCCAGATAGAATACCTCGGCTATACGAAAGGATCATACCATTTCTAGAGAGAGCCCTCCAGCTAGGAAGTGAAGCTTCTGATGAAACCACCAGAGGCTATCTCGCACAAACACATGCAGACATTATTTCCACTCTAGAACAGGATTTGTTCTCATCTGTAGGGAAAAGGACAGGTCCAATATCTAAGTCATCATGGTACAATACCGCTTGTAGGGATGCTAAGGCCCTCCTGCTACTTGCTATAAAGGGACGCTTTAATCGCGAAATAATCCGCGATAGGAGAAGATCATACAAAACCCTTCTTGCAAATGCGCGGGCTGAATGGGACCAAAATTATTGGGAGAATCTCACTAAGACACTAACAACTAGAGATTCTCGTAGATTTTGGCGCATAGTAGCTAATGGTACGGAGGATTTAGCCTCCGCCATAGAGCCCAATATAGCTGAATCGGCATGGCAGAACCACTTTGAGACATTATACGCGCTTGGGGGGGAAGACCAAAATGGCGATGGTATTCTAAATATAGCTAGTCCCACTGGGGCCGCTTTCACTGAAAAAGAGGTGAGGGAGGCCATTAAAAACCTAGCTGCAGGAAAAGCCCCGGGCCTCGATGGAGTCCCAGGGGATCTGTTCAAACAGGAACCGATGATATGGACACCATACCTCACACTGATATTTAATGCCATTTTGGGGGGAATGGAGGTGCCCGATACTTGGCGGGGAGCAGAGGTGGCCCAATTTATAAAAAGGGATCCCCCCTGCTTCCCGCGAACTATCGCCCTATCAGTCTCATTGACATATCACAAAAACTTTTCGGCAGACTGATTTTGAATAGATTGCAGGCATGGATAGAAGAGATGAACATTCTATCTCCCTATCAGGCAGGATTTAGGCAGGGCGTGTCAACCATAGATCAAATATTTAGACTAAATCTCCTTTACTGGAGAACAGCTGTAATCGAGGGCGGAACTCTCTACACCATTTTTGTAGATCTACGCGCCGCCTTCGATTTGGTACCCAGAGAGAGGCTGTGGAAAGTGATGGCGGAGCTAAACGTTCCAGGTGATATATTGGCAATCCTAATGAGGCTCCACCACAATAATTATGCCCGTGTAAGATGTGGCAAAGGTGGCAAGTTAACCGAAAGATTCCCCGTTCGCAGAGGGGTAAGACAGGGTTGTGTGCTAGCTCCGACCCTGTTCTGCCTCTTTGTGAACGGGGTGATTGCCCACCTAAACAGGATTGCCAACACTGACGCACCAAAGCTGACAGGCAGCAGGGTGCCTGCAATCATGTTTGCAGATGACACCCTGCTGCTGTCTAAATCCCCTATGGGGATTCAACGTATCCTGGACGGCTTTCTAGAATTTTGCTCTGAACACGGTTTAGAAATAAACCCACAAAAAACTAAATTTATGATCTTAAACCCTAACCCCCAAAATCGAGTCCCACCAAGGATAGGCCCTGTCCAACTAGAACGCGTGCGCAACATTGAATACTTGGGGATCACCTTAAACGAACACTTAACGTGGACGAGTCACCAGACTAAAGTGTCCATCAAACTGGCACAGTTGGCGGGTGGCATAATGCGTCTGGCGAACAAATCTCTCTATCGCCCACTAACCCCAATTATGCACATCTACAAAATCCAAGCACGGGCGGGTGTCACATATGGGGCTGAAATGTGGGGTCACTGCCAATCACACAACTTACAGTCTACAGAAAATAAATTCTTGAGGCAGGTTGTCGCCCTTCCCCAGAGCACCCCCCTATTCCCCCTCAGACTAGATCTGGGAATTCGACCAATGACAGAGGAGTTGGGACTTAAACCCCTAACCTTCTGGAGGCGGTTGTGGTGTAGCCCTGATCTCACAAACTATAGAGAGGAACTACAGGAATTCTTGGAGCTACGGAACGCCAATAGGATCCCTTGGATGACCTATGTCAAGGGAATGCTAGAGGAGATAGGATACCCGGAACTATGGACAGATCCTGCAAACTCTTGTACAAAGACTCCAAAAAAGGTATTAGCGAGAGCATATTACGAACTGATGCTCACAAGGGCTATTAATGCTACGCGTGAAGGATCCTTGACACATTTGTTCCTGAAAGTGAAAGACTCCTATTGCCTTGAAGGCACCCTAGACGCAATCTCACCTGTAATAACGAGAAAACTATTTTTACAATGGAGATATGGATGCCTCCCACTAGCTTCATTCACAGCGTCATGGCAATCTCGCTCCACTGTAGCAACCTGTCCATTATGTGCTCACCAGAAGGAGGACGACGTGCACGCTGTCTTTTTCTGCAAAGGCTACGAGAGAAGTAGGAAACACTGGTTAGTCCCGCTACTCAGGAACTTGGGCTTCAGATATTTTCAACCAGCCTACAGAGTTTTAAAATCTGACCTCTCTCCCACTCTAGTTTTCGCCTTATCGAAATTCCTGACTTCCATGTGGTACACCCGAACCCGAGCGATGAAAAGACTGGTATAAAAAAAAAAAAAAAACTAGTTGAATGAAATATACTGATTTATTTTACCACTCGTTTTGACCATCTTAAATACTGGATCACTTCATGTTTAATAAGCTTCTAAGTTGTATATATGCTATGTGTCTTTTATGATCTGTGATCGAAATAAAGATTTTTGAAATGAAATAATATGATGGTCAAGGATCGTATGGAAAGCGACCATAACCCCCTGTGTGTTGCTCATGAATGGTGAAAGTCAGAGCAACCACAGGTAGGTGGGGTTGAGCTTTGTACCCCAAATATTGTCCCTACTAATGATATGCGCCGGCTTAACTGGACACATGTAGTAACAAAGTCGAAGGTCATGGAAAACATAAATGAGGAGGTTGATAAAACCATACTGGAGCTAGAACATGCAATTAGCTCCGGAGATGATCCGAGGTGTGTAACTCAGCAACACGATATCCTTTTCATGTATATTAGTGCCCATTTCTTTATGCCTATTAAAAGTAAGAATCTAGCTGGCTTTAAACCATTACGGTGGTATAATAACAATTGTAGGCGAGTTAGAATTGCTCTTGGTAATGCAATTAGGGGTGGGGAATTGGATGCTGTCCGCTTAGCTAGACAGGAATATAAGAGAGCTATCCACAAAGCCAAGTGCCTATGGGATGAGCTTCTATCGCAGGACCTCAAAGAAGCCAGTGACAGGAATAATACTAGATTATTCTGGAACATTGTCAAGTGGGGTAGAGGAGGCCAACCAGATCAGCCCCAAAACCACGTCACCCAAGCAGGATGGGTTAATTATTTCAGACCACAATATGCGCGTAACCCTTCAGAGAATCAAATGGAAGATCCTAGATATGTTTTTTGTAAAGATGAGGCTTTTAATGATAATGATGTTTTAATAGCTCTTATGCAATGGCTGGAGGCAGAGCGCCGGGACCAGATGGTGTCCCCGCCGATGTTTTTCTTCATGATAAGACACGATAGGGCAGATATATTCTGTTGATGACAAACGCAACGGCCCAGGGCGCCAAGATCCCGGTTTCCTGGAAAGGGGCAGTGATAATTCCAGTCTACAAAAAAGGGGATAAAACTCAACCAGGAAATTACAGACCTATCAGTCTGATAGACACGATTCAAAAGGTAGTTGTGAGGATGACCCTGAATAAAATTTTAGACTGGATTGAGGAGAGCAGTATACTGTCCCCCTTCCAATCGGGTTTTCGCAAATACATCAGTACCATCGACCAAGTCTTCTGTTTTATTCTTCTTTATTGGAAGACTGTGACACTGGGCAAAGGCAGCCTTTATTCTGCCTTTGTTGACTTACGTGCAGCTTTTGACCTCGTTCCCCGTTCCCATTTATGGGTGACACTGAGGGAACTAGGTCTTTCTGATGAGATTTTAACTTTGAAAATGAGGCTGCACGAAGCAAATTATGCTAAAATCCAATGGGGTGGGCAGGGCAGGGTCACCACCCAATTCCCTGTTGAACGTGGTGTGCGGCAAGGTTGTGCCATGGCCCCAACACTATTTTCTTTGTACATTAATGGAATAGTAGACCGTTTATTGCCAGTAAACACAGATGCCCCCTCTCTAGCAGGTGTAAAAATTCTGATTTTAATGTTTGCGGATGACACATTGATCATATCCAAAACTCCTAGTGGCCTCCAGCGTGCTTTAGTAATTTTTGAAGAGTTTTGTGCTGCTCGAGGCCTGGAAGTTAATGTGGCAAAAACAACATTATGGCTTTTAATCCGCACCGAAGTTTTAAAGGGAAAGTTTTTATGAATGGTCAGCCACTTGAAATGGTCAAAGCTTTCACCTATTTGGGCATCCACTTAGAAAAGGATCCCAAGTGGGATTATCACATAGATATAGCTGCTCTAAAACACCGGCAATCCACAGGAGCCTTAAGCTTGGAGCACAAAAAGTCGTTAACAAAACCAATTAAGTCTGCTCTCCAATTCTACGAATCAAAAGCTGTTAGCTCCGCGCTTTATGGCGCGGAATTATGGGGGTTTGAGAAAGTTGCTCCACTAACCCTCTCTGAAAATAAGTTCCTTCGTAGTATTACTAGTCTTCCACAGAGTTACCCCCTAAAGCCGCTCAGATATGACTTGGGTAGGAAAGCTATTACAGATGTTGCCAAGCTGCGCCCAATTCTATACTGGCGCAGGTTGTGGACGATACCTGAACTATCATCACTTGCCGCAGGGTTTCTTGATGTTATGAAATCTGATGGCTTTCACAAAATTAGCTGGCTAAGGGATGTTAGAAATAGCCTGGTTGCTTTGGGTATGCAAATGTTGTGGGAAACTCCAGTAGAAGCCTCATTCCCATCCAAAAATATCTTAAAGGAGAAATATTGGGAACAGGTTGCTTATAATGTTTGGCGCAGCACTGATTCATCTACCATGGCGGGGATTTTTCTAGGGTCAAAACTTACTCCCAGGCTTGAATCCTATTGGGATATTATCACCAAGCCTAGGGATAGGAAGCTCTATTTTCAGCTTAGGGTAGGATCATTACCCTTGAAGTCACTGATCTCCAGGTGGACTGATGCAAGCAATAATATCTGCCCGGCTTGTGGGAGTCACAAGGAAACAGTTGCCCATCTCCTCTTTGCCTGCCCTGTATATGCAACCCCTAGGCGAGTTTGATTTACCCCAATGTGCAAATTACTGGGTACAAATAGAAGTGCTGAGGCAGAAAGTCTCATACCCACCAGTACTCTGCCATTTATTTAAATAGCGGTAGCCAAATACTTAGGGTGGGTGTGGGTGTTAAGGCAGAATTCAAATTTGGGGTAATCTCTTGTGAATAGCAATTCTAACTTATTTAGTTTGACCATGAAGTACGATTGACTAACTAGAATTTGTTTTTATCTGTTTTTATTGTTATTGTAAATGAGTTTTAATCTACTGTAATTAGCTGAAATGAATTTCCATTTCTTCCATTTGCTTAGATTTTTTTTAATCTAATTCTTTTAAATATGCAAATATCAATTAATTAATTTTCTAATCCGGTATGTTTCAAGGATGCTTGTTTTCTGCTTTTATGAGTATATCTCGAATAAAGCTACTTTGGATTGGATTGGTTTAAAATGCACTACTTCTGTTTTGTTTTGTAAACCAGGCCCCCAGTTTCACCAACAGCCATAGTGCCATTATAGGCAACACTCCCCACCCACTGACAGAGCATGCATGATGACATAAATAAATACACAACACAACTTTTGTTTGGGAAAATCTTGCTACATTTGTTTTAGTCCATAGAAAAGTATGCAATATGGTGGGTTATCTTACGGGCGATCCAAGGGCAGGCAGCGGTAACCGACCTATGCTGCCCTGCCCGCCTGATGAGCCAACTTACACTGTGGTGAACCCAATCAGTGCTACACCTTATGGGGTGATCCTCTTAGCAGGATCACGTGACACATTGGTCCCTTATTACTCAGGTCCCTTTCAGGGCGGAGCGTAGCAAGGCAAGCCCCCGGTTGTTCAGGCCCACAACTGCCTGAAGGACTAGCGAGGCGCTGACAGACTTCTTCCAGGAACCTGCTATGAGGACTGCTTGGATTTGGCTCTGGCACCTCTATTGTGCTCCGGCCTTGTTACTCCGCCTGCAACACAAAAGAAAGCATTACAACGTTCTATGTACTATGCCTGCCAGCCCCACGCCGGGTAAGCGGTAGAGTGGGAGACGGCGTGTCGGGCACAAAGAGGACGCCAGAATCAATCAATCACTCATGGCATTTGTAAAGCGCGCTACTCACCCGGGAGGGTCTCAAGGCGGAGGAAGGTATAAATATCCTCCCCCGACCTCTGTGCGTCGGAAGTGACGCACCTAGCGTGCCAAGGCAAGGGCACTCCTCCCAGAGTCCCACCACTAGAGGGGAGGTGAACGTGCCTAATTGCCACTAGGAGGGCCGCCCTTTTAGGGTGGCCGGGCAGCCGCAAAGTCAACTGTGCAGCTATCTTTAATAAAGTCCTTTGGAGGCAATCACTTACTGTTGCCTTCAAGCCCTTACATCTTACTCGTGTGATTTCCAAACGCTTGAGATCTTGGAACATGTTCTAAATTATTACAGCAGCCATCTTAACCGAGCCTTTCTTTGGACAGCAGCCATCTTTACAATTTCTCTTAGCAGACTGCAGACCAGACGCCTCAGTTTTCTTGAATGAATCACACGTGAAGGAGTTAAATGCCACACCTCTACACTCTGCCCTATAACCACAATGCATATCTTAACCTGCCACACTTGCCCCCTCAGTCTTTCTGCATGCTCGCATTTGTGTTTAACTATACTTTTTCGTATTTGCGGTTGCTTCAAAAGGCTTTTACTTAAGGCCAGACAAAGAGGGAAGGCTGAGCTGGCACGCAGACAAAAGCAAGGAAAAACTGGTCGAGCAACTATTCTGTGACTAGAGCGTGAGCCGTTGCTGGCTAGTCTAAGCACAACAAATAGTGATTACCTGAGCTGGATCCAGACTTCCGGTCTGTGGTCATGTTTGCCGGGCAGCATTTGAGGGCTACTTAGCAACAGCATGCCTGTCACTGATTACAGGTTTCTCCCCCATCAGGCGTTCTTCAGGGTTGCCATATGTGAAAAGATATATATATTCTAATGCATTGAGAAAGCATGTGCGTACTCTAGCTAATTTTGCCAATATGCATCATATTTAATAAAGGATAGCATTAGTCATCCTTGACTCATCTTTAGTTGCGCCTTGGAACAACCTTACTTCCCTACAGACAGCAGGGTGAGAAAGTGAAGAGGGGTCAAAGCATGGAGATCGATTCACCAAAATGCAAGTAATAGCAAAAGTGGCATCATGCAGTATTGGCCACCAGTGGCCCATTATCCCACCATTAGCCTCAGATGTGCATTGCTCCAGAGGCTTACAGATCAGGTCTGGGGCTTGAAAAGACTCTGATTATGCCTGTCAATAACCTATAGGTGATTTGAAATATCTTAAAATTTCTCAATATATTAATGCACAAAAGAATACAAAAGGAAACACCTTGGATTCATTGTTTGGCAACTGTTTCTTAACTAGAATCATCAAAATTGTAAATCTATCCCTTTGGGCTACAAAGAGCTCTTTTGTTTATCATTCGCCCCCATTAGAGCTTTATTATAAGAAGAGAAATACATATGTCAAGGTGTTCAGCAGTCCTTTTACGAAACAAATTAGTCAGGATTGTTCCCAGTCCTCAACCAATGAAAATCTGCTGTGTTTTGAGGTGCGTTGCAAATCTTTTTAGGTGCTGCTACAGAGAGATTTAGTTATCTGATGACCTCCTGTCATCAATTCTTCAAAAAAGTACAAATATGTATTGGGAGTGTGGCTTTTCGGGCTGGACTGTTCCCATGAGGCACAGGGTCAAGGCTGATTTGCCATGTCTGAACTGGGGTGGCAGAGTGGGCTAAAGAACGGTGATGGATTAAACCCAGATCTTTTGACTGGGTGTGAGTGTTTGATTGGTTCGGATGCTCCGTCCATCACCACCTCCTTTTGTACCATGTCTGAACTGGGGTGGTGTGGAGTGCAAAAAAAAATGGATTTAGGCCCAGATCTCTGTACTGGGGTGAATGTATGACATTGTTCTGCGTTCTGTCCATCAACTGTTGGTTTTGCATTTGTCACCCCGAGTGGGATGGGTATGCTCAGACGTGAGTCCCATACTCTCCACACCACTGGAGTCAAGCTATCCTGGCTGAAGACGGCTGATAGCCAGAAACCGGTCCTAGGATGCTTGATTCCGGTCCAGGAAAGACATGGCTTGGCAGTTCGGGCTGGACTGTTCCCATGAGGCACAGGGTCAAGGCTGATTTGCATATGGCCATGTCTGAACTGGGGTGGTGTGGAGTGCAAAAAAAACGATGGATTTAGGCCCAGATCTCTGTACTGGGGTGAATGTATGACATTGTTCTGCGTTCTGTCCATCAACTGTTGGTTTTGCTTAAGGTTATTCCCTCAGACATCGGCTTTCATTGTGCATTTATCATTGTTTACTGTTGTTTGCTAAGGCTCTCCACTTAGGCCATCATATTTTATCAATGGTTCCATTGCCCCATTTGTGATTTTTAGGTCTCGCCTGGCGTTAGCAGCCCGCATGCGCTGCTCTCGCCGTGCGAGGACTTCTTGGAATCAATATGGTTCCCCAACTCTTGTCTCAGCTCCGCCTGCAATTTTCATTCATGCGCGTCATTTGTCGTCATGGATTATGCTAAACATAGTGTAATGATTGCACCGGAGGCATTTTAATCCCTCCTGGTTGCCACCCTGTCCACTTTTGGCCCCTTCTCACCGGGATTGGATATTTTACTTGCGGCGGGAGACAGTGTCACTTAATTAGCCGCTAAGCACTTTTTTTTGGGTATTACCGCATTTATCGTCAGCAATGACTGACGAGTCTTTCATTTCTCTGGCATGGATTTTTTTTTCTTTGGCATTCAGCTCCAAGCACGAGCGAAATGCTTTCACTTACGGGCTTACTGAAGCTTCCCCAGCTGTCCACTGGTGAAACACTCCTCCAGACACTGTGATTGGTTTGTCAATTTATATATCTTAATATAATTTAATTTTTATTAACCCCAATTTAACAATCCCAGAGCCGTGCCTTTAGGACACCTTGGCTTCGGTAACTTCGAGGCCACGCTGTATGTGCCGTCACTTTTGTTGACCGGTCTCGCTGGGTTTTACGAGGTAACCCTACTGGGAAATATTTTTTTTCTGGGAACCTTTATTTTTGTCATAACTCACCAAGTTATTCTAGCAAACCATTTACCGTGTTTTAAATCTAGTGCAATTAGGCACTAGTAAAATATGCTTAAATATGAATACGCACGTATGATTGTGAAGAAGCGACCCTTACCTCCCCGGGGCGGCGACCCAGTGTGGACTCCCTTGCCATCGGAACCACGCATGCCGCAACTCCGCCAACCCGGGCTACTCCTCTCTCTTTCTCCCTACAGGCGCCGACAGCAGCAGCGGTGCGCAGCAGACCTGAAGCGACCTCTCGTGACCCCGGAAGTGTGGCGATTCAAGAAGGACAGGAAGTGATCGCACCCGACCCCGGAAGTCATTCCTCAGGTTCCCGTCCGGAGGATAGAAAAACCGACAAGCAGGAAGACGAGAGTGCCCCAGCAGTGGACTCGTGGCAGGAGTTACCAGGAAGCGAAGAACCAGCAGCGGAGAGCGGAGGAGAAAGGAAGAACCGAGAGAAGGAAGAGGAGGAGGACGTTTGGTGCGAGGATTGGTGGCGACCTCAGGAGGTGGCTGGAGAGCGGCCGTAACTCGGAAGAGAGTTACGGCGGGGCACGTGAGTACCTTGTCACCTTCTCCGTGTTTCCCCTTGTAGTTAGTGTAAATATAGAGACACGAGTAGCACCCACTGTAACATAGACGCACCCCTGGCACTGTATAGTACTGGACACCAATTCCTCACAAGCAACACTCTCTCCCCATTACCCGTCTTTTACTTACCTTCTCCACCTACCCTACCGTCCCTCCCTCACGCTCGCTTTACAACCCCCTCACTCCCCGGTGCGGGTGAAAGTACTCCTAAGTCCGTTTTGCTCAGGACTAATCGCCCTGTATTTTTCTCTTGTACCTCCGAGGGACACACCGTTACCTATACCTCGGCAAGACGACCTCAGCCCAGCAGCCGACCTCAGCCCAGCAGCGGACATCTTTAGGAAACCCCCTCACCGGACCCTCACCACAACGATCCAGCCTGCATCTCCTATCTGGACTCCACCCTTGGCACTTGTACTCCAAAGACCTGTACACTCAATAAATTCTCGCTAATCATAGCGCACTTCATCCGGCCTCCGCGCCTGTTATTCCGGCCCACCCCAACCCCCACTCCACAATGATATAATGAAAAATCAAATAAATACATTCGAACAGGATACCTAAGAAAGACTGAAATAAATAAACACAAAGAAATTGAGAGGCAAAAAGAACCTAGCGCTAGGGGGGGAAGGGAGACATCGGGAAATCATGCCCTCTCGGAGAGAGCTAAAACTAATGAAACAAGCATTAAAAATGCAATAGGTCTTGCCTTTCCTTAAGTTAAAGCCATTTGCTTTGCTATACAATACCATTAGCAAAGCAAATGGCTTTAACTTAATCAAAGGCGAGACCTATTGCATTTTCAGTGCTTGTTTTAGGTTGTGGTGATACAGCATCAAGTTGTCCTTTTAGCACAATGCAGTTTCGACATGAGGTGTAACTTGAAATTGAGAGCCGGTTTGTGTCCTTGGACATATTTGCTTTGCAGACAAAATTACATTTTCATTTGCTGATGTGTTTTTTTTGTTTAGAAATGCATGCTGTTTGGATGTTTTAGCCTACCATACAGACACCTTGTGCTTCATTCACTGTCCTTTCACTTTTTTTGTTTAATATTACTGTCATAGTTCTAGGTTTTTCAATATTTGAAATTATTATTCACAACATAAAGACATGCATGCAGTATTTCATCAAAAGATTCTACTATGCAATCTTTTGCTCTGTATGCCTATTACATTACCCACCAAACCTGGGGCCTGATTTAGATCTGGGTGGACGAGTTACTCCATCCCAACGGTGACAGATATCCCGTCTGCCAAAATATAGGTAAATACTTAGGTATCCCCAAGTATTTACTGAGCCGTCTTCAGGTTGTCCAAAATTCAGCCGCCAGAGCAATTTCCATGGCTGGGCCGAGAACACACATGACTAGCTTTTTGAAATCACTACATTGGTTACCAATAAAAAACAGAGTTGATTTCAAGTCTCTTGTGTTGGCCTTTAAGGCTGTTCATAACAGCGGGGCTCAGTATATCAGAACAAGAATTATGCCCTATAGTCCAGGCAGGACCTTGAGTTCATCAACCCAACATTTGTTGTTGGTACCAAAATTCTGTCGGGCCAGGAAGGGTGGGCGCTCGTTTCAGGTGGTAGTGAGCAGTCTCTGGAACTCGCTGCCTATATCCTTGAGACAAGAATCTGAGCTCTTGAGCTTCAGACGCCAACTTAAGACCTGGCTGTTCCATCAATAGTGCGAATTGCATTTGACTAAGAGTAATCTGGGTCCCTCTCTTTTAGGGTCTTCTTTCTTCTTTTTTCTTTAGCGCCGGGACACTCCATGGTGTAGCCGTGCGCTTGTATAAATACCCCATAACATTAACATAACATTAACATTAACATTATATCCTATGGGATTTATATTTGGCTGACGGGATATCTATCACCCTTCCGCCCAGATCTAAATCAGGCCCTTAATCTTGCGACACATTTTCATAACAGTCATTTTTGAGGGTACAGCTTTGACTCCAATAATGGTAGCTGTTCACCGAAGAGATCCTACTCTCAGGTTCTACACTGTTGTAGCAAAATATGTTGCGTAAATTATGAATTTTCGTACTAGGTGAGCAATTACTATTACCAAACACCTCTTCTAACAAAACATCTGCTCTATTGGATTGACTGATACTTTTTCTAAAGTAATAGTTCAAAGACCCCCATAACCATGTTACGGACAGAGCCACACATTGGTACACAGTGGAACTGAAAACATGAAAGCAATAGACTAAACAACTAGAAGTGGGATGGTGACACATATAAGACTACAAAGAACTCAGAGGGGTGTATCATAGTAGCATCACAGAATACAATAGATTCTACTATGAGTGAAAAATGTTAAATCCTCCCAATACCTCCAGGGAACTCCTTCAAGGCATGATAAGTTTTTAATGCCATACACAATCCAGAGAGCCAATGTTTTGGCCACACAATTAAAACAATAAGGGTGACAACATTGGTGACTGATAAGCTGATGGTTCACCATATCTCATCTTCTTTACCAGAAACTATTTCTGTCCTTTTTGTTTATCAATTTTCTTCTTAGCACTAGAGAAACTTGTGTTTTGAAAGCATGGATACTAACAACAAAGGGAGACACACAAATTAAGTAATATAGATCCCCCTGCTAAAACACCCACCCTGGATACAAAGAACCTTAGCAGCAAGACGCCTGGTACTTGGTACAAAAGTTGTAAAAGTGGTGCTTGAACAACTCTAGTAACTTCTTGATACACATATTCTTCTGAGTGGCAATCGATCTGGTTTCCAACTCCGGGAACTAAATCCACCTTGCTGAATGTACAGCCAATTTGTGAAGGATCACCACAAATCAGGCCACCGTTCAGAGATGGTACTGTTAGATCTCTCTGCTGCCTTTGATATCGCGGACCATGACATCCTTCCCTTACATTTACAGACCATGGCAGTTACAGAGGTGATTTCACTGGCTTGGCCTGGCTCATTCCTCCAGCTCCTCAACAGAAGCAACACTGGTTTCTTATTTATTTTCAGGTCGAGCCTAGCGGCAGCACGCATGCGCTATTCGCTTTGCGAGGCATGCAGTAGTGGAGTATGGCTTTGAAGCCCTGCCTACTCTCCGCCAATATTTATAATTGGCTTGTGTCATTGTCTTTCATAAACGCTGGTTTCCGATTCATTTTGAGGCTTGTTAATCCCTCCTTAGTACCGCCTTGTCTCCATTTGTTACCTCCCGGAACGACTGGACCTCTTACTGGGGGTGTTACACGGTCTGCTTTATAAGTTGGTGAGCACTATTTTCTTTAATGCTGTTGCGTATTCTACCCATCACATCGCTTCTTTAATGCTCTTCCCCTATTCCACCCATGACATCACAGCACCCGCCCGCATTTATATTATGAATGTATTTATATACTTTACCGCAATGTCCGCTTCAACTCTAGCTGCCGGGCTTATTTATTTATTTAATTTACGTTGTGGTCCGCTTTCTAGCGGCAACGCGCCTATAATAGTTATTTGATTAAATTACCGACCTATCTATCTCCATTCATAACACGGGCAAAAGCTGTTTCTGACTTCAGATAAAAAAGTTAAAGACACAGCAAAGTGCTTTAAAGACACAGAGAGCTTACTCCAGCAGCTTCCCCTCACTACAAGCACAGGATGTTCCTGTTTTGACCTGTTCTTTCGTAATGTAAAAAGTGCCTCTTCACAGCTTTTCACAGTGCAAAAGGGCAGCTTCCATGCTTGTCACAGTAGAAAAGTGCCTCAGCAAGGGCGCTTTGAGGGAAAATTGCTTCTTCGATTACTTCTATGGTATTCTCGGCATTTGACAAGGTCAATTTTGACATTCTACTAAATAGGCTTAGGAGGGTGGGTGTCTCAGGTGGGGCGATTACCTGGCTCCAATCTTACTTAGATGGAAGAACATTCCAGGTATTCTCAGGAGAGCCCACCTCGAGGAGCCTAGCGCTCATCTGCGGATGATATCAGTCAGTCAGTCAGTCAAGTACACTTTATTCGATTTGTTAAAAATCATAAAAGACATAAAACATTTATATACAAATTTACAAATTTATAAATTTACAAATTTACAAATTTCATAAATTTACAAAATCCGGGCAAAAACGTTATATGCAGCAATAAGACACAAATGCAATACCGATCAGTGATTAGGAGGGCGCTCTACAGCGTTGTACAAGGTCCCTTGATGTCGCTAATTTTGTTTTCGCTCTGTAAGCCGCCACCAAAAAACTAGCTACACCAAATATGATGGGGGTACTACCCAAGGACTGTAGGTAAACTAGAGCCGGCCTGACTTGAGCAAAGCCGGCTTCTCCTAAAATTGGTACCAAGTATTTTTTCCTAACGTCCGAATATAAACTGCAAAACATGATAAAATGCATGGTGTACTGTTGGGAAAATTCATCACATTTACACGGGGGCCCCCTTCTGGTTTTCTCCAGGATTGGTAGCTACCTAAAGAATACGGAATTAAATTAAATCTAAATTTGGTTAACAGGTATCTATGGAAAGGCTTAGTTACAATTCTGAGGTAGGGCTCAAGAGAAGGGGAAATTAATAACATATAATGTGATCTGACAGTTGGTTTTGTCAGTTCTAGCTCCTCTCGAGCCAATCTAGCCTTGTCCATAAAATGCATTTTGGTCCAGTTAATATCCTCCCTCCTGATAGAAGAAGGGGAGTTAAATAATTCCGATCGTCCTAGCTGTAGAAAAGTGTGTCTCACATACTCCAGCCATGAGATTCTCTTTGCATAGTCCAGAGACATGACATCATGCAAAATAACGTGGTTAAGAGTTAGTTCGTCATTTAGCCATGTCTTCCACCAAAATATTAAAGGAGCCAATCTAAGTTTGTCAGTAACATAATCTAAGCCCACCTCCCCATGGATCGAAAAGGTAGGGGTGGACTGGGGGACAGAAAGAAGGAGTCCCAGGAACTTATTTTCCACTGTTTGTATTTTGTCCTGTGACATGTACCCCCATATTGAGGATCCATACATAACTATTGAGATGCACTTGGAGTTATACATTTTTAGAAGTGCCTCCATGGGCCGGGCCCCTAACCTGTTTGCGAACCCTATAAGGGCTGAAGAGGCTCTCGCCAGTGATAAGCACTTGATCTTGATTTGAGGTCCCCACGAGCCCTTGTCATCAAAGGTAACCCTGAGGTAGGGGAAAACTGTCACCCTCGACACTGCCTCTCCCTTACAGAAAAAGGGTGTGAGCTTACCCTTGTTTCAATGGCGGCCCACCACCATCGTATGCGATTTCTTCGCGTTAATTTTGAAATCCAGTTGGTCCATGAAGGCACCAAAAGATTCCAAGAAACGCTGAAGACCCAGCCCGGTGCGTGCTATCAGGACTGCATCATCCGCTTATAGGAGAGCCGGGATTCTGACTTCTCCTACACGCGGAACGTCCCCCTCCACTGCCTCAAGATGTTTACCCAGGCCATTTATGTAGATGGTAAAGAGGAGGGGGGCCAGGATACAGACCTGGCGGACTCCTCTCTCCGACTTAAAACGGCTGGTGCACCTGCCCTCCTTGGTAACCCGCACTGTGGCAAACAATTCCTGATGAAGGGATGCCATGAAGTTCACAAGTGGTTTGTCAACCCCAGACGTAAGACTTCCCATAGTTTTGACCTGTTCACTAAGTCGAATGCCGAGGAGAGGTCCATAAAAGCCAAGAACAAGGACCCCTCCTTGGCAACCGTATACTTGGATATTAGCAAGTGTAGGTTGAAACACTGGTCCAGGGTGCCTCTATTTTCCCTGAAGCCGTACTGGATGTTTGACAAGCCTCCACTCCTCTCGATGTTACCTCTCAGTTTATATAGCAAGACTCTGCCTAAGATCTTAATTGCAGAGTCTAGGAGGGAAATGGGCCTATAGCACCCTGGATCGTCACGTTGGCCCTTTTTAAAGATTGGCACTGCCATTCGCAACTGTAAAAACATGGGTTAGAACCCCTGCCCAGAGTTTTGGGGAGTGCCTATAAAAATCTGCCGGAACCCCGTCCGGCCCAGGGGCTTTCTTCTTGGAGGTCTCCAAGATTGCTCTCTCCACCTCGGCTAAGTTAAAGGATAAGGGTGCACACTCTAAGGCCGTCCACAGCTTCTTGGGGCGCCAGATGCCTTGTCGCCATACACCTCTCTAAAGTGACTAAGCCACTTTTCATCTGGGACAACACAATCCAAGACCGTGATGTCCACATCTGAAAAGAAGGGTTGGTTGACTATAGCCCAGAACTGGGAGCTGTCACGAAGTACATCAGTAGACAGTAATTTTTCCCAGGCCTTATTTTTTATGTCCTTTTTCCTCCCATTGATTGTGGCCTTATATTCCTTTCTTAGGGAGGCCACCACTGTCCTATCTCTCGGGGAAGTTTTTAGGGCTGCCTTTAACGCCTTATGTGCTTTTGAGCACTTTATGTCAAACCAACTATGTTTCTTATTCCTCGCCTGGGATGGTTTGGCCCTCAAGGCTCCCGAAATTTGGGCATAGATACATTCAAAAGCCCCCATGACCTCCTGAGCTGTTGCGCAGTAATCCTGGCAAGTCGCCATATATCCCTCAATGGTAGGGAGTAAGTCGTCCATGAAGTTCCCCGGGACTACATTGGCCCATTTAAGCCTTCTCCCTTGATCTATGGGGCTATAGGCAGGCCCCGGAATGCCAGGGTGGAGCTTAGTTTCCATATGGTCTCCCCATAGTAGCTTAAGCAAGACCGGGTTGTGATCACTAGAGGTTGAAACTATTGCGTTATAGAACGCAACCCTGTGTAAGATACCCGGGGTCATGAAGATATAGTCCAGTATGGAGCCGTGGTCAGATCCTTTATATGTGATAGTTCTTGTCCCTACCTCGGAGATGCAAGCTTCGTACAGGTTATGGTTAGCGAGCAACTCCTCGAGGGCCTCCCCCGACTTAGTATGCTCAAAATGGGGGGTCCGTATGCCCAGCGGGCCCACCTGTTCTCCTAAAAAACACAAATCACTACATGGATGAACATTAAAATCTCCTAATAGAATGAACTCGAAATTAGTGTAATTATTGTTTTGACTGAATATAGTAAGGAAGTGATCCACAGCGCCTATGTGATCATTTCCCTTATCCCTGTCCCAGGAATTGTAAAAATTTAATAGGACAATTTTACAACTGGGTGAGACTACCCACTCGACAATTAAAAGGTTCGACGAACCACTTTGAACCATCTTAAAGGTGCCCTTGAGATTGAGTGAGAGTAAAAAAAAAATTAGGCCACCCTTTGCCCTTCCGGCCGAGCTCGGAGCGGCCGGGATTACAAAGGAGGTGAATCCATCTAACCAAAAATTGGGAGAGGTGTCCCAAGTTTCTTGGCAAGCTATGATATCGTGGCTGCTAACAAACTCGATCCAGGCAGCATCAGCCCTCTTTGCTCTGGAACCCGCAATGTTCCAACTAATCAGCTTGCAAAGCCCACGCTCAGCAGGAATGATGGTCCTATCAATGACAGACAGCAGGGGGATTGGTCTCATCTGATCTCCTCCCGTGATGTCTGAGCTGTCCCAAAATAATCTATCGGCCATATCGGGGCTATCAAAGTTGACAACAACACAATCCCCCTATACTAACTTAGGTCGTTTCCCGATCCAGCCCACCCTGTTGGCAAATATAATCCTGTCAGCTACTTGAGTCCCACCGCTACTGACTTCCGCACACCATGACCTTGCCTTGATTATTAGGTCGGCCGCTGATTCCATCGTTCCCGCTTCTAGTGGGGGTACACCAACAAAGATAGCCACTAGTGGCGCTGCCGCCAGAGGTAAAATCAAGATTCAATTTGCATCCCCTAAGCCTGGTGACTGGGTTAATTGGGTGACTATCTCTCCCTGAGTAGCCTACCTTTGGGCACCCTGAGACTGGACCTATATTGGCACTATGGAAATTACGTACCCCCTCAGTGGCTACATGCACCCCAGAGCTGCACGGAATGGGCTCTGGTATTGTTGTCACCTTACTACTGCAGGTATCGTGCGAGGCTACCCCTGTAGCTGAGGAAGGGGCTGGGGTAAGGTCTTTAACCAGTTTGTCAATTAATGAACATTTCTTCAATAAGCCAGCAAGGCAAGTGTTCAGTGTATCAACAATGTCCTTGGCAATCCCCACTAACAAAGACTCAATTCGGGCAGAAAACAATGCCTCTAGCTGGTCTCCAAGGTTGGCATCAGGCCCAGGGGAAGTGGTTGAGATGCCCTCTGAGTTCTCCATCCTCTCTGAGTTCCGTTTAGGTGCCTTACTGATAGTTTGGTGACTCTATCGGGTTCGAGACCGGGGTGTGGCCATGTGGAGGGCAGACAGTTTGTATCACAGGCATACTAGCATTTGATATGACCACCTCCGGTTCAAGGGGATGTGAGGGACATGTTCAGGGACGGAAGTATGTGCAGGCGTGAGTGGTGGGGTGTCAGATAAGCCCAGCTCAAGTTCGGCATTTGCAATTTCCTTTGAAAACACACCCACCGCAGATGATAAGTAAGACATGATGGACTCTGAGTGCCTCGGCACCTTTGCCTTCTTTCCCCCCTCTTCAGTCAATATGTTTTTTTTGCGCTTGGGTGATGTCAGGGGGGTGGCCCTGCCCTGCCTCCTCCTGCCCCGGACGGCCACAGACGGCCCGCCCTTTGCCCGGGCTTAGCCCGGCACCGCCCGTGCGCGTCCCGCGGGGCGGGAGGCTCCTCTCCCTTTTCAGCGCCTCCGGGCGCGAGTGCCGGTGGGTGTGTCACCGCCGAGCCTCCTGGGGGCTGTAGTCTCCGGCCGCGTGATGGTGAGAGCGGCGGCCTAGGGAGACAAACAGCAGGAAGACCAGCATTGTAGCAGGTATGCCCCCAAATGCCCAGCGGTATTGCCACAGTCCCCCGCTTGACCGCAGGCTCCTCTCCCTTTTCAGCGCATCCGGGCGCCAGTGCCGGTGGGCATGTCACCGCCGAGCCTCCTGGGGGCTGTAGTCTCCGGCCGCGTGATGGTGAGAGCGGCGGCCCGGGAGACAAACAGCAGGAAGACCAGCGTTGTAGCAGGTATGCCCCCAAATGCCCAGCGGTATTGCCACAGATATCATCCCGCCGTATTGGATTAAAATTGTCATTTATGCTGACGATACGCAGCTGATAATTGCCCTCAGTTGTCCTGAGAACTTTCCATCTGATTTTGAATCCTGTCTGGAGAAAGTTGCCACCTGGATGGAACACTCCTACCTTAGGCTCAATGGATGAAAAATTGAACTAATGTTCTTGGGCAACGCCACTAGTATGGGTCTTTAACAGACATGGCCCATTTGCCTTGGCCCCGCCCCAACCCCCAACCCCCAACACTAAGATCAAAAGCTTGGACGTTTGGTTGGATAACTTTAAATTTGACCACCAAGCAGTGAAACTGGCAGAGGCCTGCTTCAGCATTCTCAGTCTGCTCCGGAAAGTTCTTCCTCTCCTTCCAATGGGGTAAGGAGAATCCTGATCGAGGCTTTGGACTTCTCTTGTTTAGACTATGGCAGTTCTTTCTACCTAGGAGCAACTAAAGCAACGACAAGGAAGCTCCAAATTGCGCAGAACTGCTCTGCAAGGCTGTTGCTTGGGATTCCTAAAACTCAGACGGCCAAGCCTGCCCTGAAGACCCTACACTGGTTGCCAATTCTGGAAAGAGTAAAATTAAAACCTCTGTGTATAGCCCATAAGACTCTATAGGAAAAGGGCCCAGTAATTAATAGCTCCCTCATTACCATCTACCGCCCCAGGAAATGCCTTTGTTCGGCTAATCTTAACCTTGGAAACGTTCCCAAAATCAAGAGGGTAAGAAGTGGAGCAATATCTTTTTCTTACAATGTAGCTAGACTTTGGAACACCCTGTCCCCACACTTTCACTCGGAATCCTGCCATCTCCCCTTTCGAAAACTTCTTAAAACATGGTTAATTCAACAATCTGCCTTATAATATCTCAGTTTCCCTCCTGTTTGGCCGCTAGCGCCGTGATGCCTTAGGGTAGCTATGCGCTCAATAAATGCTGAATAATAATAATAATAATAATAATAATAATAATGTGTGAAATTGATGCTACTGTGACTTTTTCTTTAAAAAGCGTGTCTGCAATGGCCTTGATAGTAGTGACATGCGCCTTCATTGGCTTGTGAGTTGAAACAGTGCTTATCCATTGACTTTGAACATCATTTGCCGATGTTGCAGAATATGTTGTTTTCTGTGGTGAACAAGCGCATCCGGTTTGACTCGGATGATAGAACCTTACGCTTCCGTTGACCTAAGCGATTATAAAGTGCTGACGACAGAGAAGTGTGTCACAATAGATTTGTGAGATAAATAGAGACTGCCATCGGTTGACTTGTACATTACAAAAAGAATTCAGCATTACATTTATGCAAGAAAATGCTTTGCAATTAAGTGGTGGAAAAGTGCAGCACATTTAGTTATGTGGTTCAGCTGGGCTTCAGTGCTACCTTCCACGCTAATTTTGGCAAACAGAAAAATGTGTCTTTGATGAATAAAACGCCACATACAAAATGCTTCCCCGATGACTCATAAAGTAGCACAAATGTCTCTGCTGACCTGTAAGGATGGTAGAACCCTCGGTAAATACTGGCTGAAAACATGAGCGAAGACGCATCGATCCCAAAAGTTCTTATGGAAAATAAATAATCCCTTCTCCCTGGTATTTCATGCCCCCGGTAATGACGGCAGATATGGTTATTCTCTGGGACTACCGACCACCACCTCCCAGTCCGGTGCACCACCACAACAACACTTAAAGCAATTAACCATGCGAGGAGTTTTCTTTGGAAGGCAGGGGGTCTCACGACCCCCCGGCCGTATTTATTAAAAACATGAAAACAAAATAAAAATTGTTGAAATAAAACATTATTTACACAATCATTAATATGCAAAATTCTGACATTTGATTTACAGCAATGTAGACAGGTATGAAAGGGCTAACCTTAACAAATGTCTAATACAGCGAGTTTCCTAACCGAATCTAACATCCTACGTATGAATTTTGCATTCTAGCATTTACGGGCCTACGGCAAGGTCGCTAACCGGTGTCAGATCCTTATTATCCAGCTACGCCCTCACGTATGAGTGCGCATGCGCAACAGGGCCCAGTTACCGGGAGAGTATGTCCCTCTCCTGGTTACCCCGTACGCTCCGAGAACTCCATTACCAAAAAGGGAGGGCCCTTTCACTGTGCGCCTTTTGATGACGTCATAGTGTATGTGCGGGGTGGCTAACAGCCCAAAGAAAGCGTGACTCCCTCCCCCGGACCCTTCCAACCAAGCGGATATCCTGCCCCTGAAGTTCTAGGAGAGACCATTGGCCCCTCCCCCTGGGCGACCCCATTCGAGAATGGTGACGCCCCCCAATAGACCTTAAATTGCTGCTCATCGATCATGACCTTACCGCCTGACCAAGGATTACAATAAATACGACAAATATGATTTCTGTTAAAGGGAAAAAGGTCTAAGGGAAAACAAGTATACACATTTTAAAAGCACACATAATCATTCAGAATCCAATACTGCCACCTGCAAAAGGGGAAAAAAGGCCTAAGGAAAAAATGTGCACCAACAATATTTACAATGCCGTAGCACCATGAACGGTAAAACCAACCTGCGTACAGATTAAAATTCTGCTTCAAGGGCTGATGGGTGGGAAAATTATTCAGCCCGAGCTGGGGGCACGGAGCGGGTCTGGGGGAGCGTGGGGGCAAGAGGGCGCCTCCCACGCTCACCCAGCCTTTCATTAGGCAGCATACCTAGGGGGGGGGCTGACCAGTTCCAGCTGGCCTGCCTGCCCCTGACCCCTCCCCTTGACCCGGAAGCATTCCTATCGCTTCCGGGTCAGTGGTGAGCCGGGACCAATCGGTAGTGAGGACATGGCGAAAAAAGGGGGGGACGTCCCACCACTGAGGGTATTGGAAAAGGAGGGGAAGCCAGCGCCCAGCCATACGTGCGGGGAGGCCGAGTGGCCCCCCCTTTCCTTATGGTCTGGGACTACCGACCACCCCCTCCCAGTCCGGTGCACCACCACAACACTTAAAGCAATTAACCATGCAAGGAGTTTTCTTTGGAAGGCAGGGGTCTCATGACCCGCCGGCCGTATTTATTAAAAACATGAAAACAAAATAAAAATTGTTGAAATAAAACATTATTTACACAATCATTAATATGCAAAATTCTGACATTAGATTTACAGCAATGTAGACAGGTATGAAAGGGCTAACCTTAACAAATATCTAATACAGCGAGTTTCCTAACCGGATCTAACATCCTACGTATGAATTTTGCATTCTAGCATTTACAGGCCTACGGCAAGGTCGCTAACCGGTATCAGATCCTTATTATCCAGCTACGCCCTCACGTATGAGTGCACATGCGCAACAGGGCCCGGTTACCAGGAGAGTACGTCCCTCTCCTGGTTACCCCGTACGCTCCGTGAACTCCATTACCAAAAAGGGAGGGCCCTTTCACTCTGCGCCTTTTGATGACGTCATAGTGTACGTGCAGGGTGGCTAACAGCCCAAAGAAAGCGTGACTCCCTCCCCCACACCCTTCCAACCTAGCGGATATCCTGCCCCTGAAGTTCTAGTAGAGACCATTGGCCCCTCCCCCTGGGCGACCCCATTTGAGAATGATGACGCCCCCTAAGGACCTTAAATTGCTGCTCACCGATCATGACCTTACCGCCACAGGCCAGCATAGTTGACCGACAATCTGCCCCCCCAAAACTCCTACACTGAAAAGTCATACCTACCTCGCAAAACCCTCTAAGCATGCCAAAATATTCATTGTCAGTAACTCATTGCCTGTCTCCGTCAGGTGTACCCCATCCCACAGGTAGAATTGGTCCCCCCAGATGCACCCATGTGGAATACTCTGCAATTGAGGTGTTCGAAATAGTTTCTCTATTTTGTTGTTGATCCTCTTTACCGAGTTATTCAACCCCCTGACAGAGTCCCCCCCCTCCATTGCAGCCTAGGTATCAACTGGGACCACACTATGGTGCAGCCTGCGCATGTCTTTGCAAGCCAACCCGTTACCGAGATGATTTTTTCCAAAAGGACCCTCCTGTCCAGTGTTACCAAATCGTTTCCCCCCAGGTGAATGATAACCACTGAGGGCGGCGGGGTGCGTTTGTCGAGCAATTCTGAAAAGAACCCCCAAAGCTGGCTGAGGCAGAGCCCCCCCTACCATGGAAGGAAACCTTGAAACACCCCTGCTCCGCCCTCCGTCTACATTCGCCTGAAAGAAAAACTGGTTTAGCACGTTTAACATAGGAATGACCAACAACCCATACTACATGTGTCCTTCTTCTGTCCTCTTGCGTGGACCGTGATGATGATGGATGCTGTTGATGAACCGGCGCCCGTTTCCGCACTGCGTCACCGGCTCGAGAAACTGAAACGTAAGCAAAAACCACAAGGCAGGTGTCAGGCGTTTTAGTTGTATCCCACAACATGTGCAGCCGCACATAACGTTTATAGCTGTTGGAAGACCATCTCCCAATCCTCTTTACACTGCCGGCATGCAACCCTCTCGCTGTTGCCTCAGTTGCAGCTCCTATTCTAAAAGAATGTGTCCCGAAATCCTTAGGGTTTAGACCCGCCTTGCTGATTGCCATTGGCAGAACTCTTTTGAACTGAAACCTGGTCAATGGGGTACCGTCAGCATGTATTAACAATGCCCCCACCGCCGCATTTACCCGTTGCCTGATGAATGCCTCTACATGGGACACAGGGCAGCAGGGATTAGTCCGTGCCCGGTGGAGTACCAAGCAATCCCCCGGGCCTCCTGATCTGTTTTTGACTTAAGTATGGTTAACATCAAGGTATCGCCCCTTATTTTTTTATTGTCGAAACGGAGACCACCTAGCGTGTCCAATTTGTTGTTAGCCACCAGTTCGCTTACTCGTAATGCCCCATAAAAGGCCAACGAAAACGTGGCTTTAAATAAGAGCACCTCACCCGGGGAGCTACAAGTGTCAGACAAGGCCTCCAGTAGTGCCGCCAGCCGCTCCCAACCTATTGGTTGTCTAGACTCGAGTCAGCGGTGTTTGCTGTAGGCGCCGCCACCCCCTCATCGCCTTCCGCACTATGAAACTGTTTGTGGGATCTCTGGCCCCATTTAGCTGCGCAAAGAAAGAGACGGCCGCTTTGTGTCTGCTAGCTGTCGCCGCTGAGCGTCCCTCCTTGTGCAACATGTCCATGTACGATGTAAAATTCCCCGCTTGATCCCACTTAACTTCCCAGTCCTGCCCCAGAAAACAGCAATAAGACATAAACGCCCCTTCGTAAGCTGTCCTGGTCCTGGGGGCTAGGCTGGCTGCCACGAGGTTCTATAGTTGGGGGCACCAATTTGCCAAAGTGTTGTTGGGAAGTGTGCCGGTGCAGCCTCTGCAGATGGTAGATGCTCCCTGAATACCTGCATCTTAAAGCGAGAGAGTGCGTCAGCTGCGTTATTCAAAACCCCGGGGACGTGTTTGGCCTGTACATTCAATTTCAAGCATCTCAACAGAATCTCCTTCATGAGGCGGAGTATAAACTTACACCCGGCTGCCTGTTGAGTGATACATTCAACCACGTTCATGTTGTCTGACCAGAAGATCACAGATTGATTGCGCAAGTTGTCAGGCCAGACCATTAATGCAACCCATATTGGAAACAGCTCCAAAAATCCGATGTTCGCTGTCAAGCCGCACTCTTCCCACCAAGCCGGCCACCGTTGCGCAACCCACTTGTTGCCAAGTATGGCACCAAACTCCACACTGCCTGCAGCATCAGTCCAAAGACCTAACTCCGCCGACGAAGTGGGGGGGGCCGCACCACACTACTCAGCTGTTGAAATCCTCCAGGAATGCCATCCATATCCGCATGTCCTGGCGAACCTCGACTGACAGTCTAGTGCAATGGTGTTTTTCTCGCAGGCCCTTCATGGCCTGTGCGATTGAGCGGGAGAAAGGGCGTGCCATAGGTATCACCCTCAGTGCGAAATTCAGCTGGCCTACGACCTGCTGCAGCTGCTGTAGCGTCACTTTCTCTTTAGCCAAGCATTGTTGAAGGGCTGTTCTAAATCTAGTGATCTTTTCCTTGGGCAACCTGAAGCAACCCTCTACTGAGTCCAGTTCAATGACTAAAAATTCCAAGCATGTTGCTGGCCCCACCGTTTTTCCAGGTGCCAGCGGGACCCCAAAAGCCCGCATGAGCACGCAAAATTCCTGCAATGCCCACGCACACTCCTGTGAGCCCGCTGCGCCCAGAAAAAGAAAGTCATCCAGGTAGTGCATGACCTGATGGTGCCCCGTTGTCTGCCTCCAAACCCATTCCAGGAAAGAACTGAATGTCTCAAAGTACGCACATGAAACAGAGCAACACATATCCATATAGAATTTGCCTTGAAAGGAAAAACCTAGCAAGTGTTGATCTAGGGGGTGTACTGGCAGCAGCCGAAAAGCGGATTCGATGTCTGATTTAGCCATCAATGATCCAGGCCCAAGAAATCTCAACATATCCACTGCCTGGTCAAAAGACGCATACTTCACACTACAAATGCCTTCGTCAATAGCGTCATTCAATGATGTGCCCCTAGGTGCTGAGAGGTTGTGGATGAGTCTGTACTCGCCCTTCTCTTTATTTGGGACCACCCCGAGGGGTGAGCAAACAAAATTAGGTACCGGGATCTCATAAAAGGGGCCCGCTATCCCACCTAGGCGCAGCTCCTTCTCAATTTTTGTAGCCACCACAACTGGGTTGTGCCTCACTGATAGGTGGTTCCTACAGTCGGGCGTCCCGGTATATCCCACCGCTGGGATCCGGAAGCCATGTGAGAAACCTTTTTGCAGGAGTCTTGCGCGGTATGGACTGGGTACCTGTTCAGCAAAGGAATCATAGCCAGCACGTCAATGGGTGAGTGAGCGACCCTCAAGCCTCCCCCCTATTCCTGTTTCCTTCTTCCCCTGTTTCCAGAGGTGTTACCTTTTGAGCTGCATGCTGTTTCTGGGTGGGAAGAGTGGCCACATATGTAACATGCATGTTTGAACTTACAAGTGCCCTCTGCCCTGGTGCATGTACGTCTGTTAAAATCCCAACACACGCCTTTTCGATCCCCACCACCTCTGGCCTTCCAGACCGCGTCACCCCCATGCGCTGGCCGAAAGGGCTGCTGGGGTTTGGGGGGATAAACTTTGCCCCAGCTTGTGTCTGCACCCGCTGTCTGCCCGCCTGAGAACTGACCATACCAAGAAATGGAATCAACCTTATCCCAGGATAATGAGTGGTCGAACTCTTTAGCTTTCCTGAAGGCTATGTCTTAATCCTTTCACCCATCTCCTCCATGCTTGTCACTGAACATTGTAATTCTACTCTGGTAACAAGCCATCTCTGCCTGCAAGTTGGGGGAGCATTTGGCCGTGATTGCCATAAATACAGGAAAGGCTCTAAACCCAATTAATTAGAGTCTCTTCCACCCTGAATTTAGTCAATTGTGCCCGCCACTCGCTAGGCAACATCCATTCCTTCTGTGACTTGGCATACTCCATTTCCCTGTAATCAACGAGCAATGAAAATATATTCATATCTTTGCCCGCCCAAATCAACTCCTTCACCCCTTGTGAAACATGTTGGGCTAGGCTTTCCCTCCTGGTGGGTATTGTCCCTTCCCCTAGTACCGGCAAAGCAACCTCCTTACCATTTTCTGCAACTCGTGTTGGTTCAACACTCTTGTCTGTCCCTGCATCACTGCCCAAACCTATTTGAGGAGAAATCGGTACATTTGGCACCCCACCGCCACTTCTGGCCACCAAGATTTTTTCGACCATTTTTTGCGCTTCTGCTGAGGGATCCTCCGAGGAGGGTAACACCCCCCAATTCCCAGCCAGGGAAGCACTGTCGCTATCTCTGTCGCCAACTCAGGGGGCACCTGCCCAACCCCGGGTGGTGCACTCACCGGGGCAGGTCCCGGGTTTCCCACTGGTACTCCTGTAATCACTGCCGGGACCACCGGTGGCACTAAGTTAGGGGGTGTTGGTGGTGTGGCTGGAGCCGTTGCCACAGGCACACTTGTCAGGGTTGGCGGAGTAGGTATGGGCGCTGCCAGTGGTGTGGGCACTCTGTCGGGGACCGTCACAGGTGACCCCCCCTACTAATGTGACATAGGGCCCAACCATAACTCCTCTTGGCTCTGCCCCTTTTGGGCACCGCATCAAGTTCCCCCCTGGGTCGAGGAGGCACTATTACCCGCTTGGGTGTCCCGGATGGCACTGCTTGACTATCTAACCTCTGATTTATCTCCACCACGCTCTTCCCCAACTGATCCACTTTCCCCAATTTCCTGTCCATAGCTGACATTGTGCGCATCATGCCCTGAAACATGAGCTCCATGCGGCAACGCTTAGCGCCGCGCACACTAGACATTTCTTTCCTTTGTGATTGGTAAACAACCTACACTGAAAACCAATGTCACACCTATGGGCACGATGTGCCTTGTACCTGTATCAAAGTAGGAGGCTCTCAGGCTGGCCATAAGCACCACGCAACTGTGACCGCAACACACCAGCTAGCCTGGGTTCTTGGGCGAGCGCACTCTAGCCCTATCCTATCGCTTCCGGGTCAACGGTGAGCCGGGACGAATCGGTGGTGAGGCGTCCCCCTCCGCGTCATCAGGACGTGGCGAAAACAGGGGGGGACGTCCCACCACCGAGGGTATTGGAAAAGGAGGGGAAGCCGACGCCCAGCCATACGTGCGGGGGGCCGAGTGGCCCCCCTTTTCTTTCGAGCAGGAGAAGCGAGGACTGCCAAGTGTTACCTGTTAGACATGGGTCACTTTATGTGCCCTTGGTGGGAAGCTCTCTGATTCTAGGCTTTGGGACCAGGGCACAAGCCCTAAAAAGTGGGGGGACGCTGACGTCATGACAGGAAGTGATGTCACAAAAGGTGGCTTGCACCATCAGACTTATTGCCTCCCCTCGCTCACCCCTTAGATGCGATTGCATCAGAGAAGCCAGAGCGCGAGCAGCATTCTGAATGGGCTCTGATCTCGCCCCAGAGAGGCCAAAGAGTGAATGTGTGGCTCCATTTGCTCCTGTTATCAAGCTCCCGGTAAAATAAGTGGAGGGACGCCGTCCACCCGCGTGGTACCCCGACTCGAGCCCTGTTTGGGACCCTCCCGTATGACAGCAATACTGAGCGGCTGATGCTCACTGCTCAGTGCCAGCACAGGACCTGCCGGGGTTCTTCTTAGAGCTAGGTGCTGAGTCAGTCCCCTGAGCGCTGTGTGATCTGAGGAAGTGACTCACTTGACCCAGTCCCTCCAAGGAAACACCACCGATTAATAGAACCTGAACGTAAAAACCGCTGCCTCACCACCCACCTCTCCCCCTCAAAGTCCAGCAGTATGTGCCTTTGCATTGCAAAATGAATTTCTACATATTTGTAACTGGTGTTCATGTAAAGGGTTCAAATACTTTCGGGTCGTGTTCGCGCTGTATAAAACTGAAAAAAACACCCTGCAGATCTGGCTCCCAGATGCCTAGAAGAAGACGGTTTGGCCTCCACAGTGCCCACCCTCTAGGGTGAATAGTAGGAGTAAAAGCCGAGATTTTTCTTAAATTAATTACTCTACTTCCTTACTTCCTTTTAAAAAAAATGTTTTTATTGAATTTCTTTTATCCCGTTTTTGTTGAGGCATTATGTACATTATAATCGTTATATGCATCCAAGAAGAAACAAATAAAGAAAACATATCATGGTTATGATACAATAATGAACATTACTCTATCTAAAGTAGAAGACAATCCATCAAGCCCGGCATGGGCTGGGAATCCCAGACAAATTAATAATAATCCATACAAAACAATTCATTTCAGTTTATCATGATCGGGTAACAAAGAAAGAAAACATATCACGGTTATAATACAATCAAGATCATTACTCCTTTTACAGTAGAAGACAATCTATCTAGCCCGGCTTCGGCTAAAAATCCCAAACAAATTAATGATAATCCATACAAACTATTAATTTCATTTTATCAGGAGCACTTCTCTAGATTATATATATATATATATATATATATATATTATTTTTATTTTTATTTTAAACAGCAGGATATTCTTAAAAAGCCAACCAATACAAACAACACTCAAACAATCCTTCAATCCCTATCCTAAATTCATTGACTCCAATCCATAATTGGAGTCCAGATTTTGCATCCCTTATCCCTTTTCCTTCTGCCTTTGGTCTTACAGATTGACAGTTCTAAATTATACATGGCTAATAATCTTGACCGCCAGTTGATACAAGTTGGTGGGTCAGGACTGATCTACTCATTAGTGATACAGGCATGTACCAAAGCCATAGCAATAAATAGCAACACAGTTGTAGATCTCAATCTTAAATTAGCCTCCCTATCAGACCCTACACCCATAATTACTAATACCCCAGTAATTATGATTGGAGCTCCAAGAATTGTAGCTAAGAAATTCTCTATCTCATGAAAAAACAGCCACAATCTTTGGCAAGTAAAAACATATGTGTCAAGTCCGCAGCTCACACTCCACACCTATTACATTTATCCCCCTTCGTTACCCCCCATTTTGCAATTTTACCTGGGGTATAGTATAAATCGAAGATGGCCATATAGTGCTGACTTCGTAACCTGCCAGTCATTAAAACCCGGTTCGCCAAATCAAGCAATTTTTCTATATTTATACCCTCAGCTCCCAATTTATTCACCCATTTTGTATTCCATGTACCCAAATCAGCTGGGAGTATTTCCAACAATTGTTGATAAAGCTGTCCTATTGGTTTTTTTTCCCCTAATTTTTTTAATTAAGGGAATTTTAATGTACTGTTGATCCATTCCAGACCCGTCCGCCCCAAAAAACGACGGATTTGCAGGTATTTAAACAAACCTTGTTTATCTAGACCAGACTTCTCCTGTAAATCTAAAAAGGACAGAGGTTGACCTTCATCAAACATATCCCCAAGGCACCATACTTCCTTTAAGCCCCATCTAAATGTTACTTGATCCGGAAGATTATAGGGAGTAACCCAGAGGCAGAAAAGGGGGTATAGGCATTAAGACTTAGAATGTTCCACTTACGTTTAATCTGTTTCCATACTGCATACGCAGCTTTAAGTATCTTTAAATTGTTTTTTTTTAAAGTAACTGGGCTCTATTACCCTGACTAAACAAGAATTGATCCCATCTCCCAACCCAAATTCATAAATGGACAGTCTAAGAAAAAGGGGAATCTCAGCCTTAGCCCCAACTATAAGGGGCCCCATATATTGCAGCATAGCGGCCCAATAATACATCAAGAGGTATGGGATACTCCAACCCCCGCGATGTCTTGGTAAAACCATCTTCTTAAATGCCCTTCTCGGTCTTCGATATCCCCAGAGAAATCTAGAACAGATCCTCTCTAATTTGATGAAACATATAGAAGGGAACTCAAGGGAAATTGTTCAGAACATATAAAGGAATTTCGGGAGGATTAACATTTTTAGAATATTACACCTCCCGTGAAGAGAAAGATGAAGGTGATCTAATCTTTTCAATGCTACATTTACCTTATCCATCACAGGGGTAATGTTCAAGTCAGAAATCTTATCCACTTCTGATGTGATTTTTATTCCCAAGTATGTTGCCTCTGAGACAATTGGCAGGTTCACCAGCGATTCAGTTCCAGAGTAAAGCATCTGAGTTTTGGCTACGTTTAACTTATAGCCAGAAAAACTACCAAACTGCCAGCACTTTGAATGAAGGAAGCGCCGACGAAATATCACTGGTACGTACAACAATATCGTCGGCGTACGCCAACGCTCTATACTCAACATTATAAAAGCTTACCGGTTTAATATATGTGTTCTGGTTTAGTGTATTAAAAAATAAATCAATATATAAAGCAAATAATAAAGGGGAACACTGGCACCCTTGCCTTGTACCCCTACTAATGTTGAATGATTCTGGCTCCTGTCCAGAGATACATATGGTTGCTTCCGAGGATAAATATAAGGTCTTAACCACTTGAATAAATTCACAGCAGAACCCATTCCATCGCAAGATATCCTACATATACTGCCAGGACACCATGTCAAATGCCTTCTCGGCGTCCAACAGGATCACCCCCAGTGAAGATTATGTTGCCTGAGCCCAATCTAACAGAGCTTTTACGCATCTTACACGATCCGCAGTATCCCTACCTGGGATAAACCCGTTTTGAAAATTGGATACTAAAGGGGTAATGACCATTCCTAAGCAGCAAGCCATAATTTTCAAAAAAATCTTACTGTCTGAATTGATCAACGATATAGGCCTGTATGACGATGGAAACAGCTCAGGTTTATCCTTTTTTTTAAAGACAATTGTGGTAGTTTTATGCCAAGAATCAGGAGCTAAGCCACGTTGAGCAGCCAGAAACAGTATTCAAAAAAGGGGGAGAGGTAGAGGTAACTGGTTAGGTCCACCCTCCAACAGCTAAAGTAGACCTGACTATACCGAATTCTCGGGAAAAAGAACCAAGCCAAACAGGATTTTTCGAAACTCAATTGGTTTGAAAAACAATTATGAAAGAAAAACTTTTCTCTCTTGAGTCCCCTCACTCACCAGGGATTTTCCCACGGTGACATGCTTCATCATAGGGGCCATCCCAGTCCTCTACGGACTGAGGTGTGCTACGAATTGCAGAATTACGTAGGAGCACTTAAGTGATAGACTATGTGTAGTGCAGACAGTGTAGTGGGGTGGAGTGGGCTAATGTGAGTTAAAAATACCTAGCTAGTGGGCGACACAATTTTATTCTTGCTCCTAGTTGGTATGGTTTTAAAACATGGTAGAACGCTGGATGACCTAGCTATAATGGATTAGTTGCACCTAGCATTGTATTTGTCAACATGTTTCGAGCATTCCCCAAGCTCTTCGTCAGGACTACACAGGGACCAGCCCTGTGTATGCAACTCCTAGTTAATCTCAACTGAGGTGAAAATAAATATTAAATACGCTGCAACTAAAAAGCATGCATTAGTACATACATACGTCTGAGCATTGTCACGTAGTATCTGTAGGGTACAAAACAAATTTGGGGGGGGTTAAGGGGATCAGATACCCCCTGCATTTCTTATGATTCAATCTGTAATAATAATTATTAACCTCTGCACACATAAACAAAGTAGATGTTGGTGGAATAATCACTCTCTGTGCCTCTGTTTAGGTCGAAAGAAATGTCAATTGACATGTGAGAAGGAAATGTTATCGTTAAAAAACGTGATCCTGACACACAAAGTGACACACACACAAAATACTTAGCAAACATTACATACATTTAAGAAGCATTAACTGTGCCTCATGGTCTCAGAGAGGCTGTTGGCATCTCGTGGATCTGTGTCCGGCAAAGAAAAGGGGAGAAAGCCAGAGGAAAACGGAGCTGTGTTAATGGCTTAGTTAGCATTGCAGGGAAAAGAGGTGTAGACTCGGACTGGCCTCGCCGTGCTGTCGGCATCTGTCATGAAAAAAGAGACTTACTTGGTCAGAGACACTCGTTTGTGGAATCACCTGGCTGGAACCCTCCGGACCGCATATTGGCGTGTCCAAGACCAGGGCCATAATTTAAGCGTCTACTTCCGCGTTGTCATCGCGGTGATGCCTAGACCGTATTAGAAAGGGCAAATAGACTTGCAAAATGGCCATCAGCCAGTGGCAATGTCGTCGGCCATATTGGGTGTATCGAGTGTATTTATTAATGTTATACCTTCGCAAATGATGTGAGTAGTACAGCGTTTTTTATGTATTGGCAAAGCCGTCATCGTTGCCTGCCGGAAAAATATATTTACATGGCTAAGTGTACATTTTTGCAAGGCATGGTGGTACATCCTGGCAAATGCAAAATAAAAGGCATGTCGTTTTTCTGTTCCTAAAAAAGATTCCCTGTGTCCAAAATTTAATTCTGGTGGGAATTTTTAGGGTTTTGAATTTTATCTGAGAAAAAAATGGCCACCATACCTATGGCTAATGTTATCATCCTGTTTTTAACAAATATAGCAGCATTCTTTTGGCAACAAACCAAACTGTATGTTACTGGTGAGGCTTGCTAATATCATAATTCAGTACATATGGGGAACTGATCCCTTGTAGGTGTTACTTGGAAGGTTTTTCAGAGGTATGAGTTATTTAAGAGGGTCAACTAACTTAACCTTCTTGCTGTCAATGACAAACTTTTCCGAAGACCATTATCCTGTTCATACTGTCATCAGGGTTTTTTTTACGAAAATTGCCCGCAAGGTATGTCATTATTGAGGCCCTGGGTATCTGATCGTAACTTGAACACACAGCGCTGTTCTTTTTCCAGGAGTTGTTTCTCACTATTTGTGTGATTTTGGATATGTTCAAGTACCACCCACCTCATGTCATTTGGGGTATATTGTCTTTCCAGGAAATGTGTGGTCATTTTTGTGTTTGATCGTTTACATCTAATATTGCTGCAGTGTTCTACTACTCGTGTGCTTACTTTCCAAGTAGTAATTCCCACATAGTGAAGAATGCATGTACCGATGATCAGGTAGACTACTCCTCTTGTGTTGCAAACTCCCATGTTATGCCATTGTTGCAAACTATTTGTTTCTTCGCTGTGGTTAAGTGGCAAACGCTGCAATTGCTGCATGGGTAGTGTCCTTCAGGTAGAGGATGTAGGAGGCGTAATGGGTCGTCGGTGCCATGTGTGTTTTTGGGTCGTGTGTGAACTAAATAGTTCCTGAGATTTTTTTCCTTTCCGGTGGCTAAACATGGGTTATTGTAAGTTTAAGGCTCCACTATTCAAGATTCGCCAGTGGTTTTTCACTATTTTTGTCACCCTGTCAGATGCGATGTTAAAAGTGGTGATGCAAATAGGTCTTTTGTTTTTAACCCTAGGGTCAATTTATTTATGTTCTAGTAAAGCTTCTCTGTTGTTGTTGGAAGCTCTTTTCTTTGCTTGTGACACTATGTATCGGGGTTAGTTTCTCAGTAACAGGTTTTTGGTCAGATCTTTGGCTTGGGTGTTATTATCACTTTTTTCTGTGCAATTCCATCTTAGACGCAAGAATTGCCCAAAGGGAAGATTGTCCTTAAGTTGCTGGGGTGAAAACTGTTGTATATCAGGAGGCAGTTTCTCGCCGTAGGTTTGAAATGAGTAGTCGTGATTAGAGCTCCATTGTGTGCTATTATGTTAAGGGCTAAAAAGACTAGATGGGACCGGCTCATTGTCACTGTAAATTTTAAAAAAGGGTCTTGCAGGTTTAACCAGGCCAAAAATTGGGCAGCTTCAGATTCATCTCCTTCCCAAATTAGCAACACGTCATTTATGTATCTCTTCCATAATTGAACATGGTTAAGATGTGGGTTATTCGGGTGCAGGATTTTTTGCTTTTCCAGGTAGTGTACATAAAGACCTTCTACGCTCTGCGCAAAAGTGCTTCCCATGCTGGTGCCATGCTTTTGGCGGTATAGGGTATTGCTGTATTGGAGGAAATTTTCCGTCAGTGCTAGCCGACAGCATTCGAGGACCACTTGTCTAGGTGTATGGTACTGCCATGTGTCTTGGAAAAGTACTTCTTCCAGGATCTCCAGTGTGTCTTTATGCGGTAGACTGGTATACAGGCTTTCTAAGTCTAAACCTACCAAGATATTGGTCAACGGGTTGAAGTCTAGGTTTGGTAGAAGAAAGAGTACAGCTTTTGTTATCTGAAGGTAGGTATCTGTTGTTTGCATTAGTGGTCGTAAGAATTCATCCGCAAACTTCGACAAAGGTTCAAGAATGGAACCTATACCCAATACAATCGGTCTCCCTGGTAGTTTTTCCATGGATTTGTAGATTTTCGGGATCGTATAGAAGTAAGGAATTATGGGGTCGTTGTTCTCCCATAAATCTGCTTCTTTTTTAGTCATCCAATCATTTGTCAAGGACTCTTCAACGAGTGATTTCGATGCATAGGCATTCTGTAGGGTCCTCTTGTATTACTGCATAGTTCCTCTGGTCTGCTAGGAGTCGTAGGCATTCCTCTTGGTAAGCAGTTGTATCTTGCCCGACGATGTCCCGGCCTTTGTCAGCTGGTTTGATGTAATCTTAGTCTTGTTGGATAGTTGGTGCATTGCTTCCTGTTCTCTTTTACTGGTATTGAGAAATACTCTGATGGTTCTGGGATCGATCTCAGTTACCTCCTTTAGTATTGCCTTCTCGAAAGCTAGAAGCTCAACTGGGAGGCTGGTTGATGGTGGGGTGAACTTCGAATTCTTGTGAAGTCCTGTGTCACTATTGGTGTTGGTTGTAGGTTCCTTGCCCTTGAAAAATATCTCTAGTTTGATTTTGCGAATACACTCCTTCAATTCGCAACACAGTTTGAACTTGTCCAAACTTGAAGTCGGTACGAAACCCAATCCTTTTTCCAGAACTGTCATCTGGTTGGGTGGCAGGATGGTGTCTGAAAGGTTGACCACTAAGCTGGAAGGTTCCTCGTTGACATGTTGTTCGGTGGGCCCATGCTTCGCGTATGGTTCCTGGCGGTTTCCAGTGGCTGTGCCCATTGCACCTGTTGCCCTCATCTGGTTCTCCCTCGTTGTGGCACCTAACCTTTCCCTAAAAAGACTGGTGTTGTTGTTCTTGGGATTGTGCATCTTCCCAATAGGGGTAAAGTTGTTGTTGGTAAGATTGGTGGAATGGTGGTGGGCCATAAAAGAACTGTGGTGTTGGGCCATATGATGGGACCTCTTGATACGGCGGCCACCCAAATCTAGGCCCTCCTCTGTGCCTCTTCCCTCCCCCTCTTAGTCTTCTATTCTTGTTAGTGTAGTTGCGGTTGTAGTTGGAACCGGAAAGGAAAAAATCTCAGGAACTATTTAGTTCACACACGACCCAAAAACACACTTGGCACCGACGGCCCATTACGCCTCCTACATCCTCTACCTGAAGGACACTAACCATGCAGCAATTGCAGCATTTGCCACTTAACCACAGCGATGAAACAAATAGTTTGCAACAATGGCATAACATGGGACTTGAGATCTTTCACTAATTGCAACACGACAGGAGTAGTCTACCTGATCACCTGCACATGCAATCTTCGCTATGTGGGAATTACTACTAGGAAAGTAAGCACACGAATAGTAGAACACCGCAGCAATATTAGGTGTAAACGATCAAACACAAAAATGACCACGCATTTCCTGGAAAGACAATATACCCCAAATGACATGAGGTGGGTGGTACTTGAACATATCCAAGATCACACAAATATTGAGAAAAAACTCCTGGAAAAAGAATAGCGCTGGGTGTTCAAGTTACGATCAGATACCCAGGTCCCCAATGATGACATACCTTGGGGGCAATTTTGATAAAATAACCCCTGATGACAGTACGAACAGACGGTAGTCTTCGGAAACATTTGTCATTGACAGCAAGTAGGTTAAGTTATTTGGCCCTCTTAAATAACTCATACCTCTGAAAAACCTTCCAAGTAACACCTACTAGGGTTCAGTTCCCCATATGTACTGAATTATGACAGTAGCAAGCCTCACCAGTAACATACCGTTTGGTTTGTTGCCAAAAGAATGCTGCCTACATTTGTTAAAAACAGGATGATAACAATAGCCATAGGATTGGCGGCCATTTTCTCCTCAGATAAAATTCGAAACCCTAAAAATTCCCACCAGAATTACATTTTGGACACAGGGAATCATTTTTTAGGAACAGAAAAACGACATGCCTTTTATTTTGCATTTTCCGTTATGTACCACCATGCCTTGCAAAAATGTAAACTTCGCCATGTAAATATATTTTTCCGGCAGGTAACGAAGACGGCTTTGCCAATCAATAAAAAACGCTGCACTACTCACATCATTTGCAAAGGTATAACATTAATAAATACACTCGATAAGCAAAATATGGGCGAGGCCATTGCCACTGGCTGACGGCCATTTTGCAAGTCTATTTGCCCTTTCTAATATGGTCTATGCATCACCGCGATGACAACGTGGAAGTAGACGCTTAAATCCTGGCCCCGGCCTTGGACACGCCAACATGTGGTCCGGAGGGTTCCAGCCAGGTGATTCCACAAACGAGAGTCTCTGACCAAGTAAGTTTCTTGTTTCAAGACAGATGCCGACAGCACGGCGAGCGCCAGTCCGACGCTACACCTCTTTTCCCTGCAATGCTAACTAAGCCATTAACACAGCTCCGTTTTTTCCTCCGGCTTTCTCCCCTTTTCTTTGCCGGACACAGATTCACGAGATCAGGCACAGTTAATGCTTCTTAAATGTATGTAATGTTTGCTAAGTATTTTGTGTGTGTGTGTCACTTTGTGTATCATGATCACGTTTTTTAACGATAAAATTTCCTTCTCACATGCCAATTGACATTTCTTTCGACCTAAACTTAGGCACAGAGAGTGATTATTCCACCAACATCTACTTTGTTTATGTGTGCAGAGGTTAATAATTATTATTACAGAATGAATCATAAGAAATGCAGGGGGTAACTGATCCCCTTAACCCCAAAAAATGTTTAGGGTACCCTACAGATACTACGTGATAATGCTCAGACGTGTGCATGTACTAACGCATACTTTTTAGTTGCAGTGTATTTAATATTTATTTTCACCTCAGGTGAGATTAACTAGGAGTGGCGTGCACAGGGCTGGTCCCTGTGTAGTCCTGACGAAGAGCTTGGGAAATGCTCAAAACTTGTTGACAAATACAATGCTAGGTACACCTAACCCATTATAGCTAGGTCATCCAGCATTTTACCCGTTTTTTGACCATACCGCCTAGGAGCAAGAATTGTGTCGCCTACTAGCTAGGTATTTTTTACTCACAATAGCCCACTCCACCCCACTACACTGTCTGCACTACACATAGTCTATCACTTAAGTGCTCCTATGTAATTCTGCAAGTCGTAGCACACCTCAGTCCGTAGAGGACTGAGATGGCCCCTATGATGAAGCATGTCACCCTGGGGAAACCCTGGTGAGTGAGGGGACTCAAGAAAGAAAAGGTTTTCTTTCTTAATTGTTTTTCAAACTCCAATTGAGTTTTGAAAAATCCAGTTTGGCTAGGTTCTTTTTCCCGAGAATTCTGGATATTCAGCCAGAAACAGTACCATAAGTTCTGGGCGAAGTGCCTGCCGAAATGTACTGTAAATTTCAAGAGGAATAACGTCCAGACCTACCGCTTTTCCTATTGCTAAAGACAGAATTGCTCCCTCCACCTCCTCCCAGGTTATACAGGCAGCCAGGTTCTCGTTTTGTTTGCATGTAACCTTATTTGTTTCGATTCCAAGTCTAAGTTCACGCATCTTCTCGTCTGCACCTATTTTTACTTCTTCCGAGTATAAATTTCAACAATACTTACGAAACACATTCAGAACTTCGCCTGGGGATCCTGAATCTGATCAAGATGATCCTACATCTTATAGATTCGATTAGCTATTTCCCTTTGCTGAAGTCTCTTCGCTAAAATCCGACCAACATTTTCCCCAGCTTCGTATATAGAGCAAACTTAGCCACTTCTTTCGTAGCAAAATGCTGGTGAATTTTAATTTTTAAAATTGCAATAGCTTTTAAGGTTACCTCAGCATTTCGTTGCCCAATTATTTCTCCCAAGAGCTCTATTTTTAATAGCCTTAGCTGAGCAATACAGCCCTGAATTTCCACCAAGATTATACGTTGTTTAGCTATAGAATAACTAAGTGTTTCCCCCCGAATCCCCGGCCTTAAAAGCGTCCCATACAATGAGATCTGAGGCAGTACCCCGATTAATTTTGAAAAATTCCTTTATCCAGTCTCCCATATACAAACAATATTCAAGATCCAACAATAATTTGCATTCAAATGTTCATGCCTTTGGCTGGGCCCTAAGACTAACAACTAAATCTATAATAACCGGGTTGGGTTCTGAAATGGTCCTGGGTATAATCTCTATCTTAGCACTTAATGCTCTTTCGGCAGAAATAAAAAAAATAGTCCAATCGCACTATTTTTTTATGTGGAGCTGAATAAAAGGTAGCTCATGGGTCATCATTCTTATGCATGTGCCATACATCAACCAACCCGAATTCTTTGACCATACCTTGAGTAGCTTTAAATATTTTAATTTTCTTACCCCGGTATGGAAGGTTGCTAGTAATATCAAAACAGCTCCCCAAATGAAGATTAAAGTCCCCTCAAAAAATCAAAGGGGATGGCCATTGCCCTAGTTCTACACTCAAATAGTGCATCACTTCCGGGTCGTCTAAATTAGAGCCATAGATGGAGCAGATCGTCAATGGGGAACCATTAACAAGAACTTCAGCAATGGCCCACCACCCCAAAGCATCCTCTTTTACCTGTTTGCATACTCCCAGACCATGTTTACTCAAAAACGCAGCCCCCCTACTAGTTGTGCTCTGTCTAATACAAGCAAGTACTTCCATACCCAAATCACTCAGTCACTTGCGGTTATTCCACGAGATATGAGTTTCTTGTATACAGAGCATATCAATATGCATGACCTGCAAAATTTGGGCCATCGCCAATGTTCCCTCTAATTTTTTTCCTCTGTGTGCGGCAGTGTAAGGTCTCTGTGCGCTGCAGCCAAGATTATGTGCACCAGGAACCAGACCGCGCGTGTGGGTGCAGCGTCTAAAGAAAGGGAGCGGCCAACATTAAAGTGAAAGTGCCTATGGAGCGCTTTTTCACAAAGTGTCATAAAAATAAAGAAACTAAGAAAGCTTTTGTAGCACAGCCACTAAAGTGAAAACGGTTGTGATCGGAAATAAATAAATATGTAAGCGCAGCTGCTCAAGTGAAATTTAACTGCACAGTAAATTAAATAAATAAGCGCGGCTGCTGCAGTTAAAGCGGACTGCTCTGGAAATTAAAAAATACATGAGTAAATGACATGATATAAAAGTTGGCGGCCTGCTGTGCCGTCGTTTGTGGAATAGAGAAGATCATTAGAGAAAACAGTGCTCACCCACTAGATAAAGCAGACCGTGTAACAACAAAAGTAAAAAGTCCAGGCGTTATGAGAGGATACAAATGCAGACAAGGAGGTACCAAGGAGGGACTACTAAGCGTATTCAAAATTAAAAGCAACGATTTCGAAAGGACTGAAGCCAATTAAAAAGATGGGTAGGAAATGGCCGGAGCTTTTATGTCATAACACAATAAAGCATTCTTCGCAGAACAGCACTACGATGTCCAGGCTCAAACTAAAATGTGTAGCAAGGATGGAATGGACCCTGGTGTCAACAAGGAAATGGCACCTTTAACTGTTGTTGGGGTAGTAAAACACAGCCATTATCAGGGTTCAATGGAACCCTCAATGCTCTGGGCCCAGTGCCACTACAGCTGCTGCATCAAGGGTAGCTATGCTCCTGCTTGGTATATCAGTTTGCTGTGCCGTAACTCTAGTGCACTTATAGGGAAGGAAGCTGCGAAACTAAGGTTAGGAACTGTTAAACAAGACCACCCCTTTCTATACAGGGCAAAGCACGTGTGCCAATGACAGCATGGGAGTGCACACAGGATTGCACTGACCATGAAAGTCAGAGATGTTTTCAGGCATGGGTAAAGTGGGCTCTGGCCAAGGCCGCAGTCATTTAGGAAGCCCCCTGATAGAGACAGCTCTGTTCTGTAGAGAGTCTTGCCCTGATGACCTTGAACAGTTCTTAAACAAATTGTTGTAAATAAAGTTTTAATTTATTTTCAATGTGAGTGATATGACCGTGCAATATTCATAAAAGGCATATTTTAGATTAAAACAGGACCTCACATATAAGAAATAGGAGGAGATCACAAATATTAGTTGCAATAATATTAGCAAGCTGCTGCTGCATTAAAATATTGAAATAAGCACGTCACAATCCCTGAATTAGATGCAAACAGATTTCGAATTTGGACCAGGAGCAGGAAACAAGGGAAGGCAAGGATGCAAATGGGCCTAAGTGTTTGGAGTTGAAGGTTCCACTTATGGTCTTCTAGGCTAGTCAGAGCTACGGAGGTGAGAAACTTCAAAACGAGTCAGGAAGCAGCTGCCAAGAGTGAACATGTCTGAGGAGGGACCTGTAGAATGAAGTCTGTGGTTTCTTTAATGGCAAACTACAGTATCTCCTGAAAAGAACACTAAAAATACTTACCCAATGATGACACTAAAACAGTGCACCCTGACTGAAACAAATGATGACATCTTGAAAACCAGCATACGGTTATTCCCTCGTGCCCCATGGACGTCTTGTGTGAGACTACCAGCCCCTAAAGCATATAATGCCCACATACCATACACATGCAGGCAGTTCGACTGTTATTCACTGTAACCTAAATTAAGAAGCACACAGCCCCACCACTGGAACACTGGTGCAAACAACCTCCAGAGAAATGAGATAGGTAAATAATACAACTAATTGACAGTCCTACAGCACCACATCAGAAGCACCTTCACAACAAGCAATGTAGATCATGGCAGGTATCTGGAGATGCAGAGAGCAGGAGCAGAATGAAGGTAAGTGGGATAGTTAGTAGGAAGGAGAGATAAGTGATGACAAAGTATCAGATAGAAGGGGGCACTGCAGTTGCAGCGATAAAGGGCCTGTTTCAGGGCAAAGGAATGAAAGAAAATACAAAATATAGAAACAATCAGATTAGGAGGGTGTACCCAAGTGGATAAAAAAAAGAAGAAAAATCAGGAAAAAAGAAGGGGGAGTGTCCCCTTGACATTAAACGAAACAAATGGAAATTGTGAATATCAAAAATTAGAAAAGAACCAGGCTCAACATTTAGGACAGGATCAGGCTCACCATCCGATACAAAGTTGAATCTGCAAAGTCAAAACACAGAGTGCAAAACCCATTTGGGTAAATCCATATGGACTGGCTAAAACCTCAAACCAGACAAGCAAATTCTACTCCAAACACACTACAAATAACACATTGGGCCCCTAGACCCCGTGTTCTATCAGCATACATGCCTGTGAACGTCAGTGGCTAACTCTATGTGAATAAGAAAAGCTTGTAGTTGATCTATTTTTGCTTTTGGCTGAGATATTGACTTTTACCCCTGCCTCGTTTGGCTAGAAGAGGAGTTTATAGAAGTATTGTTGGGAACGCAATTTGGTCTTAGAGCATCCTGCTTAACAACTTACGACCTGCATCAAGTCCAAAACAACAGCGTGTAAAGCACGTCTGTGCCCCCAGACTTTAAACACCCCACAGCGGGCCTCACGCCCTCTCTCCTTTGCATGCAGACGTCACCGCAGGATAAACGTGCAAGGAGATGCTGGCGGCGCTTCCTGCACAACCAGAACCGAATGAGTATTGAGCACACGAGGCTGATCGCACCTGCATTCGGCCTGAATGATTAGCAGCCGACAGAGGAGAATTGATCGCGCCCTGAAGATCCTCTGAGAAGCCTTCAATCGCCGCATTAGGGAGCGAACTTCGACAAATGGGGACTAATTGTTGCAAACTGACCTGGACATAGATCTCTTCCCCCCTCCCCTTTGATCCCAGCTGCATCACCGGCCTCAGAGTGTCCTGAGATGAACTAGATGTGAAATATTCACGAGACCTGTCGCTGTGTTCATGGATGCTGAATATTATTTATTCTGTTACGCTTGTACTAAGGAAGAGTGGTGGATCCGGGCAACTTGGATTTCAGCAGGGCTGTGGATGTTCCACTTTCTTAATATTTGAGATTTTTGTAAAAGCGGCGGCCCGAATGATCTCCCGGGATGTGCTGAGGGTGCGCGCTCCACAAGCAGACTGCGCGCTCGGAGAAACAGACGTGGGCGCGCGCGCGGCCGCGTACGTTGCTGGGAACACTGGCCATCGCCCCTCTCTTTTTTCTATTATTCAAACCACATATATTCCACGTACAAATACGTAATCTGCTCTTCATTTTTATATCACAAGCTTTGTCAAATCCTGTCTGCCCAGCCCAACCCAGAGACTAAGTTTCATAAGAATTAAAAACACAATAATTGTCTCGTAAATAGAAATAAGCGCCATAACCATAATACATAGCAAACTTCCAATAACACCAGTGCCTCACCCCACCCCCCTCCACCCTCCCCACCCCTTGCCCACCCATATCTTCACCTCCCCTCCCCTCCCCCCTCTCTCTCCCAAATGCGGCATAAGGACAAAGGTCCTCTGTGATGGGAAGCAAATAATGAGCGCTCACCCAGGCCCCCCTACACAAAAAACAAAACCTTCATCATAGATATAACAGTTAGCCATAATAGGGACATCCCTCTATTAGCCAAATAAACATTGGTCCTACTATCCTCAATCCGTTTATATTGTGCTCAAAATTCTTTTGCTAAAACTTAGGACAAAAAAAATTGTGACTTATCCCTATGTATCATTTTTAATTTAGCCAGATTGAGTAGAAAGGCCTGAACTCCCTTCACCTGAAACAGTGGAATCATTTGACGAAGATGCCACCTCTTTTGGACTGTGGCCTAGCAGTAATTTGGGCGAACAAAATAATTCACATCCCTTATCACTTCTCTTCCTGTCTGGCCGTGCTAAATCATAGATTGCTTCAAGCAACAAAAAATTACTAAGACATATCAAGATCGCCCTTGGCCTTCCATTTGACCCCCATGCTCCAACCAATTGATTAAATGGGAACCTATGCACTCTCAACCTCCCAATTCCATTGTTTGAGTTCTGGAAAGGATTCTGAGAATAATTCAGTAACAAACTGCCGAGTGTCTTTGCCCTCCAGTCCTTCAGGAATTCCTAAAATCTGTAAATTGTTCCTCCTGGAACGATTTTCCAATTCGGTCAACTTCCAGGTAGTGTCCTCTTTCAACGCCTACAGGAATGCTATTGTGGCCTTCTGTTGTACTATTTCATCTTCCATTGCTGAAATCCTTGCCTCGGCTTCCCTGATTCTTATTGAAATCTCGGTACAGGTCTTTGCAACTCGGCGCACAGTATTTTGCAATTTTCGGACAGCCCCCTGGGTCCGAAGTCCCTCCACCCTGGTCTCCTCACGATAGGCCATTATGCTTTGATATATAGTAGAGAGGGTTATTTTGCCCTCTGGTGGCATGTCTGAGCCTAGGATTTCACCAGAGTTTGTTCCCTGCCCCACTCCGCATATCGTCGCCTGCAGCCTCCAGACTGCCCTGAGCACCCCCATCACTATTCGCATCTGAGATTACCACACCCTCGCAATCTTCATAGTTCGCAAGCATAGGCGTAAGTACAGTTTCAGCAAAAATGTTAATCGTGACAATGTTGCCTGGAACAGTGATTGCCTTCTCACCATACTCCGCAGAAGGCGCGGTTGCCTCATCCTCCACCGGGTTCTTACTCCTCCCTGTCGGCTTCTTGAACAGCCCTGGAACCGTTTGGGGCTTGAGGGAGGCGTTGCCTCTTTTCGACGTAGGGCCGGGGGAAGAGCCACTAGCACCTCGGCGTATTCCAGCTTCTCCGCCTCGGCCGAGGCTAGATTTCATCGGGATCACCCCAGGGGAGGAGGTTGTGACTGTTGTTGCCGCCCGGGTCTTAGCGCCTTTGGCTATGGTCTTAGGAGCCATTGCAGTCGCTGGCAAATGATGTAAGAGTCTGTATCAGTATACCGCCAGCATAGCAGACCAAAATGCCGCAGACTATGAAACCCGGTAGGCACAGTTTTCATAAAATATAACCGCCGGTATTGCCACAGCATTTCTCGCAAAATACCATTGTCCAAAATCCCCATCCGACAACCGTTGCATCACAAAGGCTGGGGGGAATGTCCGGGAGAGCGTCAGTATCCAGCTCACTCGGACATCGACGCGACCGCCATCTTGCCTCCTTCTCGTACTTCCTTACTTCCATGCACAAGAAGTTAGCAGTTGCCAACTTATGATGTTAGGAACAAAACAGGACTTATGGGCAGGTTATTTGTTAATGTGAACTGCACAGGGTGTGAAGAGGGTGAGTTAGGTGTCCACATGTTCTGACGTGGGTGGAGCTGTTCACAAGCGCAGCAGGCACCCTTCCGGGTGGGTATGGTCAGTGACAGGAACTAGGCTCACCCTAAGCACAGTTGGGCCCTACAGCAACAATTACATATCCTTCATCTTCTGCAGTTGCCACTTACTTATAAAGGTGCATCGTCCTGTTGGTGGGCACTATTTTATTTAATACTGTTGCCCTATTCTACCCATTACTACACTTTTTAATTCTGTTCCCCTATTCCACACATGACATCGCAGCACCCGTCCGCATTTATATTATTAATGTATTTATATACTTTACGGCACTGTCTGCTTCAACTATAGCTGCCGTGCCTATTTATTTAATTTACGGTGCGGTCCGCTTTCTAGTGGCCACACGCCTTTAATAGTTATTTATTTCATTTACAGCGTAGTCCGGTTTCAATAGTTATATATTTAATTCACAGCGTAGTCCGCTTTCAAGGGGCCATGCGCCTTTAATAGTTATTTAATTAATTTACTGCGTAGTCTGGTTTCAATAGTTATTTATTTAATTTACGACGTAGTCCGGTTTCAAGTGGCCACGCACCTTTATTTTCTTCTGAACTTGCCCCTTTCTATATGCATTATTTACGTATTTATTTTGCAAGCACGGCACGCTTATATTACAGTGGCCGCGTACCATATTGTCCCCTGGAGAAGAAGCCAATGGTGGCCCCATGCCTTTTTTCAACAAACCCCCCCCCCCCCAAATAACCATTGGAACCTGAAGAAGGCATCTCCGAGGCAAATAGCAGTCACGTTTGGAGTCAGATTTCACTTCTATTAGTAAGTAGAAATGTTGTTGTACAACGGGGTGTGTTGCTGTTTTCTCTTGTGTTTGCCCTACTATAAAAGTCAATATTTGGGTATGTAAAGTTAGTGTGTGCTATTGCGCAGGAAATCTCAACCAACCCATGCTTCTCCATTCATAACACGGGCAAAAACAGTTTTGGACTGCAGATTAAAAAGTTAAAGTAAGGCGCACTAAAGTGCTTTAAAGACACAGAGCTCTTAATCCGGCAGCTTCCCCTCAGTACAAACCCACATGCACCTCTTAAGAGCTATCATAAGTCTGTGCAGGTCGGACTTTTGACCTGGTGGCACCGAGTGGGTCAATCTTTTTTCACGCCTCGCACCCCACCATGACCTCCTCCTCGGTCACCCTCATGTCTCCATAGCCCCTCTCTCACATACGTTTCATTTGTTTTAATGCCTTTTATATATGTGTTGGTTTGCAAAACACACAACAAAGCGTTTACAAAACACATAAAAAAGCATTTGCAATGCAATAGGTCTCGCATTTACATGACTTTGAGCTATATGCATTGTAAATGATAATGCCTTTTATTTATGTTTTGGTTTTTAAGACATAAATAAAAGGCATTGTCATTTACAATGCCAATAGCTTTAACTGGCATAAATGCGAGATCTATCGCATTGCAAATGCTTGTTAGAACCTTCTAAGCAGGTGGTGTGGTTTTGGCGCCGTTCTAAGATGGCGTGACGGCGCAGAGCTCCGGCAGGCCGAGGAGCATTCATGCGAATGGAGACCTCTCCCAGCGCTCGCCGAGTGATGAGATTTAAGGCATCTCTCCCTCATGGTGTGGTGAGTCGCTGGAGCTGTTTTTATTTTCACGCTGCAGCGTTTTCAAAGTTATAATGACATTGAGGGATTTCCAAGTATCCTGAGGTGGCGGCTGCCATGAACATTTTTTTTCCTCACAGTTGAATCAGCCCTTCTTGAATTTTTTATTTTTGTCTTAGCACTTCTTTAATTAAAGGCATCCTTATTCAGGAGGTTCTGTAGCCTTTTTTCAACGCTTAGTTTTCTTTCTGTCTGTACACAGTTGGCACATTTATTTTAGAATGAACATTTTTTCGGTGAAATTTCTTCATTATGAAGCTTAAATACCCTCATTATGTGAACTTTATTCTTACACATACAGTGTCTCAATTGGTTGAGGAGGTGGACCCTATGATTTTCTGATATACTCCAGTGTGCTCTACTCCTTTAGAGTAAAGCCATCTCCTTCTCACAGTGTGCCTGGTTTTGCTGTTTCTGCTTTTGAAGGCTCAATTACACAATGCTTACTAAACTCCCTTTTTTTATGGGGAGACTAAGGAACCTTAAACTATCTACTTCCACTAAACATACAGCGCACTCAGACTCCACTCATAACGAAATTGAAGACATTTCTCCTCAGAAGCCTAACCATACACCAGTATAATAAGGGGTGGTCCCAGTATTATTACATCAACTAGTGTAGACAAAAACCATACAATTATGTACAAACAAAATCAAGAGGTAAATGTATTCTTGCAACAGTGTTATTTAATCACACTGAACACATGTTCCAATTAGAAAAACATTGAAAAAACATTATTGGAGTGCCCAACTAGAAAGGTGGAACAAGGGTTGGGTGAAGATTGGGTGGCTTGAGTGAGTAAGTGAGGTACATGAAATTAGAGAATAGTGCGTATCACAATTTTACTATTCATTTGGCATAACATTGAAAGCCAAAAACCATGATAATTCAAATGATTCATACAGTATATTGCATAGCCATGTATGACAACCAATCACAGTAAAGCAAGTACTGTTGATGATAGTGGTGTCAATGAAGTGTCGACGTTTTGACCCCTGAATGAGTGTAGGTCCTTGTGAGCCTTACTATCGGGGTCTTACTCAGGACTGAAGTGAGCGTGGAAGGGATGGGGCACCTAAGGATGAGATGAATTAATGATTTAGCAATGCTGATTGCTACCTAACGGAATAGTGACAATAAATGTACCGATCTCCATAATTTCCGTGACTGAGTGAAGGAGAACCTCCCAAGGAAATCATGTGAGGATGGGGGGGGGGGGGCAACAGCTGCAGAAAGATGTGAGCAGGAGAGAGCGAAGCACACCTGTTTTGACAGGTGTCTGTCAAAAAACCCTCATCTATGCTAGGGTTAAACTATGAATATGATGGTAAAAAATTAATCGCTTACTCAATGGATGAGTCAAGTCTCATTAGTCCAGGCATGGCAGTCGTACTTATCCATATTGTTAGAACGCAGACCTTTTGACTTTAAAAAACAAGGACATTGTTATCAAGGGGGGAGCAATCGTGGTGCAGGATGTAACAGCCTACAAGACGGAGATTATGAAGCAACTGCAAGACGGTGTCAGCTATTCCCAACTGAGATCTAACCCTTCTAAGGAATTGGCTGAGGAGATACTAACGATTACGTCTGAAGCGTTTGCACAAGGGTTTTTGAGCAAACATGAATTTGATAACCTCAATCAAAAACATCCAAGGCTCCCTACAATTTATACACTACCCAAAATTAATAAGGACATCCCTAATCCACCTGGATGCCCTATAGTATTGGGGTGTGGATCATTGCTTGAGCCTCTATGTAGGTACATAGACTTTTTCTTGAAACCGATCGCTGAGAACACCGAAGCCTATCTAAGAGACACTATGCAGACCATCACTTTGATTGATCAACAACCTTTCAATCCTAGTGACCAACTACTTGTGACGTGTGATATCGTATCCCTGTATACGAGTATACTACAGCAACACGCCCTAGAAGTGATGAGAGATGTTCTGAATCAACGTCCTGAACCTATGGCAGTGCCCACCGAATTTATCATGGTTTTACTCACGATAGCCATGAAGAAAAATGTCTTCTTCTTTCAAGGCCCCTACTATGTACAAACTAAGGGTGTGGTGATGGGGGCAGCTTTCGCCCCAGACCTGGCTATCATTTATATGGACATTTTTGAAAAATCATTTGTCTTTAACAACAATCCCTTATACCATCGAGTGGATCTATGGAAACGGTATATCGATGATATACTGATGATCTGGACAGGAGACACCACGGAGTTGGGCCACTTCCATGATTGGCTGAATTAATGTAATCAGGATATCAAATTTACAATACAATCAAATGCTAATGAGACAGCTTTTCTGGGCATTATGATTTGCTGTGAACATAATGAGCTGTACACCATATTGTACCGGAAACCTTCTGAACGCAAATCACGCTGTTAGGATTTGGGGTTAGTCCTTTTCCGATTCTCCCCTCCTTAGTCCTTTTTTAGTGACCATGCCCTGATAGCACATGACCTATGGCACAGAGGATAAAAGCTTGGTCCTACCTTTACTTCGATGCTTGATATTGCCTTTTGTTTGGATTCCTGTATCCTGGCTGTTGGTTGCTGATTGAACACGGTTCCTGTTGCTTTTTCCCTTTTCACGGGCTCGTGGAAAGGGTATTTTTTGGTTCTCGCTGGTATAGGTTTGATTCTTTCCTTTCCTCCCTTCCCCCTTATTAGTTAGAGGTTGTCAGGTCCCGGGGTTCCCTTTTCCTTCCCTTCCCTTTTTCCCGTATTGTTGTTTTCCCGCGTTCCCTTCCTTGTTAGGGGTGTTCGGGGGCTCCCGTTCACGGAGGCAAAGCTTCATCTTTCTGCCTGTTATAGGTGGGGATTCAGTTTTAGATCGCAAGGAGTAAACGAAGCTTTGCTTCGTTTCAGTGTGTCTTTGCTTAGACGCTGCTTTGCCTCGTTTTAGGCGGAAGTGACGTTTTAGGTCATTCCGCGTAGGCTGGGAGTTGGAACGCTGGGATTCCTTGCGTCCCTGATACCGTATGTGTTAGTCCTAGCCCCTTTAGCTAAACCAGCATTAACAAAGGGTTTTTTTTCTGGCTACTGGACTATCCAGCGCAAGTCCTTTTTTCCCCTCGTTTTGAACCATTGATACTGACACAGTCTTATTCACTCCTATGCGCATGAGTGGCATTTTACAGCATATTCCTGAGTGCTTCGTTTTGGACTCTCTGCCTTTACGGAGCTAAGCCTGTACTTCACACTCGTAAGAGAGGTGGTGTGTGTTGGCAGGGCATGGTCATTGGGGTTGGGGGAGTGGCCCATGTGTAACAACTGTACATGAAGAGATTGTTTTCTTTCTTTGTTGTACATAGGTGCAGAAGCGTAAAGAAAGGAGAAGCTGTGTCCTATAGTATCTAAGGGTGGAAGACTTGGTGTCTCCTCAACATTACCACCCTCTTTTCGGGTTCATTGGTGCACCCATAGTGTTTTGTTCCGTGGGTGTCCAGTGGGCATGGAAAGGGGACTGGTGCATGCTACGTTCCTGCAGTGCTTGGGCTGGTCGGAATCCAACAGAATATCAAGCCCACGTTAATTAGCACTGCCCAGACTAGCATGGATGAGGAGGGGGGTACGGGTGGTCCCTCTATGCAGGATGTAATGGGAGCATTGCAAACCTTACAGGCACAGGTGCGGGAGTTGCAACAGGAGAATGTAGGTTTAAAACAGGAATTGGTGGCTGTAAGAGCCAGAGAACAGTCCCATCAAAGGGGGATGGCACCACCTGTACAGCCAGCCACATTTCAGTATGGAGGCGGGGCGGGACAAAGTACTACAGGTGGGAGTACTCCTATAGCCGTAACAGTAGCAGCCCCAGTTGCAGTGCCCTTAGCCCCCCCTGAGAGGTTCACAGGAGAGAGCGATACATTTGGGTTGTTTATGAATCAGTGTCAGCTGCACTTCATGTGTAGAACAAATGCCTTCCCCGATGATTCAGCGAAGGTCGCTTTTATACTGTCATATCTGGCTGGCAACGCGGCCCAATGGGCGATCCCCTTGGTGGACAGCAACGATCGTGTGCTATACAATTATTCGGCGTTTAAAGAATTGATGAGGGGCCTGTTTGCTAAACACGCATTCATGCAGGCCAGTGACGCGGAGCTCTTGAAGTTACGGCAGGGCAGGCAGGATTTGTTGTCTTATATAGCCACCTTCAATCGATTGGTAGCCGAGACACATTGGCCAACAGAGAAAAGGACGTCCCTTTTTTATCAGGGGCTTTGTGAGGAGCTTAAGGACATAGTGTCACAGGTGGTGGATCCGCCGGAGGACTGTGCGGCATTTATAGATCTGGTGGTCAAGTTGAACCATCGAGTGACGGAACGGCGTGGAGAACGTAGTCGGTTCCTCTCCTCACAGAGTAGTTACGTGAAAACAGAGGCGAAGTCAGGAGGGGAGAATAAAACCGTACCTGAACCTATGGAAATAGGAGGGGTAAGGGGACCCCTGACTTCGGAGGAGAAGAAGAGGAGGAGAGAGAAGAATTTGTGTCTTTACTGTGGCCAGGGGGGCCATTTTGCAAGGGAATGTCCTGTGAAACCATCAGGGGCAGGGTTTGGTAAAAGGGTGGCTTGTACCGAGGTGGAACGAGTTACCAGTGATGAAAGGGAGGAGCAGTATGAGGTCGTAGGGGCTTTGGATCAAGCCCCGAGACATTTTGTTGTCAATGCTCATTTGTTGCTTCCAGCACAAAAACATGTCCCCGTATCGGTTTTATTGGATTCCGGTGCCACCGGGAATTTCATAGACATCTCAATGGCCGAGAAATTGATGGTTCCGTGTCAACTGAAGGAACAACCTGAGCCAGTGAGGGCAATCGATGGGACAGAGCTGACATCTGGATGTATCACCCGGCAGACTGTTCCCCTCTGTTTGTTGAGTGAGAACGGGCATTCGGAAATGGTGATTTTCGATTTAATAGATGCTCCCTCTTTCGGGTTGGTGTTGGGGGTTCTGTGGCTGCAGAAGCATAACCCCAAGATCGACTGGGTAAGGAGATTAGTGACGTTGAACTCGGGGCATTGTTTAAAGAATTGCTATACCATGGCAACTGAGCAGGTTACTCCTCTGTCCTGTGCTGTGGTGGATGTAAGATCTGTTCCGCCACAGTATTCCGCTTATAGTGCTGTATTTGATAAGGGATGTGCCCAGGGTCTTCCTCCGCATCGGTCGTATGACTGTAGGATCGACTTGGTGCCTGGGGTTCCGCTGCCTTGTAGCCGGGTTTATGCATTGTCTGAACCAGAGGAACTACATCTGAAGGAGTATATTGATGAGATGTTGCTGCTTGGTTATATACGTCCCTGTTCCTCGCCCGTGTCATCGGCTATATTTTTCATTCCAAAAAAGGAAGGGTCTTTGAGGGCCTGTGTTGATTACAGAACTTTGAACACAGCCACTGTTAAGAATAGGTACCCTCTTCCGCTCATCTCGGTGTTACTGGACCAGCTCCGCAAGGCCACGGTGTTCACCAAATTGGACTTGCGGGGCGCTTACCATCTAATAAGGGTTCGGCCCGGTGATGAGTGGAAGACAGCTTTTAAAACGAAATACGGACTTTTTTGAGTACACGGTGATGCCGTTTGGCCTGTGCAATGCGCCAGCGGCATTCCAGTTTTTTATCAATGAGGTCCTCAGCAAGTATCTAGATCGTACAGTTATAGTATATCTGGATGATATACTTGTTTACTCAGAGACCGGGGCTGAACATACTGAGCATGTGCTCCAGGTGTTACAAACTCTGCAGGATCATCAGTTGTACGCTAAACTGGAGAAATGCGAGTTCAGTACCCCTGAAGTTGAGTTCTTGGGGTTCGTTATCTCGGCGGGAGGTATACGGATGGACCCAAAGAAGGTCCAGGCCATAGAGACTTGGCCAGTGCCGACTACTGTGAAGCACATTCAAGTGCTTCTAGGTTTTGCCAATTTTTATCGGCGATTTATATCGCACTTTTCCGATATTGTGGCTCCTATGACCCGTCTCTTGAGAAAGGGCGTCCCCTTTGAGTGGACTAGTGATGCTCAGGATGCCTTTCGATTGCTGTTAAGACATTTCGTGTCTGCACCAGTACTGGTGCATCCTGATCCTGCTCTGCCGTTCTTTGTAGAAACAGATGCTTCCTTGTGTGCCGTAGGGGGAGTGTTGTCACAACGAGATGAGGCCACTGGTCATATGCATCCAATTGCGTTCTTTTCTAAGACCCTGTTGCCGGCGGAGCGTAATTACACTGTTGCAGAACGTGAATTGCTGGCGGTCAAATTGGCATTCGAGGAATGGCGCCACTATTTATGGGGTGCCAGACATGTAATCACCATTTACACAGACCACAAAAACTTAGAGTTTTTCCATTCTGCCAGGGCGTTGACTCCTCGTCAAATGAGATGGGTATTATTTTTTAACAAATACGATTTCATCATAACCTATAGACCTGCGGCCCAACAGATTAAATCGGACGCCCTGTCTAGGATACATGTTGATCAAAAGGATGAAGGCTCCTTGAGCGAAAGCAGGGTTATGATTGCAGGAGAACGGATAATAGGGGCATTGGATGTGGAGGATTTTCCTGCTTCAGTGAAAGAGCGGTTGTGTCAATTGGATCTGGCTCCTTGGTTGTCTATGTCTCAGGTCACGGAAAAGGAGGGGCTTTTGTATCATGAGGGCAGATTGTTCATTCCCCCCGTGTTGAGAGAGATGGTTCTGGAGTGGTGTCATTCCTCAGCATTGGTGGCTCATCCAGGGATAAGAAAAACAAAGGAGATGTGTATGAGGTGGTTTTGGTGGGAGTCCATGTCTAGTGATGTTATGGGTTATGTGTCGGCTTGTCCTGTTTGTGCCATCAGCAAGCCCTCACATTTGAAGCCCTCAGGACTCCTGCAACCCTTGGCAGTGCCACCTGCCCCTTGGCACACAATAAGTATGGATTTTGTGACTGAACTGCCTTCTGTCTCTGGCTACACCGCCATCCTGGTGGTGGTGGATCTGTTCACCAAAATGGCGCATTTCATCCCGCTCCCTAAGATCCCTACGGCAAAAGAGATGGCGGTGGTTTTTATGTCATCAGTGGTGCGGTTACATGGGTTGCCTGCTGTGATTATCTCGGACAGGGGGGCGCAGTTTGTTTCTCATTTCTGGACTGAGCTATGTCTGGTGCTCCAGACAGAGATAAGACTATCCTCGGCTTACCATCCACAGTCCGATGGACAGACTGAGCGGACTAACCAGACGATGGAACAATACTTACGGTGTCTGGTTACTTCATTGGCCTGTGATTGGGTGACAGCTTTACCCATTGCGGAGTTTGCGTATAACAACAGTTTGCATTCCGCATTGGGTATGACTCCTTTCTTTTGTTCGTTTGGGTACCATCCTAGAGCGTTGGCTATTCAACCCATGGGACGCGTGCCAGCTATCGATGACGTATGTGGGCGGCTGAGAGAAATATGGGGTTTGGCTAGGGACAGTTTGTTGGAGGCTAAGGCAGCTATGAAGGCACAGGCGGATAAACATCGAGTCCCTGCTCCTCAATATAAGACAGGGGATTTAGTGTGGTTGGCATCACGCAACCTGCGACTGCATGGGTCTCGTAAGCTGCAACCTCGGTTTGTGGGTCCGTTTCCAATTTCACAGATCATTAACCCAGTGGCTATGAAGCTCGAGTTACCACAGGACTATGGGGTGCATCCAGTGTTTCACACATCGTTGTTAAAGCCATATATACCTTCTGCTCAGGTGTTGCCTCCTCCTCCCCCTGTGGTTGTCGATGGGCAAGTGGAATTCGAGGTTCAGGCTATCCTGGATTCCAAGAGGGTCAGGGGGCGTCTTTTCTACCTGGTAGATTGGAAAGGGTATACACGGGAGGATAGGACGTGGGAACCAGCAGGGGGGGTACATGCTCCACGCTTGGTTCGGTTGTTTCACAGGCAGCACCCCCTGAAACCCCGTCCGGTAGGGAGGATCATCGGGGGGGGGTACTGTTAGGATTTGGGGTTAGTCCTTTTCCGATTCTCCCCTCCTTAGTCCTTTTTTAGTGACCATGCCCTGATAGCACATGACCAATGGCACAGAGGATAAAAGCTTGGTCCTACCTTTACTTCGATGCTTGATATTGCCTTTTGTTTGGATTCCTGTATCCTGGCTGTTGGTTGCTGATTGAACACGGTTCCTGTTGCTTTTTCCCTTTTCACGGGCTCGTGGAAAGGGTATTTTTTGGTTCTCGCTGGTATAGGTTTGATTCTTTCCTTTCCTCCCTTCCCCCTTATTAGTTAGAGGTTGTCAGGTCCCGGGGTTCCCTTTTCCTTCCCTTCCCTTTTTCCTGTATTGTTGTTTTCCCGCGTTCCCTTCCTTGTTATGGGTGTTCGGGGGCTCCCGTTCACAGAGGCATAGCTTCATCTTTCTGCCTGTTATAGGTGGGGATTCAGTTTTAGATCGCAAGGAGTAAACGAAGCTTTGCTTCGTTTCAGTGCGTCTTTGCTTAGACGCTGCTTTGCCTCGTTTTAGGCGGAAGTGACGTTTTAGGTCATTCTGCGTAGGCTGGGAGTTGGAACGCTGGGATTCCGTGCGTCCCTGATACCGTATGTGTTAGTCCTAGCCCCTTTAGCTAAACTAGCATTAACGAAGGGTTTTTTTTCTGGCTACTGGACTATCCAGCGCAAGTCCTTTTTTCCCCTCGTTTTGAACCATTGATACTGACACAGTCTTATTCACCCCTATGCGCATGAGTGGCATTTTACAGCATATTCCTGAGTGCTTCGTTTTGGACTCTCTGCCTTTACGGAGCTAAGCCTGTACTTCACACTGGTAAGAGAGGTGGTGTGTGTTGGCAGGGCATGGTCATTGGGGTTGAGGGAGTGGCCCATGTGTAACAACTGTACATGAAGAGATTGTTTTCTTTCTTTGTTGTACATAGGTGCAGAAGTGTAAAGAAAGGAGAAGCTGTATCCTATAGTATCTAAGGGTGGAAGACTTGGTGTCTCCTCAACATTACCACCCTCTTTTCGGGTTCATTGGTGCACCCATAGTGTTTTGTTCCGTGGGTGTCCAGTGGGCATGGAAAGGGGACTGGTGCATGCTACGTTCCTGCAGTGCTTGGGCTGGTCGGAATCCAACACACGCTCACTTCAGTCCTGAGGAAGACCCCGATAGTAAGGCTCACAAGGACCTACACTCATTCAGGGGTCGAAACGTTGACACTTCATTGATGCCAGTATCATCAACAGTACTTGCTTTACTGTGATTTTTTGTCATACATGGCTATGTAATATACTGTGTGAATCATTTGAATTATCATGGTTTTTGGCTTTCAATGTTATGCCAAATGAATAGCAAAATTGTAATATGCACTATTCTCTAACTTCACGTACCTCACTACCTTCATTTAAGTTACCCACTCTTCACCCAACCCTTGTTCCACCTTTCTAGTTGGGTACTCGAATAATGTTTTTAAATGTTTTTCTAATAGGAACATGTGTTCAGTGTGATTAAATAATACTGTTGCAGAATACATTTACCTCTTGAATTTGTTTGTACGTAATTGTATGGTTTTTGTTTACACTATTTGATGCAATAATACTGGGACCACCCCTTATTATACTGTCTTATCCCCAGGTCCCAGTGATTTTGGGTCTAACCCATTTGTATAACGACAACCATACACCAGGCGCTATTCCAAAAACACAGCTTCCAAGCAAAATATCTGTGATTTCCACTAAGAGACTGAAAAAAGAACCCCCGTCTCCAGTGAACTTTTCCTCAGCCTCTATGGATGTAATTCTTGAGGAAATTTGTGCTTTGAAGCCCTTCATGGAGGAAACCAATAAAACTCTGCAACATCTGCTCACACATCTCATTTCTATAGTCTGAAATATCTCTCCTCAAAAATCACACTGAATATTAACAAAACCTAAATTGCATGAATAACCTCCGAATTTATGGTCTTCCTGAAAATATTGAGGATTCCAATCCAACCGTCTTTTTTCAGACATTTTTGCCTAAGCTCCTGGACATATTTGCTACTTCTCCACTTAATATTCAAAGGGCTCCTAGATTTGGTCCCAAGATACCCACAAAACCATGTGAAGTCATCATGTTTTTTCTGCAATATACTGACCTCCTGCAAGTCCTGCCTGCTGTCAAATCCCCAAAACATAATTTTTGGGGAAAGTTGTCGACTATTTTTCTCTCAGGATGTGGCTAAAGTTACCACAGAGCGTCGGAAAAAAGTTATTGATCTCTGCTCTCAGTTACGGTCTACTAATGCCAGAATTGGACTAATAAATCCTTGGCTTTTCAAAGTCACCTATAAGGAACAGACTACTATGTTTGAAGAACTAGCTGTTTTGCAGGAATTTCTTCGTCAACATGGAGCTGATGTCATGTATACCTTAAAATCTACTTGATTTATTATCTTGCTTCGTCCTGTTGGCTGTTTTCTTGTCTATGTAATTCCCTAATTGTTGTTTTGCTTGGTATTTTTGTACTGTACGAGTATTAAGTATTTTTTCTCTATTTTCTTTCTTATCCCTATTTTCTAGAGTAACATCTTATTCATAATATTTTCCTTCCTCTTTATACAGGTGTATTTTTCCAGCTATCCGTTTTCCGCATGGTCTCCCATATATGTTGACATCCTTATCCGTAGTTCCCCTGAGGTTCGGTGGAGTTCCAATGCTGTCTTCGTCATCTTCTGTTGTTGCCATCCCCCATTTCGTCTTGTGTTTGTAGGCATGTTCTTCAGTAGTCATTTGTATGACTTGTACTGTCTTTTTGTTCTCTATCTTATCTTTCTTTCATTGGTGTTC